>NC_090173.1:30494400-31849400 GCF_024679245.1 Pseudorasbora parva
AGTTCAACTTAAATGTATAGCAAAAAAATAAAATAAAAACACCTTTAGACATTAAAAGTAACAAGTTACAATAAGGTCACATTAGTAACAATGATAAATACATTTGTTTGAGTATTTATTAATCCTGTTAAACATTAGTTAATTGAATAAAATACAACTGCTTATTGTTAGTTCATGTTAGCTAACAGATACAACTTTTGATTTTAATAATGTATTAGTAAATGTTATTAAAATTAATAAACACTTTTGAAGTGTAACTAATGTAGTTAACTAATACTAAAAAAATTGATTCTTGTTGTAAGTCTTGTCACATTAAAAGTATTACTTATATTGATTTTACACATTGAAAGCTTTACTTACTTTACTGGGGCATAGGCCACCGACAAGGGTTCTCCAGGCGTCCCGGTCCTGGGCCAATCTCTCCAGCTGTCCCCAAGTGTGGCCTGTACTCTTGACATTGACGCCAGGTCTCAGCGCCAGCTGTTTCGAGGTCGGCCTCTCTTTCTTTTCCCTTGGGTTTTCCATGTAAACACTTGCCTAGTGATGTTGAAAGAGTGGGTTTGCGAAGAGTGTGTCCTAACCATCTCCAGTGACGTTGGGTTATCTCTTCGTCTGCTGGTTTTTGACTTGTGCGCTGCCAGAGTTTCTGGTTGCTGATGGTATCAGGCCTTCTGATCTGGAGAATGTGCCACGGACTTCATCTTTTTGGTGGTGGTTACAGTAGTCCTCCCCATGTTTCAGTGCCCTAGAGCAGAAATGACTTCACATTTGTGTTAAACACCCTGATCTTTGTGTTGATGGACAAGTCTCTTAAGCTCCAGATATTCTTTAGTTGGAGAAAAGCTGTCCTGGCCTTGCCAATCCTCACTTTCACATTGGCGTCAGTTCCACCCTGTTTATTGATGATGCTGCCAAGGTGTGTGAAGCTGTCCACCTCCTCAAGTGTTTCCCCTTCCAGCACTATGGGTGATGTGTAGGTAGTGTTGACCTTTAGGACATTGCTTTTTCCTTTGTGAATGTTGAGGCCTGTTGAACTGCTCTTTTCCTGCATCTGCTGCTGGGTATAAGAGAGAAAGGCCAGGTTGTCCTCAAAGTTGAGATCGTCCAGTCGGTTCCATAGACTCCACTGAATGTCATTTTGCTTTTCCGCTGTGGACGTTTTCATGACCCAGCCGATAATTTAATAATTTTAGTATAAATTACATATCTTGTCTTATCTTATCTCACAGATTGAATTAGATATAAGGTATATCATTTATATTACATGTATTAAATTATTACAATTATTATCTGTCAATATATTAAAAGCTTTTCAGATAATATCTTAAAATATACACTCACCTAAAGGATTATTTTACACCATACACCATACTAATACTGTGTTTGACCCCCTTTCGCCTCCAGAACTGCCTTAATTCTACGTGGCATTGATTCAACAAGATGCTGAAAGCATTCTTTAGAAATGTTGGCCCATATTGATAGGATAGCATATTGCAGTTGATGGAGATTTGTGGGATGCACCTCCAGGGCACAAAGCTCCCGTTCCACCACATCCCAAAGATGCTCTATTGGGTTGAGATCTGGTGACTGTGGGGACCATTGTAGTACAGTAAATGCATTGTCATGTTTAAGAAAACAATTTGAAATGATTCAAGCTTTGTGACATGGTGCATTATCCTGCTGGAAGTAGCCATCAGAGGATGGGTACATGGTGGTCATAAAGGGATGGACATGGTCAGAAACAATGCTCAGGTAGGCTGTGGCATTTAAACAATGCCCAGTTGGCACTGAGGGGCCTAAAGTGTGCCAAGAAAACATCCCCGACACCATTACACCACCACCAGCCCGCACAGTGGTATCAAGACATGATGGATTCATGCTCTCATTCTGTTTACGCCAAATTCGGACTCTACCATCTGAATGTCTCAACAAAAATCGAGACTCATCAGACCAGGAAACATTTTTCCAGTCTTCAACTGTCTAATTTTGGTCATGTAGTGCAAATTGTAGCCTCTTTTTCCTATTTGTAGTGGAGATGAGTGGTACTCGGTGGGGTCTTCCGCTGTTGTAGCCCATCCGCCTCAAGGTTGTGCGTGTTGTGGCTTCACAAATGCTTTGCTGCATACCTCGGTTGTAACG
The DNA here is from genome assembly GCF_024679245.1 of Pseudorasbora parva. Lineage (NCBI taxonomy): Eukaryota > Metazoa > Chordata > Actinopteri > Cypriniformes > Gobionidae > Pseudorasbora > Pseudorasbora parva. The sequence continues at coordinate 30,496,540 of NC_090173.1, forward strand.
AGTGGTTATTTCAGTCAAAGTTGCTCTTCCATCAGCTTGAATCAGTCGGCCCGTTTTCCTCTGACCTCTAACATCAACAAGGCATTTTCACCCACAGGACTGGCGCATACTGGATATTTTTTCCTTTTCACACCATTCTTTGTAAACCCTAGAGAAAGTTGTGCTTTAAAATCCCAGTAACTGAGCAGATTGTGAAATACTCAGACCGACCCGTCTGGCACCAACAACCATGCCATGCTCAAAATTGCTAAAATCCGATTTCTTTCCCATTCTGACATTCAGTTTGGAGTTCAGGAGATTTTTTTGACAAGGACCACACCCCTAAATGCATTGAAGCAACTGCCATGTAATTGGTTAATTAGATAATTGCATTAATGAGAAATTGAACTGGTGTTCCTATTAATCCTTTAGGTGAGTATACTACATTTTTGCTAAATTTATGTATTTATTTATTTGTAGTTTTGCTTCTCGCATTCAATTTCCTAGTTTAAAAGGATACTTTACTGATAAAGAAAATTATTTTTGTAATATTGCTCGATTTCTTTTCACTGCAGAATAGAAGATCATATGGACTCAATGAACTTATGGTGCTAAAGAAAGGGGAAAATGTGTGCAAAGGGGAAATGTGTATGGGTAAAAGGAAGTTTAAAAAAATTATTAAGAGTGGAGGAAAGAAAGAGAGGCAGAAGGGAGGTGGTTTGACGCATCCAGACTGCAACCATTGGCTTTTTTCATTAGGGATCAGAGGGAAAAAACTGCAGCAAAGCAGTGCACTGAATCCTGGATGCATTCATCTCGATGTCCTCCTATTCATTCTTCACATCCATCCACACGCATCTATCTACTGTCATGACTAACGTTTCAGTCTCTGTCTGTACAACGTCTGTTTTTTTCTTCTTCTTTCAGGTCCCCCGCTCTCTTTACACACTCCTTAAAGAGTTCACAAAAAAGTGAATATTCTGTCATCATTCACTCTTCCTCATGTTGTTCTAAATCTGTGACTTTATTGTCCTGTTCCAAATCCCAGTGAACTGCCTAATTTTGCAGGCTCCTAAGATAGCTTGTTTTGACCAGCATAATATAGTGTGCACTGTGTAGTTTTAGAAATATCAAAAATATATTTTATAGCATAACAACATGCTTAAAAAACGATATTGAAAGCAAAGGGTTGAATCTCCCCAAAAGAGTGGAATTTGTGTGACACGCTTAGTTGGTGCCTATGTGCCTTAGAGTGTTCCAAATATGTCACTTAAGAGGTTCTATAATGAGCTGCTTTAGGGGGCATTCACACAGAACGTGTTTTGCATTTAAAAACATGAGATGCTGTGAAATGGGGGTGGTGCTGGGCACAAGATGGACAAAAAGGTTCTTTAAAACTTATTTTAACTTGAACACCTCATTTTTTGGAACACCGTGTTGTGTGAGAAACTGCAACAGATGTGAGCACAATTATATGTTAATCTAGTGTATGTTCCCATATCAAAACAATTGAATGCAAAGAGGTGTTTTGAGTAAACAACACTTAGCTTCTATCTTCTCCAATCATCACGGGGATGCATGGGGACCGGGGACAGTCATGGTGACCATTCACTTTCCTTGTATGAAAATAGCAGCTGGAACATTTTGTGCCATTAAAGGGGTTAGTTCACCCAAAAATGAAAATTCAGTCATTAATTACTTACCCTAATATCATTCGACACCTGTAAGCCCATCTCACTACAGTGATTCTACCATAATTTTATGAAGTGTCGAGAATAGTTTTTGTGCTCAAAAAACGAAATAACGATTTATATAGTGATGGGCCGATTTCAAAACAAAGTTTGTAATGGTTATGAATCAGTGTATTGATTCATGATTCTGATCCCTTGTCAAACTGCTGAAATCAAGTGACATTGGCGATTCAAATCCTGAATCGATACACTAATTCATAACGTTCGAAACTTTTTGAATTCGGCCCATCACTACGTAAGTTGTTATTTAGCTGTTGTTTTTTGCGCACAAAAACTATTCTCGTCACTTCATAAAGTTATTGTAGAATTATTGACTTTTAACGATGCCTTTAGTGCCTTTTATGGGTCTTGAGAGAGGAAATGACATTGGTGTCAATGGAGGCCTTTCTGAGCCATCAGATTTCAACAGTAATATCTTCATCTGTCTCTGAAGATGAACGGAGGTCGTGATATTAGGGTATGTAATTATTGATCGAATTTTCATTTTTGGGTGAACTAACCCTTTAACTTATTTTATTTTTCCTAAGAAACACACAAAAACATGAAATGACAAAGGGGACAAAATTATAATTTTAGCGTGATCACTTTAATAACTTGTGTCTCCTTTTACCTCTACATCTCACGGAGTCTGTCTTTAACTTGTCCATCATCCTGGAGTCGTTCTGTTCCACTACCTCTGTCACATACATGCACACAGACTCTATGCTGGTCGCTCTCTCGGTTCAGGAAGAGAAATCAATAGCAACAAATTAATCATTCTGCCTAAGGCAATCCAGTAGAAAGGGGGAGGGGTTGGCGAGGTGTGCATGTGAGTGTGCCTGTGTGTGTTGCTGAGGAAGAATTGGCAGTAGTACATGTTCTGACATTTGATTTAAGCTCTCCTTATGGCTAAACCAACATTATTTCATATCGGGGGTGGAACTGATACTGTTACCCTAACGGTTATTTTGCTTGTTGTGGTGTTTTGTTATTGAGCTCATTTTTCTTGTTCTGTTCCAATCGTGTCAGTCAGTGTTACTTACAAAGGCATGAACCTGTAGGAAAGGATATCAAGATACTTTTGCATTGTGGCTTCAAATTGTACACCTTCATATCCCTGCTGAAAAGAAAAAAACATTGCTAACCAGCATAAGCTGGTTTGCCTGGGTCCCTGTATGGTCTAGTCTACAAGTTTTAGAGGATTTTTGGGCTCGCCAGGTTGAGAGACTAGCTTGACCCCACTGCCCCTAATATATATATATATATATATATATATATATATATATATATATATATATATATATATATATATATATATATATATATATATATATATATATATATATATATATATATATATATATATAGTATAGTATAGTATTGTATATATATATATATATATATATATATATATATATATATATATATATAGTATAGTATAGTATTGTATATAGTATTGATATATATTCCCTTAAGATACTACTATGAAAGTTTTAGAGTGATTATTTTCTGAGAGTGGAGGTGGGGGGGGGGGGTTATAGCAGGTAAGCATTGTACAACTAATCATTGTTTTTACTATTCATCCAGAAAAGAGTCTGACTAAGAGGTGGCTCAATATTTACTGAATGTAAATGACTCATTATATGAAATGCAACATCAGTGGCCTTTGCTGTTTCTGGCAAGTCTGTTAATGGAGAGTGTGTGTGAGTGAAGAGGATGAGATGAGAAATGGAAACATTCTTTACTGTCAGACTCATTCTGCTTTCACTGTCATTAACAGAGTAAAAAGTCATATCACACTTATAGTGTTTGTCAGCCTGTGGGCGACGCTTGATTAGTTTCAGAAGCATTTTGCAAGAATTTAAATTCTGTACATATAACATGCTTCATGATCAGAAAGTATCTCAGATCCACAAATAGTTTTCTTGTAATTTATTTACATTAGGGTTTTATGTTATTATTATTATTGATATACCTATTTATATACCTAAATACCTATTGCGATATGTTAATGCCATGTGTTACCAGGATAGTGCTTTGTATTTATGTGTATGGCACTGTGTGCACCGTATTTACTTACCTCAGCTTTTGATGAACTTTGATTTTAAGGTGGTTGTAAATATAGTATATAAAGCTAAAATATACTGCTAAATTCTGGTAACCACAACTGCCGTTTTTTTTTTTTTTTTTCATAAATTTAATGTCAGTGAACATATGTTGGAAAATGTCTAAGGTTACGCATGTAACCATGGTTCCCTAAGAAGGGAAGCAGGACACTGCGTCCTCTAGAGAACAATTTGGAAAACACCTTCAGTGTGACCAGTGTCTGAAGCACTTGTTCAAACTCAGCAATGTCTTTGGCTGACGACTGTCAGTGATGTTACTACTGGTGCGACCGTGAGTATATAAGGGCACCTGGAATAGACATCATCAAATTTTTTGTCTGAAGAAGACGTAAACAGGCAGTCCCGATGCATGGCAAAGAGACGCAGTGTCTTGTTCCTCTCCTCAGGGAACCATGGTTACATGTGTAACCTAAGAAGATCCCTTTTGAATGGGAACTCGTGATGCGTCGTCTAAAGGATACTTTCGGGAACAAATATAGGTGTGCCATGCTTGTTGCATCACACTCAAAAAGTGTTCACTGTATTATTACTTTACTGTAATTTCACAATTACTTCACTGTAATTGGTGCCAAAGTTACTTTAAGAAAGTATTGAGCAAAGGCTGTAATAACTTATGTACATGGGATTTTTTGCATTTTTTTATTTTCAAACAAACTTCTTCCACGTTGTCCTTATATGGGGTATTGTTTTTAGAATTGAGGGGAAAAAATAATTAATTGGTAACACTTTAATTGTAAGTTAACTCAGCCTTTCTCAAAGTGGGTGCCGCGGCACACTGGGGTGCCTCCTGACTGTGTCAGGGGTGCCGCCAAAAAATTACATAGGCTAAAAAAAAATAAAAAAATCTGAAATTTCATATATAAAATATATTTGAATTTACATAAATACATTCTTCTTCTTTTTAACCCTTTCGCACGTACGATCACACATTCACACATGATTAGAACGGTCAGTGCATCACGTTCATTCAAATGTAAATTCAAATGTGTTTTTGCGATGGCTTGCACTGAGCCAGAGACAGGCGCGCTCAGATCTGTCATATTTTACAACTTTTCAGTGTTTTCAGCCACATAATGTTTCTTTTAGGTTTCATACATATACGTACTAAACAATACATTTAGAGTTTGTAAAATACACAATGATGAAAAATGAAGAGGCAATAATAATCCTTTCCATTATAATTAGTTTTATTGATATCAGATACACATTGTGTAAGTAACTTTAAAGTTTACTCTATTCTTCTCCCAGTTCACCTGCCATTTACTTTTATGTATTTTGGGAGAAGTGGATGAATTCACGTCTTGTAAATCCAACAGATCCGATTTTCTGAACTGCGCCACCGGTGGCGATGGCGGTGCCCATCGTGCATACAGATCAACTAACGCGATCATTATAAAGGTGTTTAAACGACTAAACACTTCCACTTGTATATATTTGACAATCGGAATATCAGATAATTCAGGCCATATCTAACAAATTTGTGAATATTTTGAATAAAAAAGGAAAAATGACATAAAAGCAGATCATCATCTACTATGACGCGTCACCATGGAAACCATAAAGTGACACATTAATAACGGTTGCTTTGAAAAACTCACGTTGGGGGGTCACCCAGAATGTTTTATTTTTGTCATGTCTGCCCCTTTTTATTTTATTTTAACTGCATCCTGCACTTCAGTTTAGTTCTCCTGGTCAGGATTTGTTGTTGGGTTCTTGTATTGTGCGGTTCACCTCTTACGGTTTTATTGCATTTGAGTCTCTGATTAATTATTTTGTGAAATACTTTGTAAACCTAATTACTTAGGTGCTATAAAGTTATTATTATTGTTATTTACAGTTCGTATTATGCTCTGTTCATTACTGTCCGGTCTAAATAAACAGGACATTTGCATTTAAATTTGGCTTATGCAGTGTTTTTAAATTATATTTTAAACTGGGGTGCCTTGAAATTTTATGAACTTTTGAAAGGTGCCCTGACTGAAAAAAGTTTGAGAAAGGCTGAGTTAACTACATCAGTTAACAGTAATCTTTGTTAATGGTAATTTCAACATTTACGAATACATTATTAAATTCTTAATGCACTGTGAACTAGCATGAACAAACCATGAACAGCTGGATCTATATTAACTAAAGTTAACAAAGCTGAACAAATACAGAAGCAAATGTATTGCTCATGGTTATTTTCTGTTAGTTAATACATTAACTAATGTTAACTAATGAAACCTTATTGTAAATTGTTACCAATTCATTTAATCCATTTTGGAATAAGGCTTTAACATAACAAAATGTGGAAAAAAAGTAGGTTCTATAAGTAGTTTCCGGATGTATTGTACCTGGATTAATATCCTCTGCCGGTTCAACCTGCGTCCCCCACAATCTGAATCTTCGCTGGGCAGCAGAGTGCAGACCCCTGTCCTAATTCCTTTGAGAAAAACACAAGCATTATTGCCTGATTTACGCTTTAAAACAAACGGTGTCCTGAAGGAATAAAAGCTATTACCAGTGGCCTTATATTCTCGCGGTTGCACCAGTAGTGACGTCACAGATTTTCGTCGGCCAATGATGTTTCAACACATGCTTCACACACCAGTCACGCTGGAGGTTCCCCAAAGTATCCTCTAGAGCAGTGGTTCTCAACCCTGTCCTGGGGACCCTCCACCACTGCATATATTTTACATGTTTCCCTCATCAGACACACCACCTCAACAGTGTATTAGTAGAGACTGCAAGACCTGAAGTAGGTCTGTCTGATGAGGGAGACATACAAAATGTGCAGTGGTGGAGGGTCCCCATATACTTTTTTTTTTTTTTTGAAAATTCAAAAAATGCAGAACGTTTTCTGTGATGATTTTTGGGGTATAGAGCCAAGGATAGGGTATAGAATACACAGTTTGTACAGGAATATATGGAATGTCCCTATCAAACTTGAAAACCCAACCTGAAAAAAAATGTGTATGTGTATGTGTGTGTGCGTGTGCGCGTGTGTGTGTGTGTGTGTGTGTGTGTGTGTAGTACATCGTACATTATAATCAATGAAGCTCTACAGGAAGAGGACTCTTCATTTATGCCGTCGGTTCCACGCCTGGCAGTGTTCCTTGTCCTTGCACAGGTTCATTTATAGGATATGATGTAATTGAGCTTTTGAATTGATTGGATCTTACTGGCACATTTGTATCATTAACAACCTGCATTCCCTGCCCATATCAGAGAGACATATATTGCTTTTAAAAAACTAGTGACTTTTGTGAAATTTGTGTGTTTGACGTCAATGTAAATACACATACACATGCTGCTCACACTAATTCGTACTGTATATATAAGGTGGATTATGGCCCAATGTGTACTACTATAATGACATACACAGTCACAGAAGGTTTCAAAAGGATTCAGCAATTCCCTCCACTTTTAAGAGCCAGGTTTACTAACAGCTTGCGCCAGCACAAACCCTCTTTTGCCATTAAAGACCTACTGTAAGGATTTACTAAAGAAACAAATTAGCGCTGAAAAGGCATGGGGAGGGTTATTTTTGTGGCTGACCTAATTGCATATGTATAGGAGTTTCCCTTTCAGACGCAAAATTTAAGCGAGGAGAATATTTAAATAAATCAATTTACTAAAGTTTGCACTAGTCAGTGTACTGATATTTGTGCCATTATTTATGGGCCAAATAAGCATGTCTTAAACCAAACGCTAATTTGCGTTGCTCTTGGTAAATTGCGTTGGTCGTTCATGGAAGTGATCCGGCTGCGTCTGTGTTCTTTCAATTGTGTGTCGTTTAGTAAATATGGCCCTATAAGTGCCGTGGTGTAAAAGTAAAAGTCTTCACATGAGCTATTCTACCTGAGAGAGAGAGAAAATTACACAGGAGGCATAAAAGCAGATGTTATTGATCCACCCCCTCAAACCAGCACCTGGTTAGTAACAAATCCGCCCCGCAACCCACACGCACCATAGGGCACTAAAAGCAATACCTGGAGCAGCACACAGAATCATTGATGTTTATACACACAGGCACACAAGAGGTGAAGCGATACACTAACACTTGTAACATCACATGGCTCTGATAGATTCACTGAAGGAGGGAGAAAATCATTACGTTTTTAAAAATGTTTTTTGAAAGTAGTCTCTTATGCTCTCCAAGGCTGCATTCAGTCGTACTGTGAAATATTATTACAATTTAAAATAACAGTTTTCAGCATCATTAATCCAGTCTTCGTTCTGATGTGCTGATTTTTAGTCAAGAAACATGTCTTATTATTATCAATGTTGAAGGCAGCTTAATATTTTTAATACAAAATATTTTAATATAAAAACATATTATACATAAGATATTTTTGTGGAAACCATGACAGGATACAGGAATTATTTGTAACTTAATATATGTTTTTGAGCGGGTGATTCATGCTTTTATTTCTACAAAAAAATTTTTTGCTGGACTACTGTAATTCTCTCTATATGGGTATTAATCGAACATCATTGAACCGTCTGCAGATGGTACAAAATGCAGCTGCTCGGCTCCTTACCCGCTGTTCGTAAATGTGAACACATTACTCCAGTTCTGAAATCCCTGCATTGGCTCCCCATTCGTTATAGAATTGATTTTAAAGTTTTAATACTGGTTTAAATCGTTGAATGGATCAGCTCCGGTATATATATATACAACCCCAAATCAGAAAAAGTTGGGACAGTTTGGAAAACGCAAATAAAAAAAGTAAGTAGTGATTTCTAAATTTACTTTGACTTGTATTTCATTGCAGACAATATGAACACAAAATATTTCATGTTTTGTCTGGTCAACTTCATGTTATTTGTAAATATGCATCCTTTCCTGTCATTCAGACCTGCAACACATTTCAAAAAAAGTTGGGACAGGAGCAATTTACGGCTAGTAATGAGGTAAAAGGGTTAAATAATGATGTGATTTGAAACAGGTGATGTCAACAGGTGATTGAAATTATGATTTGGTACAAAAGCAGCATCCAAGAAAGATCTAATCCTTTAGGAGCAAAGATGGGCCGAGGATCGCCAGTTTGCCAACAAATACGTGAGAAAATTATTGAAATGTTTAAAAACAATGCTCCTCAAAGAAAGATAGAAAAAGATTTGGATATTTCACATTCAACAGTGCATAACATCATTACAGGATTCAAGGAATCTGGAGGAATTTCAGTGCGTAAAGGACAAGGCCGCAAGCCTAAGCTGAACAACCGTGATCTCCGATCCCTCAGGCGGGACTGCATCAAGAATCGTCATTCATCTATAAGCGATATCACCACATGGGCTCAGGACTACTTTAGCAAACCTTTGTCAAGTACCACAATACGTAGTTACATCCACAAATGCCAGTTAAAACTGTACTGTGCCAAAAGGAAGCTTTATGTTAACAGTGTCCAGAAGCGCCGTCAACTTCTCTGGGCTCGGAGGCATCTGGGATGGACCATCACACAGTGGAAATGTGTACTGTGGTCAGATGAATCAGTATTTCAGGTATTTTTTGGGAGGAATGGACGCCGCGTGCTCCGGACCAAAGAAGAAAAGGATCATCCAGACTGTTACCAGCAACAAGTCCAAAAGCCAGGGTCTGTCTTGGTATGGGGTTGTGTCAGTGCCCTTGGCAAAGGTAACTTGCACTTCTGTGAAGGCACCATTAATGCTGAAAAGTACATAGAGATTTTGGAGCATAATATGCTGCCTTCAAGAAGATATCTTTTCCAAGGACGTCCATGCATATTTCAACAAGACAATGCAAAACCACATTCTGCACACATTACAAAGTCCTGGCTGCGGAGGAAGAGGGTACGGGTACTTGACTGGCCTGCCTGCAGTCCCGACCTGTCTCCAATAGAGAATGTGTGGTGCATTTTGAAGCGCAAAATGCGACAACGAAGACCCCGTACTGTTGCCCACCTTAAGACTTGTTTGCAGGAAGAATGGGACAAAATTACACCTGAAACACTTCATCACTTGGTGTCTTCAGTCCCTAAACATCTTTTAAGTGTTGTGAAAAGGAATAGCAACATTACAAAGTGGTAAATGCTTTACTGTCCCAACTTTTTTTGAAATGTGTTGAAGGTCTGAATGACAGGAAAGGATGCATATTTACAAATGACATGAAGTTGACCAGACAAAACATGAAATATTTTGTGTTCATATTGTCTGCAATGAAATACAAGTCAAATTAATTTTAGAAATCACTTTTTTTGTATTATTTGCACATTCCATACTGTCCCAACTTTTTCTGATTTGGGGTTGTATATCAGATTTACTATCCATTCAAAATTTTGGAAGGTCTCTTAGGTCCACTAACCACAGAGACTGCTAAATGCTCCCCGATCTAGACTGAAACTGAAAGGGGACTGTGCTCATGCCATTGCTGCACCAAACCTTTGGAACAGCTTGCCTGTCTCAACTGCCTCTATATTGCACGAGTTTAAAGCAAAACTCAAAACCTAATTTTTTTTTTCTCTGGCTTTTAATTGTAGCGATTTGTGATGTGTCCGGTCTGTATTGTGTCTTAATTTATGTTTTGCATGGTACTATATTTTGCTGAAATTTGATATAATGTACAGCACCTTGGTCAACAATTGTTGTTTTTAATGGTGCTATATAAATAAAGCTTGAGTTGAGATGTTTACTGTCAATTTTCTGTCATTGCTGAATAAAAATAGTATTTCTTTCTACACAAAATCACAAAATTCTAACTGACACCTGACTTTTGAAAGAGAGTGCATTTTATCTGAATGAAAATATTAAAAGCTACATTCAGTGATTTTAAACATCACAACATTATAATAACAAAATGGATATCAATTTTGATATTTGAACATTTAACAGTGTTCTTAAATGATTGCCATTTTAACTTTAAGTGACCCTTAGATGATGGAAAATATTATCTAAAGATAAAAATAGTGAAAATTATTAAAAATTAATTTAAAAAGTATAAAATCACCTAATAACCAATATGGCACAGAAATACTGTGCATCCCTAAACAGCACTCTTTCTAGAGTGATATAGTGTAAATATCATTCAAGCAACACCTAATAACAAATGTGGCATCATTCAAAGGTGTTGCTGATTTTTACCAGCTGTTCGTCTTTTGATGAGAACGAGTCGTGCTTGCTGTTTCATCATGTTATAATGCTGAACTAAATCAACAGCTCCTGATCCCCCACCCCCTTATCCCAAACTCATCTCTCACCCTCCCTTCCTTTTCATTTTCATGTGACGTCTCACTTCACTCTCTCTCCCTTTACTCCTCTTTTTTTTTAGTGTCTACTTTTACGCTAATCTTTATAATCTAGGGATGCAGCAACACCACTTGCCTTTGATTTGTGATCTTTTATGGTCACTAATAAAAGTGGTCCTCCAGATCCAGGCTCAATCATACCTGATATTAAAGGAGGGTGGAGTCCAGATCCAACTGATTTACATACGAGTAGAAACCTCTACGTGATCCGAGACTGGCTGTTTTAAATGTGGATTTATGGGGCTTAGTATAGGCGTCTGCGCTAACTGCGCACATTTTAACGATGATAGCTCAAGCTGATAGCCTGGTTAAAACCAGACCATTCTCAGTAGTAACTGAGTTATGGCCTGCTAAGCTTCATAAACAAATCATTTCCAGTCACCAACAGACGTCGCTCAAATGCCTCTGCATGGGCACAATTGGATAGACCTAAAACCAATCAGAGCGATGAAGGAGATGATGCATGCAGAGCGATGGAGAAACATCTGGAGACATTAACAAAAATGAAAAGTTTAAATCGCTTAAAAAAGACACGATAGCTGATTGGGACGAGTGATGTTCCACGGCGGCATCCATCTTAGTACGGTACGAAATCTGCTTCAACGTCGATGTGCTGTCGTCATCTTGTAAAGCCCGCCCCAACGTTTCTGATTGGTGCCGCAATTTTGACAAATTAGAAATGGGCTTGAAGGAGCTCTTTGCCAGACTACTTGCAGAGCAAATTTCGATTTGCCGGAATTTGTCTGGGTTTTCCCAGGCTATCAAGCTGATCTACTGTCTATCAATATTTGTAAGCATTGATCCCAATGCTTCAAAGTCTCTACAGAAATGGTTTCAGTGAATTGTTACTGAATGGTGCACTCACTTTCCCTTTGCATGGCGATCAGTGTTATTTGAAAAAATAATAACAACAGGTATAGCTAGTTTATTATTTTTTATATGCAGTATAATATAGCATTTTACACTTATACAGATGGGAGCCCTAAAATACTAACTAGCTGAATAAATAAGTCTAGGGGAACTAAAATGACTAAAACTAAAACAGAACAAACTGGAGATGATATTGGAACTGGAATTGGAAATGGCATTGTTCTTCCTTGGAACCTTTCCAAAAACATGGGATTACCATTGTACATATATATAAAATAAATAAAATAAATAGTATTGCCATGGAACTACTTAAAAAAACCTGTACTTTCTTGTTAGGTAAAGCTCAGTCTGCGGCCAGTCTGCGGTGCTATTTATGCCTGTCTGTAGGTGTTTAAAGCATTTCTTATATTGCATGTGTATTTGTGATATTAGAATATAGGAGCAGGTTTGACGGCTGTGTCTCAGTGGTAGGGGAATGGCCACTGTGAGCTAAATCAAATTAGCACCTGGTCAGTGAGGGTTCTTGGCCGGCCAGTGGCTGTGTTAATGAGAGCAGCCCAGCCTCAGTCACTCTGTGTGTTTTACAAAGCATGCACCACAGTGAGCCTGCACACACAAGGTACACATGCCGTGCAAGGAAAGTGTGAACACACCCCCTATGAACCATGTGTTTTCGGAGCTAAGAATGTGTGCGTTTTCTCTTTGACCGCCTCACATCTGCATGAGGTAATATTACACGTTTCAGGTAATATTACACGTTTCAGTAGAATAAGAATAGATGGTGTTATGTGCACTTATTAATTACAGTGAGTGCAAGAAAACACTTTATTGAAAGGCCCATTCCTCAAACAAACATTCTGTTTAGGGTATGCTCCCATACTCATGAGTAATGAAACTTAAATAACACTCCCGTGCCAAATCACTGATATTCAAACTGTTTTGAAGATCATTTTAGCCTTTCCCCCAAAATGTAGATGAAGGTGACCGGAAAATGTATTGACATTGATAGACTAGAACTGATGACATTCAAAATATAACAAAACTGAAGGTTTCTTTTTTTGGGGGGCCGATAAAAGGCCTACGGGGCCAGTCACATCAATCTTTAACACAGGCAAAATTTAGATATGTGATTAATCAGGTCATGTGTAGTGTGCTGCAAAAATAATTTTCTTAATCAGCATCAGAAGCAAGGCTGCAAAGGATATTTGCATAAATTTACATAAATCTAACAAAATTAGTTTTGTTTAATCTAAAAACGGGCGGCACAGTGGTTCGGTGGTTAGCACTGTTGCCTCACAGCAAGAAGGTTGAGTCCCGGCAGAGCCAGGAGGCCTTTCTGTGTGGAGTTTTCCTCTGGGTGCTCCTGTTTCACATAATCTGAAAACATGCACTATAGGTGAATTGGAGATGCTAAATTGTCCGAAAGTGTGTGCGTGTATGAGTTCCAAGCCATGTAATGGGGAAAGGTTGAGTAAAGACATGGCGACTTCCCCTGGGGGAAAAAAAATATTGGCAAGAAAAATCGTGGACAGTCTCGCCTGTGGCGAAAAATTGCCTATAGCATCACCAAGAGTTGGATAGATCTGAGATGGTTAATGACTGAATTAGATCTAAAAACAAGAAAATAAAAGCTTTTGGAGAAAGAAAATTCAACGTCAATCGATATTTTCCCCAAAACATTTTCAAGCAAATGTATTTAAAGTGTAACGGGGTCAAGAACTGCATTGTTTTTTCCTGAGGTGCACTTTTTTTGACTAACATCAAAAATGGTCATAATTTAGAAATAGAAGGCCATTTTCTACCCGGATTTTAGCTCTCTGATTTGAAATCTCTTAAAATCTTTTACTATGTTTTTATTATTACAGCTGTCGAAATGAACTAAACGTGAAGAGTGTTGATTATAGCATTATATTCAGATCTGCTCCCATCGCATGAAAGGATGCAGCAATGAGCATTAGGCAATGACAGAACGCATTAGTGCAGTCATCTCATCATTAAACTTGATTTCTGCCCTCTCACGAAATGCTTTCATCATAACAGTGGTATCATGGTGTAAATAAGAGAGTCATTGTGCAGGAGAGAGAGAGAGCGTCATTGATTATAACCGGAGTTTTGAGTAAGAGTCCAGAACTTCGATAAACTTGCGCGGTGTGATTGACAGCTTCAGCGATCATAAAGTGAGGTTTCTTTGATTGTTTTCTGTATATAATCACAATTTAAATAACAGATTTTTCCATGCTACTAAGATGAAACAATGTGAAGTTGACCATTTAGTCCTTGGCTTGACGTTTAATCTGGGCTAGGGCTGGGCGATGAAACGATAACGATAATTATCACAATATGATTTTCCTCGATAAAACGATAACAATAGTTCGATAAATTCTCGATATAATGCTTATGCGTGATGCTGCGCATGCGCATTGCAGACCGGCTTCTGGGTGCTGCCCGCGCTGTTGTTTACAATCAGTGACTGACAGGATTGGAAGTCTGGAGTGAAGTGGAGCGATACAAATGAGCAATAGTGAAGAAAACTCAGAGCTCACGACCGGCTCGGATGACACGGATATCGTTGACAAGTTAGTTTGCTCAGCTTCACTGGTTTGGAGAAATTTTGGCGATCCCATCTGACATAAAACAGAGCGACGTGCATGGGCTGCTTATCATAGGTTCATCACACGGAATTTATTTATTAAATTATCGTGCTTTTTCTAAGTTCTTCCATTTGACATTGAGCCCAACACAGCGGTCAATCTACATTAACTACATTCATGCACAGCAGGCTTTTCATCTTGTTAGTTGTAGAGGGTGACTTGCAAGCTAACGCTACCAAACTATAAACACTAAAACATCGGACTTGTACATCGCTATCATAATTATTTGTCTTTGGTGATGTATTAATGACTCAGCATCGTCTGTATCAAAAGAGAAATAATTTCATCCGATGTTTAAAATACCCTTACTGGAGTTCCACATCTACTGAACTTTGCTCTCGTCGGTGAGATGGGTGTGTGTGTGTGTGACAAAGAGTGATGCACGGTGGACCAATCCACTGTGAGGCAAGAGACTCAAAATGTTTCAAAACTTAAAACGCTATTTTTTATTTTATTTTATTTTTTGCCCGTTTGGCATTTTTAGTGTTTTACTACTTACACAATTAAGTAATGATATTATTGATATACAGTGTAGAGTAAAAAAAAATGCTTACCACAATTAATATTTTAATAAATAAATCTACCTCAGTCTTATTAAATTGTTCACCTGTTTGGGAAGTGTTTGTCAGGTTTTGACAATAAAGGATCGTTTAAAACCCCAGTTAACTGTCTGCTTTCATTTTTCACTCAGGAGCAAAAATATGGCTTTAAACTTTAAAGAAATAAAAATGTTACATTTATCGTGATATTTATCGATATCGACTGATATGGACAATTATATCGTGATAATTTATTTGGGCCATATCGCCCAGCCCTAATCTGGGCCAAAGATGCGATGATGGAGAAGTAGGCGTTGATCTGATTCCGCAGAGGCGGCCTTTGGCGTTTTTAAACTTACAGGATGGTTTTATAGTATAATGATATCTTACATGTCAAAAGATCAAGGAAAAAATCTCAGTTTATGACCCCTTTAAGAATGTTAGATGTTTTTACTGGTAAACAATACAAAAATGCAGATTTTTCTATGTGGGATCAAACACCTTTCAGGCGACATGAACACGGTGTACTTCTGCCTGATATAGATACTGAGAGAAGGAGAAAGAGAAGAGAGAGGCGAGAAAAGAACAGCACATGCAGATCTTTGACCAGCTGTTTTTAGAACGCCCTCCAGTCCCCATTGGCTGTACGCCCCATTCCTCTACTCTCCTCTCATCTCCTTTCCATCCTTCTTTTCCTCTCTCCACATGCACTCATTCACTTGTTTTATTCCCCTCACTCAGTTTTACTGTGTATTGTCTTTCCTATAGTTTGGTGAGGAACCATGCAAATATTTTATGTCGACTGCCCTCTTTCCTCGCACCATTAAGTCATATTCCTTTGCTAAAGAGTTGCACACCTTGACCTCTTATACGCTCTCATTCACATATGGGTCCCATGAAACTTTGTTTAATGAATCTGCCTATATCATTCACTTGGAGTTCTGTTTTTCGCTCTTTTCTTGAAGGTGAAAAATGAATTCAGGATGACCCAAAAAAGTTTGCCTGGAAACTAGGATAAGAACATCTGTTGTCCTACTAGTGACACCATGTGTGGTAAATAGACAGGGTGACATCTGAAGTGTAAGCTCTTCACCGTTCTCTTTTCCCTCCTTTATATGCATCCTCGGGAGAAACAGAAAGGAATAAGCTGGTATAAATATATGAGAGAGAGAGAGAGAGAGAGAGAGAGAGAGAGAGAGAGAGAGAGAGAGAGAGAGAGAGAGAGAGAGAGAGAGAGAGAGAGAGAGAGCGAGAGAGAGAGAGAAACTAATTCATGTAATACATTATATTTATATGATTTATAGATTGTGTTGTATAAAATATTAAATTATATACTATAAAGTTTATGGGTAAATGCTCTCCTAACACATGGCTCTCATTTTGACCTTATTTTTTGCTTTAACATTTCTCTTCGATCCCTACTTTTCTAACTTGGTCTCTGGCATTCAAATCTAGCATACTCTTCTCCTAAACATTCACTCCTTCTCTTGCCTCCATTGCTTTTCTACTTTCTCTTTCTTTACTTGAGCACCCTGTCAGTTCTGATGACCTGGTTCTTGGTAACTGGTCTGCAGTCTCAGATTAGCTCTCCAGTGGAGAGAAAGAGTGAAGGATCATCTTTATAGCTTTGATGTGAATTTCAGCTGGGTCAGATACTCATGCAGTCCCAGAGTAGCCCATTTTGTATTTGCTGTACAGCGGTACCAAAGGCATAACATTTTAGGAATTTATATGCTTTGGTTGAGACAGAACATCAGCAATTCTCACACTTCACACGCTGTGACGTGAGGGGCAGGTGGAGATGTGAGACAGACGGGTGGGGTTACAAATGTAGGAAAGAGAAAGCTGATATAAGTGACAAAACTAAAAAGGCAAAGACAAAAAAGAAGAGGTTGTTTGGGAAAGGGAAGGAAAGGAGGTCTGCCGGGAAGGGGGATGGGTAGCATACTGTAGAGAGAGGTGATGCGTGTTTTTGTGTGTGTATGTGTGCGTGTGTGTCTGTATGTGTGCGTGTGTGTGTGTATGTGCGTGCTTATGCGTGCGTGCGTGCATGTGTGTAGAACATCATAGTGATGGAGTGATAGAAAAATGACTGTGGGGTGCAGGCCCCTTTTAGCCAAGCAGCAAAACTAATGGCCAGGGATCTCTGATCCTCAAAAAGTCAAAAGAAATGGTAAAAATGATCCCTATGAGGAAACAAGTTTATAAAATCATGCCGAATGAGTTTTATTGAAAATGTAAAAATGCAGAAAGTTTTGTGAGATGGGTTGGTTTATGGGTAGAGGTAGTGTAAAGGGATGTGTGTGTGTGTGTGTGTGTGTGTGTGTGTGTGTGTGTGTGTGTGTGTGTGTGTGTGTGTGTGTGTGTGTGTGTGTGTGTGTGTGTGTGTGTGTGTGTGTGTGTGTGTGTGTGTGTGTGTGTGTGTGTGTGTGTGTGTGTGTGTGTACTTTAAAAAATAATTCAGGTCTCCAATTGAACATTTTCTAGTGACAGATCAAATCTAAATTTTTTAGTTGGCCAAATGTATTTTCTGTGATTTAAATTGCATCAATTCACAGAAATTCAATTTGTCCAACTAACAAATTTAGATTTGATCAGTCACTAGAAAATGTTCAATTGGAGACCTGAATTTGTGTGTGTGTGTGTGTGTGTGTGTGCGTGCGTGCGTGCGTGCGTACTGAAAATCACTGTCTAAACCTTCTAAAGATGCATTTGTTTCTAAATAAAAACTAATAAGTTCAGGAGGAGCACATAAAGAGCATTTATTTCAAAAGGGTTGGAAATTGCAGCCCATTTTCTCAGGACTGTACTATCCACAACAACTAGAGAACCTTTCTCTATATAATTAAAGGGTTGATGACATGGATTTTTGTGATCATAAAATCTTATGATTTTGTATGACCTCACTCTTAGACTTTGTCTAAACCGCAGTGACGGGTAGGTTTAGGGGCGGGATTTGCGGTAGGTAGGTCATTCGTACAAAATCATACGAAGTTGGCAACTCATCAAATGCGTACGATTTAGCTTAAAACGTACAAATTTGTAGGAATGAGGTTGTACAAATTCATATGAATTAGCCGCCTTCTAAAATATGTAAGAATTGCCATGAGATTGGGTTGAATTGTTATATGTTCCTTGAGGTTCACTTATAATTTTAATATAGTTTTTGCACACAATAAACAATAAACAAATATATATGTGGAAAACTGTCATTTACAGACAAAGCATTATGATATAATTGACTTGCGGTTTGTGATGCAGCTGTTGTCAGATCCAGTACCACTGGCTGCTGCATTTATTAAAGATTTTCTTTGCAATCTCTCCATTACACTGTGCCTTCTTTACAAAACAAAATGCTCCAAACAAACATATAATCCTCCAGCGCAATCCGAGACGCCATTAAAATAAACCATACACTTGTTTCTGACGATGGGATCCTTCTGAAGTCTGTACAGAGACACAAACGAACTGTTTAAACGAGACGCATCAAAGTGAACTTTCTTTCACTCTTCCATTTGTCCTCTTATCAACAGACTCAAGTGCACAGAGTATGTCAGAAACTGAGTCACTATATATCTGTATACTTTATCGAGTGTAGACAGCATCAGTTATTTACAGGGCTGGACAGGTAATCTGTCTGACGAACGTACGCTGCGTTTATGCTGCTCTATGAACGTCACTTTGACTTTTTTTGTTCATACAATATTCAAATAGTAGCCTAACCAAAATGGCTTGATTGCCAGCATTCTTCAACATATCTTCTTTTTTGTTTCACAGAAGTCATACAGGTTTGGAAGAACACGAGTGTAAGTAAATGATGACAGCATTTAAAAGCAGTACATTTACTGTACTGCATCCTAGCTCAAAATCATCAGTGCTTTACTGTCAAGAGCATTTTTATTTGACAAAAGTGCAATATTAAGCTTGTGCATTTCAGTAAATTCGATAATATCTATCATTATTTGTCCCTGCCCTAGTTTTATTTATTTACTGAAATTTAAGGCCCTCACCCCAGCAAAAACAATCATGGAGAATTTATGGGCCGGATGGGCTCGGTTTGCCAGGGCCGAATTTTAGCCCCAGTCCAGCCCTGGTAATTTATAATGGTTTATATTTTTATGATGCTCACAACGCTCACATCCAGTGTTGGCAAATGTCAGGCATTAAGCGACACATTTGACTGGTAAGGCCTGTTATATGTCAAAAGATCAAGGAAAAGTTGATTTCTCATTAACCCTTTAATCCATGAAGGAATTTAGAGGTTAGTTGTCTCCTTTTAGGAAAACAAGCCCAACCAAATCTGTTCAGCTTCTACAAGTAATATATGAATATTAGAGCTGTAATTTTAAATTAACAAAAAAAGTAAATCAAAGAAATAGACAATTTAAAAAAATAAAAATCCAAAAACAATTAATAATGTGTCATGACCCATATGCAAAACTAATAGACAATTGTTCTACTATCTGAGAAATTCAGACTAAATGACTAAAATGTTTTAGTTGTATGTTGCATTCAAATACAGCTGGTTGGTGCTTAACAATATGAAGAAGAACACAGGAGTAAAAAAGTATTTTTAACTTAAGGCTGAAAAACTGTGAGATAAAGTAATCGCCAAAGATAGCCACTTGCATGTATCCATAGATTAGCAATTAACAAAAACACAGGAGTACAAGAATGTGTCTTGTGCAAATGGCTGCTAATAATGAATGTGCAAATTGGATAGGCTAATGAGAGACATGTTCAGTGATATACAAATAAAACAAATACTACACTTTTTGTCTATTCAATGCCTTCATCTGCCAGAATAATGTAATATATTTCGTTTGTTCTGTATTTGTGAGCTGCAATTATTGATGTATAATTAATTTGACTAAATTTACTCATTTTAAAGAACTAACGATTATATAAATTTGCCTAAGCTACTACTAAAGTATGTTTCACACATATGATGCATATGAAAAACTGCATGCAAGCTAAATTTAGTGGAACAAGCTAATAAAGGATAATAAATTATCAGTTTTAGCCAGCTAGTTCATCGGAAGCTGGTTTTAGCTGGATGTAAATGGCTGTAACATTTACTGTGCATCTCTTTTTTAAAGCTGTTACACCTAATCTGGAACGACCCAAAACACACAGCACCCATTCACCAATCCAGCATCATTATTTATGCCAAGGCACATGCACACACAGACAGAGCACCTGCTGGGAATGGCGGTAGCAGAGCTCTCCTGGCGACGTTCTCCAGCGCACAACTCACCAGCAGGATTATTGAGATTAATAACTAGTGATTATTAAGATGAATACACCGATTATGTCTGTTGTGCCTTATGCTGCCACTGTCGTTAATTAAGGCCACATCGTTAGCACACCAAAGGCAGATATTAACCCCATCCCCATCCATCCCCATCACCGAGGGCACAGTAACCATGGAGTGCTTGCTACACCTCACTGTGGTTTTGGTATAAAGCCTGTGGTTATTAAGATACAGTACCTACATTAAGGGCTCTTTAACCATAGCGAGGTAACATGCAGAGTTCAGTAGCTTCACTGTCTTAGACCAGTAAGACCAAATCAACACCAGTTTGGCCTGGGTTGAATACAAGCTAGACCATCTTAAACAAGCTCCAGGACCAAATCCGTATAGCAAAAACTATACTGTATGTTTAGGGCCCAAGCATCCATGGTATGAGGCCTATCATTCTTCTTCTCTGAAATGAATCCCATTTTTGAGGGCCTAAACTTGCTGAAAACTCACGACACTTTGCTCACAGGTCAGAAGTGGTGAATCTGATATGGGTTTCAGAATTAAGTTTGGCAAAACTTACTATTGATAGCGCCACCTACAAAAATGTAATTAAGCGGCATTCACACTATGTTTATCATACGATTATGAAATTCGGTAGACACGTGTAAGAAATTGGGCTGTACTATAACTATAACTATAAAACAAAATCTAAAAACCCAAAAGGAAATCTGATATTTGGAAGTTTATCTGCAAAATGTTTTTGTCCTTTCCAGACGTTGTACTTTAACAAACTTCTCCTAGAAATTTTATCAGATTTGGCCAGTCTAATATAAAGGCCTTGGTGATGTTAAAGGAAGTGTATGCAAGATTGTGGCCAAAACTGGTACTCCAGTCACTTTCAAATCACTATCCCCTCTCCCCTTCCTTCCTGACTCGAGGTTGCCAGATAGGCTGCAGGATCAGCAGGAACGTTTGTAGATCTGCAGCTGTGGTAACTAAAGCAGATCTGCCAACCCGGATGCCCAAACACTACTGACTTCGTGATTGGTAGATAGGTGGAGGGTGGAGCTTCAGGCCAAAACACAACAGGTCAACATCGACATCAGTTGAGGGCTGCAACAACAACTTTTAAATGACAATATCCTGGCCGGACTACTGTTGTCAGTGATAGTGAAGTATTTGAAATTAACATGATTTCTTAATGTCTAGTGACATATCAGGGCCATTTTATGATTAATTGAAATACATTTCTTACATACAGTTCCTTTAAATTGTGAAGAGCTTGAGTTTTCGCTGAAGGGTGTGTTCATGGCGGCCTGACAACGTTCATTTCATGAAACAAGAGGTTGTTGTAACTGGCATATAATGTCCGCGTAAGTCAAATTTTATTAGAGCCCTGACCTGAAGACATACATGCCAATATTCAGTGACAGTCATAGCGCCATCTGCAGGCAACAGAAAATGGCATTTTTACACTGTGATCAACTCCTCTTATTTCAGTCTAATTGTATATTTACTCATACAATTTCATACTCAACACAATTGTGTGTGTGTGTGTGTGTGTGTGTGTGTGTGTGTGTGTGTGTGTGTGTGTGTGTGTGTGTGTGTGTGTGTGTGTGTGTGTGTGTGTGTGTGTGTGTGTGTGTGTGTGTGTGTGTGTGTGTGTGTGTGTGTGTGTGTGTGTGTGTGTGGCTAATGTATAGATTTTAAAATATTTACATACAAATATTTAGTAGAATTTTATTTTGGGGACCAATTTTCACTAGTTGTTCATTGGTATACATATCACTAGCACATTAGCTGTTTATTAGTACTTATAAAGCACATATTAATGCCTTATTCTGCATGACCATATTCCACATACATTAATCTTACACAATACCTAAACTTAACAACTATCTTACTAACTACTGATAAGCAGTAAATTATGAGTTTATTGAGGCAAAAGTTAGTGAATATGTGTTTCCCAAACTAAATTTTCAGCTATATTTAAAGGTATATTACCTCATATATTATTGTTTTTTTTATATATAGAATAGCTTAAATCAGCCTGTTTACACCAGAAATATATTTTTTCCAATTGAAAATACATTTAATTTAAACCTTTAAGTGAAAATGTTTTACAAATTGTACTTAAAGTGGCACACAGAAAATAGATTTCAAGTCTTAAAATGCATCTTAAAAAAAAAAATTGTTTAGCCCATTATGAAAAAATACAATATCTTTTCATACTGTCCAAGACATAATGTATAAAAATACTGCCTTGCATTTACCCTATGTATTTTAAGACTGGACTGGACTTATTTTTTCCACTTGAATGTTTAAATGAAATATATTTTCAAATTGAAGGCTTAGATTGCTGCTTGATATAACCATCTGATAGGCCTAAACTGTAACCATGGAAACTCAGACTAATAATGCATAGCTCATGAGGCTGCTGGTAAACTTTTTTAAACTATTACACCCACCTGCAGCAGGCCAGTTAAAAGATGAGATGGGGTGGAGTCCGATGAAAAAGCCAAGCTTTTCCTCTCTCACATAAAAAAAAAAAAAAAGAAATCTGGCCTACTCCTCCACCAAGCTGAACTGAACTGATTGACACCCCCTACACACACTCACACACATATACATCAAATACATACACACACAAACCCTCTTCAGCTCTGTCTTTAACTGTGTGGGCAACGGCATTGATTTTCTCTTGAGCTGAAGGGATGACATCACTGTTAGAGGGGAGCAGCATGTGGGCGACTCTTGTGCATGCATGTCTTTAGTCGGGCAGATGATGATAGGACAATGGCCACAGAGGGGTCTGTGACAGACGAGGGAAAATGTCAATATCCTTGGTCTATGATAGCAGCAGCTAGAGAGAAAAGGAGCAGTGAAAGTCAATTATAGTTTTTCAACCATTAACGGATACACTCACACATACCGTGAGTGAGAAGGGCTGCATAGTGACGCTGTCTTAGTAGGGAAGGCGACTTCAGATATCTAATGAGCCGCATGAAGGGTGGAGATGAGAAGGGAGGAGGACTGCAGGAGAATGCTCCCAATTATCTTTATTAATCCCTCTGTAATCTTTCACACTGAATGGAAATTGTGCGGAAGGGAAAAGCATGGGAAGATAAAGATTACAATTAAAGTAAAAATCACATTTTTTCCATGCGGTAATCTGCCATCGTTGGGCAATGAGCTTTATGGGGTTTTTTTATGGTCATTCATCTCTAAGAAGCTGAAAGGACTAAAAAGGGAGAATGAAACAATGAGGACAACGGAGAGAGGCTCGATATGGAGCTATACGTATAGTTACGGAGTTGATGCTTTCAGTAGATGTCAAGGTGAAAAGACCAGCTTAAACCTGTTTTATGCTGGCTAGTGCTGGTCAGACATGTGGCAAATCTTAGCTGATTAATCAGCATGGTGTTTCTTGGGATGCTGGGTTGACCAAAGATATCCTCTTGGATAAGCTAGTAGAGAAAACACTTTAGACATTCTACTGATGATACGTAAATTTGCAACATGTTAGGCCCAATCCCATACCCCTTAGCCCTTTCCTTTCCCCTACCCCACGTGAAAGGGTAGGGGTGTCTCGATTCTCTTTTGGCTGGAGTGGTAGGGATAAGGGGTAGGGCCAGATAACCCTTCAAACGAAGATTTTTCAGGACCACACTTCTGAAAAAGGGGTATAAGGAATTTCCTTCCATACACCGACTACCATATAGAGTGTGTGTAGTGTTGTTGCCACTCGGGATCGATCACTTGTGTGTCGTCTGACTGCCAGTATCTCTGTAGCTTGCTAAACGCTATTTGAGTCATATTGACATGTAGTTGCAAAATTACTTAAAGTTTGTAGAATTTCTAACGTTGACTGATAAAGGGCTGGTAAGTCTGGTCCAGGTTGGAAGTCCATTTAGACCAGATCAACACCAGTTTGACCGAGGTGGGAAACCATCTTAAACAATTCCATACGGCCAAAAATACATACAGGTCCTTCTCAAAAAATTAGTTTATGTGATAAAAGTTCATTATTTTCCATAATGTAGTGATAAAAATGAAACTTTAAATATTTCAGGTCTTTTATTGTTTTAATACTGATGATTTTGGCATACAGCTCATGAAATCTCAAAAAAGCATATTTCAACCGACCAATAAAAGAAAAGTCTTTTTAATACAAAAAAAAGTCAACCTTCAAATAATTATGTTCAGTTATGCACTCAATACTTGGTCGGGAATCCTTTTGCAGAAATGACTGCTTCAATGCGGCGTGGCATGGAGGCGATCAGCCTGTGGCACTGCTGAGGTGTTCTGGAGGCCCAGGATGCGTCGATAGCGGCCTTAAGCTCATCCAGAGTGTTGGGTCTTGCGTCTCTCAACTTTCTCTTCACAATATCCCACAGATTCTCTATGGGGTTCAGGTCAGGAGAGTTGGCAGGCCAGTTGAGCTCAGTAATACCATGGTCAGTAAACCATTTACCAGTGGTTTTGGCACTGTGAGCAGGTGCCAGGTCATGCTGAAAAACCAAATCTTCATCTCCATAAAGCTTTTCAGCAGATGGAAGCATGAAGTGCTTCATGATAGCAAAATCTCCTGATAGCTAGCTGCATTGACCCTGCCCTTGATAAAACACAGTGGACCAACACCAGCAGCTGACATGGCACCCCAGACCATCACTGACTGTGGGTACTTGACACTGGACTTCAGGCATTTTGGCATTTCCTTCTCCCCAGTTTTCCTCCAGACTCTGGCGCCTTGATTTCCGAATGACATGCAAAATTTGCTTTCATCCGAAAAAAGTACTTTGGACCACTGAGCAACAGTCCAGTGCTGCTTCTCTGTAGCCCAAAATGGCTTGACCTGGGGAATGCGGCACCTGTAGCCCATTTCCTGCACACGCCTGTGCACGGTGGCTCTGGATGTTTCTACTCCAGACTCAGTCCAGTGCTTCCGCAGGTCCCCAAAGGTCTGAATCGGTCCTTCTCCACAATCTTCCTCAGGGTCCGGTCACCTCTTCTCGTTGTGCAGTGTTTTTTGCCACACTTTTACCTTCCCACAGACTTCCCACTGAGGTGCCTTGATACAGCACTATTGGGAACAGCCTATTCGTTCAGAAATTTCTTTCTGTGTCTTACCCTCTCGCTTGAGGGTGTCAATGATGGCCTTCTGGACAGCAGTCAGGTCGGCAGCCTTACCCATGATTGCGGTTTTGAGTAATGAACCAGGCTGGGAGTTTTTAAAAGCCTCAGGAATCTTTTGCAGGTGTTTAGAGTTAATTAGTTGATTCAGATGATTAGGTTAATAGCTCGTTTAGAGAACCTTTTCATGATATGCTAATTTTTTGAGATAGGAATTTTGGGTTTTCATGAGCTGTATGCCAAAATCATCAGTATTAAAACTATAAAAGACCTGAAATATTTTAGGTGGTGTGCAATGAATCTAAAATATATGAAAGTTAAATTTTTATCATTACATTATGGAAAATAATGAACTTTTATCACATTTACACAATTTTTTGAGAAAGACCTGTATTGTCAGATATATATTGTGATCCAAATATTCATTTTGCTAATATATTTTAAAATATATTTATATAAATATATTAGATCATGTTTTGTAATAATATAGAAGTATAAATGTCTTGCTAGTTACGATACTTGGCAAGCATACCAAATTTGGGACCTAACTAATATCTATAACACAATGGTCATGTTAGCAATTAGTATATTTTTAAGCAATGTATAGACCTTTGTTTTGAACTGAATTGAACTCTTGACTTGATCTGAATTAAATGAGTATAACAGAGAAAGGGGGTGGAAAAAGTAAAGAGATGAATAGTGAGGAGTTTCAGCAGGGAGAAATTGTCCCACTTTTAACCAGCAGTAAATCCCACGCAGCACAGCTTTACAATCCAGCACTTACTCAGAGAGACGGGTGAGAGAAGACTAGGGGGAAGGTACATAAAGGCCCCCAATGGTTTCAGCATAAAGAAAACATTGCTGTAGGGAGAGTGTGCTGGAATTAACTTCACATCTCAACAACAACTGTATTCATTAATAAAATACCTAATCTCTCAAAAACAGGCTTCATTTTTTACACATCCAAAGCTCATTTAAATTGTGTTATCAAATATGGGCACTTGCATGCTCACTCGTATTTTTTCGAACAATTATTTTATCAAGCTAAGGCTAATTTCATAGGTAAAATGTAATGTATCAAATACACACAACTATGTACATTTTTAGACAATTTTGCAACATTTCAGCATGATTAGAAATCCTAAACAATAAAAGCCTCGGTATACTTCACCCAAAGTTCTTTCTCGTTCTTCGTTTAGTTGCAAAATGAAGTTCGAAATACGTGAGCAGTGATATACTGTTATCAAACAACTGATGCCGCCCACTCTGCCGAGACTGATATTTACAAAACTTGTCTTGCTCTATGAAATGCATATTTTTCTGAATATGCCGTGTGCAAAGCAAAGGGCGTTTGTTTATGTTTACGTTTGTTTGGGCTAGAATAGAAACATGAAATCTAGTCTAATGTCAAACGTGGGACCATGTTTAATAAACATTTGTCAAAAGCCTGAAATACAGTTAGATTATATAACTTTTGAATAACTTTTTGGCATCAGTGACACGGGTTTAGATAAAGTTTAGACATCTGTCCATTTTCTGTTATCTTTATTTTTTTTTTCATGTTAGTACAGCCATGCACAAATTAATCAGCATTTACATTTTACAAAGCAAATTTGGAGTTGACATGTCAGTGCAACAATATTATTCAAATTGCCTTCAAATTACTGACAATATAATTGTTTTTATTATTTTCTTTTTATCTTCATCAAAAGACTATGTGATTTATGAAGTAGGCCATTATATTGTGTAATATTTGGGGGAGCAGCATGCATTTTGACGAGAAAGTGTCGTACCAGTAACGTGACTATATCAGCTCGTAAGCTTAGAGCACGACATGAGCCCAGCCCTTACCATAATGAAATAAGACTTTTTAATGTTTTGTACATCAGTAACCTCACGCATTTTGAAACATCATGAAAATCTACTTAATAAGTTGAGTGCTTTTTTTAAGTGCTGTGACAAGTATGACTTTATTGCTGTTTTTGTTAAACAAACTTTTGCCATTACAAAATGAAATCTCTTATTTTTCTACTTTACAATAATACCATCATCATGTAGTGAAAATTATTAATTGTAATGGACGTATTGCACAGCTCCGTATTTTTATTCAGCAGTATAAAACCTTAGATCTGGGTTTTTTAACTTGGTAGAGGGACAAAACACCTCACTGCAATTTTTTCGGCATTGCACCAAGCAAAAAATAATCGTAATCATTACAAAGAGTAAAGATCAAGCACATAACAAGGTTTCATTTAAATAGTTTGTTTTTCCCCCATGCATATGACATTTGTGTGGGGGTTCCCAGCAAAGCCGACCAAGTCTATAGGTCGTGCAATATATCAGGACCTTAAAATATTGCATTATAAAAAATGTATTTGTACATTTTCCCTGCTTTTTCTTGTATTCCTCCATTTACAGCATATCAGGATTTCCTCTCAATAATTAGTAGGCTACAGTGGAGGAAAAAAAACTTTACTGGTTCAAAAGTTGTGGTGGAATAGATTGACTGATATATAAGCCTTATCAAACAAGGCAGACGGGCAGGATCAAATCATTTTCACAAAATAAATCGTTTTATTTTTTATTTCTCATTGATTAGATGTAATAATGATGTTATATACAAATGCCCAAATATTAATTTCCATAAAAAGTATTGAAAAGCTGAAATTGTGGGTCTGAGATAAGAGAAAGAAAAATAATATAAGACATTTGACAAGCAGCAAAAATAAATGCAAGCTAAAGTTAGTTGTAATGTTACCTGCATAAGAAACCCGTTATTTTAATAAAAATCCACCTCTGTGACAAAGAAGTGCATGTAGTTGAACAAACACCCACATACATCGTACCCAAGCAGCCTCAGTTCTCAGGCGGTGTCTATGGAAACCGAATATCCACTCACATGAACAGAGAGAAAAGGCTAGGAAATAGAGAAGAGATGGAGGTTCATCGACTGATGGCGACTGGGAAAGCCTGGTGCGTGGGCTGACCGGGGGTTTCTGCCGCACAAGCACTCATAAATTTGCTGTATTCCCACCATACCAATCCCTCTCCTTTTCTCCCTCTCTCTCTCTCCCTCCCTCCCTGCATCTTCTCTTCATCCCTGACCTCCTTCCTTTAAGCATAATGATAATTGCATGCTTTATGAGGAACTGAAGCAGGAGGGCAATGCATAGCTCATCTACACGTCACAAGATGGGATGGGTGCGGCGACCCCTCTCCGCCATTACAGTGATTAAATAAGGTACGGAGACTGTCCCTATATCAGCGATGCGGATCATAGGCTTCTTCAGCCCTTGATACTGGAAGGCTAGTGATAGACGTTAAATTCATGACTGTAATGTCAGTATCATTTTATGAAGTCTTCGTAAAGTCTTTGAGATACACACCCAAGCATGGCTGTTTTCTGTTTGATAGGGGCTGCATTGGAAGCTATAGGCCTGGAAATCTCACAGGTTTCTCACTAGAGGAGTTAGGGAAGTTAAGGGACTCTTGTTCATCTTTTGATTATTTTAAAATGTGTTCGCAACTGTTTCCCAGGTACAACATTAATTGCACCAGCCAAATAGGAAATATAGGGCCAGATTTACTAAACAGTAAATTAGCGAGAGACTGCAGTCTCATAAAAGCGCAGATGGGAGTGGAAAGTTCTGCAGTCGATCTAATGACAATGTGTAAATTAAAGAACACAGACCCAGCAGCTCAGTTCCATTTTGACCAACATAATCTAACAAGAGCAAATTTAGAATAGGGTCACAAACAAGCAGAGCCAATGATAATCGGGTGCGGTTAATCTACTGACAAAACAGGCGCAGCAAATGAAAAATAATGTGACTTGGCAAACATTATGTTTCGATAAAGCCCACTGGCATTTACAAGGGTACATTTACAGGACGTGCTAAAAACGGAAAACTTTTTCCTCTGTACAGCTGACAAAACTATCAAAATTATTCCCGTTCACACAGATCCATGAAAACAATTAAAAACGCTATATTATACATGTCAGACAAGTAATTGCCGATGTCATTTTGTAAAGAAAGACTATGTGCCCTCTCACACACACATTCAAACACGCATGCCTGACTAAACACGTAATACATGCTGTCATCGTTTTCGCAGATTCACGTTTTTGAAGTTTACATGGAGATGATAACACATCGTTTTCAAAAACTTTACTTTGAAACCACCAAAATGCAGTTGTCGTGTAAATAACGCAGAACGCATTAAACATTTCCTGTTTTTAGTTAAAATGTGTAAACGGCCCCTAGATGAATAACTAATAATTATTACAACGGAAATAAATCAACGCTGAACTTAAGTTGGACAATGACAATGGCTGTTGTACAGCCCAAACTATCTTTATTACATGAATTTCCTGTTATCACTGTAAAGCTGGAGCCTGACATAGACAGAAAAGACATGTGAGTCCAAAAATATGAGTCTGATAATGCTCCATTGGGCTGTAATTATGGGGTGTGTTTCAACCGAATTAGGAAAGACCTTAATTGGATAGACAGTAGTAGTAGTTGTTAGTTGGATAGTAGTTGGCAGGTTTTGTAAAAACTTGGCAACCCTGTCTGCACACAAACTAGAATAAATCTTTGCCAGTGTTGTAATTTAATGATACACAGAGTACTTACCAACATGATCATCATTTCTGAGAGAAATAGTGAAGGTGAATGCATATACAAACAAGCTCTCTGTTTAGAATTAGAACAAATTCAATTCCAAGCCCCTTTGATGACGTGATGATTACGTTACTGTTGATCATCTGTCCATCATCGTCTAAAGCCCACCCTGATGATTTCATTGGTCCGAACAGTTTCTGTTCGAGCATAATTAGTCCTCAATGGATCAAGTCCAGATCGAACTGCCCGAGCTCAAATGTTGTGGCCAGGCTAATAAAGCTGCTTTGAAAAAATCTCTGTTGTAAAAAGCGCTGTATTAATAGAGGTGACTTGACTTAAGACATGCTTTTTGGGGCATTAATAAAATAAGGGTAAAGTAATAATAATATTTTTTTTAAATGCCGCAAATACCACCAAATTGACTAGTGCAAACCTTAGCAAATTACATTGCATTATACAGTATATATAAAAAATTCTCATCCTGTAAATTTTGTGTCTGAAAGGGAAACTCCAACATAAGCATATAAGGTCAGATGCTAAATTAACCCTGTCCACGCCTTTTCATCAAATATTTTTCACTGCATGTCTTTAGTAAATCTTAAAAAAAAAAATTTTTAAACAATAAATGAGAGTTTGCGTTGGTGCAAGCTGTTAGTTAATCTGACCCATAATTTTATAAAACTGTATTAATTGGTTTATTTTTGTGAAGGCACAGTCTTTAATGAGCCTAAATGAACACAATAACTTAAATATAATGCATTTTCAGAGTTTTGTACTCTGGGTGGCATGTTTAGCATTTTTATAATTCCTCATGCAAAAAATGGGAAAACTATTTCATGAATTTACCCGTTTGCATTATACATAATCATTTGGCTATTCGAAAGACATTATAATCTAAAGCAAAAACAAATAATAACAATAATTTAGATGGCCATATTTGGAAGGAAGTGTATGTAAGATTGTGACCAAAACTGGTACTGCAATCACTTTCAAATGACTGTAGAGCGGTGTCTACCTCTCCCCCTCCCCCCTGACTCGAGGTTGCCAGATAGGCTGCAGGATCAGCAGGAACGTTTGTAGATCTGCAGCTGTGGTAACTAGAGCAGATCTGCCAACCCGGATGCCCAAACACTACTGACTTCGTGATTGGTAGATAGGTGGAGGGTGGAGCTTCAGTCCAAAACACAACATGACAACATCAACATCAGTTGAGGGCTGCAACAACAACTTTTACATGACAATATCTTGGCCGGACTACTGTTGTCAGTGATATTTATTTGAAATTAACATGATTTTTTAATGTCTAGTGACAAATCAGGGCCATTTTATGATTAATTGAAATGCATTTCTTACATAGAGTTCCTTTAATGTTCCTTACCTGATATTAAAGATGCAAAATTTGAAGGTACTTGAACAATATCATTATATGTATTTTGGACACATAAAGTATCTAAAGTGCTTAACATTTCATACATGAGGACTTTTGTTTCCCTTTCCCTTTCATTCTATGTTTGGAATCTTTGTTCAGTTCTTCCTTCTACTCTGTCCTGCTTATTCCTTTCATCTCCCCCCTCCTCCCTCCCTCTCTCTCTCTCTCTCTCTCTCTCTCTCTCTCTCTTCTCCTCCTCCTCCACTCTTCTCCTCTCCCCTGCTCCAGCTAATTGCCGCAGAGCTCACTGATAGAAATCAATGTGCAATGTTTGATAGTGAGCCAAAGCACAGGAAGGTGAAGCACAGCAATGAACATCACAAATACACAAACATACACACTCAGCACTTGCATATCTGATCCTCGGATGATTAAGGGGTGTTGAACACAAATATTGTGTATTTCTTTGGGTTTCCCATAAAAACCCTGAATCAATCTGTTCATAATGCCATTTGAGCTAGCTTATTATTCATTTATTGCATTAAAGTCAACCTTGAATGGTTTTGAGCAGCATAAAATGCAATAACTGACAAATCCAACAGAGTGAAATATTCTGCTACTGCTATAAAATCCACAAACCTTTTCAGCCTTTTTACATGTTCATTGAGACAAAACTTACAGGGAAAGTTCATTTTAAAAAAAGAGATAATTCTGCCATCATTGACTCGCCATCACTTTTTGGCTTTTTTATGGCTTTTTTCAGCAGTGAAGGTTGGGTCCAATGTATGGAGAAAAACAGAAAAACGTTTAGGCTTGGATCGACATAAAGTTGAGTAACAGAATTACAGAGTTTTCATTTTTGGGTGAACTATCCTTTTATGGATGAAATTGATTCTAATCCTTTAGAAAAAATAAATGTCGTAATGCAGGGACGCAAACTTCCAAGGGCCCCAATTATTCATATGAATACATTATACGTAATATAATTAATATGAATATTACTATGAATTAATTAAAATAATTTAAAATGACATTATTCAATTAAATTATTTATTTAATTAAAAATTGGAGGACATGCAGCTCTGAAAAAAAAAATGAAGACACCTCTGCAAAATGTGCTGTTTCTCTGGATTTATTATTAATATGTATTGCTTTGAGTTAAAGGAACATTTTTATTTTTTTCTGTAAACTACAGACAACATTTCTTCCCAATTTCAAATAAAAATATTGTCATTTAGAGCATTCATTTGCAGTAAATGACAACTGGTCAAAATAAAAGAAAATGCCATGTTTTCAGACCTCGAATAATGCAATCAATATTTGGTGGAATAGTTTCCAATTTTCCATCTTGGCATGCTCCCTCGGAGTCGGTCACATTGCTGTTGGACAACTTTATACCACTCCTGGCGCAAAAATTCAAGCAGAGATTCAGTTCCAGCCAATGCTGAGATGAATGTGAATGCTATCGGATAGCTCTCTCCAGGTATTATAGACCTGCTTGGTTTGACAACAGTCATTATGATTGCAATTCCGTTTGGCGACACTAGTGGCACAGACTTCACTTCACCTCTAAGTATTCTTATAAAATGCATTATTCTATTTTCTTGAATCAGAAGCTGTCATCTTGAACCCAAAACCAAAACCAATAATGACAGCCAGAAGAAGAAGAAGAAGAAGAAAACTCTAAGAGACTAACCCTGTGAAAGCAGAAGGTACAGCTCGCCTGTTTTCTTTCTTCTCGACCTGAAAGCCTAGCGGAACAGACTGTATGGAGTAGAGAGACTAGTGTAAATTTGTCTGCTACATGAAAGCTTCTTTGATAGGCCTCTTCTCTCATCTCATCTCATCTCCACAAGCATGCCGCTAATGTTCTGCCTCCTGGCCAAAATATCCCCAGCAACACCTGGCATCATGAAGAAGAAGAAAAAAAACTGATTAAATCATTAGAGAAACACATGGGAGGATGGAAAAGAGAGAGTGGGAGATGAAGGAGGGAGAGTGGGGAGGTAACGAGAAGGGGGGGACAACAACTTCATAAGCTTGGCACTGTGCTCCTGGTGCCATGCCTGTTGTTTATGTCCACACACATCAAAGGCTGCGGTAATCGCTGCTGTTTGCAGGTCCAGATCTCCAGTTCACCTTGACTAACCTCTTACACGCTACGGGCCAGAGCAGTGGCGGAGGGCGGCAGGTTCCTCTCTGAGCAGGCCAAAAAGTGTCTGAACCTGGGCGCTAGCACGTCAGGTTCTGCTAGCACGCCTAATGAATGAACATTAGGACATGAGCTTCGTACAGCACAGCGGTTGGAGCAGCTCCAGGTTTTCACCAGCTGTGCTGCCCTTGTTTACAAGGCACCGCCTGCTGCTGGGGTGGTCTCGCGACAGGCCTCTGCTCTGAACCGCATCCTCGGGCTCGGGCCGGGTGCATGTGCGCTGGGTCTAAACATCCTGTCCTTCGGTGCCCTCTGAATAAGCATAAAATTCCGCTAAGAAGAAATGTGGAAATGTGACGTTTGCATTCACAAGCCTAACTCTGCAACTGTGTTTGTCTGTTACAGGAAACTTCAAAGGATTGTGTAAGCAGATAGATCACTTTCCAGAAGACACAGATTATGAAGCAGATGCCTCAGAGTACTTCTTACGTGAGTCCCTCCTTAGTGTTTCTGTGACAGTATTCATGTTCTCACTGTTTCTTCCTTGTTCAATCTGTGAGGCATTTCAAGTAGTACCAGATATGTGCTATTTTTGCCTTTACATGGCCTGTTACTGCTTAAACAAAGGGGGGAAAAACGTTGAACTAGACCAAAAAAAAAGTGCAGAAAGTTTGGGGAAGGTTATTTCCTGGCCTGCAAAACTCTGCAGGTTTCTCATGATTCACAGACTTAAACATATTCTTTGCTAATAATTAAATAAATTATTAAAAATTAAAGTATTATTAAAATAATGCAGGATATTTTAGCTTTCAGACACCAATAAGAATGTACTGTCTTTGTTATTTTTAATTAAAAATGTAAAGCAAATATTAACTATCTATTAATAATTAAAAATATTAAATATTGTGGATTATTTTAGCTTTTCAGAAACCAATAAGAATGTAATCTATAATTGCTTTTTTATTATTCTTTGCTTTTTTAATTAAGAATGTAATCAAATATTAAAATTGTATTAATAATTAAAACCTTAAATATTGTAGCTTTCAGCTACAAACAGGAATGTATTACTCTAACCCGTTTAAATGAATAGTTATTTTTATTCTTAGTTTTTTAATTAAAAATGTAATCAAATATTAAAACTGTATTAAAATATTAAATAATGTAGATAATTTCTCCTACCAATAAAAATGCAGAAATACAACAATGTGTCATTTAACACATTTTACCATGTTTACTGTAAATTCTTTTCACAAAATTTAGCAGATTTCCCCAACAACAACAACAACAAAAGTCAGCAAAAATGCACTTAATTCATGAATTAAAAAAAGATTCTGTCTGGGCCTGGTTATTACTTCCCAGCTGATATCCCTCACATTAAATGTATGCTATAGAGCTATATTTCAAGTAATGTCCTAGTTTTTACTTTGTTCAACCTATCTTTGGTTTTCTCATGCTGTTCAGCCGTGTAGGGGTGGTCTGTTGTCTCTGCGGGAGAGTGTGAATGTTTCCTCACTCTGTTTAGATTCTCAGCAGCGGCAGACTCTCTGGCTCGTACAGTACAGCTCAACTAGGCCCTATTACAGTACACTGGCTCCATCGTAAACACAGAGCATTGATTTCCACTCTTTTTCATCTGCGCAAGCAGACCTGGAAAGTGAGTGTCAAACAAGCCACACGCATAAATCCTAAACTCACAAGCAGGCCTATCAGTTACTGTCATCAAAACAAGGGCCTGAATTGACTGGAAACAACATGGTAACAACCAAGAGTAATTAAAGATTCTGGACCGGTTGTTAAAGAGGACAATGGCAGACTACAGGAGAGAGAGGGGGGAAATTGGTTATACAGGGCCGGCTATACAGGGTGTGTCCTGGCCCACTGGGAGAGTTTTTGGACTGGTTGAATAAGTGCTCAAGCAGTGTTAATGTTGTCGATGAAATTACCGACAAAATTTTCCGATTTCATCAATTAACAATGAACACAAAAACCAAATAAAATGTCATCATGACAGTAATTGAATGATTTTAAGTAAAACATACTAGGGTTGTAACAGTTTGCAAAAATGAGGAACGGTGACTTTTAAAGTCATGGTTTTAATACAGCAAGGAGAAAAAATTTGATATATGATTGGTTATGATTGTGTATAATTGGTTTGTGCGATAAATCCTGCCTCGTTTGCGTGCGCATCGCAAATCGGTCTGATTTTACAAAATGATGGCGTTGATGGAAAGACTAATTAAAAAATAAGTAAACTACTCATTTAGATATCACTGCTTTACGTCATGTCAAAATCCAACATGGAATGGCCTGAAAACATGATGACTGGGGGGGGCTGAGCAATCAGCTTGGTGAAATTAAAGGTACATCTTCGTGTCTGTGATCAGTGTTTACCGAGCTTGATGACTGATGATCGGAAAAAATAATCTGACTTAAAAAGAACAACTGAACACAATCAGTTCACAAATAAAATATACTGTTTTAATTTTTAAAGTTACTTTATTTATTTTTTATTTTATTTTATTTTTACATATACAACGCAAATTTTAAATAATTTAAATGAATAGATTACAAAGTATTTGTAAAAATACAAAATAAAATTGTGTTGTTTATTTTTGATGTAAAGTAATGTGGTTGCCAGATTGTGAAGATTAAGTAAAACAATCAAAAATCATATTCTTAAATTTAGCTATAGCAGCTTTCATTTTTTGAACAACATGTTAGTGTTGTATTTTTTATCATCAACAATGTTGCATGTTGATCTAGTTTATTGATCAGTTATCATTTATATATGCTATTAGTGTCTTCTTATCTTAAGGCAAGCTCACCCTCGACTTTTGGCTGGATTTTGTTGTCGCAGACAGATTTCCTAGGTCTGTGACAAACCCCTGGAGTTGAAGTTATCCACCAAAGTTCAGATTGTTCAACTTGAGCGATTCCTGTGTTTTGTGTGAATCACACGTTAAAAACGCTCAATTCGCGTGATCCTTGCTGCGTCATTCGCGCGAATCTCGCGGCAGAATGCCTTTTCGCGGCTCTGCATTGACGTAAATCACTTGCGCGGACCGCGTAATTCGCGTGCGGTGTGAACGCAGCATAAGACCGGTTGCATTTGTTGAGTTTCAGCAGGTCAGCGACGTGATCTGAGCCGGTTTCATTCACAAATGGTGCAATATTTTCAAACCTGTTTGATATTACCGGCACACACTGGAAAAAAAGGTGTGTTGTATTTAATTGTGTACATCAGTCCCACATGAATCAATTAAGTTAAACAAACAGAATTTGTTCATGTAACTTCAACATCATGGAATACATACATGTTAAGTGACAATTAAGTAGTCTCAAAGTTAATTTAATATGGCTCCCTGACAGGTGACATGACCTGACATGACATGCATCCAATTTCATATATTCATTCATCCACTTCAGTTTCATATATTTTATTGTTACACAACTGAATTATAATACTGCACTTTTAGCTAGCAATAACACACATTAGAATCTTAAATGCTAAGCATTAAAAGCTCTTTCAACAAAGCTGTAATGACATTAGTTGTTTTATGCCGCAGCCTAAGCAAATGTAGCACTCTTTTCCACAATGGTAACCCACTGTAATTTAAATTGTTCTAATAATTCTAATTGAATATTAACCACTTTAAATATTATAGTGAATATTGAATATTTTAAAACACTATAAATCCCCCCCCCCCCCATCATGCTCAATACATACACATAAATACATATAATACAACTTTTACATATAAAATAACATTGTACTCTCTTGCCTTATGCAAAGCATGTTGGGAACTAACATGCCCTGTCCAGTTTTAATTAATGCAACACAAATCATTCATGTAACACAACACAAATGGACAAACTTCAGTCTGAAATATTTAAGTGGATTGAACACAATCTAATTAAGTTAGGACAGAATGTATAGCAATTGTGTTGCTTTAGATTATTTTAATTAAGCAATTTGAACAAGCAGTAAAAAAAATTTTTTTAGTGCATGATCATGTAGTGTGCTAGCCTGACAAGCTAGACCCACATCAAGATGTTTGGTCTGGAAACTCAGCACTGACAGCTCAATCTGAGGGACGGGATAAACGGTTGTCTCCCTCTGCCCTTAATCGGATAGTGCTACAACCAACCAGAGCGGCGCTAGTTGACAGATTAAACTTTCGCCATATCTGGTCGGCAAAACTCAGAACACGTCTTCCCTTCTTAAGAATGACTTTAGTGCTGTTCTTTGTTCTTTTCTCAGAGAAAAGCTTAACTCCAAGTCTTCCAGAGTCGCGGCCAAAGCTGATTTGAAAGACCGGCACTTGCCAGCTTCTGTGTTTACTAGAAGCACATCACTATGTTAAGTCCGCCCACCGACTCTATACACGATGTGATTGGCCTGACCAGAGTTTGGTTTTTACAGCTCAGTAGTGTATTGACAGTTGCTAGACGACACTCGCGGAAGATTAGATTTGCTGCCGCTAGGGTGCGACTAGATTTCTAGGCTAGTAGTGTGCAATATAAACAGAAAAATCTCTGAATCGTATTAATGTTGGTTGGGACTCTTAACCAAATGTCTTGTAGTTTGTGCACATCATTGTGTAGTATGCACACTGTTATGACAAGATGACGACAGATGACAATAAACATTGTTGTGTAGTGTAAGCACCACAGCAATTCAGGTCGTCTTACAGTCCTTTAGTGTGAGCTTGTCCTTAATCATGTTTTTTTTTTTTTTTTTCATAGATTTTGTTAATAAAATTAAAACTATTGTGCTCTGTTTGTTCACGTGGTCAGCCACTCCTTCATTAAAGTTTAACAGAGACTATAGCTTCCTGTCAGGATGAGTCATTATGCAAAATGAAAATATTTGTGTGACCTTTAACATTTATAGATAATGATGTAATCGTAAAATCTAAATTAGGAAAAAATAGAGGAAATAGGAAAATGCGTCAAACAGCAAAAGCATCCGAGAGGAGGTCTAGTCACTTTAAAATACAGGCTTATGGGTTAGTTTGAAGTGCTTTATTATAAGCTTTTATAATAAGTATTATTATATTTAGATATAAACGTATTTTCCCATACTATGGAGGGAAACTCTTGAGCTTTTAATTCAATTAGCACAGACAGAAGTTTCCCACTTTTACCCCCATTTGTTCTGCACACATGCATGCCGAAGCAAAACAGCCGCACCGGCAATTTGATATATACAGAATAATCTATATAAATAAAATAACTTGTGTATGTGTAAATACATTTCTTCTGTAACAACAAACAAAAAGACGTTGAGCACCATGAGGAGGTTTCTGAAATGCTGTGTCAAGTAAAACATGGGACACCTGCGTTTTGTGCTATTCGCTTGTGCTCGGTCTAGCTTAATGACTAACTGATCCAAATCCACATTTAACATTTTCTACTTGTTTAAAACAGCTCAGACTGTAACATTTTGCAATAATAATATGTTAGAATGTCATGTACAGCCAAGAGCCTTGGAATCACAGCTAAGGAATCAGGCTGATCTTCAGAGCATTCGCCCATCCAGTCAGAACCGTTTAACCTACTTAGCCGAACACCCATTGGTTAGATGATGGCATCAGATAAAAGACCATACAATTATCTCAGTACAGACCCTTCTTTAGTATCAAAGCTTCATGCATCACCCCAAGCAGGTGACTGAACTGCTGTAATTGACTCTTCGCTAAGCCTGTGATTATAGCTCACGCAGTTAAACAGCGCAGGTTACGCAGTTATGCGGCAGCACTGACCCCATTGCGGTTGATCCTTAATTGACATTTGCTTTCTGGGCGCCTGGGTCTGAACGTCTGAGTCGGATCTGTCCAAGCATGTCTCACGCTTCAGGCTGCTTGGTGGGTGCAGTCACTCACATTGCATGCTAACTCCACAGATAAAGTCTTGCCAATGAGTCTTGGT
Organism: Pseudorasbora parva; assembly: GCF_024679245.1. Classification (NCBI taxonomy): domain Eukaryota; kingdom Metazoa; phylum Chordata; class Actinopteri; order Cypriniformes; family Gobionidae; genus Pseudorasbora; species Pseudorasbora parva. The sequence goes on from NC_090173.1 coordinate 30,536,137, forward strand.
ACTTTGAGCACTTGTGCCTTCCCATAGCATGATATGTTACGGTTGTGATAACAAGTTGAAACCACTCAAACGACACCCAGAGAGGGGTGAATTTTGGGGCTAGCGGACAAGGAGTGGTCGAGATGACACGCAAGCCGGTACAGATAACTACCGCAGACCTCGCACGCTCTGAGTGTGTGCGTGCACGTATATATGAACGCATGTGTGTTTGTCCTTTTCCTTAGCTGCAATTGGACGAATAGGCCGCAACGCTCCCAGTGGCTTGTGAATTAGGACACTTACTTCCATAAATATTTCAGCCTCTTTCTTATATAGGTCAGTTTTCTGTCTCTCTCACTATCTCTCCTCCTCTTCCTACTTCTCTTCTCCTTGCCTGTCTATGGCTTATCCTCTTAGACATCTGTTCTGTTGTAACTTTGGTCACCAACTTTGTTCTGGGTTAAAGTAGTGTGATTGGAGATCTACAGAGAGAGCAGATACAGTAGGATTCAATAGTAAGTCATGCATCAATACATTAATTAATAAACATTAATTAATACACTAAATTGTTATGGTAACAAACATTGTGGGTATAATATAATAGGTGTTTTAGATAACCTTAACTAGCAAGTTGTTCTTTAAAGACACTGATGGGACACACTATATGCATTGCTGCAAGAACTGACTAGCTGAATAGGTAGTGTAGAACGCAAGAGCACTTTTAGCATTGCAATTTTCTTGTAGAAAGAGCATGCTATAATGCAGTGTTTGTTAATGTATGCTTTGATTATCCACACTACTGTTGAATAGTTTAGGGACTTTAAGAATCTTTTTATTGTTTTTAAAAGAATTCTCTTATGATCAAAGATACATGGGGGAAATGAATATTGTGAAATGTTATTACAATGTTATTATGTATTTTAATGCATTATTAAATGTGATTTATTCCTGCGATGGCAAAGCTTTAAAGCATTATTGCTCAAGTCATCAGTGTCTCATAAAATAAAAGTATCAATTTCTTTCACAAATTAGTAGGCATACTGGCCCCAGACTTTCTAACAGACGGTGTTATGTGGTGATATTCAGTCTGAATACTGTTTATGCAATGCATATTTTTGAGTGACACAGTTATTGATTTCATTCACATTTGTATGGTTTATTCTTTTTAGAAACCTTGCACTTGTCCACTATCAGCAGTTAGATGAGAAAACATTCAAGTACAATGCCATCTATACGAATTGTGATTTCACAATTTCAATCCTGTAGCTAAATGACTCATTTAACAGTGTCATGCACAATCATATCCTAGTCCCACTATTCCTGGTAGTAAATAATTAAATGTAATCTGGATTACGTAAAGTACTTGTAATTAGATTACTTTACATTTTTAAATACTCACAATCAGACTACAGTAACCTTTTTGTTGATTGCATGGTATTCTCAAAGTGGCTGTACATTATTCATAATTCAATGATTCTCCCAACTGCTTCTTTATTATCTTTGAAATTGTCCTTTCTTAAAAGTCCATTTAGAAGGTCTTCCAGGTTTTTGGAATTGCACACACAGACCAGCCACTGGTCATGTGACTATCACTGAAAACTTAAACCCACAGCATTTCATCACTGGATTTACAGAAAGCGTTTTACTTTTCTCTCAACATTTCAACATTGCATATCTAATCAGCTCCTGACGAACATATCAATTATTATTTGAATTGTCACCCAGTGAGTCATTTAACTATGTATTACTGTATTTTGTCTTTCAACGACATTAAAACTTACAAATTTCCAATGCATGTCTTTTTTGTCAGTTGAACCTCTTTGACCCAATATAGTTACTTTAAGTAACCCCTGACATTCTAACTTAATTTTAACTTAATTAAGTTAGGTCAATAAAATTAAGTCAATAATAATAAATAATAAAATTAAGTTCACGGCTCTCCAATGTTGGTTAATAGTCACATGACATGCAGGTAAAGAAATAAAATAAAAATCTTATAATATTATTATTTTATTTTCATAGTTTTTATTTTTCAAATTATTTAATTGAATTTAAAATATTAAAATGAAAAGCAAATAAAATAACAGCTTTTCATTAAACTTGCAAACCCCCTGCAGTTCCATCACAAACTCTATGTAACATTTAATGCACTTCACGTTGTTGACAACGAATGTATTTTCTCTCTATTTGTGTTTTTATATAAATGTAGTACAAGATTATCCTATTCAAATCAGAGTGATAAATGAGTAAGTTCAAAAGTAATCTAAAAGTACTCAAAAAGTAATCTCATTATATTACCTTAAATGTGTAATATAATGGATTTTGTTACTATAACTACAGTTTTTGTCATGTAATTTGGAATCAGGAACTGACTACAATTTGTAAGTAATCTATCAGCACTGTATATGTGTATGTATAATATGATAGATGATATATTATATCTTATATAAAAGCTTTTCTTCACCAGTTAGCGCTGTGCTAAACATGTAGGCTTAGCTGTTAGCTTTCTAACTAAAGGCTGACTGAAAACACAAAGGGAAATGTTTAATTTGATAAATCTTAGTTTTGGAAATATAATGTAATATGTAATTTAAAATACATTATTCCCATGATTAAGACCAAAGGCTGAATTTGGAATAGCATATACTACCATTCTACTATTACTGCAGTATTTACACTTAGAAGCTTTTATCCAAAGTGGCTAAGAAATGAGGAACATCACAATTAATTTGTCATAAGAATTAGGCACCAAAGTAAGTAAATAATTGTCTCCGCCAGTGGAAATGCTTTGGGGGTCTTGCTGGACAGTGGCATCTTTTATTAAAATCTTCTCAACAGTCTCCCTTCCAAACATTTGGAGGAGCTTTTGGAGACATAATCTGAATAGGAGAATGTTTGATGCATTTTAGTTATTAGATCTTAGAAATGAGTTTTCTGCTAGTATCATGCCTTGTGCTTTAGTAGACACTGCCGTTTGAATGCTCTCATCTCTACCACTCGTAAAACAGTTATGTAAGGAATGAGAGCTTCAACCGAGGAGCCACATTAGTGAAGTGACACATAAGTGATGTCATAGAAAGACAAGCGTCATACGGTTCAGCGATACACCAAAGAACTGATGTGTATTGATAATTGGGGGAAATAAAAACAGGTCAGCTTTCACATCTGTTCTAACACTGCACATAAAAGTGCATGTATATTCATGGCTGTATTTTTAGAGCCCAACATTTGCATACTTGCATGCTAAATTACTGTATGGATTCATGCACATTTTATTATGAGGGAAATGTGCACTGATTCTCAAGCACGGGTGTACGCTCGCTGAGGGTTATCATGAAAAAAATATACGACGTAGTAGCACATCATCTGCATATGTATTTACAGCAATCAAAAACACACACGCGCACACACACACACACACACACACACACACTTTTGCACAGGCCCTATCAGTGGCAGGCTTCTCTTTGCTGGAGTGATCACGGGTATGTAGCCTAGGCAGTGGAATCAGGCATTTCACACATCCACACACTGTTATATAAGAGTGCTGAAGCATTCTGAAGCGCCAGTGGGTTTTTAGATCATGCCGTGTCAGAGCTGCAATCTTCCACAGGACCAAACAGCGCTGAGAGGGGGAGGGGAGGATGAAAAAGAAGGAATAAGAGGGACTGACTGAGAGAGTGCGAGCGTGAGAGGGATTTTGAGAAAGTGAGCCAGCTGGTAGAAGGGACAAGAGGGTGTTGAGACAGACAAAGAGGAGTAATAAATCAATTCACAGGATTCTATCGTCTAACGATTTGAATCAATTCATACATTTCAAAAATCGATATTCTAAACGTCTGTTAATAACGTGATGTCGACAGAGCAAAGAACAGTACAGCACCAGACTGTTAGAGAGAACACAGGCTTGAAACAGGTGACAAATTAGGCTTAGGCTACTCGACAACAACCATTTCAGAATTTTAAGGAATAGAAAATAGCCTTAAAGGGTTAGTTCACCCAAAAAGGAAATTTCTATCATTAATGACTCACCACAATGTCGTTCCACGCCCGTAAGACCTCTGTTCATCCTCGGAACACAGATATTTTAGATTTAAGATATTTTAGATTTAGTCCGAGGCCTTTCTGTCCTTTGAATGTAAGTGTATGCCCACTCGCTGTCCACGTCCAGAAGGTAGTGAAAACATCATCAAAGTAGTCCATATGTGACATCAGTTGGTTAGTTAGACTCTTTTGAAGCGTCGACAATATATTTTGGTCCAAAATTAACAAAAAATACGACTTTATTCAGCATTAAATGTCGTTCCACACCCATAAGAACCTTTAAATAGTGTGATGCGGGTATGACATCACTTTGTAGGCCAAAAGAGTTAGCATTTTAGCACTTACCGTTCCCTCAGCCCAAATTCATTGATTGGGTGTCTGTTAAATTGCTGAAGGCCTGTGGTAAACACAAGCTTAAAGGGATAGTTTACCCAAAAATAAAATCAACCCGCAAATTTTGCGGAAATGGGTGAAAAACATCCAACTGTGTCGGATACGGGTGCGAGTCGGGTCGGACAAGGGAGAAAACACGGGTCTAACGCGTTTAAAACAGCCATGTGGGAACGTAAAAATGTATGCATATTTTTAGGAACACATCTACAAAAATATATCTTAGCTGTATTTCAAGTTAATCAAATAATTTTAAAATAATATCAGGTTATTTGTGCTCGCGCCGGCACGTGTCCTCCCAGGATTCTCTGATTTTAAAAATAAATAAAACAAGGCTTCAAGGGGCTCGCACACCGGAGGGGAAGCTCAGCGCTGGCCACCCACATTATATAGGCATACGCGAGCCCAATTTTTTTGATCCACTTCTGACAGAAGAGCTGCATCTTGTGGCACAGGGTGAAATCAGTACATTGGCGCTCTGTGGCGCGGCAGGATTTTGAACAACTTCCTGAGTCGCCGCGGAAAGGTGCCGAATGCTGCCGCCGGTGTGCGTACAATCATTCAAAATAATGTGTTCAAATTTTAAAGACATGGCTAGGTGTTGTATTTACTTTTGTATGACCTGGCAATAAATGTGTAGGCCTATATAATGTTATATGCTAAACTGATTTTATTTCGGGTGCGGGTCGGGTGCGGATTTTAATTATTGCTCCGTGACGGAAAACGGGTCAGATGCGGCTTAACACGGCAGGGTGCGGATTTACAACATCGGACCCGTGCAGGACTCTGCAAATCTTTTCTTTCATTTTTTAACCTCATAGCAGGCGAAAATAGTATTCCCAATGGCATTACTTCCACCGAAGAAGATCAAAACCCTGTGAGATCATATATTATATATATAGATTCCTCATTAGTGCATTCGCAGATCGGTCGAATGAGGCATCTATATACACGTTTTTGACTTTTGAAGTGCTTTTGAAACTCGTTGTTGGAGACCTCCAAAAAAAGTTTCAAAAACACTTAAAATTTCAAAAAACACTGTTCTCATATACAGTGCGCATCACCACATTTTTCAATGATTCTCGAAAGACTCAACAGATGAATCAGTCTCTCTAAATCCCTCCTTTCCGCCAGCCTAACTCTGCTCTGATTGGTTAGATGGCCCTGTCAGTTGTGATTGGTCAGTTGTGAAATGACTCATTATTACCATATCTGAATTTCAGCTCCAAGGGCTTCCCAGCGATTGTACAATGTAAAGACAGTTCTACCAGAAAGACTCGGGAGAATTAGTGCTGTAACAATAAACATTTATTTAGGAGCTCAGCAAGCAATCAAGTTCTTTGGCGTAGGCCCCGTTCGCAATTCGCATTCCGAAGATACGTAATCGGCACATCCTGCCTGCCCGTGAAGTAAGGAAGGGGGCCATCTGGTGGTGGTGGGGTAGATGGAGGGAAAGACATCCTGAAGTCTTCAAGGTAGAGGGGAGAGCTCGTCTGGTGGTGTTGAGAATGATAGGAGGGCCCAGCTTGGTGGTGGTGGGGAGGATGGTGGTGCTGAAGCGACAGAATCTGTGTACTCATACGTAAGTACTACTTTTATATGCTAAAGTAAAGGATATGATTGGATAGATGAGAAGGTAATTAGTGACGTAACGATTGAATCTTCCTGGCAAAACTTGCGCTAGCTTCATTAACGATGGCATCCATTTTACCATATCAATCCGAGCAAGTCCAATGATGAAATATTGGAAGGAATAGTTATCCGACTCAAACCTCCATCACAGGGATGACTTGAGCAGGCGTTTCTCAGCGATACACTACTCATTTTGAGGTACATTATGAGATGTTTTATCTGTAATTCCTCACCATCAGCATTAACAAGAGTATGTCCATCAACAAACCCATGTGCATATTTCTAATTTATTTCAGTGCACATGCAGGAACTGTATCAATTCCAGTGCGTATGTTACGTGAATGACTGATGTAACATTAAAGTTTGCAAAAAAAATCTCCATCCTTTATCTTTACTCAAAGTAATGACAATATCAGACATCTGTATAAATAGACACAGTTTCAGGTAATAGTGGCACACAGCTGCTATTTCAGTAAGACGGTAATAACCTGAGTTATCCGGTTAGCCAGAGACCTAATCCGCAGCTGGATACTATTGACTGGGTTTGGTTTACATAATATAAAACAAAAAACAGGTTATGATTCTGAGGACCAAGTTGGTCCAAATAAACTAGGTACTGACCATCTTTAATGGATAAGGGTTTTGTAAATACCATTTAGTTTTGAGAAGCAATTGTATTGCTGTGATCATTTTGACACGTTCTTTTGAGACCTAACTTTATTCATAATTCACAACTTTACAACTTTGCAGCTTGTTTACATTGACAAACAGCTATATTACACACTGCATGAACGGTATTCGAAAAAGCATAATAGTTTTTTTTTTTTTTTTATCAAATCCAAAGTATTGTTTCCAAAAACATAAAAATATAAGATTCCAAAATATTCCCAACAAAGTAGGGTGAAAAGCTGAAAACGGTAAAAGAGATAATGGCTGAATTAATTTCACGTGTATCCTTTTATGTGCTCTGCTCCATTCTTTCTCTTATTATCACTGCAACTTTGTTTTGCCTTTTGTTTTTGATTTAGCCTGTTTATGTTTGAAATATACTCAAATGAATAGGTGCATTGTCCCTTGATTAATGGTGAGTGTTATTAACCCATTCATGACTACACTGTAAAAAATTATTTAGAAAAAAAAGTTACTTGGTTGCCTTAAAATTGAGTTCATTGAAATTAAAATTTTGAGTTAATACAATGAAATTTTTTTGAGATTCCACAACCTTTATTAAAATATTATTAAAAGATTTTGTAAGCATATTGGGTAATTGTGTGTGTTTTATTTCTGTTGACGCAGTGAAACAAGCTAAATAGTGCTATTTTCATGATTTATCAATTTTTTAATGTGGATTCAGATACAATAATAGTTTCTATTTATTAAACAAATTTCCTTCATTGTATCAACTCAAATTTTTAATTTTAATTTTAATTAAAAATTTTAATTTTAAAATTTTTAATAAACTCAATTTTAAGGCAACCAGGTTACTTAATTTTTTTGTTTAACCAACAAAAAACAACACTTTTTTTTACAGTGTAGGGTCAATTTTTTCCCCTAAGTACTATATTTTAGGGCTGTCAGAATTGATTTTTTTTTTTTTTTTTTTTTTTTTTTACAATCAAATTCACCAACTTTTATAATAATACTATCTTACTTTTTTGAAGAAGAAGAAGAAGAAGAAGAAGAAGAAATGAATATTCAGCCAGTTTTTATTAAATAAATCAAAAGTGACAGTAAAGACATTTATGATTTTAGGTTTCAAATAAATGCAGTTTTTTTGATTTCATGAAAATCATTATACTAGACAGACTTTTGAAGAGCCCCGCTCTTCAGCATAATCAATAAAACAAACAATACAATTACATATGATTCCTTTAGAGTGCCACTAGACATATTTTCAAATCCTGACCCAGTACAAATTTTAATTATTCATTTAAAATTATTATTTTGGGGAAGCTGTACTTAAAATCAGCTTGCCTGAAAACATCTCCCCCTATAGTTTGAATAAGCACGACACTTTTGCATTAAACTACACTGAATAAAACTGTATCCCAACAAAAGTACAGAATTTCACAACAGGGACACTCAAAAAAAGACAAAGCGTTTATAAGTTTCATCATAAACACAATGTGTTTTGTGCATTAGTAATCATGATGGTGTGGACTGTTGAACCTACATGTCGACTATCAGCAGGTGCTCTGGAGTATCAGTGTCTGTATGGCTCTCCCCCTTACGGGCATGCGGTGAGGCCCAAACTGGCTGTGACTGGATGACCCAGACACACACACACAGACGCACACATACCGAAACACTGGCCGATAAAATCAATGAGGCTGGCCGAACAGCAACGGGTTTGCATGTGCGGAGGCTGCAGAAGGTTAGCTCAAGGCAGAGGATGGACTGGTGCTATAGTAGACAGCAATAAAACAGGAAGACACCATCCAATATCACAGCGAGTGGCAAGCAGGATTTAATGAATGCTGCCACCTCTTTTTTTAAACCTCTTTCTTCCAGGCACTATTTCTCTACTTTTCTTACTCCAAACATGACAATCCATCATAGGGCTGGCAGGGGGGGATGGGGCACATGCCACTGAAGCTTCAGGCACCGGGCATGGAACGCGAACACACACACACACACACACACACACATGAGAGTGCAGGCCACTGCCTGTGTCACCTGATATGACATTGCTTCGCTTATAGAGATTCCACACGCTCAGCCGTCGGGTACATGATCATAATAGCAAAGGTCATGCTCTGCATTATTGATATATTTAGACCACAGTTGTCCTGTAGGTCATGCGAATTGCATCACTGTGTACTGTACTGGATTCCCAGCATTACCGGGGCCGCAGCAGCCGCTCATTGAGCTCGAGAGGCACGAAATGTAGGATGATCCTGCGTATTGTGATAGAGATCAGTAGAGCTCAATGGAAACGGTGGAGGATTTTGTAATCATTTTGTAAAGGAGAATGTAAAAAAGTAGGTATAGTGAGGATTCTGACCAGGTTTGTTTAACGATACGCGCATTTTAAGGCATTAGCGGATGTATAATGGAGTTGAATGTACAGATAAAAGACTTTATTGTAGTTGAAAAGGGTAAATACAAGATGATCATGATGGGCTTGAAGTAATTTTATCAACTATTTGAATGCTTTCTAAACTATACATTTCTTTTCTTTTTCTAGATAAGGAGCTGTATGGCCCATTTTACACTACGCACATTTTTTTCTTATCTTTTTCTGGCGCAGAATCTATTTTTGCTGTGCTGCTCATGTTGAATTTAAGTGACAGTGCATTGTCCATGGTCAAAATAAACATGGGTTGACATGAAAAAGGAGCAATTTCACCATAAAAGCATGTAAGGGAAGTCTACTGTGCTTCTCAGTCACCGGATGACATTCAGCATGGTGTAAAAAACAAAAACAACAACAACAACAACAAAAGAGACTATTGTACTAGGAGATGCAAAGCCTGCAAAAGCATGTTTAAATTATTTAAACTACAAGTATAGCTCAAGTTGAAGAATCATTTTCTCATATAGACTACACAGCATGTTATATGGTTCAACATGTTGCACGCATCAGAGCTGTGTATTCCGGTGATCGTAAACAAAAGCATGCGATTCAAGGACTATACATTCAGCAGCGGTTCAGTTGCGTTCTCATCATGCCAGTGTGAAAGCACTGTGCCACATCCGCTCGGTACACACCATGCACTGCTTAGGCTCTCTAGCGTGCATCTAGTGTGAAATGGGCATTAAAAAGAAATAGCAATTACATCAGTGGCTCACAACTGGTGGGTTGTGACCTAAAAATGGGTCACAGGTCTGATTTCATAGAATAGCAGCAGAGTGCTAAATGCAAATAATAAAGTGCACTACCATAACATGTAAATTGTTCTTTTTTTTAAAAGGAGAAACTGCTTTTGTTGGTTATGTCACTGTTGATGGCAATCTCTGGTATTTTGCATTTATTCACTTGGTAAAATAAATCCAAAATAAAGACTTAATGTCCAATATTACTAACCGGGTTAAGAAACAAAATCAGTGATAGACATCACATGTAGTCGTCAAGAGTTTAATTTTTTTGCCACACAAAAAGTATACTCGTCGCTTCATAATATTAAGGTCACTGTAGTCATGTGGAATATTTTGACGATGTTTTTACTGTTTCTACGATGCTGTCTATGAGGGGTCATCAAAAATATCTGCATTTGTGTTCTGAAGATGAACAAAGGTCTTGCAGGTTTGCAACAACATGAGGGTGAATAATTCATAACAGAATTTTCATTTTAGGGTGAATTACCCTTTAATAGAACAGAAATAAGTCATTAAGACACTGATGGGTCAAAAATAGCACTGTTTCCTGGGAATAACCATGAAGCACACTTGTGTACCATTTATTTATGTTTTTTGGGGGAAACTGGCAGGGACTAATAGATTGTGGATCAAAGTGTAGAGCTGGGTAACACAAATGGTGGTACATGGTAGGTTTACAGATGCATATCAGTTTGTCAAAAATTTCACTGACAATACTTTTTTTATCTATAAATTCTACAATATTTTATCATACCTGAACCAGGCCAGTAAGATTTTTAAAAATATATTATTTAGCAAGGATGCTTTAAATTGATTAAAAGTTACAGAAAGGAATTTTACACTGTTACAAAAATGTCAAATAAATGTTGTACTAAATGATTAAAAAAACTTTCTATACATCAAATATTCAATTTAATAATATTAAAAATATTAAGCAGAACAAATGTTTCAAACCCCAACAGCTTTAACAACATAGAAATATATATTTTAAAATAAATTAAATTGATAAATGTGCAAAGTGTGTAAAAGCAAAAGCACTTCATGCAAATTGATAGCAGCACTGCTAAAATCTAAAAATGCCAAAATAGACAAAGTAGACAACCAAGCTAGCCTATCTACAACCTAAGCCTCTCTAAATGTGTGCATGCCAACAATTCTCACACTGCTTTTTTAGTGTCCTGCCTCGAACGCCACAGACTATTTCAAGTAAAAAATTGTTCAATTTTTCATAACAAGTCACCAAGTCCTTGCATTCTCTTTTCCTCTTCTGTCTAGTTTTTATAGAACACAAAAACTTGTGTGAACATCCCTTGAGAAACAGGTTCAATTAGGATCAGATGAACCTGAAATCAACCTAATTATACAGTACAGATGATTCATAGACTAGGTGTTAGACAGACAACCGAGAGACAATATGAATTCCATAATACTAAATATGTAATTCCATACATTCCTAATTGTTAGATGGATGATTATATAACTGCAGTGTGCGCGTGCGTGCGCGCGCGTGCGTGCGTGCGTGCGTGCGTGCGTGTGTGTGTGTGTGTGTGTGTGTGTGTGGTGAGAGGGCAAGGTGCTGGGCAGGGCTAGATTAATAAGCGTTTGTAGTATTCAATCAATGTGCCTGCAAGCTAAAGCACCTGATTAGCATGACCCTGTCCTGCACATCAGCACATTCAAGCCTGTGGGAGGCTGATTAAGTGTGAATGTTAATTTTCTTCCACAATGCTGTCAATGAGTAGTGAGAGAGAGAGAGAGAGAGAGAGAGAGAGAGAGAGAGAGAGAGAGAGAGAAGAGAGGAGAGAGAGAGAGAGAGAGAGAGAGAGAGAGAGAGAGAGAGAGAGAGAGAGAGAGAGAGAGAGAGAGAGAGAGTGAAGGAAAGACGGAGAGCAACGGATAGAACGAAAGTTCAAAGACAGCCACTGTCAGAAAGAAAGTGTGCGCATTCATGTGAGTGTGCGAGAGCATATTTTATGCCCCATGTGTAGCAGCTTCCGTTAATTTCAAACAGTTGTTCATAAGCCGTTATTTTTTATACATGCAGCATTATGAAGGTATGTGAGAGTTGGTGGTTGTGGTGCACTCGAGGGATCAAGGTTGGGCTGGTTAGCATAGTCTAGTTATCCCATGCTAACTACCACACTTTGAAGTGCATGCTAACATGTTGACATGAGCTATATGAACACATAAAGCATTGTATTATTTTCGTTCTGCCATAGCAGTGCCGTATCTATGCTACACAGATACCTAAATCTAAGGTCCTGTGCCTTGCAAGCCGCTCGCCATCATGAGCAGCGTCGCCCTGAAGGGTTTGCTTGGAGCGTCTGCATCTTTTGACCTCAACTTAATTCAAAACCATGACCTCCCAGATAATCATGTCTCCTAACCGGCTCTTTGATCAGATCTCCCTCTCTTATCTGCTATGAGACAAGAACCTCAGTTCACACCCTCCTATCCTCACCAGCCATTAGCAGGGCGAGAGGTGAAAGTGTTAATTTGGCCCAGGTCATTGTTAGCTGTGGCACAGAGTCTGGGAGTGACAGGATATTCTTCACTCTCTGCGCTACGGTGTGACGGCTGAAAATAAGAGGGTTATCTTTTTTTAAAAAGGGATATTTTACAACTTCACAACTGAATTGAGAGTGTCTTTAACATTTTAACTGGCGTAGCCAATAGGATGCCCAAGTACAATTCAGATCAAAAGAGCTAGTATGAAAACTAAAGAGCTACTTTGAACACATAAAGCATTGTATTATTTTCGATCTGCCATAGCAGTGCTGTATCTATGATATTTTTTAAAGTACCATATAAATAGCATGGCCCATAAATAGGAGAATCATGCAGTACTGTGGTCACTGTATCGGATAGCATTACAGCCCATCACACCCCAGTACTAAGGCTAAATCATTTTTACATTGACCTCTTTGAAAAGCATAAATGAAAGAATGTACTGATAATATAACTCAAACAATAGCCACAGCTGTGTGCAGCTTTGAGACTTAGAACAGCCTCTGATAAAAGCCACAGTTCACCAGCACAGATCGTTCTAATAGAAAGCATTAAAAAAAAAAACTCTGCTGCTTTGCTCCTTTCTTTTCCTTGCTTCAGGCTTGACTTGCCCCTGACTCTTCTCTCCTCTTTGCCCATTCCTCCATGTTAATAACAACCCCGGAGGCAGTGTTTCTACCCCTGACAGACCCTCAAACACTACATAGGGCTTGTGTGAAAATTTCCCTGTGCTTCGTGCCAGTGTCATGCCTGGAGAGCCTGGGCAGATTGCCGAATAAGATGTGCTTACCCTGGGGCATCATTATCAGTCCAGCTCCCCCAAAAACCTCCATCCTAAGCCCTGTGTCCACAATAACCTCGCAGACTCACACACAGAACAGAAGACAATGAAAATAGACATAAATTGAGAAGCCCAGGAAAATGTGCTTGATGACATTTTACAGATTTGAGCCATAAAACATGAGTGATATTGAATGTGAATGTGATATTGATCACAGACAAAAAGTATCACACAAAGATGAAACGGTTATTCTTTAAAAAAAAAAATATTACAATTAAATTCACACTTTACAACAGGTGCACGCACCTTTCAGCTTAAGGCTGTCCAACTGAACATTTTAACAACCTTAATAGTATTGTCAATACTTTGTGGGAAATATAAGATATTTCAAGATATAACTCCATAAAGTGTCTTATTTAATTGTTGCAGTTTTGCAATGTATTGCAGTTGGAAAAAACACCCCCACGAGTTCACACTTTCATGTAATCAGATAAAGAGTATGAATATTTGGCATGCTGTCCGAGGGAAGGGCTAGGAGCTCAGAATTTGGCCCAAACCCAGAGTATCCCTGGCTAGTAAAGTAAGCAGGGGAGACGGGGTGGTGGAGGAATGCAGAAAACTGTTGAGGAACAGTATGTAATGTATGTATGCATGTACATACTATACTGCCTGCATTCAGGTGTTTCAATCACTTCCATGTAGCCTAGAAATCTAGACGCACCCTAACGGCAGCAAATCTAATTTGCAGCGAGTGTCGTCTAGCAATTCTCCATAGACTTGCGAACTGGAAAAACCAAACTCTGGTCAGACCAATCACATTGTGTATAGAGCTGGTGGGCAGGCCTAACATAATGATGGCAGAGCTGAGGAGTTGCAATAAGTCCATTCATGAAATTGTATCACTACTAAATGTTCTACGGTCAACTGTTAGTGGTATTATAACAAAGTGGAAGCAATAGTGAATAATAGCAACTCAGCCACAAATTGGTAGGCCACGTAAAATCAGAGACAGGGTCAGCGCATGCTGAGGTGTACAGTGCACAGAAGTTGCACATAACTTTCTGCAATAGCTACAGACCTCCAAACTTTGTGTGGCCTTCAGATTAGAACAGGGCATAGAGAGCTTCAAGTAATGGGTTTTCATGGCCGAGAAGCTGCATCCAAGCCTTAAATCACAGAGTACAATGCAAAGCGTCGGATGCAGTGGTGTAAAGCATGCTGTCACTGGACTCTAGGGCAGTTGAGATGTATTCTCTAGAGTGACTGCATTGTGCCAAGTTCACAATTTGGTAGAGGGGGGATTATGGTGTGGGGGTATTTTTTAGGGGTGTCAACAATAATCGATTCGGCAATGCATCGCGATGCGGGGCATGAACGATTCAGTATCGATGCGGCAAAGTGCCATAATCGATTATGTCACTGTTTATTTTCTGGCGGACAATACAGTTGTGAAGTTTCAAATACTTCCGGTTCCGGGAGAATAACAACAACAACAACAAGCAAGATGGCTGAGGCGGAGGGAGATGACCACGATAGACGGGTTATTAAAAACGCGCCCAAAGCTTGGAAGGCGGACATCTGGGCACATTTCGGATTTTATGAAGGGAATGGGAAACTATGGTAAAATCTGCCACACTAAAATTAAGCACGTTGGCAATACAACTAACTTTACGAACCATGTCGATTGTTGGCATCCTTGACAACAACAACACAAAAAGTCAACACATCCCAGCCAAGAATTGACGAGTCGCTAGTGTCAGCATTGCCACACAACTCCAAGAGAGCAAAGAGGATCACACGATCGGTGGCATGTTTTATAGCGAAGGATCTACGACCCTTGTGTGCAGTAGAATTTTGATGCATCGCAATGCATCGTAGAATCGAATTGAATCGAATCGTTACCTGGTGAATCGTAATCGAATCGAATCGTGAAGGCAGTGCCAATGCACACCCCTAGTATTTTTCAGGGGCTGGGCTTGGCCCCTTACTTCCAGTGAAATGAACACTTAATGCTTCAGCATACCAAGACATTTTGGATAACTTCATGTTCCTAACTTTGTTGGAAAAGTTTGGGGAGTGCACAAAGCAAGGTCCATAAAGACATGGATGGATTAGTGTAGAGGAAATTGGTGGAGGAAATTGACTGGCCTGCACAGAGTCCTGACCTCAACCCAACAGAATACTATCAAGATTGCAAGCCAGGCCTTCTTGTCCAACATTACTGCCTGACCTCACAAATGCGCTTCAAAAATTCCCCTGAACACACTCCTAAACCTTGTAAAAAGTCTTCCCAGAAAAGCTGAAGCTGTTATAGCTGCAGAGGTCTATATTTTAAACCCTACAGATTAAGAATGGGATGTCATCAAAGTTCATGGGCATGTAAAGGCAGGCAGGCATGTATATAGGCCTCCTCTCATGCTTTTTGAAAACAGTAATATTGTGAAAAATGATTACATATTTAAAGTAACTAATTTATTTCAAAATGTAGTTTATTCTTGTGATGCAAAGCTACATTTTCAGCATCATTACTCCAGTCTTCAGCATTTATTTGAAATAGAGTTTTTTTGTTGTTGTTGTTTGTTTTGTTTTTTCTATCCTACATTTGTGTATTTTACCAAACTTTCAAAATACACCAGCAATTTCTGTAGTTCCAAGAGTTCATGAAATAAGACGGCCCTAGAATCATGATCAAAAGCTCATATCACATTGGTCGGTCAATTTTCTTCAATGGAGAAACAAAGACAATTGCACCATTCTTCGTGATTAAAAAAAATTGGTCTGACGACAGAAATATTTGTACCTGGGGTAGAATTAAAACCTATTGATTCTATTCAAAATTTAGTTTGCAATGAAAAATTGCCAACAAATGTTCAGACTCAGTGTGAAAAGGCCCTCAGGCTGGTCAGTCTCCGGCTGTGATCAGTACAGGGAGCCCGGGGAGAATCCGCCTCACTCTCTTCCTCCTCAGAGCCTCTGCAGCCATGGATACAGCACTGCTGCCTAATCCGAGAGGTCAAAGCCAAGGTCACAGAGCTGTGAGTGCCAGCTGGAGATTTTTATGAGTGAAAGTATGTCTCTATGAGCCCACGTGTGTCCACAGGCTGGGTAGAAATGTATGAAGACTGTGTGTGAGATTCATACGGTTTCTAGGAATGTCTCACCATCTCAGTGACCTTATATAACATATTACAGATTATTATATGTATTCTGGGATTGTTGTAAGGCATGTTCTCTCTATCTGTCTATCTATTACCTTAAAGTTTGAAAACATTAGACTCCCATTCACAACAGCTGAAAATCAACACGGCATCCTGGTCTCTGAGGACACTTCTGTCACCTTCAAGCATGTCATTTCAAATGCTTGTGTCAACAATCAATAGATTTAGGTTATTATCTTTTCCTTTCCCACTTTCACATCCTGCCTCACATCCTTTCCTGCCCCCATCCCTCATGCCTTGTGGTGTCTTTGTGAATGAGGCTGATGGATGAGAAGAAGTGGTATGTCTTCTCTGTGCTGTGACTGGCCATGTCAATATCCCCAGGTTAATGTGAGATTGGGGAGTGTGTGTGTGGGGGGGGGGCATGTTTTTGTGAAATCTTGAGGACACAAATGTGTGTAATGCATTGGGTATGACATAGGTATTACAAGGAGAGAGTGAAAAATGAATGAAAAATGCAGAATTGTTTCCTGTGATGGGTAGATTTAGGGCAGGGGCAGTGTAAGGGGATAGAAATACGTTTTGTACAGTATAAAAACCATTACACCTATGGAATGTCTCCACATTTCACAAAAACAAATATGTGTGTGTTTTGGGAGAAGGGCAACAGGATGGGTCAGTAACCAGCACACCTTAATATTTAATTAGACCATTCCCAGTAACTCTACACGAGAGAGAGAGAGAGAGAGAGAGAGAGAGAGAGAGAAGAGAGAGAGAGAGACGAGAGAGAGAGAGAGAGAGAGAGAGAGAGAGAGAGAGAGAGAGAGAGAGAGAGAGAGAGAAGAGAGAGAGAGAGAGAGAGAGAGAGAGAGAGAGAGAGAGAGAGAGATTTTAGAAGGGCATCCATCTAAAAAACATCCAGCTTTATTTAGGTGCAAACAGGGTCCAAAATAAACTTTCCCGCAATGGTGTCAGAATAGAGAATTTTTACAGTATATATTTTATTTTTGCTAGCGAGTTTGTCAATCTGTCTGTTTGTGATCAGTGGCGGCTTGTGGAAGACAGTAAATACAGTCACACTAATTGTAACAGTCCTCTCTTGAGGATTTTTTATAAACTGCTTTAAAATGGCTGTTGTTTCACTTTTAACCATAAAATGAAATTTAAAAAAATTACAGCAAGAAAATAATAAATATGATGTCACTCATCTAGCCTATCACTTGAGAGAAAATCCATACTTTTGTCCTAGAAGTCTGTGTTAAAGGAACATGTTCTGCCATTTAGTGAAGCTGATTGCTGTAACCTATATCCTACGTAGACCCCGCGCCTTCCTTCATTTTTCATTTGTTGCTGCTGCTTGAATAGCATCTTGGTAAATTTGTTGCCAAACAAAAAAAAAATGTATCTCTACTCTCCATAATTAAAGTAGTTGCTAGATTATCAACGGGAGCATTTTGAAATAATTTCTACATCCCTCATACTCTCAAACTATTACTGCGATGACTGGTTGATATACCAAAGGGAGGTTAGCCTCTGCAATGTATTTTTTCTCAACATTCTGACTGTTAAAAATGAAATATGATGGTATTGGCTTATTGTTTTATTAGATTCCGCAGATTCAGTGAAGAGCAGCAGTGGTTCCATCATTGGTGATGATTTGGGGTGTTTCAATGATGAAATTACAAACAAGAAATTCACATTCCGAGGCATGAAATGAGTAACTTTTATTAGCATTAAATCGTCCTTCTCTCATTTTCCACCTCGAAATATTGGGTATTGGGTGCCTCCCTTAACTCCCTTGATGAGCCGCCACTGGTTGTGACAGTCATTCTAAGAATGGACCCTTGGTCCCTGGTTGCAAAGGAAGTGATCATACACTGATTTATATGTACAAATGGCAATTCCTGCCCTCATATGGTTTTACTAGTGGAACATCATGGTAGAAAAAGATAGAACAAGACACTGAGAATTATTAGGGACTTGCTTAGATTGAGTGGATAGAGAGAAAAAGAGAGAGAAAGAGACAGATAGGAGAGGACGGAACAAAGCACAAGAAAATTAAAATGCCGTTCATCACTTCGAGTGAAGTCTCATTCAGTTTTCTCAGAGAGGGAGAGAAGAACTGCGGCAAGTGCACTAGAAAAATCTCACCTTATATAACAAATGCAGCATATGAGATATCACCATTTAACACAGTGCATAGCCAATGCATTTACTAAGTAAAATATTCATTAAAGAACATTTAACAGGTATTAGGCTATAAGAACTTAAGTTAGGTATTTCTAACTTGGCAATTTGCTAAAATTGTTTACTAAAATAGTTGTTTTAGCATTAAAACTAATGCACATTTGTGGTAGATGACTCATGAGATCTGCAGCAGATGGCACAAGTGGAGTGGTTTTAGGGTGAAGGTAAGGACAAGACAGGACAGGAGAGCAGATGACCCTCTCTAGGGGGACCTTCAGACCCCACTTTAGCCAGCAAGAGTTCACAGTACTGTCCACACATCAGGGTTTACAGCACAGCAGGGAGGGACAGAGAGAGAGAAAAAAACCTGCTGTGCTTGCAGATTGGATGGAGTGGTGAAAATTTAACTAGCCAGATGAAAGCATAACTTTGCATATCAAGTATTTAAAAAAAAGAGACCGAGATAAAGGAGAAGAGGTAAGAGATGAGGAAGCGGCAAGAATTGAGAAAGACTGAGAAATGAAAAGGAAATCTAATCTGCCGCGAGTGTCGTCTAGCAACTCTCAATACACTTCTGAGCTGTAAATGCCAAACTCTGGTCGGGCCAATCACATTGTGCATAGGTCAGTGGGCGGGGCTTAACAAAATGACGGCCGAGTTGCACTTGTGTGCTTCTAGTAAACACAGGAACTAACGAACGGCGTTCTTTCGAATCAGCTTTGACCGCGACTCTGGAAGACTTGGAGTTAAGCTTTTCTCTGAGAAAAGAACAAAGAACGGCACTGAAGTCATTCTTAAGAAGGGAAGGTGTGTTCAGAGTTTTGCCGACCGGATACGGCGAAAGTTTAATCTGTCAACTAGCTCTGCTTCACCTTTGTTGCTCTGGTTGGTTTTGGTTATAGCGCTATACAATTGCGTGCACGCCGTGCAGAGGAAGTTTGAAAGACAACCGTTTATCCCGCCCCTCGGATTGAGCCCTGTCAATGGTGAGTTCACAGACCAAACATCTTGATGTGGGTCTGGATTGTCAGGCTAGTATGCTCCCCCATTGATACTTTGCATGCGCGAACACAGGCTTTGATACATGCGCACTAAAAATATTTTTTCTTTATTTCTTTCCAGAAGTTACAACTACAAAACTGTTTAATCTTGAATTGTTAAATCTCTTAACCCCTTAAACAAGCTCTTCCGTCTATTATTGTTGCCATCTCCAGTAGTTTGTTGTTGTTCCTATGACATCAGGTCGAACAGTTTCCCCACCTTGTGAACCAACTAATTAGTGCAACAATTCAAGGTGCATGTGCGAGGTGAGCGTACAGACACGGTTAGAAAAAACTGGCTTTGAACATACAGTATGCACATAATATGCTGATGATGAAATTTATGTCCAATTTGCTATATTTGCTATACCCTAGTGTATGCGTAAAACTAATGTATACTTAGAAGTTGAAGCAGAAGGTTCAAAAACCATCCCTGCTATTCCTATCCCAACCTGGTGGAGCATTCTGGGTTTGGGCCAAATTCCGAACTCGAAGCCCTCCCCTCAGATGGCATGCCAAATATGCATAACCTTTACTCTAATTATATGTAAGTGTGAACACATGAACTGTAAAGTGTAATCTTAAGGGATAGTTCAATCAAAAAGGAACATTAATATCCTTTCCTCACCCAAGTCATTTCAAGCCGATGTGACCGAGCTTTTAAGTGAAATATGCATATTTCAAACTATTGATCCCATAAAATGCAATTGTATAGCTTCAGAAGACATGAAAAATAATGAAAAATTCTTTTGTTACTATTGCTTTCCTGTAACTCAATGGACTCCTAGGACAAATATAAAAATGCATTTTATTGAATGCAATTTAAAGGGGTGGTTGCATGCGATTTTACTTTTTTTACCTTTATTTAGTGTGTAAGGTTGCTGGTTGAGCATAAACAGTATCTGCAAAGTTACAGCACTAAAGTTCAATGTAAATGGAGATATTGGCCCTCATTTATTAAAAGTGTGTACACCATATTTCCAGCGTACACCTGGCGTACACCCAAAACCATGATGACTTTGAGATTTATCAATATGGACGTTGGCGTACGGCACGCTCAAATCCTACGCCAGCTCAGTAGGTGGTGTACGCACTTTTTGAGTTATTGCGAAAATACGCAGAAAAACTATTTCTAACATCACAAAACGCACTGACAAAGATATGCTATTATATGACCTACTGTAAAAAAACAACAACAACATAGTAATTATAAACTTCAGTGTTTATTTTTGTGCAAGATGGATTTCAATGTTTAATTTGTGTGACTATACTAAAGCATTTGATTTGTAGGCATATATTCCTCCAGTTGTGAGCCTGTGCGCTTTACATGACGTTTCAGGGTTAGGCTCGACAGCTGCACACAGACTGGGACTGAAAATAATTGACAAAATAATAAAAAATGACATTCTTCTCCTAAATAACAATTCAACAAAATCATTAATAAAAAAATCATAATAATAATGATAAATATTAACGACATAAGCGTCATTAATAATAAAAATCATACACTCTAAAAAATTATGAGTAAAAAAACAACCCAATGTTGGGTCAAATATGGACTAACCAGCAGTTGTGTAGTTTTAACCCAGTGCGTGGGTTGTCTTAAGCAAATATTTAACCCAACCGCAGGATTAAAACAACCCATCACTGGGTTAAAATAACCCAATCGCTGGGTTAAATCAACCCAATTGCTGGGTTAGTCCAAATTTGACCCAACATTGGGTTAAAATAACCCAGCATTTTTTAGAGTGTAATGAAAATAAGACTTACAAATTGTCATGCAATTATTAATGTGAATGAATGGTACTCCACATCACATCATCATCACTATTGTACACCCCAATACATGTGACATGATATGAAATTAAATGCTAATTGTTTCAAATCACGTGCCTCAAAATAATGCATTGGTAATTTCTCATCCAAACAGCTATTTAAACTGCTGGAGTGCACTTCTCAACCCCCACACTATTAAAAGTACTCGTAATTTGGATCCATAATTTTTTTGTGTGTGCGCCTTTAATCCCACTCTTTAAACTCCCAAATAAAACAATTTCGTTTTTTTCCAAAATGAGGGGGTGGGGGAGGCAGAGACTTGAATATATGGGGGCATGTTATTCTAATGACGATCGTTTTCAGCCGCGGCATTTATCAAGGGCAAGTATTGCGTACACCTGGATTGCAGAGGTGGGCACAGCTTCATATATCAGGCGGGGAGAGGAGTCGTAATCTTACGCCAACATAAGATTAAACGGCGCAATCTTGCCGTTTCTACGCAAGATTGATAAATGAGGGCCATTGCCTTTTAAAATTATGGCAGTTTATTGCCTACAAAAATGGCCGGTTTGGACTGCAACAAACTTCTTCCCAGGTTGGTGGCATCATAAACTCTTACTATTACGTAACATAAACCCTGCCCCAGATGTGACTTCTGCCCGTAATGGTAAGGGGCGTGCCGTTTCCGGACAACCTGTGCTTGGCACTTCAGCCAATAAAAATACAGGAAACTACATTTGGCCATCTAACCAATCTAAGACCATTGAGTTTTTCGGAGGGATGGGCTTCATAGAAGCAGGACGCAAACAAGCCGTTCAAAGGACAGTGGAGACAGCGGTAATCTAAGAAAAATACGGTGTTTAAAAAAAAGAACTATTAAGATATGTTATACTGCGGCCCATAAACACAACCAAGCCTAGAAAAAAGCCACGGAACCACCCATTTAACTCACTTTGGACTCACTCTGCCCAGTGCAAAACGTGTTTTATTTTGTTTGCTTTCATTGTACAGGAAAGCGCAGCATTAACATTCTGTAAGGTATCTCCTTTTGTCCCCCGTAGAAGAAGGAAAACAAAGATGAGAAAACGATGACAACATTATCATTTTTTTGTGTGAACAATCCGTTTAAACTGCACAAGCATTTAGTTGAAAAACTAATTGGTGAGTTGAAGACTTGGCAGACTGTCCTAAAAACATTCATTAACACGTTCACTTGTCATTTCATGGCTCGATTGAAGCCAACTCTTGTTGAAGTCTCACTACGACCATACTTTGTTAAAGCGTGCAAATAGAGGCATCTGTAAATGGCCTGGTGTCTCTGGTCCTGCTCAGTCTATGAGTGTTTGTGTTAGGCACACGTGTTTGGTGAGGCTCTTGACCTCTGATTGCTCTTCCACAGGCATTATAAAGGGTGCGGGGGCTGTTTACTCTGCTGGCAGTGTTGATTGGCTGTGCTCAATGTGCTCAGAGGAGAACAGCTGCTAAAATCACCCGAAATGACAGCTTTCTTCATTCGTCTCATTTCCCTCTTTACACGGATTCAACAAGTAACAGAACTTCTTATACTCACCCCACCTTCTTCTCTGTCTCTCCATCTGCAGGGGCCGTGCGAGCGTCTAGTATCTTCCCCATCCTCAGTGTCATCCTGCTCTTCATGGGTGGCCTGTGTATAGCTGCCAGTGAGTTCTACAAGTCCCGCCACAATATCATCCTCAGTGCAGGAATCCTCTTTGTGTCTGCAGGTGAGACTATGGAATGAATGAAGGAAGAGTATTTGACCAACATTTGCACAAATCCTGAACATCACTGATAGTCATCACACACACTCCCTTAGAAATACATTACCCATCATGCTCACACATACTACAGCTCAACCTTAGATATACCCTTATGTCTCACAACACAGGTTTTCAGTTGTATGTGTAATGCATTACCCCCAAACATAGGGGGTATACATGTATGTAATTATTAATAAATGTATGCAACTAATTATTAATTATTATTATCACTGTGTCTCAAAAGTAAGGATTTTTTTCAGCTTACTTATTAATGCCAGCAAATACTTTTCTACTTGTCCACCATTTAATAATACATTTTGTGTGTGTGTGTGTGTGTGAGAGAGAATGTTTATTTATGTCTTTATAAAAATACAAATTAAAACATTTGAATGGAATTATATCATGAAAGTTATTTATTATAGTTTTTCAAATTACTTTTCATTAAATGTGCAGTTTTTCCTTTACAAAAAAAGTTTGCATTCGTAGCTAGAAATTATACAGTTACAAAGAAACTCCAAGATAAGTTCCTAAAGCCTTTTGTCAGAAAATAATGGCATATATGATAAAATATTACTATGTTTATCATCTCCTAATGTCATCTAACTCTCATTAGAGTATTAGTAGTGTGTCTGCTCAATATCAGCTAACTCTTTATTGTGTTGCTCCCTCAACAGAAGTAACTTTGCAAGTACATTTCATCTTATTCTAACCGTACCAGTCTACTAATACTCTACTTACACTCTAAGAGTATGTGAAACATTACTTGTAGTCAACAGAATGCGTTAAAGGGACCATCAAAATAAAGTGAAACTTAAACCTAACGTTTAAGTTGGCGTGTAATGCGTGTACATGATCAAACTGTGTATACTGCAGACCCAACAGGCCGACAGTTCAGTCAACTGTCCCCAAGCTCTCTCCCACTGGCCCCCAATTTTGTTTAGCTGTGCAATTCAGTAAAAGAAAGATTTTCTGAAACCAAACCTTTGACCTTAATGCCCAGATCAGCACAGTATCACTTAGAGACAAAGTCTTGCACTGGCCTTTTTCTTTTCTCGAACAAGCTGCCTCAGTGATATACAGTAGCCAGTTAACAAGTCGATTTCTTTTTTTTCTGTCTCACTTTGGTCCTGATTCTGTTGCTAGGCATAGAGAGGCCATTTGGGATTAAACTAAAAATATGGTGTCCCTGACACACTTTCCCAGTGATCCATCATGGTGGTTTCACTCTGTCACAGACAACTCCACCAGAGTGTGACTGAAGTCACAGATCATGTTCCTGTGAGGTCACCCACTCTAGTCTCTGTTATAAGCTCACTTCTTCACTTCTCCTCATTTACTTGCTCACTCTGACAAATTAAGGCACTCAGCATTTAGTTTATGGCTATGGGGTTAAGGATATTGTGAAACTGGCTGTGTTAACCTTACCATTTAGAGGGCAGTCACAGTTTATTTTGTGAGGCATAGAGATGACAGCAATGTTCTGTCATCCATGGCCACATCCAGGGTCTAAAATGTACATTTTCCCAACCAGAGGTGGATTCATTAAGAAAATCTGTTGGATGTGAAACTCTAAATGTCAGTTTGTATGTCTTTGTATAACTTGTAATATTGCAATTCTTATATTTCAGATCTATTCAAACCCACAAACATTCATACAGACAATAACTTGAATAACCCTTTTGTACTGTACAAGGAACACTTTTTATAGGCATTAAAATCAGAAGTGTTTAGGTGTTGTAACTCAATTTCGTGCCAGGATGGAAAGTGATGGGATAAAACACAGTTTATTTGTATGTTGGCATGCTGGGCTGGAGAAAACTTGTCAAACATAAAAAAAACCCCCAGCAAATTATAACTGTTGAATGAGTCAAACTTACCAGCTTTTAAAGATGGCTTCTCTGAAGACTGATGTCACTTCCTCATGCTCAGATCATTTAAAGGGACAAGTCACTGTTTTTTGAGGTAAATAATTGGTGCGTAATCAAAACTCACAGACATAGGCAAGTGAATTATCCTGTTTTAATAATTAAAAAATTATAATAATAATAATTAAAAAAAAAAAATATATACATATATATATATGATTGGTCTACATCCAATTATAAAGTTTTGTAGGTAATATATATTTATTAGTCTGTGAATATTTTATTAGTCTGTGAATTTTTTTTTAAGCTTACAAAACACTTTAGCAAATGTGTGTGTTCGTAGTGCACGTAGTACACGTCTTCAAATGTTGTGTACACAAAATATCTCAATACATGGAATGATTCTTCTTTTTTTCATCATATCTCTTACTTGTCATTGACTAGTATTTCATTGCATAGCACCCTCAGAGGACTGTTAACCTTAGTTTACATATCAACAACTTTATATTCTATTGCAGGAATGGCACTTTTTTATTTTACAAAAGGCACTTGAAGACGTGCTAGATTGTGAATAAGCATTTTAGCCATGGCTAAGAGGTTAAAATCTCTGCTGTCTTCCCCACAGGCCTCAGTAACATCATTGGCATGATCGTGTACATATCAGCCAATGCGGGGGATCCCTCAAAGAGCGACTCCAAGAAGAACAGCTACTCGTACGGCTGGAGTTTCTACTTTGGTGCTTTGTCCTTTATCATGGCTGAAATGGTGGGCGTGCTGGCCGTGCACATGTTCATCGACCGGCACCGGGAGCTGCGGGCGGGCGCGCGGGCCGCAGATTACCTGCAGGGCTCGGCTATCACACGCATCCCCAGCTACCGGTACCGCTACCGGCGCCGCTCCCGGTCCTCGTCCCGCTCCACGGACCCCTCGCACTCCCGCGACACCTCGCCGGTGGGCCTGAAGGGTTTCGGGGCTCTGCCCTCCACCGAGATCTCCATGTACACACTCACCCGCGGGGGCGACACCCTAAAGGGCGGCCATGGCACCCCCACTGCCACCTACAATTCGGAGAGGGACCACAACTTCCTGCAGGTCCACAACTGCATCCAGAAGGACCTGAAAGACTCATCCCACACTAACACAGCCAACCGACGCACCACCCCTGTATGAGGCACAACCTCCCCCCATACAGATAGCAGGGCGAGGGAGACGGGAGCAGGGCAGAGGGGGCGGAGGCCCTGAATATTACAGATCAAACTTCATGTACCATGCGTTTTCACGATTCGGAGGAACCGGGAGGATTTTTACGTTTCGATCAAAGATTACACATGTATGCATGATTTTGCCATTTGCCATTGACAAAATGAGGCTGGTTTGAAATGGAGATAGGTGATAAGAGATATGCAGAGGGGTTCTTTCGGCCCGTGACACGGGAGCTGTAGCTTGTGCCGCTGATTTGACATGTTTTTGTTAAGAAAGCATTTCACC
The DNA here is from genome assembly GCF_024679245.1 of Pseudorasbora parva. Lineage (NCBI taxonomy): Eukaryota > Metazoa > Chordata > Actinopteri > Cypriniformes > Gobionidae > Pseudorasbora > Pseudorasbora parva. Next base: position 30,562,582 of record NC_090173.1, read on the forward strand.
ACCCGTCGGTCTACATGGATCAGCAAGCTACTGCTCCCACAAAAGTCTTCTTCCCCTCTCCACTATATTCATCATATTTATTTATTTGTTCATTTGTTATTTGCATTAAAAAAAAACTGTGAACCACTGCAGTAGGGTATTCAGTAAGAAATAGCCCGGTCTGCAATCTCTTACAAAAGGTACAATATATATATATACATATAGTATATATATACATATATGTATGTATTAATTTTATAAATAAATTAACATAATAATCAAGACTTTTCTGAAGCAAAAAAGTCAAACTGCTGTTTGCTGGGTAATGATCTGTTGGGAAAAAAAGAGACTCTGTGTCCCTGAGCTGCGCCTGTGGCTGGACGATGGACGAAATCACAGAGAATCTTCACTGCAAAGCTGCTGTAACATGAGACTGACAAAGACGTTCAACCTTAGACAAAATTCTATTCTTTTAAAAGAACCTTCTCATCTTTTTCTCAGTCCCTTTTTGCTTCCTTTTTTTTCTCTACTCTCGCATTCGGTCGTCATGGGAGCGAACGACAGAAGACCAAACGCAACGCCCTTCGCTGACACGAGCGACAAAAAGGGGTCGGAGTTCGCTGAAAGACTCCAGAAACGACTGCCAAGACGAAAAAAAGGAAGGAGGAGGGGGGAGGAAAAGAAGAGGATGCTGAACTCTAAATAAATACTTGCAAGAACGCAAGCGACAAATAAAGTACAAAATATTACGAGAAACGAAGCTAAGTGACTCACGAATACAAAGATTAAATGCATGCTATAAATTTACAGCAAACCTGCTCTTGAAACTTAAGTTTTAAAGGATAATGATAATTATAAAGGGAAAAGCAATGTTAAAAATGTTATATATTAATGTTTTGTGTACTCTTTCTGTTTTGGTTTTTTATTATTATTAATTATTAATCATTATAATAACATACCTTGGTGATAAGCCAAACAAACAAAATTACGACAAAACTGCTTTTTTAAATCTGAGTTGTTTCTTTTTATCCACATGTATTTCTTTTACTTGTTTCTTTTTTCTCAGAGTCACACGCCTTAGTCATTTCGTATTTATTTGGATTCATTTTAAACGTGTCGTTTTATTTGAAATGAAATCTAAAGGTGCCAAAACAGAATGATCCTAAACTTGGATGCATCAAGTCCTGATGAATAAACAGACAAACCCAAGGGGGAACAAACTCGCTCGTTCTCTGTGTTTGCAAACCCTCACGCACCTGACGATGTCTTGAGTGCTATTCAAACCTGCGGGAAGGCAGGCCGTTTTGTGAGTGAGCATGAGGCTTTCCAAATGAGTCAGACGTGAGTAAGTAACAGTAGGGAAGTGAAGTAATTACTCATCTGTTCCAGGCTCATCTATAAGTGGGAAACTGTGTCTTAAGTATGTAATGTATCTGCTGCGCTAATAATGAGTGTGAATGATTCAGTATGTTTTGTTTTAACCCGATGGAGCGAACCTGGAAAACCTGAAGAGAAAAAACAGATGAAAAGATGTGCCATGTTCCCGAGAAACAACACAGGTTTGTAATATAACGTGACCTACTCAAGCGTTCTCTTACAACCAGCATGCTAAAAGCATCTCTTTCATTCCCGAAGACCTGTGTGTAACAGGTCCGGATTCATGCGTAGGACAGAATCGCTTCAGAGAGCAGCAAAGGGCTTGAGTTTTACTTTGAGAATTCGTTCATATAAGCATGAATTCATGCTCAATAAGAAGATGTGTCAATCTAGACAACAAGCTTTCCTGGGAGGAATGAATTTTTGCTGCTATACATATTGGATTCATGCCTTCTTAATATATGCTGAAATCTGACCCGCTGTCTATAAGCGACAGCCATTTTGTAAGTCTTCCCTCGACCGAGGAGGCAGAGAGAGTGCGAAATTACAACCACACACAAGCAGTGTTTTATGCCTTTTTTTCAGTTCTCTGAATTAAAATGCTTCCCTCATTCTCCCACTCTGTGTATTCCCTCATCCATCTCCCTCCATCTTGTTGGGCCAACATGCTTGTCCTTAATTTGCCTCCCCTGCACAATCCCTCATTTTGCCCTCCCTCTGTGAGTCATCTACTTGCATACTACACCCCTCCCCCATCTTCCGCTGTCGCTCCTTTCTTTTCCTCTAACTCTCTTTTCCACCTATCCTCCTTTCCGTTACACATTCATCACTCGCTCTGTCCTTTTTCTCCTTCATCACATTCCGACGTCTCTCTCATCAACTTTCCAATCCTTTCATCTGGCAAATCAAATTCCCCCACCCTCCTCTCTCCTCATTACAATATTGTGGTGGGGTGGGGGGTGGGGGGGCAACAGATTTAAACAGACAAATCAATCATTAGGTAATAGTCTCTTCCTTCGTGAGATCAAGATTACTGGCTGATGAATGAACACATTCACTCTTTAGTTTCCTTTAAATGAGCCGCTGTCTCGGATGGCAGTACATGCTAAAGCAGCAAGCTACCTCTGCTTAGATTTTTCTGTGCTTTACTAATTTGTGTTTATCTTGCAAGTTATCTTTTATCTAGCAAAATAATTTGTTAATACAGTGGTCTTCAACCAGCGGTCGGGGGCCACTAGGGGCCATCAGCAAGGGGTCAGCAGGGCTGCTTTAAAATGAATTAAATGCAAGTCAAAAGGTAATTTAGAACTGTTGACCTTTTTTGTTATGTTTTTTACAATTGAGTTTATGTCGCACTATTCTGACTTTGTAAAAGTGCAAGTCCAATTGCAAATTTACATGTTTTTTTTCTGACTTTATATCTCATAATTGTTTTTATATCAGAGTTTACATCTTAAACTCGCAATTGCAAAAATTAGAATTGTGAGGATTTTTTCCCATTTGGAATTTTTAAAATAAGCATACTAAACAAATGGCAAAAAAACTTATAATTTACTCTGTAAATTATAAATTATGTATAATTTGCACAGTAGGCACTAATTTGTAATGTGTGTGCGTGTGTGTGCGTGTGTGTGCGCGTGTGTGCGCGTGTGTGTGTGTGTGTGTGTGTGTGTGTGTGTGTGTGTGTGGTTTATGAGGACACAAATTTGTGTAACTACATGGGGGTATTGCACTGGTATTACACTATAAATGTGGTTTATGAGGACATTTCAAATGTCAAAAATCCTTGTCCTTGTGACAAATCCTTGTCCTTGTGGGGACATGTTTAGGTCCCCATGAGGAAAACATCTTATAAATCACACAGAAGGATTTTTTTTGTAAAAGTAAAATGCAGAATGTGTCCTGTGATGGGTAGGTTTAGGGGCTGGGGCAGTGTAGAGGGATAGAAAATATGGTTTGTACAGTATGAAATCCATTACGCCTATGGAAAGTCCCCATAAAACATGGAAACACTACGTTTGTGTGTGTGTGTGTGTGTGTGTGTGTGTGTGTGTGTGTGTGTGTGTGTGTGTGTGTGTGTGTGTGTGTGTGTGTGTGTGTGTGTGTGTGTACAGTGGTTTCATGGCTGAAGGCACACAGCGAAACCTACATTTCCCTCTTCAACAATCCTTCTGTGACCAGGAGTCACAAACTATCAGCTCTGAAACAGTATTAAAATGAAGGAGATATCCCACATCTAAAGTGTGTGTGTGTTTTTCCCCTCTATACAGCCTGAAGCTCCAATTACACTAACAACAGCGACTTGCACTTACAAAGTGACCGGAAGTTAATTTTAAATGGTCATTTTCAAATTAATGTAAAGTACAACCACTGAAAGGGAAAAAAATGTAAGTAACATGTAAATAGTACATACTTCATTTTATTATGGAAGATATTTTGCAAGTGTTTGAAAGGCCAATTTTTTTACCCCAAAATTAAAAGTGTCATGATCCTGGAGGTGTGCCTTTTGTTTTGTGTTAGGACTTTTAATTTGAAGTGTTTTAACTATTCCTGTTGTTTCTGAGTTCAATTGTATGTTTATTTCTTGTTTCCCTTTAGGTTTTTCCTGCCTTGTTTATTGCCATAGCTACCCTTGTTTGTCGCCATAGTTACACATTAGTTCCTAGGACAACAAATCATCAGCACCTGTCCATCCCTCTGTAATCTATGTCTAGTGTTGCCAATCCATGGTTGTCTTGTGTTTGTTTGCTGCCGCGTTCTGTGCTTTCATGTTAGGTTTTTTTATGTTGTCTTGTCCACTGCACTTGGATCCTATGGATCTTTTTTTGTCTGCAGCAACCATTTTACAGAAAACTAGACCACTAATGGATCCAGCAGTAAGGATAATGCATCTCTGTCAAGGACATCGCCGCATTGAGGACTATTTGAGCGACTATCTCAGCCACTCAGCTCATTCATTTCACTGTGGGACCCTAGCTGGAATTTTATATCAACCTGGCATTTCAGTCAAGTGGGTCTACATTGATTGCGAAAATCACAGAGGAGGAAAACGTAACTCCCGTAGTATCTAACATGCCAGAGTCTCCAGCCACCATAGCTGCCACACCAGTCTCCAGCCACCATGGCCGCCACTCCAGAGTCTCCAGCAAGCCACCATGGCCGCCATGCCAGAGTCTCCAACCACCATAGCTGCAAAATCAGATTCTCTAGCCACTATGGACTATACGCCAGAGTCTCTAGCCACCATGGCTGCCACTCTAGAGTCTCCAGCTATCCACCTTGGCCGCCACTCCAGAGTCTCCAGCAAGCCACCAGGGCCGCCATGCCAGAGTCTCCAACCACCATGGCTGCCACGTCAGATTCTCTAGCCACTATGGACTCTACGCCAGAGTCTCTAGCCACCATGGCTGCCACTGTAGAGTCTCCAGCTAGCCACCATGGCTGCCACTCCAGAGTCTCCAGCCAGCCACCATGGCTGCCACTCCAGAGTCTCTAGCCACCATGGCCACCATGCCGGGAGTCCCTAGTCACCATGCCAGAGTCTCTAGCCACCATGGCCGCCATGCCAGAGTCTCCAGCCACCATGGCCACCACGTCAGATTCTCTAGCCACCATGGACTCTACACCAGAGTCTTCAGCCACCATAGCCACAACGCCAGAATCTCGAGCCACCATGGCCGCCACATCAGAGTCTATAACCACCATGGACTCTACACCAGAGTCTCTAGCCCACATGGCCACCACGCCAGAGTCTATAACCACCATGGACTCTACGCTAGAGTCTCCAGCAACCATGGTCGCCACCATGAATCCGGTGGTATTGAGCCTGGTGGTCTCTGAGGTTATTCCACCATCTATTTCACTCCCAGTTACATCGATTGCCATTTTATGTGTCTGTGAAATGGAAACTAAAAACCAACATTCTTTACAAAAAAAAAGAGAAGACGATGATGATAAAGACGAAGATGGTTACAGGTGAGTGCTTCGAGGAAGGACAGGTAGTCGATGATGGGATCAGTGCAAGACCAGACATTGAGTGTGAAGGTGAGGAGTGCTTAAGTAGTGCTGACTGGTGATGGTGCACAGGTGATCAGAATGCCGGTTATGGGGAACGAGTGGGTGTGGCAGTGTCTGATGGCTGTGAGGGCGTGACATATATATATATGATTGTCCACATATAGAAAAATAATGATGCATGCAAAACCATGTCAGAGTGTATGAAATCCTTTGTGACAATCGTTAAACTAGTTCAAGATCCAATGCAATATTCTGTACTGCAGTTTTTTTTTTTTTTCCTCTGTAAAATGTTAATATTTTGCAGCAATGTTATGTAGCCCTTCAGCAAAAAAACAACAATCCAGCGACCTGGTAACCTTTAGCAACAAAAACACTATCAGTATAAATGATTTTTATATTCTCTTTGCATGGGATCTCTCTTTTGGATCTGTCTCTCTCTTTCTCTTACCCGGAGTGTCAATATCTGCATCATGCTGTGAGACATGATGTTAGGTATTAGCCTCTCGCTGTGTACCTGTCAGTGTCTGTCTGCCCATCTCCAGCCTTCACTATCCTCCTACCTCTCCTTTTGACACCTCGCTCTGTCTTTTCCTTCTCTCCATTCTCATCCCCCGTCACTGTCGCTGTATGTCTATCCACGCATATCTGTTTTTCTCTCTCTCTCTCTCTCTCTCTCTCTCTCTCTCTCTCTCTCTCTCTCTCTCTCTCTCTCTCTCCCTTCCTCTCCCTCCCTCCCTCTCTCTCTCTCTCTCTCTCTCTCTCTCCTGTTGTGGTGATCAAACGTGCCTTGTGTGTCTCTCTGCAGTGCTGTGTGATCAGAGTGGAGAGTAAGCACAAGAGAGAGAGAGACTGTGTGTGTGGTTGGTTTCTCCGAGACCCGAGGAACATGCTGTCCCCTTCTGGCTGGGAATACTAAAGGCACAATCCCACAGCTGCTGCCTTTGTGTCTCCAGCCCCTGACCACACTTATATAAGCCCAGAATACAAAGCCAACTGTCCAGCAAGCCTACAATTCAGCATGTCTCTGTCATCCATTCAAACAGTCAGGATTGAGATGCGACACAGGGCTGTGCTGTCTGTTTTAGGCTGGGGGGTCTCAAGCTTGTAATGCTCATAAAGCAGATGGGATCAGAGCTCAGCTGAGTTATTATTATTGAAATAACTTGGAAAAGCACGGGGAAAAGAGTGGTGTATACAGCCTTGAATTGTAATTTAAACTTTATTTAAAGTTAGTGTGTATGGATGCACACATATTATGGTAACACTTTAGTGTGGGGAACACATATCCATTATTAACTACAACTTTTACCTTAATCAAATTTTGATTTACTGCTTTTTAATAATTAGTAAGGTAGTTTTTAAAGTGTTTAAGTTTAGGAATTGGGTAGAATTAAGGGAAATGGAATAAGGTCATGAAGGTAATTACTACAGTCTACAGTGTCACATAATTCTTCAGAAATCAATATGATAATTATTATCAATATAAAATAAAAACAGTTAATATTTTTGTGGAAACAGCTTTTACAGTAAAAAACGTAAAAATAAAAAAATACGTATTTACATGATCCGTAAGCTACTGTTCAAAAGTTTGAGGTCAGTAAGAATGCATTCAACAAGGATGCATTACATTTATTTAAATAAGATATATAATCTAATATAATCTTCAGTAATGCTGTTCTTGTGAACTTCCTATTCATTCAAAAGTTGCAGTTTCCACACAAAAAAACAGTTTTTAGCATTTATAATAATACTAAATGTTTCTTGAGCAGAAAATCATCATATTAGAATGATTTCTAAGGGATTATGTGACACTGAAAACATATTACTTACCAAATAGTTAAAAGTCATGTACCTCAAAAAGTAAAGTCATAACATAATGTCACCTTTGTAAATCGTAAGCTAATGATTAATTAAAGCAGACAACTGGAAGTTGAAATGCATGGCTTTGACCCATTGTGATAATTAATGTGTGAATTTACACTATATAATATGTTAATTAGGGATTTAATACATTATGACACATTTAACTATTAACAATTTGATCACTTAATATATATTAATTCTGGAAAACACACCTAACGGGTGTGCCGCAATAAAGACCTGGAAAGACCTGGAAACACCCACGGCTAGGATAGGATAAGATTTGCATATTTATTGAGCTTCTGCTCCATAAGATCATGTAAGGAATTGTTTTGAAAGCGGCAACCAGAATGATTCTCGCACAGGGCCACAAAACATCTTTATCAAACAAACACAATGATTTATCTGTCATCAGTCCACGATTGTTTGAATATTATTTTTTTATTACTTGGCTTGCCCGATCGGTGGATATGAGAAAGAATCGCACACGTGCGCGTGAAGTCAAGAGAGTGAACAACGCAGATCAATAAAGAAATGTTATTTTACTATTTAAAGGGATAGTTCACCCAAAAATGTTAATTCTGTCATTAATTAGACCCGTAAGGCCTCTGTTCATCTTCAGAACACAAATTAAGATATTTATGTTGAAATCTGATGGCTCTGAAAGGCCTCCTTTGGCCACAATGTCATTTCCTCTCTCAAGACCTATAAAAGGCACTAAAGACGTCGAAGCCCATCTCATTACAGTGGTTCTACAATAATTTTATGAAGCGACGAGAATAGTTTTTGTGTGCAAAAAAACCCCTAAATAACGACTTATTGATGGCCTATTTCAAAACACAGCTTCCTAAAGGGGACACTCAGTTTCAGTCAATCTCATGTCAATCTTGAGTGCCTATAGAGTAGTATTATATCCTTCATATCTCAGAAAAGTCTTTAGTTTTATTATATTTATAAAAGAATGATACGGTGTACCGAGTCTTTCTAGATAAAAATGAGCGGCTGGAATCATATCGTGTGGGCAGATCTAAAGAATCACGAGTGCGCTTGATTTGAGACCATCTGAAATCTGTGACATTCTTAAAAGTGGAAAAACTTTATCCTAAATAAACCATGGAGATCATCAGACATAGCCATATACAGTATCTATGCATATACACTCACCTAAATGATTATTAGGAACACCATACTAGTACTGTTTGACCCCCTTTTGCCTTCAGAACTGCCTTAATTGACATTGATGCAACAAAGTGCTGAAAGCATTCTTTAGAAATGTTGGCCCATATTTATAGGATAGCATCTTGCAGTTGATGGAGATTTGTGGGATGCACATCCAGGGTACAAAGCTCCTGTTCCACCACATCCCAAAGATGCTCTATTGGGTTGAGATCTGGTGACTGTGGGGACCATTTTAGTACAGTGAACTCATTGCCATGTTCAATAAACCAATTTGAACTTATTCAATCTATGTGACATGGTGCATTATCCTGCTGGAAGTAGCCATCAGAGGATGGGTACATGGTGGTCATTAAAGGGATGGAGATGGTCAGAAACAATACTCAGGTAGGCCGTGGCATTTAAACAATGCCCAATTGGCACTAAGGGACATAAAGTGTGCCAAGAAAACATCCCCCACCCCATTCACAGTGGTAACAAGGCATGATGGATCCATGTTCTCATTCTGTTTACGTCAAATTCTGACTCTAGGAGATGAGTGGTACCTGGTGAGGTCTTCTGCTGTTGTAACCCATCCGCCTCAAGGTTGTGCGTGTTGTGGCTTCACAAATGCTTTGCTGCATACCTCGGTTGTAACAAGTGGTTATTTCAGTCAAAGTTGCTCTTCTATCAGCTTGAATCATTCGGCCCATTGTGGCAATTTGCCATGCTTAATGGCCCGTGGCAATTTGCCATGCTCAAAATTGCTTAAAGGTGCCCTAGAATGAGTTGAAACATATGTTAAATTGTTCTCTGATATCTATATAGAGAGTATGTGGCTTATTTAAGGGCAAAAATTGTCCAGATACAGTTTTACAGGTCAATTTACAACCCTAGAAATTGTCCCTAGGATAAAATGCTGTTTTTGCCTTATTTGGAAGAGTCATTAATATTAAAATTAGAGCGCTGCTCTGATAGGCTTATTTCAGCAGAACACCAGTTCAGGGAAGCGGCTCGTGAGTCCTGACCAGGAGTCCTGACAGAACCGACTGAATGACACTTTAAGCAGAACATCTCAAATAGAGATTGCTGAAATGCAGCTTACTTGTTTATTGGTGTTTTCAGATCATCCGTGTGTGCGAGATAGACCTTGCGTGCATATGGTTGCCAGATTGTACATGTTTAGGTAAAACACCAGATAGTATACGTGTACTTTTCACAGAAAAGCTCTGATTGGAGGATTTAAATTACTGAAATCTGGCAACCGCAACAAACGCTCTTCTTTCCCAAACCAAAACCAGTGATTTTAGACTCGCCTTTTTTTATCAACGATATTGTATGTTTATATAACGTTAGTCACAATGTGGGATACGCAGTGACTGTGATGTACTCTGAAATACAAGCATGCAAAAACATACTTAAGTTCTCAAAAATATAAATATATACTGTGATCAAATCAAAACAATCTAAGCAAAGTATCTACTGTTGTATTTTGTAATACAAAATAATATCAACCGTTGTCATCAGACAGACTATTTAGTTTTGTATGGTACTTGGTGTTTCCTATTGTTACTATACTAGCATCTTGGCATCTCGACAATGTTGTCTCTCCAAGAAACTTTCAATTTAATTAGAAATTGTTTAAACAGTCAATAAGTGGATAAAATTGCAACTTGCATGAATACAGTGTCCCCTTTCTTCAGATTAAGACGCTAAGCGAAGCTTGCTTGAAATGGGCCGAACAAACGAACAATCTTGAATTAAATTGTTGTGGTATATTATTGTGGTATTATAAACATCAACCATGACTGTTGACAATTTTTATTAAACAGATAAACAGAGCTGCGTTACCTCATAATCATAACCGGAAGAGCGGAAATACTGCAGATGCCCAGCGACTGTGTCCCGTCCCGTCATAATAAAAGCCCTGGTATTTGCGAGGCGGTATTTGTATAACAATCGCTCTAGCGGCCGTGCTCAGCTTCACAACACTCGGTCCTGTTCTGCTTCATACTACAGTAACGCTAATAACCGCATCCATCAACATGATTTCTGCCCGAGTCCTATTTTCCACCGGCTGTGAGGTGAAGACCACGTCCCAAGATGCTGCGCTCAAACTTGGTGTCATCAAACTATGCATTTGTTTTGAATAGGCACCCTCCAGTGGACAGAAAGTTTCATAGTGCACCTTTAATTCATTGTTTCATTGTAGGGCACCTTTAAATCACCTTTCTTTCCCATTCTGACATTCAGTTTGGAGTTCAGGAGATTATCTTGACTAGAACCACACTAGTGGTTGATTAGATAATTGCATTAATGATAAATGTGTTCCTAATAATCCTTTAGGTGAGTGTATGTATGTATGTATGTATGTATATATATATATATATATATATATATATATATATATATATATATATATATATATATATATATATATATATATATATATATATATATATATATAGTGGAAAATCAAAATTAGAGAACAATTTAGAAACATTAGATTTTTTTCAAAAATATTGTTGATATTCATTGCTTGAAGTTTGAAGGACGATTGGCTGTGGGTATACCATTGTTCTGCTAGCATGTTTTACAAAATACCAAGGTACTTCAACAAAGACCTTTAATTTGTCAAAAACACTGTGATCAAAATTAGAGAAAAATAACCAATGCAGCACAAAAAAGCATTGCAACTAAAATGTGATGCTTACAGCAGTCAAAAATTAGTAGGAAGTATAGAGGCCCTTGCTTTGAATGAGCTCAGCACATCTGCGGCCACAGGACATCACTAGATACTCACACTGCTCCGGTGTGATCTTGGTCCACTCTTCCTCCAGTCTCTTCCACAGTTCGGTAACTGTAGTGGGTTTCTTAGCCATAACTTTGTCACCAATGATTTTACATAGATTTTCAATGGAGTTTAGATCAGACTCTGGGCTAGCCATTTCATTATTTTAATGTTCTCACGTTCAAGGAACTGCTTTACCTGTTTTGCAGTGTGATAAGGGGCATTGTCTTGCATAATTCTTACGGGCTGATCGAGAGATGCTCGCCGTGAAGGAACCACATGTTGCCAAAGGAGGTTCTGATAAACAGGTTCTGAGGTTCTGCCATAGAGCTGTATAATAGGCCCAACTCCTGCTGCAGAAAACATCCCCAAAACCATGCCACTTCCTCCTCCATCTTTCACTGACTTCTTTGGGCACTTTGGGTTCAATCTTTCTCCAGTTTGATTCCGAACATAATGTTTCCCATCAGACACAAATAAATTAAACTTGCATTCATCACTAAAAAAGAACTATGAACCAGTTCTCCTCTGTTCACACAACATCTCCCCAGCAAAGGTTAGTCTAGCCTTTTGATTCTTTCTGCTGATGAGAGGCTTGGTCACTGCAGAGTGAGCATTCAGTCTGAACAAAGCATTCAGTCACCTTCAGTAGTGGAAATGGGCGAAATTCACTGGGCGGACCGTAGTTTGTAAATGTGTGTATTTTTATTTTATTTTTTGCACAGTTTAAGATACCTTCTAATTAAGTTGTCCTCAGGTTAAGTGACGGATATGTGAACAGGGATCATTTTGACAATGTTGTCATCTCAAAATCTTTTCAGTTTTTAGCACATCATTGTTGTGTGAAGTCATGGGTGTCAGAGGCTAATTAAAAACTTGGTGGGTCCCAATAGCTGCTGGTGAAAAATATTATAGGCGGGGCATTTTTTTTTTAAGGGGGGTCTGGGGATTTTCCCCCAGAAAATGTATTATTTCGTAGATGTGATATCCTGCATTATGGTGCGTTTGAGGCTATCTCTTGCCTATATAATAAAAGACCTCAAACCAGTCAATACCAATAGTCTAATAAAAAGACAATATTAATTTAACTGGCATAGAAATCAACAGTTTAATAAAAATGAACAATTGCATGTTTATTATGCTCTGTGTCCAGATAGAAATAGTGCCGTTTACTAAAGATTGATTGGGCCAGACAAAATTACAGAAATCACTGAGTTATTTATCATGGCTATAGTGTAAGGTAAGATGCATGGCTTCAACTTTTAACGCAAATCGATCAGAGGTTCGAATCCGCCTTTTGCCACACTCGCTCTACTAGCCTACCTTTTCCCATCACATATCAGATCGGAAGGCATTTATTTTCAATAAAAATGGAGAAAATTATTTAAAAAGGGGAAATAAAGCGGTTAACATGTGTTTAATGATAAGTGTTTCTAAACAGAAGTGCTGAATTAGAGATGATAAAAGTGAGTGGGTCCTATATCATTGGACTTAAAAAGTGGGTGGGTCTTGTCCCCCCCCCCCCCCCCCCACACACACACACACACACACACAATGGTTCTGACACCTATGTGTGAACCCTAAAGTTACAATTTTCCATCATGCTAGAGATATTAAATATTACTTGATTAAATAAATAAAATAATAGTTGCCAGGTTGCCCCCCCCCCCCCCCCCCCCCATTTCAGCATTTGCTATGTCCAGGGAAAAAAGGACTGGGCCTACTGTCAAATAAAAATAAATAAAATAACAAATAAAGAACCAATAACTTGAATACAAGCAGCAGCACAAATAACAACGTGATCTCATGAAAATACGCGAGTATTTTTACGTAAAGTGTGATTCTACTACACGTACATTTACTAACATTTTCACACACAATAAAACGTACAATACTGACTTATTAACAGCACTAAAATGTACAATATTGACGTATTGACAGCACTAAAATGTAAATTATCGACGTTAACGTGTAAGCCGCCAGCCACCGGCTCCCATAAATCGTGGCATTAATATTGTTTATTTTATATCCAATAGTCACATCAATACATGTTTTCAGTCACATTTATTAAATGCATTTTACTAAGTTAATCAACCTAATATAAAATAACAGAAATATAAAATAACATTTTGCTCTCGTGACATCACTACAAACTCATTTCGGGTGATGTTAAAAGAAGACTGAATTTTAAAACCGTCAGATGAATAACATTCTTGCCAACCATTTTGTAGTATTTAGCTTGTTGTTTGCTGTGAGACATAAAAAGGCATTTTCTCCTATTCAGCAACTGGCGATCACAATACACACCAAAACACAACATCAATTCACAAAACGCAACACTTTATTCGTTTGCTGTAATCCAAATCGTTAGAATCCATATGTTTGCGAGAAACAAATCTAAAATTGAGCCCGGTGATCTTCATCTCCATTAGTCTTCATCTCCTCTCAGTAGCGCGACGGCAAACATCAAATCTCGCGCTCGTAAATTCAAATTTAAAAAATGCGCCCTCATGAAGCGTTACGACATGATTTACGGCAGTGGCATCGAACGCTCATTGGCTCTTGCCTGCTTCGTCACAGATTTTTGATATGCCGTGTTTCAGTCGATTTGTATTTGAAATGGGAAAGGCGCCACTTCACGGAGAGAAGCCGGATTAATATTTTCATTGATTAATAGCTAACATTCTGCTCTGTACCTCATACAAAACTATTAACGTTATATACCACCAGAGAGGACTGCAACATATCTTCATTTGAACTACTTTTGGTACCGCTTTTGACATTTTTGCAATAAAAAAAATAATTGTGAGTACACTGGTCTGTCTGTTATGCTTTGATTTATAACAGTACGTTGTTTTAATAAATGCTAATGGGTAGGTTTAGGGGTAAGTGTAGGATTAGCCGTTCAAAATATTTTTTAATGCTATATTGTTACCAAAATCGTCATTTTCCAACGTTTTACCTTTTATTTTCTTTATATTCTGTATTAAATTGGTAGGTTTAGGTTTTGGGTAGTGTTAAGGGATCGTAGATTAATCAATAAAATGGTCAAAGGGAAATTAAATAGATATCTTTATGATATAACAAAACAAAAAAAATGTTTTTACCAGAATAAAGTTTTGTATTCTCAAAAAAAAAGATTTCATGATGGATTCGTAAATATTTTACGTTTTTTAGCTGTGAAAATGTAATAATACTACGTTTAAATGTTGCAAATACATCTATATTTTACATTTTAGCACTTCTCCAAACGTACTAAGATGTACGTTTAGTCTCTTTGAAAGTAACGTATTAATACCTACGTATTAAGGGTGAGACCAGGCTGCAAATAAATACCGTCAAGCAAAGATACTAATAAAATAAACAATGCTTTTCAGGTTTTTTAGGTAGGTCTAACATTCGTTCTTAGAGAAACTGAATAAAGTAATCAAATGTAAAATACCTGCATATTTAACTGTTTAAATTAAAGATTGATCCTTACAAAATCTATTTAATTTAGAGCAGTGAGTGATGTCCGTATCTTTTGTTTGACATTAAACAGACAGCAGTTGGCTACTGCCCCTTTAAGACCTACTGCAGGGATATGCTCGTCTTTCTCGACTGTATAAAGTTCTCTTAAGCCATATTTTCCTTGGATACTCATCAAGATGGACATGTTGACATACTTTTTGTGCGAGTTTGTCCGTTCAAGCTTAAGACTTAAAAGAGAACTCTATATTTGCGCGCCGTGAGACGCGTTCTTTCGGGCTTCTGTCGAATATACCCAAGTACCCCAGAGTGCAGTCTGGACGATGGGGCGGGGCGACACATTGGGGCGGGGTGACACGTGTCGCTCCGCCCACATGCAATTTCATTGGTTTACAATACAACAAATCTTATTGGCGTAGACGCTTCAAGCCTGCGCATGCGCATTCCTTAATGTGCGATTTTATGAATGAACCACACGGGAATAGATTCACATATTGTTTTAAATGAAACAAAACGCAAAAACGAGCGCTTGTTGACGGTACCTCCGGCATAATTAAGGCTAATAAAGCTGTTTAACATTTGGCTTCTTCATCAGGTTCGGTGGATCGGCACAAACCCGGATTTTACGCAAATGATAATTAATTATTAACTGTAGTATTGGACACCTCGGAACACAAACGGCTAATTTTAGTTTAAAGCATGACCAATCGTTTAAACAAGATTGTTGTCCAATTGTATAAAGTGCTAAAGCGGTATAAAGTCTTTCCCTGTTAATAAAATATGTGGGGCTATGTATGTCTAATTTATAGTTTTAAAGGTCCATATTTTATTGTAGGACTAAATAGCTAAGTGTCAACGGGTTAACATGTGACAAATTAGATATTAAAAATCCATTTATTTATCTACCCTCGCATTGTGCATGCTATAATCTGTGTACAAACGGGATGAAAATAATTTTCACTCCTGTAAATCTGTGCAACACTACCCGAGGACTTGCAGTAAATACCAAGAATAGAAGTGATAGAAACATTTATTGCAGTACGCATTTGAGCACATAAATACCAACAAAGAAGTTACACCGCGTGGAATATATTAATAATAGATTTTCATATATTAAAATTACTTAAATCAAAATAGATTGGCACCTTAATATTTTTATTTTCTTTACGTGTGAATAAGTTTAGCTATACATATGTTAATACAATAATTTGCAATATATGTGCATATTTTAATTTCTGATATATGTTAATATATTAGTTTTCTATATATGTAAATCTTTTGAATTATATATTAATGCAGCAGTTTAATATATTTTACATAAGTGTGCCTCCATATATGTAAATATTTTCATTTTATAAACTAAATTTGTAATGAAAACGTCAAAATTTCGAAATTTTCCAGACAATGCAAAAATGTTGACCCAATGGATAAAATCAAAATTTGTCTGCAGAGAACACATGCTGAACAAGTTTGTGATTTTTATTGATGTTAACAAAAAGTAAAAGTACAGAGAGCATATATAAACTTAACTGCACAAAAAATAAAATTTTGCAAATCCAGACACAAATAGACTTTAACTCAAAATACAAAGCTTTAATGTAAACTTGGATTTGCAATAGGCCAGTCTCTTTTCTTTAATAGAGGGTGTGCGCTGATGTCACTTTCCCGTTGGGACACGACCCTCAGCTGGACTGAGTGGCAAAACATCCTGGAGCAGGGCTGACTTTAATTAAGAGAAATTGCAGAAATGGGAGCAAAACAAGCTTCTTTTTTTCCTGAAATTAATTAAATGTATTTGGATTCAACAGTGATTATTACAACTCGCCAAAGAACCAGTGTTTGGCCAGGAATTGGACTTTCAGACATTTATATGTACCTGATTCCAATGCCGGGGAAATATATAAAGCAAAGCCTGTGAACACCTTATCTGCTAAACAAATACTATAAATACAGTTTAGGTACCTCTAAATCCAGATGATTATATAATCGTCATATTACGAGTTGTCAATACAGTATATGACCTAGTATATGATTTTAGCCCAAAATTTTACATATCTACCATAAAATGTTCTGATGTCTGGATTCAGGTTGTTTATGAGAATAGCAGCAATCTATTTGTTTGTCTTTCTGTAGCTTTCGGAAGGTTGTACAAAGATTGCTCTGATTTATTGTTGAATGTGCAGTCAACTGTATCTATTTGTACCTAACCCTTTCCCAGATGTGTTTTGGGTGTTGCGCTGTTTTTGCAGCATTCACGCTGAACACCAATCCTGCCACTCAGTGTTTTTGCCACTCAGTTGGTGTAATACAGTTACATGGCGTTTACTGGGACATCATGTGCACACTCTTATATTGGATCCTCAGTTCTACCAAACTGTTGCCTTCTCATGCCGTTCTATGGCAGCATCTGAAACAAGAAAGAAGATAAAAAAATGTTGGATTAGTCAGTGGCCACTTGAGGTAGTTGTGATTAAGTTATTTGTTGCATTCTGCAAGTTTCATAGCTTAAAACATCCTCCTCATTATAAACAAAGCATTGATTTAATCCAAAAATGGATGTTGCAGGATCTGTAATTATATTAGCACGAGACTGCTTCCAGAGCAAGACATCAATAAATACTATTTTGACAAATAGAACTGATTGTCTCCTCTCCAACAATAAGCTGGGGTGTTCTGGTTCAATGTGGCTGTTGTCGTGTCATCAAGGTGGATGATGCACATTAGTGGTGGACGAGATTCCCCCCTTCCATATGTAAAGCGCTTTGAGTACCCAGTAAAGCGCTATATAAATAACTATTAAAAAAAACATAACCCCAAACTTTTGAATTGTACTAGTGCATGTTTGAGATTTTACATACGTACCGGTATATAGGACCTCTGAGATTGGACCTGCAGTCCATCAGCATGGAAAAATCTAGAAAAATAAAAATGAACAATTTGTCAAAGTGCCAAAAAAATATTGTTTAAAATGTCAGTTTTAAAAGAAAAAAATGCATGTTTTTTTTATATATTTTTTTTAGGTTTACTAATTTAGTATTGTTCATTCAGTCTCACTGTACATATTGTTTGACATTTGGATGTCAAAGCCGTCTTAAAATGAGTAATAAGATATATATATCATTTTCATAAGAAATTTACAGATGCAAAGTGATACAGGTAAATGTTGTGAAAAAAAATTATATTAACTTATTTAATTAGCTTTTCAGTTCACCGCCTGTATTTCTGTAAGGCTAAACCTTACAGTTTATGGATAGATGCTATATAAATGCTAAATGTACAGCATTATCTACTGTGTTTGTGTACAAACTGTATTCGTAGTTTAGTGGCTTTCAATAATGCACATTCATATTATTACATGTATTAAAGCTTTCCTTTGTTGTAGAGGTTTTTTCTGTCGCTCCTGAAATCACAGAACATTTGATCCATATTTGTTTACCATGAGAGACCAGAACAGGTTTCAACTACTAGGATTTTCGCACTCTGCGAGGTCCGTTAGGTTAAATAAATGTGCTTATTGCTATCATCCATTGACAAATTTATCAGCAAAACCTTTACATAACTATCAAAACCTCTCATCTAAACATAAAATGTGATTAAACGTTCAAAAACAATAGTTAGCCTTAATTACCTCTTTTAAAAAATGTTAGTTCTGTTTTGCATATCTACTTCTTCAAAGACACTAACGTTACATTTCTATCAAGTAAATATAACAGAATCGTTTCAATTAAAGGTAAGAAAAGTGTCAGGAACAGTAATGTGTATTACTTGTGTGATTTTATGGACTAAACTCACCTTAAAAGCGGCGAAAACAACAGCGAGAGCCGAAGTTTTACTGCATGTTTGTCGTTTCCCCACACAGATGCAGGTAGCTCGTAGGTAGATCATTTCTAAAGACGTACATAAAGGAATGCGCATGCTCAAGCGTCTACGCCAATAAGATTCGCTATATTATAAACCAATGAAATTGGGTGTAGGCGGAGCGACACGTGTCGCCCCGCCTTAATGTGTCGCCCCGCCCCATCGTCCAGACTGCACTCTGGGGTTACTCAATATACCCGAGTGATGACGGAGAATATGATTCGTCATATTAAACATACGACAGCACTCGCAATCGCATGCATGAACATTTTACAAAGAGAGACCGTTTTGCTTTTTTGCTTTTATTATCGCTGTTATAATGTATCACTGAGGAGCCATCACGACAAAAACATACATAAAGCATTATTTTCTAGTTAGTCCATATTATAGGTGCGTCATCAGATGTGAGATGAACCGCGGTGCAAGTGCACCTTTTACACGGCACCCCTGTTCTCTTCAGTCGGCACCCCGGTTGTGAATCTGCCTTAACAGAGATTTATCCATTTAAAGTAACGGTTTCTATTCAGATTATCGAGCAAAATCATTTCAGATAATTTACCTCAGGCGGCCTGTTTTGAACTAATGTTCTGTGAGAAATAATCCGAATAAAATGCGGACAGAATTAAATGGAGAATTATTTCCATCGGCTGCTGTCTGCCGGTGCTGGCTAATCACAAAAGTCGACTACAATACCTTTATGTGGCTATTAGACTATTGAGTGGCTAAAATATTTTAATTCATTTCCACACACACAAAAAAAGGTAAACCTAACCATTTTTTCTCCAACTGGAACTCCTTCCCCCCTCGAAATTCATTCCCCGGACTCCGTCGTCCTAAAATCAGTTCAGTTAGAGAACAGACACTAGCCTACAATTAAAAACTGAACCTGTATGTTCAATATGTGATTTAGCCGCTGAAGGACTCTCTCAGCCCAAATGCTGCAGGAGTCGGATATATTGACAGTCATGGATGAGCTTGTGATGAGAGCTGAGGTAAACGCGCCCGCGTCATAGATTCACAGCACATGTTCAGTCTGGCGCGTTTTCAGTTCATGGCTTTGAAAGCTTAAATTTCAGAGGAATTAGTTTGAGAAGTTGAAAGACTTACTTTGCTCTGCTGGCCGCACAGTTTACATCAAGGCTGCCAGCTGAGTGCTGTGAGTGAGATCCCCCACCCCCCACGTGCGAGTTGAAAACATGCGGAAATGGCTCCCCCTGCTGGCTGTAGTCTTTAGCCTCTGGCCAACAATTCCTCCGATAGTGCAAATTGACGATATTTGCATCATGGGAGGAATTTTTCCGGAAATAAAATGCATAAATCTCTTGTCTCAGGGGGATATGAAGGGGATGGGGGGGGGGGGGGGGGGGTCATGTTTTTGTGACATATGAGGACACAAATGTGTATAATGACATGGGTATGACAGGTATTACAAGGAGTGAAATATGAGATGCTTATAAATCATACGGTTGAGTTGTTGTTTTTTTAAAGTAAAAATGCAGAATGTTTCCAGTGATGGGTCAGTTTAGGGGTAGGGGCAGTATAGGGGGTTATAAAATACAGTTTGTACAGCATAAAAACCATTATGCCTATGGAGAGTCTCCATATGTCACAAAAACAAACGTAGAATCAGATTTAGAAACTGAAATTGAGCAGGAGAAGCAGCAGAAGCTGGATGTCTCTATCAGGTGTGCAAGTTACCTAAACTGCATTTGCGCAAGATTTACAACATTTGTGTGTGTTTACTCGTGGTGTATGAGGACTATTGTATGCGACTTAATGTCAGCAGTAACAAGCGGAACGGTTTTGCAAGTCAGACAACTGCGAATTTACATAGAAAAGCAATGGAAAAGTACCGCATTTGAATGAATGAGTCGATTAGCTTACAACACAAAGACATTTGAAGCAGTAACGTTACTCACTGTCTGCTTCAAACACACGACCGTGAACCTTAATCGCTGGAACCGCTCTATCTTTTAGAACTACACACAACTTCAAATCTGCAGTTGAACTGGTCCTTGTTTATAAACCATCATCGCCAAATTGCAGGGAACTCACTCTTAGTGGCGTGCTCGCCCATTTGGGAGAAACTTTAAACTTTGTCCATGTTTAGCAGCATGGGAATTTCATGGGGAGGGCAGGGTTTAGCTGCATCCAGTCACATGGGGGCGATCAAGACACTTTGGCTTAAATTTTCAGGAATCCATCAGTTGCTAACTATGGTTGCTAAAGGTTGTTGATTGAAATCTTTTACTGTCTATGCTTCTAATTACCTTCATTTTTCACCGTTGAAGTCTATGGGGTCACTGTGTCCATTTCTTTTACTGTATATGATTGAAATGAAAAGGATTGTGTTGCTTTGTCACTGTTGCTGGTATATGCACATTAAAGGGGGGGTGAAACACTCAGTTTCAGTCAATCTCATGCCAATCTTGAGTACCTATAGTAGTATTGCATCCTTCATATCTCCGAAAAGTCTTTAGTTTTATTATATTTATAAAAGAAATATGGGCTGTACCGAGTCTTTCCGGAAAAAACCGAGTGCCTGGAGGCGTATCGTGTGGGCGGAGCTAAAGAATGACGATCGCGAACAAAGCGGTGACGTCCTCAAGCGTGGAGAAACCAAGCCTGCAGTCTCCCTCTCAGATACTGAAGCTTTCGCGCCTCGATCGCCCCCCGGTGACCGGTCCCAGTATAGCCGCCCCTCTGTGTTTTCTAATGGACGCGAGACAAACTAAACAATAAAATTACACTTCAAATATTTTTTCCCCAAAGTTAGTTTATGTCATTGAAGGCAGTTATCAACACGATGATTTTATTTCAAGTGTTCATTTTTAAAATAAGTTTAGTTTGAGTTAGTTATTTGAAGCTATAAAAACGGGGGGGGTGACGTCATGATTGACAGCTGAGATCGACAGCTTCTCTGAGTGAAGTTGTCACTGAGGCACTAACAGACTTTTTTCGGAATTTTTGGGAGCAGATTGGTGCTTTAGCTTTAATTTCTACATTTCCATAACTGTTTATTTCACACCAACATAATTAATTGTTCTGCATCTGCGAGAGTGTGGGCGGGCTTTTGATATCGCAGCTGTCCTTCCTGCTCTACTTCCTGCGCTCTACTGCGCAACTGCGGTCCCGAAATCGCTACTGCGCAGACTCGGTCCCAAGATGTCCGCGCCGTGCAAGGCCGCCTGAAAGCTTCAAATATGGCAAGCGGAAACGGATGATGTCGTCCAAATTTTTTACGGCCTATGGGAGAAACCCATGGCTATCTCAGGTAATACAGACAATGATCCAGAATCAAATCTGAGGCAGAAATAAATTGAACAGGAAAAACAGCAACATCAGGGCGTCCGTCTCTGTGGTACTGTATTTAGTGGCCTTTGTGTGTCTTTACTCGCATTTTATGAGGACATGATTCGGTTTATGGACTATTGTATGCGACTAACGTTAGACCTTAGGTAGCAAGCAAAACGGTTTTGCACGTCAGACTAGTGTAACGTTATACAACAGAGAACAGCAATGGAGTATCTGTTAGCGCATTTGAATGACGAAGCACGCGATAGTGTCGTTTACTCATGTTTACTCGAAGGTAGCCAATAGCAGAGACATTTGAAGCCTTTTTACTCACCAGCTGCTTCCAAAGCAGGACCGAACCTTTATCGCTGGGACCGCTCCGTCAAAAACACACTTCTTTGGTATGATTTGGTGAAGTCCTGTGACAGCAGTGGCGTGTAAATCCACTTTGAGACGCGACTGAAGCGATGTTGTGAAGCTTCCCGTCATTTCTGCGTTCAAATCGGTTCAAATGCAGCGCTGCCTTCCCGGAATGCTGTGCTGAAGCGTTGAAGTCACCCATAGGAATAAAGTGGAGGACTGGATCTGTACCTGAGAGAGTGTTTACGGCGTGCATTTCCTCTCTCGCTCTAGATATGCGCGCGCGCACCCTACCGGGAGAAGAGCCCGTACGGCCCATACAAGGACCTTCCGTTCTATTAACGTCAAGTAGGCCCATACTCGAAAAAAACTCTCCGAAACTTGTGAGAAACCGGAAGGAGGATTTTTGACAGAGAAATACTCTATCAAACGTCCAACATTAGTTTTTGAAACTTTGTCTATGTTTAGGATGGGAATCCAAGTCTTTAACAGTGTAAAAAGCTCAGTATGCATGAAACAGCATTTCACCCCCCCTTTAAGTCAACAACTTTCCATTACTGATAAAAGGGCTGATATAAAGATGTACCGCGGAATTGATACCATGCTAACTGTGCACACTTTTACAATGTGACCTTGTATAATTGAAGGTAAAATTGAATAAGTGAAATACAATAAATGCAGTGTATTGAGTCGTTCTCCCCTCCGCCATGTTTTACGTTTTTGGACCGTACAATCTGGGTATCAAAATTATCCTGAGCTTTCTAGTGGTAGGGTAAATACGACTTGAGAGGGCATTCACTTACACTTTTTAACTATGAAAATTTGTTTGCAGCATATGTGATCACAAGTAGAGATGCAAACCATTCAGATAAAAACCATAAAGCAACTCTGCAAAAAAGGACTGACGTTGTATGCTGTAATGAGGGATGGCTCGTGTGATAAAAGATACTAAATAACATGAATACATGTGAATAATATAAATTATGACATAATAACACCAACAAATTCAGCTCACTTACTCACACAAATGGAACAGATGAACGGTCTGTGGCTAATTAGCAGCGGTATCACACATTGTCCAGCATGCTGATCAACCCTTTCCTTGTGTCTCTTTTCTCAAGTAGGGCCTGCTGTAGTGTAGGCTATACAGCAAGCCGTTTTGACTTTTATTAATTCCCAGGATATGAATTTTTGATATCAACAATTACATTTTCACTAGTTAAAATGCTAATTGTTGATAACAGAAATTACTTAGCCTACATTTTTATAGTAACAATGGAAATGTGTTATATCAAGAATTACATTTCTAAAAATGTTCTTTATAAACAATGATGTCATCACTTGCAGAAATAGAATTCTTGATATCTGTAATTGTCTTTTCACTAGTTAAATGTGACCATGCCATTCAAATGCAATTGTTGATATAAAGAATTGATCCCTGAAATTCAAATTTCACATATCAGAAATGCAATTCTTACAGTAAAAATCATATTTCATATCTATAATTACTTTGTTATAGTGCAAATGTCTGTTCTTAATATCAACAATTAAATTACTGGTAAAAATGCTATTTTATATAAATAATATGATTGTCACAAGGTTCATTTCTGATATCAAGAATGTGATTGTTACTAGAAAGAAATCCATCTTAGATATCTGAAATAACAAATTTAACATGTTGAAATACTTTTACAGATATCAAAAATTTCCACTTGAAAATAAATTAATTGAAATCATATCATGAATACATTTTTTTTTAAAGATATCAAAAGTTATGATTTTTATTAGTAAGAATTGTATTTCTGATATGTGATATTGGACTTTCAAGTAGCAAAAACTACCAATTCTTCATATCATCAATTAAATTTGAATGGCAGCTTGTGGTGATACATTTGCATCCATAATTATATTTACTAGGCGAAATTAAATGGTCCAAAAATGCCATTGTTAGTAAAGCAAATGTAATTCCTGATATTAGCTATTAGCATTTTAACTAGTGAAAATGCATTTGTTTATATGAAGAATTCATATAATCATTTCATATATTTCATAGAAATCTTTTCTCTTTTTTTTTCATTATATATGCAGCCGCCTAAAAAGTGAAAACGGCTTGCCATAGATGTACTGCAGTTGTGCAAGTGGTGCGCCACACGCCCTCTAGTGGTTAGATGAGAAAGCACGTGCTGGGCCTGCCTTCTGCTCAGGAGTCCGGTGATGCTGTGTGTTGCTGGCTTTAAGAATGCTGTGTCCATAGGAACCAGCTCAGAATACTGATTCCACAGTGCAGCACTTGTGCATCAGGGCTGCAGTTAGGCAGGCTCTAGCCAAAGACTGCCCACTGCCTTTACCCCATCTAAATAAAAACAATGTGTATTACATTTGGCAATCAATCTATGGACGCAATAAAAAAAAGGTTGAAGATATGCTCTACTCTGAAGATATACTTTTAAATACAACCAGGTAAGCATGCAAACAAATATAACCTAAAAAGAAATAGATTATGACCCTCCTTAACTAGCTATGCCTTTTACTACACCCATTTATATTAAGGAGCAATACACATATTTACAGGTTTCTTAATTCTTCCAATAAAATCCAAAGCATATTGTGTATGTGTAGATGTTTTGTGCAGATGTGCTTTATATTGTGTAGATGCTGTTGTACTTTAAAAGACATCTGATCTGTGTGCCTTTTGACATTACTAACAGTGTTTCTGGGCATTATATACTCCTGAAGTAACCATATTTGTAACCATTTATACAATCATAATTTCAATCTACAAAATGTACCAAGATTGTTTCTGCGTGAATCATACAAACAATGATAGCATCTGTATATGTTAAACAGCAGGTTTAGAGGCCATAAACAATAATGAAGAATAGTTATGACATCATGAGAGGGCAAGAGGAGGAGGGTATAATAGCAGAAGATAGGGCAGTGTGGGGAATAGCTGTTCACCCTGCCAGAGCTCCTTACATAAGAGAGCACAGTGCAGAGAGGAGACCAACACAGACTCACCCCTCGGCCACAGTGACATAGCGCTCCCACCCTTTCATCCCTGCGCTTCTCTCTTTTACTACATACTCCATTATTATACCTCACAAAGAAGTTTATATAATAACAGACTTCTGGTCCTTTCCCAAAAAATGGGTTTCCATCAGTTTGCATTTAACAAATATTATACTAAAAACATTTATTTAAAATATATAAAACTATAGTTACTTTAATAATAAAACAAACTGGATATAATATAAATACTTTCACTTGATTATCTGTTACTAAATAATAACACTGAGCAAATTGAACATCATTGCGTCATTCTTTTAAAAACCTAAAATATATTGACATTTTAATATGTGTAATTACATTAAAGATTGTCGTAAATATGTGGTAAGTGCAAATGCATATTGTATTGGCTAAGCTGTCGGGCAAATTGTGTATCTTTATGTTATGCTAGTAAGAAAGCTAACTTACACATTAATAGTCATTATAATGTGGTTAATACAAATGTAATGTGATTTTGTAGGAACTGTAATCAAGAGAATACCCATTATAAGCCAATGGGATCGCTTGAGGTCCCAATGGAAACCCTGATTTTGATGGATGATTTATTGTGACGCTGGCAGTCTTCGTTTCCCATCCTTCATTCTGCGTATTTTGAAGGATGCATCAAGTGTATCCTTCGCATCCTCTAATCACCCACAGTCCTTTGCACACGTTCCGCTTCACAAACTAGAATTGGCGGGAGTCTGCAGTGAACTCGTCCAATTTTACTATGAAATCCAAGACAAAAAAAGAAAAAAAAAACCATTTTCAAAGATGAAGACATTGTTTTCTCTAGTTGTGTTGAAAATAAATAATCTACTGATAAAACGATGTACATGTAAGTTGTCATCAACTTTATTGTACTAAAAGAAAGTCTGATAATATCAACATTCCTGTTACCAAGTATTTTTCTCATATTCATTTTCAATAGTATTTTTGTGCTGTGAACGCTGGGGCAGAAACCTTTATGATGTAGCCAGCGGGCATACTAGACCATCTCATTCTAGTGTTCATTACTGAGGAGGTGTCTAGCTTATGGAAGCCTCAGAAAGCAGTCGCTAGAACCTCGCTAGAATGCGGCCTTCTGTTTAAGAAACACCTTTTGATGAATCATTGCTGTAAATGTCATGTGATCAGGCTAGCATGCTTATTAGCCAACCTTTGACCCCTTGGTTTTTTCTAGTGAAATCCAGGCTGATTCAAGGGTCCATGCATCTTATAAAATGATGACAACACTCCAAGGTCTAAGCTCATCATAAAACGAAAGGAGCCATCCTTGAAAAAATCCTTATGAATATTGCCAAAAGGGTGGTGGGTGAGGGGCAAAGCAATTCTTGCCAAGAGTGCAGAAAATCTACCAAGTGTGGAGGGAAAAGGGCCTAAATAGTGTGAAGAGCTTCCATGGTTCTTATTACGCTGTGAAATGATGGGGGAAGCAGTTTCGCAACGAGTCAGCGAGGACAAAGAGTCTTAATTAGGTGAGCTCCCTTTGGACTCGTCGTAAACAAAAGCCTCAATCCAAACTTGACACCCTCCGACGCTAAGAGGGATGCTCGGTTCTCAAGGACAAAACCTGCAGGCCTTGTGAAACTAAACTATTGTTGCTTGAGATTGCTACAGCAAAATGTACACACATGGAAAACAGGCAGAGGTGCAATGAAAGTCCTCAGCAGCTCTCGTCCAACTGTGATGTAATGCTGGGACTGGGTGGTAGGTCAGAGGGAATGGGGAGAGCCAGCTGTTTCTTTGGCGTGGACATCTGGGGACGAGTGCTACGGTGCGTTGCGGTTTGACAGATGAAGGTAAAATTCCTGACACTGCTCTCATCTCATTACAATGTAGCTGCTGTCAAGTCTGTGCGCTAATTAGCTCTGTTAATGATTTTGCAGAATATTATCCACCTGCTTTGAGACATACACATGTCAAATTTGGAGAATTATTAAATAAAAAGTAGCACAGACAAGTGTTTTGAAAAAAGCACAAGCTGAGATTTAGTGTAGACTTTTCCAACCTCATTCTAAAACAACCTTTGTCCTCCAGGAACCATGTGAATGTACAATACTAATTAAGGTATATACAGCATTTTCTATCGACCAAGCACCTGAAGGCCAGGATTTTCGCTGAGTCGGGTGATCTACAAGGGTGCAATTGATCCACTTCCTGCTCTGCAGCACTGCTTTCCTGGAACAACCTTTTAGAGGTCATTCACAGAAAACAAAGTTACCAGTAGATCACATTCTTCGGCGAAGTCATTTGGCAACTTGCAACTTTTAATTTTATGATCTGGTTTTAGTTTTAATGGACACAGCACATTTCAATTCTGTGAGAGCATTTGAAAAACACTTAAGTCAGCAGAAAATAGAAGCTGTGCAAATCTTGTTTCCTATTGAGTGATATATATGAGTGAAATAACTACATCAAAAGTGTTGGGCAGGACTTGTAATTTGGGAACTGATTGGAAGTTGGATCAGTGTGGTTTGCTACTGCAGAGTTCTCATACAGGTGATATTGCCACGCTCATCATCAGTAAACACCAGCACAATCTGAAAGGTTAGTCATGGTGAATGCTAGATTTTTCTAAATGTGCACAAACCTAATGCATTAATCCAAAACTCCATTGTTCTCAAAAGGGGCCCTCAAAAAAGAACTTATAATGGAAAGATTCATCACCCCCCAATCTCAAAGACCAGGAACACCACAATCTTGGGCTACACAAATACGTTCATATAAAGCGAAAGCCAATTCAGAAAAAGTAACAAACTTTAGAGAGACCGTAAAGAACACGTCAGTTGCCAATTAAGGATGCATCATTAAAATTCAGTGCACTTAGCAGAGGTGGAATACAAGCACTTTGCAAAAAGATATTTGAATGAATAAACTAGAGTTAGTTTCAGCTGAAAAGATGTTTATGATTCAGACAGGTTCAATTTTAAAGAGCCCCCATTAAGGATTTGATAGTTGCCTTGCATGTAGTGTATCAGTTCTAAATCAATGAAAACAAAGCATCAAATCTGAAGTGCAGCATATAAAGTTAGTCTTGTGTAATCAAATGTTGATGCATTCCCATTTCTAAGATTTGTGATGTTTAACAGAGTACAACCGCTACAATAACCTATAGAATTGAAAATACACTTGACCTCTTCTTAAAGAAAGAGAAAAAACAGATATGGTTTAAACCACTTTTATTAAACTCTGCAGTACTGCATGACAACACCAGAGAGCAGAGGTAAAGCACATTTATGACATCTCCTCCTTGGCGAGACGGTCTTTCTTGAGGGGTCCCTGTTGAAAAGAGGGGGGGAAATGGTTACCAGCCAAATCAAGTTTGACAAATTACTGCACATTTTAATAGCACAAATCATGTCATCAGAGAGTGAACAGGGAGAAAGCAAAAGTTACTCGCTCCCCTGCCTCACTGAGTTTTAATTTTGCACTGGAATGGAACCCAAATCTCAGACTGATTGGCTGAAACAGGTTACGAACAGTGCACTGATGTGCTGAGGGTCATGAGAACTTCATTTTCCCCTCCATGTCAGAATAAACATGCTACACTAGATGTAGAGTGAGAAATTAAGCCACTGTTGAGCCAGCAGATTCATTGCAATTATTTAGCTAATGGTGTCACTTCAGCTCAGTTTGAGCAACCAAGTTTAGAAAATGCCATCAAAAGGCCTATAACCTAAGAATGCTAGCAATTAAGGTTTCTTTAAAGGAAAGAAATCCCAGCATGGTACACATCAGCCCTTGCACTGACACACCCTATGGACTCTGACCTAATTCTGACAGATCTTTAGATCACAGTCTGATTTGGAGATGCTGCTCAGGTAACAGCAGGGTTAAGCTGCTGAGAAACCATTGAGTCTTAACGTGATCATGCACCCACCATAAAGTTCTTCTTCTCCTCGATGGTCTGGAAACGGCCATGACCGAACTTGGAGGTGGTGTCAATGAATTTGAGTTCAATCTTCTCCTGAGCACGGCGGCTGGTCTGGACCAGAAGAGATTTGCGCAGGGTCAAAACCCTCTTCTTGGTTCCGATCACACAGCCTTTCACCATGAGGAAGTCGTTAGTCACCTCACCATAGTGCACAAATCCACCCTGAGGAAAAACACAAGTCAGTCGAAAAGAGCAACTATAGTCTGATGTAACCAAAAGTCACAAGAAATCTACACTCACCAGGGGATTGATGCTCTTGTTGGACAGATCATAATCAGTAGAGGCATTGCTCTTTACTACTTTCCCATCCTTGGTGTGATAGCCCACACCAATCTTGTAGATCTAACGTATAAAAAGAAAAACCTTAATTAAAAACGAGACTTAAGAAATAAAAAAAATTGATTCCACAGGAACACTAGAGTCCATTTCGGAGTCCTCACCTTCTTGTTGATCTCAGTGCGGTGGTGGTAGCCCTTCTGACCAGCACGAGCCACAGAGAAAGCCACACGGGCAGGATGCCAGGCTCCAATACAGGCCACCTTACGCAGACCACGATGGGTCTTGCGGGGCAGCTTCTTTGTGTGCCAACGGCTTGTCACACCTATAGAAAAAAAAAAATCATCAGAAAAGGCATAGATGCAAATGCAATTTGCCAAAAACATGGCACGTGTGCTGTCAGAAGGAAGGCAGCATGGGAACTTTCCTCATGCGTTTCGGGCGCCATGCCTGACGCGATTAATCCATGTTTTTCATCATTATGTGCACAATACTTCCAAGTCAATGAAAAGCAAGGAAACGGACAGATGTTGAACAAAAAGCGATTCACCTACCCTTGCATCCATGACCCTTGGTAACGCCAATAACGTCAATCATCTCATCCTGAGCGAAGACATTAGAAATAGGAACCAACTGCTCAAGTTTCTCTCTGGCCCAGTCAACTTTATCAGCGATAGATCCACCATTTAGCTGAATCTCCATCAAGTGAGACTTCTTCTGCCTGTGGGGCAGCAGGCGCATCTACAGAAGAAAAGTTTGGTAAGCCTTCAACTTTACAAAAGCGCATCCAATTATAATCATACAAAGATCAATGTTTTAAGTTTATACAGCACTGCAGATCCAAGAGATTGCTATATTGTTTTCGGGACCGTACGAACATCTATCACGATTATAGTGACCAATGATCAAGATCATGGTTTTGTTAAAGAGATGTGTTGTATAAAAAAAACAAAACAAAAACAACTATGCACCAAGCAAGATTCTATTGTGACATTTCCTTCCTTATAACGACCGGTGTCAATGCATAGGTGCACATCCATGCATCACAAGACAGACAAGCTTCATTTAAATTCAACTTCCAATCTTGCATATCTTTTTGATTCTATTGAAAATGAATGACTACACTAGTAATTCTACTATAATGTACTCATCTTGTCTGAAGGGTAGTTTTGTATACTGTACAAAACGCATTTATAATTTTTTTTTAAACAAAAAAAACTCACCTGTGTATGGGCAATAATGCGAATGATCTGGCAGTACTTCTTCATGGAGGCAAAGTCTTTCTCCAGCTGTTTCTTGCCTTCCTCATCCTGCCACCTCTTGCAGTACTTGGTGAAGGCCTTCTTCTTGGACTTGTACCTGATTATGGTAGATGAGGGCAGGGGAGAAGCAAAAAAAAAAGTTTGCACAGCCCCTTCATAGCCCAGTAGGCCAGTGGAAGGAGACTGGGCATAGCTGCTTTGCCCATCCTCATGGTAAAGGGGAGGCGTCAACAGCACTAGGTCATTTTGGCTCATGGCACGGTTTCTAAGGAGCCCTTTCCACCGGCCAGAGGAGCCCGGAGCTCATCAGGGCACTAGGCACCTGAGCGGAGCTGCACCACACCGACACGTTAGACTGGCTCAGAAAAACTGTTTAATCTGGCCAACAACCATCAGCTCCAGACTTAACATGCAAAAAATCTTAGCACTTAAACTCTTACCAGTTCTTGTAGAAGCGACGCTTGCATTCATCACTGATGTGCTCTGCAAAGATGGTCTTGAAAGAGCGCAGGCCACGAGGGGTCATGACGTATCCAACAACACCCACTACAACCATGGGAGGAGTCTCCACAATGGTCACTGCCTCAACCACCTCCTTTTTGTTGACCTCTAAGAACAAAAACAAGTTTGTTAGCTAAAAACAAGACCTCATAAAACACCAAGCTACATCTAATCAGAATGGAGGTTTAAAACTTGAATTGCAACTGCGCTCAGTACTCGACATTCAGCAAGGGCTAGAGGCCCAAATATGTCCGCCCGTCGAGGATCTCATCACTGGCAGGCACACATCAGGAAAAAAGCAGAACACTTTCCTTCACGCAACAATTTAAATGCTTAAACTTTAACTCACTTGAGCCAGGTCTGTCAACCTCACGAACGATGTGGGTCATGCCAGCCTTGTAGCCAAGGAAAGCAGTCAGGTGAACTGGCTTGCTGGGATCATCTTTGGGAAAACTCTTCACCTTGCCACGATGGCGTTTGCACCTCTTCCGTGGCAGGAAGCCCAGAGAGCCGTGGCGTGGGGCCGAAAATTTACGGTGAGACTAAGAAAAAAAAGAAAAGGAAAAAAAAGACAAACAAAAAAGGTTATTCAACAGCAAGAGTTCAATTAAAGTACTCTGTTAACAGATATTATGCATAACGCCATAGCTTTATAATTGATTCAATTATAAAAATGAAATGCATCATCTCGTGCATCTGTAAAATTTACAGCGGCAGTTCACGTGATAGGCCTTAAAAATAACCGCAAACAAACCATAACGAGAACAGCGAAATATAGAAAAGGAACATATGAAAAGTATAAAAGATATAATAGCGCAGTAATACAGTCTTGTTTCCTAACATGTTTAAATCGGTTGTGTTGGCATAGAAGAACGAAAGCAGCTGCCATTTTCTCTTTACGGTCAAATCACACACCACGCGCTAAGCTACTCAAGAGTTTACAATCTATAACCACAGCAAACCATTCGTTTAGCTTCGACGTATAATATATTGAATAGGATGTGTCTGAAAAGAGAAGGATGCCTTTGATTGAAGTTAGATTGTAAAGAAGAGACGTGCACTCACCATTTTGTCCC
Organism: Pseudorasbora parva; assembly: GCF_024679245.1. Taxonomy (NCBI): domain Eukaryota; kingdom Metazoa; phylum Chordata; class Actinopteri; order Cypriniformes; family Gobionidae; genus Pseudorasbora; species Pseudorasbora parva. The sequence goes on from NC_090173.1 coordinate 30,594,838, forward strand.
CGGTCCGATTGAAAGAGAGCGATTGAGAGGCGGTGCTTCCTTATAAAGACGCGAGTTCGACGTGGGTGCGTCACGGCATACGCGTACGTTACGTTACGTTCGCCCTCTTATTGGTGGTTAGTAATGCATTGTGCTCAACCATAGACCGTAAAAAACATACATAGTTATTGAAATGTACTGTTTTTCAAGTCTGTGTTCTCAACATGTAGTTTGAAGTTCATATGAAGATTTATTTATGAACATATATTCATTCTGTGCCTATTAATGTCAAACACACGTTAGAAAATCTATGATACGCATGGTTTCTTTTCTTTGGACGCGTTTTCTTACTATTATTACTACTACTGATATATGCCTTTAGATGGAAAATCTAGGTGGCTGTAGGACTTGAGTGAATATGGGCAGAACTATTTACTGCTCTATTACTTCAGAAACATTTTGCTTCACAGGACCAGAACACGTGCTTTCCACAAACGTGGTTCTATGTTTGGCCTCACCTGGCAGTTTATAAACTGAACTGGATGATAGTGAACTTAATAGAGATATGAAAGCACCATAATGTAGTAATCTAGTCAAATACAGGTCTTTCTAAAAAAAATTAGCATAATGTGATAAAGTTCATTATTTTCCATAATGTAAAAATTAAAGTTCATTATTTTCCATAATATAAAAATTCATATATTTTAGATTCATTGCACATTAACTGAAATATTTCAGGTCTTTTATTGTTTTAATACTGATGATTTTGGCATACAGCTCATGAAAACCCAAAATTCCGATCTCAAAAAAATTGGTATATTTCATCCGACCAATAAAAGAAAAGGGTTTTTAATACAAAAAAGTCAACCTTTAAACAATTATGTTCAGTTATGCACTCAATACTTGGTCGTGAATCCTTTTGCAGAAATGACTGCTTCAATGCGGCGTGGCATGGAGGCGATCAGCCTGTGGCACTGCTGAGGTGTTCTGGAGGCCCAGGATGCTTTGATAGCGGCCTTAAGCTCATCCAGAGTGTTGGGTCTTGCGTCTCTCAGCTTTCTCTTCACAATATCCCTCAGATTCTCTATGGGGTTCAGGTCAGGAGAGTTGGCAGGCCAATTGAGCTCAGTAATACCATGGTCAGTAAACCATTTACCAGTGGTTTTGGCACTGTGAGCAGGTGTCAGGTCGTGCTGAACCAATGATGGCCTTCTGGTCGGCAGTCTTACCCATGATTGCGGTTTTGAGTAATGAACCAGGCTGGGAGTTTTTAAAAGCCTCTGGAATCTTTTGCAGGTGTTTAGAGTTAATTAGTTGATTCAGATGATTAGGTTAATAGCTCGTTTAGAGAACCTTTTCATGGTATGCTAATTTTTTGAGATTTTTGGGGTTTTAATGGGCTGTATGCCAAAATTCACAGTATTAAAACAATAAAAGACCTGAAATATTTCAGTTGGTGTGCAATTAATCTAAAATATATGAAAGTTTAATTTTTATCATTACATTATGGAAAATAATGAACTTTATCACAATATGCTAATTTTTTGAGAAGGACCTGTACTTAAACATGCAAGCATTGAGGAAAATATGAGTGTGCTGCTTCTCCCCCTTTTAATCACCACCCATTTTGCCCTATTTTTTGGTTTTCTGTCAGTTGGTTAGTGTTTGTATTGCACTCACTTTTACCAATGCCCAGGGTATAAGGAAAGGTAACTGTTGATCGGGGAGAAAGGCTTAACCATGCGGATGCCACCTCTGCATAACCTCCTCATACTACAAGAAATGTACAGCCTTTATATTATATAGTTTTTCTATACAGTGTATATTGTTCCATTCTGTTTTCTGTATATTTAAACATGTAACTTAATTAACCTTTCCCATTTTAAAGCTTTGAGAATCTTTCCTTTTACCACTGATAATGTTGAAAGCTAAAGTTCTAAGACATTATACCTTTTAATGAGTAACAACTTTAATGAAGTCAGATTGATTTGATCAAAGTCAGATAAATAAATAAATCATGCTTGTTTTTCTTCAACTGCTTTTTGCTCCAAATATTGGTTCAAAATAGCAGCAAGCTTCTAGGCTGCTTGCAGAACAAGTAAAGATGCAAGTTTAAATTGGTAATACAATTCATATTATATAAAATATTTCAAATATTTCCTTAATTTCAAGTGTGCTATTATACAATATCTATGAATAAATGATCACACAAATGTAATCATATAAACAACCACGAGTACCACTTTTACTATGGTTTCCAACCCTCACATTGGTCCAATGGGTCCACATGTCTATCTAGGGTAAAATAAAAATGATGTTCAGCAGAGTGTTGATTATCCACATCGTCTATTTTGTCCACAATATAAGTGGATGGAGACTGGTAGTTTGTGGTTACCATTCACTCTTATTGTATAGAAAATATAAATTAAACATTTTTCTTTCACACCATGGAACATGGACGTGAGGGCGAGAAAATGTCAATGTTTATTTTTGAGTGAACTTACCCTTTAAGAATAAATCATTCTGCTCACATTCCACCTATACCAGGGGCCTATTGCACAAAACTAGGATAAGAGATTAAGCCAGCCCAGGATATTTTGGTGATCCTGGCTTAATTTATCCGCTAATATACAGTTATCTTTCAATATCGTTATCGTTCTTGGTGTGAGAGTGCCTTCAGGGTACGTTTACACAACAGTGGTGTACTAAATTTTGCACACAGAGGACAAGATCACCAATATATCCCGGCTAAATCCCTTATCCTAGTTTAATGCAATAGGCCCCAGGTATATTCAATTATTTGTTTATCGGTAGATACATTCTCACATTTACTCAAATGAAACCTAAAAATCATTCATGTGGTATGGCTTCCTTTTGCTTCGGTAAATGCCTAGAAATTATGCACATTGAGTCAGCTTAAAATTAAAGTTGAAGAGGATTTTAAATGTCTTTTAATAGAAAAAATGTGAGAACAGTCTAATCATTTCAAATCAGCAGTATGTTTACAACAGTAGATATTTTTTGTATCTGAACTAAATGCAGGTGTAGTTAACAGGACAAGAGCAGAGATCCATCCACTACACACTAGGACATCTCTTGCCAACAATAACAAAAAACTAAAAAAAAAACTAAACAAAACAAATAAATCCCTGCTGAAAAAGACAGTTAAGCTCAGTGCTGAGTATTTTATCCATTCATTCTGAAGTTTTTTTCAACAGGAACAGCAGAGGGCAGCACCAAGTCTATAATAAAAGGGACCCAAGTCATGAGCTGCAGATACATCAACCTGAATGTCTCACCCAACCCTCAGACATTTCAATAAGTGGGGCATTAGTGGGGAGGTAGTGTTTCTGCCAGCATGCTTTGGTATTGTTCCCCAAGGCATCACAGGGTTTGTGGGGTGGGGTTGGGGGTTGTGCATTTATTGATGCATCATAACTGAAGTCCTACATCTCACACGCAAAGTATTACTTAAAGTCTCACAGCTTTTAATTCCTTGTGCCAGTCAGTAGGCACATCACCCAACAGAGTTTCTTTCAGAAAGCTCTGAACAAAACAAAAAAACAACTCATTACAATGCTGGATTTAAGTCAGTGTTTTGCAGAAGCTGACATGGAGTCCCTCTCAGCTTCTTCAGGGCTTGATCCTGGACAGACCACAGGTCTTCTCGCCCATCTCAAAGACCGCACCTCGCCTGATCTAGATTACGCTTCTGAAAGAAAGTCTTCCCGAACTCATAAGTGCTGATCATGACTGCACAGGCGGGAGCAACTTTGATCACTCTTGGAAGGAAACCTGAAAAAAGCAAAGCTGTTTTATTGCATGTATAAAAGCTGGTAAAAGTTTAAACCGTGGTGTGTCATTTCTATACCAAAATATTGCATCAGCCATAAACTGAATAAAAAAATAGGGCATAATATGGTCTCTTTGAAATGTAGACAGTTCATTTTGACAGTCACAAACAGGCCTGATGTCATTCTCTAGTTTGGTCAATGAAGTTATATAACTACTCTGACATCAACATCAGTAGAAATTAGAGCTTACCTGCAAACAAACCCCTGTATCCCATGTCAATCCAGATATTCCTCATCATGTTCCACGTGGAGGCCGGTTTCTTCTTAGAGATTGCAGAGAATTTGATGCCTGACAAATGTAATTAGTCATTGTAGCGTAAGTAATCAGCTCTGAATTGTTTTTAAAAGCAAGTAGTCACCTAATGAGATCATATGTCAGGTTGTATTACAACACTCTTTCTAACGTATTAAGAGGTGAAACTACAGAAGCTGCTTTACCTCCGAGTGCCTCCATTTCTCCTAACTGGATTTGCCTGCGTGTTTTCACCACGTCAAACGGCAGGGTCAGAACTGCAGCAATCTGTCAAAAAGAAAATTGATATTCTAATTTTGCTTTATAAAATCATGTCATGGTTTTCAGACAAATATTCAAAGCAGCACAACTGTTTTCAACATTGATGATTAATGTTTCTTGAGCATAGGGCTGCAACGATTCATCGAGTAACTCGAGTTAATCGAATCAAAAAAATCCTCGAGGCAAAATCATCTGCCTCGACGCTTCGCTTAGTCTATTTCACTGCACACAGAAAGTTGAAATTGCAGAAAGACATTTTTTTGTGTAAGGACTCGGAGTATGAGCGGATTGCGGTTATATCCGCGGTTCAGGTGTGTAAACATCCCAAAAATTGCAGGTGGATGAGAGAAATCGTTAATATGTTGATTTTAATAAAGACGCGGAACTCTCATATCACGCTAAAACGCAATGAATGCGTGTCGTTCTTTAACTTTCGTTTTCAGCTCATGTCGAGATCCAAAGACCGCAATGCGAGAGAGAGAGAGCGGGCGGGCATTAGCACTGGTAATATAATTTAATATCGCTGTTTTTAAATGAAGACAACTGTGTGTTGAGCTTCAGGATGCGACGCTGAACATTTAAGTTTCATTTGCGGCAGTACACGCGTCAGCTGAGGAGATACGAGCAACTCCAAACACATGAACTCGATGGAGTTTGCAGCTTTGCACATGGATCACCGTCATTGTGATGTGTGTGAAATCTTTAATGAGACTTTATATATCCTACTTGATAATATCTTCGAAATGCACCATTAGATGTTCTCAATACTAGGCGCTACAAACGTCAGAACAAGCTGTAACGCGCGCGCGCGTGTGTGTGTGTGTGTGTGTGTGTGTGTGTGTGTGATGAGCAGCGCTCGTGCTTTCGGAGCTCAGAGCTGCGCGCTTTCATTGATTTGTGTAATTTAATCACACTTTAATCATATTTATAGCTACTAACTTAAAACAAGCTGTGTTACAATGATGAATGATTAGCTCAAAAGCAGCATGTGTGATGTACTTTAACTGAATTAAACATATCTCGCGTTTGATCACGCTCTAGCGGTTATTCCTCCATGTGATGTATAGGTTGTCGACCCTGGTTTATGCAAATGCAATTTTGCCAAATACGTTTTTTTGTTTTGTTTAGCAACCTACTTCAGTGTAGCTAATATGTGACGATTGCATCACGCTTAACACGGAGGATTTGAAGTTGTGACTACTGGGTGCGGGTGGATGGTTTGCTTCTAACAGCTGATTCGGTGACGATAGAGCATCCGCACATCTCTTGTTCTAAGTTAACGTGTCCAATATGTTTTGCTTCAGTAAAGGAGTAAATAAGACCGTAAATGCTTATGTCATGCCTGAGCTGAAGCTGAAACATGAAAGTTAAGTTGCACAACATAAATACAATGTTTAGTTATTTATATTATTTATAGAATATTTATAGAATATTAGAATATTTATATTATATAGAATTTATAGAATATTTATATTATTTATATTGGCATTATTGTTATTTATATTACTACTATTTAGATTTATTGGTTGTAGGTTTAGTTTTAGATTGAACTATGTTTACCTTTTTAAAGTAATTTGAAATAGATTTGTATTTAATATAATATGGCAATTGTATGCATTAAAATTGTTTAGTTTCACAGTTAATAATGTATGCAATTTCAGCAATAAAACTTAATTTTTCTAAAAAGAAAACAAATTACATGTTAATTTTAAGATACCCGTCTTATTGTCTCTTATTGCTCTTTAATAAAGAAAAAGTAATTATTATCCGATTAATCGATCGATTAAGTGGTAGATTAATCGATTACAAAAAGAATCGATAGCTGCAGCCCTACTCTCAAGCGTTCACAGCGAGGCATTTTCAGCAGAGCGCCTAGCGTTTTCTGCTGGCTAAAAACGCTTTGGTGGACACAAGGCCTAAACCACCTTAATTTTCCATTTTCATTTATTTCTTATTTTTTCTTCAAATAAATGCATCCTTGGTGAGCAGAAGAGAACATTAATTATTACTCAGTTATATTCACAATTATACAATTCAATTATCAATGCAAAACCAATTCCGTTATACAGAACTTCAACAATGTAATAATGTTTTAAGTATGTAATAAGATAATCCCGAAAATATAAATTGTTAATAATAATATTAAATAGTTAAGTGCAAAAATTTCACTCATGTCCAACATTCATCAGGGACAGAAGTCAGGCCAGCATTTGTTCTCATGGAAAAAGCCTTTACAGTTAATCAGTCAGGCCAGATAAGATATGAAGCTCTGTTCACATTGTTTAACCTTTTTTTTCTCACAGTAGCCTTATGTAATCATTCATAAACTCATCCATATACATTTACAGCCAATGAGTTCCTTCTAATGTGTCATTTAAAATAAAGTGAAAGTCATCAATTATATCTGGCCTATGAGAGTGAGGTGATACTGGGATACTCACTGCTCCTGAGATGGCCCCGGCTGTAAAACTAATGGTGAAGGAGGTTTGTGGTGCCCTGTACCGCTCACACAGCTGTGCCTTCACTAGCTCATAGTTAAACCAGTACAGGGCTGAAGGGGAGAAGAAGAAAAAAACACAGTCAAGCATTGCATCTGTGGAACATCCCGCTCACTATCACGCTGCCAGAAAATGTACAGGTCACTGACCTGAAAAGGGCACGTCCCGTAGGATAGTGGGTCCCCAGCCTCTCCAGAGAGATAACCAGCCATCCTGAGCCACAGCCGCGCGGATACACACCATCAGCTCGCTGTATGGGAGTCTGCGGGACTGCATCTTAGTCCGAACTAACTCCAGAGGGCTGATCACAGACACTGCTCCCACTGAGCAGCACAGAGAGGGGACGTCAATAATGTGACAACAGAGATCACATCACAGCAGTAACGATGTAACAGAACACTCTTAAAAGTATAACAAAACCAGAGATGCTCCAACATAAAAATTTTGCAGTTTTTTTTGGTCTAAATAAATTTAAAATATAAAATTTAAATTAAACATTTTTACAAATAATAAGTGAATGTACAGCATTATAAATATACAGTATTAAAAATAAAACTTATTTTCAATTTGAGATTTGCTAAAGATTACATTTCACAGTGAACCTATACTACTGTTCAAAGGTTGTCCTAAAAAATTTTTTTAATATTTTGTAAAGCTGTAATGCGTCTAAAGTCTTTAAAGTATTATTTGAAATAAATGACTTTTTTTAAAATATTAAAATATTAATATTAAAATATTTAAATAATTAAGCAGCAATGTTACAAAAATATTAAGCAGCACAAGCGTTTTCAAGATTAACAAAAATACTAAGAAATGTTTCTTAAACACCAAATCATCATAGTACAATGGTTTCTGAAGGATCATGTGACACTGAAGACTGGAGTAATGTTCCTGAAAATTCAGCTTTGACATCACAGGAATAAATTACATTAAATATGTTGTAATATAAAATGTACTTTAAAATGTGATAATATTACTGCATTTTGAAACTAATAAATAGATATACAGGTCCTTCTCAAAAAATTAGCATATGTGATAAAAGTTCATTATTTTCCATAATGTAATGATAAAAATTAAACTTTCATATATATTAAATTCATTGCACACCAAATGAAATATTTCAGGTCTTTTATTGTTTTAATACGGATGATTTTGGCATACAGCTTGGCTATTTTGCAAGTTCTCCCACTTTAAAATCATGGAGGGGTCTGAAATTGTCATCGTAGGTGCATGTCCACTGTGAGAGACATAATCTTAAAATAAAATCCAGAAATCACAATGTATATATTTTTTTTTACTATTTATTTATATGATACAGCTGCAAATAAGTATTTGAACACCCGAGAAAATCAATGTTAGAGAAGTGAGGATAAGTGTATCCTCACTGTAGAGAGATTACATAATTAAATAAGCAACAGCGACAGATACATTATGTCAATAACCAATTTGCAAGTTTTGGGGTTGCACATTTCTACTTTTAAGATTTCTAATAATGCAGTCTTGCAAAAGATGCTTGTACGAGACAGGAAGGATGAGTAAATACTCACATCTCGCTAATCCGCCTGCTATTAGGGGAATATGGTCCCCTTGATAGCCCATGCCGTAACGCAGGAAGTCTCGCAGCTGGTCATAACAGGTAAAGTAGATGACTGTTGCAGGAACTGCCATCACTCTTTAAACACAAACACACCAATTCATTGTAAACAACTTGTGTACAAATGTGTGTCATTTTCAAGGATTCGTGGCTGTTGTTTTTTTTTTTTGTTTTTTTTGCTGGTTTGTCAAGCCACCCGCTCAAGTCAACAGACCCCATAAAAAATTATTTACAGTCAGGTGTTCAATCATTAACACATTATTTAGAAATTTACAAAAGTCAAAGGTTCAGGCGCTTGCACAGCATTTCAGTTATTCAGTGAACAGCCTGACTACTGTAGTCAGATTCACAACTAATGAGTATCTGTCAGAATCCTACACTCAATGAACTTTGAATCTGTTAAAGAATTTACAGAATTAAAATGATTTGATAACTAAACTAACTAACTTTTAGCAACTGCATTTGTTAAAGTATTTTGTATGAGGTGCACTGCAGTTACAGCTCACACTTTACAAACAGAGGTACACTAACACAGGACTAGATTAGATCACTTCTATAAAACTGATTTAGTACCCAAAAAAAGGCATAAACTACACAAGTCACAGTTTATACTGGCATGATACTGGACTTACAGTGTGGGGGGAAGACCGCTCCACAAAGACCTGATCCCCTCGTTACGTGTGATCTTTACAAATGCATCCTGAAAAACAAAAAGTGAATTAATCAAGAATCTGTCATTACAAAAACTTGGAATCACAATTTGTAAAAATTTGTTTTTAAATACATTTTTACCACAGTCCCACTGAAGTGGGTGGGAGTTTTGTACCAGCTGGAACAGCTTGACATGTTCTGACACACATAGACGTGGTCCATCAACCCGTTACAATAGAGGAAACATTTCCCTAGAAAGAAAATACAGTAGCATTAACCAAATATGTAATACTTTTGCAAATAAATTGCCAATGGCCACAAGCACCCAAGTACTCAGATTAAAGTCTTCAGACATACAAAAATAACGCACTGATATAAAGTGCAGTAAGATGGTGAAATAAGTCCCACTTTCTAAAATAAAAGACTCATTCACTGATTAATGAAGTCATTGTTAGAAGCTCCAGTTGCTTTAGAAACAGTTGCCCTATCTAGATAACGGCAGTGGCTTAGGGCGGCAGTGGCTCAGTGGTTCATGTAGGTTGGCTACAAACCAGAAGGTTGGTGGTTCGATCCCTGGTTCCACTTGACCAAGTGTTGAAGTGTCCATGAGCATTAAGGGTACATTAAGGGTGTTAAGTGTGCATTAAGGGTACTGCACTTTGGCATTTTTAAGACATGGGACAGTCTTGCGCACTTACTTCCTGTCGCGTGAGGGTACTTGGACAGGGCAAGTCTGTTCTGAGACTGCTTAGGACTGCACACACAGACTAAAAAGGGCTTTTTTTAATACTATTGGAGCATTAGAAACAAAAATGGGACAGTCCATGTCAGATCTTGTTGCCGAAATATATTATTTAACTGTGAGTTCGGAATGCAGTTCTTGAGATTTTAGGATTCCCTTAATCAAGTTGATAAGACTTGGTCTCAGAGGTGCTGCAAATATGGCCGCAGAGTGAACAGGCTCTCCTTGAAAGGGACTTTGATAGAGATCAATCACAAAAAAATGTTTTTATGAACTTGTCAACAACTTTATTTCACTTAATTGTTCATCTCAATTGGCTATGGTAGAACATAAAGTAGAAACTTGTAGTCTAAACGGTTAAAGTTAGTTTAAAGTTAAACAACTAAACATTAACAATATACATATGAGTTTAAGTTGACATTAAATGGCCAGACTTATCTCGGGTGACATATGGAGGCTTCTCCAATCATTTTGTCTCCTTAAACCCTTACAATTGACTGCAAGCTTGCATTTACATCAGCCTCCATCTAATCAACAACAAATGTATATAAGCAAGTCACCTCCATACTTTTCTTATACATAAAATATGAGGAAGAAAGACTTGTTTTATCATGACTTTGGACACTGCCACAATAACAGTTAATAACAACAAAAAGACAAAAACTAAATTGTCTATGCAGTGTGTAACCTCATTGATTCCTGTTCCTGGACTGTTGCATTTGCAGACATAAAGCAGCCATGTGTTTACACTGAGTTTTCAAAGAAGGCCTTTTCCAGTAATTTTCTATATTCCGTTCAAAGGATTTGGAGATTAGGACTAAGGTCTTAGATAAGAGGCTCTATAAATATTAGTGACCATGGCACTGACCATGCTGTGTGAGTTTTACCAATTCCAGCCTTGGCACAAACAAGCAGTCTTCCTACTATTTTTGGACATCACGCAAGACAGGTTCAAGGTAGGTCTACCTGGCATGGCTTTTTGTTTGTCCTCATGAGTTCAGTAAATGATCCACTGCTATAAACACACTGAATAAACATTTCGATACAAGCAGAGAAGACCTCTGAAATATTTTCGGAATGCATTTTTCAACTTTTTAGGTTGTTTTGTGCACATACTTCTTGTGACCTGTGATGGTGTGAATGTGACCTTGCATTTACCCCATTTAGAGAAGTGTTTTATAAGCCAAAATGTTGTTTGCAGTGTGATTTAGTTGTTTTGCAGAAAGGGTTTGTAAGCTTTGAGTGGTAATTAGTGAGTGTTAGTAAAGTGAGCTGCTGGTCTTTGGGAGAGGACACTGATGACAGTTTATCTGATTTACATACTCACATTTTGAAGGGCGGATGACCCCAGCCCAAGGCCTTGGGTCTGCTGCTAGTGCTACGAGAGAGAGAGAGAGAAAGATAGCTCATAGTGCATATAGCAAATGCAAAACAGCATGAGGTCTGTGTTATCAAGGGGGTTATAGCAGGTTTTTAGATATACACTACCATTCAAAGGTTTGGGGTCAGTTTGGCTTCAGCAAGGGTGCATTCAATTTGTCAAAAGTGACAGATAAGACATTTATAATGATACAAAATATTTCCATTTTAAATCAATTTCACAATGTTAGTGTTTTACTGCATTTCTGAACAAATAAAAGCAGACTTGGTGAGCTTGGTACATGAAAAACATGAAAAGAAATATTATGGAATATTGCTGTATTTATTATAAATCATTTACCCCACTTTGTATTTTAATTTTTTATGTGCCCTGGTCATTTTTAAATCAAAAAACGTCTCCCTCTTGCAGTGACATTTCTTCTCTTCTCTGATGAGGTGTTTACTGGTGTGAGGGACGTGTTTACAAACTGTCACTCACATGGCATTACAGCAATAACAAATCAGAACCATCCAACAATCCAATCAATTCCCAATCGACAAAAAGAATTCCTGCCCGAGAAGCTTGTTCACTAAGATACACGTCAGAATAGGGAAGGAAAGACTTCATGCCGACTTTAAAGACCCCAAACTTTTGTACGTTAGTATAGCTTCATTTTCACTGTTAATAAAGCTCAGGTACCTCTAATTATTTTATTCCAATAATTAGAACTACCTTAGTGAGTAAGCCATTAGGAGGTCAATTAAAGCCATTTGCAGCTAACAAAACATGGGTGTTGAAATTAATCGTTGCGGACGTGGACGATTATTGTAATTGAAGTACACTACTTGACAGTTTAATGCGCTTTTAAAGGGGTACTTCAGCGCTGGGTCATTAATGAAGTAGAAATGTGAAATTATTTTTGAATTTGGTGCTTTCTAGACTGAGATAGGACAGAAAAATTATTTTTGTCTCATGGGGATAAAAGACAACAATTCCCAGAATGCTTCGCTGCCCTACGAGGCCACCACTACGAATCACTGTGACTGGATCACTTTCCCCACCATGTTCTTTTTCACAAAATCAGTTCAGTTAGAGAACAGACACTACAAATAAAAACTGAATGTGCCTGTTTAATATAATGTGATTTAGCCGCAGAGGGAGTGTCAGAGCACAAACGCAGGAGTCAGATTACATTCATCGTTATGAATGAGCATGAATGAGCTCTGGTGATGAGAGCTGAGGTAAACGCAGCCGCGCTCGCAGCATATACATTCACAGCGTGTTCAGTCTGGCGCGTATTCATTTCATGCCTTTGAAAGCTTAACTTTCATAGAACTTAATTTGAGAAGTTAAAACACTTACATTGCTCAGCATAGCTCAGTTTACATGAATGCCTGCAGCTGCGAGCTGAGCTGTAAGTGTGATCTCCATCCCCCATGCACGAGTTAAAAACATGTGGAAATGGCTTCCTCTGCTGGCTGTAGTCTTTAGTCTTTGGCCAAATATTGCTCGGATGACGCAAATATCGTCAATTTCCGCATGTTTTACTCATTTCCTCTGAGTAATTTTTCCAGAAATAAAATGCATAAATCTCTCATCTCAGGGGAAGGGAGGGGGGAGACAATCATTCAAATATACTCCAGGGTTTCTACTGATAGAAAGCCATAATCTAACCGCTGAAGTAACCCTTTAATATTTACTAGTTTTAAAGGTCCTGTCATCTCTGTTCAGACTTAAGTTATGTTTGATGTTTTCTACATTCAGGAAGTGTACTTTCTTGGAAAGAAAGAAAAAAAAAAGCGAGTTCATATGTAGCCATATGCAGTAATATTGAAAAATGAGGATGCAACGCATTGTGCTATCGAATAAAAGACATTATAATCATAATAGAATCGTGAGACCAGTGACGATTCATACCCCTACAAAACATCAGCCCTATTTGTACCATAATCAACACAACAGGACTGGGTTGTGTTTCAGCCTGACTCAACCAATGGTGAGAGTTTGAGCAGGGCTGAGTTTAGCAAACAATGGCAGATGGGGTGTGCTTGAAAAACCTGTTTGGAATCAGTCGTTTTTGCAATGCTAGTGGTGGCACAAAAATCATTTAGCTTAAGAGACTTTTTTTGAAGAGAAAAAAAGAAAGAGATAATGCCCCAGATGAGATCAGCTTTACACTAAGACCAAGATATAATAACCTTGAAGACTGTTTTTTTTTAAAGCATTTGAAGGGAAATTTGAAGCACTGGATATAGAAACACTGGATCTGATGTTGAACTGGTGTGACTTGTATAATGTCTGGAGAAAATGCTTGAAGTTCACGTTCAATCATCTGACATTCTGTCTGTGATCAAGAATTGAAAAGCTGCTTGAGATCTGTACCTTGATAGACAGGAGTTTGCTGGGCTTGAAGTCTGATCTTCACCACATCCAGTGGGGTGACTGCAGAGCAAGAGGGAGAAAAATTAAGATTTAGCCTTGTATAAAAGTTAGCATTTCGATTCTACATATAACAATGCTTGCACAAGCACAAAGCTGGAAAGGTCCAATTAAACTGTAAAACTTTAAACCCACTTAATTTATAAAACACTAAATAATATCCCAACATACAGTACCGTTCAAAACTTTGGGGTTTTTCAGAAGTGTCTTTTGCTCACCAAGACTGCATTTATTTGTTCAGAAAAACAGTTAAATACTAATGTTAGGAAATATCATTACGATTTAAAATAGCTGTTTTCCTTTTGAATATATTTATTGAAATTGCTGTTTATTTAAATGTAATTTAGTCCTGAATTTTCAGCAGCCATGATTCCAGTCTTCAATGTCACATGACCCTTCAAAATGAATAATTCTAATATAATGATTTACTGCTCAATAATTTTTTTATTATTATCAGTTTATTATCAAACATCAGATTTTTAGCAATCCTTGATGATTAGAAAGTTCAAATGTCAAGCATGTATTTGAAATGGATATTTTGTAACATTACAAATGTCAATTTTAACCAATTTAAAGGGTCCTTACCTTAAGAAGCTTAAATTAATGCATTTAATGCCCAATGCAATGTATTAATACTAAAATGTATGTATTTGATAAAATGTTTACTCTTTTTCACACACGCAAAAAGAAAACATTGCTAAAATTGGACAAATTAAGGAAAAGACATAACAGTCATCACCAAAAAGAGATGTTAGCACAGCCCCAGTGCCAGACGCCAGCATCTGCTGCAGGGGCGTAATAGCAGCCGAAGGCCTGGCTGCAGGCCCTTCCCCCATCCTGCCGGCCTACCTGAAAGACAGAGCAGAGGGGTCTACTGCATAATGTACATAATCAGAATAGCAAAACATTCATCCAAGATGCTAAGGTTATATTTATTGTATGGCCCTTTTTTACAGCTCCTATCATCAGGGAGACCTCTACTGATCCCCTCTGTCCTCTGTAAGACAGCATAATATCATCTGCTTATAAATAACAACATTTAATTTAAAAAAAAAGGAGAAAGTAACTCCTATAGCAGCAGGGTGATTATAATGGCCCTGCACAGCATACTGATATCTTATCTATTCGGCACACAGCTGGGGTGGGTCACTCTACTCCCCGTAGCCTACACTATCCCTGTAGAAGTACGTAAACTAGCCTATAAGAAACAATTCAGAATGAGACTTTGACCAACACCAAGCGTGCCTACTGGATGCATTCAGCATGCAACATGTTCAGTGTCAAAGACTGCGATAGTTAGGAGAGTTAAAGGGAAAGTTCACATAGAATTGAAAATCCTGAATATTTTGAATAACATAAGAAAAAAATACTTTTTTTTCCCATCTGTACTATGGAAGTAAATGGGAACCAACACATTTCCGATTAACAATTTTATTTAAATGTTGGTATTTTTTTATGTTCCATAGAAGTCGTCTGAGTTTGGCATGACATGAGGGTCAGCAAATCTACCCCTTTAATTTTAAATTACATTCATAAACTATGTATTTTATCTAAATTAAAATGGTATTACCGCCTACAAAATCGACAAATAATGCAAAAGCCAGAACAAATAACAGCTTTAGGCTATAGTAACACAGAAAGGAAAATCCATTGGCCTATGCTAAAAGATCAACAGAGTGCAAATATATTCAGCTGTGAGCACAAAGCTGATCTTCACACTGGCCTAGGGATGCGCGATATACCGGTACTGGAAAAATACCGGTATATATTTTATTTAAAGCCCCACTTGGCTACTTTTGCTCTCGGGGTCCCCCTACAGTTTGGAAAAAATAATGTCCTCAACTACTGTCGTAAGCTCTGTAATCCTACAACAGGGGATGCCATCGCGCGTGCATTTGTTGACATGACAACCCTGATAGCCCTGAACTAGTGATGCGCGGGTCGTCTCATAACCCGCGGACCCCGTATGTCTATTTAATGGTCGCAGGTGCGCGGCGTGTTGTAAAAATATATACAGTGGTGCGGTGCGGGCCAAATAACTTAATAAAAGCGTCCCGCGGGTCGGTGCAGCAATAACAGTTCCCCTGAAAACTGCAAGAGGAGTTCTTCTGGCGTCGCGTGTGAAATGTCTTCATCCCAGGTAACGTTACAGTCAGTGGCATATGTTTCAGCATGTCATATGAATATAATTTCATGGGTTTTGTTTTTTTCAAACGCCAAATAATCACGATACTCACGTTTACAAGCCAGCGTCATTATAGTAGTCTATTGGTTACCGTTTTACAGTATCTATATGATACTTCAGTTCAATGTTTGAGTGGTAGCTCACCGTAACAAGCATGACAGCATCGGTCGGGCGCGCCTCCTTCAGCTCACGCCGACGAGCAAACGCTGGTCACATGCTGATTCTCGTCCTGCTTTTAATCCCATCATTTTTTCATTTCCTCTTATTGCTTTCCTCCAACAAAACCTTTTCTTTCTTATTTGTCTCTGCTGCTTCGGACATGACTATATTATCCGATGAACAAAGTTGGGCTCGCACGTCCGAATGTAAGGAAGTGTGTGTGTTGGTGGAAGTGACGTATATGCCGTAAAGCAGTCGAATTTTGTAGTTCTTTTCTTTTTCTCGGGTTACTACCCGAAACCCGAAGTTTAAAAGTACGATTAAAAACGATACAGACCCCATCAGGCTATGGCAGACGTGTCATTCAACCTATTGTAAGTCGATTTATCATCACAAGAGTCTTAAAAAATATATTATGAAGGTTGAAAAGTTACCTAGTGCTGCTTTAAAACGGTACGATATCATGATTTGGCACATTTCGGTATATGCTGCTTTTCCGAAGTTCACCGCTAGATGGCAGCGCGCTACCCCAACTGACCCGAAACAACCGGCTAATGTGACAACAACATAGACGGGCAAAATGGATAAAGCAGTTGAATCTCACTCAAGATGCCCAAAACGAATGAATAAAGAGAGGAGTAGAAGTGACATTTGTAATGACTTTGCTTATAAAACTGATGAAGAACCATCAAACCTAGCCAAGAAGCATCTGTCACTATCCTGACTTTAAGACTTCTTATGAGATCGACAGGTCAGTGAATCATTCAAACCATCTCATTTAGACATTTATTTTCTTTTAACACTGATCAACGCACACACATAGCCTAACATAAGATCGAATATCACAATCTCCAGCGTTCGTTTCAACCGATGACATTTAGATCTCATTATATTTGCACGCATACTATTGCACTGTTTACATTCGCGTTAGACACCGCCGACTGTGTTTATGTGAATACTCACTAAAGACGGACATTTGTACATAATTCTGTGTATTTGACTGTTTAAGGAAACTTAATGTGTAATGTGCGAGCGTGACTAAGTGACAGGCGTGTGTGTGTGTGTGTGTGTCGTATGAGCTCATGTCTCCTGTAACTGTTATTACTAAATGCTATAAAATCTCTTGCGTGTTCAAATGATTTCCGTTCTCCGTCTCGAGACGAGCGTGAAATGTTGAATCGGATTATGCAGATTGCTTTAGTGTAGTGCGATGTCTTTTGAAACCAGAAGCAATTTGCTAATTTTGAGAGATTTTTGCTGAAATTATTTCTCACAAGAAAGTTTTCAAATGACTGATTTGATGTGATAAGCTTCGCTGATTAATTTACTAATAAACATCTGTGGTAATTTCCCACTTTATAAACTCAAAACTTGCATAATTGTTCTCATTCGCGTGCAAAATACCCGCGCTAATATCAGACCTTGTGGTATCGATTTAATATCGGTACTTCGGTATTAGATTGTGGTACCGTACCGAAGCCAAAATTGTGGTATCGAGCCATCCCTACACTGGCCTGACATATATGAGGTACAGGAAGCTGCTGCTAATACACCATCACAGATTTTTGCCGCAGTTCTGTCATTTTCATCAGTGCAAACGCGCTTATTTGATCTTATCTGTCTTACAAGACTCAAAAAAAGACAGTCCATTATCTCTATAGCCGAAAAATAAACCCCAACTAGATTTTATCTCACTCCATCACATCCCTTCATATATACAGGGGTTGGACAATGAAACTGAAACACTCACTGGCTAATATAGGCCCTGTCCCAAATGGCACCCTAAACCCTCACGTTCTTCCCCCGAGTCCGCACTTTCACGAAGTAATGTCGATTTGACTGCCGGGTAGAAGTCCTCTGCGTAGCTTGCTAACTTGCAGGCTCAGCTGAAGTGCGTATCGAGGGTGCAGACCAGCCGCAAAGGAGGCGCTCATGAGCACAGAGCTGTTACAGTTAATGCCCAGAGTCTCCACTCAGCTAAAACAGCAGTTATGGGGGCATAAATGTAAAGGGTGTCTTTGTGCCTCTGATCAGACATAAAATGCAATTCAAATTTCAGTCCAACATGAACGGGTCCCTTACATGACAACGAGATGCGTTACGTCACTTAGCCATTGTTTAAATTCACCTGTTTTAGACGGCTAGCTGTAGTCTTGTGCTTGAAAAATATTTGAAAAATGCTTAAAAAATGGGCAGAGCCCAGCGGAGACAGAGGGGACGAGACGAGGGCGGGGCTGAGCGGGGGGGCGTGCACCTGAGACCCGTAGTGACAACTTGTTTGACAGCTGTCAGACTCGCAAAGATGGATAGTGACTGGAGTGAGGACAGCAGCTTTGCAACAGAGCGGTCATCTAAAGTAGAGGACTTTTCTCCACCACCTTCACCTAAAGTGGAGGAGGGTGAAATGTCTGTAGACACAGAGCCTTATCAATCGAGCCGCTGGCTCAAACTGCGTTAACTCCCGATGCCGACGATGCTCCTTCATTCATTCATTCATTCTTGCTAGTGAAGAGAGAATGAGATCACTAACTAATCTATGATTATGAATAGCCAAATCCTAAATAAATAAAAGTTAGACTATAACGTTATACGCCAGCACGTTACGGTGTTGTTGTTCATTACCACGGCAGACATTTGCGTGTCAGGGTTTGTCTGAAAGCCTGTGAAGTATAAAAATTATCTGTAGACATGATGGGCGGCAAAATATCACAAGAAAAGCTTAACATGTACAACAGCAGTATTTATCTGTATTTTCTTCATTAGGATGTTGAAAGCAAGTGATGAGAAAGTTTCATTCATAATGTTTCTACTTCATGTAACATGAGCGCTCATACTGGACTGAAGCCGGTCTCATCATGTGATCACGGGAAAACATTTCTTAGGGCGTGTTGAGCTCGTGCCAGGGGCGTGGATAGTGAGCCGTTGGAAGTACCATCCTACGTCACGAAGTACCACAACGTCCAATAGGAAAATTCAACTGCAGTAGCACCGTTCAACCTTAAGAGGGCAGCACTAAGACGTTTTTACACCATATATTATAGAATTAAGACACTTTATACCCAAATGTCAAAACATTTACTCGAATCAATAAACAGCATTAATAAAGCCCCAGACTTGCAGATCATTAACTAAAAAAGTTGGTTTAGGGTTTAGTTACCCTTTAAAAAGAACGATTTGTTCGTGAACCGGTCATCACTAGAGTGATGATCCGATCGGGCACACAAGTAAAGAAGTAAAAGAACTTTATTTATCCTTCCATTTGGGCACACTCGGCTTGAGGAAAGATGTGCAGTAATTTAAAATAATCCCACGGGACTTCAGCGCGAGATACAGCTAGCCGTCTAAAACACTATTTAGGTGAATTTAAACAATGGCTAAGTGGCTAAACGCATCTCGTTGTCATGTTAGGGCCCTGCTCATGCTGGACAGACATTTTAATTGCATTTTGTGTCTGTTAAGAGGCACAAATACACTCTTTACGTTTATGCCCCCAAAGCTGCCGTTTTAGCTGAGTGGGGGCTCTGGGCATTAACTGTAATAACTCTGCGTTGCAAGCACTAATTCGGTTCGTTTTTTTTTCTATAGACTCTACTCACAAAGATATAACGATCAAGATAAACTTAAAAATTCCCGGGAGTTGTCCTTTAACAGACAACTCCCGGGGATTTTTAAGTTTATCTTGATCGTTATATCTTTGTGAGGACGCCATACTAATAAATTAATGTTTTCTAAAATTAAGTGTTTTCAGAATACAAACAAGATTTTTGAGACATGTTGAAACATGCCACTAGTTGTGCAAATAGTAACATCACTTATTAATTCAGGCAATCCGTTCCGTCAGTCAATGTTGCAAAAGTCACTAAATAGCTGTATATTCTAATGTACATCAGAATAGTTCACTAAACATAATTTCAGGTTTATGTATTGCATTAAAAATATGCATTTTATGCATAACGGAATGTTATGGATGTATCCTTGAGCCAAACAACTACTGCAGCCAAAATGAAAAAACAAAGAACAAAACGTGCTGTCAGATAAAAAAAAAAAAAAAAAAAACACTAGTAGGCGAGGAAGTTGATCAAATCATGGGGTAGCTAAAATATTGCCTGTCCAAAACAAAGCACAATGTCTGTCTCTTTTTTTTCTACCATTGGTTAAAAATAAAAAAATCATTACGGAACGAACATCAAAATCATCGGAAACGGTTAACGTTATGCTCCATCAGTCTAGTTTCAAAAGCTGTGCGCTGATCGCATTAAAATCAATGGCGAACGATCGTGGCACATTTTGTACAGAACAGTAATATTTAGTCCTTTTGAAGCTAATGTAGCAGAAAGAGAAAGACAGTTAAATATTAATATCCCGGCAAGTACAGATAACTCACCTTTTGTCTAAACCGGAGGGTTTTCGTGCATTTGTTCGGTTCGTGACATTCTGAAGTGAGACTCTCCTCCGCTGCGCAGTCGGAGTGTCTCAATCTATGGTCTCAATGCGCACTACAGCATCGCGCAGCGGGTGATAATAAGAAACACACTGCGCCCCCTGGCGGACGGCCTGAAGCCAAATAACAGGTTTAAGGTTGTTTTCATCGTGCAGCCCAGCCAAATCGTGACACGTTTTAGGCAATGAGAAGTGGAATACAACATACAAGTAGATGCAATGCATTTAATTATATTGCGCAATCTGCTATCAACTGAAATTATAACATAACAGAGACATGATATATGACCTGATTTCAACCATCGAGGTTGCATTTTCCCCACACATGAAAAAAATAAAATAATCCCAAACTATTAAGGCAACATTTTGTGTGAAAAATCCTTGTCTCTGCCAGTGCTCCCTCAGATTCTTCTGAAATGTGGCACTTCAAGGTTTTTAAGGAGATCAACGTTATAGGTCAACAATAACAGCTTACCCCAAAACACCAACACTTTACCCTAGAGCTTCATTTTAGAGAAAAATACTGTATTTAACAAAACACTGCTAACCCTTAATTTATAGTTAGGGCTAAGGTTAAAAAAAAAATTACACTGGTTATTAAAAAGCAAGCTTAAAATGTTTTAAAACCCAGAAAAATGTCAGAATGTAGAAAATTGCCATTTTATAACATAAAACCATATGTCAGCCTTCATATTTTCAATGCTTTATGTGGTTTATGTACATGTGGAGATAAAGCATTACCATCAGTCATACTCATTATCAAGTTCGCATTAATCTATACTGTGTAAGAAATCAGGTACAACCCAGCAAGATATGAAGAACTGAAATAAAGGCTTACCTCTCAAGTCCATGGTGATCACTTCCCTGACACCAGCATGCAACAGGCTAATTAAAACTATACGTTTGTCTTGTTTTTTTCATAGAGCATTCTCTGTTCTCAGTTAAGATTAAAGTGTGTCTGATTCTGCAGATAATTGTCAAAAGCAACAGATGAGGTCATTATTTAATGTGACCATGTCACACCACTGTCACAACTGTGATGCCCTTTTTATTGTCAACTTGTCTGGGTGTCACCAGACCAAGCTCAATTTAAGATTGAACATTGGTCTGGGGAGTCTATGTATTTTCTACTGCACAAGAGTGTGATAAATGAGCATTATTCAAATGACTCTCTATGCAATTGGATAGTCATTCGACCACAAGAGGCATGATCAACGAGTAACAACTCATCGCTTCTCTATCCATCATGTTAAACCCACCAATAGCACGCCAGGTAGATAAGCCAGTCTGTGATTGGTTCCTGCAAGTTTAACAGAAGCAGTAGAAATAAATGTATAGGTTTTTCAGACTGAGTTTCAGGGCGAAATCAAATTCTGTCAGCAGATCAAGCTGGGTTTACCCAGTCTAGTCAAAAACTAGACAAAAGTTAAAAAAGCTAACATGTGGGTCTGCATTATTTACCACTTGGCTCTTTGTTATCCAATGTTTATAGTAGAGCTGCACTGTAAATCGCATTTTACATGAAATGATGTTCATCACGTTTATGAAATCGCAAAGGCTGCAATTATCTTTTATGCGCAGTTTGTCAGTGTAGGATGTCTGTGATCAGTTAATAAATGCTGTTCCATCCGAATGCACTGCAAGTTTGAGTTGCTTAGAACATGCATTTGAAAAAGCAACATTCGTCAAACATCTTTCTAAACATGAGAAACATTTGGTCATATTTAATCAAACTGTTTTAATCTGCTTATTTGGCTCACCAACAGTATGATGTTCATAGCGATTTCTACATGGATTTTCATGAATGACATGCCATTGTAATTCTGCAGCATATACTTGGACTTATATAACCCTGCGTGACAGTGCCCTCTGGCTTGCAGAACAGCATTTACTACTGATCACAGCCATGCTGCACTGAAAAGCTGCGCATCCAATAATCGCAGTCTTTGCCAAATCTTGTGTGGTTTTATTGCAATTTATCGAGCAGTCCTAGATTATAGAGTTTAACATCATTCACAAATATCTTGGTTGATGTAATACTATGAATGACACATCCTTACAACACGATCAGTAATGTCAATTTAGACACGATCAGTAACAACCTTGAGGACCTTAATTATGAGATTATAAACTTCAGACAAAATACGCAATCTCTTCCAAAAGTGATTATCAGGACTCAGGAAATAATACAAAGTGATAAAAAAAACACCAAGTTAAAAAGAAATAAGGAAAGGACCACTTTGTGGAATTTTTACAGATTTATTTGCGAAACCAACAAAAGCTTAGAATCGGAGCTTCTGGAAGAACCATTTGTTCTTGCCTGTCTTGTATCTGTAAAAGAAAACAGTCATTGTCATCACTGTATCACCACATTTAGGACATTACATGCTTATATTAATAGAAGCAGAGCAAATATGTTCAGTACACAATTTCAAACTGTTCCTACATCTGAACAGAAGCTTACGTTAGCAGGCTTTAGATTATGCTATGAGTCAAATTCTGCCACAGCCTTGTCTGAATAAATTTAGGGCAAATTTAGCCAATTATCTGTGCACTACACTGTAATCCTTTATGTAACAAAAGCCTTAAAGATCAAACAATATCCAATCTAATTGTAATTGCAAAATTAAATAGTTCAGATGTATCTGGTGACGAAGACCTACCTCTCTTCAAATTTAACCTTGGCCTCTCTCCTGGCTTTGCGCTTCAGAGCAGGATCCCTAAAAACATCCTTGTTGACAACAGTTTTGTCCAGAGGAATGTCAACAGAGTATCTGAGGAAACGATGCATTGATTAGACAAACAAAAGTACATAATTCAGATGTGCTTTGTCACAGTCAGCATACATGAACTCTGAACAGAGAACACCAGAGATCCTACACAACTAAAAAGGCAAATTAAGACCTAAAACCTGTTCTGGCTTTAACACTTCGGGTTCAAGAGTAAATGGATTAAGCACAGAGCCAAAGTAACTTCAATTAACTGATTTGCTCTCATAACCTTGTTGCAACTAACACATTGTGCATAACAGTTAAACAATTATTTTTTTAATTCACAATATAGACAAACCTTCCAAACATCTATTAGTGGTAACTGTACAAGTTCCATTCATAAAGCAGCACATTCAATAATGAAAACTGCATGCGACAGTAAATAACCCACATAATTATCCAATAAAATGCATCGCGCCACAGAGACAATTAATATCCCCTTCCTTCAAAAGTAGTGCTACACCATTTGGGGAAAATATATTTGCGATTATTCTGGGTAAAATTGCGATTTAAATGCGATTATTATTATTGTTTTAAATTTATTTATTTATTTTACAAATGAAAGGTGTGTGTGTGTAAAATATATTAATATGTTTATAAATATAAACTGTGTTTATATATTAATATGACTAATAATAATAATAATAATGATTTACATTAAAGAAACACATGGATTGTCCTATAAATGTTTTACAATTTATTAAGCATCATTTTTCTTCTTATTTATTACCCAAAAGTTTAACTCATACTGAAGGCCAGAGGTTGGCTTCGAGCGAAAAACACCGCATTTGCCTCTAGTAATGACATTAATTTACAGGAAATCCCTTATGTGAAGCTAATGTGGTGGGATATATAAACAGAAGATAGAAACGCTTTGATTAAACATGACAACAATAAATACGACTGCAGCAAAATATGGCGTATTTAAGTTCTTCAAGCAGTCTAGGGTATTTTCATAATAATAATGTATTTTATAATGCAGTGCTGGTTGACATAGTACTCTATACAGTGATAAAGTCTATAATGCATCGTCTGCCTCACTCTGATGAGAAGCCACATCAGCTTTTAAACACTCGACTGACGATATGAGGTAAAACATTATTAAACGTTGCCTTTTGTTGAAGAGGTTTATGAACGCTTCACTAGGTTGTGAAGATGTTTGACTCCTGTTGCTTTTTTAAACGCACGTTATAAGCGACTCAAACTCTCAGTCTTTAGACGGAGCAGCGTTTACTCCTGATCACAGAGCCGCTCTTCGCTAACACACTGGCCATTTATTTAATTAATTAAAATCACAGCCTTTAAGCTTTCATAATCGCACATTGCCCAAATCGTGATTGCGGTTCAATTAATCGTGCAGCCCGATTCAAAAGCCAGCCGAATATAGAGTGGAAGACTGTTCCACAATTTAGGAGAAACTACTGTAAAAGCTTGGTGACCCTTCTTAAAATAAAGGACTGCAAGCAACATTTCATCTGTCTATCTCAGCCTCCTAGCTGATGTGTAAAACCCAAAAAGATTAGCGATATAAATGAGACATGTTGTGAAGTTAATAGGAAATAATACAATCTTAAGAATAAAAATAAATACATTACAAAACAATATTGAACTCATGATACTTTCTCAATATTTTCAGCCATAATTGATTTTTTTAAATTACATTATTAATAAAATAATATTGTATCATAATTAGGAGTCACACAATCCCCCTAAGCATTATTACACATTATATATAGTACTTTAATGTAGTAAAGTTAACTTTAATTTTTGTCCCTCATGCAGTACTCATGCTTTCAAGTACTCAGGCATTCGTTTGATCTTAATAACTGTCAATAGTAAAGGGCATAATCTGCGTTCAAGTAGATACATTCTTTTAAATGTCCCCTTAATGAAGACAGAGTTTGGAAAAACTGCTTTTATTTATAGTGCATCAACTGCCTGGAATGAGATTCAAAGATCACTAAAACTTAGTGTATTTATTTCACTCAATGAGTTTAAGTTATATCTTAATCGAACATTTCAAGCTTTCTGTACTTGTTCTTAATCATGTATTATTGCTGGAAATGTGTGTGTGGTCATTTTTTGTTTTATGTATTTAATTTTACGTTGTTGGTTTTATTTTGTGTGCTGCTACCTTGGCCAGGGCTCACTTGTAAATGAGATATCTATCTCAATGTGATTTTATTCCCTGGTTAAATAAAGGTATAATAAAAAATAAAAAAAATGATCTTTTACACAGACAAGCATTATTAATGCATAATACGTAAAAGAATAAACCATCTAAAAGGCTTTGAATAATAATACTACTAAAACTAAATGTGATATGGGTTTAAATGTTTGTGATTTCACTGAAGACAGTGCACTTCAGATGATCAGTGCAATCAATTATAATTGAAAGCATGTCAAAGTTTATTTTCCAATACTTTAAATGGCTAGTTTATCCAAAAATGTATTCTGCATTTACTCCCTCATGTTTTCGTGCAAGCATTTAAATGTATGCACACATACAGTATGTATGTCCTTGTAAATCTCTTAATCTAATAAAGCAAATTAATTATTTTTACAATGCCTTTATGCCATTTTTTTAATCTTTTAAGTTTAAAAGGAATTAAATTTAGATGAAGTGACCAAAATCTCTCGTTTCATAAATCTTCATTTGTGTTTGGAAGTTGAACTAAAATCTTATAGGTTTGAAATTAAATTTTTGGGTGAATTATACCTTTTAAGTACAGTACAACTTTGTGCATAGTAAGACATTAAATTGATCAAGTGACAGTAGAGACAATAAATGCTTAAAAATGTCTCACTATAAATCAGTGTTACTGTTTTATTGTATTTTTAAATAAATAAGTATATCCCTGGTGAGTATAAGAGATTGTGTGTCATATGAGCAAGCAATGCTCTGAACCTGTGTGTCCCTCTGACTGTTCAGGATGTACACACCTGGTTGGCATAAGGTGGTTGTAGTTGAACACCTTCACAAAAGCCTTGATCTTGGACCTTTTGGCAACCTTCTTCTTGCCCATGGTTGCTGTGACTTTACGAGGATAACGGTCGATGCCTGCGACCAGAGCGTGGCTGTAAGGACGGTCTGCGGTGCCATCATCAATGTTCTGAAAGGAATAAAGAGAGCACAACACTGTCAATATATAAACACTCATGGAAGCCATCTTTCACTGAAAATGGAGAAATATTACTGAAAAGTACCTTGACAATCACAGCCTTGCGTCCGGCATAACGTCCAGCCAGGACCATCACCACCTTACCAGGTTTCATAAACTTGCCCATCTCTGAAAAACATGAGTATGCATGACATTAGCTCTAGAAGCAAAACCAGCATACAAAACACCAAGTGGCAGCTTGTGTCGCCATAACCGTTGTGAGCAAAAATAACGTAAAGGTCTGTTTTAATGAAGCTATAACACAAATGGTCTCTTCGGGGCAGCACATTCACAAGTCTAGATACGGCAGATTACAGCACTACGCTAACTAATAACAATACAGCTGTATTAAAAGGAGAGTAGAAAATAGCTTAGTAAGTTCATAATAGAGCAATTTGGCTTAATCATTTTTATATTGCACACGAGCCATAATGAACACAGGCTGCCAATGGTTCCCCGGCACGGGCAGGAAAGCTATCATGCAAGAAGGCAGAGACGGAGTGACTAATAAACCTATTATCTCATACCCGCAACGTAATATTCAGACAATAAACACTTTAAATAGGCGACAGGGATATTCTCTCTATAAATGACATGAAAGAAACCCCTGTGTGTGTTACTGTTTTGTCGATGTTCATGGATTATTTTCTCGTGTATAAAACTTACTGATGGTGCTCTATGGCCGACGA
Source organism: Pseudorasbora parva (assembly GCF_024679245.1). Classification (NCBI taxonomy): domain Eukaryota; kingdom Metazoa; phylum Chordata; class Actinopteri; order Cypriniformes; family Gobionidae; genus Pseudorasbora; species Pseudorasbora parva. Next base: position 30,621,874 of record NC_090173.1, read on the forward strand.
CAACAGGAAAGGAAGTAGAAAGAGCGAGCGTGACCCTTGACACCCGCGGCGAGTGACGTATTTCCGTATAAATGTCACCCCCTGAACGTAAAAGTTTTCGGCCTACTGGGATATACGCGATGTACTCAGGCGTGCGCCTCTGATGTTGATGAAAAATGTTCTTTTTTGTGGATTTGTTGAAGAAACAATAGCCCGTTTATTTTGTAATTGTAATATAACCAATCATTTTTGTACTTAAGTTGTTCGTTAATTTTAAGCCCCAAAAATACAACTCACAACTTCATACACAAAGATCTTTTATTATGAAAACCCAAAATTGCTGTCCCCTGAATATATCGTTATTGTTAATTTCTTTATCTTGTATGCTAAATTGTTCACCCACAAGCAACGATGGCTTAAGTCTCCTTTGCTTTCCTCCCTTTCTTGCTGAATTTAACTCTATTATTTCATTCCTTAAACTCATAAATATCAAAAAATTAACATTATTATTATTATTATTATTATTATTATTATTATTATTATTATTATTATTATTATTATTATTATTTCCTTTTTGTTTCTTGTTATTGTTCATTTTAAGAGTTACAACCTCACTTAATTTCCCTGACATTGTATGTACAAGTTCTGCAGTAAAAAATAAAATAAAATAAAAACTCAGGCGTGCACAGAAATAGGAAATCGTTTTTGTGTGAAAATATTAATTGAAAGGAAGCTTTTGATTTGTGTGTGAAATTAAATTCAATAGTGATTTAATTTCAACTCCACAAATTCAATGAATAAAAAAAAAAAAAATGCAGCATTTATAAAATGCATACTAGATTATTTTCAGAACAATATAATTATTGTAATTGTTTTATAGTAATTATCTAATGTTTGTGGAAATACCTTAACCATTTGATAATGTGGTTATGGGTTAATCCCTATGGAAAATCAAACATATTGTTAAAAACTACACTGAATTGTTTTTTATTCGATTTTAATTCTAATTCCTCAGTTTTACAACCAATTTGTTATACATTTTACCACCCAATTTAAAATTTAGAAACTGCCAAAGCCATATGGTTGATATTAAAAAATATTATATTATTATTTTGTTTGTTTGTACATCCATTCAGACATCAGTTATAATAAGTATATGATAAAATAAAACTATAACTAAATCGAATAGCATAAGTAGATCCATTCTGGTAACACAGTAGAATAATGGTCATTAGTTAACAATATTAGTTAACATGAACTGCACTTATAAAGCATTTACTTCTCTTTGTTAATGTTAATTTCATCATTTACTAAGACATTATTAAAATCTTCTTAACTTTAGTTAATGCACTGTGAAATAACATGAACAAACCATGAACAGCTGGATTTTTATTAAGTAATGTTAAAAAAGATTTACTAATACAGTAACAAATGTATTGCTCATGGTTAGTTCATGTTAGTTAATACATTGACTAATGTTAACTAATGACCACTTTAGACTAATTAGTCTAAAGTGTTACCCCAAATCTATTTGAAACTGTATCTTAATAAATTGTATTATATTAATTAAATTATATATTTTTATGAGAATAAAGAAAGAACAGCAGCAATTATGATAGATTCAAAGAGCATCCAGAACATTTAATCCATGAAATCACTGAAAAGACACCATCATAACATTCAACAATGATGGCACATTTTTAAAAAAAAAAGTGAATGTAATTGACACTGATTTGAAATAAAGACTATTTAGGTCTAAGTAGAGGTACAAAGATAATAATAATTTCTTAAATAGACATGGTGGGGCCAATCATATATTCCGGTGAAGAAAAAAAATGACTACATTAAATAAAAAGAGCTAATAAATGCACAGGGCACATGGTACAGAGAAATACCAAATCAATAAATACTAAATCAATTTCCAGTTTATGGTAACAAACAGTCCCTTCTTGCAGCATGAAGGTTTCAGTAAATCTGTATTTAAGATGATTTAAAGAATGTGGAATCTGGAATCAGAATGTGCACAGCAGCAGGATACAATATCAAAGATTGTACATTCAATATTTCAGAGCAGTAAAGAAGGGTTGACAAGACATTGAAATTACAAGGAGCAGAGCCTCTGAACACTGGCATATTAGGTTATAAACAATTCAGTCAGCATCAATGCACAGGATATCAGTTTCATTTTCAGCAAATGTGTTCGATGCACTTCCTCCTATATCAGCTCTACCGCAAGATTTAGTTTTCTACAATCAGTTTTACAGTCAACTGGCCGAAAGGAGCCAGTTTGTGTGGAGAAGAATACAGTGATTTACAAACAGCAATGACTATCTCTTCATTTGTCAGAATGACCTGAGTGTGTTGATTGACCCAAGCGAGGTCTCACCAGCATGCATGGTCTCCTCAGAAACACAGAGCAGCAATGACCCAGATATGATATGCACTATCCTAGTGCTTGAAATGTAATCACTTTAAATAATGCAAGTGGAAAACAATTTTATAAGAAAAACATCTTATGATTTGTCTTTGAAGCACTTTGCAGTAATGTAGTACACACTCAGGAAATTTGTGTACTTGGCTACATAAAGTTTATAACAAACAAAATGTATTTTAACCATTAAGTTACTACTTTGCAACTATAGGTATGTACAGTGTGTGTGTGTGTGTGTTACAGTATATATACACACTGTAGTGCATCTCAATCATATGCATGGCCCCTGAAAAGAGTTCAAGTAATAAATCATTCTTCTATATAATGTAACGTGGTTGAGTTTGGTAAAAGCTAGACGACATAAACCCTCTCAATGGGTATGTGGAAGCAGTCACATACTCAGGGTCAGGGAACTGAGCACAGCTCCTGTGAGTTGTGACCAACGCAGCATATTAAACCTGCCTACATAAAACCACCCTCTTCAGTTTAGAGACAGGAGGCATTCGAGCCAACTGCAACACAGTCTCAAAAAAGTGCACAAGTTGCATCCTTTCCATTTTTTAATTCCAGTGTACTTTTGGGAATATGATTTTAACTTCTGAATAAAGAGAAATAGTATTACAGAATCTGGTTTTCCATCATAATTTTTATATTTCCATATCTCACCAAAATGATGAAATATATTTAAGCTTAGAACGCATCTTTGATATTTTTCAGCTGCCTGACAGCCAAGTCAACAGGAAGGCTGAATTTGAGATGGCTGATGCGGCCCAGGATTCGCAGGGCACCTTCAAAGCCTGTCTGGGCCATGTAGCTCCAGGGCTGGTAGTGTGAGTGTATGAGTGTCCCTGACTTACACAGCAGGTTGAACCATGACACAAGCCTCTGCTCATTGAGAGCCATACACACTAAGGCCTTAAACTCAGAGTCTGCGCTACGTTTGAATCGTCCGTGCTCTTTAAGAACTGTATGAATGGCCCATAACAGAGACTGCTTGGGTGTGACCGTCACAGGACCATCCCCTACAGGCAAACTGAAGGATTGCGAGAGCTGTCGGGCAGGTGATTCAACGAACGCCTGGCCGTTTTTGGAATGATAGTACTTGACGAAAAGTTCCCAAGGATGCAGGGTCTGAGGAGAGGCGCTGAAGGGCAGCAGGCAGGAAATGGGGGCAAGGACCAGGCTCATGCCCTGAGAAGGAGCATACAACCCATGGGCCAGCAGGTCCCGGAGCGCAATGGCTAGCTCTTTACGCACCAACGCAGTGAGTTCGTCCCGAGGTCCTCCTGGCAACAGGCAGGCAGAGTAGCTGACCACATGTTCCTCCGGAGAGATGGGCTGCTGGCGGGAGGCTTGCAGACGCACACACTCCACGGCTGCTTCGAGTTTCTGTAGCAAGGGGCCGTAATCTTGAGCTTCGGCACCCTGAGACCACACGTTCTGGGGCACATGGCCTGCAGCACATCCAAACTGGCTCAGAGCAAAGATCTGCAAAACCGCTAAGGCTTTCTGGATGAGCTGGAGCCCAGTTTCCCGCATCCTCTGGGCTTGTTCGGGATCCACTTTGGATGTGAAAAAAAGGGATGTAAAGTTACATGTCTTAGCTTTAAAATCTAATGAAATGGTATTATAAAGTGAAGTGTAATCACCTCGCTTCATCCCTCCAGTGGCTCTAGCATTTGGTCCGTCTGCTTGGGCCTGCTGGCTCTTCACACCATCATTCAACAGAGGGTTCCCTACTTCATCTGCAAGGTGCAAGATCAGGACAATGAACCTAAATGCATTTATTTTACTCTACAAAGGCACATCAAACTCAAAGGTAACAAAGGACGAATTTATGCACAGACAACTGCAGATAATGGCATGAGAGTCAATAAGATAAACCACCATTCAAAAGTTTGGGGTTAGTAAGATTTTAAAAAATAAATACTTTTTTAATTATACAAATACTTTTAATCAGCAAAGATATGAGATTTTATCTGCATGTTGGTCGCACCCATAGACCGTAAAAAAATATGGACGACTCGACATCATCCGTTTCCGCTTGCCACATTTGAAGCTTTCAGGCGGCCTTGCACGGCGCGGACATCTTGGGACCGAATCTGCGCAGTAGCGATTTCGGGACCGGAGTTGCGCAGTAGAGCGCAGGAAGTAGAGCAGGAAGTATAGTCGCGATATCAAAAGCCCGCCCACACTCTCGCAGATGCAGAACAATTAATTATGTTGGTGTGAAATAAACAGTTATGGAAATGTAGAAATTAAAGCTAAAGCTCTAATCTGCTCCCAAAAATTTCGAAAAAAGTCCGTTAGTGCCTCAGTGACAACTTCACTCAGAGAAGACGTCAGTCTCAGCTGTCAATCATGACGTCACCCCCCCCCGTTTTTATAGCATCAAATAACTAACTAAAACTAAACTTATTTTAAAAACGAACACCTGAAATAAAATCATTGTGATGATAACTGCCTTTAGTGACATAAACTAACTTTGGGGGAAAATATTTGAAGTGTAATTTTATTATTTAGTTTGCCTCGCGTCCATTAGAAAACACAGAGGGGCGGCTATACTGGGACCGGTTACCGGAGGGCGATCGAGGCGCGAAAGCTTCAGTAAATGAGAGGGAGACTGCAGGCTTGGTCGCACCACATGACTTTGATTTAGCAGAGAAACATTATTTTAAATATTAAAGGAACTGCATGTAAGAAATGTATTTCAATTAATCATAAAATGGTCCTGATATGTCACTAGACATTAAGAAATCATGTTAATTTCAAATACTTATATCACTGACCACTAGCCTAGAAATCTAATCTGCCGTGAGTGTCTTCTAGCAACTCTCAATACACTTCTGAGCTATAATAACCAAACTCTGGTCAGGCCAATCACATTGTTTATAGAGTCAGTGGGCGGGTCTTAACATAATGACGACAGAATTGCGCTTGCTTGCTTCTAGTAAACACAGAAGCTGGCAAGAGGCATTGTAATCAGTTTAATCTGTCAACTAGCTCCGCTTCACGTTGCTCTGGTTGGTTGTAGCTCTATCCAATTGTGTGCAGAGGGAGTTTGAAAGACAACCGTTTATCCCGCCCCTCAGATTTGAGCCCTTTCAATGGTGAGTTTCCAGACCAAACATCTTGATGTGGGTCTGGCTTGTCAGGATTACTGACAACAGTAGTCCGAACAGGATAATGTCATTTAAAAAGTTGTTGTTGCAGCCCTCAACTGATGTTGATATTTGTTTTGGACTGAAGCTCCCCCATCCACCTATCTACCAATCACAAAGTCAGTAGTGTTTGGGCATCCGTGTTACCAGCTCTGCTCTAGTTACCACAGCTGCAGATCTACAAACGTTCCTGCTGATCCTGCAGCCTATCTGGCAACCTCGAGTCAGGGAGGAGGGGGAGAGGTAGACACCGCTCTACAGTAATTTGAAAGTGACTGCAGTACCAGTTTTGGACACAATCTTACATACACTTCCTTTAAGCAGTTTCTTTTTAGAAATAATAATAATAATAAAACATTATTTCTGCTTATTCATGCTTAGCATGAAAGAAGTGTATTAGGTCACTGTACATAGAGTATAACTAACACTTGAAAATATATCACATCAGTAGCCCAAAGCAGACCTCCTCACCCTGTATAAAGTTAATGAACATCTCCAGGTCTCTGATTTGGGTCTTGAGCTGCTCAACCAGCTGCTCCTTGACTCGAGCTGGGTTGACAATCTGAGCTATAGCAGCATCCACTCTCTGTCGGAGCTCCTCTGGAGTGAGGTTCCCAATGTCTTCATTCAGATTCACGTCCAGCTTCTTTATTAGCTCATCAATGATCACCTAGACCACAACAATGGTTTCAAGGGTTTTACTTGCATCTTCAAATGACTTTAGGAATGAAGTCAATGGTATGAGAGAGCATTATCAGTCATACCCTCTGCCTCTCCATGACGACAGACTGAGGCAATGAGTCATAACTGCCCTCCTGGTAGGCGAAGCGTTCCAGGTCGTCGAGTTGGGTCTTCAGCTGGAAAATCAGCTCCTTCTGCTTCTTTCTCTGAGCTTCTAAGCGCTCCCTCTTCTCCCTTTCACTCTGCATATTATAAAAGCAAAAACACACACCTTAAAAAAATAAAGTCAACCTTAACCACAATATTTACACTGTAGCTAGCTGAAGAAATTTGCATAAGCTATGGGGAAGGATAATGAGCTTTTAATTGATTTACTTAATTTGACTTCATTTTGGTTATCTAGAAATGCAATGCAAGTCAGAACAGATATAACTTTACATAGCAACACACACACAATGTGGCTTCAGGTTAGCCATAATCATGTAAGTGTCTACATTTAATAGGCTCTGAGCACAAAATGTAGCTGATTAATACAAAAAAAAGAGAGAGACTGAATAAAACAAAACCAAGTATGTGTAATATTAGAATAAAATACACACTAAAGTTTAAAGAAAAGTCTGCACAAGGGTCGTGTTCATACTATTGTACTCACCAATTGATCCTGCAAGCAAAGTGATTGCAGAAGAGGAAATAAGGAGAAAGGAATGCATTGTAATGGCAGTAACAACAAGATACTCCAGCATATGAGAAGGAACAGGAAGAAACACAGGGAAAGAGTGACTTTTAAATGTTCCTTGTGTGGTGTTTACTGTGTCTTTTAACCACAATACTGTGCTGATTAATTTAAAGGGTGTGTTGAAAAGATGCCGAATGAAGCTATTTAACAAGAGACATAGACAAATTGAATGTTGACTCCTGAGGGAAAGCACATGGCCATTGTATAGGCTGATTACGTGTGGGTGGTGGGTATATCACGCACGGGTGCATATTGTTATAAGGTATTGAAGAGTACTGAAGCAGGCCCTTTTAAAAACAAAACAAAACAAAACTGATGACACTGTAGATTAGGCGTTTTCAACGTTCATGGAGACATTCAAAGAAACATAGAGTAAACGTACATAATTAAGATTACAAAAAATACATAAAATTATATAAATAAATAAATACATCTAACAGTACAATACTATAATGATGAGGGTGGTAAATTATTATTCCAAATAATACTTTAGACAGATTTACAATAATGGTTCCAGCTTGGCAAAGCAGGTTTAAATCCCCAAAACAGCAGGTCTTAGCTGACTTCAGATGGTCTAGCTGAACTCCCAGCCTAACCAAGTTGTAATTAATTTGAGCTGGATTGCAAGCTGGTCCTTCTGCCCAAAGTCTATAGATTGACCACTCTAAAAGACTAGTGATGCGACTGAGACACCAACTATATTAGGCTGGTTTAATGCGTTTAAACACCTCCTCCCCACCCCCTTCAGGATAGAACTCGAATCCACTACGACGAAAAACAATGAAACTCACAGAGTTTTCCAGCATCTGAGCATCCTGTGCTCTGCACCCGATGACGTGGGGGCATCCTTTGAAAGCAAAGTCCTCCAGCTCCAGCAGCATCCTCTCTTTCTCGTCGCTCTGCGCGTGGACGATCTGTTTCAGTCGAAACTGCACTTGAGCGAAGTGAGACGTTAACGCGAGGAGCGATGAATTCAACTGCTCCTGCTCATCCTCTAGCTTCCGCAGCCTGGCTACCATGTCTGCATCGCTGGACGACACGGAACCAACCTGCGTGCCCTTCTTCCACTGCTCATCCTCCGGGTTAGCCACGGCTCCAACGGGCGCCCAGCGCTCCCCGGCTCCCGCGAAGGCAGCTTCGCTGTCGGAAGTGGACACATCCTCCGTCGACATCTAATTGACAGGTAAAGTAGACAGCCTGGCTGCCCTTTTACAGAAAACAACTTTTTTTTAACGTGAAATCAGAATATACGCAACTACTCCTTCAGCAGGTGCAGCGCAGTGTTATACTTACGTCTTCAGAAAACATTGAAACGTAAGCGAAATGACTAAGATCTTGCTGTAATGTGGAACCAACGCAGCAGAGATACAACAGACGTGACTTTCTATCCAGATGTTCTATGCATCAACGAATGTGTGGGCAGGATGTTCACGTCAAGTGCGTAATGACGTCAGCGAAACGCACTGTTAAATCGACGCCTTTAGATTTTGTTGAGCTTTTCTGTCCATATTTACTCTGCCTTACACTCTCTCTGTTTGTTTTAATGAAACGCCCTAAGTGTCAGAGGATTGGACTGCGTGCCAAACGCACCCTACGACTTCTATGCCATAGCAGAGATTTTTATTACTGCCATCAAAAAAAAGTTACAATTAATCTAAACTGGTTGACCACTAGGTGAGACAAGCAAATAAGATTAAGTTGTTTTTCTTTCTTTCTTTCTTTCTTTCTTTCTTTCTTTCTTTCTTTCTTTCTTTCTTTCTTTCTTTCTTTCTTTCTTTTTATTATCCCATAATATGTACAAGTGGGCTATTTATGACAACACAGTAAAAACTAAATGTAATATTGATACTTTTAAAAATGTAGTTGTCCTTCTATGCATAGAACATCAGCTTTACTATATACAATTATTTTTAACAAAATCTTGTTAAATATAGAAAAAAGTTCCTTCAGTCACTTCGACGTTTTGTCCATCCGATGACACTAGGGGTCGCACTTGACTTGGGAGCACCAAACTCTGATAAGCCTTTTGAGCATACTTTTCTGGAGACGGCACGGCATATACTTCAGCGTCACATGATCCTCCAGAATTCATTCTAATATGATGATTTGATGTTCAACAATCATTTTATTACAATCATTGTAGAAAACAGTTGTGCTGCTTAAAAATGTTGTGGAAACCATGATGCATTTTATTTTTCGGCATTATTTGATCAATAGAGAGTTCAATAAACAGCATTTATTACATTTATTAAAGTATTTATTATCTTTTGTAATATTATAAATGTCACTTGCGATCACTGCATGTTTGATGAATAAAAGTATTAATTTCTCTCCTTTTTTAAATCTTACCACAAATGTTTGAATAGTATCATGGTTTCTAGAAAAATTAAGCAGCACAACTGTTTTCAACACTGATAATAATCATAAATGTTTGTTGCGCATCAAATCATCATATTAATGATTTCTGAAGGATAATGTGATATTAAAGTAATTATGCTGAAAATTCAGCTTTGATCACAGGAGGAATAAATTACACACACACACACACACACACACACACACATATATATATATATATATATAATATGTATTCACATAGATAGCAACTGCTTTATATTTGGATACTATTGTACTGTATTACTTTTTACTGTATTTATGATTAAATAAATGGAGCATGAGTGAGCAGAAGAAAAATATATTGAAAAATAATTAACAATTGTAATATTTCCAGACTTTTGATAGGTAGCCTATTTTCTGCTTTGTTCAGTTATATGCAGTGCATCCATAAAGTATTTACAGCACTTCACTTTTTCCACATTTTATGTTACAGTTACAACCTTATTCCAAAATTGATTATTTTCAAAATTTGTTTCTCAATTCTACAAACAATACCCAAAATGACAATGTGGAAGGAGTTTGTTTGAAATCTTTGCAAATGTAAAAAATGCATGTAGCCTACATAAGTATTTGCATACCATCTGCTTTGATGTGATTGTCAAAATTAAATGACTCGTAGAATGTGCAATATCTCACAACCTCCTTAGTGTATACGAATTTGCACAGTGTACACCTGCCTTTAGGGTCGTTGTCGATGTTGGACGATGAATCTTCATCCGAGTCTGAGATTCAGAGCTCTCTAGTGGAGGTTTTCACCAAGGATGTCTCTGTACATTGTTGCACTCATCTTTCCCTTAAACCTGTGTGTTTCCCTCTGAATATGTAGTTTCACTATCTGAAGCAATTCAAGGATCTTGGTCCTTGGGAGGTGGTGACCATAGACCTGCATTATGTGAGGCACAGACAAGAACGGTTTGACCCAAAATGATCAAAATTGAAACTACTTGGGAAACAAATACTCCTTCATCTCGGATGCCCATGAGGTAAGCTAAAACATATCAAAATTTAATTTCAAAGTGAACTATCCCTTTAATACTATGTAGGCTACTAACTAAACCTCCTGGGTTGTAGAACCCGTAGAACTGGGGTCCTGAAACTGCAGCACACCGCTATATCACCCAGTTCTGTAGGTGGCGCTGTCACAAAAAAACTAGGGTAGAGTCCTAGAATTGCGGTCCTGAAGGTCCTGAAACTGCAGCCTCCGGTTGCAGACGTTGTGTCTCTCCTGCCGCAACACTGAACTACCCACTGAAATGACTGAACTGTCTCGGCTTAGCACAAAACCTGAATGAGTTAGCACCTTCAATACCCGTATGTCCAGCAGAGTGGCATTCAAAATCCATTTGCCAATTGTCATTAGCCTTTTCAGGAGGACCGGTATTAGATGTTTACGGCTCCCAAGTGCGACCCCTAGTGTCATCACATCGACACGTCTCGTTCTGTCCATACAACCTTTCTTTTACTGTCTATGCATACAACAGTAACCAAGATATCCATTGACATAGTATTTGTTTACTTAGTATTTATGCTATATTTTTTGTAAAATACAAATATATATATATGTGTGTGTGCCCTATGTTTTTAATATGTTTTGATATATTTGGATGTAAAATGTGAAAAGAAGATACAAAAGAAATTAAAGCTGCGAGCAGCGATGACGGGCCCAAGCCGGGGGCACCGCCACCCCGGTGGCATCAGCTTAACTGTGCACAGCAGGCCAATAGGCATTTAATATGGGAAAAATAAATAATGGGACTTTGTCTAAGTCATTTGAATTCACCTCATTAACTGCAGCAACTGGTGCTGCTATGACCAGGAACCACAACAGTCACATCTCTGAGATCAATTACATTTTATTCATTAATTTTATGTCAGATGATGTCAAATGTCAATTTCAAAATGAGTGCAGAATACTGTCCAAATGCTGAAGTTGTATTATCCTTACACTTCTCTTAAAAATAAATTAAGCCAAATCACAGAGACCGCAACAATGATTTTAATATCAGTGTCAGGTAAGAGTAATATGCGTGCATATAATTTATGGAAGTTTATTATAAACAGCCACTTTTATAAGATCATGTGAAATTATTATTTTTTATCCATTTAAATTCTATCAATAAATAATTAGTTTAAAGAGGTGTCATACGTGATCTTTGCAAACACAGCACATGACCTTCTTTAAAGCCCATGTTATAGAAAACAATTAAAAGTATTAGAATATCACTTTCAATTATGTGCAAATGTATTTTTTGCAGCTCAAATTTTGTAAGTTCAGAAGACCAGTATTTAATTAAAGATATAATATATGTTTTAGTTTTTTACTTATTTTTCACAATAAAGTGATAGATATTTGTGATAGCCTATATGAAATTGTTAAATTATTAAAAAACAAGAGACAAGGTGACACACACAGAGTGAGAGAGACCCCCTCCAGACACACACACACACTAACACACACACACACACACACACACACACACACACACACACACACACACACACACACACACACACACACACACACACACACACACAAACACAGAGTGATCCTGGGGGGGGGGGGGTAACTAATTATATAAAACAATATTCTCAATGCCCTACAAATAAACTGGTTTTATACATTTATTTTTTTATTCAAACCCAGAATATGTTTAATCCTTTAATGCAGGCAAAAGCACAACATTGAGAGGTAATTTAGACAGAAGAGTGGCTCACACACACACACACACACTGTAGAAATCAGTGACACGTGTCCCCATGAGTCTGTGTGCATTCAGGTTGAAGTCCCCACCAGGCTAGAAAAAATAACACACACACACACACACACACACGCACGCACACACACACACACACACACACACACACACACACACACACACACACACACACACAGTAGTAATGCTGAAGTATGCTGCAGGCAACCCTTATAAGCTCAGCCCACCCCCCCCCTCCCCCCTCCCCCTCCCAACACACACACACACACAAACACACACACACTCACACTCACACTCACACTCACACTCATGTCTGGTTCACTATCTTTTTGGGGACTCAGCATAGACATAATGGTTTTTATGCTGTACAAACCATATATTCTGTCCTCCTACACTGCCCCTACCCATCACAGGAAACTTTCTGCATTTTCAAAGTAACTCATTCTGTCTGATTTATAAGCTTTTCTACCCATTGGGAAGTCCCCATGAGTCTGTGTGCATTCAGGTTTAAGTCCCCACCAGGCTAGAAAATCATTCACACACACACACACACACACACAGAGGCAAGGTTTTTTGCTTGAAAACTTATACAATATTGCCCTCTACTGGTCATTTAAGTGAGAGCATAAGTGTTGAAAAAAAAAAAAAAACACCCAGTGTGATATAGAGAATAACCAGCAGGTGGGAGTATAGCCTTATTTATGAACCAGGCATGTGTGTGCTTCTTTTGTCTTTTTTAGGCTTATGCTAAGGGAAAACCATTTGAGATATCCAATAACCGTTCGCATTTTAGCATCTTCTGTATATTTACTTCATGTTGTCCGAGTTTGGAGGAGATTGAATGAATCGCTTTTGATGAGAAGGTAAAAACTCAGAGCTCGCTTTTCACTTTTTCTCATTTTCAAACCAGATTATCTGACTTCCTGTTGGTCAGAGCTAATGACTGTAAATTAGAAAGCTGTCCAGCTCGAAAATTACAATATATATACCGAGTTTAGTGACTGTAGATAAAACTAACCCCCCGCTTTGGACAAAAGATGGCGCTACTGAGCCCCTCTACCACGCCCGTTTCTGAATCTTTGCTTGCATCTTCTGGACAGCATGTCTGATGTGTGTGTTGAGTTTCATGCAATTTCAAGCATGCTAAGTGTCTCAAAAACACATAAAAAGATTATTAGACTTTGACGCGTTGCCATGACAACAGTATTTCAAGAACCAGGAATCCATTCAAAAGTCTATATCTGCCATGTTTTGACATTATACTGATGAAGTTTGAAGTAAATCGGGTGAAAATAAGATGGGGATTTAAAGCAATTTTGAAAGTGACACACTTCCTGCTGCCAGTTGGTGGCGCTATAACTTTGACTCACAAAAGTCATATCCATGTGATCGGCCTCTTACAACAAACACACAGCTGAAGTTTCATCAAAATCTATTAATGTATGCAGAAGTTATAATACACTTCCTGTTTCCTTTTTCTCGCCATAAATTCGTCTCTTCGCCACGGCCAAACCGTTTGAGATATCAAAAAGTTGCTCGCAATTTGGCATCCTCAGTGTCTTGACTTCATGCTGACTGAGTTTGGTGCTGATCGGGTGAATCGTCTAGGAGGAGTATCGCAAATTCCACAGCATGCGTTTTCCGAACAACCCATAATAGCTCACTTCCTGTTTGGCTGACGCATAACTTAGAGCACGAAAGTTGTTCGGCCCGATGAGCTCTATATGTGTACCGAGTTTCATACATGTACGTGCAAGTGTGTTTGATTTATAGACCACGTTTTCAGAGCCCACTTTAGGGGGCGCTGTCGAGCCCCCCTGCCACGCCCGGGTCCCAGCCTCAGCCCGGCCCTGATGGCCGCGCATTCTGATGCGTGTGCAAAGTTTCAAGAGTTTTCGAGCATGGGAAGGGCCCCAAAAATGCCCAAATAGTCGCGTAAAAAAATAATAAATAATAATAACAAAAAAAAAAAAAAAAAAAAAAAATAATCCTTAGAAGAACAATAGGGCTCTGCGCCCTTTCAGGGCTTGGGCCCTAAATAGACAATTCTCTTTTTATTTATCTTTTAGAACTGATAAGGTTTTTATATCGTTCATATTTTTATTTGAGAATGGTTTAGTCATCTGTCACAAAGCTCAATCAACAGTAAAAAAAAAAAAAAAAAAACTAAGCATATTATTCATTAGAAGAAGGAAATTAAACAGATTAGAGTAAAGATCAAGACTTGCATAGGGAAGTTACACAGAAAATATTATATATGGTCTCTGAAGAGGTTCATTTAATCTTTTTACTTATCCAGGGAAATGTAGGCATAATCACAAGACTGCATGATATCAAGTCTGAAAAAAATAAACCATAGGGGCATGTAACAAACCATAGAGGCCTATGACATTTGTACATGGCAAATTACAATGACAGTGACAGTGAAAAGATGTGTAAATTCAGCCACTAAAGGTCATCTACGCTTTAATGTTTTACATCTTTACACTATTCCATAGTCAAATTAATCTTCAGATAAATTGAGCAGTAATTGCTGGGGGGGGGGGGGGGGGGGGGGTAGAGAGAGTAAAACTATGTGTACACAGTTTACAATACAATGACACATTCTTAAAATACAAATGGCCCAGTGTCTAAAACATAGCTGGTATTACTGATAGACAATGGAAGCAGAACTTCAACATTATTGTCAGCCCTCATTAAACTTTCCCCTGCTAATAAAATAAAATGTTTGCAGTAAACTGTCTGATTACCTCTGATTAGTACTATAAAAAAAAACACAAAAAAAAAACATTCTGCCACTTGGACACTTTATAAGTGTCTGAGTGGAAATAACCCAGGTTTTTATTTTATTTTATAGAGTTGCAGCTCGTTTCTTTTGGGAGAAGAACATCCTCCAGTTGACCCAGTTGTTCCAGTCAAAGCCTACTGCTGGAGTACAAATTCCACCCTCACCACATTTGTATCCAACAGGGCAGCAGTGTTTCATATCATCACAGCACTTCGCCTTTAGAGAGAACGATAAAGGAAAGAATGGAGTGAATGAAAGTAGAAGGACAAGAATAAGGATTTGGGTAAATTCAAATGGCATGTAAATGGCATGTACATTTTTATCTTACAGTAAAGTCAATAAAACTGAGACCAGTGGACTCCATTCCAGGAATTTCCATTCATATATATTTAAAAGAAATTAATTCTTCGATACAGCTATTGTGCGCTGGAGCTCTAAAAGAACATCTTTAACCCAGTGCATTCTTTAAATAAAATGTATTTCTGTTTTATATCTAATGCAGACAGATGATGAAGTGATTATGTAACTGCTAGTTCTGTAACCATAATATGCTGTTACATGTAAGTTTTGAAGGGATAGTTCACTCAAAAAATTACTCGTTAATTATTATATGTGAGTTATTATTAATTACTCACCCTCATGTCGGTCAAAGCCTTTACAACAAAAGATGATATTCTGAAGAATATTGGTGTTCAATTGGTTAACATTGGTGTTCAAAACAACACTGGACCCCACTGACATTCATTGTATAGATTGTAAATAAACAGATATTAAAAAAAAAAAAACACTCCATAGAGGAAAGAAAGTTTGTAATGACATGAGGGTGAGTATATTGAAATATTTAAACAAGTCTTGAAGTCTATTTTCTTTACCACATTGGCATTCCCCCTAATGGGGAAAAATACATTCAATTTAAGATGTATTCTCTGAAATTAAGTATTTTTACATGAGGGCGAGTAAATGACAACATTTTTGCGTGAACTATCAATTTAAGGTTTAATACTTTACCATGGAATACGGGCAGCACCCCCAGGAGTTCTGGGAAGTTGGACAACAGGTCTGACCATCTTGGCAGCTATATCCACCACCACACTGAATGCCATTTTCAGAGACTCTCAGCTGTGGCCTTTGGACACCAATGTGGACAAGTGTGACTCTTTCCACATACAGCCAGGTGGTCTTTGTGCAGGAGCGTCTAAGCAAGTCACACCTGTAGCCTTTGGGACAGCAGTGCTCCTGGTCTGAGCAGCAAACAGCCTATGGCATATAAGAGTTGTATTAAAATGATTAAACATGAATAAATCTTAGCAGTCCACATACACATATTCTTACGTCAGGAAGAGGGCAGCATCCCCATTCTCCTGTGGTTACAGGGCAGCAGGTCGAATCTGCAGGGCAAATCGATTTCTCATCCCGCTGATTGGTCTCGATATCTGAATTTGGAGATGGTGAATTTTGAGCAGCAATCTTATTGTACCAGGGGATCACCACATCTCCCCTGATGCAAGACAGACGGCTCACGTCGCAGCTATAGTGAGCCGGACAACAGTGTTCCCCATCTGTGCAACATACAGCCTGAAAAAGATTGAGAAATTGATTCAAGATCAACATATTGCTCTTCACAGCATTCTCCTTTAACAGTGTATTTTTTTTTAAATGGCAAAACAAATTGCATATACTATCGTTTAAAAAATTTGGTCAGAATGTTTTTGAAGAAAGTATCTTCTCATTTAGTGCTGCATTAACGTGATCAAATATATTGTGAACAAAGTATACAGTTGTTACATGTCTGATGTTTTCATTGTGTTTTTGGTTAAAGTTCCTGTGACCTAGGCCAAATCAGAAATCGGCCCCTTAAATAGAGCACTATTTGAAGGGACAGCCATTTGTTGTGGTGTCCTAAACCATTGAGTACATGTTTGAGTGCACTCATTCAATCCCACATTGCTCCGCAGTCCAAGCTAGCAGGGAACGCTCTCAGAACTTTGGCTAATATTCCCTTCAAGTTTGGTCAATATTCTGAAGAAAACATTAAAATGTAATGTTTAACGAATATTTTAAGAATGTTTTTATAATAATGTTTTCCTAACTGTTAAGAACATTCTGGGAACAAAAATTAAACTACCCGCTGAAAAAGTTATAAGAACGTTAGGGAATAATAAGACTAATAAGAAACGTAAGAATGTTACTAAACATTTTTAGAATGTTTTTAAAGAATGTTATCCTAACTTTTAAAAGAAAATTCTGGGAACAAAAATGAAACTATCCGCTAAAAATATCAATAGAAAACTGCATGATAATGTTCTCAGAACATTCTTATAACAAAAAAATTCTAGCTGGGGTAACGAGTGTACAGCCGATGTACACTCAACGGCTGTCCGACTTCACACACTCGTTTTCATTTACTTTTTTAAGTGAACTCTAGTGGACTAAAGTAGGGAATAGTGAATGAGGGTATAGGGGGCGATTTCAGATTCAGCCCTAGTTTTCCCCAGTCTGCCTAATTAGTTGTGTCATTCACTTGTTTCTCGTTAATCACCTTATTATTATCTAATTTGCTCTGTGTATTTAGCCTTTAGTTATCCCTCAGTGTTTGTCCATATACATTAATGTTAACATGTTTTATTTACCAGCTATACTAGTAGTTGCTGCGTAATGATTTGCCGAAACCATTACTTTTTTTTGATGAATGGATCTTTTCTACAGAATTCTACTTTTCTGTTTTATAACATTATAAATATCTTTACTGTCACTTTTTATCACTTTTGGTCCTTACTGAATAAAATTATTGTTTTCTATACAATATATATATATTACTGACCACATTTTTTAAAACTTGTATTAGTATCTATTGTCAAGTCAGTGAGAAGTGTGCATATCTGTTACAAGCACAAGGAAGTATCTGGAAATATACACTCACCTAAAGGATTATTAGGAACACCATACTAATACTGTGTTTGACCCCCTTTCACCTTTGAGAACTGCCTTAATTCTATGTGGCATTGATTCAACAAAGTGCTGAAAGCATTCTTTAGAAATGTTGGCCCATATTGATAGGATAGTATCTTGCAGTTGATGGAGATTTGTGGGATGCACATCCAGGGCACAAAGCTCCTGTTCCACCACATCCCAAAGATGCTCTATTGGGCTGAGATCTGGTGACTGTGGGGACCATTTTAGTACAGTGAACTCATTGTCATGTTCAAGAAACCAATTTGAAATGATTTGAGCTTTGTGACATGGTGCATTTTTCTGCTGGAAGTAGCCATCAGAGGATGAATACATGGTGGTCATAAAGGGATGGACATGGTCAGAAACAATGCTTAGGTAGGCTGTGGCATTTAAACAATGCCCAATTGGCACTAAGAGGCCTAAAGTGTGCCAAGAAAACATCCCCCACACCATTACACCACCACCACCAGCCTGCACAGTGGTATCAAGGCATGATGGATCCATAAAGGCATGATGGATCTCATTCATGCCTTTAATTACAATAAAAATTCTGACTCTACCATCTGAATGTCTCAACAGAAAGTGAGACTCATCAGACCAGGCAACATTTTTCCAGTCTTCAACTGTCCAATTTTGGTGAGCTCGTGCACATTGTAGCCTCTTTTTTCTATTTGGAGTGGAGATGAGTGGTACCCGGTGGGGTCTTCTGCTGTTGTAGCCCATCCGCGTTGTGGCTTCACAAATACTTTGTTGCATACCTCAGTTGTAATGAGTGGTTATTTCAGTCAAAGTTGCTCCTCTATCAGCTTGAATCAGTCGGCCCATTCGCCTCTGACCTCTAACAACAACAACAAGGCATTTTTGCCTACAGGACTGCCGCATACAGGACTGCCACATACTAGATTTTTCTTTTCTTTTCACACCATTCTTTGTAAACCCTAGAAATGGTTGTGCGTGAAAATCCCAGTAACTGAGCAGATTGTGAAATACTCAGACCGGCCCTTCTGCCACCAACAACCATGCCACGCTCAAAATTGCTTTCCCATTCTGCCATTCAGTTTGGAGTTCAGGACATTGTCTTGACCAGGACCACACCCCTAAATGCATTGAAGCAACTGCCATGTGATTGGTTGATTAAATAAATAATTGCATTAATGAGAAATTGAATAGGTGTTCCTAATAATCCTTTAGGTGAGTGTATATATACACTCATGAAAACAAAGAGCCCTCTTAATGTAGATGCAATGTCATGATGGTAAAACCAGTAAAACAGGCTCCAAAGTAAACAACAACCTTTTCAGGAGAATTTCAAAGATGTTTAGCAAAAATAAACGTCTCTATTTTGTATATAACAGAGTTACACTCACATCAGGCAGAGGGCAACAGCCCCATTTTTTGGTTTTTAAAATAAGACAGCAAGTGGTGTGATCTGGGCAGGAAGTGTGAGTGTCACACGGTACCCTGACATCATACTTCCCAACTTCCTCTTTCACTTCCTCGTGCTGTCTCTGTTCCTCCTTATCTGAGGCTGGGATTATGTCTGACATGGGTACAGAGGTGGTGTTGCTATTACAGGTGAGTGTTACAATGTCACAAGTGGTGCCATGTGGACAGCAGTGGAATCTATCCCTACAACACACAGCCTGCAGACAGAACAGCCTGACTGAGTTATGTTTTATGATTAATTCATTATAATAATATGTGCACTATTAGTGTTTTTAATGGGAAAAATAAACTTAATTCAAGATATATACCACTTTTCAAAAGTTCAGTAATGTAGGTCAGTAAGATTTTTTTGCATTGAAATTTTTTTTTTAAACAAATGATGTCCCTTTGAAATTTTTATCAAAGAATCCTGAGAAAGAAGTGTATCATTGTTTCCCCAAAACTGTTAACAGAAATGCTTCTTTGAATGAATGATTTCTGTAGGGTCATGTGACACATGTGAGTAATGATGCTGAAAATCTAGCTTTACCATCACAGGAAATGTGATTTTCCTGAAATGTTGAGATATGAAATGTTTCATATCTCAAATAAATGTTGTTGGGCACTTGAACATCCTTGCGAAAGAGGGACTAAGAGATATCACCAAGAGCAATAAAATTCAAAGTTGAAAATGGAGTGTATATTTTCTCATTTGGTTACTCATGCAAGATTAGATAAGTATTTTTCCTCTGATATATACTGTACCTCAGGCAAAGGACAGCAGCCCCAATCTCCGTCAAAATTCTTACAGCAAGTGTTGGATTCAGGACAAACGTGACAGGAGTCGCAAGTCACGTTCTCAGTTGACTTTTGATCTGCTCTAGGGCGAGTAGGCACCTTCTCCAGCCAGGGCGACGAGGGTGAAGGTTCATCACATGACCCGGCAGCAACGTTACAAGTCGTACCATGAGGACAGCAGTGGATGAAGTCGTCACAACACACGGCCTACACAGAAAATAAATGCACACCTTTAACTTTACCCAATACACATCTCTTCACCAGGACTTGCCATATGAGACAGAGATGTCATGGTCAAGGGGTGATTTACCTCTGGCAGAGGACAGCAGGCCCATCCTCCATCTTTAGTCTTACAGCACGTGGTTCCATCTTCACAGCTTGCAGTGGCATTACAGGGGACATCTGAGCCTGAATATTCAGAAAGTAAACTTACAGTTTTATGTTAAATGTGTACATGTGTTTTCGGTTTCAGCGCTTTGGATTATTTGTTGACTTACATTGGGTTTCAATCACATTCTGACTGATGATTGGTTTGACGGGCACCTGCTCCACCCAGGGCACAAGATAGCATAAAAGGTCCTCACATGTCCCAGCAGCAACATTACATTTCTTACCATGAGGACAGCAGTGTATGAAGTCCTCACAACACACGGCCTACAGAAGAAAATGAAGGTGTTCCTGTAACTTTAAACACTTACTTTTTGTGGTGCTGGATGACTACTTTATCTATAGACCATGGTATTTGCAATGATACTCTAAGTCCATGGTCCATTACAAAAAAAAGGTAATATAATATTCTCAGATCCCAAATCCTCTGGAATTTTTTGTTACTGACAAATTTTTTTGTTACTGAACTGATCTCCACCTGCGTTATCTAATTTAGAAACAAGGGGTCTTGAAAAATGTTTGTTGCCCACGAGCCCTGAATATGATGAACCCCTTGTAGGGACCAGCATCATAAAATATAAAAATGTAAAAAAAAACAAAAAAAAAAACATCTTTATAAGGTCTTTAAAAAAAGAAAAAACCTCTTAAGATTCATATTAAAAGCATTTTTTTATATATATATATTAAATGTATTAAATTAACACTTTTGTTCAAAAGTTTCAGGTCAGTTAGATTTCTTTGAAAGAAACAAATATTTTTTATTGCGCAAGGATGCATTACATTTATTAAAAGTGACAGTAAAGACATTTACATCTTGATACAAAATGTTTCCTTTTAATATAAACACCTGTTCTTAAACTTTCTATTCATCAATGAATCCTAAAAAAGTATAAAGTTTACACAAAATATTTAATAATATATCAGCACAACTTTTTCAATATGTTTCTTGAGCTGCAGATCATCATATTAGAAAGGTAGTGTATATTGTCAAATTATTTAAAATATATTTAGAAAATATATTTACTTATTAAGTTGACACCATATATTTTTTACCGATAAGAGCAGAGATGCCCAAACTAGGGCCCGCGGGCCAAAGTTGGCCCGTGGTAACCTATGATTTGGCCCACCGAGGTCCGAGAGAGAGAGAGAGAGAGCCTACATTTTGAAATGATAAACGCTCAAACATCATAATAAGCATGCATGTTTATTTTCCGTCAGTGAAACAACTCACTGCAGCCTGTAAAACAATTAAACAATTATCAGTAAATAATGGTAACCCAAAGAGTATAAGAAAATTAATTATTAGTTAAAAAAAGATTTGTAGATAGATTCCTAGCCTTTTCCCCCTTAAAGATGCGTCCTATGCCGGTCTGCGCTTTGAGATGAATGTGGGACATGAGCTGGATAGACACCTTTTCTAATATCTTTGTCTTCATGATGTTGCAAAGCAACACTTGTTGTAAAAGGGCTGAAGAGTGAATTTTATCTTCCACAGGGCCAAGACATTTAGGCTATGTTTGATTATGCACCGCTAGAAAAAGCGAAAGTAAAACCGCTGGGTGCACGTGAACTGCGCTATTCAAATAAACTTGACGCGCCTCAAGTCTAATAACAAGCACAAACATAAAATGTAATAAAATAAAATTTGTCAAAAGGTATTCGTCCTACAGTCTTTACCATAGATGTGAATGGGTATACTTAATTATACGCAAACGAAAGGAAGAAGCATTAATATTTTCCTGTGAAAATGAGTGCGACGCGAGTGAAGATTTGAGAAAAGAAACCAGATGTCCATCAAATCGGGTGACCAGAACGCAAAACAGAATTAAAAAGCTGGCAGATCTTAAATTGGGCTCAGCCCACCTCTCTCATCCAGGGCTGCAATGTTACATCTGCGAATTTATTTCCTTTTTAAACAAAGTTTTGTGCTTTTACTCCTGTGGTAATATTCACGTAAAACAGCATTCACATACCAAACACTGGGTTAATGACGAAGATAGAGCTTTAAGTAGAAAATAGTTTTTATGTAAAGAGATAAATTAAAATAAAAAGTGCACAACTCTTCTTAAGTGGAAGGAAGCTACCTTTTTTCCCCATCACGTGGAAAATTGTGCGGGTGAGTCCTTATTTGGGTTAATAAAATAATGAAATTATAGTTTTTAAGTAGAAAATAGTATTTATGTAAAGAGATATAATTTACTATACTCTGTATTTTATCTTTTTATAAAAATAAAAATAAACGACGATATCATCGTCCATTGCGATGTTTTACTGTAACCATTGTCAACTGCCAATTTAGGGGATATCGCCCAACCCTATTTGCAAACAGTCTGTTCCTTTTTTTAAAGAGTAAAATATCCGTCAACATTATGAATCTGGATCATTGTGTATTTGACATTGAACCGTATTTTACATTGAACACTTGGGGATTGTTGCCCATTTAATTGGTCATTAAAATGCAACACTTTACAAATAAAACTGCATTAGTTAATCAGATTACATTTGTTTTATATTTATTGTAAACATTATGAAATGAATAAACCCATAGCAACTTTAATGTAGGCCTAATACAGTTTGATTTATGATTTTTTTTTAAATTACTTTCGGCCCACGTCTCTCAATCAAGTTTGATTTTTGGCCCTTCATAGGAAAAAGTTTGGGCACCCCTGGATAAGAGTAATGTTAGATGTATAACATTTAAAAATAATAAACTTTTACTAAACTTTTTTTTTTTTTACTAGATTTTTTTTCTCTCTCAAATGGTCTACGGACCCCTGAATATCCCTTGTCCAAACCATCTCTGGCTCTGCAGTTATTGTAATTATTGGACAGATGTTACAGCTGAGCTAATTGTGCACTGATTCTGCTTAAGTATTAGATCAAGACAGGTGATGTGATTTACCTCTGGCAGAGGACAGCAGGCCCATCCTCCATCTTTAGTCTTACAGCACGTGGTTCCATCTAGACAGCTTGCAGTGTCATTACAGGGGACATCTGAAGACAATGAAGACACAATAAATGATAGAAACAGATTAAAAGGGTCATTAACTGCATTTGTATGCTTTTATAATGTTAGTAGGATTTTTACATCAAAACATTGTCAAAATTTTGAAATATTTTAGCCCTCTGATTTGAATACTCTGTTTGAAGAGGCTGCTGATATGTAAATACCCACTGCTGTGATTGGCTGACATCTTTGCTTTAAATATAGGTTACCACTCTTCTTTTATAGTCTCACACTGAACTGACTAACAGCTTCAATGATTATTAAAGGGGGGGTGAAATGCTGTTTCATGCATACTGATCTTTTTACACTGTTAAAGACTTGGAATCCCATACTAAACATAGACAAAGTTTCAAAAGTTAAGGTGGACGTTTGATGGGAGTATTTCTTTGTCAAAAATACTACTTCCGGTTAGTCATAAGTTTCGGCAAGTTTTTTGAGATCATGCGTCCCCTTTGACGTTAACGGGGGCGGAATTTCCTTGTATGGGCCTTACGGACAATTCTACCGGAAGAGCGTGAGAGAGAGCGAGGGAGAGAGCGAAAGTAACAGGCTACGCCCATCAAAGCGCTGGCTTGTAGGATGCTAAACAGGTGATGTGCACATAACAATGTCACCAAAAAAGTGCGTTTTTGGTTGCCAGACCAAGACAGTCCTGCACAGATTCCCCAAAACCCCGCGTTAAGGCAACAGTTGATGTAATTTGCTTTTCCGGATCAGCAACTGAGTTGCGCGAATGTTTATATCTGTTCGCTGCATTTCGGTGCCGACTGTTTCATAAACAAGGCCCAGCTCGACGCCGGATTTTCCCAATCGCCTAATGCTGAAGGATGGAGCAGTCCCAACGTTAGAACCGCGGGCGGTGAGTGAGACTGCTTCAAATGTCTGTGTCTTTGCCTATGCTCATCAAGTAGCCCAAACATGATCACGTATAGTTAATTGATCAATGGAGCATGCGATGTGTAGTGCGTGTACATTTGTTTAGCTGGCCACTATATGTGTAACTTTATGTTTGTGTATTGTAAAAGCACTCCAAACAACAATACACAAAGAAGGGGGAAATATGTTGAACTAAATAAGCACGCTTCTTCATTCAAATGCGCTACTATTCCGTGTCTTTCTATGTAAACACTAACTAATCCTGCCGTGCAAAACCGGTCCGCTTACTGTCTACACAAACCACGCGTAAACACACAAACACACGTGCACAACTGCACTTCCCACATGTACACCTTCAAAGACAAAAATACGACGATATAATTCAAGTATAAATATGTAAATAACACAAGCCGCTAAGCATATTATATAGTTAGTGTATAACTTGTACCACATACAGACGTCCTGCTCTAGTCGTTTTTGCTGCTGCTCCTGTTCAACTGCAGCCTCTGGGTCTGATTCCGGATCATAGATGTATGGCTGTATCTGATTAAAAGCCATATTTTTATTTTGAATAAAGTTTTTTTCCCGCTGTTAGGGATGACGCTCGACTCAACACACAGCGCGCTGCTGCACACGTCATTATTTAGCTCCGCTCACACGACACGCCCCCACCCGCTCGGCTTTTTTCGGAAAGACTCGGAACAGCGCATCTTTCTTATATAATTATAAAAAAAATAAAGACTTTTCGGAGATATGCAGGATGCAATGCTACTCTATAGGTACTCAAGATTGACATGACACTGACTGAAACTGAGTGTTTCACCCCCCCTTTAAAGGACTTTGTGACTTCCTACTTTTCTCCTTATATATTAGTGAGTGGCTAATAAGTCAATAAGTACTCCTATGCTGCCATCTACAGTTTATAGTGGGCATTTCATATCTCTTTAAATAAAAGCTTGTTCGCCACTGATACCCCTTTTCCACCAGAATGAACCGGGTGCTAGATCAGAGCCAGTGCTAGTGTCAGTTCTAAGTTGGTTCAACATGAGAGCCTTTAAGAACCGGTTTGGCTTTCTACAGGCTAGAGAGCCACCACAGAGCTATAGGTCTTACGTCACTGTATACGTCTCATCTTTCTCGCTAGCATTTTAGCAATGCAAGCAAGGCAGCGGGATCTACAAACACACCAGTCTTGTTTGAGATGCATCGGTGCTGCGTGGACCGATCCGCGTATGATATCAAAATACAGCGTGAGCGATTCAAAAGCATAAGGAGTCGTTTGTGCTCTCTGTAAGTTACTTTGATGTTATACGTGATCAGTCTGCACAGCGCACGCCGATGCATCTCGAGCCTTCCCTGAATGGCTCATGGCTTTATGATCCTACATCGGCATCAAAACGCTGCAAATCCAACGCATTCGTGCAGCTCTCCATGATTTGTATAGACGGAGATTACAATTGAGCAGCTGTTAGCTTGATTAGCTGCTATTTGAAAAATGGCGGTCACAAGTTTGTGTTGCTCTTGTTGATCACGGTAACACCGCGCCCAGCAGCTGACGCAAGTGGTTCTTACTTCTAGCCCAGCAAAGTTTTGATGCTACTTAAAAACCACTTTTCCTGACTCGGAACTGCTGCTTTGGCTGTGGAAAGACAAAGAACCGATTTGAAACTAGGCTCTGCCTCCGAAGGCACTTGCAGGCAGTGATGGCGCGGGAACGGCTGATGTACAGTGTTGTATTTGAGGTAAAAAAATTATATAAATAATGTTGGGTTTCTCACACAAACCGATCGTTTCGTGTTTTAAGACATCAATGCCTCACCACGAGCTGCTGTGTTTAATATGGGTTTGTATGTCTATGTGTGTTTTACTCTCATAGTGACATTCATAGAAAAAACATTCCATTGACATGCATTATAGGGCAATGGGTGGATCTAAAAATCTTCATTTGTGTTCTACTGAAGAAGCAAACACACCTACATTTTGGATGCCCTGGGGGTAAGCAGACAATCATAACATTTTCATTTTTGGGTGAACTATCCCTTTAAAGAGAAAACCGTTTTTCATTCAAACAAGTCAACGTAAACAACACATTCGAGTTAATTGATAAAATCGATTTATCGCCCAGCCCCTTTTACATAATTGAAAATAACCCCTTTCCTTGTCATTTCATCTAATTGACACAGCAGTGGGCTGGGCCAAAGATGTGATAATGGAGAAGTAGATGTTGATCTGATTCTGCAGAGGTGTATTTGGCTGCATTTTACGATCCTGCAACACGTCATAATGTTACAAAATCTGACAACAAAAAAGTTTTTTTCGAGCTTGGTTTCAATAAAAGCTGTTTTTGGTCTAAAGAGGAAATTTGAATTCTGAAACTTACAGGATCTTTTATAGTACAATGGCATTTTACATGTGAAAAGATCAAGACAAATTTTATTTCTCAATTCATGACCCCTTTAAGAACAAATAAAAAGTTGGTTTTATATGTGGCTGTGATGGATTCTGTAATTTGAACTACCTTGTCTAACATCCACATTCTGATTGCTGATTAGTTGGACAGGCACCTTCTCCTGCCAGGGCAAAGAGGTTGAAATTTCTTGACATGTCCCAGCAGCAACGTTACAAGTCGTACCATGAGGACAGCAGTGGATGAAGTCTTCACAACACACGGCCTACACAGAAAATAAACGCACACCTTTAACTTTAATCCAATACACATCTCTACATCAGGATTTGCTATATGAAACAGACGTCATGGTTGAGATACTCGTCAAGTGATTTACCTCTGGCAGAGGACAGCAGGCCCATCCTCCATCTTTAGTCTTACAGCACGTGGTTCCATCTTCACAGCTTGCGGTGTCATTACAGGGGACATCTGAAGACAATGAAGACACACAAAATGATAGAAACATATTAAGAACAAATATATTTTAGTATTTATGTGTCTGTGTAAGATGAATTCAGTGATTTTAACCACCTTGTGTAACAGCCACATTCTGATGGACAGGCTTCTTCTCCAGCCAGGGCGACGAGGGTGAAGGTTCATCACATGACCCGGCAGCAACGTTACAAGTCGTACCATGAGGACAGCAGTGGATGAAGTCGTCACAACACACGGCCTACAGAGAAAATAAACGCACACCTTTAACTTTACCCAATACACATCTCTTCACCAGGACTTGCTATACGAGACAGAGATGTCATGGTCAAGGGGTGATTTACCTCTGGCAGAGGACAGCAGGCCCATCCTCCATCTTTAGTCTTACAGCACGTGGTTCCATCTTCACAGCTTGCAGTGTCATTACAGGGGACATCTGAGCCTGAATATGCAGAAGGCACAGGAAATGACAGAAACAGTTTAGGAAAGGTTATATTTTATGTGCGCATAAAATGTATGTGTTGTCATTTACAAATTTCGACGTACTCTCTGAGAGTGTACCAGACAATGTAGTCATTTGGTTTCCACCAGTAGTGATTTGTTTGGTTGTAGTGACTTGAGGTTCAGCCCATATTTCTGCAGCTTTTGAAGGAGAGCAAAGAAAATAAAATGCTGAATTATATAAGTGGAAGACTCCACTGGAAGTTATCATAAAATGTATAAATCTCTCTGACAATAGCCTACGTTTGTGATCTTCCCATTCAGCCCTAAGGCGAGCAGGGAACTTGTCCCACATGGGCAGCTCCTGATTGGTGGAGGACAAGCATTTAGAGCCTTCAACATCACAAACACTGTCCTCTGGGCAACAGTGGATTTGATCATCACAGCATACAGCCTAAAGAAACATGTAATAGAGAACAGAATGCACATTTCTTTCAAGGATTCTTATGGATACGAACAGGATATCAGGATGTATTTGAAACACAACACTTTTGTCACAACTTTACTGTCACTTTTTACATTCAATTGTATTTATACATACCTAATTATTTAAACATGTTTATCTGACTGTGAAAAAAATTGCAGGTCTATGCCCATATTACTGTATCGAAACTGTACCCATACCCTTGGCATGGGGCAACACGACCATTGACCACCTTCTGTCTCACAACACGTGGTGTCCACAGGACACTCTGACTTCCCATCTCCGCAAAGAACAGTCCCGACTTGTCCTAAAAACAATCGCATGACAACACTGATGTGGAAACACACTAAGATGACTTACATTTATTTTGCAACAAAAAAAAAATTCTACTGTAAATGCTAATTATAATAACAATAACTATTGGATGCTACTAACAGGATAGACTGTGATTGGCTGTACATTATTTAATTGCTCATCAGCTGAAAAATGGTTCTGAAAGTGATTCCAACCACATTGTTCCTCTGTGTCGTTATGGCTGTGGTGTGGACTTCTCTATTCTCATAGAATAAGAATAATTCTTAAAAGTTCATAGTTATAGTTATCATTATAGTAATCGATCTTGGTGTGAGCTGGGCCTTAAAACCATAATACATTTATATGGGATGATGCATGTTTTAATCATTAAACTCTGGTCCACCTTTATTCTTTAACTTCCATACCTTTTTGTTTGACACATGAACTGCTGTCTTCACTGCATTCATGGTATTTTGGGCAGCAGTGTTTCCCATCTGAGCACGCAAGGCCCTGAAACCATTAAAACTACAGTCAGCTTCACAGTGCAAAACATTTTAAAACAATCCTTGCCCATTTATTCATTAATTTACATTTCATTGACTCACAAATATCAATCTGTCTATATGGGTTTATGATTTAGCCACACCCATCATTTGGGACAGGGTCCTGATGCAGGCCATTCATCATTTCATGGACTAGGAGGCGATGGTTTGGACACACATTCCTGTAATAACGTAACTTACTTGTGCTACTGGACAACATCCATAAGATGAAGTCATCAGCAGACAGGAGAACTCAGCAGGACAGAAAGAGCCGTCCGGGCAGGTGATGTCGTCTTCACTTACAGGTATTGAGGGGATCATTCTGAAGGACTGAGGGACAAGAATTATTAAGACATTGCAAACTGCTTTGAGTGCTATTATTTCCTCTCTTTATATAATTTCTCACTCTGGGAAGGTCTGTCTGTTGAGCCGGTATCCTCTTCACCAGTGGCAGTGTATGTGTGGCGTTTATACAGTCCATAACACTGCACAGCATGCCTTCAGGACAGCAGTGCATGTGATCCTCACAACACTCTCCCTACACACACACACACACAATTGTACACACACGAGCTGATCGTTTATACATGATGACAACCTCCTGATTACAGCTTCATTTCTTTGAGCTCTTTGAATAGCAAGGTCATCGAGTTAAATAGTCATTTGCATGCTGATACTATACGAGTGCCTTATCATAACCTTTATGAAAGGAGATGACAGCGTGGATGTGTCTAGTAAAGGGTGCTATTAAAAAATATCTGACAGAGCATAAAAAATGAGTGACCGCAGAACACTTTAGGGCTTCCGTATCGATGAGCAATTTACTTTGTGTTGTCTAATCTGATCTGCTTTCTACAAACTTTATTAGGTTTCTAGAAGAGTATCTGAACCTAATACTCTGAAATGACAAAACTTAAGCTAGTCCCAGGCTAAAATGCTCGTTTGAGCTGTTATAATGGAAAATTATATCTTAAAATATATCTGTGTCATTGTTTTGTCTCAATTCGCACACCTAGGCAGGATTATAAACGCTACTTAAATGTCCTAAGTGAACTAAGACCTAATCCTGGCTTAATTTTAGCCCTGTCTGTGAAACCAGGACTTCATGTAGTTGATTCTCTCACGTGATGGAAAGGGCAGCAGCTGATCTCTCCGGTGGGATCCTGGCAGCACGACTGGCCTGCCTCACAGAATTCATTGTTGGGGCACTGCGAGCAAGCAACCAGGGTCACCAGAGCTAGGCCTACTGTCAGTTTCAACATCTGGATGGATGGAAAGAGAGAGTTCAAATGTTAAAACGAACAGATTTGAAATGTGAAATGTGACTGATGCATTTCAGTGGAAAGTCATACAAACAGGTCAAACCCATCAGACCTTCACATCTCAGATACATGGTACACAATTTAATAAAAATATTAGTATTTATAGTTCACTGGATGCTCTTTTAAATAGTGCAAATATATATTTTTTAATTCTGGCATCGCTTCCTCTTTCACATCTACAATTTTTAGGCAGATGCTTGCCAGAGAATCTATGCTGACCTCAGAAACAAAAAATAACTAAGCATTATGAATGTTTTAGATTTCTTTTTCAAATTCCAAAAAAGAAATGTGGATATACAGTTGGTCATATATTGGGATATATCACTGCCTGAGGTCACACCAAGGACACTTAACAATTAAAAGTGTGCAATTGTATTTCCTTTTTTCTAGACTAATGGAAATTCCCCTTAGGTTTGCCAACCCACAATCTGCAAAAAATGAGGAACTGTATGGTTCACCTGTTGTTTTTATACAGGCACTGTATAAAACAACTTAAAGTTTAAAGTAGTTGCTATTTACCCTCAACATAATAATCAATTTATTTCATTCAATAACATCCACATCAATAAACCTCTTCTGAAGTAAATAAAAGAGAGAAGATGCACTTTAATTCAACTTACCTTTTAATGTAATGAAGAGGAGGATGTGTAAACAATTGAAAGTGAATGACCAGTCCGTGGATCCGTGGGGTCCAAGTTACTGATCTGTAAGTAAAGATAAATGTTTTAGATAATACGAGTATATAAATAAACAAAACTACATTTATCTTTCCATTTAATTGGCTTCCACATTTTGTTACATATTAATATTAAAAACAATGACAATAATAAAAACTGACGATAATAATAAAAACGGAAGATTTAAAATTCTAAACAGACGATCGTGTATATGTAATGAGTCTATCAAGTTTAATTTATAATTTCGAGAGTCAATTGATTGTAGGAAAAAAATGGCATATAGCAACTAGTGACGCGTTACGCTGCTTTCTGAACCACAATGCGCAAAACAGATTGGCACAGATTGGAAACTTTCACAATTCAGTTTGAATGCACAAAGGACGTCAAAGACGAATGAAAGTTATACAAGACTTACCGTGTCTCCTTGCAATGTTCCCACACGGAATAAAGAAATTTTTACCTCTTAAATAAATGTAGACTTGCCACGCTCCGCCTAATTTAGAGGACAGCCTTTGGTTAATGTAACTGCCCAACATGGGCGTGTCATCTGATATGTGTTTAATTACAAGGAAATGCACATGGTAAAATGACCCACAAGAACGAGCACATGAATTGTTCATGATGAACAGGATCGTTTGGATATGATAGGATAAAAAAAATAGTTTATTTTCATCCCAACGCATGTGAAGGAACACGCTCAGTTCCCAGCAATAAAGCAGCATAGCAAACAGATACCAGCATTAATAATAATAATAATAATAATAATAATAATAATAATAATAATAATAATAATAATAATAATAAAATTAGCATAAAACATTTAACATAAAAAAATGCTACTGATGCAGTGAGATCCAAGCAGACAAGCAATAATTAGGCTATATCAGAGATCAATTTGAAATAGGAATAATATTTTATTAAAATGTAAAATTATTTATCTAAAATAGTCTAACAACATCAGAGTATTTGAAAAAAAGGACCCAAAAGAAGTAAGCTATTTGCATAATGAAAGGAGAAAGAAGCAGCAGAAGAAGAAGTAGAAGAATAAACCCGAGTCTTCTGAAACTAAACATATGCTGTGCTACAGAAAGGAACTAGGAAAAGTTGACCAGGAAAAGTGTTGGAACACTTTTCCTGGTCAAAAATGTTGGAACTTGCATAGGAACTTAATTTCCCAGTTTCAAATTTCTGTTCTCATGATTATGTGAGTCTGCCTATTTAAGACCTGTGTTTTCATTCTCACTTTGCATAGTCTTGTTTTGTGTTACATTGCTATTCTGAGCAATTGCCTGTATCTGTATTCTGAGAAGTATGACACGATCTATGTTCACCAATGAAGACTATAAATGAAACATGCACAAGATGAGCATCAGCAATATGGTTTCATACGGGCCAACTACGATCAGAACTTTATCCAGGAACCGAGCCACTCGAAGATGAAGATGGCTCTCTTGGCCTCAGTGACCCGGAGCCTCTCAAAGCATATAACTAGACTAATAATGAGGCAAGTGCCACCAGACAGTAGACATTTGGCATGACACTGACACATTTTATTAATAATAAAATAAAAAGCTGGTGTCGTTACATCCTTAAAAAGCTAATTACTGATTGTACATTTTTTTTATTTAAGACGAAGTTTTAAAAACTTTCATTTGGTAACTTTCATTTAGTACTATACCTGAACTTTAAGCTGATGCCTATTTTCCTGTGGCCTGCAATTTTCCAGGATGTAACGTCCCTTACTGGAGCCCGTCTTAGACCGACTTGTAAGGTCCAGGAGACATTGCGAACCTGCTCTCTTCCATCTCAGATAGGTGTACCCAAATTTAGAATCAGGCAGATATAGGGATCTCATTTTAATTTTCTTTACAACTGTTTTAATTATCCTTGTTTCTATTTTTATTTTTACATATGGTATTCTTATTTCTTATGCATTTGTTATTATCACTGTTTTAATTAATTTCTATGCAAAACACTTTGAATTGCCATTGTGTATGAAATGTGCTACATAAAATAAACCTGCCTTGCCTTGCAATGTTTTGGACATAATCAATCCAAATGGTCTCCCCTTATATAACACTAACGAAACAAACATCTAGATTTATGGCACAATGGGCCTCATTCATGAAACTTTATGAATATATGAGCAAATTCTGAGTAATTTGCGCGTAAAATGGACCTTCACGAAAACTCTGCTGCAGATTCACAAATGCTCCACGGACTCGTTAATTAAACGTGTGTATGTTAGTGAATTCCAAACATGCGTAAAAAGGATGCGCGTGCACTCTTATTAATAAGTTGCATATTCCCCGCCCATGACTTACATGCAAATGACGTGACCAGGAACGCTGTGGACTTTTCGGAATTCTTTCTCAGGTTTGGATCCAGGATTTTGCATAAATGTTGAAGAGCCTAATTGGCCATATGACTAGCAATACATATTGAATTATCGTGTGTCCACCAAAGTTTTAGCCAGCTAAACACTGGTGCTCTTCTGAAAATGTACAGCTGGTGGCATGGCTCTTGAAAGCGCTTTGCAAGTGCAGCGTTTTTTCCAGCTGAGATACTTTGCTTAGTATGATACAGAATATCCATGGTAGTAATGTGATACTAGTATCTAATTTTGAAGAATATTACTGAATTTAGAAATGCAGTAAAAAAAAAAAAAAACGAATTAACTCTATTATTGTTGTTCGGTTCGTGTACAAGTCGGCTGATTGGTCGGTGTAGTTTTTGTTCCGCCTCTCCTCCACTGTGATTGGACGGCCTGGTAAAAAAAGAACAGTGACAAGCCTGCCTATTACCCAACGTTAAACAGTACAAACAAAACAAAAAAGACGGGGTAAATCAACTCCTGAAATATTATTATGGTAGGCCTGTCCTATATGGTGCATCAAAATCCAATGTCATCAGTTTGCCTAAATTAGAACACAGAACGTTCAAATGTTTTACGCATTTACTCGTGGTAGGGAACAGGTGTAAATTTCTTTCGTACCAACTAACATTTTGAAAATACGAACATTTTCGTGAATCCGAAAATTTACTTCAGAGCGGCTTTACGAACGATTTACACACAAATTCGTTCTGCTCGTGTTTCGTGAATGAGGCCCATTATTTGTATGCCTATATAATACGCATACTGTTGTTAGCCTATACATTATGTTAAATCCATAGGTTAAATCAATTATGTGATCAACACCACCCCCTTGCGAATATAGGCTGTCGATAACTCGGAGTTATAATGCCGCCCAGCAGGCTACCTGAAACGAAAGCGAAACTGTTCTTTCCTGTTTGCTTCAACAAGGTACGCAATTGTCTCATTTGTTCATTTATAATTAGTGCTATGCGTAAAATAAATTATAATTAGGCTATACATCACAAAAAACAAGCGAATACAGTGGTCTTTAACGAAAAGTCTTGTTAACTGAATGTTTTGTCATTGTTTAACAGATAGTCGTGAAAGACGCAGCGAATATCACAAGTGAAAGTGCTTAGTTTCAGAATATTTTATTAAAAAAATGAAGAACAAAAACAAAACAAAAAAGTATAAAACATTGTCTTTTCCTATTTTTCAAGTGTTGCATAGCGTTTTCGTGTTGCCATTGTGTAAACTTCATACTAAAGCTTTAAACTGGAATAGCTCGATGGATAAATGCATTAGATTTTACGAATCTAATGGTTTGAACCATAGGGTTTGAACCCTGGTTTGTAAAAATAAAATAAAATTAAAAAATTTAAAAAAAATACGACCTTCTTCTGTCTTGGGTAACAGTGTTTTCTGTATGTCCACAGGTTCAAGTTGGCAGAAATGTCTACGGAGGTAAAGGACGTGATCTGTCAAATGTTTTATTTTAATTTTTATAAAAACTATTTTGCAATAGATTATGTATTCAGTACATTGACCCTGTGTGTCATGTCTGTCAACTCAGGATTTCTCTCTTGTTATGGATGATGATTCTTTGGACAGTAAACAGAAGGAGATCCACAAATACAAGGTTTGAGAGTTGCTTTTAAAGCTGGATACCTGTCAACCAAAATTCAAGGCATTAATCATTACGTCCTCTCACCTGTCCGCAGAAACAGCATGAATTGTTATTGAAGGAACAACAAATACTGAGCGATGGCATCGCTACAAACAAAAAATTTGCCAAAGAATTTAGACAACGAGCTGAGAACAGGAAAGTGTCAATTGAGGAAGAAAACAAGAAATGTACTAAGACAATTCAGAAAGAGAAGGTCTGTGTAAATAAATATACAGACACTCAGTATAACCTATATATATATATTTATTATTATTATTATTATTATTATTACTATTATTTATTTGTTTGTTTTTTGCTAATGTGTTCCTCTGTGTGCAGGAGAAATGCACAGCTACAGAGGAGGAGAAAAAGAGGCTGCAGATGGAGATAATGAAAATAAAGGAGGAGTTGCAAAGCCTGGACTATAAAAACAGCAATCTGAAAAAACAAACTGAGGTTCACAGTATAAAAATATATAGTATCAAATTTATTCACCAAATTATTTTGACTTGTATTCTAAACATTTTCTATATTTTCCCTTTATATTCATATTAATTTGACCTTAAAATCTCCATGTTGATTTAAAAAAAATCCATGGAAACATGAAGCATCAACTGTGAGATTAACACAGCTACATTGCCTCCACAGATCTCTACAGCGGTGCCTGAGAGGAGAGTAGCTTTTCAAGGAAAGACCAAAGAGGGAGTGCATGCTGTGAGTTTTGATGTGAATTCTCGTATAGTTTATCCGATGGAGGGTGGAACGGCACTGATCACCTTTGAGGAAGAGGATGGTATGTAGCATCGTCACAGTGCGAAACAATGTCAGAAGTGCTTAAAGGTGCAGTGTGGAATATTTATGAGGATCTATTGACAGAATATAGTATATATGATTATGTTTTTAGTGGTTTATAAAGACTTTACATAATGAACTGTTATGTTTTTATTACCTTAGAATGAGCCATTTCTATCTATATACACCACGTGTCACCATTTTGTTTCTACAGTAGCCCTAAACAGACAAACTTCTCTACAGAGCTCTAGCTACTCTCTGCTGTCTCAGACAATGACATCTTTGTTCTTTGTCGGCCACCATAGCTTCATGTGCATCGATAGAGAGGGGTGAGCAGTGGGCGGTTACAAGTCCCAACCTCACCACTAAAATTTACACACTGCATATTTAATAAAGGGGCAGATCAACTGTAATACAGAATTTATGCTCATTTACGCGTCTTGATTTTCTTTCACAAAATATTTTAAGTAATTCTTCTACAGTTTGGGATCATACAATCAAAGTCAGTGGGGTCTGAAACAACATTGAATCACATAGACCAATCACTGTTAATCTATTTGACTACAAGGCACTCCTTTGCCCACAATATCTGAAGGCCCCCTAACCAAAACTTATTTTAATATATGGTCACTCTTAGTTCTTAAAAAAATGAGGTTGAAATAAAATAAGAGAAAAAGATCTTTATTTTTTTTAATCCTTAAAATCACTGTAATGCATTGGCTTCATTCAAATCTCTTCTGATCCTGCATCTTTAGTGGCTCAGAAAATCTTGAGCCAGAAGGAGCATAAGGTGGAGCTTGGGGACTGTGTCATCACTGTACAGGCTAAACCCATTCAGTTCCTGGTACCTGAATATGTTGAGGTAATGGAGAGAAGCGGACTTGTGTTTACCTACATGGATTATATTATAGAGTGCATTGTGGACTATCATGACATAAAACATCTCTCTCATTTCTCTCTCCATCTGTTAGATGGAAACACAGGTGTGCCCACGCAGAATCCTAGTATCTAACCTGCCAAAGGAAGAAGCTGAGGACAGAGTACTAGACAAACTGGACATCCATTTTTCTAAAAAAAAGAACGGAGGCGGCGAAGTGGAGGACACGGACATGCTGCATGACTCCGGCACTGTGGTCATTACGTTTGTAGAGGATAATAGTACGTCAACCAAATTCATGCAATCTGACATATCTCAGCACAAGTTGCTTGAGGTATTTTTTTTCTAATTCTTCTATTTGTTTCTCATTTGTCTTCAGTTGCCAAACGTCTCTCAGACAAACAGGATTTTGAGGTGGATTTTGGTAGGAAGAAGTACAAGGTGAAGGTCACTCCATTTCTCAATGGCGAGATTGCACGGATGAAGGTATGTCATGATAGTTTATACTGTTAATACTGCTGTTGTTAGGATGTTAACCGACTGTCGCTTCCTCTCAGATCTGTAACTCGGAATGCGTGCGCACAGTGCTGCTTACGGGTATCCCTGACATCATGGACAAAGACAACCTGCAGGACAACCTGGAGATCCACTTCCAGAAGACAACCAATGGTGGTGGAGAGGTGGAAGGCATCATCTACAACCCCCTGGGCCACACTAGCCTGGCTTTGTTTGAAGACGACTGTCCTAAAGACAGCCAGACCGTGTGAGAACGCTAATAAACCTCTACAGTCCAGTGTTCTTATACTGCCTGTAGATGACAAAATAGAGAATGAATTCATAATAGACTATATAGAACTCTTTGTGAACTCTTGATTTGGGCCTATTTTGTAGAAAGACAGAATAGGATATTATAGGATAATATAGAAATGATCTATACTTCATTATCCTAAATAGAATATCAATTATATAATAATATACTTTTTTTCTTTTCTTATTTACAATCCTTAGTTGTATTCTTTGTCTTATGATAAAAATGTGGTTAGATTGAGTCAAGGTGTATGGATTCATCTGAATTATAGGAGGTACATGAAGACTGTACATGAAAAAAACAAAACCTTAAAGTCATAAATAAATGTGTCAAATCATTGTGATGTGTATGATACAGTAATAGGAACCAAATGAAACCAGTGCCAAAAATCAAAGAAAAGCTCAATTATATTCTACACAATGAAATTTAAGGTTATTTTTAAGATTTTTGTCCCATGCCAATCTTATTTGTAACAAGATGAACAGGTTTTTCTCATTACCGTAACAAAATGTTTTTTTTAATATAATTTATAATTTACTTTCAGTGATTAGATTATATCTAAAATGGCTATTAAGAAAATACATTGCTATTTTAGATTACATTAAAATAAAAAGACAGTCTAACAAATATTACCATGAAGTATCAATATTTTACCATTTAAATAATATATACATATTTGAATGGCTTTCCAGTAATGGAAAATGTTGTCGGAATTGTGCTTCACTGACACAGAAAACAAAATAATTGAAAAAAATATTAATTTGTATCGATAATGTTCAGGTAACACTTTATTTCGATAGTAGACATTCTATTGACTACAAGTAACTTTGCACCTACATGACAATTAACTTACAGCATTAGTAGACTGCTTAATATCTTCTTATTCTTATTCTGATGCTCCCTCAACAGACATTCTACTGACTATAAGTAACTTTGCAAGAACAACGTCAACATGTATCCTAACAGAGTTAGTTGGCATGTTACGTTTAGCTAGTAGAAATTCTAACGTTTAACCTAATATTCTAATTGTGCAAGATCTCCCTCTTAAAAAGATGAGAGAGGCCTGTAATTAACATAGGTACACTTCAACTATGAGAGACAGAATGTGAAAAAATTCACATT
The DNA here is from genome assembly GCF_024679245.1 of Pseudorasbora parva. Classification (NCBI taxonomy): domain Eukaryota; kingdom Metazoa; phylum Chordata; class Actinopteri; order Cypriniformes; family Gobionidae; genus Pseudorasbora; species Pseudorasbora parva. Next base: position 30,660,465 of record NC_090173.1, read on the forward strand.
GTCTGATTTTTAAAGGTGTCATAAACTGCCTTTTTTTAATATAAACACTGTTGTCTGAGGTCAACTAATGATGTTCGTGTGTTTTTTTACATTCAAAAACATCATAACTAATAATTAAGCTATTTTCTCCACTGGTTTTGAGGCTCTCTCCAAAACGCTGGGTTTTGATGGGTGTGATGCACTGGAGACTTGGAAGTAAACGCCCACGGCTAGAATTGGATAAGATTTGCATATTTAATGAGTTTAAGCTCCCCGGTCAGTTCACATGAGTGAGAGGAGATTGAGGGAGAAGCGGCAACCGAATTATTTTCTTGATCAAAGAGCTCGTAAACATCTTTATCAAACAAACACAATGATTTATTTCTCATCCACCCGCAATTAATTGGACTATTATTTTTATATTACGCATAGCCCGCACGATCGGTAGATATAAGCGCGACACGCGCACACACAAATATTTGTAGGTGGTCAAAGCAAGAGACACACATTTGGACGCAAATTTAGTTTATTTGTAAAAATACAGTAACAGAACAAGTAAAGACATCTACCCCGAAAACCACCAAAACAAACCAATCATGAACACAGCAGCAGCCCCCTCAGCACAGTAATGACAAATGTGAACTAGAACTCAAAGAGAAAGTAACAGCCAACTCCATCAGGCACTTAGAAGAGAGATGTGGAGTGCACAGATTAAAATACAAGTTTAAAATGAAGAAATAAAGAGAAAGAAATAAGGGGCTTCACAAAAAAAAAGAAAAAAAAAAGTGTATTCTAGCCATATAAACACTAAAATAACCAGAAATAAGTTAAAACCGATACATTCTACATGTTCAGCGAACATTACATATTTCACACACACTTACATACAAGTCACATTGTAGTTCCAGATATCATATAGACAACAAACAGCCTAGTGTTGATCACCTATGATTATCACATCAACATTTTTCTAGTGGTCTCTAGAGCTGTTAATGTCTGGGCCATCCTGAAGCCCTTTGTGCGTGCATAAGTTCAGCTCGATTTTAAATCATCAAAATCTGGTAATAATATATTGTCCTTGACGTACCACCCTTCTCTAGACAGACATATACAATAATTTACACTTTGTTTACATTGTGGAAATAAAACTTCCAATGTAGGGTATTTTAAAAGAAAATGGAACGGTTTAAATTAAAGCAAAATTAATAAATGCATGATGGTCTGTATTTCTCTTACATTAAACTAAATACAAGCGGCTTGGTGAATGAACATTGCATTAAAATCAATATGTGCTGAAGTCTGATCCTTCTCAACTGCCTGATTTCTTATCACCATTCCCTCAATATAAAACTGAAATGTTAATACAGTTAAAAGTTGTAAATACATTAAAAACAAAATGTGTTCAGCTATTTAAGGAGACAAAAAGGAAACAGCAAAAGCATAACTGATTGGGGAAAAACAACCTTTAAAAGACAGGATCAGCAACTACTGCAAGGAGAAAATATTTACTTGTGCCTTTGTACTTAGTTTTATATGGCTTATGATGCATGTGCTTGACAAGCTTAAGGACGATTTCTAGTGCTACACATTGTGCTGTATGTATCTCTTAGCAAGCAGGATGTAAAGTCATCTGGAAAAAAACTGCATATCTAATAGGTGGTTTTCCATTTAGAAAGGTTGTTACTGTGTAGAATAACACCCACCAATTTAATCCACACACAAACACGTGAGATGAGAGGTTTTAGACATGAAGCCTGCATGAGATCGGTTAGACGACCAGCGGTGCCCAGTCCCTTGTAGTGCGTCCATACTGAGCACGGAGAAACAGATCAGAGGTTTTAAAAATTATGAACTTATTAGGAATTCAAGAGTAATTCCAAAAGTAACAAGATTATACCTGGATATCAGTGAGCTCCTTATGGAATTTCTTGGCAAGGTCTGGACCGTTTTTCATTGTAGGAATTTGGTAGGTCTAAAAGATAAAAAAGAAAGTTTTCCTTAAATGTAGTAATATTTATTAAGCTGTAAATATGCTTTCAATGGACATTTGCATTAGAGAACTGAAGTGTGCATTTTCTAGTTACCTTTCCTCTGTAGAGCAGACTGCCAACTGGACACACCACACACGCAGTGCCAGAACCGAACACCTCCAGAACCCGTCCATCATCTAAAGCACCTATCAGCTCCTTCATTAATACTTGACGTTCTGTGACTTTAAAGTCCCCCTAAAAACAAAAAATACATTGATACAGGCATGGCAACAGACACCTTGGTACTTGATATATAACATTGTCAGAGCATCTCCAAAACTGCAGCTCTTGTGGGATGTTCCCATTCCGCAGTAATCAGTATATACTAAAAGAGCTCCAAGGAAGGAACAGTAGTGAACCGGCAACAGTCATCATGGTCGGCCAAGGCTCATTGATACACGTGGGAAGCAAAAGCTGGCCTGTGTGACGAGCAGACAAGCTACTGTAGCTCAAATTGCTCAAGAAGTTAATGCTGGTTCTGATAGAAAGGTGTCAGAATACAGTGCATCGCAGTTTGTTGTGTATGGGGCTGCATAGCTGCAGACCAGTCAAAGTACCCATGCTAACCTACCCTGATTGGTTATACTCAATTCTAGTCAGAATATGAGTCTGATTCTGCTCCATTGGGCTGTGATTATGGGGCGTGTTTCAACCGAACCAGGAAAGACCTCAATTGGATAGACCTACAACCAATCAGAGCAACGGAGCGATGCATAATGTTTGTTGTCAAATGTCGTTTGTCATGACAATGTAGTTGTCAACTAAACACGAGGATCATTTCTGAGAGAAATAGTGAAGGTGAATGCATATACAAACAAGCTCTCTGTTTAGGATTAGAACAAATTCAATCCAAACGCCTTTGATGACGTGATGATTACGTTACTGTTGATCATCTGTCCGTCATCGTCTAAAGCCCACCCTGATGATTTTTATTGGTCCGAACAGTTTCTGTTTGAGCATAATTAGTCCTTTATGGATCAAGTCCAGGGGTGCTTCCCAATTCTTATTTGTGCATCCTCATTTCCTTTCCTTGCTCCTTAACTCCACCCCTTCAGGATGCGAGGAAGACGCGAGGAAGGAGGAATTGAATCTAGTGAAATTATATATCCTCGCTCCCTTTAACGTCACTTCAAAGCGGCGTCAGTTAATGATGACAGCACCGCTGGATTTAGTGGAGATTCTTGAACATTAGAGATAACTTCATATATTGTGAGCTTCAGCCTCAACAAAATACCACATTTGTCCATATTTGAATTAATATTACCAGTTATTATTAACAATGAATTCCAGTTTTTTATTTGTTGTATAGTATTTGTTTCTTTTTGTTTGTCTATTTGTTTCTTTAATTTTCTTGTGCTTTGATATAATTCTGCAACTGTCAGGTGGTTATTTGACAAACATTTGTGTCTTGTACATGTAAACATAATAATAATGATTAATAAACTGGGGCACGATGTGAAGGGGGAGGAGAGTTAATGCTTGCGTCATGCTTAGTCGATAAAACACTTCCGCAAAGGATACGCCAGTGTATCCTAGCTTATGACTCCTCAGGAAGCTCCTCACTCCTCCATCCTCGCCTCCTCACGGTGCAATTAGAGCATTTTAATATCTCCTACAAGATGGCTGAACTCCATCGGTTTCCGGGTCATTGGATGGAGGACGGAGGAGCGAGGAAACGAGGAGGGATATTGAGAAGCACCCCAGACCGAACTGCCCAAGCTCAAATGTTGTGGGCGGGGCTGATTTCGGCTGCCATCCAGGCTGACACCTGTCCACCGCCAACAGTGGGCACATAAGCATCAGAACTGGACCAGGGAGCAATGGAAGAAGGTAGCCTGGTCTGATGAATCACGTTTTCTTTTACATCATGTGGATGGCTGGGTGTGTCGCTTACCTGGGGAACACATGGCGCCAGGATGCACTATGGGAAGAGGAGGCATTGTGATGCTTTGGGCAATGTTCTGCTGGGAAACTTTGGATCCTGCCATCCACATGGATGTTACTTTGACACACACCACCTACCTAAACATTGTTGCAGACCATGTACACCCTTTCATGGAAACGGTATTCCCTGGTGACTGTGGCCTCTTTCAGCAGGATAATGCGCCCTGCCACAAAGCAAAAATTGTCCAGGAATGGTTTGAGGAGCATAACAATGAGTTTTTGCGGTGTTGACGTGTCCTCCAAATTTCCCAGACCGAGGATCTGTGGCATGTGCTGAAAAAACAAATCCGATCCATGGAGGCTAAAGTTTTTTAGCTTTTAGTATGACAACATCAGCCTTAAAGTTATGAATAAGCTGGTGTGTTCAAAAAAAAAAAAATGACAAAGAGCATTTAGGATATATAAGCATTCAAAATTTACGGTCTCTCACTTCCGCTAAAATGAATCACAGATTTTGATGACATCATTGTAGACTTCACCTTCTCATCAAATCTTCTGTCCAATCAAATGTTCTCTAGAATCTAAAGCGCGCCCCCTACACTGCTGTTGGAGCTGGGGCTCAAATCGCTCAGTTGTTTACACATTTACTAATTTCTACATGGTGAAAAGCACATAGCACACTATATATACACAATAGGAAACGATTCAGTGTAAATATGTTTTCAGTTTAGGCGAATGAAGTCTGGTTTCACTTCACCGCAGCAGCACACACACAGTCTAGAGACCAGAGCCGTTGATTAGAGTCACAGCGTGGAACATATGCGCGAGTCGGCACAGACAACAAACATATCGGACCTATCTGAATTCTGCACAGAATCAATGCTGCATTTCAAGCTGATATGGAGGAGATTATAAGGATAAACGAGGAAACTGGCTTTACCTTTACCAAAAAGAAAGGCTCTAGTCAGACCTTTAAAGGATCTGCTGTTAACATCAGAAAATTTCAGAGAATAAAAAGACACATCAATAATGTATAAAGTCTACTCTAACAGTTTAATTTCTAAATGTTTCTCTAATTTCTTGTTGTATACATACTTTCCAGAACTGAATATTTTTGCTTTGCATCGTTCTAGTGAGTTGTCGTCACTATAGCCCCATATATCCCGCTCTCTGGGGTTGTAAGGCAAGAACGTAAACTGTGTACATACATTTATTGTGAAATTTGCTTATACAAGTAATTTTTAATTGAAAATGTTCTTCAGGTTTATACATCCAATATGAAGTAAAGCCAATTTCAGTTGGGAAACAATATGTTGTATTTATAAATTTTACACTTACTATTTATCTAACAGTTAAAATATTTTTTCTTAGATTAAAAATAGATGGATTTTAGGAAGGGGGTCCCTCATAAAGGTTCATCATATTTGATTCCTTGTCATCATAAAGTTTGAAAACCCCTGCCTTAAGGGGTCTATGCCTCGACGGGTCAGGGATGTTTTGCCAGCAAAAGGGGGACCAACACAATATTAGGAAGGTGGTCTCACCCATTCTCTGGCAAGGTCCAATAGCGACTGCCTGGTGACTCCTGGAAGAATGACTCCATCAAGTGGTGGGGTGACGAGCTCCTTCTCTACAAAGACACACAAACGCATTGATGCAGAAATGCATTAATATTTATCGCCAGAAGGGGGAGACAAGCATCATCATTCCACAGGGAATACTGAACTATCAACTAAATGAACATCTTCACAAAAAATACAGCGGAGTTATTTCATGAGAAACTATATCCCACAATGCAATGCACCTGACTTGACCTGGCTATTCTGAGTGAGAAATTAACCTTAAGCAATATCCATTTACTTTAACAGGCTTTTTTGTCTCAAAAAATTCTATTTGATAAATGAATTTGGCTTTTCCATTCCTTCATGATTATCGATTAAAGATAGAAAAAAAAAAAAACCTAACAGATTAAAAAAAGAACAACTTCTAGCCAAATAAATATAGGAGCACAACTTATGATGTTATCAAAATTATAGAAGAACTCAAATCCCTGATAGGAACTGCAGGAACCCTGTAAGGAATTCTCTCTCACACGTTGAGTTTTCATGTTTTTTGTGGGCATATTTTTATATGATTTTTAAACTGTACAAACTGTATATGCCATCCCCTAACCCTACAATCGCATAAAACTTGCTGCATTGATACATTTTCAAAAAAAACATCATAAGATGGTTTCCTCATGGGGACCGAAAATGTCCCATCATGTAAGATATACCTGGAGAATTTAAAAATACAACTTTCAACAGACATCCATTACTTTTCAATTCATTCTTCATCAAGAAAGATTCTAAATCAAGACACTTCAGATGCAAAATGACTTGTTTTCTGTCAAAATGAAGTGAGTTTATAATCAAAACGAGAACAAATAGCTGCCAAGTTTTTTCATAACTTATTGACACATTTGTTTTGTTCTAAAGGTGCACTATGCAACTTTCCGTCCACTGGAGGGTGCCTATTCAAAACAAATGCGTAGTTTGATGACGCAAAGTGTGAGCGCAGCATCTTGGGACATGTGGTCTTCACATCACAGCCGATGGAAAATAGGACTCAGGCAGAAATCACATTCATGCATGCGGTTATTAGCGTTACTGTAGTATGAAGCAGAACAGAATCGAGTGTTGTGGAGCGGAGCACGGCCGCTGGAGCGATTGTTATACAAATACCACCTCACGAAAACCGAGACTTTTATTATGACGGGACGGAACACAATCGCCGGGCGCCTGCACTGATCTGCTCTTCCGGTTATGATTATGAGGTAATGCAGCTCTGTGTATCATATTAGATACATTTAAGTGTGTTGAAAATGTTATGACATTACTCTGTGCGTTAACCAAATAAAACACGACACGAGGGTAACGCAGATATGAAGCAATTGACAGGCGACTTCCTCAGACGCTATGCTGAAACGTCCCGGTCCTTAGTTAAAATAGCAATTCTCTCACAATTTACAAAGAGTTGGAAACATTTGAGATATTTGTAAGTACTCAACTGAACAAAATATATAACACTGGCCTGGTGGTTTTTGGATATTTTACTGCAAAAATACTACACAGTGCACCTTTAAGCATAAACTCACTTCAGTATGATACATTTTTCAAGATTTTATTTAAGATTTCACTTCAGATTTCTCAACAAAATGTATCTTGATATAAGGAGGTTTAGATTATTGTAATGGAAAAGAGGACAAAAATACTGAAGACGATATACATTTTTTGCAATGCATGCAACATATAATTCCTTAACTCTCTGCTCTGATTTAAGACCTTTTTAAGGCCTTCATTTGTGTGAATTAAGACATGCAGAAACCCTGTAGAAGCTGCTCTCACCTCCTTTCTCTGTGGTCCAGTAGATGAAGAGATTCATGGTTCCGACCTCAGTGATCTCCTCATTCTCTCCGTACAGCCAGAGGACCTGCTGGCAGCCCTGCCTGGCTGCCTCGCTCTGAACAGCGATTGTTGGCCCGTAGTTACTGTTAAAACAAAGCCACAATTGCAGAGCTACGTTCAAATCAAACATTTGAATGGAAGAAGTATACAAAAAGTGAAAACACTGTGATTCTAAACAGACATACACGGTCTACACATTATCTGAACACTACAGGACAGCAGCAGAAGCTTTGCTGAAGTGGGCCTTAAATGCTTAATGGAGCAGTAAGACAAGGGCCCATAAGAGAGGCGAGTAGCGAAAATTACAGCACATAAACAGAAGCCAGAGCTGCATTAGTGCGAAGGGTCGGCAGAGCACATGACTGGCCTAATGCAGCCTGTCCAAGGCTCAACTTCTCCGAATAACCTAAATGTGAAAATCTCCTCCCAAGATTAGAGAATTAATCATTCAAAGGGCAATGGAGTGTGAAATAACCTCCAGTAGAAGTGTAAGTGCTCTTCTGCCATTCATGATCTCACCATTAAAACAAGAAAATGCATCAATATCCTGCAACAAGAAACTGGATAAAAGTTTAATGCAGATGAGTAACATTTGAAATGCTTTAGCTTTTTACTTATATGAAAAATACCAACCAGACAAAATGGTTCCAAAGTGTTCTTAAAAGAACTGTATGTAAGAAATGTATTTCAATTAATCATAAAATGGTCCTGATATGTCACTAGACATTAAGAAATCATGTTAATTTCATATATTTATATCACTGACAACAGTAGTCCGGCCAGGATATTGTCATTTAAAAGTTATTGTTAAAACCCTCAACTGATAGATGTTGACCTGTTGTGTTTTGGCCTGAAGCTCCACCCTCCACCTTATCTACCAATCACGAAGTCAGTAGTGTTTGGGCATCCGGGTTGGCAGATCTGCTCAAATTACCACAGCTGCAGATCTACAAATGTTCCTGCTGATCCTGCAGCCTATCTGGCAACCTCGAGTCAGGGGGGAGGGGGAGAGGGAGAGGGGATAGTGATTGCAGTACCAGTTTTGGCCACAATCTTACATACACTTCCTTTGACATAAAGGTCCCACTTGTTACCTTAACCATATCCCACCTCAATAACACCAAGTGTTTTGCTGTACAACATGAACATAAGTACATTGTACAAACATATTTTTAACGCAAGTAAAAAGTTGTTAAAGACACCTAATATAAAGTGACCAAAAATAAATATTTCAGTGACATTCTTAAATTAGCAGGGTTAACAAGGCAAATGTAATTTATTAACACCACAAACATATTCACAAGGACACGAAAAATACAAATTGGACTTTGAGATGTTCTTTTCTTTTTTTCCCCTATTATCAATTAAAAATATTTCTATTTTATTCACTGTTGTACAAGTCTTGTACCAGGTCTTTGTAAAAACTCACCCTCCCATCTTGTATTCTCCAACGCCGCCCCTCCAGGCCCGAACGTATCGAGGATCTGCCAGCAAAGACACTGGACTAAAGCCTCCAGTGGCAAAATAAGGTCCAACGGGTCCAATAATGACAAAGAGCAAAGCGTGACCTGCTCTTGACACACCTAGAGAAGGCTGAGTTAAAGAAGGATGTTCACAATTAAAGATGATGGTACCAAAATCATTCAACATATTACACTCACTGGCATCTTTAGCAAGTACACACTTTGCTAGTACCAGGTTGGGACCCACTTTGCCTTCAGAACTGCCTTATTTATTGAGGCATAGATTCAACAAAGTGCTGAAAACATTACACATACATGATGGAATTCTCCCGTTCCACCACATCCCAAAAGTGCTCTGTTGGATTAAGATCTGGTGACTGTGTGGAGGCCATTTGAGTATAGTGAACTCATTGTCATGTTCAAGAAACCAATTTGAGTTAATTTGGGCTGTTACATAGCACATTATCTTGTTAAAAGTAGCCATCAGAAGATGGGCACACTGTGGTCATAAATCAGTAACAGTCAGTAACAGTGCTCAGGTAGGCTGTGGCATTTAATAGGATGAAAGTGTGCCAAAAAATATCTTCCACACTATTACACCACCAGCAGCAGTCTGAACCGTTGACACAAAGAAGGATGGATCCATGCTTTCATGTTGTTTAGGCTCAATTCTGACCCTTACATCTGAATGTAGCAGCAGAAATCAAGCAAAAATCAAGACACATCAGAACAGGCATTGCTTTTCCACTTTTCTATTGTCCAATTTTGGTGAGATGGTGTGAATTGTAGCCTCAGTTTCCAGTTCTTAACTGACTGGAGCTGCTGTAGCTCATCTCCTTTAAAGTTAGATGTGTTGTGAATTCAGAGATGCTCTACAGCAGACCTTGGTTGTAATGAGTGGTTATTTGAGTTATTGTTGCCTTTCTATCTGACCTTTGGCATCAACAAGGCAATTTTCTGCCCATTGAACTAGAGCTCATTGGATATTTTCTTTTTTTCTGATCATTCTCTGTAAACCCTAAAGATGGCTGTGTGTGAAAGTCCCAGTAGATCAGCAGTTTCTTAAATTTTCAGACCACCCCGCCTGGGGCCAACAATAACGCCACATTCAAAGTCACTTAAATTACCTTTCTTCCACATTCTGACCGTGTTTACATGCTTAAATGCATTGAGGCACTGCCATATATATGATTGGCTGATTAACAGGTGTACATAATAAAGTGGCCAGTAAGTGTATATTTATAATATTTAAAGTTTCTTACTTCAGTTCCTATAAATGTTGGTCTGATGTACAGGCTGGCGTCTGTGGAGTAAGGAACCCATTCTTGATCAATCTCAACCAGCTTATTGATACACTTCACCAGTTCGACCTTATCAAACAACTAGAAGAGACAGACAGGGAGAATATGTTGATGGCGATGGAAGAAGTTACAGTCCACAGATTGGCTCATATGAAATGTGATAAAATTAAAGAGCATCAGTCAATAAATTGAAGTGGCTCTGTAAGTGCTTAATAGGATAAAATGAAGACTAACAGGTAGGCAGCTCCTTTCAGTGCTCCGGTACATGCGCTCCATATTCAACATAGGTCTGAAGAGACGGATGTGGTTATCTACTCCCCGGAATGCCTTCATGCCCTCAAATAGCTGAGAATGAAATGGGAGAAAAGAAAAGATCAGGCAAAAAAAGGTAACCTGAAGAAAAGAAAAACACACAGTAATGTTGGAAATTATGGTTCACCCCAGTTCAAATGGCAACTAATAATAAATAGTAAATAGTAATAGTTTGAAATAACAAGGATTTTGTTCGTGTTTTTAAAGACTTATGTGCTCACCAAGGCTGAATTAATTTAGTTAAAAAAAAATATTTTAAAATGTAACTTATTCCTGTGATGGTAAAGCTGAGTTTTCAGCATCATTACTCCAGTCTTCAGTGTCATATGATCCTTCACAAATCATTCTAATATGATGATTTGCTGCCAATTATCATCAAATATTATTAGTGCTCAATTATGAATAATAGTTCTAATTATTAATGCTGTAAAGATTTTTTTATCAGGAATCTTTCGATTAATAGAATTAATTTATTGAACCTATCTGAAAATGTAAAGTGTTTTATATTTATATTTATAACATATGATACAGTTAAACATCAGTATTATACAGATTTTCAGTACTGCAGTAATTTGCAGTATTGTATCCGTTATAAACCGGAAGTAACTGCAGTCACACTAACGAAAACGGGCAGAAATATTTGTGTGCTGTTGAGGTAATTACAGGAGTTGTATTCATGAATATATATCTTGTAAATATATAATATTAATATATTATAATAATATATATTAGGGGTGACCCTGAATAGTCGAAGATTCGATGCATCGCTATACGGAGCCTGATTCGACCACGATCTCACGGTCGAATCTTCGCGGGTGTTATGAAACAAGGAGCTCGGGGCTGAGCTTTGCGTACGTCTTCACCCTCTTTAGGCACAATCGGCTTAAGAACGTGCATGTAAATGCACTCAAAGTGTTCTTTTCCTCTCTAGGCAGGTATATTTTTAGGTTTATTTATCAAAATGTTCTTTTATATATTTGTGTGATGTTCTGTAATTTGATCGCGGCTTTAACATGTTATGAGAAAACGGTTTATGAATGTTTATCCACCACATTACCTTTTAGGCTATATATGACCTAAATAAGAAAGCCATTGTCATTTTTTCTGTCAGTTGGCAGGCAGTTTTGGTCGCTTAATTAAAAGTTGTTGCTGTGTGCTGTGTGTAAAGGAAAATAAAAATAGTTTTACCCTTCTGCTGACAGTGTCGTGCCCCTCCCGACCCATTCACACGCACAGATGATTCGACTATCAGTCGACCATAGAGAGAGTCGACAATTCTGATTCGATTGTCTAAATCCTAAGTCGAGGACAGCCCTAATATATATATATATATATATATATAATCATAACATAAAAAGGAAAGGAAAGCTGGGCATACACCGAGCGATTTCTATGTGATTTCAGCAAGATTACCTACTCACACTGTACGAGTAGATCGCATGCGATGTAAAGCCAAAGCTCACGATTTATGTGCTCATACTGTGCGGTCCGACCGTCGAGCGCGACTTGTCTGCTCACACTGTACGGGCGAAAAATGCTCAATAAAACCCCTGTGGTGACGACAGACCATGGTGTACTATAGAGAGATAGCTTATCAAATGCATCAGCTATTGAAAATTATTATTATTAGCCTTAGCCTACTTTTATTATTAAATTGAAATTACATTAATTTGCACCCCCCCCCCCCCCCCAACAATTTCATAATGCATAATCGACACACTGCATAACATAATAGATTACTCCTCACTATTTAAAAACATTTAGAAGAAAGAAAAAAAAAAAGAGCAACATGATTGTGTCAAATGCTGGAAACGGTTCCCACTTCTCATCATAATACGATTAAGTAGGAAGCTAAAAGAAGCTAAAAAAATAAAAATAAAAAAATAAGTGTGAAAGTAAAACAAGTAGCCCTAAATTAATGATCAACTAGCTAAATGAATAAGAGGCACTGGATATGCTGGATGAAATGAAAAGAGGGAGATCATTCTAAACCACCGTGTGTAGCATATAACACCTCACGACAAACGACGCACGATAAACCTGAAAATCGGAACGACCCAAAAAAAAAAAAAAAATCTGAGTCGCACGAATCAGAATTCGTCTCGAAATTGGATGAAAAGTGCAGTGTATGACCAGCTTAAGAGGCCAAAATAAGGGACCGTAGATTTCATCTTAAAAGTGTACATACGTACAAAAGCTAGATTTTGCGTATGCACAAAAAACGATTTGGCGTACGCACAGGCTAACAGTTAGCCTGAGGTTCATCATGAGTTACTGGACAGACCAATTGCTATTTTTTTTTTAATATTTAGCCCTATATCTGGAGATCCTCATGTATTTGTCAAACGGTGGACCAAAGCTTTCCAACGCATGTTCTCGAGACTCCGCCGAAATGGCAACAAAGCCGCTAAAACTCAATAAAACGCAAATGAGCTTCTTTACAACTTACTGTGAAATTGAATTCTTTATATTTGCTATCAGTATTCTCCACACTTCAAAATCCTTATATGTTTATTGAACCATGCGTGGACCTATGTAAAATACGGGACAAGACGTGTTTGATACTGGACATTTTGCTTGTAAATACGGAACGATTCCGTATTTCGCGGGTGAGTGGCAACTCTAGTTGCAGCAAGGGAAATGCTAATATTCAAGCATTTAGGTGATGGTTTAGATTTTTTCCATGGTTTGTGTTGTATAGGTATGGGATAATATTTTTTTCTCCCCTCCGATCTAGCGTTCTGGGCCATTATCGGCACGATACCGATTAAGTGGATTGGATCGGGACATCCCTATTATATACACATATATAGATGTCAAGACACGCACTCCTTTACCTCAATGGAGTAATGGAGGGCTGAGGAAGCAGGGTGAAGGGACAGATTCTGGAAGGGCTTGATCTGAGGTGCCTCCCATCCTCCTGCAGCAGACCAACTGATGGTCAGCATGTGGTCTGAAAACTGCTTGCCAAACACAAGGGTTGAAGGGTCCGGCTTTGGCTTCAGTACAGGGTTCTTCTCTATGGTAAGATCTGCAGCCTGACACAAACAAACAGGAGAGAAAGACAGAAAAAGAGGGAGAGAAAACGAAAAGACAGAGAGGGGCAGGGGAGTAAAGCGGGCACGTGGAGAGGTGTTTATTCATTATCATTGATTGCACATGCATTAATTAATCTGGATTCATCATGCAAGTCAAGCTCTTATGGAAATTGAATTCAATTAAATTGCCATGAGAAGAAGGGAAGGGGTTGTTGGAGGAAAGAAAGCGTGCAAGAAGGCAAAGGCACAAAGAAGAGACATCAGATCCCAAAAGGTGACACCGTGGCTTGCTTAAACTTCAGAAACTGCAACCTTAAGATGAGCCGTAAAACTTTACAGATCTGCATTGTCCCCAAAAACGTGATGTGAGGTAAATCTGAAACTACTGCACAAATTCACAAGACCTGAAACAGGCTCTCAATTAAAGGTGGTTGTGAGCCTTGCTTGACAGGTTTGTTTTAATACCTTGAAGGAGGTACTGACGAACCGCAACGGCCCACATGAAAGGGAGATTGGGTGAAGAAAGCGTCCATTTAGTGCCTTAAAACACAGAAACAGAATGTGACTTCAACCATTTCCTTTCATGTGTTGTTCTTGACAGCTGCTGTTTAGCCCTCATGAGATGTGAAGGTTAAGTATGTACCAGCTTTTATATACCTGCATTTGTGTACAAGGAGACAGCTGTGTCACACAGTAACAGCGCTTTTAATAGCTAAAAACCCTGAGTGAATCAGCAAAGCAAACAAAAGTAGTGTATGTTAGCCTATTTTTAATAAACTAAAAGATACACACCAGTGAGCTCCTAATCTAATTCGTTTTCTTTGCATGTTATGTTTTATTAGGCATTTGTTTACATAAATAATGTAGCTCAATCTGTTGGGCGAACTGAACTCGTCTTAACCCTGTCACAATGTGGCAAAAAAAAAAAAACAATAAAACATTTTTTGGAAAGATTTTTGACCAATATACTATATATATTTCCATTGTCTTATGGAAAGATGTTTGACCAATAGCTGATGAAAAATGAATATATTGTAATTTGTAACTTGTATTTATTTGAATTATTAGCACACATAGCAAAAGTTTTTAGTATCTTTTACAACTTCACAACAATATTCCATGCTAGTATCTATTGGGACAGTAGTAGTGAACTATGATTTCTAATCTCCCTGGTTAAAATAGCAATTCACTCATATGTAATGTGTGACTATTAGTCAGAACCTTTTGGTTGAATATTAAAAATCTTAAATATTTAACTAAGGAATTAGTTTGTTTGTTCGTTGTTTAACGCTTTGCCAGCTAACTGTTACCCCGGAGATATTCATGGCGAGAAAGAGATTATTTTCTTAAAAGTCCTAATTAGTAAGTACTGGCACTTAAATGACAGAAATAGGTGGACTACACACTAGTTGGATATGAGTAGATAATCCATATGGATTTTATTTGCAAACTGTAACCAGTTTCTTGTCGGATAGTGACTAGTAGAAGAAGGAACTCAAGTGTCACGTGTACGTTAACTGTATTTTAGTAACTAAAAACACGACACTGCTGCTGTAATGAAAAAGTATATAATAAATAGAAAATAAAACCTCGTCGTATTGAAATACTACTAATAAAAAACGAGCTGACAACATAAGTTATTTTTTTTTATGAATTAACGTCGTTAAGTCGGCTTGCCGGAAATACGTGGAAAGCTCAAGCTGGAGTAATAGCAGAAGCGATTACCCGCGATTTGCAGGAATTTTAGATAACAGAAACTCAGTGATAACACAAAATATGTCGTTTTATTCTGAATAATAAAACAAATACTTAAAATGTGCATTCCGCACCTGCGATTACTGAAACTTGAGTGCTGTCGATTTGCAACGTCGATGATCTGCAGTTTGAAGCTGCTAATTTCAGATCTGTTAAATATACTCCAGATACATCGATTGTGTTTAGACAGAACCGTTAAATATTGACAGAAGGATTTGGAGATGTGGTGGCGGAGATAAGTGAAATGATCTTTGAACTCACCGTCCTGAGCGCTGCCATTGCTGCTGAGATGAATGGTAAACTAGTCCGAGTGGGAGCAACTGCCCCAGACCGACGGATCTCTGCGTTCCGGTTTGGACTCCTAGAGAAATAGCGGCAATCTGCTCGGGTTTTGAAACAGTAAAGCTTCATTTTTAAAAAATTTTGGTTTATTCTCATCATTTCAACACAAGACAGTGTGATATTTGAATCAAATGGCTTGTTTGAAATATCCTAAATGTTGTTATGTGTGCCTCTAGGATATAGCCTTCAAAAGTCAGATACGGAAAACTTTATTTTTCTGACTACTCATATGATGATCTTTTATAAAAAAATATTCATTATATCATGTATATATTATATCATTATATGCATTCTAAAAAAGGCATTATTATTATTATTACTACAAACAGTTCCTATCAATCAAAGGGTTAATAAACCCGCGGGTAGGAGTGGCGGAACTCTCACGTCTCATTGGATAGAAAAGAGTTGCAGTCAAATCAACGGGGTTAAACAAGGTCATGAGGGAAACATTCCGTTCATTCATTAGTTAGTATACGAGGCCTTGGTCCGATCCGGCTAATGACTGGCTTTTGGAAATTTGAAGAAATGTCTGTAATGTCAAAACCTTTAACTGATGATGTGATACAAATATAAGTAGGCTGTCTCTATTTTAAACAAGGGTCTGTGGTTTTAGATTTTACAGACTTCTGTAAAGACTTCTTTTTGCATATTTAATTGGTTTGGGATTTATTTTTTCTTTAAATGTAAATTTCTGTCAAAAACTTTCAAATGAATGATTTACCAGCTCTTTTATTGGCCATATATCAAAGCACTTTTGATATCAAAGCAATCATGTGAGTATAGACACATTATTTGTCTTACATTATCTCAGAATAAGCCATCCCAAAGACATTCTGCTATACTTTTAGTTAATATTGAACAAAATAATTTTACAGCAAATATGTGAAAAAAATATACTAATTGGTACAAAAAAAATATAGAAATAAAATGCATTAAACAAATAACAACCTATCAAGTGTCATTAATTAAGATTCCAGAAATCACAAACTACACAGTTCAAATCTGATTATTATGTGACAAAACTGGCAAACTGGTCTTTGCAAGCTCATTCAATGTACTGTAATTCACAGTTCAGGTCCCTTTTATATAATATTTAACTACTATAATACTGGCATTAATAAAAAAAAAAAGATAAAAAGAGGGGGGGGGGGGGGGGGGATTCAGCAGTTAGATTAATTACTTAAATTTTCCAAGGAACAATTACTGCACCATTTACCTGATCAAGAAAGTACACGGAAAGCAAGAGAAAAAACTATTTCTGAACTTCAGAAAACTTGCAATGATTAGTAAACAATAGTAAACAAACTAATTCAAATAAAAGTTGTGCAAATCATTTTTGTAAATGATTTGAAATGGTGAAATGAATAAATAAAAAAATCACAGTTATTTTAAGTGTCCCTGTTGCACATATTATATGAACTTATAATAGTAATAACAGTAAATTATACATAATTATATATAATTAAACCTAAACTAACATTTGTTGTTAATTAATTTTACCAATTTAATATTACTTATTTGTATAATTACACTGTAACAAAGGCACCTTAAAAAATGTAACAATCTCATATTTGAAAAGTCAAAATTGTTGCATTTAGAAGCAGCACTGTATCATAATCATCAAACAAGCTGTCTGAGAGGAGGAATGAAAAAACATATTATCATCACTTTCCATCATTGCTGAGTTATGGAACTTGACTTTTGAAGCCGTAGTTCAGTTCAGCCCCTCCACTTAGAAACAAATCTATCCCAGTACAGAAAGTAGCATCAGCTGCCAAGAAAAGGGCAGCTAATCCACTCTCAGCCTCCGTTCCCATCCGACCGATCAACTGTTGAGTAGAAAATTGTTACTATAACAATATCCACCGGCTTCTTCTATTGCTTATTTGCACTTATGAACACTTACCTGAGTATTTTCTCCCCCCTTAATTGTGGCCGAAGGGTTTTCAGTTTGGCCAGCAAGCTCCTCCCACAGAGATGTCATTATATTGCCTGGAGAAATGCTATAAAATAGTTTGAATTTAAAGCCGGGTAATATAACCATAATTAATAAACAATGTTTACAGATGGAAATGAAGTAGGATCAGATAAAATAAATAAATAACTTAGATATAAAGTAATTATAGAAAAATAAAGTAAGGAACAGCTTATGACGGGGTGATATGTCACTCACCAGTTCACTCTCACTTGATAGCGACTCTCATCCACAGCCATTGCTTTAGTCATGGCGGTGATCGCCCCCTTGTGGATATATGTAAGTGTTGCCATTAGTATCAAGATAGTCACGTGCATATGGCGCAAGAAGTGAAACTCACCTTGGTTGCCACATAGGGAACTGCGTCTTTTTGACCTATTGAGGCGACAAGACTGGACAAATTGATGATGTTTCCTTGTGTTTTGCGCAGGTAAGGCAGTGCATACTGCCACCAGAGGTAATAAAGGGGGGTTCAAAAATGAAACAAAAATCAGTAATTCTGCACAAGTAAAGAGACCACAGTGTTATTAACTTGACGTTACCTTGGAAGCAAGGAAGTAGCTGATGAGGTTCAGATTAAGCAGGTCTCTAAACTCCTCTGCAGTGCTTTCATCTGTGGGCTTGTGAGGGGGGTCTGATGTATCATTTAGTGATTTAAATTGAGATCAGAATTATTAGACTTTATTTTTAATCATTATGTTGAAATAAATTATGATTATTTTCAAAATAAATCCCAAAGTCCCTGTTTAAAATAAGGATCACAAAAAAAAACCTACAAAGAAGGCGAATAAAACTTTGACTTACGCCACCCAGCGTTGTTCACCAAACAGTCGATTTGTCCAAATCTCTCAATCGTCTCACTTATTAATCGCTTCAAGGTAAGATATGATAATACAAATAAACAATACATGCATTATAAATAAAACTACTTGGCTTTTAGAAAAAGAAATTATAATTATTGGCTGAAAACTGAAAAGTAACAAAAGAAAAGGGAAGAAAAAAGATAGAGAGGGTAAGATATTAATGATACATAAATTACAGTGTACATATTAAAATCATTCTACTTGCTTTCTTATTTACTGAAGATGTAATAAAATACATTTTAAATTGTTTTAAAAATATTTGTTGTCAGTAAACTTACTGGATATAAAATTGGCAAAGATTTATAAAAAAGCGAGCATTAATTTTAGTAGGGTCAGAATTTAAATATTCAAAAATGTCTTTAAAGATATGCATATACACTGATCAGACATAACATTATGACCTAATATTGTGTTGGTTCCCCTTTAGCTGCCAAAACAGCCCTGCCCCATTGAGGCATGGGCTCCACTAGACCCCTAAAGGTGTGCTGTGGTATCTGGCAAACAGATGATAGCAGCAGATTATTTAAGTTCTTTATGTTGCGAGTCGGGGCCTCCATGGATCGGACTGGTTTTTTAACCACAGATGCTTGACTGGATTGAGATCTGTGAAATTTGGAGGCCAAGTCAACACCTCAAACTTATTGTTGTGCTCCTCAAACCATTCCTGAACCATTTTTGCTTTGTGGCCGGGTGCATTATGAAAGAGGACACAGCCACCAGGGAATACTGTTTCCATAAAAGGGTATACATGGTCTGCATCAATTCTTAGGTAGGTGGTGTGTGTCAGAGTAACATCCACATGGATGGCAGGAGCCAAAGTTTCCCAGCAGAACATTGCCCAAAGCATCACACTGCCTCCTCTTCTCATAGTGCATCCTGGTGCCATATGTTCCCCAAGTAAGCGACGCACACACACCAGCCATCTACATGAAGAAAACATGATCCATCAGACCAGGCCACCTTCTTCCATTGCTTCGTGGTCCAGTTCTGATGCTTAAAATGCTTAAATGCCCACTGTTGGCACTTTCGGCGGTGGACAGGGGTCAGCATGAGCACCCCGACTGGTCTACGGCTGTGCACCCCATACGCAACAAACTGTGATGCACTGTGTGTTCTGACCTTTCTATCAGAACCAGTATTAACTTCTTGAGCAATCTAACCTACAGTAGCTCGTCTGTTTAATCCACCACACTGGCCAGCCTTTGCTCTCTACGTGCATCCATGCCACCCTGTCGCCGGTTCACCACTGTTCCTTCCTTGGACCACTTTTGATAGATACTGACCACTGCAGACCGTGAACACTCCACAAGAGCTGCAGCTTTGGGGATGCTCTGACCAAGTTGTCTAGCCATCACAATTTGGCCCTTATCAAACACGATCAAATCCTTTCACTTGCGCTTCTAACACATCAACTCTGAGGACAAAACGTTCACTTGCTGCCTAATATATCCCACCCACTAACAGGTAATGTGATGAAGAGATAATCAGTGTTATTCACTTCACCCGTCAGGTCATAATTTTATGCCTGATCAGCGTATTTTGCTGAATATCATCTTTAATAAATGTGTCAATATTTTTCCAAAGTTGTCCAGCATAGAAACATGACTAAATAAATAAGACAGTTTCTGTGTGAACTTAGCGAAATGAGAATTGTATCAATATCAGCTTTATATTTAGTCATGAAATGTTTGACGGTAAAATCTATTTTTTCTTTTGAAAGATGGGATAGTTCACCCAAAAAATTTAATTCTGTTATCATTTAGTCAGGCTCTAGTTTTTCCAAACCTGCATACATTTCTTTGTTCTGCTGAACACAAAGGAAGATATTTGGAAGAATGTTTGTAAACCAAGCAAATCTCGGCAGCCATTGACCTCCATAGTGGGAGAAAAATACTATGGTAGTCAATGGCTGTAGAGATCTGCTTAGTTACAAACATTCAAACAGGTTTGTAACAACTTGAGGGTAAATAAATTATGACAGCATTTACAGTTTTGGGTGAAATATCCATGGTCTAAATCTTTTTCCAATAAAAAAATAATAATTTAACCCTTTCATGCATAGTGGTCACTAAAGTGGACAGCTATTCAAAAATAATTTTCTTGCACATGCATCGGTTTTGATGGCATAGTTGCACATCAACCTCTACAGTTAACATTGCCACCAAGTGGCAAGCTGTTGTATATCTATTTCCCCCCCTCCAAAACAACATGGTCAATGACCAGTCAGAAATGTCAAGTTGCATCCATCCATTCCTTCTATCCTAGAAGAGTCTTCCAGGTCAAATAATTTAATTGTTGTAGCATCAAGCAAAATCTAATGAGTCATATTACAGTATTGTAATATAAAAGTATTCATATAAAAGTATTGATTTTAGATTTTGAGAAAATTCTGATGAATTATCTGTCCACTATAGTGGACATTATGCATCAATAGCTATATTTAAGCTACAATTAATATTATTACGGTCACTATTGTTTTTGAAAATACTTCATCTGCTTACTTCTCTCTATATAAATGTATGTCTATACTCTAAAGAGATGTATTTATGTTCTGAGAATGTAATTAGAAATGTAAATTGCATTAATATCAAAAAGATAATTTGATCACACAATGCTTTTGACTTTTAATGCATTACTCATTACATCACAAAGTAATTTAATTACATAATGCACGTTACTTATAATGCATTACTTATAAGATCAAAAAGTAATCTGTTTATGTAATGCATGTTGCTTGTGATGCATTACTTCTAACATCAAAAAGTAATCTGATTACATAATGCATGTTGGTTGTAATGCATTACTTTGCTCTTTACGTCAAAAAGTAATCTAATTACATAATGCATGTTACTTGTACAACATTGCTCATTTCAGATGAGATTAAAAAAACACCCGATTGCTAGGTTTTCTCTGAGGAGAACTATGGTAGAAATGTGTCTGTCTTGAACATAATCATAATTATCAGCCAATAAGGGTAAATCCACATACTCTGGTGCACTGGCGGAAGCATCTGCGTTAGGTTTCCACAGTTGTACCTTGACAGGTTTTAGAGATATCTGATTGAATCACATCATCATGTTCTGATGTCAAAGATGCGCAAATTTGAAATTGTATGAAGTTCAATTGCGTTTGCAATATTTCACATCTATATTTTTTGTATAGTTTTCATACAATTTTATTGACTGGCTTGTTAACTCTAGTGGACATCTGAAAATTTCTTTGTGTGTAAAAAAAAAAGTACAATAAAAACACGGGAAAAATCCTGACTGATGTTATCATAATTAATGCATGAAAGGGTTCAATAAAAGATTGTTGGAGATACAAAAATAATATTTTAAATAGGGATTTTCAAAAGGGATCTAACTTTATAATTTCTATCCCTTTTTAAAACATATTTTGCTCAGGAAAAGAAGTACAAGTATGAATGCAACCATACAACGCCTTTGCGTAAAGTTACCTTGATGTCATCCTCTTTTGTCACGTCACATGATATAAACATGCATGATCCCGGTCCTTCCTTATTCAGCACAGACTCAAGAGACTGGCCAGCTGGTAACTCAGCTGACAATTATAGGAGAAAGAAGGAAACGTTACTGAATTCATTGCTGTAATCAACCTTCTAGTCTTCAAAAAGAATATTTAATCAATCACATAACTTACTCTCTTGAGCGCAGAACACAACTTTGGACCCATTTTGCACTGCAGAGCAAATAGGACAATATTTTATTTAGTCTTTCTTTACTTTCGACTAATTCATGGAAAGATATATTATATAAATCCTTACCAAACACTTTAACGATGCCCCTTCCAATGCCTCTAGTGCCCCCAGTAACGATGACAACTTTGTTAACATAGCGCTGAACACAAGCCATGTTACTGTGTGTTATACGTCCACTTATGCGTACTAATGAAGGAAATGCAACAAAATGTCAAGTGTCTGCACACGACTGACTGAGCCTTGCTAAGTAAGCGGTTTCTAGTACACTAAAATCATCTGATAGAGAACGAGCACCCGACATGATCACGTGTATGTCAAATAGGGACGCTTCCTGGATCGTTGTTTCGAATCGTTTTTAGCGAACTCGATGAACCAGTTCACCAAGTCTGACTGAACCGTATGGATCCTATGCCTGCTTTCCCGTAAAAAAAAACCCTAGTGAATCGTTCCCCCCCCCCTCAAATGTTCAAATGAACCAATTCGGTTCTCCCCCCTAAAAATATCGGACTTCCTATCACAAGTGTCAACAGAAACATCACGTGGGTTATGACTTGTAGTGTTCATCCTGAATAAAGAAAGAAAAAAATAAATATGCATTTCTATTCACTATTTGTATACATAATAATTTCTATAAATAATAATTCAACACCCAGTTTTTTCTTAATTGATTGAAATATTTATTTATACCTTAAACAAATCATATTTGAATCCATAATAATTCAATCTGCATTAGCCTACTATTTTAATAAACTACAAAATATTTAATGACAAACAAAAATTACTTTAAAAGATTTGATACATTTTCCAAGAACCCTGATTTAATTTAATTTATGTTCTAAATAACTATGTTCAGATTTTTTATCTGTATTGTGGATGGTTATGTTCAGAATAATTTTATATTTTGATCAAATATTAATATTGTTTCCTGGCAGAATTTTGGGTTGGGATCAATAAACATATTGCACATTTTTGTATAGTAAAGAAAAAATATATAAAAGAGAATAAATGAGAGAGGCATTTTAAGGTGGTTGCTGGTGTGAAGATGTTTTGGACAGTGAGCTGACGAGGGGACGAGGGGCTCTGGATTAAATTTCAGCATGACAGCATTCCCCAGAGCTGCAGTGAGCATGAGAGGAGCGTGAAGACAGTGACCTACAAACAGGTTTAAGTAGCTATCCTTACTGCACTGACGGACGGGAGAACAGAGTTTATGGTTCAGGGTACAGGAGAAAACACCTCCTGTTGGACTCATAGGGTAGACCGCCTGGCTGAAGGGGGGACAGTAGATACACAGCTCATGGTGTGGAGCAGGTAGGGAAGAAACACGGACAGCTGTTCTGGACATAAGGTCACTAGAGGGTAAGTGGAGGGACATAGTGTCTAAAAAACTTTTATTTATAATACTATAAATTCAGAATATTAAGAGATAATTACTACTCTCAGGGAATTCTGACACTTTTGTAGAAACCTTTTTTTTAATCCCTTGCCTTCATGTCTTGTCTAAATACTTCAGTTCACACGTTCTCTTAGTGTCTTCATATAAACTGGCTCTGTTCATTAAGTGTTATTCTCGAGGTGAGGGTCAAAGTAATAATGGAGTCAACACAGGGTTAGGACAGAGTGCATTAAATATTTGTATATGATTTCATGGGAGAATCATTTAAGTAAGGATCTTCTTCAGTTACGTAACTGAAAAAAATTATATATATATACATATATATATATTACATTACATATATTCATTACATAAATATTACATATTGTCAGCATTACATCATTCCATAATTTAAATTTTTACTATCATTAAAATAAAAAGAATATTGCTTTAAATTGATTAATTTGTTGGTTTGAATTTATTATAAATAGTTTTATATGTAATGATAGCAAACAAGATGTATACAATAAGGATGGAATGATATAATGCTAACATAATATTTACATATATACAAGTCAATAAATGCATAATAAATTAGATCAAAAATAGCAAGTAAGTGCAAAATAATGTAACATGTTTAAATACATTTCTATACTCAATATTTAATTAAAAGTCATTTAAAGCATGTGTTAACAGAAAATGAGATCTCTGTGTTGAAAAGGCTGTCAGGTGATTCTGGAACTGACACCAGGAGGAATGACCACTTCTGTTAGTCAGCCTTGCTGATACATGTCTAACATCAATTATATGTTTCTACAATCCTTTGACTGCTGGGTTCATTTCTAGCTGAAATAATTCTTTTTCTACAGCATATAACAGACTGAGTAAAAAAGAAAGAAGAAAAGATGGACAAAGGAGGAGGAGGAGGAGGAGGAGGAGGAGAAGGACCTGACAGTGGAATCGAGGGCAAAAATCAAGTAGAGGAAGAGGTCAGTGAGAGTGACAAGAAGATCAAGGACCAGCGCAACAAGGCAGAGAAGGGTGACAAAGAGAAGGGTGATAGAAAGAGAGAGAATAGAAGATCTGGTTCAATGTGTAGAGGAGGTTGGGCACTGTCTGAAAGACTGGCCATCAATGTGTCTGGCATGCGCTACGAGACACAGATTCGAACCCTGGCACAGTTCCCTGACTCTCTGCTCGGAGATCCTCTGCGCCGCCTGCGCTACTTTGACCCGCTCCGCAATGAGATCTTCCTAGACCGCAATCGATTCTGCTTTGATGCCATCCTCTACTTCTATCAGTCTGGAGGACGGTTACGGCGGCCTGCCAGTGTGCCTCTGGACGTCTTCATGGATGAACTACGGTTTTATGAGCTGGGAGAGGATATCATGACTCGGTTCAAGGAAGAAGAGGGCTTCCCCAAGGAGGAACCTCGGCCCCTGCCAGACAATGAGATCCAGCGTAAGCTGTGGATGCTCTTTGAACACCCAGAATCCTCTGGAGGCGCCCGCATCATTGCCATCATCAGCGTGATGGTGATTGTGGTCTCCATCCTGATCTTCTGTTTGGAAACGCTGCCTGACTTCAGAATAGAAAAGGAGATGAGAGAGGTGAGAGGATTTACAATGTTTGACCAGAATGTAGCTAACACAGGATTTACACATTGTTATTATCAATTGCTATTCCCCTACAGAGAATTTTACCATCATTACACATAACATGACTAACAACTTGCAGCAAAACCATAATGCGAAAGAATGGTAGAGTTAGCAAGAAGCAGATGGGTTCCTGAGCATTTGAATTGGACTATACTATACTATACTATACTATACTATACTATACTATACTATACTATACTATACTATACTATACTATACTATAATATACTATACTATACTATCCCACATTATACTATACTATACTATACTATACTATACTATACTATACTATACTATACTATACTATACTATACTATACTATACCACATTATACTATACTATACCACATTATACTATACTATACTATACTATACTATACTATACTATACTATACTATACTATACTATACTATACTATACTATACTATACCACATTTTACCATTATTACACATAACATGACTAACAACTTGCAGCAAAACCATAATGCGAAAGCAGCAGATGGGTTCCTGAGCATTTGAATTGGACTATACTATACTATACTATACTATACTATACTATACTATACTATACTATACTGTACTGTACTATACTATACTATACTATACTATACTATACTATA
Organism: Pseudorasbora parva; assembly: GCF_024679245.1. Taxonomy (NCBI): domain Eukaryota; kingdom Metazoa; phylum Chordata; class Actinopteri; order Cypriniformes; family Gobionidae; genus Pseudorasbora; species Pseudorasbora parva. The sequence continues at coordinate 30,686,223 of NC_090173.1, forward strand.
CTATACTATACTATACTATACTATACTATACTATACCACATTATACTATACTATACTATACTATACTATACTATACTATACTATACTATACTATACTATACTATACTATACTATACTATACTATACTATACTATACCACATTATACTATACTATACTATACTATACTATACTATACTATACTATACTATACTATACTATACTATACTATACTATAGTACACTATAGTACACTATAGTACACTATACTATACTACACTATACTGTACCACATTACTACTAACTGTACTACACTATAGTACACTATTTAGTACTATACTGTACTACACTACACTACACTACACTGCACTATACTATACTATACTATACTATACTATACTATACTATACTATACTATACTATACTATACTATACTATACTATACCACATTACTACTACTGTACTACACTATAGTACACTATTTAGTACTATACTGTACTACACTACACTACACTACACTGCACTATACTATACTATACTATACTATACTATACTATACTATACTATACTATACCACATTACTACTACTGTACTACACTATAGTACACTATTTAGTACTATACTGTACTGTACTACACTACACTACACTGCACTATACTATACTATACCACATTATACTGTACTGTACTACACTACACAAACTATAGTATACTACACTACACTACACTACACTACACTATACTATACTATACTATACTATACTATACTATACTATACTATACTATACCACATTATACTATACTATACTATACTATACTATACTATACTATACTATACTATACTATACTATACTATACCACATTATACTATACTATACTATACTATACTATACTATACTATACTATACTATACTATACTATACTATACTACATTATACTATACTATACTATACTATACTATACTATACTATACTATACTATACTATACTATACCACATTACTACTACTGTACTACACTATAGTACACTATTTAGTACTATACTGTACTGTACTACACTACACTGCACTATACTATACTATACCACATTATACTGTACTGTACGACACTACACAAACTATAGTATACTACACTACACTACACTATACTATACTATACTATACTATACTATACTATACTATACTATACTATACTACACTATGCTATACCACGTTACTACTACTGTACTACACCACATTATACTAAACTGTACTACGCTATACTGTACTACACTACACTAAACTATAGTATACTACACTACACTGTACTGTACTGTACTACACTATATTATATTATATTCATTTCTGATTACAGGACAAGTGTGGATATCTACCAATCCTTGAAATTAGACAAAAAAAAAAAAAAACTTCTCATAGCATTTGTGACAGAGAGAAAAAAAAACAGATGTTTACATTTTTAAAGGTTGACATGTTGAAAAAAAACATGAAGAAAATAACACTGAGGCTAGTGTTGTTTGTATTATATACATTTTAGAGCATTTCGCAAAGTTGTCCAAGTACCATGTGTAATATGTTTATGCACACTCAATATTAAATTTCTATCAATTGTAAAATCAATCTTATACTGAATACATATGCATTTTCACTGATTATATACACGTCATATACAAAACCACATTTAAAATAACAAAAAAGTGTACATTTGCAGTGTGAAAAGTTACATTAAAATAAAATAAAGCACATATGAAGAGTTTGGGGGCAGGAGAGAGTGTAGGGTTATTGCTGAGATTATTTTAGAAGCGTCGTTAAATCTGATACACATTGGGAGCAGAGACTCTGTGGTGTTGGAAAACAGTCAAGTGAGTCCATGGAGAGATTCAATTGGCATACACAGATAGAAAAAAGGGAAGGAGATGAGAAATGACAAGATGACAGGTGACAGTATGAAAGAGTGTTTGTGCCTGATCGAGTGCGGGGAAAATAGTGAGGCGCAATGCAGGGTGGGGTAGTGTGCAAGGAGGGAAAGTTAGTAAAGAGTATCAAGTTAGTTTCCCAGCAGCGATCCACAACCCAGCAGCCTCAACACGCTGCCAAAGCAGCTCAGAAATTCTACATGGATCAGACAGTTAACGACAAGTAGGCCTAAACTAAAGCGGGTGAGAGAGAGTTGTGGAGGGTTATTCTCAAATTTCACCTTAGAGATCTAAGGTGTTATTTTTAGAGTAAGGACAACCCTTCAGTGCACATTAACACAGATACAGGGACTTGTATTAATAAACAGACCCACTCAAATGCTGAAATAGGAATGGAAACACACACTTCCACAACATCTTATGATGACTTTAGCAAAATCAAAATAAGCACTACGGAAGAGAACACATAAGAGCCAGCTAGCCAGACACAAGTTCACACATAGCACACATGCATATACACATCTCACATGTCATACCATCTAATCTCCTCACTTACTCTTTTAAAATCTGTTTACCAAGCAAACACACATGCTTAGCTTTGTTTTATACCACTGGTTATTTAAGTAAGGTTATAAATCTTTAGGGAAACATATTTTAAAATACCCCTACTCTGGTTACCTATTACTCACATACTGATGTGGTTTGCCCTTGTGTACATGTTACACTAAGTAAATTCTTTATTGAGTTGTAGTGATAAAGAGCAAAAATGACCGACCTTTGAGTGAAAGGTCATACTTTGACCCTAAAAGCAGAACGAGACCTTCAAGAAGAGGTTATCAAATGAGCAACCAAATTATTTCTGTCAGACACTTGTTAGGCAAAGCTTGTCTGGCCCCAAATGCAATGTCAAAAATTTAAATTATTATATTCTTTGGGTGCATATCTGCAGTCTCAGGATGACTAGAGACAGGACCGGCCCGACTCAAGGTGCGATTCGCTGACTGAAAATGCCTGCATGTCTTTTTAAGTTCAACTGGCTATAGCGGGCTTAAAGGGAGCTCTCTGTAGACCAGTGTTACATGTATGGTCTGTTTTGGTTGTTTTTCTCCTTGTACTTCCTGTTTTGAGTCGTCACATGTTCCTTTGTTCTGTGTCCCGCCACTTTTCCGTTGTCATAGTTACCGTGTTTAGTTTAGTCCCATTCAGCTGTGTTTATTTAATTGTCATCATTGTCACCTGTCCCCCTCGTTTAGTTAGTCAATCAGTATTTAGTCCTCCCCAGTTCACTCTGTCTTTGTCCGGTCTCACATTAAGGTAATGGTGTTAGATGTTCTGTTTTAAGTCTGAATTAAATAAAGCCAGTTTTGTTTGGAAGTTTTGAATCTCCTCTTCTCTGCTGCATCCAACACCCATAACAACCAGAAAGGACCAGAGAGAGGTCCCAGGGGTGATGAGGTGTGGTTTGGGAGGACTTAACCTCCTGGTGCCTCTCAGGAACCTGTTGTACCTGCCTCGTGGTGCATTGTGATGTGCTGCGATGGTGGCCACATACGCCTTCAATGTGGAGGGGGACAGCCTATGCTTCAAGCCCTTTTGAAGGAAGGAAAGCACAGAGCCAATCAGTATTTCGGGGGGTCTTCCCGTCAGGAAGAACACCACTCAGCGAACAGACTCCACTTCAAAGCATAAGCTTGCCTAGTAGAGGGGACTTGAGCAATAGTGTCATGCCCATCTCAGGACTCGGCAGTGTAGCCAGCACTAAAGCGGTCTCAGATGCTTTAAACCAGCTGTAGATGCCATATGTCCCAGGAGCCTCTAACGACAGTGGGTGAGATGCTCTGTCATACTGACGAATCCAACTCCACACCTAAAAGAAATGCTCTGCATGGGGGAGAGCTTGCTCTTTACCAGTTGACCCAAAGCCCAAAATGGCTGAGGTGCCTGAGCATCAGGTCCCTGTATTCGCATAACCGATCCTTAGAGTAAGCTAGAATTAGCCAGTCATCGAGATTGAGGATGCAAATGCTCACCCGCCTGAGGGGGTAAGAGCAGCCTCAGCAACTTTGGTAAAGACACGGGGAGACAGGGACAGGCCAAAAGGGAGGACATTGTAATGATATGCTTGACCCTTGAACTCAAAGCGTGAACTCAAAGCGTGAACTCAAAGCGAACTGTCTGTGTCGAGGGAGAATCTAGACATAAAAGTAAGAGTCCTTTAGGTTGATCGCTGCAAACCAATCCAGAGAGAGAACACGTGAGGATGCATTTCTGCATGAGCATCTTGAACGGGAGCTTGTGGAGGGCATCCTGGTTCAGAGCAGCCCCCTTCATCTCTGGGCCACCCATCTCAGAGCCACTTTGATGTGTGCTTTGATGGTGTAGCAGTCTGGACGGACAGCATTGCCTCCCTGCGGGAGGCTCGGGTGGACGCAATGCTTCTGGTGTTCCCGAAGATGGTGCAGCCGCAGGGAGACTCCCTCAGCGATGAGCAGGCTGTGACTTGGTAGCAGTGTCACGCCGGAGTCGGATGCACTTTATTGCCTGAGTCTGCTTCTGGACTGCCAAAAACTGCTGGGCAAAGTCCTTGACAGTGAGGAAGAGGCCAGCCTGGGAGATGAGGGTGCTGAGAAAGCAAACTTTGTCGCCATTCTTCTTCCCAGCCAGGTTCAACCAGAGATAGAGTTCTTGTACCACCAGTGTGGATATCGTCTGGCTGTGCCATAGCTTTCATCACAGCTCCTGCAACAACCCTCATGTGCCTCTTTGAGAGATTTTGCCTGATGGACCTCCTGGATCCATGGCACGCAGGGCGAAGGTGGCCTGTCCTGCGGCACTGTAAGCCTTAGTAGCCAGGGCCGCTGTCATCTTACTGAACGACAAAATGCAGAATGGTGAAGCGCTGCACTCTCACCATGTTTAGCACACAGCTGGATGGGCCTTCACACCGGCAGAGAGATCCCACGATGAGCTGCAAAACAATATACATTTCTGTTTTCTTGGGTAATATCTCCTGTTAGCAATTAAAACTGCTGTTTGCTCTAAAAGTAATGCTCTTAAACAGAGAATGATTGGAATGAGCGATCACTGTCACAACCGCTCGGCTCCAAAGCAAAATATGAATGAAGTAAGTAATGCCAGTCATATTTATACCTGTATATTTGGTTATATTTGAGTATGACTGACTGCATGCAAATCTCACTGGCTTGTTTAGTTACCACTTAGAGGTGAGCAGGTTCCTAGGCGAAACCCCATGACGTAATGTCGAACGTGATTGACTGGATGGGAACAAATTATACTTATGAGCCAGTTATTTTTATTGAATCAGGAATATGCAGCACAGTGTAGACCAGAACTCAAATGCATGACTAATGAGTCTGTTCTTTTTAGAGATTTGAACAGTTTTTGCTTGTTTTGCACCGCTATTTTTTTTTAAAACTAAGTTTACTTGAAGAAATTCCATAGAAAATCATATACTGTATTTAGTTATAATAGTTTAATAGTTTTAAATACCTAACTGAAAAACTTATTTAATGTTTTTGTTATTGTGGGTTATAACAAATTAAGTTGTCCCAAAAGGGTTTGCCCAATTTAGCTCACTTTCGGGTAGAACTTTTTCCCCAAAATATGGTTAACATACACACACAGATGTTAAAAAAAGTTAAACGTTTCAAAAGCACAACATTTTAAAAATATTATTATACTTTGAATATGCAAAATGGTCTTTATACTCTTACCATCAGTTTCCAAATTCTGCATTTCATTTCTCTTTTATTCTTTCCTGTCTTTTTTTCAGCAAAATGCATACCATTCTCACCTCGGTGGAAACAGTACCACAAACATCCCGATATCTTCTCCCTTCCATGATCCATTCTTCCTGGTGGAGACCATGTGCATCTGCTGGTTCTCATTTGAGCTATTGATGCGTTTTGCTTGCTCTCCCAGTAAGATGGTCTTCTTCAAGGATGTGATGAACATCATAGACTTCTTTGCCATCATTCCCTACTTCGTCACGCTCGGCACCGAGCTGGCCAAGTCTAAAGGAGCGACGCCGTCTGTGTCGCTGGCTATCATAAGAGTCATCCGTCTGGTTCGAGTTTTCAGAATCTTCAAGTTGTCTCGCCACTCCAAAGGCCTTCAGATCCTTGGCCAGACGCTGAAGGCCAGCTTGAGAGAGCTGGCGCTGCTCATCTTCTTCCTGTTTATCGGAGTCATCCTGTTTTCCTCAGCTGTGTACTTTGCCGAGGTGGACAGCCCGGACACGTCCTTCACCAGCATCCCAGAAGCCTTCTGGTGGGCTGTGGTCTCCATGACGACTGTGGGGTATGGCGACATGTACCCGGTAACGGTGGGTGGAAAGCTCGTGGGCTCCATGTGCGCCATCGCGGGCGTGCTCACCATCTCGCTTCCCGTTCCTGTCATCGTTTCTAACTTCAGCTACTTCTACCACCGTGAGACTGAGTGTGTAGACAACCAGGAGTACACACACGTCAGTACCTCTGTTTGGGAGGAGGAAGAGGGTGGTGAAGAAGGAGAAGATGGCGAGGAAGGGCCTGAGGAACAGGGAGACCGTGTTCCTCTTGAAGGAGGCACGACCTACAGGGGGATCTGCGCCCCTCTCAATGGGACTCTCCTGGCTGGGCTTTGTGCGGGGCAGGCCGGAGAGCAAAGTGTAGGGAGCGTTTACCCACTAGTCACCCAAGTCTGAGAGACTGGAGAACAAAAAGGGGGAATGAGAGACTACTTGGGGATGGTGGGAAAGAGGAATGCAAGCAACAGAACACAATTGACACAGAGGCTGAGAAGTATGAAGAAGTCAAAAAAAAAAACATTGATATTAACCTCCATAAAACATTTTCTAACGTTCCGGTTACAAAACCTTTATTTTGACATCACAACCTTTACACTGAATGTATTTATTTCTGAAACTATTTTCATCTTTTCAGAGAGTTGCGTCTTAATACTTGGATGCATTTGTTAAAATTGCTGCGCATAAGCTAAGCTGCGTAATACAAGCGTTTGCACTTTTGCTTTAAAGATCTTACTGGAATTCTCAACATACAGTGTGTGTATGTATGTGTGTGTATATATATATATATATATATATATATATATATATATATATATATATATATATATATATGTGTGTGTATATATATATATATATATATATATATATATATATATATATATATATATATATATATATACACTGCATATATATATAAGACTTATTCATAGGAAGAAACACCATGCGGTGTCATTTAAATGTCATGTATTTTGTCACCCAGGTTGCAGCCATGAATGTGCCAGGGATTTGTGTGCCTGACGGATGGCTAAAGTCTTAAGCTTAATTCGTCTGGAACAGTTTAATGTTACTGCTGTTATGAATGACACTGTTGAAGTGATGTGGATGAGAGATATGTGTCTATGTTTGTGTGTGTATTTAAAAGCTTTTAAGCAAAATATGTAATATCTAATGTGTGTGTGTTTGTGTGCTCTATGAATTATGTAACTCTGAGCCATGTTTGTGTACTATTTATTAAAATTTTTAATCACACATAAATCATACTGAAGTGACTCAGTGAACTACAAAAAGAACAAGCAAATCTGCTCCAGCAGATATCCATCACATTATTTAAAATACAATGTTTAATTGAATAATTATTCAATGTTTAATAAAACAATATTTAAGTTAAAAATGATACTTACATTCATTTAAATAATCTTTAGCAAATAAATAAATAAATTCAAATAAATACAGTTTCAGGCAACAAATAGAGTAACAAAACATTTTAAACCTTGCACTGCAGTGTTAATGTAAAGTGTGCCTCCATAACTGATGTTCACCGGTTCTCATTTCTTAGTATGCAGACTGGGACTGAATAGAGTCTGTGATTGATGTCCCATTCCAAGTGGGTCATCAGAGTCCAGGTTAATATACTGTTTCACTGCCTGTATCTGGCTGTCCTCTGCCACCTTATTCATAATGGGGAGGAACCGAGAAAGTGGAGCACCGTGTTTCCGCCCAGACTGCTTTGAGGTGAGCAGCACAGGAAGCTTTGTGTGTGGAGAAAGGAAAGCAGAATATCCATCTTCCAGCAGCAATTCCTTAAAGGTGCAGTCTTTTTTGATGTATTGCAGCTGAAAGAGAAAACAAAACTCATGAACAAAACCAGATGAGTTCAAGTCTCTAGTGAAAGTGATAAAAGCTCCTTAAATAATTATACTGTAACAGCTCATTCACTGTTCACTATGAATAATGTTGCTAGCCATGTCCAAGCAATTCCAGTAAAAAAAAGGGGAAAAAAAGAAAGAAACATAAGATAAAATATAATAAAATCTACATTATGATTAAAAAAGACAGAAAGGTAATTGAGTAGTGGTAAATAGAAAAGTATTTATTAATTATAAAATCATTATTTATAAATACATTTTATATCAATGATTTTAAATCTTTAAAAATACAATATCCAGTTCAAATGTTTAGGGGCTGGTAAATGTGTTTAATGTTTTTGAAAGAAGTTCCTTATGCTCACCACAGTAATATTGTGGACTATTATTAGAATTTAAAATAACTGTTTCCTTTTTTCAATGTATTTAAAAATGTAATTTATTCCTGTGATGGCAACGCTGAATTTTCAGCATCATTACGATCATATGATCTTTCAGAAATCCTTCTATTATGATTTGCTTATCTAGAAACATTTCTTATTCACTGTAAAAAAAAGAAAGTCGGGCCCCAATTGAACATTTTCTAGTGACTAATCACATCAAATTTTTTCAACTAAAAAATGTAGATGTGATCTCAGGTAAAAGAACAAATAATATTTTGGTCCAAAAATAACAAAAAATACGCATTTATTCAGCATTGTTTTCTCTTCCGTGTTCCTCAAATAAAAATTAAAACGGTCATGAATCATGATTCGGATTGTGTGCAAAACTGGCAAACTGCTGAACTCACGTGACATTGGCGATCCGAATCACGAATCAATCTGCTGAATCACGACCATTTGATTCTTTATTTGAGGTTTGAAAACAAACGCGGAAGAGAAGACAATGCTGAATAAAGTCGTATTTTTTGCTATTTTTGGACCAAAATGTATTGTCGACGCTTCAAAAGAGTCTAACTAACCAACTGATGTCACATATGGACTACTTTGATGATGTTTTCACTACCTTCTGGACGTGGACAGCGAGCGGGCATACACTTACATTCAAAGGACAGAAAGGCCTGGGACTAAATCTAAAATATCTTAAACTGTGTTCCGAGGATGAACGGAGGTCTTACGGGTGTGGAACGACATTGGGGTGAGTCATTAATGAAAGAAATTACATTTTTGGGTGAACTAACTTAACCCTTTAATGCATTTAACAGTATATTGATCAAACATCATTATACCCTCATATGTTTAAATAATAATGCAAATTATTAAGTGATTAAAAATGTTTTAAGCAAACTATTTTATACTGCTCTCTAAAAAAGCTAAACCAGAATGGTGTCTTTATAATTGATTGCTAAAAAAAAAAAAAAAAAACGTTTTAAATTGACATAGCTATGTACTTTATTGGATGTTTCATATTTGCAATGACGAGATAATGTCCATACCTGTCCTTTCAAGTTGTCTTCATCATCCACACAGAGGATGAGAGATGTAGCCACACTTTTGATGACCGTCTCACCCGCTTGCACTGAACGCAGTTCCAGCACACCTGCAGCGCAGCAAACACACACCACACCTCCGTCAGTACCGTAATTTACATGCATCACCTTTGGACCTCAAATACTAACAACAACTGCCACCATGAAATATTTTCATTACATCAAACCAAAATGACAACAAACGTCTATTACTATACATCTATTACTTGCATAATCACTGCTATCTTCGATATTATGAATTCATTATCTCTTTGATAAGGATTTTTCCTTTGGAGACATTTGGAGAATAATCTTGACGGTTACTTAATGACTACTCTTACAGAGTGTGCTCTTTAACTCATGTTTGCAGAAGCTGCTTACAGTTTTGTCCCTTTTCCGGAGACCCTCTGACGGAGCCATCAGGATTCATTTCAAGGAACAGCCCATGTGATTTGGTCTCTAAAATAAACAAAACCACACAGAGACACATGAACACACTTAACGCCATTACCGCAAGCCGTTAGTCTTTTCTCTTTAGGAACAAAACACAGTACACCTGCAGTGCAAAACAAATGCCCTGAAATAAAACAGTTTGTAAACATAAACTAAAAAATGGAAGACGGAAGAAAGTAGCACATCACAATTACTCAGCAAATGGTAACATCTGACTGTAAATACATTAATAAGAACATTGCAATAAATTAAAGGTCAGGGTTACCTGTGTAGAGCAGGAGTTCCCTTACTTGTGTGTCGAACGGTAGAGGCACGTTCTGTGCAGGAACATACATACACCAACAAAGTGTTGGAAACAGAGTAAAAAAGATGAAAAAACTGGCAAGAAACATCATTGACCAAGCCGACCGGGTGGGCATCAATAGATTTTGATGATTTGAATGAATAGAAATAGAAATTTGATGATATCCGAAGGGGAAAAAAATATCCTTAAAAATGAAATAACTGAAATAATAAATCTTAAGCTTTACTGGAATATTACATAAAATCTAAAAACTATAAAGTTAAGGCTACAGCTTGTGCAAAGAACTGAGCCGTGATATCTCCAAGACTTCCAGATATGATGGTCTCCACAGAAGACATGTCCCAGTAAAACTCGTATTTATATGCTAGTTACGAGAGAGAGCGGCGGAGAATCCATGAGTCACTCAAGTACGAAAAGGAAAAATGATAACAAACTTGTTTTCAGGAAATGAACCAGGATAAACTGATGGTAAATCTCACATGGCCATGCCAGTCATGCCAGAGAACAGGGGACCCCCGACTTCGCGATCAAGAGGACAACAAAAGTTTGCAGATCAGAGATTAATGAATGTTTATTCAATATAAAGAGTTTCAGTTATTTCCCAAGTATTAAGAGGAAATGGGAGTGGAGGTGGCAGTTTAAACAGAACAGATAAGAGGCCATAAAAACCACTTGGTGCTTGTCAGTGCGTTCTCACCAGGAGATGACAAGATGTGAGGACACTGCACTACTGGTCAGGTAGAGAGGGCAGTGTGGAATCAAATTATGATCTATTCATTTTTTTTAATTAGAAACTTACAGTGTGCATGTCTTATCTTAATAAAAGATAACACAATCTTGCCAGCCTGGTCTGTCAATAATTGTCAGATTCCAGTAAGTGATTAAAGACTGTAAGGTGCAATTGGACAGCTGGGCTCCAACAAGTGATGGCTGATGTCCTTAAAGGCTCACATCCTTTCCCCCAATTGCCATTTTGCCCTTTCATCCTAATACAACTCCCTTAAGCTTTCCTACTCTGTGTCTGTGACGTCCAGGGGTCCCAGAATAACGTCAGTGTCCCTTGTAATCATCTGTCTCTTGCCTCACTGTTGTCCTGGGAAGAATGAGGAGGATTGATGTCTTTCTGGCCATCTGCTGCTCTCTGTCATCCTTTGCTCTCTCCTTCGCTCTTCTTTGAGCGGATTAAATGTCTTTAAATGTCATTGTGCGAGAAAATTTTGACTCCGTGTGCACGAAGGGATTTGGTTCGACCACCGGTCTTAATGCGAGAGCGAGACAGGATTTAAACGTGCTTCACGTTGACATTAACTCTTACACAAGAGGCATTAAAGCACAAACCACTCAAATAAGTTTAAAATAAATTGTTAAGATTTTATTACGCACACCACAGACAGCGGCTGATGTGGTAGTATGAATTCAGGGACAAGGGGAGACCATGAGGCGTTTCAGAGATATACATTTATGGGAAAATAATTTAAAGTCTATCAGACATACATGAGTCAGACAAAAGACATCATAAACAACAGCAATTTTTTTTTCTATTTCGAGTGCAACACTAGATGATCGTGAATATCAATAATAGCAAATGACAACTAAATTAACATCAAAGTAATTCTTAAATTGTAAAGGGAAAAAAAAAATCTCTTTCTGAGGTTGTTCTTTCATAGATGAAAAGGCTCAAAGGATTTTTTAGTTATGCTTTAAGTATCCATTTCATAAAATAAATAAATAAATCAATAAATAAATCAATAAATAAACTAATACAATTGTTGATGTACAGTAAGATTACAGAACTATATTGTCCATTGCTTATGATTTGGGAAATAATTGATGAGAAAGTTCATAGTGAAATGTGAGATGTGAGATGTGAGATGGAAGATTTAGATATCATTTTATACAATTTGAGATGTGGGGTCTGTATTACGCTCTTTTTTTTCTGACTTCAGCAAAAGTCTCCAATTTCTCTCCATTTTATTTCATGGGAGAAACATTTGAGATATCCATATTTTATTGTATTTGCACTACCATTTAAAAGTTTGGAGTCTGTACATTTTTGAAAAGTATTTTCTAAGGAAGTCTTTTAAGCTCACAATGGCTGCATTTATTTGATTTAAAAAAATGCAGTAATATTTTGAAACATAATTATAAATTAAAAGAACTATCTATTTGAATATACTTAAATATAGTAAACATATAAAATAATTTTAATTTGTCGCATGATCCTTCATAAAACAGTCAACATTTCTTATTATTATCATTATGTTGAAAACAGCTGTGTTGCTTAATATCTTTGTCAAAACGAACATTTTTGATAAATAGAAAGATCAAAAGAACAGAATTGATTTGAAATAGATTTTTTGCAACATTATATATGAATAAAAGTATTTTTTTAAACAACGTACAGATCCTGAACAGTAGTGTATTTATCTATAATTTATGATTATTATAATTAATACAAATAATTTATGAAAGGATTTAATGTTTAAAAGAAAGTACATTTCAAATGATTTAAATAAATAAAACAATTATCTGCAATGCTTTTGGCAATTTGTACTAAAGCATCTCATGGCAATAAAGCAAAATTATTAAAAAATAAAAATAAACATCTAATTTGTGTTTTTTAATAGGCTGGATGTGAGTGAGAACTACACTGACATTCATGAGAGTGGATGGCTTGCCTTGCACAATGACAGTAACGTACTACGTCAGGTTTGTGTAACTGCACTTGGCCTAGTGACTTTGAAGTGTATAAGCCTGACGTCACTTCCACTAATCTAAACAGTGGTTGCATGCACAGGTCAATTTGTGCATGCAAATGACGTTTTCAGTATATGATTCACTTTTTTAAGACATGCGGAACGAAAAGAACATAGAGGGGTATGGGGAGAAACTTCCTTGTGTTACTCACAGTTGCTTGTGACGTCATTGTCACCGTCAAAAGAAAAATCCAACACATCATAAAATGGGAAGTTTGGAACACTTTGGACTGTTTATAGTAACCAACTGCCTCGACTCATTTGAACAGCATATTGTCATTTCTTTGTTTATGTTGCACTGGAACAGTGAACAGAAGACATTTAGGCTCTAAAAGTAAACGGAGGCAGCTCAAATGAGTCAATGCTCTCTTTTCCTTCATTGAATAAGTCTGGACTTTACAGTGCAGTACAGAACCAGTATCCTAGTAGCTATAAATTATATGACAGGGAAGTCAAAGACTAAATAAAATCAAGAGTGGCACAGCACGTGCAATAAACGCTCAAAGCACTCGTCCGGTTTATTACTGAAATCCTGTAAAAGCAAATATCCAATAAAAGCAAATAAGCTGTAAATTACAAACAACTGGTGCTGCTAGACTATAAAGCTGACACTAAGAAACATACTTGCCAGTGAACCCTCTATTCGATTATGTCAAGTTTCTTAAAGCAGAACAAACACACAACACACGTAAGTCTTTGCCAAACATCAAAACACCAGCTTTCATCCAGCAAGGTGGGTGCTGAAATACAGAAGAAGTATTGTGAAAATGTGATAAAGCTTCGTCCGTTCCTGTTCAGGGCAGGTCACAAGGTGGGACGGCATGGCGTCTGTCGTACGCCGTGTCATCGCTTTCCTCTCCATCACTCGCCACATCCATCATTCGTTCTTCCTCCTCAGTCTCACTCCCTTTATCCCGCTCCCGTTCTCGCAGTCTCTCTCTTTCTCTGTCTCTTTCCCGGTCTCTGCCTCTCTCTCGGAAACCTCTGGGAAGTGTGGTAATCTGCAGGATATAAAGCGATGAACGTCAGGGAACAATATCCACCCAACAAAAACATCATAGTTGACCTGATCAGACTTAATATAATAGTTTACTCATTCTTATGTCTTTTTAAACCACATTGTAAAATATATTGGCTTTTTTTCTTCAGAAAAATGTACTGTTTATTGGTTACCTGTACATTATTTGACCTGTTCCTGGTTTTTGCCAGGAACAGCTATGAATTTATTATATAACTGATGGTGTAAAACAGTAAAAGGACATTCCTAGACGTCCCTGTGTGTTAGGTCAAATATCATTATATCTTTTATAAAGAAATGCAGAGGTGTGGACTCGAGTGAGTCATGTGACTTGGACTCGAGTCAGACTCGAGTCATGAATTTGATGACTTCGGACTCGACTCGACAAAATGTACAAAGACTTGCAACTCGACTTGGACTTTAACATCAATGACTCGTGACTTCACTTGGACTTGAGCCTTATGACTCGAGAAGACTTGCTACTTCCCATGAAAACCTGGGGTAATTTTTCTTTCACACGGCCGCGCAGCTCTCAGTGTATCTGCATCTGTGAAAAAAATCTGCACCTGTATGCATCATAGACAGTAAAAGAAATGGACACAGCGACCCCATTGACGTCTACGGCGAAATAATGAAGTCAACCTAGGGGCACTCACTTCCTGATGGCTGAGCGAACTGCGCAGGCTCAGACTAAGCTTGACGACGTAGATGTGACGTGAGCTAGAGCCCTGCACGGGCCTCAAATCTAGGCCCTAGCCCGGCCCGGGCCCGAGACGCTGAGGCCCTAGCCCGGCCCGTGTCCGACAGCTTATCAAAATTCTCGGCCCGAGTCCGACTGGAGCCCGTTTTTTTTTTTTTTTTTTTTTTTTTTTTTTTTTTTTTTACATTGTTGCAGCCATTAAAATAGTTCTGTTTTGTTTTTAATGTCAAAGTAGTTATTTTTCGTTTCGTTTCTTTAGTACGTTAATTTAGAAAAATGTTTAGAGCATTTTTTTGTTTGTTAAATTAAAGTTTTAATTTTTTTAAGTGACGACCAAAAGCGGCCAGCGGCCGACAGTGAGTTAACCGCATATTTAATTAATTTAATTTAATCTAATTAGTCTCTCAAATCAACTCTTGACTTGTCTTGCCTATAATAAAATCCATAAAACACTTCAAGCATCACAATGTTAGTTAATTTCGCCAACTATTACCACCAGTAGCCTAAAAGGCATTTTTGACGAGCTGAGGCAGGCTGATTCTGCTCGCGGCTCTCGCAAACGGAGCTAAACAAATAAAATAAAAAAAGCACATGCAGGTTGTCTTATAGCCTACCTTACACCTACGCAAATGAATATAAATCCCATCTTCAATTCCCGGGGTATATGCTCATTTAACGGAGTTTACAGCAACGGAAGCAAAAGATTAAGATGCATTTTATTCAGCAGCTGATTTCAGATTCAAATACCACATAAGAGAGCGCGACGCACTGGTAAGATAATGATCTCATTCATCTCATTCATTTTTATTGAAGATGATGGTGTTTTTGACTATCTTAGACTTATTTTAAGTTTCATTTACGGCCATTTGCGTTGGCTTGCATTAGTCATTTGCGGCGATGCGTGTTGCAGCACCATCATATCTATCTGACTACAACATATAGCCCATAAAACATTGTGACACATAATGACATAATGTTTGAAAGTCTGTAGGTTAACATAAATGCAGATAGGACTAATTGTAATAATAAAAGACAACATAGCCTAATTATCGATTTTGAAATATTAAACCAGTCAATACAGAACGAATTATTCTGTAGCCTTTTGCCGTCAATACCATGGATATGGCATGGGCCGGCTGCTGCCGAAGTTGTCTTTGCTGTATCAATAGGCAATATATTTATATTTAACATGAAGTATAGGGCTTCCCTGTACATTAATAGCACCAGACGCCCCGCGGATGACACGCAACAGAAACGCCATGCTCACACCACGCTTGCAGTGTGTCTCCGTGCTGAAGAAACGCGCGCTGCTGCTGGCGCGGACTCTGAACCTATGCTCTGAACACTGTGCGAGCCATCTTGACAGTCGCGTTAGCTATTATGGTCTCGTGTTGTTTCCACCAGCGCAGAACTCATTGTTCCTTTTAATTGATAAAATAAATATAAAACGAAGGAGAAGCCTATAAAAAGGCCCGAAGCCCGGCCCGCGTTTTAGGTATGACATGAAAATTGGCCCGAAGCCCGGCCCGAGGGGTGTAAAAAAGTCGGGGCCCGTCGGGCTCGGGCATAAATGCAGGGCTTTAACGTGAGCCTCCTGTCTGACAGCTGTGAGTCTTCTAGTAGATGTGGAAAGCGAAATCTGAATCACGTTGTTTAAATATTTTCTCCCGTTGCTTTTGGCTCACTATGGGCTTCTCCCCATTCTTCCCCCTTGACTTTATCAGACTAGTCTCCAGGACATGTCTCCACGTCCCCCCGACTGCCTCATAGACAGTAAAAGATTGCCTGGGAGCGTCTCCTCAGGTCTATACGGTAATTTCTCAACTGTGCGACAGGGTCGCGTTGGTTATGACGCAATCATTAGCCTATTTTTACAAAAACAGCTACTGCGGGGCGATAGTGTAAGATACAAGGTAATGGAGCCTTTTGTACATTGTCGTGTTTCTTTAGAAATAAACAATGGACAAATGGAGTCTTTAAACGTCTCAGATGTAAAGTTATTCACTGTCAAAGTGACTCAAAAATGAATGGGAGTCAATGGGATGCTAACAGCAGGTGATGGCTGGGTTAGCAATGGCAGCCCCTAGGGGTGGAACGCTTTCCGAGCGCTAGATTACCCCCTTGGTATGCATGCAGAGAGTACGCGCGCTGCCTCCACGACATCCAATCACTGTAGTCCCGCGCATGGTCCCGCGTTGGTTTGATTCGACAGTATCCATAGCTACCAAGTCCGCGTATAACACGTGACTTTGGCCTTTTTTTATTGGCAAGTCGCGGTAAAAAATCTCGAGTTGCGGGTCGCGGTTTTTTGGGCTTATTAGAAAAAGTGTGGTTGCTTGTTAGGAAAATATGACAAGCAACTTCGTTTCTTTACATTTATGGTCGCTGTTTTGTCCAAATACATTGACTGACACTGTCTTCTCACAGTTAATAGCCATAGTGCAACTATACAAGTGCTGTATTCATTCGTCCTCATACATCCCGCCTCCTTCCCTTCATTGAAGAAAAATCGCGTTCAACGTGCAGGCATGTGATATGATGTTATAAATGTAATGATAGTTTGTAGACGTAAATAGACGTATACATTTTATTTTTTATTTTTTTTACACACAATGCAACCAGCAGAGATGTACAGAGATGGAGAGGAAACAGGGAGGTGAGCCACCTAATTTAATTTTAAAAATATTTTTTATAATGTAGGCTATTTATTATGACAGGCTATTATCAAAACAGAAAAAGAAACAAAAGTATAGACTACTAATAATAACAGTAGGTATAGTTCGAATGTATTTTTACGTTGCTATATTGCAGCGCTCCCAGTGTTTTCCTGGGCACCAACTCCCAATCATAGACTGTAAAAAAAAGGGCATATTAATCCTAAATAGTAGCTATGTGATATTAGTAATTTTCAATAGTATTTTGAGCAGATTGCACATTGAGATGCAGGGCTTATCCTTTTTACGGTTTATAGTGTGCATGTTCACCACTGCTCCTAATATGTGTGCAATAACTCCGACTGGAGTTGCCATATTCCTTCAAGTCACTTTTTCTCTTTTTCCATTTCCAAACCTCTTCTGTTCACAGTCTTTATTGCAACTTGAAGAATTTTGTAAAATCCCATCTGTATTTGCTATTTAAACTCCAAGAGATTACAATTTAATATGTTGCAGGCTCACTTATTGATAAATTATTGATCATAAATTATACTGATAATAATAAATAATATAATAATATTGGGCTTGTTTTGGGCCCTCCACCCCTCTGTATTCTTCATACCTGAGAAGAATATGAAACAGATGTCAGAAAATCCCTTATAGCCTCACATGTTGTATTTGAAACTTTTCTTTACTCATATCAGTGTTGTTGTGTTAATATTCATTGTCTATTATACACTACGGTAGACGATAATATTTCAGTTTCAGTGTATGCAATATTAAGAATATTTTAACTGCTTCAAAAGTCATAAGAAAGCCCTTTCCCTCAAGAAACTGAAGTCATATGCTTTATAGCAGTGCTTTTCAAAGTGGGGACAGGGACCCCTGGGGGTCGCGAGGGGGTGCTAGGGGGGCCATGGCAAGCTGGCATAAAAAGTATAGCAAAACAAAATAATTGAATAAATTAAATTATTAAAGTAAACCAAATGAAACCAAAAATAAGCTAAACAATATTCCAATAAAGGCCCTAAGTTTAGGCTAAAAGGACCCATGTCTATTTGAAAGTTGAACTGTTTTGCAATATGAGGTCAATACAATACAGGACTGAAGCTGCTGTGCATTGTTCTAGTGCAATATGCTGTTGAAATACAAGCATTTTCTGTGAAAATTTAAATTGTCTTTTTTTCTTCTTTTTTTCTTCTTTTTTTACTGTATGTCATTGTATAAAAAGATGTATAAATAAATACAAATCTTACAGACATACATGATTTGTATAATTTTATTTCTGTGGTAAGATGACTTGAAGTGACTCAAAAACTAAAATGGTAGGACTTTGGACTCGACTCGAGACTTGCTTCATCTTTGACTCGACTTGACTCGGGACTCGAAGGCAAAGACTTGAGACTTACTTGTGACTTGCATAACAATGACTTTGTCCCACCTCTGAAGAAATGTGTTTATACCCAGCTTATTTTAATGGTGTTTTGTCTTTGTGTGAATGACCCTGTACACCAACTATATCTATATTCATCAGCCTTCTATTGTATCATTTTATATATATATATATATATATATATATATATATATATATATATATATATATATATATATATATATATATATACACATTTTTTTAATGGATATATAAATATATATAAGTTGCCAGCCACTGTCATTGCCAGTTGTTCAAATGTTCATGACCTCTAAAATATTTTATTGTATGAATATCGGAACATGCTGAACTGAATGATTTTTATCAACACTTTAATGTGGGTAAGTTTCATAAACTTACCACCACCCCCCACCCCCGAAGACTAGGAAAAAAATTGAACTAAGCTATCCTTTTAGTGCCCGTTTCTGCTTCTTCTTTACCTGTGTTTTGAACTGGAGATTCTGTACTCTTTCAGAAGCTGTAAAATAGCACCCCCTAACTTATAACAGTGAAAACATGGATTGCTGGAAGATTCTGTCTATGGCGGGGAAAGAGTTAAAAGGGTACTTCAACGCTGGCAAAATGGGCTTTCAAAAAAACTTGCCTGCCTATACAGTAGAAAGGGGAATTTATTTTAAATCTAACTTGAAAAGAGAAACCAGAAAAAAGGTGGCTATCACCCCTTTTGCCAAATTGGTAGGAAAACTTCAACACCCACTGCCATCCAAGGCCACTCATAGCGCTTAACAGAGTAAAATGCCTCCTTGCTTTAGAAGGAGATACTTCTAAGCAAACTTTTAGTCATAATGGTTTCGACTTTTATTATTCCCGCTCTGTCAGTTCCATTTCAAAAGGTTCATAAAGCATGCAAAAACAAACCTCATGGATCAGTCCAATTTGTGAACAAATCATCCAGAGGTTTTAAGAACTGACAGGATCTGACTCAAAAAAAAGATTTATTCACAGATCAGACAACGTAACTTCTCTCATGAACACTCCTGAACATGCCAAGAAGCGCTTAACAGTGAATAATGGCAGATCTCATTCTGTTCCTTGCACAAAACAATTGTATTAGTAATAAAATATACAGGTTGTATAGATCACTTTTTTGGTATGCTATATGGAAAAGAAAAAGAGCAAATTTTATGTTCCACAGAAGAAAGTCTGCCATGCAGGTTTGGAACAACATGAAGGTGAGTAAATAATAACAGAATTTTCAATATCAGGTAAACTACCCCCTTAAGACCAACAGTTTAAAGAAGTGTGTGGCCATTTATTTCAGAAAATCATAGCTTAAAAAAGTCAGTAAACTAAGAAGAAATCTGAAATCCTCACCTGGTTGTCGTAAGTAGGTAGGGCACAGTATCCAGGCTCTGTCCCACGTAAAAGACGAGGGGAATGTGTTCGGAAAGGCCTCGGGGAGTGAGAGCACACAGAACGAGGAGAGGGCGAACGGATTGAGTGAGGTGACGGGGAGCGGACAGAACGGGGCGAGTGCGGGATGGAGTGCGATTGAGACTGCGAAGGGGTCAGAGAAGGGGCGTGATGATTGAGCTTTGGGGGGCGCGGGGAGCGAGGGGGCAGTTCAGGTGGTTTGAGAGGATCTATAAGGTCTATTTCAGTGAGGAGAGGCGGAGGGGGGACAAACGCCTCATCTGATAGGGGGATGTCCCCGTCGATCACAGCAAGCTCTGCCCGTGATAGGTGGTCCACAATGCCTGCCCCGAAAGAGTCGCCCACCACGTTAATGGAGGTGCGCATTCTGTCACTAAAGACACACAAAAGACAGCTCTAAAAGCTGATACAGGACAGCTCAGGACAGCTGTTTATGTTCATGAAGACAGTTGATAATTAGTCAGGACTCCACACACGAAACCAGGACCGTCGGCAGGGGGGTGTAAACGACGGCCCTGTACGGAACCCAAACAGAGCAGTTTGAACTCACAGAAGCCAGTCGACAGCGACGAGCAGGCTGATGTCTTGAGTTGGAAGGCCCACAGCGGTCAAGATTAGCAACATGGTGACCAGACCTGCACTGGGAATACTGGCCGCTCCCACACTGGCCAAAGTCGCTGTCATACTGCAGAGAAAGAAAGGCAGGGGATTAGGGTACTGTAACAAGAGACAACTGAGACATTATAGGGTGGCACTGACAGATATGATATATTATGAGGGAGTGAAAAGGATAAAAAAAGAACTCCATAAAAGTTCAATGGCGCAAAGAAGTAAAATAACAACAAAAGTCAAATGAAAATGGATTAGAAGATGTTGTTAGTTCAGTTAAAGGAGAACATATGTAGTGCAGCTGTAGCTGCAGGTTAAGGTTTTGTAACTGCATCACAATTATAGAGTATAGAGTTTATGTAATAAAAAGAAACTATAATAACTGTAATAATAACCAGATTGTTATGGAACACAAAGGATCTTAAAACCAAACATGTGACTCATAAATCAAGACTGTATTCAGGCTGTGTGAGAAAAGTGCAAAGAGACAACAAGTGGCATTTTAAAAAGAGATTATATGAAATAAATTCTTATCTGAACTAATAAAATAAAATAAAATAAAATTTGCAGTGATTAAAAAAAAAGAATTGTATATAAATGGATGACAAGGAATAATGTCTTGAACAAAACAAAATAAAATTGTAATCATTTCAATAAAATAAAAATGACTATACATTTGCAGTCATTAAAATGTGAATATGCCTGAAAACTGACTGCTGATCTTGTAAATATGGAAAATTACAAACCAAGAGTCTATTAATATCAATTCTCTCCAAAGAGAAAGGGATGCTGATGATGAAAGGGTTATTATTATTGCAGCCACAGTTTTGTCTGGGTTCAGTTCCATTGTGCCATATTTCCTTACCTGACAGTAATAATCTGTCCTCCATCTAAGGCAATGTCATTCATCTGGGCAATGAAAATGGCAGCCACAGCCTCATAGAGTGCAGTCCCATCCATGTTTATGGTGGCTCCGATGGGCAGGACAAAACGAGTCACACGCTTATCAATATTTAGATTCTCCTCCAGACAACGAAATGTCACTGGCAATGTCCCAGCACTGAGAAAGAGAAAGTTACATAATTGTTGAAAAACTGTCCAAAATAACCCACAACAACAGTAATTATTATTATTATTATTATTATTATTATTATTATTATTATTATTATTATTATTATTATTATTATGTATTAAGTTGATAGGATTGCATGCATATTCTGTGCCAGATTGACAGTTGGTTTAACATTCAGAAAGCGGTTTGGTTTAACAGATGTAATCCCACAAACCCAGATTTATTCATAAACAACTCTCTAAAATATGTTTTCATAATTTGCCTTCCCTTCCATTTAGACTGATTAATCATTCTGGACTTCTATTCTGGAGAGCATCAAAACGTGTGTTTTATTTTAGCCAGATAAGGTCATGTAAATTATGATTGTGTCTAAAATATATCAAGTCATCCATCTGATTTTTTTGGGTTATGTCTGAGTTCATAATAAAAATATCTTAGACCACATACCAGTACAAAATATAAATTTTCATCATAAAAATGTTTTGGCTGTGCTATATGAACATTGCAGTATTGCAGTATCTTGCTATACTTAAGTCAACAATATTTGAACCAAATGTGCCCTTTAACTTCAGTCTGTGCTGCCAGAACTCTTCAAACAACAGTTTCCCATAAACACATCATGTGAATAGTCTGCTATCTGTACCTGCTGGCTGTTCCCAGAGCAGTGATCCAAGCCTGGAAGATGCCAGAGTAAAACGTGAAGGGGTTTTTCCGAGTCATGGCAAAGTATATGAATGGCAGGATGAGCCCACCATGAATGATGAGGCCAACTATGACCGTGACCATGTACATGCCTAGCTGGCGTGCCACCACTTCCAGATCACCGATGGCAGCAATTTTCCCACAAATGAGGGAGGCAATGCCAAATGGAGAGTACCTGAGGACAGACCAGTCGAGTTACTTGGAGATTAGTTATGGGTTTTATCTCTGTTTAGAGTTAGACTCTGAAGTGTTTTTTTTTCCCCAATGCTGAGCCATAATATCTGTCCTCTAGTTTTGCTTTCTAGCGTTAATAGTAGAAAATAAAAAAATACATTTTGATAGACAGACCGACAAATAAACAAATAAATAAATACCATTTGTATTTGTGGCCAATTTAAATTAATTTGTATCTTGGTCATTGGGGTTGAGGAAGTTCTCTCAATAGAGCTACTACAACATTATTTAATGTGAAAAGTTTTATAGAAATAGATCTGAGTTGCACTGAAAATGCCTCTCTACATATTTATTAGAGTAATGTAATATTTATAAATAATTATTATATATGTATGTTTTAATAACTTATTTTAAGTCAAAAATACAAAAGTGTGGAGCGGTCTTATCATATTTGTTTATTGCTTTAATAACTTATTTTACCTTCAGTGCAAAGACAATATAAAAGCCAACCACACTTATTTTCTTCTCATAAAAAATAAATGGATATAATTTAGTTTTTAGGAAGAGATCAATCATCATATTTACCCAATTTTGTAACCTGAGCGGCAAATTATGTGTCATGAAATGTTACTTCTTATGTTGTCTGAATTCAATTAATCTAAAATGCTATGTATAAATATTTCACCGTCCGTTAAGGTAAGCAACAGATGATGTTTATTGTACCATTTGAACAGTTTACATACTGTGATGGGAAAACACGGTACACTGTTAGTTACAGATGGGGCGGTCTCAGGGCTGAGCGGTGTCTGTCTTTGTTGTCATATGTTTTTGTTTTGGTGTATTTATATATTCTGTGTTTATGTTAAAAATGCATTAGAATACGAAATGAACATGTTCCACCCGCCTCACTCCTTTTGTGCTGTAAAATGGCCTGTTAGATTTATGGATCAAGCGTTTCATTTCTGCAGGCATGATTTATAAATTCAGTGCTGTCTCTGTTTTCAGCTATGTCTGTCTTTGCGAGTGTGTGGGTATCTGTCTGCGGTCTATGTGTCAGAGGATGTATTACATCCAGAATAAAACTCCCACATTTACTCATGGGAACACAAATATGATTCTGCTCTCTCTCAGATTCTTGTTCTGTTCTCTTCCTGACAAATCCCCCCCCCCCCCCTTTCTTCCTTACATCCTATAAACTTCTGTCACACAGACAGATTTAATCAAAACCTTTTACACTTCACTAGCTATTTTTAGCTAGCTTATGTCTTAGGAATCAAAACATGCAGAGAATGATAAGTGTTATTTATGAGAGGATGACACTCAAAAATGGTTAAAAACAATTTAATTTCTTTCAGTTACAAAATATATTTATTTGGAAAACACTCAAAATAAATGCAGAATACTGACCACATGATCATGGACACCATCTTCATGATGATCTCATTAAGGATGTTGAAGAAATCAGACATGAGTTTCCCTCTCTCTCCCATTTTCCCCATGCAGATTCCAAACGCGATGAAGAACCCAATCAAACCTTATATGTAAATCAAAATGACAATTACAAACAATGAAATCAAATAGAAATATATCTATTTTCTAACAATAATTTGTGACATTATTTGGTTTTCCAATAATTTTAAAGTTTTTCCAACTACATTCACACTTGAAACAACACTTGTTATATAATTTGTGGTACCTAAAATTACATTCAAGCTGCTTTTTCTTTTGTTTCAAATAGGCCTACAGAAAAAATAGAATATCCTCTAACCTAAAACATTCATTCCCCACTTCATTTCCAGTTTTTTCCTATTGACAAGGATCGGTTCTGTTTGGTTCTGGACTGGCACAGCTACTTTTTTCAGCACCGTTTGAGCCTAAAAAGAGAAGTAAGAAAAGGAACGATAATTCTGTAAAATTGTACGCAAATAAAGAAAACACTTTTAGACAGAATATTTTAGTCTAAATATATTATTTTGAACATTTGCCCATAACTTTAACAAGAAAGGAATATCAAAATGTTGTAAATACTTTAAATGTTACCTTTTCTTATTTAAGGAGAAGTGGCACCTCACATTTGATTTTATCATATTTTAATAGTCTCTATCCTCCACATGCAGTGTTGTGAAAACTATTTTAGTGTGGCGTTGCTCAATGAAAATGGGATGTGCAGCAGCACTCTCAAAGCAAACAAACTATTAGGAAACAGTGCATTTAACGCACTGAAAACACACATTAACTGGAAGGAACTCCTCGGATCAAAGCGTGGTTATTTGGAATCAATCTCATACACACAGCAGTGATGTTTATCGACTGTTGTGTAAGAATTCAAAAGCCTCTCTGGATTGCAGTAAATAAGAACATGTGCTTCCACAATACTAAATATAGTGTGAACATGTAAATGTGTCAGACTTATGGTGTGTTTTTAATTTATACTGACTTTTAGGCCTAGTCCATACATACATGGGTATTTGAGTTTTTCCTTCCTCCTTCCACAAAAAAAAAAAGTGTGAAAAATGAAAACGCAAAACTCGCTATAAAACACTGGAAAGAGCATGCCAAACCAACAGGTGGCAATATAACCCCTAACATGTTGGCCAATCAAAGCCTGGAAAAAAAGGTTATTGCTGGTGCCGTTAATGACACAACCAGCCAAAATCAGTTTCACTGTCCACATGACACCCACCACTGCAACCGGAGTTAAAAAATGTCCACCCTGGCAGGAGTTTTCAAAAAAGTACTGTTTCAGTGTCCGCACAGTGCATTTGCATGTGGACGAACGGCGAAACCGCATAGAAAAAAAGTTCCCTGTTTCCTTTGTTCCTGCTTCTTCTCGGTGCTTCTTGCTTTCATGCTTCTGGTGTTTCGCTTCCTTGTATATATAGTCCTGAGTTTCTGTTGTCTATTGTTGGTTCCTGTAATTGGTTAATGTGTTGTATGCATTTGTATTAGCCAACGAATCCTCAATGTTTTGGATTCATTGATTAAAATAATTGAAGTTATCCTTCTGAGTCATTCGTGTTGGGTTACACAGCAACATGAAAGAAATGTACTAATGTTTTAACAGTGTGCAAAATTTAAAATATCAAGGAGCACGACAAATAGGCCTAAATTTACTGTCTGCTAAAAGAAAGAATTGATTCTGAGCTGAACTCCAATCTCACTTCCGTAACTAGGTTTGTCACAAATTTGCATGACAACCAATGGTCTTCATTTGCTGCCTGTAAACAATGGCCCTGTCCCTAATGGCACCCTAAACCCGCACGGTCTTCGTCTGAGTCCACACTTTTACAACGTAATACCACTCTGACTGCCGGGAAGAGGTCCGCTGCGTAACCTGCACCAGTGCGGACTCGGCAGAATTGTGCATCGAGGGTGCATATCGACCTCAAAGGGGGTGCTCGCGAGCATCCTTCTGAGACTTAGCGGACACGCGCACGCAGCAGCCACTGTAAGTCCACAAGACCAACAGTGCACATGAAGTGTGCCATTTGGGACAGGGCCAATGTTTACTTATTTAGAACTTTGACCTGCCGTCAAACACTGTAGTTGTAGCTGAGAAGCAACATGTCGACAACACGTCGCTACATGACGACAACACGTCGCTACATCATGTCGACAACACGTCGCTACAACATGTCGGGAAGGCACTCTTTTCTGCACTACATTTCACTCTGCATGCAGGATTAGGGCTTGTGCTAGAATTGATGCTGAAAAAAATGACGGCATTTTTATTGAAGTACTGAGGAAGCTGAAATTTAAATATGGCAATGTGCGTTTCATTTTTTACAATGAGCTGTTTAAGACACTGTGAAAAAAAAGGTGATGTGCAATGTATATTAAGAGAAAATTAAAGGGTTTTTTAACCTTGTATGCATGTAAACTTATTGTGGGAGACCTCCCAAACAAAATGAGGAACATTTAAAATAGCATTATAAAGGCACTTAAAAAGAGAAGAGAAAGTGATTCTCACATTGTTTGTTGTCCAAACTCTACACAAATTCATCTGTCGCTTCTTAGAAGCTAGACAAATTAGGCAGATGGACAGGACAGGTTGTGTGACATGTCCTCATGCTCAAAAAACCATGAAACAAACAATGCAAAACAACAACAGCTGTGCATCATTGGCTGCAGACAGCATCGAAAAATGGAATATGACCTAGGTCGAACTCGAACCGGTTCCCATGAGCACAGCTCCTTACACACCACAAAGCAACCTGCTACCCTCTGCTCCACTGTTCTGAAAGATTTACATTTTCCAAAGGACAGAAAATCTAAAAGATAAATTGCCCATCAGAGACATACATTTTCAAAGCACAAACACTAAGTTTTACCTGTTGAAAACAGGCCTGGACAAGGTTCTCTGGGAAAAGGTTTCGGATCAGATCCAGAAAGGCATCGAGACTGCTGACCTCTTGGTTCTTGGGGGCAGAGTTGACCTGACCGGATCTGAGTTTTGGATTCCCAGGGTGTATGCTAAGCACCAGGATGACACCTAAAATAGCAGCGATTACTGTGGTGGACATGTAGTACACCATTGCTCTGGTGCCCATTCTTCCACTGGAGCGAGCATCCAGACCGGCCAGGCCTGCAAACCAGGAAGAAGAAGAGAGATGGTAACCTGTATCAAATATATTCATTTCTTGTGCTGTAGACATGTCATTGACATTTAACAAGCTGAAAACAGAGCATGTGTTTGAGGCCTAACCTGTAATGAGACTGGAGATGATGAGGGGCAGGATGAGCATCTTCAGCATTCTCATCAGTACGTCTCCCGGAAAGGAAACCAGCATGAGACTGTTTGTGTCCAGATCAGGAACATAACGCAGCATCATGCCCATCACTGTGCCTGCTATTACACCTACGAGAGTGTGGAAATTACACCGGTTATGTTCGGCATGCTTATTAAAAGATGTATGGATCTCTGCAGTCGAATTCTAGGTTTTTCACATGCACGACTGCATAACTGTCCTGCATCTGCAACATCTCAAACTGCTGCTGTATAAACACTGTCACTACATGGGGCCAAAGTTAGGTTTGGACTTGCTCGTTTGGTATTTGTCTGCGGTTTGATAGATGATCACAGTTATGAAACGACAGACAAGAGCCCTGTTCGGACGGGAATTGTTACTCGTGGGGTTGTAAGGTATTTTCATGATTTACTAAGGCTAGTCAGTGATTTTATTGCCGTCCGAATCCAGAATGTTAGTGTTTTTCTCCCACCACCCGCGGGTAAATAACCCCCTACGAATTACCGACTGTTTTTTTGACAAACACTAAGGTCGTGTGGTGATTTAATTGCCATCCAAATCCACATCTCAGTTTTCAAGAAGAGATTGCGTCAAAATGAACTGTTTATATCCTTTTTGAGCACTGCGGAGCACCGTAGCATTGGGCTTCGCTGTAATTTGGATGCATTTTAGATATTACTGAAATGCTGGAAACTTAAAAGTGAAAGAGAAGAAAAACACGTACACATTTGAAATATGAGCCGTTATTATGGCAGTAATTAACGTTATATAGGTTAAATTTGCAGCATTTTATTAACTTATTTCTGCTGATTTCCAAGTTTTTTAAAAACATATTCCTATTTTTTAACAGTAGATTTAAATAATTCAATAATGAATGCAGTGGCATGCAAATTTATTTTTACGGATGTCCACATGAGAAAAAATTACCATCCGAATAGGGCTAAGGTTTATTTGCAAAGGTTTCATTATGTTATGACTTTACTTGAGGCACATAACTATTAACTAATTAAAAATGTATTCAAAAGCCACAACCACAATGACATATTACTTAACAATTAGTTAATAGTAATGTGCGTCAACAAGTCTCAACATAATGATACCTTTCTATCATTAGCTAATGATTAACTAAAGCAGACAACTGGAAGTTGAAATGGCTTCAACAATTGTGATAATTAACACGTTCAATTCCATTACTAGTTAAGGTATTATGTTATTAGGGAATGAATACATTATAACACATTTAATTAATAGCAATTCATATATTACTTAATCTATTAATCATATAGAATGTTCATTAGTTGCTGATGCAGTAATCATTAATAAATGGTTTAGTTCTTCATGAGTCATACATTAACCTGTTATCTGTGCATTAGTTAAGCATGAATTAATGCATATTAGTGCACCTGTATTGTAAAATGTTACAATATTTATTATTGTTTATTTTCCAGCTACTACGTATTTAAGAAAAGCCCCCTTTTAGAAATAATCTAATCTCTTCCTGTATATTATCAAGTGTTTAGTGATAGTACCATCTCTCCCGCTTATCACCGCTCTGTGACTTGATTGGCTTTATGAGTTTATGACCACTAAATAGGCATTATAATAGTTAACTGGAAAACTTCTCAGAACTACTAAGGAAGGACACACACACACACACACACACACACACACACACACACACACACACACACACACGTCTGAAGTTGTATACAAACACTCCCACACATTCATCTACACACAAACACATGTGCACACCTAGCACGGTGAGAGCAAGAAGAAGGTTGCGTATAAACCAGCCGCATTGTTGGTGTGTGGTGTCTTTTAATTCTGCATGCACTCCATCATCCATCTGCAATGCTGTACTTGTCTGGTTGCCCAAATGCTTATTCGTCATTCTATCTGCAAGAGTCAAGAGAGAGAAAGGATGAAATGCCAAGGTAAATAAACAATGATGATCACTTAAACGTCCTATTCACCACTCTCTTTCTCCAGTGAACTCAGGCTCTCATGCAAAAGGTCGGGGGGTCAAGGTTTTGCTGGTTACCATAGCTCAGTTAGCCCCGACTGGTTGATGCCATAATTACACAATTCTACTGCAAAAACATATTTGGGTAACGAATGTAACTATGGTTCCCTGACAAGGGGAATGAGACACTGCGTCCTATATAGTGCTATAGGGAAATTCTCCAGCATGACTGATTTCTGAAATACATATCAAAACATGACAATAATATTGGTCGGCGAAAGCCTATGGCATCACTGCTGGTGCGACCAGCATATAAAAGGGCATCTGTGAATTACATCATCCACTTCTTGTCTAAAGGAAACATGGGCAGGCATACTCGAAGCATGACAATGAGACAAAAGCTTAAAAGCCCCAAAAAGCTCATGCACCCATCATAAAGGTAATCCATAAGGCCCCAAGAGGTTAATAAAGGCCTTCTGAAGTTTTTGTAAGAAAAAAATTCCATATTTATAACTTTATAAACTATATTCTCTGGCTTAATATTAGTTATAAATATAAACTATTATATAAATTGTAACTTTAAGATATATTTTTACTTTAATTTAAATTTTTACCAAAGCAATTCTGCATAGATTATATTCTTTACTTTAAAGATACATTTTTCTTACAAAAACGCATGGAGGAGAGGAGAGGAAATAAGGAGGAAATAAGAGGAGACCTAGCAACACTCAGGGGAGCTATAAGAGTAGAGGCCTCAGCAGGATAACTCTCTAAGTTGAGAGGAAGGCTAGCAACACCACCTTGAAAACAGTTAGGGAGGCTCAAAAAAGAGCATACAACCCAGTCCATGGAGATCTCAGCGAGGATGCTCTAGTATAATGTCCCTCTACAGCAGGAGTGGGGAACTTTGATCCAGAAGGGCCAATCTCTTGCAGAGTTTAGCTCCAACCCTTATCAAACACTCCGTAAGCTAAGCAAGGTCTCCAGGATTACTAAAGTAACAGGCAGGTGAGTGTTTTTTTCAGGGTTGGGGCTAAACTCTGCAAGAGAGTGGCCCTTCTGGATCAACGTTTCCCACCCCTGATCTATAGCAAGATGAAGCCTAACTAAGCTCTTTGTTAAAAGACTCCCTCACCAAGGAGGCTATCAAACAAAACACTCAAAACCAGTATACTTCACCAAACCAGGGCAGATATAAATAATATAAATAATAAAACACCGCCAAATAACATCATAGGTTCAGCCTCAGGGCCTGATGTAAGCATGTGTTGGAATCCTCTAACACATCCCACCTGACCTCAGTCAGAGTGGGTGGGGGGAATGCAGCAGATGTTATTTGGCCTTTGCATCCTGAGAACGCTTAGAGTGTTTACTCTGTTTTACTTCACTCAAATTCTTTTCCTACCATCGCACCTTCTCTGACCACTCATACTCCTCATGTGAGGTATGGACTCTACTAGACCCCTGAAGGTGCGCAGGGGTATCTGGCACCAAGATGTTAGCAGTAGTTCCTTTAAGTCCTGTAAGTTGCAAGGTGGGCCTCCATGGATCGGATATCCCACAGATGCTTGATTGGATTGAGATCTGGGAAATTTGGAGGCCAAGTCAACACCCATTAAACTCATTGTTATGCTCCTCAAACCTGAACCATTTTTGCTTTGTGGAATGGACATTTTCCTGTTTCTAACACATCAACAGAAATGTTCACTTGCTGCCTAATATATCCCATCCACTAACAGGTGCCGTGATGAAGAGATAATCAGTGTTATTCACTTCAGCCATTATAAAGTTATGCCTTATTAGTTTATGATATATTGCTCAGAGGGCAAAACTGGCACGTCAAGGAGAAAGTTTCTCTCTTTCTTCCAAATGTCAGATTTAACCAGAGATGCCACTCCGTAGCCACCATTGCACCGATCGATCATATCAGCAGTTTGCTTGGAGGACAAGATCTCTGGTGCGGCTCAGTTCTGCTCACCTCAGGGGGTGACCCTGATCCTGGTCCAGTTCTTTCAGCAGATCGGCTTTGCATTGTGTGCATGGTAGCCCTGGCCTGCAATGCTGCGTACACTTTTTTCACACCATTTAAACGTGAAGCAGCAGTTTGGTTGGCAGAGTGGGACCCTTTAACGTCAATTCCTCCCCCAGTGAAAGAGAGCTGGTCAGTGTCTATTTAACTGGTGGCGTTAATCTGTGCTCACACAATGCCTCTACTCTTGCATAATTTGCATGCTAGAATGGATGAATGTGAATATGGTTTCTTCCAAGATTTTTCCATGTCAGCATGCAGATCTGGAAGAAAAGGAAGGATCACAAGATACTGGATATATTGCTCATTCTGGAGCTCACATGGCATCTAATCTGTCTGTGACGTGAAACATAACCTCCAGCAACTTAATGTATGTAGGGCAGGCATGCTGTGAGAATTAAGAGAGATCATCGTCCTCAACAATTGTCCTTAAAGCAAGAAGTGCACTCGCTGCCGGAACAGAGGATTTGAGTGATGACACATCCTCATCCAGCAGCTCGCCCTCTTTAGCTACCAAAGAATGAGAAAGAGCCATACCTTTCTCAAATTTCTCGGCGAGCTCCATCTGAGCCCCACAATCTCAGATTCTTAGCCTCAGCTGGAGCAGGTTTCGATCCACGGGGTGCACCAGCAGACCACTGTCCCAATTCCTTCAAGGGACACACGAGAGAGGAGTTTCTTTGTAGAGAAACTCTCGCAATGCTTGCACTTAGCCCCCTCGAGGACTGAGCGAGCAAGTTCCTAGAGGCCAAACAAATCACGCACAGCTCGTGTGTATCATCAGGTATCCGAAGGCGTTGACACGGATGTACTCA
Organism: Pseudorasbora parva; assembly: GCF_024679245.1. Lineage (NCBI taxonomy): Eukaryota > Metazoa > Chordata > Actinopteri > Cypriniformes > Gobionidae > Pseudorasbora > Pseudorasbora parva. Next base: position 30,718,574 of record NC_090173.1, read on the forward strand.
CTGCCTGAAATAAGAAAGAGGATGACGTGTACTACAGGCATCCTTTTATGCTCTGGCCGCACCATCATAGGCTGTTGCCTGCCAATGTTATTGTCATGTTTTGACTCGTGCTTCAGACACCAGTTATTCCGGAAGCATTCCCCATTAGTATCCAAGAAAGCAGTGTGAGTTCCCTTTTGAAATGGAAAGCATCTGTCTCCATTTACTTTTTGCGACATGTAAAATACCGTTTTAGTCTGTAAGTTTCTTTAATGTTTTTTGAAAAAAGTATCTTATGCTCACCAAGACTGCATTGGTTTGATCAAACATTCAGAAAAAAGTAGTACTGTAAAATATTATTAACACAACTTAAAATAATTCTTCAGAAATCATTCTAATATGATGATTTGCTGCTCAGTAAACATTTTTCATTATTATCAATGTTGAAAACAGTGCTGCTAAATATTTTTGGAAACCATGATCATTTGTATTCAGCATACATTTGTTCACATTTGTCATACATTTGTACATTTTTAAAATAAACCTTTTGTATCAAGATGTAAAGTTCTTTTGCTGTCACTTTTGATCAATTTAAAGGGACAGTCCACCCAAAAATTAAAATTTGATGTGTATCTGCTTACTCCCAGGGCATCCAACATGTAGGTGTGTCTGTTTCTTCAGTAGAACACAAATGAAGATTTTTAACTCAAACCGTTGCTGTGTGTAGGTCATATAATCATGTGAATGGGTAACAATTCTATGAGAGCAACAACAACAACAAAAAAAAACATGCTTAGACAACATGCACAAAGAGCCCTGTGGCTCATGATGACACACTGATATCTTAAGACACAAAATGATCAATTTGAGTGAGTATTTATATAATTTTTTACTTCAAATACAAAGCTATATCCAACAGCCTGGAACACGCTTCACTGCCGGTAAGGTCAACATACACGCTCTGGTGTCATGTACGAGATTCACTTCTGGCGTTGGGGTAAACTACGTCAGATCATGTATACCGGAAATTATGTCTTTACACCATGCCAGAGCGTGTATATTGACCTTACCGGAAGTTAAGCGCGTCCCAGGCTGTTGGATATAGCGTTGTATTTGAGGTAAAAAATTATATAAATACATGTTTGTTTGTTTTTTGTGACCCATTCACATGCATTATAAATGACATACAGCAACGATTGGATCTAAAAATCTTAATTTGTGTTCTACTGAAGAAACAAAGACACCTACATATTATACATAAACAGATAAACATCATATTTTCATTTTTGGGTGAACTATCCCTTTTATGTCGGTTGCTATAAAACATTGATTTATTTCAAAATAGTTTAATACTACTGACCCCAAATTGGATTGGTAGAGTGTGTTAAAAATATTCTGTTACACATATGGTACACCAGTAATAGAGAACTCTCAAAAGCATGGAAATATATGTATACGTTATGCATGTAAGTGTGTTTTGGTGCCGGATTATCAAAAGAAAATTGCTCGACTGTGTATTTATGAAAATATATATTTTAAAAACATTCATTCTTATATCACATAACTGATTAAATGATCAGATTAACTGATCATAACCTTTAGCTAAAAATGGTCAAACTAAATTTTCAGTTAACCATCACTTAACAGCTTTGACTGCTAGCTCAGCAGGTCTCTAATTGGTGAAGAAGCTTTAAAATTTGCTGAAAAAAAGTCCTCACAATAAAGCGCTCAATGATTTCACTCAGGCCTTGAAGATGGTGAATGTCATCTTGCACAACACAGATGGAACCTGATTAACGGCCATTAAGATGAACGGGATTGCTAACAGTTTTCTCCGAGTCTAACAAAATTCCTTGGTCACCCAATGACAAATTACAAATAAAATTTCCCAATACCCTAAGCTCTCTCTCTATCATGCTGATGAGCAGGGGTTACGAAAAACAATTTACCACAATGACAACAAATTATTTTATGTATAAAAGTCGCATTAGAGATGTCTGCGACTGATGAATTGTAGTTGTGGATGAGATTAACAACCTTACAAGGATTAGTCAAAAATGTTTCACCTCAGCACTATAGGCAAATATTACAGCTGGAATGTGATTAGTTCATGAAATTGCATCTGAAAGCCTTGAGCGACCCACTGCTGCGTTTACTTGAGCATGCCAACACATAACGCACCACATTACCTTAATTGGTCATTATTATTTTCATTTGTCTGTGCTCATGACACTGAAGGCCAATATATTGCACAGCCTTATTTGACTGTCCAACAGCTTATAGGCTTTAATTGATTGATTTATGACTGACTATGACCAAGTCTGTCTAGTGGCAATCTAAAGTGTATAAATAAAACAAACAGTTTATTAAAGGTGCCCTAGAATGAGTTGAAACAATATTTTAAATGATTCTCTGATATCTATATAGGGTATGTGACTTATTTAACGGGCAAAAATTGTTTGTTCAAAAGATACAGTTTTACAGGTCCATTTAAACCACTAGAAATGGTCCCTTAAATGAAATGGTCTGTTTTTGCCTTATTTTGAAGGGTCATGAATATTAATGTAGAGTTCTGCTCTTATTGGCTGTTTCACTGCGCGGCTAATATCAGTAGAAACAGCAAACACATCTACGTTATACTGTCCGTCATAACAATGGAGAGATTATGCATCCAGCCTTATGTTTGATCCTGTTTCTGACGAAGATAAAGATTTCTAGAAACAACCAACTGTTTTGAGTTTGGAAATGTATGTTTAGTCTTTACATGTGCTCATAACGTCAGCAGTCACATCTTAGTTTTTAGCATTGTAAAAACATTTTAATTATTGTAATGTTGCACCGTATGATTTTACAATGACAGCTTCTTCATTTTGGATCACGAACTGAACGCATAAAGATGTTTTTTGTACAGTACAGTAAAGGTTTTTTTGTTTTTGTTTATTTTTGTACAAATTGACTAGATGCATACTATGGAAGTCAATGGAGTCCATCAACTGTTTGGTTAACCACATTCTTCAAAATATTTACTCTTCAGAGTAACACAGAAACTCTTCGGTATTAACAGAAGAAAGAAATTCATACAGGTTTAGAACAACTTGAGGGTGGGTAAATGATCACAGAATTGTAATTGTTTGTGTGAATTATCCCTTTAAGTGGTGGAGAAGGTGATGTTAGCTAGAAGGATCGAGTGAGCTATAAGCATCTTAACTAACATAGTTAGCTCCTGGGCTATGTGTTTTTGATGAAATATAAGCTAAATTATAATTCTGTCTGACAAAAGGAATTGCCATATCTATCTATGGTTGTATTTTGTAGATTTATATGACAACAAAAAAAAATATTAACCTTTGTCATGTGACATTTGTCAAACTGTTATGTATGTTACTTGGAGTTTCCTATTGTTACTGTACATGCATCTTCCGTTGGATCTAGACAGCAGGGGATATTATCGTTAACATTGTCTCACTAAGAAAATTTCAATTTAATCAGAAAATGTTTATACAGCAATAAGTGGATAAAATGACTACTTACTGCTTGCGGGGATATTGTTAGAATTTCCGCTTCTCCAGTATCAGACTCTGAGTGAAGCCCGCTTGATATTGTCTTAGGCTAGAAAAACTGTCGAACGAACAACTTTGAATTAAATAGTTGCGGCCGGTTATAGATAAACATCTAGCCTGACAAGCCAGAGCCACATCAAGATATTTGCTGTGGAAACTCACCATTGACAGATCTCAATCCGAGGGGCGGGATAAACGGTTGTCTTTTCAAACTCCCTCTGCACGGCATGCACGCAATTGGATAGCGCTACAACCAACCAGAGCAGTTGAAAGATTAAACTTTCACAGTATCCGGTTGGCCAAACTCTGAACACATCTTCCCTTCTTAAGAATGACTTCAGTGCCGTTCTTTTCTCAGCGAAAAGCTTAATTCCAAGTCTTTCAGAGTCGCGGTCAAAGCTGATTCCAAAGACCGGCGTTCTCCAGTTTCTGAGTTTACATGCAAACTCAACTCGGCCGTTATTATGTTAAGCCCTGCCCACGACTCTATACACGATGTGATTGGCCCGACCAGAGTTTGGCATTTACAGTTCAGAAGTGTATTGAGAGTTGCTAGACACTCGTGGCAGATTAGATTTGCTGCCGCTATAGGGTGCGTCTAGATTTCTAGGCTAATAAACATCAACAATGTCACTAAATCACTAATTCTATCTAACCGAAAGTAACATTCACATGGCTGCTCGGCATTAATAACGGATTGGAGCAAAGCGAGTGCTTTAAATGAGTTTTTATGAAAGTTAAGCTTCCATATGCATGAACTGAAAATGCACCAGTGAGCACACAGGGGTGTACATTTTGAGGCTGTGCACATTTTAGTTTCGGTTTTGAATTAGTGCCAATTTAATGGGCGGGTCACTTGAATTGTGGGTCGATTAGCCTATTATTCTTAATGAAAAACGACAACAACAAAGTGCAATAACAAAGTCACTTAAATAGGCGCTTTTACATTAGGCTAAGTTTTGAAACCAAATCTTTCGCGATCGTCTGTCAGCTCTCCTCACTCGTGATGAATGAGATCTGCGTTTGTGACGCGACTCTAGTTGGGATCATGCTTTAGTAAGCCGGCACCTTCAGTTTTTATTTGTACGGTCTGTTCTCTGACGGTGGGGGCAGTGCCACGGTGTGGACGTGACCGGTGTTGAGTCTGAACACTGGTAACTGGTAACACTGACTATCGTAGCAAACCTACTGGAACACAACATTTATTTTCATGATCTGCCATTTTAACTATCCTCGCTTGACTCTCTTCACAATACCCGCACAACTCCCTATGATTCGCTGTGCAGTTCCGCTCGCTCGGCCTTACATGTACTGGCATTTGCAAGAATTGGGGGCGTACATATTAATGATCACGAATGTTGCGTAACAGTTGTGTTATCTTGAGATTCGCCTGTTTTTCCGTGGTGTTTTTCACGCACAAGATTTACATATGAAGGAGGAAGCAATTGTGTTTGAGACTCACTGTATGTGATGCCCATGTACTGAAGAAAGTTATTCAACTAAGGTTAGGACACCTTTAAAAACTTCCCAGGACACCTTTAAAAACTTCCCAGGACATCTGCACCACACATGTCGTTTTTTCTCATCCACATCAAGCAGTTGGCAATTCTGTGACGTATATGTTCACCTGAAACAGTCAAGCAAGATATTTTCACCTCCTCATGTCTTGTGCATCTTACAGCTGTTTTTCCTAAGGCTTAGCATCTTTTATAAAGAGAAATCGAATGATGCTGTAATGGAGGCCTTCTTCGCTTCAGAAGGCACTGAGATCCCTGATCAAAACCACAACGCCTCACAGGAAACATTATAACCCCCCTTTAAATTGTTTAATCTATTAAACTGCTACTCTTCAAGCATTCTCTTATATGCACATACAGACACACTCATATACATGCCATAAATCCTGCTCATTTACAATACCCTATGACTGCCAAGTGGGACCAATAAACATTTCTTCAACCTCAACCCATTGTAAATATCTACATGAAGCTGGACACTGATTGAAGTAAGAGAAAGTGGTTGAGTAATGAGACATAAACACACACGCTCAGAAGAAAGCAAGAGCTGAAAGACAGAGTGACATTTTACATTTGCGAACAAACATTTGTGAGTTGCATCATCGTGAAAAATGATTTGTGTCTCTTTTAACTTAAAATGATTAGACGAGAGAAATACTCACCCGATTTCACCGTCTTGGCCTTTTTGCCCATTTTGTTCTGGCTGTTTTTTGGTGCTGTGTGGTTCTTACTCTTTGACATCCATTTCTCGTTCTTTCTCTGGATGTTCCCTGTCCTGTTCATCTGTTTGTTCTTCATCTCAGATTTAAACTAAAACAACAGTTGCTGCTCAGACATAAAGACGGATTGGCAGCATTGCTGAAATGTTTTTTTTTTTTTTTTTTGGAGGGGGAGGGAGGAAAGTCATTTGCCAAGTTTCAATTGCACATACATAATCCTCTGTGAAGCCTCATGGAAGAGAGAGGGAGTGAGAAAGAGAAGCTTATGACCCATGATTCTGCATCCCTTTTTACAATACCTCACAATTCCCCCTGAAGTTGTGAGCTGAAACCTGTTTTCACAAAGGTCTTCACATTCACAGGCATCAACATGCCAGAACTGCACCTATAAAAATAAAGCGCTGCTACATTCTGCTAATCCCATTTTTTGTGGACGTAACAGGTTGTAACTGAATACATCCTTTTCAGGAACACCACTGGAGGGAGGTCACAGGTTAAATAAAGGATGTTAGTGAGACATTGCTGTGCAATGACAGTCAACAAGTAAATCACAAAAACCTCAGAAGAATTCAGGAAAAACACAAAGGACTAATTATTCTTTCTAAAAATGAAACGTGCAATTTCCTTGTAATCTTAAGCCATGCTGCAGGATCAGCCAGTGTCACAATGCATCTCTCTCCCGAAAGAGCATGTGAAGTTTTTTCTTCTCCACCAATCCAGACTGATTTATGAATAAGAATGTAGAAAGGATTGGCCAACTAAATATAAAAGTTTTGGCTGTCAGTCAGAAGATGACATTAAAGCGATGGTTCACTCACGGCAGATGGTTCACCTGCGGCAGTGGCTCAGTGGTTCATGTAGATTGTCTACAAACCAGAAGGTTGGTGGTTCAATCCCTGGTTCCACCTGACCAAGTGTCGAAGTGTCCATGAGCAAGACACCTAACCCCAGCTGCTCCCGACGAGCTGGATGGCGCCTTACATGGCTGACATCGCTGTCGGTGTATGAATGGGTGAATGTGAGGCAAAAATGTAAAGCGCTTTGGATAAAAGCGCTATATAAATGCAGTCCATCCATTTCCATTTACAATATGCCAAAATATCTTATTTTGAATTGCAACAAAGTCATACAGGTTTGGAACCACATGTAAATGAGAAAATGAGGGCATCATTTTTATTTTGTGGTCAACTATTCTTTTAAAACATGCCATTTCATGCCAGCATTTAGAACTGATCCTATATAGATGGACTATATATGGACTCCTAATAAAGAAGGTCACTGTGGTATACGGAAACTACTGGTTGTAGGTTCCATTAATATTTTGTGCAAAATGTAATTTGGGATAATTCATTTATTCATTATTTGTACGTACAGATGGAGTATATAAGGGATAATACGCAATCAGAAAAATATTGCAAAATCATAAAATAATAATCAGGGCCAATGCGCAGCGCATAAATCCCCCTTTATTATAATAATTAAATACATAAATAGGAAGATGAAATACTGATTTAAGTTTCAATTGTTCGATACTTTTAACCGTATAACAACTGTCCTTGACAAATCAGCCTAACGACAAGACAAACAATGTAACAAAAAAAACAAAAACAAAAACGATTTATATACATACTGAAGTCCTCTTACAATCAATAAGACACAAGATGGGACCCTTTTTTTGTATGAAACAAGAAAGAAAGTCCACAGTGAGAGACCTGAAAGTCTGATATACTGCGTTGCCACGGTGACCACTGAATTCCACAACTGACCAATCGGAATAAGGCTTTCCAAAGAGCTATGTAAAAATAAAATGAACATTATTGTGTGTTAAGCAAGAAACTTCTGTGAAGGTCAGAGCAGAGGCGTGCGTCTGGGTTTGTTTGTAATTGATTCAAATAATAGTTTTGGGGGTGCAAAGTATTTCTTCATTTTACTTTGAAAATGAAGATTGAAGGGTTTGTCCAAAACCCATCGCAACTTAACATTATAATTTCCAGTGAACAACATCAAACCTTAAGAAAAGAGAATGAAGTCTTAACTTGCTGGTTGCTTCCACATCCTGAGGCAAGGACTATGTTCTCTGCATTAGACATTTTTTATTTCCTCCACCTACTACTTGACGAACATTACCTGAAATCATTCCCTGAACAAGAAACCAAACAAATGCCTGAGGCTTAGCCTAGCTAAGCTGCTGGACTTTAGCCATAACAAACAGAACAGGTTCGATTTACAATGGCAAGCTCTTTATGACAGAACAGGATGCTCAGGAATGGAATGGATGAAACGATTAGCCAGAGGCAAAACTACAGCTTACCAAAAAAACTAAACACGTAATCTGGGTCAGCCTCCTTTTATATATTTATATTTTATATTCTGGCTCGGGGTGTTAATCAGAGTGCCAAAAAATGTTTTGGAGATGGAGAGATAGGCCAACCACACTTGATAGACTTCAGTCAGAGGACTTGAAGTTGTGGACAAACCTAGATCCATGGACGAGAGAACGGCTTGGGGGAATCCCTTTAGAAAGCTAGCCAAGACTCACAATAAGCATTAAGAAGTGAGAAAGAGATTAGTGAGATGGAGCTAAACCTTGACCAAGCCTGGTTTAAGTTGGTTTAGCTAGTCTCAGATGACAAGTGTTTAAAACCCTTATTAAAACCATCCAAACAAACAAGACTGGGACAATTGCTATTACCCCCTTATGCTTTCAGCAGGTAAACTGGAGGAGATAAGAATTCCTTTCTTGTGGTTTGGCTGCCCTTATTTGCAGGAGCGTCAGTGACTGTGTGGAAAACAGCCATTTCAAACAAACAAGACAGCTATTAGGTTATGCAACAAGTGTACCGTGAACAACCATATTATATTGCCACATTGCAGATAAAGCTAAAGCTAAACAGGAGAACTATTGAAGAACTTAAAGCTACGTATGACCGTTTCAGGATACATGTTTGCTTGGTTAAGTGATTTTTTAATATGTATTTTATAAATCACTCTATTTACTATTCTAATATTATACTCATAGTATAATAACAAAGCAAATTCAAAGTAGGTGTGTGAGGATGATGGGAGTCATGTTTTTATCTGGACCATCAGAGTCACCATTGATTTTAAGGTTACCCACCGCCGAAATATCAATGAATCACTGACACAAGAGTATGTGTTCAGATGTCTGATTGTGTGGTCAGTGTGTGTAAGGATTATTTTCTGAGGTTGATTGTTTAGTGTGGGCTTTGCAAAGGGATAGAGATATAATCCCATAACTCCCGGCCTCAGTGAGAAAATGGAAGCAGCAGAGTGACGGACTGGACACCACAGCTGTCTTTCAACCTCACACATGAACTGCACCCAACCATATAATCTCATTAACCCATAAAAAATACATTTCAGGTTTATATTTAAAAAAAAAAATGGCATGAAACCTTTATTGATCATTCCCTAGGAATCAAACATATGTGTTGCAGTGCTCTATACTGTTTGAGGTACATTCTATATTCTTTTTGTTGCAGCAAATAAGGTCATAATAAATTCCAGCTATCTACTTCAATGTATGATTCTTAATCAGTATTTTCAACTTGCTTTGAAGTATCCTCATTATATCTATGCATTTGGCAGATGTTTACATCCAAAGCATCTGCATCAAAAGCATATTGTTTTTTTTATCCGTTTATCCGTTCATGCAATCACTCGAAATCAGAACAATTCAACTGACAAGCAAAAGGTGAAGTTCAGTTCTGTTCATCTTTTATTTATTTTATTTGTATTTATTGTTTTTTGTTTTGTTTTGTTTTTTATTTAGCATTTGTTAAAGCATAATCTTTGCTGAGTTTTGTTACATTTTCTAATGGGATAAGAAAAATAAAATGTATTTAAGATGTATTCTGTTAAACATGCAATTATTATTGCTTAAATATAATTTATCTTATTTTAATGATGTTTTGATATTTTAAATGGACAAAAAGATAAATAAAACATGACAAAGTATTTGTATTGTAGTCTACAAATTGAATATGCTGTGCATGCTAAACTCTACAATCATGCACTGTCAAAATATTGTTGGTTTAACTTAAAAAAGTAAGTTGCCTTAATTTTGAGTTCATTTAAATCAAAAACTTGAGTTAATACAACAAAGGATATCAGTTTAATACATAGAAACTCAAAATATTATGTTATCTGAACCACATTAATTATCTACCTTAATTTGACAAATGATAAGAAGTTGTGATAAATCATGAAAATTATTTTTTGCAGTGCATTCACATATACTTTTAAGAAAACTTCCGCAAGCCATCCAATCTCTATTTATTATAGGAAATTTGATAAACATCTTCATGGAACATGATCTTTGCTTAATATACTAATGACTTTTTGGCATAAAAGAAAAATGGATAATTTTGACCCATATAATATGCCGCAAATATACCCATGAAACTTATGACTGGTTCTGTGGTCCAGGGTCACAAATGTTTAGAAAACTGATGTAAAGTAATCAGTGTTACAGTGAAGTAAGTAAGTCTTCTTTTGACTGTGGTTAACTTTGAAAAGGTGATCAAGCACCTGAACATGCAGGTAGCTGTGTGTCCATCTGGTGGCTTATTCTTTTGCACGTGCAGACATGTCATCTTTGCTTAACCACACACACACGCACACGCACACACAACCACACACACACACACACACACACACACACACACACACACACACACACACACACACACACACACACACACACACACACACACACACACACACACACACACACACACATGTTGGTCTATGTGGTTTACAGGGACTCTCCATAGGCGTAATGGTTTTTATACCGTACAAACCGTATTTTCTATCCCCTTACACTGCCCCTGTCCCTAAACCTACCCATCACAGGAAACATTCTGCATTTTTACTTTCTCAAAAAAACATCATTTAGTATGTTTTTAAGGCCATTTGAATTATGAGGACATTTGATATGTCCTCATAAACCACATTTATAGTGTAATACCAGTGTAATACCCATGTAGTTATACAAATTTGTGTCCTCATAAACCACATAAACAGGCTCACACACACACACACACACACACACTCGCATACACCCTCCCCCCTACCCCTCTATCTCTGACTATAATCTGAGTGTATTAATCTGTTGTTTGAACTCCTTAAGCACAGACTGTCTATCACATCTGCTCGCCTCACCCTGCTAAAGCTTTGCTATTTATAAATCCCCAATTCCCCCTCTCTCTGTCTTTCTCTGTTTCTCTCCTGCAAGTTTTTCCCTAACCGAACCCTGCAGGAACCCTCAATTTACCTTCCTAAATCCTTGTCAATCTGTCTCTAAACTCCATGTCTGCCGAACTAACTCTTTCGTTATTTCATTTCTGAAGCCACCAAGGTCTTTACACATTGTGATAAATCATCTCTCAAGGATATATGAGCTAGTGATCTATCCACAACTGATTGACTGATTGAAAAGTGCCTCTAATGTAACATTCCTGCGCCCTTAAAACCATCCAATATCTCTATAACACTTCACACTACCACTATACTCAAAGTATATGTCCGACTATCTGTTATGTGCTATTAAGTTTGCAGCAATGACATGTACAAAAACAACTTTGACTAAGAGGAATTTCAAGACAAAACAAGTGATAATACACACTCCAAAAAATCATGGACAAACAATGATATGGTTATGTGCAAGAACTCATGTAGAGGAATTTTTGTCCACTATACAGTGTTCGAGCAGTTCATAATATACCAAGCCTAATTAAATAAAGCAGTGTGAACAATTTTTTTTATGCCATATTGATTAAGGTTAAGGACAAGTTTAAACAGAAACAAGAACGTGTGATGTGCAGTTGTTCGTATTCTTACCTGTGCTGTTGTGCCGTCTCCCATCCAACAAGATTGAGGCATTAGGAAAGAGACGTGGAAAGAATGGATAGAGAGTGAGAAAGAGAGATGGAGTGAGAGAGAGCGAGAGAGTCACAGTCTTTGCGTCATCTGAGAAAATTCTCAGATTAATAAAAACGGTTTGATTGCCTGAGCTTGCTTGCTCTCTCAGTCTCTCTCTCTCTCTTCCTAATTTTTCTCTCTAAAATATTCTTACTCTCACAGTTAAATATATTTTATTAATCATCCAGTATCCTGTTACTTTGTCAGCTATGTCTGCTTTTACCAACTAATACAATTAATTTGCATTAATTAATTTATACAGGGCCAGATGACACTTTAGAATACTGTTCCATCATTGATGCATAACTGCAGGAACAAATGAGTAACGCACTATTTTTGTAAGGTTTTGAAGAGTAATTACTTCTGATGAATTTGGTAACACTTGAGTTATTACTACACTGTAAAAAATGATTTAGAAGAAAAGTTACCTAGTTGCCTTAAAATTTTGAGTTAATACAATGAACATTTTTTGAAATTAGACAAAGTTTATTAAAATATTATTAAAAGATTTTGTAAGCATATCGGGTAATTGTTCTGTTGATGCAGTGAAACATGCCAAATAGTGCTATTATCATGATTTATCAATTTTTTTATGTGGTTCAGATACAATAATATTTTCAGTTTCTATTTATTAAACAATTTCCTTCATCAAATTTTGAATTTCAATAAACTTAAATTTTTAAGGCAACCAGGTTACTTACTTTTTTAAGTTAAACCAACAAAAACCAACCAATTTTTTTTTTTACAGTGTAGTGGGTTACCATGAAATTTACTTTAGAATAATGATCCAAATAATTAGCGATTCCTTTAGAAGGAAGTAGTAACACTATCTAAAACCTTACTAAATGACGTACAGTGACTAAATTACTAGTGTGACTTCATGCTTTTTACTGTGAAAACTGATCCAAATGATTATCAGTTCCTTCTGAAGGATTTTCTTTTTTTTATTCTAAAGTGTTACAGACAGACAGACAGACAGACAGACAGACAGACAGACAGACAGACAGACAGACAGACAGACAGACAGATAGATAGATAGATAGATAGATAGATAGATAGATAGATAGATAGATAGATAGATAGATAGATAGATAGATAGATAGATAGATAGATAGATAGATAGATAGATAGATAGATAGATAGATTTATGGGGGTAAGAAAATGATGAAAGGGACATTCTGGAATTCTGGATCTAGGACACATTTCATCTCAATTGGTCTCAGTTCTACCCACTGGATGGCGATGTGGCTCTGTTTCCACACATATATGATGCAAATGAAGGCGGGGCTTAGGACAGGTATTTGCATATCAGGAATCACTTCAGATGCCTCACAACTTAGTCATATGAAAGAAAAATATTAAGTAACTGTCATATCCTGTCACCTGAAATATTTACTTATATTGCGTTTGGCTGCTGAGAACCTCGTAAAAATAGGTGGTGATTGATGTATCTTTCAGATTTACAACAATGGCATGATAATACTAAACACAGATTTCCAGTATGTAATAGTTTAACGTTTAAACACGTCCAGATTCACTGCTGAGAAGTATAAGTACTATCTTAAATCATTACTTGCACTGACTACCTACTCTGCCCTTAAGGCTTTAATCAGTAGCAAACCAACTCTTTTAGGCTCCAACCACTCACCTCACATAATTTGATTTGGAAAGAATCAGCACTCTGTGCCAAACTATATCAAAACAAACATTGCCACAGGTTTTGGTAAATATATATATATATATATATATATATATATATATATATATATATATATATATATATATATATATATATATATATATATATACACACACACACACACACACACACACACACACACACAAGAGTATAGTGTATAGAGAACATGTATAATTTCAAGGGAATAATAATACGTTTATTTTAAATTTCATGACATCAACACATCTCAAAAATGTCGGGACAGGGCCAAGTTTACCACTGTGTGGCATCCCCTCTTCTTTTTATAACAGTCTACAAACGTCTGGGGACTGAGGAGATGAGTTGCTCATGTTTAGGAATAGGAATGTTGTCCCATTCTTGTCTAATACAGGCTTCAAGTTATTCAGATTTCTTAGGTCTTCTTTGTCGCAGCTTCCTCTTTATGATGCGCCAAATGTTTTCTATCAGTGAAAGATCTGGACTGCAGGCTGGCCATTTCAGTTCCTGGATTCTTCTTCTACGCAGCAATGATGTTGTAATTGATGCAGTATGTGGTCTGGCATGCTTGATAATGCAGGGTCTTCCCTAAAAGAGACAACATCTGGATGGGAGCATATGTTGTTCTAGAACTTGGATATACCTTTCAGCATTGATGGTGCCTTTCCAGATGTGTAAGCTGCCCATGCCACACACACTAATACAACCCCATACCATTAGAGATGCAGGCTTCTGAACTGAGCGCTGATCACAATTTGGGTTGTCCTTGTCCTCTTTAGTCTGGATGACATGGTGTTTCAGTTTTCCAAAAATAACTTCAAATTTTGATTCTTCTGATCACAGAACAGTTTTCCACTTTGCCACAGTCCATTTTAAATGAGCTTTGGCCCAGAAAAAAATGCACTTCTGGATCATGTGTATATATGGCTTCTTTTTTGACCGATAGAGTTTTAGCCAGCAAAGCCAAATGGCACTGTGGATTGTGTTCACCGACAATGTTTTCTGGAAGTATTCCTGAGCCCATGTTGTGATTTCCATTACAGTAGCCTTCCTGTATGTGATGCAGTAACGTCTAAGAGCCTGAAGATCACGGGCATCCAGTATGGTTTACCGGCCTTGACCCTTACACACAGAGATTGTTCCAGATTTTCTGAATCTTTGGATGATAATATGAACTGCAGATAATGATAATTTCAAACTCTTTGCAATTTTTCTCTGAGAAACTACTTTCAGATATTGTTCCACTAATTTTCGCCGCAGCATTGAGGGAATTGGTGATCCTCTGCCCATCTTGACTTCTGAGAGACATTGCCACCCCGAGAGGCTCTTTTTATACCCAATCATGTTGCCAATTGACCTAATAAGTTGCAAATTGGTCCACCAGCTGTTCCTTATATGTACATCTGAAAGAGCTTGAGAGGTCCTGAAAAGAAGAATGGGAGAAACTGCCGAAAAAGATGTGCCACGCTTGTAGCATCATAATCAAAAAGACTTGAAGCTGTAATTGGTGCTAAAGGTGCTTCAAGTATTGAGCAAAGGCTGTGAATACTTATGTACAGTGAATACTTATGTACGGTGAATACTTATGTTTGTCAAACAAACATCTTTTACATTTTCGTTGTGGGGTATTGTTTGTAGAACTGAGAAACATTTTGAATTGAATTCATTTTGGAATAAGGCTGCACTGAAAAAAATTTGGAGTGACATTTACTTACAAAAAGCTAGGCAACTTTTTCCACACAGTAAGTGCTTGTAATCTTTACTCTGGCTATTCTAAGTAATATTTACTTACTAGAACCACTTTTTTTTTTTTTTTTAATTAAGTAAATTTCACTGGCAATACTCCTCTGTAACTTTCACTCAGATTACCATTGCATCCAATTACAAAACCCAAGTGAATATTGCTGATATTTCTGAGTTTTGCATGATGCACCCAGAATGCATTGTGGTATGAAGCATGTCACCATTATTGAGATTCTTAGGCTGAATCTTGATATCTGTGTGTGAGAAAAGCGTTCAAAGTGCTTCGTGTACAGTCTGTTATAAAACGTATTTAACTTTTCTGGTTAAAACCGTGCTGGTTCTTTTCTAGAATAAAACAAGGTTAATAGTATATTGCTCATACTCAGGTATAAGATTGGTGAATTAAGCCACTACACAATGATCATATTCTGATCATCAAGCGGCCAAAAGCATCTGATCGTGTTTTCTCTGCTTTTCTTGTCATAGCAAACTCAGTCACAGCAGCGAGAGAAACATTAACATTAAAAAGTCGCCAAACTGCCCAACTAAAAAAAACACTAATCGCTATAATGGTGACATAAGAAAAACTCTATTAATTCTCAATAAGAACTTATGTAGCTTTAGCTACCGTTATTGTGATTAAAACTCACGTTCAGTTAAAAGTCAAAACTTACTGAGAATTTACTGAAAAGTCAGCCACATAAAAGCAACATCCCAAAATGACCGTCTCTGCCACCACTGAACAAGTGGGATCTTTGCGAAAAATCTGTGCGCATTTTCAAATGCACTTTGCTTTTCAGATTAAAATTTACTTAATATTTTAGGTGAATGTGCTGTGACTATAAAACATTAAATATTATTTGTAAATATATGACAAAATGTACTTTTTTCTCAGTTAAGTTATTACATGAATAGACTGTGTACATTTAAGATATACAGTTCCAACTTAAACTTGATTTTACAATGTAATAATTACATGAATTAATGTAATAGATTTTACCATACCACAAAGTCATTTTTTTCAGTGTGTAACAAAAAATTTGAAAAAAGTGTAGCGCTGTGAATACTTTCCGGATGCACTGTGTGTGTGTGTGTGTGTGTGTGTGTGTGTGTGTGTGTGTGTGTGTGTGTGTGTGTGTGTGTGTGTGTGTGTGTGTGTGTGTGTGTGTGTGTGTGTGTGTGTGTGTGTGTGTACACAGTAGAATTGAAATTCAAGAAAAATTCAAAGAAATTCATAAACATGTCCATCTTGCCATAGCAGCTTTACCAGAAAAACACAGAACTGTTGACATTTTTGCAAATTTATAAATAAGAAAAATGAAAAAGAAAAACTTATATCGATGTCTTTTTTATTATATATTTACAGTTAACCCTTTAATGTAAATTATATATATATATTTGCACTTTTCATGACACATATTATTAGATATGTCCTGTCCCAGCAGAATGCTGGGGAAAAGCAATACTGAAGATGTTAAATGACCCATTACAGAGTCAAATGGCTTTCTGTGCCCAAAGAGTAAGATAATGTAATAATATAGGTGACTGATAGTGTTTCTCGCAGTAATCCACCTCTTTAAACACCTGGCTTTTAAAGAAATATTCCATCCAAAATTAAAATATTGTCATCATTTATTCATTATTATGCTATTGCAAACCTGTAGGACTTTCTTTTAATAATACAATATATTTTGTATATATTGTAAAGGGGGTCCAAAACACTAGACCACACTGGTGATCACTATATAAACTAAAATAAATAAATAAACAGAGACATTTTTTAATATGTATTCAGTCGTTTACCAAAGAAGAAAGAAAGACATGCAGGTTTGGAATGACATAAAGGTGCATAAATCATGAGAAAATCTTCATTTCTGGACAAAGTCTCCATTTAAGATAAATGCACAAATCTGACCCAACTCACAGAAAAGAAATGACCATAGACAAATAACAGAAATGAGAAAGGAGAATCTCCGTCCACATATGCATAAATATACAACAAAACCATACTTTCACATAAGCATTTCATGCGTTATCACACACCCTGTCCCACAGGACTGACAGATGGAGGGGCAAAGGAGAGCTACAGAACTGGGGCGGCCTCTATGTCTATTCCTCTCGCTCTCTCTCACTGTCTTTTGTGCAGCGGATGGGCTGTAAGTCTATCTCCTGCTAATTGCCACAGTGGTTTAAACACAAAGTCTGCCGCTGAAACAGTACCCAACAGGGTGTTGTATAGTAAGTAAAATTTACAATGTGTTACATTTCTCCATCAGCATACATCAGGGAGGAGGAAAGGCTCATGTCAGCATCAGTCAGAATTTAAATGTTTAAAGGCACACACACACATTTCTAATAACTATTAATAATTTTCAGTCTTTTTTAATAATTGTTTTGCTCTATATGGTTAGGTTCAGATTAAAAATGGTTCTTGTAAACAGGCTCTAATTTGTTTTTGTTAGTTTTTTCAGCAAAATAGTATTTTTTTCTGAGAAGTGACTTTTGTGACCATTTAGACATGGATTCCAGTCTCGAAGATCTGAAACAACATTCATCACAAAGGAATCTGCTTTCCCAAGTGAAATATGGTTCATTCTGCCTCTGCTGAGAAAAAGGAGTCAAGTAACTTAAAAAGTTGCCGTATATGATACAACTTCTAAAGGAGTCCCAGGAGCTGTTATGAATGGTTTGTACTGCACAGGAGAAAGACAAAGGTGTGAATGCTATTAAGACTACGTGCAGGCACAATGAGATAGAACGTGTTATACTTCCTGCGCAACATGAGCCAATTGTTATCCATCAAAAAAACCTCAGAGAAACAGACTTTCATAATTTAATCCTGCAAAATTCATTCAAATTCTAAACCCACCAACCAACAACTTTTGCAAATGGAGAATTGTAATTAGACACAGCTTTTTGTCCCATTTTTCCACAATAATTAAACTGACACACAATAATTTAGAACAGATTCTGTGACCACAAGAGTGCAACTAAAATGGAGCTTGGTAAAAACATAGCCACAAAACCGTTCTTAATCTATGGTGTTTGACATTTAAGTTCACTTTCTTCTCCAAGTCTCCAGATGCAGTTTAATTGTGGGGACTTCAAAACCCTGTACCTTTCAATTCCGTTTCAACAAACTGTCATACTTTTCATCAATTACTTTATTAGGAAAACAAAATATGGCTGACTTGGTGGCATAGACCAATTTCATTTAAGGAACAGACAAAGCATAATTAGTATGGTCTTGTAAAACATCTCAACGCTATTCTGCCTAAATAGCTATCATCTGTGCAATTATCAAATAGCACACATGATATTTAATTACATTTATGTAAACCTCAATGACCACACACGGATAGAAACGTTTCATTTGTGTGTGTGTGTGTATATGTGTGTTTGTGTGTGTGTGTATATATATATATATATATATATATATATATATATATATATATATATATATATATATATATATATATATATATATATACATATATATATAGAGAGAGAGAGAGAGAGAGAGAGAGAGAGAGAGAGAAATAATATGTCACATGTCACATGTGTCACATGTCAGTCTGTTTCTGTTGGTTTCTTTTGCACTAGTCACATGTTCTTTTGTTTTGTCTCTGTTTCCTGCCACTTGTTTGTCACCATGGTTTCCCTCGTTAGTCTAGTTTAGTTCTGCTGTGTTTAGTTAGTCTAGTTTAGTTCTGCTGTGTTTAGTTAGTCTAGTTTAGTTCTGCTGTGTTTAGTTAGTCTAGTTTAGTTCTGCTGTGTTTAGTTAGTCTAGTTTAGTTCTGCTGTGTTTAGTTAATTATCTCGGTTCTGTTTGCTATTTAAGTTCCTCTTGTGTAGTCACTCCTTGTCCAGTCTTATGTCTGATTAATGGTGTTTGGTGGGCCGGTTAATGTTTTTGTAATTATAAAAGCCTATCTGTTTGGAAGTCCAGGATCTCCTCATCTCTGCTGCACTACACATCCATGACACAAGACTGGACCCCAATCTGCCAGGATTTCTCAAATAAGACATCTTCCTTACCCCAATCTCTCCCGTGTCCCCAGCAAAAGGGGCAGCTCTTCGGCTGAGGATCGACTATGGGGGCTTCGGCAGAGCGGTTGCCCACTGGAGAGGAATGTGGAGGAATTTACTGAGCTTGTTTATCTTTAACTCGTTTTTGTTCTGATGGGTCTGGACGAGGACACTGTTCGTTTTCTTGAACCTGCCGGTTTGTTTCCCTAGTCAAGACCATCAATCTGATTTTGAGTTTAAATTGTTCTGAGTTTGAGATCGAAGAGGTTCATATGAATGGGCGTTGTCCTCGTCCAGTCCCCTCAGAGAAACACGTGGCCTGGTCAGTTCAACCACAGCCAGTTTCCTCCCATCCCTCCAGTGGGTCTTCTTGTGCCAGCCTCTAAGCCCAGACGGCCAAGAAGGAGGGAGAAGGCTAAGCCCTCGATTATGGCTGTGACCATGCCGGAGCCATTGCTGATTTTAGAGACTTTCATGTGTCCGCTCCATGCCTCCTGGATTCCACCCCAGACCCTCCTGTGCACGCTCTATCCCGCCACGACAAGAGCTTGTGTTAAAATCACATTCTCCTTTTTTTTATATCTATATATATTTTTTTTATTTATTTTACCTTAACTTCAAGAATAACCAGATGAACACAAAGCGTGCAGCGAGGGTTCATATATGGCCCTTTATAAATTATTGCACACTTACGATTCAGTTTTATTTTGAGTAGTTTCAACAGTGTTTGCCATTACAATTGTGGTCATCGGGGTTCAAACCACATTGAACCATAACTTTCAATGTATGGACAAAAAACACATCCCCCACCAACCCCCTTTTTTCTGCTGGCAGAATTTTCATATTTTGGTGAACTTTTCCTTTAAGGGAATGCATGGTCTACCACACCAAGACCATCTATGCTTATCTTCTCAAGGACACTACTTGTGAGAAGTGAAGATAAACTCAAAGCAAAAACATAAAGCCCTTAAGACGACATAAGAGCCCATCGGATGCCTGCGGCAATAGCGGTCCACCTCACCACGCTCAACCAAGACTCATTAAGACTGGTAGCCCAAATTCCATACATAAATCTACAGCAGAATATTTCATGCAAGTTGCTCATTGAATTTACTTCCAATAATGTCTTTTCCTCTATTGGTGTTATGAGGACTGTAAAGCCAGGCTGAGTGTGAGATTATAAAAGGGGCTCCATACGAGTTCTAATCATATCGGTTTACAGCAAACACACAGCATGGAGCCACACTTTTATATGCTTAAAAAAAGGCTGACAAGCTTTCCCTCTTGCACTATCATTCCTTTTAAAGTTCAACCATTTCTTCTGCTTCCCTCCATTCCATATGAAGCTGTTTCTCATTAGGGATTAAACTGAGAGTTAGGCTCTCTGTTCCCATAATTAAGGCATTCCTAAAATCAATCTCTCCTCTTAAATCCCTTGGTATAACCCTCTCTTTCCTAGTAGCAAGGCATTCCACTGATCAGATACCTAGTAACTAGCATCTCAGTGTGCGCGAGATTGTGGATTATGTGCTTTAGCCTGTGTGTTTTGTTAAGAACTGCGTTTGTGTGCGTGCCTTTGTTCTTGACCTCCCCTCTTTGACCCTTTTGTCTTACTACAAAATCCAATTTCAGGCATCAGTAACCCTCTCTGTCCCCAAATATTGTAGAAATTACAGCAGATACACTTCTAAGCTGGTCACTGTCGAACACACATAATGCTGCGGGACCTGAAACATCAATCAAAGACGCTGTCCCCTCATCCGCCCCACACTCCCACAGACGACCCTTGACTTCTGACCTCTAGCCTGTCTACCACGGTGGGTGCTATTGAGGGCAGATCCATGAGATGGGGGCTAATTAGGTCAGATTGCGGCGAGCTGTGCATTACAGACAAAATTGGAAACACATGCTGAGACCCACAGCGTAAGAGAGAGAGAGAGAACACCAGGAGAGAGGTAATATTGGTGCTGGGGTTGAGGTTGAGGAAAATGGAGGTAATGTAAGGTGGAGTGGTGGGGTTCTGATGTGGGATGGATTTAATGAATGAATGACACCTCTTTGAGACTATAAGTCTAACCTCAGGCTCAGGAGAGCATCTGTGGATAGCATATTGGTCTCCTTGACAGCTCCGCTATTTTCAATAATTGCTATAATGGCTATGTAACAGATTGTAATTGCTTTGATATTTGAGGTTTGAGTTGGGATATCCATTGCCATGGAAATAAAACTAACGTGCAGACATAATATTAGCAGGGGACAAACGCAAACAAAAATGCACCACAAGTATAAAGATTACTTAAAATATTTTCAGAGCTTGAAAGAAGAATGTATTACTGTTAATCATTAAATGTGCAAAGTGTAACTTTTTCAGTAAAATATCCAAAAACCAACAAGCGAGTGTTTTATATTTTGTTCAATTGAGTAGTTACAATATCCAAAATATTTCCAACTTTTTGTAAATCGTGAGAATTTCTATTTTAACCAATGATCCGGGAAGTGTGAGGGATTCGGCTGTCCATTGCGACATATCTGCGTCACCCTCTGTTTTATTTAGAACACTTTACTCTTAGCAGTGTCACAGCAGCTGGCGAGCGAATACACAGAGTAACGTCATAGCATTACTTACAACACACTCGCCCTGCGTCCCAATTCGCATACTATCCATCCTAAATAGTATTAGAAAATAGAATTAGTATGTCCCAAATCATAGTATGTTGAAAAGAGTATTCCAAAGGTACCCGGATGGTTTACTATTTCCGGTCCGAATTTAAAGTATGAATCGATGGGCACTCAAACGGCTGATATTGCCCACAACCCACTGCGAGGTCATGTGGGGATTCGATTAGAACTACAAACGCGGATAAAAATCGTTAAAAAAACTACAAACATGGCGGATGTGCAAGTCCAGCGGTTAAGTAGAGAAGTTTAGATAAAGGGGTTGAGTGACCAACTATCAATATTTAACCTGACAAAAATATTTATTCAGTGTTGTCCACATTATATTTCACCTGCAGCAGCATTGTGAACTTTTGTAATCACATGTTTGGCCATTACCTTTTAAATGCATCATTATATTTAAACTGCAAACACATGAGGAGAGTCTCTGCATTAAAGACCCACACATGGCAGATCAACGAGCGGCTACATTTCTCTTCGATACGGTAGGAGATTAATCTGAATGTGAAGGATTTGAACTGTGATGTATCTGAAGATGACTGACAGGGTAGTTAGCACGTAACTAAGCGACAGTCCGTTAAAGATGGCGAAGTAGTATGTCCCCGAAGCTTGCATACTTTTCTGCTACACACTCAAAAGTATATACCTTTTCTTCACAAAAAGAGTACATATTTTAGGACGTAGTATTAGTAAGCGAATTGGGACGCAGCATCAGATGTGTCTAATATGATAAACAGAGCTGCGTTACCTCATACTCGGAAAAGAGGAAATGACACCGGTGACTGTCGCATAATAAAAGTCCTGCTGCTTGCGAAAAGTTACATAGTGCAGTATATAGTCATTATATTTATTAACATTGTTATATATATATATATATATATATATATATATATATATATATATATATATATACACACAGACTATAAATAAATAAATAAATACATTCTTTTAATAGTATAACAGCTATTATAGTTACATAAAACTATATAGACATACTTAAAAAACTAATAAAAATGACACATTAAAAAAAACATTTACAAATGTTTAAAATTACAAATTTAAACAATTTATTTTCAAAATAATACTATTATGGAGTTAAATTTTTTACTGAAAACAACATTTCACTGATACTAAAATAACACTGGTAGAATTATAATAGGCAGCATCTATTTATTGAATGCCTTTCCCAAAGCTCAAGGTTATTACGTGCAAAGGGTAGTCTCTAATCTGCGGTATGGTTTTGGCATCAGAAAATATCTTCAGCGGCTCTCTTCTATGACTCATTGTCAGTGACGTGCGGTGTGGTCCTTGTGTGATGAGTTGTGTGATGAGTACCCATACCAGGTAGGTGTTTGAGGTGGTAAAAGGTCTTTCACTAAATGCTGGTTAACACCAATAAGGCCTTTCGTCTAATTAAGATGCAGAAATACACTTTTATCCTTCAACAACAAGGTGTTGGATATTTCTGGGCATGTGTGTTTAGCCATTTGAGAGCGTGTGTGTGAAAGAACTTTTGTACCTCCGTTTGAGTTTGTCCCTTCTTTCCTTTCTACCTTTGTTCGCCTGTCATCTTGCTCAATACCTCAGTGACTCCTCTCTCTCAATCATTCTCTGTTCTTGTGGCTCTCTCTCATTCTCACTCCTTCAATCTCACCAATACGCCCTGGGGTTGAAATATCTAAGTGCATACGAAACAAGTTCAGACAAAACCATGCAGAGAGACAGAATAGTGTTTAGGAGGTAAGGACTGGGAGTGCATGACACTAAAAGCCAAAAGGGAGGAACAGCGTCAGAGGACAGAAGCAAAGTTCTGAAGGGGCCGGACCACATTTTAGATCTCACTGAGCTTTGTATTTGTGTACGCATACACGCACCTGTGTTTGTGTGTTAAATATGAAGTTCCACAACGTTTTCCCGTTCCTCATCGAAAACCTCTTTTCTGTACCCCTCTCTTTCTCTTATTCTCTACCCCATCTCTCTCATCCCCTAACTCTTTCATGGACAGTCTCACAGGGGCAGGCTTGTAACAGAACACTTCTCTCTTTTGTGTCCTTTCTTTTCCTTATCCTTTCATCTTTTTAAACTTTCTGGGGAAATGGGTTTTGGTCGGATGGAAATTTCTGCTAGGTGAAAGAAGGAAAGAGGAGGGGAAAACAAGAGATGGAGAATGAGAGACTGCAATATACATCTCCTGCTATAAAAACAAGGGGCTGGTTGGCAGTAGATGCTGTAAAAAAAAAAAAAAAAAATCTCCAGAGGAAATTGCTTTAACAAATTGCCCCCTAATTCAAGAGCTGGCCCCAAAATTCAACCCGTTCAGACCCTCATAAACTGACATGAAATAAATGAAAGTCTGCTGTCATCTGATTTTACTTGCAGTTATAACAAAGTACATAAGGTGTATGATACACTTGCTTGTGGTGATTAGTTTGGACTTTAACTCAATTAACCAGTGCCTAAGACAGTCTATCCATTGAGCAATTTTTCACTCTCTTTTTGTGTTTTTCTATGAGATTGAGAACTCTCTACACCCACCGCCAGCAGATGGTCCTCGTCCCTTTTTCCCTCCACCATAATGTCTTCTTTCAGTCTGTCCATTCCTCTTCTTCTAAACCAGCCCTCTTTCACTCCCACTGGCTGTTGTCCTCTCACCGCCTTTCATGAAGATACCTTATCGCACGACTTCACTAAGACCTTCTCGCCGCGGGAATTTTTGCATCCACTTAACGTATTTGAACTTTTTTCCCCCTTCCAGATTGAACGTCTCTCATTTATAGCTCAAATTCGGCGATTTGGTATCTGACTGCTAGAAAAGTAGAGCTCACGCTCATACACGCAGTGTCAGACGTTGTTCACCTCTTGCATGTCAATCCTCCTGAAACTCGCGCTTGAAGACAGACCTGAGATCAAAAGGCGCGTTTTAAACAGATAAACGTGGAAATACAACTCAACGTGGAACTTCTCAGAGTGGACGCTGGAGATGATATGGGACACGTCTGTCGTTTCAACAATGTGAATCCACAGTTATTTTGGAAATTTCGCTAATTTTTACGTGAGATTGACGGACTGTTGAATCAATGTGGTGTTTGCCGAAGATACGCGTGGCTCGAAACTCACCTAAACGGTATGTGCTACGTATTTTTGGCGGAATACAGGTGTCACGTCAACTAGCCTATTCGTACGCCGATAGGCCTGATAACATCTAAAGTGGTGTAATGACATATACCGTGTTTATTTGGGTTCATTTTCGTAACTGCTAATTTAATGGGAAGCATGTGTTGATCGGATTTGTTGATGACAGGTTGTAGGTTAAGCGTCAGAATTAACGTAAACGAATTGTTCTTTTGAGTCGAATCTTTATAATAAATCTGATGGATCGGTTCGCAAAAATGATTTGTTCACAAAAGTGGATAATTGAGTAGTCCTACGAGTAGGCTAGTCACTCAGTCAACAAATGAAATCAAATGCTGATTTCAGCAAAGGTAGCCTACACAATTCGAAAAATAGTTGTTTTTAAACTTTGGTATCTTTTATCTTTTTTTGGTATCTTTTTTTAAACTTCCTTTCCAATCAGGTGACGTAAATTATTATTTTTTTTAAATGTATTGGGTAGGCTACAATTAAAATTAGACTTTGTTTTAATGATCTGAATCATGGCTGCAACAAACTGGGATAAATGAAATCCCAATAAACTGTTGTAGGCCATTAAAATAATAATAATAATAAACTGCAATAGTTATGTGCTGCATGCATAATTGCTGAACCAGATCGTAGCAATGTGAGACCACTGGAGCCTACAGTAAAATTAGTGAATTTTTTGTTTTTTGTAATATTTGAAATGATTTATTCGAAAGAACCGATTCATCATAACGAGTTGAAATAGTATGTCGTTATATTTTAATTATAATCGGGATACGATCGTAGATGAGGTTGCCCCAGGCCTTTCGAGATGGATTGAAAACTATTTTGGCGAAAGACCAAATTTAACCTCATTTTTTTCAACATCCAGCGACTCGACAAAACTGGAACGAACATAGCCTATAGGCTGTCCCGTCACTCGCTTGTGTGCGGTAAAACTGTCAATTCAGGTTGACCAGGTGTTAATTTTCGCGGTCAGAAATTAATGTTCATCTTTGTTTACCTATTTTCCTGCGGATCTAGGGAGGAGGTCTTGAAGTCAATGCAACATGCTGTTTGAACACAGGTGTGTTTTTGCTTGTTTTTTGCATTAACTATGGCTGTTTCGTTTATATAAGCTCGTTTTATCCCATACTATTTTAAGTAAGCTGTTATGCAAGTGTGAAAAAAACAAATGTAAAAACTTGTAGGTAGGCTTGTAGTTTGTCAGTAGTATCAATATGTGTTTACAGTAAAGGTGTTTTGGGTTGGTGCAGGCAGCCATTAGAAGAATAAACACATTCATGCACATCCTGTCAGCCACCTGCTCAGCTATAAAACAAAAACAGAAGCTCACAACCTTTGTTTACAACATAATGAATGTTTACATAACTGTTTTCTCACCCCGTAACATATTTTTGGGGAGGAAGGTTTGAGGCAGAACAAGTGAATGTATTTCTGAAGCACACCAAAATTCTTTCTCAGACAGAAAAACAAAAAATGCGGATTTAGATGATCAGAAAGTGCAAGAGTAGTGGAATGTGTCTCGCAGTGTGTGGTAGATGTGTTTAGTTACTGCTTTCTCAACAGCCACACAATGTGATCAAAAACATCTGTAGGGCTACAGCATGAAGATGTTTCATTTTTTATTTTATTTTTTATTTATAGATTATTTTAAGACAAATGAGGAGGGTCAGTAATGTTTGTCTTGGAATAATAACCCCTATCTGCAAATAATATTTTTTTTTCTAGGGAGGAAATTTGTGCAGCATCCTTTTAGGAAAGATGGATTTTTCCTTTTAAATTGGGGACATCATTTTTGTTTTCCTCAAAAACTTTCATAATTTACTTTTACATGACCACTGGACTGCCACTGCTTTCCAATGTAAACTTTACACACACACACACACACACACACACACACACACACACACACACACACACACACACACACACACACACACACACACACACACACACACACACACACACACACACACACATATAGTACAGGCCAAAAGTTTGGACACATTACTATTTGTAATGTTTTTAAAAGAAGTTTCTTCTGCTCATCAAGCTAAGCTTGCATTTATTTGATCAAAAATACACACACACACACACACACACACACACACACACACACACACACACACACACACACACACACACACACACACACATATATATATTCTGATATATTATTACAATTTGAAATATTTGGTTTTCAATTTATTATACTTTAAATTATCATTTATTTCTGCGATGTGAAGCTGAATTTTCAGGATCGTTACTCCAGTCTTCAGTGTCACATGATTGATTTATTATGAGTGTTGGAAACAGTTCTTCTGCCTATATATTTGATGAATAAAAGGTTTAATATAACTGCATTTATTCAAAATAAAAACATATTTTCAAATAATATACATCTCCTTTACTATCAATTTTTATCAATTTAACACATCCTTGCTGAATAAAATTATTGATTTATTTCAAAAAAAGAACGAAAAAAAACGACTGACCCCAAATTACTGACGGTAGTGTATATTGTTGTTACAAAAGATTTCTATTTTTAAAACATTTGCATCTTTTTTTTTCTTTTTCTTTTTTACTTTTTATTCATCAAAATATTATAAAAAAGTATCACAGGTTATGAAGAAATATTAAGCAGCAGAACTGTTTCCATCTTTGAAAATGAATCCTCATATTAGAATGATTTCTGAAGGATCACGTGACACTGGAGACTAGAGGAATGATTCTGAAAATTCAGCTTTAATCACAGAAATAAATGATCATTTAAAGTATATTAAATTGAAAACCAATTATTTTAAAATTTAATAATATATCACAATATTAGATTTTTTTCTGTATTTTTGATCAAATAAATATAGGCTTTGTGCCATCTAGTGGTTTAGAGAAAAATAAAATCAAAGGAGCCTTTTACCCCGTGGAGCCTTTAGCCCCATTGTACCCTATATATCTGACACTGCCCCCATCCTTTAATGAAAACCTTATTGCAAAGTCTTCATGCTCTTCATAAAATGTTGAAATGTTCCACACAAATTTCAGGGATGCAATTAGGAAACTACACAAATGCACCATCTGAATATTTTTTTTTTCTCTTCCTATATATCTTTCTATAATATCATTTGACTATGATTGGGCAGAACGGACTGCTATACATTAAATACTGACATATACAGTATCTGTGTACAGTAGTGTACTATTTTTTTCCCATAGAAACTAAAAAGTAAACAAAAAAATGAAAAATATACAAATTTAATGTAGTTATAAAACTGGATTTACCTTTCATGTTGGTAAATTGACCCTCTTAACATGATTTATCCTGTGTTCTAAATCTTTCATTTTCTCTTTATGAGAGTTTAGACAGTGTGCTGCGTTGGATGCTTAGGGCCGAGTGTATAGGGTGAGTGGGATGATGGGAAAATTCCAAAATCGTCAGACATGTCAAGTCCGAACAGGGGGCTTGTAGAATGTCTATCATGAGTCATGATTTTGTTCGGATTGAAGACGATAAATAAAAAAGGCCATACATCTGCTGAAATTGATTTGACAGGCTTGATATTGTGACGCCATGAAGTGGTCGTGGATCCTACGGCTGATTTCCAGTTAAATTTTTTTAAAAAGGGGTTATTTAAATCAGGCTTGAAGTTTTCAGTGGCGTGAAGCTGAGAATAGAATGAGGTGGGAGAGCCTAAGTGTTTGTCTAAGGTCGCTTTTGTCTAGAAGATCGCAGATTATGCTTGTCATGGGGGTGGGAGTTGTGTGCTCAGATCAAAGATATGTGTGGATGTGTGTGCACAAGTTCTTGTGAGGTAGAGGCTATAAGATCAGGTTAAACATGCGGGTTCATTGTGTTCAGGAGCTTGATGTTTTTTCTGTGAGGCTGGAGGCTCATTTTTGAGCTGTTCATAAGATTAGGAGAGAAAGTGCACAGACCCTCTGGATGGCAGAGTTCGTGAGTATGTCATTGCTGCAAATGGAGCGCACAGATGAAGTGGTTCTGCATGTCTCCCAGCGTCTACAGATATGCCTCCTGCACGTGTGTGTGCCTGCCTACTGCTTGTGTTCCCGTTCCAAAGCAAACATATGCATTAACCGGCAAGTTTCCTCTCAAGACACACACGTACACATGCACTACACCCTTTTTGCTTAAGTGCACACACACACACACACACACACACACACACACACACACACACACACACACACACACACACACACACACACACTGTCTTCAACCACAAAAATTCTTTTCCAGTCGTAAATTCTGTTATAAGCCATTTTTGGGCTCGTGACAAGACCGTTTTTTTTTTTTTTTTTGTCTAGATCTTTTAATTGTATGCAATAAAAATGCAATACATGCTATGTTGAGGATGTTTTTAATTTATTAAACTGTAAAAACTAATTCAGGCCCCAATTGAAAATGTTCTAGTGACTGATCACATCTACATTTTTTAATTGGCCAAATAGAATTTCTGTGAATTCATGCAATTTAATACAGAGAAATTTGGCCAAATTTTTGGGGGGCATAAAGTCAAAAATTGTTTTGGTGTAATCATTTATTATTAATTATATACACTCACCTAAAGGATTATTAGGAACACCATACTAATACTGTGTTTGACCCCCTTTTGCCTTCAGAACTGCCTTAATTCTATGTGGCATTGATTCAACAAGGTGCTGAAAGCATTTAGTCTTAACAGAAATCCAGACTCATCAGACCAGGAAACATTTTTCCAGTCTTCTTTTTCCTATTTTTAGTGGAGATGAGTGGTACCTGGTCGGGTCTTCTGCTGTTGTAGCCCATCCGCCTCAAGGTTGTGCGTGTTGTTGCTTCACAAATGCTTTGCTGCATACCTCAGTTGTAACGAGTGGTTATTTCCATAAACCAGCAGCCATATCACCCTGTAGCCCAAGACTGGTTTCCCACTGAAGCTAAGCAGGGCTGAGCCTGGTCAATACCTGGATGGGAGACCAACTGGGAAAACCAGGTGTTAGTGAGGCCAGCAGGAGGTGCTCACCCTGTGGTCTGTGTGGGTCCTAACACCCCAGTATAGTGATGGGGACACTATACTGACAAAGAGCACCGTCTTTCGGATGAGACGTTAAACCGAGGACCTGATTCTCTGTGGTCATTAAAAATCCCAGGATGTCCTTCGATAAAGAGTAGGGGTGTAACCCTGGCATCCTGGCAAAATTTGCCCATTGGCCTCTGTCCATCATGGCCTCCTAATCATCCCCATATCCTGATTGGCTTCATCACTCAGTCTCCTCTCCACCAATCAGCTGGTGTGTGGTGAGCGTTCTGGCGCAATATGGCTGCAGTCGCATCATCCAGGTGGATGCTGCACATTGGTGGTGGTTGAGGAGATTCCCCCCTTCTATGTAAAGCGCTTTGAGTGCCTTGAAAAGCGCTATATAAATCGAACGCATTATTATTTCAGTCAAAGTTGCTCTTCTGGACGTCAGCTTGAATCAGTCGGCCCATTCTCCTCTGACCTCAAGCATCAACAAGGCATTTTCACCACACAGGACTGCCGCATACAGGACTGTCGCATAACCCTAGAAATGGTTGTGTGTGAAAATCCCAGTAACTGAGCAGATTGTGAAATACTCAGACCGGCTCGTCTGGCACCAACAACCATGCCATGCTCAAAATTGCTTAAATCCCCTTTCTTTCCCATTCTGACATTCAGTTTGGAGAAAAACCTCACATCTGTGTGTCAAAGTCTTGTAATTTTACCCTTTTATAACTAGGCTATTACTATGTGCCATGATTTCTTAAAAAACATAATTCTATTTATGAATTAATAATTCATGATTGTTGTAAGAAAAAGAAAGAAAAAACATTTTACTTTGACAAGTAAAAGATTAAAAAATGAATGATAAAAGTATTTTAATAATCATTATTATTAACTATTTTCTCATGTATTATGGTAAATGTAGATTAGAGTTTAAATATAATCACATATTCAAGGTGTCTGGAAAATATTGTATTATTTGGTACCACATCTTTTTTTTTAATAAGTTAAATTAAAACTTTACCTAAAAGTTGCAAAAAAGTTTTTAAAACCATGTGAAACCAACATGAACACAGAGAGTAAATGTCTAAGAACTTGACTTGTGTTGTAAATTAGATTTTTTTCTTTCTTTATTGGACTTTCATTTTATGTTCATATTATCTGAACACAGTCTGAAAAAACAATATCTAAATATTGATTATTTCCTCTATTCGCTCATGTTTCAGTTCAGCTGTCAACACCATGTTGGGTTTTTCTGACACTGTCTTATAAATGAAAAATTCTGAGACAAGGTATGAAGGTCTGACAGCTGCAAAAATGTTTGTCATTGTTTGTGGTTGCAAAAGAAACAATACTATAAATCTCTATTCGTTGAGCAAGTAAATTTGCATATAAAAGACGATGGATCATAATTTGTACATAGCACACCTGTTCTTATGCTCACCGTAAACAGGAAGTAAGCACTTACAGTACATGATCCATGTCCCAGCATGCATATATATGAAATTGGTAGCATTCTTTGTCTGCGTGTGTCCGCAGGCTCAGTTGTGCGTTGTGTGCGAGGGTGTTCGTTTGGCTTGAGTGTTATTAGAAAACAGTGTCTGGGGTGGGGTGCTGTTATTATGAGTGTCACAAGTGGTGATTTTGCACTTCACACACAACCTTCCTGTCCACCCACCTTCTCCCTTATGAGCCTAATGATTATTTCTCCTCAAACGAATAGTCACTTGACTCTGTGTAGCTGGTCTTACTCAACCTCGGCCCCCTCCTTCATTCTAGTGTATCCTGCCTGGGGAAACCCAGGAGGAGTTTTCTCTGTTGAAGCCACATCACTGACATTCTGAGCATTCTTCTTTTCTCAAACTCTCTTTCTCTCTATATGCCTCTCCCTCCCTCGTCTCTCAGCACAACAACTAAAGGATTGGTGAGTGATTTACATCTGGCCGTAACATTGGACAGTTTGGCTGCATGCCTCACGGTATCATCATAAAGACGACATGCTCGGTCCCATTTTTCTTGTTCAACACTTTAAAAGTTCCTGGGTTGTTTTAACCCACCATTGGGCTAAATCTTTTCATTTAAATTTTTAACCCAACAGTTGGGTTTGTCCATATTTAACCCAAATTTGGGTGGTTGTAACCCAGCTTTTTTTAGAGTGAATATTTGCTGACAGGCAAATGTTTTGAGTTGTTGCTGCTTTTAAGAGCATCACAGCTGAGCTTATGAGTACAAACTTTATGTAGTTGCACACTTTCATATACAGTACTGTCAAAAAGTTTGGGGTCAGTAAGACCTTTTAAAAGAAATGAAAATTTTTACTCAGCAAGGATGCATTAAATTGATGAAAAGTGACAGTAAAGACAATTATAATGTTCAAAAGATTAATATTTCAAATAAATGCTGTTAAATGCTTTCTCGTCATAAAAGAATCCTGAAACAGAGCCGATCCTGACCTCCCTGGGGCCCTAAGCAAAATTCTGCTAAGGGGCCCTCCTACCTGACCTGTAAGCTATTTAAACCATTTGCCAAGCAGTTACACCTGACACCTTAGTGCTTCCAATACAATCCTCCCTACTTTGAACAAAACAGTCAAAGAATGAGGTTCAAACAAACAATATTTATTGAAGAGTATTTTCTATAGAATCTTAAGATAGTACTTGCTGAAGACGGCTTTACTGTTGGTGAATCTGGCTCTACTGGGTCTGTGCTAGTACTGGCTGAGGCTGGATCATAGACCGTAAAAGAATATGGACGACTCGACATCATCCGATTCCGCTTGACATATTCGAAGCTTTCAGGCGGGGGTGCACGGCGCTGACATCTTGGGACCGTGTCTGCGCAGTAGCGATTTTGGGACCGGAGTTGCGCAGTAGAGCGCAGGAAGTACAGCTGCGATATCAAAAGCCCGCCCACACTCTCGCAGATGCAGAACAATTAATTATGTTGGTGTGAAATAAACAGTTATGGAAATGTAGAAATTAAAGCTAAAGCTCTAATCTGCTCCCAAAAATTCCGAAAAAAGTCTGTTAGTGCCTCAGTGACAACTTACCTCAGAGAAGACGTCAGTCTCAGCTGTCAATCATGACGTCACACCCCCCGTTTTTATAGCATTAGATAACTAACTAAAATTAAACTTATTTTAAAAACGAACACTTGAAATGAAATCATCGTGATGATAACTGCCTTAAGTGACATAAACTAACTTTGGGGAAAAAATATTTGAAGTGTAATTTTATTATTTAGTTTGCCTCGCGTCCATTAGAAATCACTGAGGGGCGGCTATACTGGGACCGGTCACCCGGGGGGCGATCGAGGTGCGAAAGCTTCAGTATCTGAGAGGGAGACTGCAGGCTTGGGCTGGATGTGGATCATCTGGGTCTGTGCTTGTACTGGCACTCCAGCATCTCCTCTACGTACAAACTTAAGCAAATGATAGATAAAACATTTTATAAGCAGCATCAGACCCATTCAAACTGGCTCCGCCAGATTTCCTTTTATACATTTTCAAATAAAATACTATTTATACTATGGCTTGGCTCTTGTAATGTTTAACAAACTAGTGATGCTACTGTGTTTTATATGATGCATGTTAAAGCAATATTTGATTTATGGTTATTATTTACTGAGGGATGTGCATCCATATTGACCAGTATGTCCAGCTAATTAATATCAAAATTTTAAATTCAATATAGCCTATAAATCAATAGTCAATCAATGTCAAATTGTCAATACATTGCTTTCCATCTTGCATAATTTGTGCAGTAGTTTAGAGTTGTAACTAAACATTGACTAAGACTAGATAATCATTGTCTTGTTATGTAGCCTATGTGCACTTATGATGAGGAGGAGGACCATCATGCCCATATATTGTTCTGTCGGTCTGGTATCCACACAGATATTTCTGCTGGAAAATACACATTTCATTTCGTGCACGGCCATATGAACGCATATGCATGCGCAACGCGGATCTTTTCCAAGCTGCAGTAAAAAAAAACACCTTTGCCCTTTATAAAAAAAAAAAAAACTAAACAAAAAAATAATAATAATTTTATTTCTGAGGCACAAAGACAGAACACAGCCCTGAAAGCGGCTGGCATTAGCTAGCTAGACAGACCAAGAGATGCATAGCTTGCCTGTCCAGCTTAGCAAGACAACAGAAGAGACGCACATCAACTTAACTTTACTGTTAGCCTATTTGCTGACATCAAACTTGGAGAGGAGAAAACACAAGTTTACCTGATTGCTGTTCCTGCAATTCACTCTTGTGGTGTTTTTTCCCTCTTTTCACGGCCAGAAGGATAATTCCGCTTAATTTTATCATCAGTGTTTACAACATTGATTGACGCGCTTTGACACGATGGGGAGGTGGGGCCTTGAGTAAATTGCGGGGCCCTACACAGCTTGCGTAGTGAGCGTATAGTAGGGATGGGTGATACCACTTATTTTGTTTTCGATACGCGATACTTTCAAGGCCAGTACCAATATCAATACCGATACGATACTTTTAAACTCATTTTTTTAAATTATTAAATATATTAAATTATTTAAATGGCTAAGAGTAAAAATACCCACTTAACATATTTGAAAGGTATTTTAACATTCAATATGCCTTAATTGCAACTTATTAGATCCTAATTTTTTAACACGTGGATAAAATGTTTAGTAGAAGTGAAATTAACCATGGAAATCTACAAATACTATATAATACTATATACAAATATAATATTTGAACTACGGCTACTGTAGTAAAAAAAAACATGGTTCAGTTTCACAAGGGACTGCCAGTGACTGAACATTGCACCCATAAAATGCAACCTTTTTATTCTGATAGTGATTTATATTAGCATTAGTTACAGCATAGAACATGATCAATTTCAACTTTTAACATTACATTTAAAGAGTGTGATTGCACTATGTAGGCTCTTTCTTTTGATGAGCATTATTCTGGGCTGTGTGTTCAAAATCATTCATTGTTTTCTCATGATAGTTTTGGGAAACGCAGTTCTGTTTGAATAGTGTCATCAGTGAACAAACGCTCTCTCTGTGATCGATTGGTTCTGTCTTGTAGTGTTTGCATGCATTCAGATCATGGATGGTTAAGATGAGCTGGAAAATAGTCCTATACTACACAATTAACATAGTTTATTTGTATTGTATGCATTGAATAATCTTTTTAAATAAACAAAATTACTGGTAAAAAAAAAACACCTTAGTATCGATATTTTTACGATCCAGAATCAGATCCGGAGGCTGAAATAAATTGAACAGGAGAAGCAGCAACAGCAGGATGTCCGTCTCTGTGGTATGTACTGTATTTAGTAGCCTGTCAACATTTGTGTGTCTTTACTCTCAGTTTATGAGGACATGATTCGGTTTATGGACTATTGTATGCGACTAAACCTTAGCAGTAGCAAGCAAAACAGTTTTGCACGTCAGACTAGTGTAACGTTATACATAGAACAGCAATAGAGTCTGTTAGCGCATTTAAATGAAGAAGCACGCTTTGTGTGAACATCCCCTAGGTTTAAGTTTGGGTGGTTTTACAATAAACAAACTGACACCGGTCAGTTAAACAAATGTATTTAAACACACACATAGATCACATGCTCCATTGATAAATTAACTATATATGATTGTGTTGTTTACTGATGTTTACTCACGTGACGATAGCCAACAGCATAGACATTTGAAGCAGTTTTACTCACCGCCTGATTCCAAAGCAGGGCCGAACCTTTATCGCTGGGACCTCCATCAAACACACTTCTTTGGTGACATTGTTGATTTGGTGAAGTCCTGTGACAGCAGTGAGTACAGTGCTTATGGGCGTGCATTTGCTCTATCGCTCTTGTCACACGCGCGCCCTTCCGGGAGAAGAGCCCGTACGGCCCATACAAGGACATTTCGCCCTGTTTACGTCAATGAAAAAATCTCTCCGAAACTTGTGAGAAGGAAGGACTATTTTTGGACACAGAAGGACTCTATCAAACGTCCAACTTAGTTTTTGAAACTTTGTCTATGTTTAGGATGGGAATCCAAGCTGCCCCCCCCCCCCCACCACCACCACCTTAAGCAACATTACTTTTTTAACATTGATAATAATCTGAAATGTTTCTTGATCAGCAAATCATATCAAAATGATTTCTGAAGGAACATGTGACACTGGAGGATGTGAAAATTTGGCTTTGCCATCCCATGAATAAAAATATATTACAATAAAAAATCGTTGTTTTAAATTGTAATAATATTTCACAATATTACTGATCACTTAAAAGCAGCCTTGATGCGCATAAGGAACTGTTAAAATAACGCACTGACCTCAAACATTTGAACAGTAGTGTATGTATTTTGATTGTACAATATGAAAAAACAAAAAATGCCAATGATGTATTTGATCATTTTAGATGTGGAGGTTTTGCTTCCACCTGGTGGTTGACAGTTGTGATGTTATTGAGTGCTGAAAGTAAAAGGAAGAGTGTTTATCATTCATCAGTGTAGTTTTACTCTGACCCCCCACTAAATAAACACATAAATCACTACCACAGGGCCAGTAACCACCCAGGAGCCTGTCTTAGGCAGAAGACTGCTGAACTTTGGCGTTCCTGTCAATAAATAACCCAAATCTCTTAGGTATTCCCACTGTTGCTGAGAGTCTTGTTACAGAAGTGTGAATATGAGACCATTAGGTAAAGCGCGTGGAAAAAAAGATAAAGGAAAAGCATAAAAAAAATTAATAATAATAAAAACACGTACAAAGATAATAAAAGACGATCAAATTAAAGCATTTTTTTGAAGCCTTGAAACAGTATAATATTCTCTTATTAGTGGGATTTATTCTTTGGCTCATGAAGTAAAGTGGCATCTTTCTGTTTCCCTCAGTCATGCTCATAAGCTGTGAAATTTACAACCTTTTCCACACATACCAGAGTTGTTTGTGGTCTCACGTGAAACTAGGCCAGCACCAGACCAACACAGTTAGTGGCTTTATTTCAAACTGAGTTTGCCAGACATTGACTAGGTGGTGACTTCATGTCTGTGTTGACCAGCCGGAGTAGGCGATGGTGAAGCATGTTTGTGGCTCCATTCTCCCTTTACACGAAGGAAACAGGCAATTTTGCATCTTTTTCCACTGCCTTGTGCCAAAGCAGTAAAGCTATAGTTTTACAGTTTAAGGCTTATTTTACCTTTTTATTTTTTATGAGCTGGCATTGAGCCGTTCTTTTGAAAGACCATTTCTGCCTTGTAGTAAAAAACAAAACAAAAAAATGTGTGTGTGTGTATATATATATATACATATATATTATACAGTCGTGGTCAAAATTGTTGGTACCCCTGGTAAATATGATCAAATATGGCTGTAAAAAATAATCTGCATTGTTTATCCTTTTGATCTTTTATTTTAAAAATTCACAAAAATCTAACCTTTCATTAAAGTAAAATAATTGACAATGGGTTTTAAATCACATTATGAAATAAATGCTTTTCTCTAAAACACGTTGGCCACAATTGTTGGTACCCCTAGAATTTTAAATGAGTAAAATATCTCTGAAGTATATTTACATTAAAGGGGTACTTCAGCGCTGGGAAGATGAATCTGTATTTAAACTGGGTCATCAATGCAGTAGAAATGTGAAATTATTTTTGAATTTGGTGCCTTCTAGACTGAGAAAAGACAGAAAATGTATTTTTGTCCCATGGGGATGAAAGACTACAATTCCCAGAATGCTTCGCTGCCCTGTGAGGCCATTCCCAACACCACCAACTTCATTACTGTGACTGAGTTAGAGAAGACACTACAATTAAAAACTGAACGTGTCTGTTCAATATAATGAGTGAGTCACCGCGCGAGTGTCACAGCACTGAGCACTAACTGCACGAGTGATGAGAGCTGAGGTAAGGTAATCGCAACTACATTCGCGGCATACATTCACACAGGAGTTCAGTCTGGCACGCGTTTCAGTTCATGCTTTTGCAAGCTTAACTTTCATAGAAATGAATTTGAGAAGTTAAAAGACTTACATTGCTCACCATAGCTCCGTTTAAATTATCCTGTCTGCAAGCTGAGCTCTCCCTGCCAGCTGAGTGTAATCTCCCATCCCCCATGCGCTGATTCAAAACATGCGGAAATGGCTCCCTCTGCTGGCTGTAGTCTTTAGCCTCTGGGCAAACATTCCTCCTATGATGCAAATATCGTCATTTTGCATCATAGGAGGAATTTTTCCAGAAATAAAATGCATAAATCTCTTGTCTCAGGGAGATATGAGGGGGGAAAGCACAATAATTTGAATATTCTCCAGGGTTTCTACTGATACAAAGCCATATGCTAATCGCTGAAGTAACCCTTTAATATATATTGTTTTAGCACACCAAGGTGACAAGGAACATGAAACTGTCCAGCTATGATGTCTTGTTTCACAGGAGTATAAATATAAGGAGGCATAAAAGCCAAATTCCCTTAATCATTTATCACAATGAGTGAAACCAAAGAATATAGTTCTGATGTGCAGCAAAAGATTGATGAGCTTCACAAAATAGAAAGAGGCTGTAGGAAAAAATAGCTAAAGCATTGAAAATCCCCATTTCCACCATCAGGGCAATAATTAAGAAGCTCCATTTAACTAAAGATGTTACAAATCTGCCTGAAAGAGGATGTGTGTGTATTGTCCTAATGCACGGCGAGGAGGACCGTTTGAGTGCACAACGACTCTCCAAGGATCACAGATGGAGAATTGCAGAGATTAGTTGAGTCTTGGGGTCAGAAAGCTTAAAAAAAATTCAAACAACCCCTACATCACCACATGTTGTTCGGGAGGGATTCAAGAAAAATCCTCCTCGCTCATCCAGAAACAAACTCCAGCACATTCAGTTGTCAGACATGAAAGGAAAGTCTAAAGGGACCTGGTTCTGTGGTCAGATGAAACTATAAAATAGCTTTCTGGCAGCAAATCTACCAGATGGGTTTGGTGCAAACAGGGATAAAAAGTACCCCATGCCCACGGCTAAAAAATACCACTGGATCTTTGATGTTGTGGGCCTATTCTTTTGCTGGAGGTCCTGGACACCTTGTTCAGATACATTGTATTATGGATTTTAGCAAATACCAAAAGATAAAAAATCAAAACCTGATGGATTCTGCTAGAAATCTTATAATGGGCCGTGGTTGGATCTCCCATCAGGACAACGATCCAAAACAAGCATCAAAATCAACACACAAATGTGTCACTGAGCACAAAATGAAGCTTCTGCCATGACCGTCCCAGTTTCCTGAGCTGAACCCTATAGAAGATGTGTGGCTGAACTGAAGAGAAGCAGCACCAGCTTGGATCTGGGAATCTGAAGGATCTGGAGAGATTCAGTATAGAGGAATGGTCTCTGATCTCTATTCGGGTGTTCTCCAAACTCATCAGGCATTATAGAAGAAGACTAAGAGCTGTTATCTTGGGAAAAGGAGGTTGCAAAAAGGTATCAACAATTGGGGC
This sequence comes from Pseudorasbora parva, assembly GCF_024679245.1. Taxonomy (NCBI): domain Eukaryota; kingdom Metazoa; phylum Chordata; class Actinopteri; order Cypriniformes; family Gobionidae; genus Pseudorasbora; species Pseudorasbora parva. The sequence continues at coordinate 30,758,050 of NC_090173.1, forward strand.
CAACGTGTTTGGGAGAAAAGCATTTATTTCATAATGTGATTTACCCCCATTTTCAAATCTTTTACTTTAATGAAAGGTAAGATTTTTGTGATTTAAAAAAAAAATAAAAGATCAAAAGGATAAACAATGCAGATTTATTTTTTACAGCCATATTTGATCATATTTACCAGGGGTACCAACAATTTTGACCATGACTGTACACACACACACACACACATACACACATCTATATATATATTACCAGTTAAAAGTTTGGATTTGGACACACTTTCCCATTCTCTTGTGTGTGTGTGTGTGTTTTGCAAATTTTATCTACCAGCTTTGACTATATATCGCATGGTGACTTTCTATATTTTGTCAGCAAGTCAGTATTTGTGATGTCACGTTAAACCCCACTGTTGGTTCTTTTTATGCACTTTCTAATTCTTCCTCTCTTTTTATTAATTCATAGTTGACACGTCTTGGGAGTGATGCACTGGCTTCCCCTGGTTGCCATGGTGATCGCCTCGGCCCTGCCTTTCCCTCAAAATCCTGTTCCCAGGCTTGTTGCCGCGACGATAGAGCCTGGCAGAAAGGACAGCAACAGCACCAGTGTCCTGACAGCTGAGACCATCATGCCAACCGATCCATCAGTGGACAACGACTCCCATGATGCTGTTTCTCACAACAACTACAGAACACATGACGTAGCTCTTCACAGAACAGTTGACGAGCAGAGCACGTTTACTCATGAGGAGGACCATATATCCAAGGGTAGTGCAAACCAAGAGAATATTTTAGTAAAAGACATTGTTTTCAATAAAGAAAAACAGGACTATGCAGGTGGAGGTAGGACTACCGGAGCAGATGCCTCCAGGTCGCATGATCATAAGGAATACAAATTAGAAAAAGCCGGTTCCCCAAGCAACAACATTCTCAAGGACTATCAGCCTAAACATAGCCCGTTTCATGAAGAAAGCAGTATTGAGGCAGAAACTTTTCTTGACAGGAATGCAAGAAGTAAACTGAACGACGGGCCTCTTGAAGGTCCTAAGGTCACTGTGGAGAGCTCTCCAGTGCAGGAACATCTGGATGGGAGCACAATTGAAAAAGAGTTGGCACAGACAAATGGAGGGTTTGGAATGGACATCCTAGGCCTACGAGAAGATCAGCTGCTTTTGCTGGATGCTCATCCCCGGGTACTCTTCTCCCCAGCTCTTTCCCCACCAAAACACCCACCTCTGCTCCTAATGCTGGAGTTGGGTTTGCTGACAGATGATGTTGAGGACGAGGAAAGCCACACAATGGATGTTACCACACCCGGTCACGGAGGTGACAAAGAGGCATACAGGAACTTACTATTGGGTCTCTCTGATTCAGACGGCCATGTTCCAAGGGTCCGCCGCAAACGTCAGGTCAGCCTCAGTCCCGAGCGCTCCGTATGCGAGGCCGAAAGTAGGTGGGTGACAACCAGGAAGACGGCGGTGGACCACCGGAGCAACACCGTCAATATTCTGCAAGATATCCAGACCCAGACTGGGCCACTGAACCAGTACTTCTACGAAACCAAGTGCAAGAAGCCCCTTCAGCAAGGGAACGGTGAAAGGCAGGGGGTGGAGGGGGCGGGTTGCTTGGGGGTGGATAAGAAACACTGGATGAGCAGGTGCGAAACCAAACAGTCATACGTACGTGCGCTCACCTCAGATAAAAACATGAGGATAGGCTGGAGGTGGATCCGTATTGACTCCTCCTGCGTTTGCGTTTTGCTCACAAGAGGAACGTACAATGCTGAGCGGAAGTCCGAGAGGGCAAGAGAGCGAGAAAGCAAAAGGTACAGATAGTTGACGAAGGACTGACACAGAGTTGAACAATTGTGTTAATAAAAGGGACTGTTCTGGTTCACTGTGTGGGATTCACATGTTGCTCAAAACCCATGATTTATTTTTGTTCATGGAACACAAAAGGATAGAGGCCCCAAAAAAGTTTTAAACACTTAAAGTCACTCTTTAAAAAAGTCTTTAAAAAGAAATGAATTGCATTAGATACGGAATATCAAAACAATTGGCATTTGCAAACAAACAATGCTAGAGCTTTTCTCAGAACTAAAGCCCCGTTTCCACCTAAATCAACCGGAACAATTTGCCCCAGGAACAATTTTTTTTTCCCCAGATCTGCTGCTGTCCGTGTTTCCATTGCAGTTTAAAGTACTGTGAAGATAAGTCCGGGGACCTATACCGCGCATGACTTTCCAGAGCCCACTGGATTTCGTCCTCTGCAAATAAACGTATTAAAGTCTTAACCTCGCCGCCAGCCCATCATCGTATTTTTTAAGCTCCAATTTTGATTTGAATAGCAAACGACTCTTACTGCACGCACCGCAACACTTTTATGTTTAAATAAAATGCTGCGTGAGCTCGACCAATCAGCATGTTCAGCACCTAAGTCCCACCCCCTGAGGTTCCTGAACTTTGAAAAAGTACTACCTCTCAAGCATGGCCAGGAGGGGGACATTTTCACATTATAGATTTTATACCCCGGTTCCTGCGGTCAAAACACACAAAGTACTACCCCAAAGTCCCTAGTTCCTGTGGTGGAAACACAGCTTAAGCTTTTCTGAGTCACTTCTATTTAGTTTTTTTAACCAACTGGTAATTTTTCATAGATGTATGATGCCAGTTCCCATCAGGTTCACACCAGTATCCTAGATAAATAACCACTGGTATAGTTCATGATATCATCACATTTTAAGGTTTAAAGGAAGTGTATGTAAGATTGTAGCCAAACCTGGTACTGCAATCACTTTCAGATGACTGTAGATCAGTGTCTCCTCCTCCCCCCAGGATCAGCAGGAACGTTTGTAGATCTGCAGCTGTGGTAACTAGAGCAGAGCTGGTAACACGGATGCCCAAACACTACTGACTTCGTGATTGGTAGATAGGTGGAGGGTGGAGCTTCAGTCCAAAACACAACATGACAACATCAACATCAGTTGAGGGCTGCAACAACAACTTTTACATGACAATATCCTGGCCGGACTACTGTTGTCAGTGATATTTATTTGAAATTAACATGATTTCTTAATGTCTAGTGACATATCAGGACCATTTTATGATTAATTGAAATACATTTCTTACATACAGTTCCTTTAAGTGTCTAAATCGTTTTTGGGGTCACTTTTAGCATATATTTTATCAACCATACTTGGCTGTCGAGCTCTAAGAAAGCACTATAAAAGTGGTCAGTACAACTTTTGGATTAATCAAAATCCCTTTTAAGGAAAGTCAGTTCACTTGGCATCCATATTTGCATCACCTCTTGGCAGCTATCTCAGTCATGCAAGACTAATATCCATCTAACTATCTACTTTAATGGGAAAATACCAAAAATCTCAATAAATATCAGTTTAAATCAGCAATAAAAACTGTAATGAACTGTCATATGATGTTTTATTAACAAAGTTTGGGAGGAGCATGTTCAAATAATCTACCCAATCAGCATGAGAATAGCCTTATATATAAAGCCAACTTACCTCTGTCCCACAACAGGTTTTCCAGCATCCCTCCTCCACCATAACTCCTCACTCACGATCATACCTATCCCAGCCAGGGGTATAAGAAAGGGGGGGTCGGGGTGATACCCTCCATTCTGCTGTCACCTCTCCAATTCATTGTTATCTCACTAGGCCAGTGTGTAAATTCACACAAACAACAAAACCTCAAAACTGAGATCTTTCCCCACATACGTTTTATATATTGTGTTACGTTTGTTTTATTGTATCTATAGTTTACAGACAATAAGTTATTACTTTTGAGTTAGTATGTAAGCGCAAGTACTTGATATTAATATATTTCTTTATAAATGTACAATATGTGAAACATATACATCATGCAAATATATGTGTATTTATAACCAAAAAAGATTGAGGAATCTGTAACTGCAGATGAAGGCTTTCTTGAAGTGTCCTTCACACATGTGCCTCATGGGTTTCAGTGTCAGCTACATCATGTACCGTTCACTCATCCAACATTACAGAAATAGTCAAAAAATGATTGTCGGATGAAATGAACTGTAGTCCGATTCCCTGTTTACTGTATTAAGAAAGCTGTGGAGATCAGTCGACGGGGTTTGATGTCATTTTTCACATTGAGTCATTGTAATAAAGTATTATGTAATCTTTGTAAGGTAGATACTTTTGTATATGAACAATTTTTACAAAGTAGATGCGAGAGGGGCTTTAGTAAAACACAAAGTGGAATATATGATTGTAGTTCTATTTGTTTTGTAATAAAAAAAGGAAGTTAATTGATTTGTAGTGCTCAGATTCAAATAAACTCACCTCACACACACCCCTTTCAACAAATCATGAGCACACTGAACTCTTTTGTACCATTAGGAACACTTTATTTTATTTTGATTTTAATCATTATCATCATCTTTATTGTTTATTTTGCAGACATCATTTTCGAATCACTGCCATCCTCATCAACAGTAATGGTTTGTTTTTAAATCATAACACAATTTTGTTGTCAAAATTTACACATACAAGTAGCATATTTTAATGACCATGTTTTTAATATTTCATATTTACGCTTTAAACTAGATAAAATTAAATTACAGTCAGAATTATTAAATGAACATGTACATACAGTTATTCAATACATACATAAAGAAAATAAATATAGTTATCATAAAAATAAAAAATAAAAATGAAAATACACACATTTTACAAATTGTTCCCCAAGCTCTTAACCTCATATGTTAATGTACACATACTTTTTGTTTTTAACTTCATATTGTCTTGTTCCCCGAAAGTTGTAGTTCGTTGTCCTCTTGGTTGTTTGACATGCATCGCAACACAGAAGCTAAACAATTTCTCTCACTTGTTTTCCCCTGACCCTCCCTCCCTCCCTCCCTCCCTTCCCGTCCCCCCCGTTTCTCCTCCTTGTTTCACCGCTTGTCGTCTTTTATGGCTTGCGTTGTTAGAACAATTCTGTCCGTCAGGACACATTTCTGCTGGTCACTTGCTTTGTCTGCAAGCATCTTCCCTCTCGCTTTGTCTCCCAGTATTTCTATCTATCCGCCACCACCAGCTTCCCTTTATTTGCTGACTCGCTCTGCTGACCTTTCATCTTTAATCTAAATGTTTTAGGAAAGAAAAAAAAAACACCTAGTTGTAACTGAGCAAGAGTTGTGCCCTTTGCAGCCTCACAAGTAGCTCTCGGTGCATCTGTCTTTCTCAGCTTGTGCTCACTCTCCTGATTGAGAAACACATACAGCGAAGTCTTGGCCTCACAGCCTGGCCCCTCGACTGTGCTCTTAAGTACACTTCCTCTGAACCTCACCGTATGTAAACATCCCTGGAGTCCAGGTTGAGTTGCCACAAACATCCTTTGCTCTCAAGAGACCAATTGCAGGCGGCCATTATGAGGAACTAGGGCTGCGGGCAGCGCCATTGAAACGAAGGACGGAAAGACAAGAGAGTTCATCTACAGATGTCCCATCGGCACAGACACAGGAAGTGAGAAGAGAGAACGACAGAAAGAAAGATTAAACAGTCATCCGATTCCTCCAACCATCCCATTTCTTACCACTCTCTTGTGTCATACATTCTTCATGTCTTTTGTCCTTTTTTTGCTCTTTTTTCCCCCTCTTTCTCCATCCCTCTTCTGTTATTGCAGAATGGTCAGACCAGTAGAGTTATATTTATAAATGTATATATTCATTGCTTTTTTTCTGCTTATCCCCCCTCCTCCCCGTGAATGAAATGTAAAGCCAGTTCCAGCTCTCTGACAACGGCGCCTCCTGTGTGCAAGAGACAGAATTAAAACACATCATCACGATTTTGTGTACTGAAGTTAAGCCAAGAAAAAGCATCAACAATGACAGATCCCAGATGGAAGATTTAAAAAAATTCTGAGCTCATTTTGGGAAGAGCTATGCATTTTAAACAAGAATGATCTGAGTGCACTGCACTATTGATAACTGAAAGTCATACAAGGTGCGTTTGCGAATGACAGGCGTCCTTTGCAAAACAAGTTTTACAACACAAGACGTAAAGCAAAAATGCAAAATATGGAGGAGGGTTCAACTTCATTATGGCCCTGTAAGGAAAGCAGAATGCTAAAACCGTTTCCGACGAACTTGTAAATGAGTGAATTTTTGTGGTTTCCATATGTAGAAGTATCAACACAGAAGGTATTCATTGGCAATGGTGTACCTCAATTCTTGGGGGCTGTGCCCACACATGGCCATTAAATCCTTTTATTAAACACTTTTCTCTTCATCCTTTTTTTGTTCAGCTTTCTAGATTTAGAAATTCTATAACTAGTGGGCTACAGCAAATGAACATTAATTTTTTTATTGTAAATTAAATATATACACGGTATGCATGTGCTGTGTTCAGGGAAAAAGGACTTCTGTCAAATAAAATAACAAATAAACAAACTACAAGCAACAGCACAAATAAATAAAATAGGGCAAAGATATAAAAATGCAGTGCTTTTCAGGTTTTTCTTGCATCTAACAGTAGTTTTCAGGTACAGAAATTGAAGAAAGTAATCAAATATAAAATAACATTGCATATTATAATCTTCACTTATAAATTAAATAAAAATTAATCATTATTATTATAAGTTACAAAAGCTATTCAGTCAAGAGCAGTAAGTGATTGCATTATCTTTTGTTGTTTTTAGATTAACATTAAAAACACAGACAGCAGGAATATTAGGCTGTTGTCACTTTAAGGCATAACACACATATCCAGTACACTGATACTGATACACATGTGCTGTCTTTCTCAGCTGTTTATCATTACTTAAGCCATTAACCGACTATATCTGCTAGAATAATTATCAAGGCGGGCATGTTGATATCATTTTTGTGTGAATTTGTCCGTTCAAGTGCAAGACTTGTTAGATAACTTAATATTTGTGCACTGTATAAGACACGGTGTGTGCGCTTCGAATGTGTGTGCACATCTTCTAACAGCATGCGTGAGTTCAAATTCGCATCTATTATCAACCCCTGGGTGATGGTGGCATAAATGACTGGTCATGTTCGAGCATGCGGCAGCACTCACATTGAGCAAAGTTTACAAAGAGAGACTGTTTTGTCCGTTTTTTTGATGATTGCTGTTGTAACATACTGGCAAGCCAGAATGTATATCCATCAACAGAAAAAGCTTAACAGAAGTATGTTTTACTCGTTATTTTCAACAAACCATATACAAGTCCTTAGATTTGAGATGAACTATGGTGCAAGAATTTTTACAAAGAACCATTCCATCCCATCACAAATAATTTTATTAAATACTTTGGTAACACTTTGGATTCATTTGTTAACATTAGTTAATGTATAAACTAATATGAACTAACCATGTGCAATACATTTGTTACTGTATTTGTTACTCTTACATTTAAAAAATACAGCTGTTAATTGTGTTTTAAAAGGGACCAAAGGTGCCAGTTTTCACAAGATGTAATATAAGTGTCTGATGTCCTCAGATATGTCTGTATTCAGTATTCAGCTCAAAATACCCCACAAATAATTTATTATAGCTTGTCAAATTTGCTGTTATTTGGATGTAAGCAGAAACACAACGTTTTTGTGTTTTGTGTCCCTTTACATGCAAATGAGCTGCTGCTCCTGGCCCCTTTTCCAGTAGAGGGTGGAGCCTTCACAGCTCGTGCTTTGGATACTCTGGCAACAACAAAAATGGAAAATCTCATGCAGCCAAATTGTTAGGTATTGTCAGTAGCCGCGTTCAGCCTTACATGTTCGAACTGGAGACTTTCATGTTAATCTAAATTCTTTCAGAAATGACTTGTGCAAATCCAGCGTTGAACTGACCCTTGTTTATAAAGCAGTCCAGCATAAAATTATTTGTGCAAATATATAGCACTTAAAGGGGTGGGTGAAATGCTGTTTCATGCATACTGAGCTTTTTACACTGTTAAAGACTTGAATTCCCATCCTAAACATAGACAAAGTTGCAAAAACTAATGTTGGACGTTTGATAGAGTATTTCTGTGTTAAAAATACTCCTTCCGGTTTCTCACAAGTTTCGGAGTGTTTTTTTCGACTATGGCTCGGGTTGACGTTAATAGATCAGAAGGTCCTTGTATGGGCTGTACGGGCTCTTCTCCGGGTAGGGTGCGCCCGCGCGTGACTAGAGCGAGAGAGGAAATGCACGCCCATAAACCCTCTCTCAGGTGCAAATCCAGTCGATCCAGGTGCCCCGCTCCAATTTATTCCTATGGGTGACTTCAACGCTTCAGCATTCCGGGAAGGCAGCGCTGCATTTGACCCGATTTGAACGCAGAAATGACGGGAAGCTTCACAACATCGCTTCAGTCGCGTCGCAAAAGTGGATCTCCACCGTTCACTACTGTCAGGACTTTACCAAATCATACCAAAGAAGTGTGTTTTTGATGAAGCGGTCCCAGCGATAAAGGTTCGGTCCTGCTTTGGAAGCAGCCGGTGAGTAAAACTGCTTCAAATGTCTATGCTGTAACATCAGTAAACGACACGATCGCGTGCTTCATCATTCAAATGCGCTAACAGACTCCATTGTTGTTCTATGTATAACGTTACACTAGTCTGACGTGCAAAACCGTTTTGCTTGCTACTGCTAAGGTTTAGTCGCATACAATGGTCCATAAACCGAATCATGTCCTCATAAACTGCGAGTAAAGACACACAAACGGTGACAGGCCTCTAAATACAGTACATACCACAGAGACGGATGTCCTGCTGCTGCTGTTTCTCCTGTTCAATTTATTTCAGCCTCTGAATGATTATGGATTTTATATCTATTAGCTGAGATCGATAGCCATGAGTTTCTCCACGCTTGAGGACGTCACCGCTTTGCGCGCTTGTCATTCTTTAGCTCCGCCCACTCGATACGCCTCCAGGCGCTCGTTTTTTTTCCGGAAAGACTCGGTACAGCCCATATTTCTTTTATAAATATGATAAAACTAAAGACTCTTCGGAGGTATGAAGGATTTAATACTACTCTATAGGTACTCAAGATTGACATGAGATTGACTGAAACTTAGTGTTTCACCCCCCCTTTAATGACTTTCTTTGGCACATTTCCTTAATAAATTAAATTCAACCGCAGTTTCCTCAGTGGCTAAGATACCAAGATACCATATCTCTTATGCTCTCAAAACATTTGTAATGTGTTTTTGGCAAAGACATTTTATGCCTCCAGCTGCTACAGCGAGGAAACAGAAATGGAGGACTGCTGCGGTTCACTCACGGCAGGATCTATGCTAATAGCGCAGGTCATCACCAGTCATAAGAGGGCAATAGCATACAAACAGTATGCTTTTGCTTGTTTCTGCTTCTTTTTCATTTGTGTTTTTATCAGGAGATTCTGTACTCTTTCAGAAGATGTAAAATAAGGCCCCCCACCATAAAACAGTACAAAAATAAGTTTAAAAAAAATCCAGAAATTTGCATTAATGGTAGGGAAGCGTTGTCCCATAAATGACATACATTTCCGTCAGTGGCAGGGAACGTCTTAACTAATGTTAACTAATGAAACCTTATTGTAAGGTGCTACCAATACATAGCCATACATTTTTTATTGCAATATATATATATATCATATCTCACCTTTGCAGTCCCTCAACAGGAGTAGGTCCTCACTGAGCCAGACTCTGCCCTTGGAGATGCTGGAGAGACAGAGACAGACCCGAGAGATTTAGTTGTAAAAAATAATAATAATCTAAACAGCATTATACAGCTTTCACTCCCAAACCACTTTCTCATAAGGAAACAATGTTCTAACAATGTTTATCTGAGAATCAACACACTGTCATAAAGTTGTTTTAAACCTAATTGCGGGGATTTCCACAAAGCCTTGTTTATCTTTAGGTCTTTATCCTGGTTATTTTTCCAGTAATTTTTCCTTTAATAGTATTTGCTCTTATTTATAGTTTCTTATCTGAATTATGTTATTATTTCCCAATTTATTAAAACGTTCTTTTTTTATTTGAGAATTTATTAAAATTGCATATCTTTTCTACATTGTGCAGCATTTCGGATTTTTTTATAAATAAATAAATAAATAAATATTTTTCAAATATTCATATGATTTTGTTCTATTTCACGGATTTGTAATCATTAACATTTATCAGGAATTAGCCTTCATTTATGACTGGAATGATATAAAATATTGTCTGCTTACGGATCACTTGTGTGTTTTATTATTTATGTTAGTACACTATATATTACATGTACACGATTGAAATATCTCTGCATAATTAAGCTATATCTAGTTTTGTATATCTATTCAAGAGCTGCTTACACCTGGTCGGGCCATGCGTTTTCTCTTATTTGATAGCTATCCGATCGTGAAGTGCCCTCTGAAACGCTTTAGAGACATATTAAAATCTGATCACCCAAACCATTTCCTGAGGTGGTTTGAGATGCATTCCAGATGAAACTGGTCAAGTGTAAATGCATCTGGTATGCATTAAAACCATGTATGTAAATTTTACTTCTTCCAAAATGTTAAAGGCTATATGACATGTTATAGCCAGATATGACAGCGCTACTGCCACACACATTACCACAGACTGGTATGCTGTATCTCTTCAGCAAGCCAATGTGCAAAATAACTTGAATTAAACTGAAAATTTGTCGTCTCCAACGCTCATCATTAAAAGTAGTCTAAATAATCTTACCAGTGCTGATGGCGCTCGCTCTGGTATTGCTGTCTTTGATCTTGAAATTAGCTGATGATAAATAAAATGCAGATCATATCTTTTGCTTTCGTTGACGTGAACTCCTTTAAATTTGCATATACCGCAGGAATAGAAGATCGAAATTATATTGATTTTGCAGTGTAAATGTATCAGTTTTAACAAATCAAATAGCTATACAATCAGTAAAAATGCATGAAGTGACCAAGTGCAAGCAGGCCCTTAATCAATCAATCTTATAATTTTCAGAGCATCATTAAAAAATGTGACAAAATCCTCCAAAATGATTTAAAAACACTTTGGAAATGGCCCGTGACATTTCCTGACTCCATTTCCGTTTTTTTTCTCCCAGTACGAGTGAATTAAAAGCATAAAAATTCCATAATTAATGAGGTTATTAAATCAAATAAAAGTGTGGGCTCATCGAGGAAGCTGTGCGAGCTCACCATCACTCTGGACCTTCCTCAGGGTGACCGAGGGGGTAGAAATGGCTGAGGCACGGAAGTTAGCAGGCAAGGTCTCTGAGGAGTCAGAGGTCACTCCCCTCAGATCTTTCTCGCGGAACATCTTCCTCCATGAAGGGGAGCGGGTGAACGTCTTAGTGCCATCCTAGAGGGCGAGAAGGCGAAACATCAGCACTTTGAGGAGCACACCCGATGTCTCTAAGTCCAGTCAGTTCACTCAGATGAGAATACTAATGAATTCAATTATCAGCTAAAGTCATTTCAACACAAAATACAGCTGAATGTTCAAACTGGCTACCAAACGTAGAAAGTACATGACCCGGTAAGAGGAGTTTCATTATACTACAGTAGTGTGTATTTCAGTGGTGGGAGGTAAAGGATGATTAACATCCAGCTGTGTTCATGTCCCATGGCGCTCACCTCGTCTGGCCTCCTCTCTGTTCCCATGGCGATGAGGGAGTTATATTCTTTCTCCAGAAGTTGCCGTGCCTGGATGTGGAATAAACATAGCTCGCATGTAATCAACCCAGACCGGTCAGGAGTAATGAGTAGTCGCTGCTTTCATCCATCAAGATCGTATTGTTTTGAGACTTGATAAATCAACAGGTATTTTATTTTATGCAGTCTGTCTACTTAAAATACATCTACTGTATAAATAGACTCCCTGTATATATTGATATATAAGGCCATTGATATATAAACATTTACCCCTTTAAAGTAAGAAAACGAATGGTAAAAGAAAAATGTTTTATTGAAGTTGCAAGCACATTAATGTCAGTACCATTAGCTATGTTTTTATTCAAGTTGCGAATTTTATTCTTTTATTTTTTTTATGTAATGATTTTTTTCCCATTTGTTTGATGTGCGTCTTTATTCCAATTTCAGTATGTGTTTTCACACATTTTTTGTGCATGCTTTCTTATCAAATAAATTTATCCACTTTAAACAAATGTATATAACATTTTTTTTATTTTCGAACATTTATTTTCAGCATCTTTGCGTTTTCATCTTAAATGTGCATCAGTGTGTTTTCCTCATATGTGACAGGTTGATATTCAATGAAAACTATACAAAATAAACATTTTCATACATAAATTAACTGTATTAAATTAAATGTAATGGCATAACACATTTAATTAACTATTACAATAATGTAAACTAAATATATTGATCATGTTTGAAAGTAAGACATGAACCTAGGCCACTAAGACTGACCTAGGCCACAGTTTTAAAGTGAACAAAACTGTGTTTTCTTTGTTCTTTTAAGAAGGGTGACTACTTTTACTTGCATCATTGATCATGATTTTCCTGTTAATTACCGTGAAGCTGCTTTGAAAACGATCTGCATTGTATACAGTGCTATAGAAATGAAGGTGACTTGACCTTTTGAAGACTTGAAAGTGTGTAAAAGGTCTTGTCATTGTACCTGTGTGTTCTGATTGGGTATCTGCAGGAGCAGGGCGAGGTCAGTGTAATCAAAGGTGTCGTCCAACGCAAGCAGGGCACCATGCACACCACTCTCAGTCAGATTATCTGCATACTCCTTCAAGCCGATGGACTGCACCCAGCACATCACACGCTCGTTTGACCACACCATCACATCTACAGAGGAAACACAAGGGCTGGACAATGAATAGAATTCCAGGCGGGCGGTGACCACTGATCATTATCACGAGATAATTATCAATTTCCATCTCGGGTGATGCATGTGGATTTTCAACTCTTGTTTCAGTTGCTCCTGATTTTCCAGATGGACCTCTTATGGCCAATGCACATTTGGACACATCTGCTTTTGTTTCAGACAAAGTCTTTGTCTCTGTTTTGTATTTCCAGGCCGATTCCAGGGGCTTTGCATTTGTTTTGTTGACTCAGCTTCTCCAAACCCAATTTCAAAGGAAAGAATGCTATCATGGCAAACACTCAAACCATTCCTCCAGAGTCATTTACAGTGTTAATATCGTGGTGTCAATAAGAAACACCCATCCAGCTTCAGATAACGGCACAGTTCCGCTCATTACTTTACATACCCATGGCAATATATACAAGATGTTAATAATATTAACAAGAAGGGTTCGTAAACATTTATTATGCGTGTTATTGTTTTATTTAGAAATTTCCTTATTAAGCTGTTTTACATAACAGATGTTAAAGGGATAGTTCACTGAAAAAGGAAAATTCTGTTCCTCCCAAATTATTCTAAACCTGTATGAAGTTATTTCTTTTAAACACAAAATGAGATATTTTGAAGAGGGTCTGTAGCCAACGAGTTGATGGGCCCCAATGACGTCCATATGGGAATCCGCAGGAAAAAGAAATGAATACAGGTTTGGAACAACTTCTAAGAGAATGTTCTGTTTTCTCAACTATTTCTTTAACATATAGTCCAAAAAACAAAATAATAACTGCATTTTCACAAACCAGTTCAAACGTTTACATATATACCCTTAAATCCTAGTAGTGTATGTTGTTTCCCGCATGATCAACAACTGTTTTTTATGGCTCTTTAAAGTCTCTTGTTTGCATTGGAAGTCTTCATATTTGAACCCTCTTCGTTGATGTATGATTTTGAGATCCACCTCCTCACACTACATGGGACTCATAGGCAACTATTAGAAAAGGTAGAAACATCCACTGATGCTCAAGATGGCAACATGATGCATTAAGAGCTGGGGGTGTGCATATAATATGCAGCGTGAAAATTATCTTTTTTTTATAAAAGATTATAACAAGATTATAATAAACTGTTTTTAAATATTCACTTTGCATGTAGCAAAGCACTACGATGGGGAGAGATGTGTGCATGTAAAGTTATTTACTCGTGCTTAATATAGTCTCAAATGGCATGAAGGCATCTGTGTTGCTATGCGATGAATAACTTCCAGATCAGCAAAGGCATCTGTTTCTAATCAAGGTACTGAATGAGGCGGTAACTGCACCTTTAAAGCAACTCACAACTGTGAGATTAATAATGCGATCTGTGCATTGTGCTTTGATCAGTTGCTCTTCAAATGTGAAATCTCTATTGTGCCATTGAATCCTGTGCATAATGGAAGGTTGGGCAGCTCAACGCTTTCCAGACGTCATTACTGGTAATGTATGTTATTATTAACAAATGCACTCTGTGTAAACACCCTTCCTCTCTCTCTCTCTCTCTGTCTCTCTCTCTCTCTCTCTCTGTCTCTCTCTCTCTCTCTCTCTTTCTCTCTCTCTCTCTCTCTCTCTCTCTCTGTCTGTCTCTCTCTCTCTCTCTCTCTCTCTCTCTCTCTCTCTCTCTCTCTCTCTCTCTCTCTCTCTCTCTCTCTCTCTCTCTCTCTCTCTCTCTCTGCCATATTCTTATTCACTATCCACTGTTTTGATGAACTGTACATTCCACGGGTGACTGTTGTTGCTTTTTCCCTTTTGTACATTATGTTTATCAGACTGTTCTGCTGTATGATTTGATTGATGTTGCAAAGCAAAAGATTAACATGATAAAACCGACAGAACTTGGAAAACCACCAGAAAATGTCCTGAAATTCCTGTTAGACCAGCTAAGGCCAACATTTATTATATTGTTATATTCTTTTGATGAATAGAAAAAATAGCATTTATTTGAAATAGAACCATTTTCTAGGGCAGCCCATTTCTGCCACAGTTCAGTAAAAAAATATGATTTTTCAAGAAACTTTCTCGAAATAATGACTTAACATCTCGAGATAATGAGAAACGTTCTCGAAATATTGACTTAACATCTCGAAATAATGAGAAACTTTCTCGAAATATTGACTTAACATCAAAAATGAAAATCACCCCAGGATTTACTCACCCTTAAAGGTGCACTATGCAGCTTTTGTCCACTGGAGGGCGCCTATTCAAAACAAATGCGTAGTTTGATGACGCAAAGTGCGAGCGCAGCATCTTGGGAGATGTGGTCTTCACATCACAGCCGGTGGAAAATAGGACTCGGGCAGAAATCACGTTCATGCATGCGGTTATTAACGTTACTGTAGTTTAAAGCAGAGCAGGACCGAGTGTTATGGACCTGAGCAAAGCTGCTGGAGCGATTGTTTAACAAATACCCGCCTTGTGAATACCGGGACTTTTATTATGACGGGACGGGACTCATTTGCCGGGCGCCTGCACAGATCCGCTCTTCCGGTTATGATTTTGAGGTAATGTAGCTCTGTTTATCATATTAGATACATTTAAGTGAGTTTAAAATGATGTTATGACGTTACTCCGTGCGTTCAGTTGTTCACACTGCTAAGAGTAAAGCGCTCCTGCCAAATAAAAGCCGAAACCGTGGGTAACGCAGATATGACGCAATTGACAGGCGACTCTCTCAAATGCAATGCTGCAACGTCCCTGTCCTTAGTTAAAATAGCAATTTTCTCACAATTTACAAATAGTTGGAAACATCTGGGATATTGTAGGTACTCAACTGAACAAAATATATAACACTGGCCTAGTGGTTTTTGGATATTTTACTGCAAAAATACTACATAGTTCACCTTTAAGTCATCTTAGGTGTATATGACATTTTTCTTTCAGATGAATACAATTAGAGTTACATTAAAAAAGTCCTGGCTAATCCACGCTTTATAATGGCAGAGAGTGTTGCTCTGTTTTTGAAGTCCATAAAATGCATCTGTCCATCAAATAACGTGCTCCACACAGCTGGGAGGTTAATAAAGGCCTTCTGAAGCATATTGTTGCATTGTTGTAAGAAAATGATCCGTATTTAAAACTTTTTTCATTCAAGTTCCGGCCGATCGCCTTCCGTGGAAAAGTGTTGAAAGTGCCATCTCGAACTATAAGATGCGTCTGACGAGCGTACCTAGTAGCACAAGCCTTTGAACTGCTTTCAACACTTTTTCCATAAACTGTATACAGAAGGCGATCAGCCGAAACGTTACTTTAAAAAGTTTTAAACATGGATATTTTTCTTACACAAACGCATCAGTTCACCTCTAAAGGCATTTATTAACCTCCCAGAGCCGTTTAGAACACATTATTTGACGGACAGATGCATTTTTATGGACTTCAAAAACATTAACAATAATCCTTGCCATTATAAAGCTTGGGTGACTACTAGAGGGTGAGTAAATCATAGGCTAATTTTCATTGTTGGGTGAACTATCCCTTCAAAAGGTTGTGTTAGCAACAGCAAGCAAGTGAGAAAGAGGGACAGATAAAAAAAATAACCTTTATTCTGGTGTTGGCTCTCATCTCTCCTCCTCTCCAGCTCTTTCCGGTCATAATTGAGGCGCTTCAGGCACATGATGCCATAATGCAGGCTCACCCTGTGGGGTCAAAAGGTCACAAGGGTTATTGGAAGTCACAGGGCTATGTAAATTAATTACCCTGACAGTGTTACAAGAGCTGACCCAGACACATTAGTTTAGAAAAGCCTAAGACACACACCTGCACCGAGACAAGAATTGATTGGCATTAGATGGAATGAGATTAAGAATGATAAAGAGAAGGAATAATGAGTGTGTGGCAGCATTTAACAGATGGGGAGAGAGAAAACACCTGTGGAAACTGTCCACCATTTTCAGCTGCCCACGCAGCTCTTTCTTGGTCAGATGGTCCAACATGCGGGCGTCCACCAGTGACTCCATGAAGTAGCTTCTGTACTGGGGCAAACCCAGACTGGGCAGCCAATCATTGCCCACCCACTCATGGTTCATATCTCCATAGGCCAGGATCTACCACAGAGGAAGGCCAAAATATATTAAAAACGCACTTTCGATTTCACAGTTGTATTTCATTTCATTCATTGCAATGTGTATTTGATGCCTACACTGTAAAAAAATATTTAGAAAAAAAAGTTACCTGGTTGCCCATAATTGAGATTTGACAACCTTTATTAAAATAGTATTAAAAGATTTTGTAAGCATATTGGGTAATTATGTGTGTTTTATTGCTGATGACACAGTGAGACATGCCATATAGTGCTATTTTCATGATTTATAAAAAAAGTATGTGGTTCAGATACAATAATATTTTGAGTTTCTATTTATTAAACAAATTTCCTTCATTGTATCAACTCAAATGTTTTATTTCAATAAACTCAAAATTTTAAGACAACCAGGTTACTTACATTTTTAAGTAAAACCAACAAAAATTGTTTTTACAGTGTACAAATCCAAACTTCAGGCCTTAACTATAAAGGTTTGGGCCAGTTCATAAAACATTCCTGTTTCTACATTCCTTTTTTTATCATGCACATAGATTTTTATGCCTAACATATGGCTAACTAAAACAAAAAATATTTAAAATCATTAAAATAAAATATAAATATTCAATAAAAACTAATAAAACTGAAAAAAACTTTAAAAAATTGCTAAAATGAAATTTTAGTACAATTCTTTTATTATAAAAATGTAACATTTTATATCAAAATAAATACATATAAACAAATGTATTAATTAAAATGTTACATTTTAAATAATAAATTTATATTTATGTATTTGGACATTTTATTATATTAGTATTAGTTATTGTTATTAAATATACATTTAATTTAATTCATTTTATTTAAAATGAAAACAATTTAATTAATAAAAAAATAACATTTATATTTTTTTGTCCTAAAGCCAGCAGAAAAAATCCTATACTGTTGAGAACTGATCTACCTTTCATTTATCAAAAAGCAAACATCAATGATTGTATGTGTTATTTACTAATTTACTCTCAACCATCTGATGGCACTGCCAGTTTTGAAAGTGTTTAAGGGACGTATTGACGTTACTCACCTGATCCCAGCTAATCTCTTTCAGCTCCTTGTGTGCGGAGGTGATAGCATGATAGGAGAGAGGTGAGGAAGAGGAGATAAGGAACACAGCAGAGGGGCAGAAGGAAAGACACATCGATGGACAGGAAGAGGAAAGAAGAATGAAGAGGGAAAGCAGGAAGAGAGGTACAAAGGGAGGAACAGTTTGTTAGTGACCGGGTCATTAGTTGGAAGCAGTTCACACTGAAACAGAAAAAAGAGGGAAAGTTGAGGATGTTCAACGCTACAGCCTAGCCAGACACACAGAGGGGGAGAGAGAAAGAGAGAAACGCATGAACACATGTCCGATCACTCCACTCTCTCCACACGCCACCTCTCATACTGTCCACTAGGGGGCAGAGCGCTTTACAATCCCACAATTGTGTTGTTTCATTTGATCTAGATGAAATGTACTTTTCAAAAACTGAAGAAAAAAGCAAGATGGTCTGATTAATACACAACAAAAAGTGATTATCAGTTCCAATACAGTATCACAGGAAAAATCTGTGTCAGAAGTGCAATCAATGGTGGGTAAGAGGTTTTGTGTCCACATTTTTTTTTATTAAACTAGTAAGCCAATACAGAGCACGTACTGACAAAATACAAAAAAAAAAAAAAAAAAATGTGGCTACTAACTGGTTTGGTTGCTGCGGTCAGGGACTCCATCTCAGCATGGGTCATCCACACGTTACTGGTTGACTGTGGGAAGAAAAGAAAACAACACGAACCACACATAAAGTTATCAGGAATGTTATTTATAAGAATTGATATATTAATGTGGGGTGAAAAAGAGCCTGTGGGATTCTAAATCTAAACATCTTTTGAATATTTTAAAACTAATGATATAAATCAATAAAAATATTTATGCAATATTTTTTGTTCACTAATTATTTGTGACTTTTTATTGAACTACTTTGTACTGATAGTCTTTCACGTATATTCCAGTAAAGCTCTTTGGATCATCTCAAATCACGCTGGAGAACATGATAAGTGTTGCAAAAGCAAAAGGAGAACAAACCTTTCATCATTTACTCACCCTCATGCCCTCCACAGATTTGTTTTCTTCAGATAAACAAAGATTTTTAGGGTTATAATCCCCGCAAACAGCACAACGCTGCTTGTGATCCCTGGTGTCAGTAGACTGAAAACACTAAATTATATATATTTTTTGTAAAAAGTTTAAAATATTTATATTTTTCTTACACACACCTATCGTTTTGCTTCAGAAGACATGGATTCATCCATTAGATGGATTAACGTCATGAATGATGCTTTTTTAATCATCAAAAAAATGAAAGCCATTCAATGGCATTATATGGCCTCACAGTGAAAGATTATTTTACTAAAAAATCTTTTTTTGTGTTTATCTGAAGAAAGAAAGTCATATAAATTGGGATGCATGAGCGTTAGAACTCAATGAGAGACTTTTCATTTTTGAGTGAATTATTCCTTACATTTTTTTTTTTAAATGAACTATAATTTTATAAAAGTGCATTTTTTTTAAATTAAATTTGAATTTGAGGGCATTTTAGCGTACGGAGCGTGTGCTGGCTGGGGCCGAGGGGCTGGTCAGGGAAACCATCTCTTGAATGGCCAGTCTCAGTTTGAGGCGGTGCAGAGGGTTACTGATGCCGATCTCTCTCTGGATCTCTGTGTCTGACAGGTTAGCCATGATGGCTCCACTCTTAACGTTAGCACGACATGCTGCCACGTACCACGCCGGCATCCCCACCCACAGCTGAGAGAAAGAGAGGTGATCTTTAGAAAAGTATAGAACTAAGAGGGCATCAAAGTAACACAGAATGGCAGTAGAGAGTAAATTATATT
The DNA here is from genome assembly GCF_024679245.1 of Pseudorasbora parva. NCBI lineage: Eukaryota > Metazoa > Chordata > Actinopteri > Cypriniformes > Gobionidae > Pseudorasbora > Pseudorasbora parva. Next base: position 30,777,789 of record NC_090173.1, read on the forward strand.
TCCTTATTTTCAAACACAATATCATATAACAATGCTCAGATATGGAGCCATACTTCCAGCCAGGAGACAACAGTGGGCCCATCCCAGGATGCAAAGGGCAGCCCCTGTCGGCATGCCTCCTCCAACAGCTCATGTCTAAAAGAAAGGTATGGATGTTTATTCAGTAAAAAGATTGAGATACTGAGTGTGAAGGAAGCTACTCATGGTGTGAATAAAATTACTTCTTCTTGCTGCGACGGTCCTTGTCCACCGGACCGGCCATCTTAGTGAGTCCGAGGGGATCCACAGAGCCCAGGTCATCTGAGGGGGTCGAGGCTACAGGACACACAGAGATGTTAAGGATGACAATCAAAATGAACAGGACTGACTAAACACTTTACTGCCCATAAAAGGAACATTTAAGTTGTCATATACCAGAGAAATCCCTTCCAACTCAGTTTATTCCATAGATTTTCAATGTAAGTTCCAGTGCATTGATATAGAATAAGATTGAATTCAAATGTATATGGAGTTTCACTGAAAATCAGAACATTCCTTTAAAAAAATAACATAAAATCAATGTTAGCGTTTTAGTTGATCTCTGTTAGTTTTGAAGCTAACTAAATAATAGTGCACGCCTTAAAAGTTGTCCAAATTCACTTTTAGCCGATATAAACACAACCATTAGAGTTTGGGTTTGGTTTTAAAAAATATTTAAAAGAAAAAAAGAAAAGAAAATTTACCAAGGATGCATTAAATTGATCAATACATGTATAATGTTACCCAGAGGTGGACAGTAACTAAGTACATTTACTTGAGTATTGTCCTTAAGTACACTTTTTGAGTATGTGTACTTTACTTGAGTATTATATTTTCTGGAAACTTATGACTTTAACTTTACTACATTTGAAAGAAAAATATTGTACTTTTTTCTCCACTGCATTTCTATCAAGGTCCTCAAAGTCAAAAGTTGTTTCTGTAGCAGCTTTGAAAGTCAGTGGATGATTTTTTGGGGTTTTAGCAGAAAGCCTATCAGGACTCACTCTTGAAGGGTCACATGAAGTTCAATGATTTTCCTGCATTTTTTTAACACTGATTTATAGTTTATAGCAAAATCGAAAAAGATGGATGTCAAAATGTTCATTTTGGCGAGTAATCACATTAAACAAATTTGATTGAGCATAAACAGTTGGGAGAATATCAGATGTTTATCAGTGTATTGGATCCGTGCATTCGGCCTTAAAGTGACAGCAGCTTTGTAAAGAGCTTATATACAAGTATTTAAATGAGTTTAAGTTAGTCGTATGCTAGTATGTCGGATTAAGCATCACTCACTGGTTTAAACCAGCATGATTTGATAATGTGCATTTATACAAGAACAATAAAGTAATGCGTTGACTTAAAAAAGAAAATTTACTTTTGGTACTTCAGTACTTTTGAAAACAAATACTTCTATACTTTTACTTAAGTAAAAATCTGTTTATACAACTTTCACATGACTGTTTTCAACAATGATAATAAAAATTATTGTTGAGCAGTATCTCATCATATTAGAATGATTTCTGAAATGCTGAAAATTCAGCTTTGCTGTCAAAGGAATAAATTACATTTTTAAAATACATTAAAAAAGACAACGTTAGAGAAAAAACATTTTTTTCATTGTATTAATAATTTACAATATTACAGTTTTTGCTGCATTTCTAATCAAATAATTGCAGCCTTGGTCAGCAATAGAGACTTCTGTCAAAAACATTAAGGACATGTTACCAACCACAAGCTTTTGAACATTAGTCTACATATGTATACAATGTACAGTTGCACAACAAAAAAAATTGATGTTGTACTACACCATTTTTGTCCAATCAATGCTCTATAGAAAGTGAATGTCCCTCCCACTAATGTTAAAGCAAACAACAGGAATATAGCAAATCATGTTTAGTGACATGAATAAAAGTTATTTGTTACTTTGATATAGCCGATTGATATGTCTAAACCAATATAATACCTTTAATAACTCTATTTGTGCAATGCAATTTTTTAAAAAAATTGTCAAGAACTTTTTATGTTTTTTTTTTGTTTGTTTTTTACTGCATTTTTAGGTTAGACTCACCCAGAGATGCTGACTCACGTCCAGGCTGACCCATTCGGACTTTATCCTTCTTCCCAAAGAGCCGGCCGATGGAAGACTTGATGCTTTTCTTTTTGCTGGCCTTGTGGAGGGAGTCCTGGCTGCTGTTTGAGCTACTGCCATCAGCTGAGAGGCTGGAGTCCAAAGAGATAGGTAGGAAAAGCATATTAAGACAAAAGTGTGACAGGAAATATGTTTTGCACATTGCAAAAAAAAGAATATTATTCCTATGCATGGAGGGATTTCAGGCCGCGGCGATTAACGCACCTTCGGAACTCACGACTGTCATCCAACATTGCACCAGGGTGAGTGTGCGTCATCCTGTCCAGTCGCAGTGCACGAGGGGTGGGAGGAGGGGTGGAGTCCAAAAGGGCTAGGGACCTGTCATCATCTTTGTTGTTCTGATGGGTAGAATGTATACAGTCAGCTGTTTGCACATTTATTTAATGTGTGATAGCAATACTTATGAATAATCACACATGCTCCTACCTGTCTGTCTGTCTCGCGTGCTGGGGAGTGGGGTAGGCGAGGAGTGGAGTGCCCGGAGCTGGGTGGAGAGGGTGATGCCAGGGTGGAGGATGTGAGGGACGGGGGGATGAAGCCACGTCCTGTGCTATCCCGTCCAAGAGAGGTCGGAGGAATGGGAGGGCCATCCAGAGCAACACTGCTAACTCTACTCTCAATTTCTTCAGCACGCAGCTCTGTGCTTTCCTTCTCTTCCTGAATCAGCCTGAAGAAAATATGACCGGGAGATAAGACGAAGGCTTATGCAGATTTCATAGTGCTAAATTAAAGATTTTTTAAATACCACTTAAATGGAAATTGCCATTATATATATAAAATATATCACATATACAGGTGCTGGTCATATAATTAGATTACCATCAAAAAGTTTATTTCACTTATTCCGTTCAAAAAGTGAAACTTGTATATTAAATTCATTCATTACACACAGACATATATATTTTTAAAGTTTATTTATTTTAATTTCTTTTAATTTTCCTTAATAACTAAGGAAAATTCCAAAATCAGTATCTCAGAAAATTTAAATATTGTGAAAAGGTACAATATTGGTGCCACACTCTAACACCTGCAAAGGCCTTTAAATGGTCTCTCAGTCTAGTTCTGTAGGTTACACAATCATGGGGAAGACTGCTGACTTGACAGTTGTCCAAAAGACGACCATTGACACCTTGCACAAGGAGGGCAAGACACAAAAGGTTGTTGAAAAAGAGGCTGGCTGTTCACAGAGCTCTGTGTCCAAGCACATTAATAGAGAGGCGAAAGGAAAGAAAATATGTGGTAGAAAAAAGTGTACAAGCAATAGGGATAACCGCACACTGGAGAGGATTGTGAAACAAAACCCATTCAAAATTGTAGGGAGATTCACAAAGAGTGGACTGCAGCTGGAGTCAGTGCTTCAAAAACCACTACACACAGACGTTTGCAAGACATGGGTTTTAGCTGTCACATTCCTTGTGTCAAGCCACTCTTGACACAAGGAACAACAGACAGTGTCAGAAGTGTCTTGCATGGGCTAAAGACAAAAAGGACTGCTGAGTGGTCCAAAGTTATGTTCTCTGATGAAAGTAAATTTTGGATTTCCTTTGGAAATCAGGGTCCCAGAGTCTGCAGGAAAATAGGAGAGATACACAATCCACATTGCTTGAGGTCTAGTGTAAATTTTCCAAAGTCAGTGATGGTTTGGGATGCCATGTCATCTGCTGGTGTTGCTGGTGTTGGAATGTGTTTTATGAGGCCCAAGGTCAAGCCCAACTTTATGTAAATGCAGATTTAATTTTCCAACAAGACTTGGCACCTGCACACAGTGCCAAAGCAACAAGTACATGGCTTAATTGACCAGTCAACTCGCCTGACCTTAACCCTATAGAAAATCTATGGGGTATTGTGAAGAGGAAGATATGATATTCCAGACCCAGCAATGCAGAAGAGTTGAAGGCCAGAGAAATCTGGGCTCTCATAACACCTGAGCAGTGCCACAGACTGATCGACTCCATTCCACGCCACATTGCTGCAGTAATTCAAGCAAAATAAGCCCCAACTAAGGTTTGAGTGCTGTACATGCTCATACTTTTCATGTTCCTACTTTTTAGTTGGCCAAGATTGCTAAAAATCCTTTCTTTGTATTGGTTTTAAGTAATATTCGATTTTCTGCAATACTGCATTTGGGATTTTCCTTAGTTGTCAGGTATAATCATCTAAATTAAAATAAATAAACATTTTAAATATATCACTATGTGTGTAATGAATGAACGTAATCTACATGTTTCAGTTTTTAAATATAATTAGTGAAATCAAATTGAAGATATTCTAAAATGTTGTGATGATAATCTAATTATATGACCAGCACTTGTATATGACTCTGAAAAATTGTAAGCTTATAAACTCTTAAATGCCACCAATAGAGAATCAAGTACAAATTTACCTAAAATCTACTTAAATCCAACAAGCAATAAATCATTTAATGTTAATGCATTATGAAAACACTTTTGGCTCCAATTATTTATTTTTTAAGGCATTTAATTTAAAAAGAACAAATTAGAACTGTAAGACTTTTTAAAATTTGTAAAACCTAAAAAGAGTGAGAAGGAAATGAAAAAGAAATATACTTGTTGTAATTTATCAAACAATTTAGAAACAAAAAAACGATCATGCTTTTCACAAAACAATTAGGAAGCACAACAGCTTTCAACATTGATAATCATAATCAGAAATATTTCTTGAGCAGCAAATCATCATATTAGAATGAATTGTGAAGGATCATTCAGCTTAGCCATCAAAGGAATAAATTACATTTTAAAAAATATATTAACAGAAAAAATTGTTATTATATATTGAAATATTTCACAATATTACTGTTTGTTTTTTTTATTTTTTTTGTGCTGTATTTTGTAAAACATAAACATAAGATATCAAAAATATATATATATAAAAAAAAACTTACCAACCCCAAACATGTCCAATCAGGATCAAGTAAACCCAAAGCTTACAGGATTTTCTTAAGACAGAGTTTAAGAACCCCCCCAACTAGTCAATTTTGAAAATATAACACTTTTTATTGCACTGATGGTCTCTGCCATATAGCCTCCTTCCTGCACTTTCCCATTAAATTCCCTTTCTCACTATTTCTCCATTTAAATGAAAGCTTGATATTTCAAAGGGGCCTCAAGGTCCCTCTGTCTCGAGTAAACTTACTTAATCTCTTTGTTGATGGCCTCCAGCTGCTCCTGCAACATAATAGCGAGAGTCTGCACATCTGTCTGGCCGCTTGGTGAGAGCAGCTCTGAGCCGAAGAGCGTATCGCGATCCTCTTCATCATCTGAACACCTGTCCTCCACGCCGCCCTCGAACCCAGTGCCCAGCAAAGTTCCGCTGCCCCAATCGACGTACTGCAGATGGGAAAGGTAAGAAATGACCCATTTCATTTCATATTAAGCCACTCTGTTCAACTATTAGCAAGTTCATACAAAGATGTTCTCACTTTGCTAGCATCCTCCCTCGCACAGCCCCAACGTCCACGATGAGCCCGTCTAACCACGCCTCCAGTGCTTGTGTTTCCATAATGATCTAGGTGGGTAGTGGAGCCAGCAGGAAGTGACCCTCCTCCTTGGGAGTACCTCAGCTCCAGAGCACTTCCTGGCAGAGACCTAATAAAGAAAGAGTGGAGGCCACGGTTAAAGTTAACATGAAATCTGCCTGTTTACGGGATTATGCCTTCTACATCCCAATCCACATGATTCCCAATCAATAAAATCATCACATTTTCCTCACTGAATCCCCAGTTCTACTGAGAAATATACCATCATTCAAATGTTTGGGGTCTGTAAGATTTCTATTGTAATATATTTTAAAATTTAACGTCAAAGCTGAATTTTTTGCATCATTACTCCAAGCTTCAGTGTCACATGATCTTTCAGAAATCACCATAATATGATGATCTGCTGCTAAAGAAACATTTATAACTATTATTAATAGAAACAGTTGTGCTGCTTAATATTTTTGTGAAAACTGTGCTCCATTTTTTCAGGATTCTTTGATGAAGAGAAAGTTCAAGAGAGCAGCATTTTTCTCTTTACTATTTGTTTTTTACATCCTTGTTCAATAAAAATAATTTCTTTCAAAAAGAAAAAAAAAACTGACCCCAAACTTTGGAATGTGTATGTCATGTCACAAGTAATACAAATTGCAAAAGATATTTCATGTCAACTTTAGTATAAAGATTGACTAATAATAAATCTGTCACGTACATCATAAATTGACATAAATGATCTTTTAATAGAGGGCAGCAGAAATGTTGCGTCTTACCGCGAGTAAGAGGAACCAGGTCTTCCTCTCAGCTGGTCCAGCTCTAGCTGAAGCCTCTCCAGCTCTGCAATCAGTTGATCCTGGGAGGAATAAGACATTATTATCAGATAATGAACTCATCTAAATACAGGTCAAGTGAACAGAACCTTTTTTAGCATTATGGTTCAGGAATGTACCTTGTTCGCTAAGAGATCATCTTGGATCTTCTTCATGTTAGCGAGCTCCTCGGAGAGAGCGTTCTGTAAAACATTATAACAAGCTCTTTTACATTTACATTCATTCAAAAGTACTTTGTGCGTTTGGGAATCAAACTCACGGCAGTAGCGCAGTTAGGGTGTTCATGTCACGTCGCCATAATATATAATTACAATATTTCGACTTCACATCTTCATAGAACTAATTACAACTTAAAAGCTCAGAATTTTCAATGAGCTCTGACTCTGATTCTTGAAAAGGTAGCGGATTCAGCAGTAAATTGTGGTTAAGTAGTTATCTTATTTTGTGCATGTCACGATAATGAAAAAGTAATCTTAAACTAAACGAAAAACACGCTGTACCATTTAATGTAGTTAGCACAGAGGTGGATAACTATCAAATAAATTATAATGCATTCATATAACAAGTTTTACTTCTTGTATTGTACTTATGTCTATTGATTACTCAAATTACATTTTTATTTTGCCTTTGCTATAGACATGCATTGTTCCAATTCCAAAGAACGTGAACTGCTCTGAAAGGAATGTCCGGTTTGTCATCTAGTAATTACAGTATTTATGACATTTTCCATGACAATTCTAGTCTTCTGTGATACCTGGAAAATTAATGTTTTTTAAATAAGAGATAAAATTCTTTAAATAAGAGACATAAATAGTCCTCACTTTAGATGAGCTCACAAAAATAGTTAACTGACAACTACTAAATGTTTTATAACTACATGAGCTAATCATGAATTATAGTAGGAATACATGTTAATAAAGCATTTATTAACACATTGAGTAACTATTACTATGTCTAAATAAATAAGATGTATAAATGTACATTTAAATCGTTTATTAATCATTTACTTTCTAAATGATCTTATGAACCACTGACAACTCCTAAGTAACTGGTTTGTAAATAATGTAATACGTAATTTATAAATGATAAATTGATCATTAATGAAGTATGAAAATACAAGTATTAAACACATTATAGAAATGCTTATGAATCAAGAATAAACCGTGTATAGCTGTATTTATAAAACGCATTAATGTATTTGAATGCTTTATAAATGATGAATTAACTATTTACTACTGCAGTTATTATAAAAGTGTTACTGAAAAGAATTATATTGGCCTTAATTCATGATAATTCATGAAAATTATGCTCATGAAATATCTCCAGATTTTACTGAATTTTGGGAAACCTGGGCATCTTGTGTTTTTTAAGACTCTATGTCCTAACTTTTAAAAATACGAGACAAACCATCCTCAATCTGTTTTCGAACACCAGAAAATGCACCCTTACAAACACATCCGGGGTTATTGGAGTCAGAGGAACCAGAAACAGCATAATTATACTTCCTCGAGACAGATTAGTTAACTACAGGATTTGTTCAGGCAAGTGGATTTTAAAAATATGCAGTTTTGCACATTCCTACTCTATTCGAGTCATGTATTCTATGTGTCTTCTGTTTCTGACATTAAGCTCAAGTTATGTTTTAGCCATTCATCACTGATTCTCTGATGAGAAACGCATTGAACACCTGCTTTTGTGCTGAAATAATGAGGGAGGACACAAAGAGGAAGCCTGAAACTCCTATTAGGTACAAACATAATTAAGCCAACATCTGGATTCTGAGGTAAACATCAAAGACGTGGTGACATGTCAAGGCTATTTTTCAGTTTTTTTTGTATGGTTATGCAGCGTTGTCAAACAAAAATTCAATCTGAAATTGTGGAGGAGCCTACCTTTTCCTCCAGGGCAGCCATTCTCTCCTTCAGGTGCAGCTGAAGTCTCTCATTGGACTCAGACAGAAGCTTGTCCACTGTGTCAGAGAGACGCTTGTTGTGTTCGTCGTTCATCCTCTCCCTCTGCCTCGCCTTAGAGCCGGGAGAGAAAAAGAGAGGGAAGAGAAAGGAGAAGGATGATGAATATTGAGTATATACTTGACTAACAGTGAATAAAATACATGACATAAGGGTGATGAGAAATGATCCAAAGGTAACACTTTTTTGATTCTTATTCTACTGGTTCTTGTTAAAGTCACACATCCCGCCAGATGGGGATCCACTTTTTTTGATGGCTAAAAGTCAACATAAAACTCTATAAACCATGTGAAATGCTTAAAATATTCAGGGGGTTTTTCATCGTCTACTTATCAAATTAGTTTCAGATCCTCCAGATTAATATTACCAATATTTAATGTATTTAAACTTAAATTTATTTTTAAGGTTTTTTATTTTTTATTGTTTATGTATTATTTCACAAGAAATAGTATAGTAATTGTAGATGTTAGTTCATTTCTGGTGTATTAACACTTGTAATTTGAATCTCTTGGTTCAACCTAAGAAAATGATACATGTGACTTCATAATGAGCTCCGGTTCGCTTAGCATTCACACTATTATTTAAAATAGTTCAGGTTTATTTATTAATGTCAAAGTAGTTGTATTTCTTTTAGTTTCTTTATTAAGCTAATTTAGAAAAATGTTTAGAGCAATTTTTGTTTGTTAAATTAAAGACCAAACGGCCAGCGGCCGACAGTGAGTTAACCGCATGTTCAATCAATATAGCCTCTCAAATCAACTCTTGACTTGTCTTACCTATAATAAAATCCATAGATATAAAACACTTCAAGCACCACAATGTTAGTTAATTTAGCCTAGGCTACTATTACCATCACAGTAAAAGGCATTTTTGACGAGCTGAGGCAGACTAATACTGCTCGCAACAGTGCTCACAAATGAAGCGAGCTAAACAATCTAAACAAATAAAAAAAAATAAAAAAGAACATGCAGGTTGTCTTATACGTACCTTACACCTCCACGAAATTAATATAAATCCGTGTGAACACACCCTTGAAATTCCTAATGTCGATGTAATGTTTGTAATTCAAGCGAAATATACATTTTTACTCACGTCAACTGAAATATTTTTAACTTTTAAAGGATTTACATTTTCAAATAATTTATTACTTTTTTGTTACTTCAAAAGATTATCCATAGTAAAAGTGCCTCACTATATCTGAGCCTAACATGCTAAACAAACACAAAAAGAGAGGATGAGTCACCCTCTGTAGCTCCTGATTCTTCTCTTCCAATTGTGCCTCCAACTGTCTCAGTCGCTCCTCAAAGTTGCCGTGACGCTCCTCTGCCTAAACAACAGAGCAAGGATAAAATACATTTTAACAAAGTTTGGACCTGTTCTCCATTCAAAGTGAGTTAATAGCACAGGACCACAAAAGGACAAACAGATCTAAACCTGACGGCACACACCTTGTTGAGTGCCGCCACCCTCTGGGCAAGTTGAGCCTCGATCTCGGGCAGCGTCTCGGCCCTCTGGAGGGTTTGCTGCAGCTTCTGTTTAGCATCGTCCAGACGCTCTTGGAGCTGCCTGTTCTTCTCTTCACTCTGACGAGACAGAGGGATGAGAAGTGACAGAACAATGAGACCAAGACGATAAAGAACACTATAAGAGGCGCACAAAAAAAATGACGTGGTAAACCCCCAACGGAACTTCTCTTAAAATCTCACAAGGTCAAAAAATTAAGCCACCAAAGACCATGCAAAAAAATTAATCAGGTAAACAAATGAAAGCAGATGAAAAGTTTAGACATCACTTTATCCATAACTAGTGTTCATTTAGATATGTATGAAAGGCAAAGACTGCTGTAAAAATGCTGTATGTTACGTAAAACCAACACGTCTACACATATCTCTGAGCCTGGAAACAGATTCTAAATTGTTGTATCTTTAATTACAGACCTCAACACACAAACCTTTAAAACAACAAAATAAATTAACTTAGATTTAAAATGCAAACAGTATTTTAGGTACATTAACACTGATCAGTGGTTCCATAGCTAAAATGTCTGAATCTAACAGTACATCTCTATTTTTTTTTTTAAATATAAAAACAGTGTTGCCCATTGCAGGAGTTGCTTATTAATCTTTAAGATTTGACAGAGAAAGGCTTTTAACTAATATAACGATATTGAATGAATGACTTTAATCACATGCAAAAAACAACCACAAAAATTCCATTATTCATTCCATTTTCATAAATCTGAAGTCAGATTCTGAACACTAGCAAATGGTAAAAGCTTGTTTATATGGATAGTTCATGGAATGAAAGACAGTAACAGAATTATAAAAGTACAAAAAAAAATGTCAAGAACAATTTATGAAACATTCAATTTTTAGAAACTCAATTGGCATAACCATTAAACTTTTAAAAGTTTTGTGTCAGTAAGTTCTTGCTTTTTAAAAACATTAATAGTTATTCAGCATAGATGCATTACATTTATCCAAAGTGTTTAACAAACCATTTCAAATAAATGAAGTTCTTTTAAACTTTCTATTCATCAATTTATCCTGTACATGAGGCATCAGTTTCCATAAGAATATTAAGCAGCACAACTGTTTTCATTATTGATAATAATAAGAATTGTTTTAAGTGCCATCAATATATTAAAATAGAAAACAGTTATTTAAATGTAATAATATTTAACACTATAACTTTTGAACTGTAGTATAAATTATATTTATAAATAAACCCTCAAATTAAAATATCTAAAATGTAGCTTATATATATATATATATATATATATATATATATATATATATATATATATATATATATATATATATATGAATATGATATATCAGAGAATGTAGTTGGCCTTGTCAAGCTTGAATAATTTTATGGGGAAAATCCTAGCTATATATTCTAGGACTATACATGATTAATCTAGATACTGGAGGAAGCATGACTCATCTAAAGCGGGTGCTATAACCCTGATACTTTGGGCCTGAGATTGTTAAAATTTGAAAGATTTCTTCAAATATTAAAAGAAAGGAAAATATTTTCAAATGAAAAAAAAAAAATCACAATAAAATTATCAGGTACGGAAGATAGCATTTCCTGAAAATAATCCCCAGAGACTCCTTTAGATGAACATGCTGTTAAATGTTCCTTCAATAGTTACACCTTTCATGTGTGTCTGTACATGATTTTCCTTTTGTACCTGTCTGTATAAAGACTCTTTGCTGGCAAGCTCGTTTTCCAGCTTGTCTTTGATGTCATGGAGAGAGGTTGCCTCCCTCTGGGCACTGAGGTACCTACAGACAAAAAACACACACAGTGAGGATCTGCAGGGCGCTTGATAAATCAAAACTGTGTCTCGATCTGTGACATTCCAAAGTGCGGTCTGGGCTAATTTTTCCCACTGAAACTTAGCACTGAGATCTGGTCTAATCTGGTCCAGCTTACCTGCGCTCTAAGGTGGTGATTCTTTCCTCCATGTCCTCCCTTTGACACAGCGCCTGTGGTTAAGGGGGTGAAAAAAATGTGAGACAAAAAAGATCATGTACAAAAAAAAAAGAATAAAAATCAACAGCATGTGGTTAACTCATTGTAAACATAAAAATACACACACTAACGATTACAATCAGACCATTCAGTAACATTATTATGGTTGGGTGTCTGTCTAGACAGCAGTTATAGCAGTTCAACTTTTTACTTCAACTAGAGCTGACTATAAACAGCTATTGCGAAACAAAAAACCTGTGTAGAATGTTGCATAATTTTGATGAGGGAGCAAGAAGAGGCAATAAAAGACGAAAAGAACGAAAGGCAAATGTGTCTTGGGAACTGAAAAAAAAAAAAACCTTCATTCTCCACTCTGTACTTTATGGCAGTCGAAGCAAATTATGTGACAAAACCTGCTCAAAGCAAAGGTATCTAGTTTAAATAGGACACCAAGCCACGGTAGCAACCGACAATTCTGGAAAATTCCATAACTAGCGAGTCGGTGACATGAAACGTGCGCTGCTGCCAAGTTGGCAAGTCATTGTTACCGCAGGAGAGTACGGCATGCTTCTATTATACAGAAAATTAGACTTCTTCCATGAGGAATGTCAGATAGACAGCTGATTATTTTGTTGGCAGCTTGATTGATCTCGCTTTGGCTGACAGGCACACCCATCAACAACTAGAGCACTTTACCGACAATTAATCACTGCATTGTGGCAAGAAACCCTTCTAAATGGGAAGGGAGGTGGGATGACAGCAAAACCATGGTTGCGTGACACAGGGCTCTTGATTTTGTTTTGAAGCGTTCTCGATGAGAACTTAACCTCCGACCCACCTCTTTCACGTCCCTCTGAAGCTTCTGATTGGCTTCCTCAGATTTAGCTAATTCCCTCCGGGCGGTAGTGAGCTGCTCCTCGATCTCTCCAACCTGCACATGGGCGACAAGGCTCAGACATTAACATGTGCGCATGAACGCATGCAAACACAAAAACGAGCCAATGAAACTTGGATGCGTTCCAGTAGCCGTTTCTCCCTCTGTCGTTTGTTGTTTTGTTTTTTTGTTTTTTGCACTTTTGGAATGCAGCGCACATCCACCAGAGGGCAGCAGAATGTGACACCGTCTTTCGCTCAGCATCTCCTCTGCTCCTGCATCTCTATGGCAACCATAGGAATGCCAGGCAAACTGGAACCTTCTCATCCAAAATGTGTCAATGCTCAGAGTGTGTCATACTGTAGGTCTTCTCCCACCCCGTCTGTCCCGTATTTCCTTCCTGTGTCTACGAACATTATATATGCATCACACACATACACTTACAAGCTCTGTTCCAAAACCCAACTGCCTTCGAAGTCCTAGCCAACACAGAACCTCATAAGTTGCTGATTTGAAATTCTCTACACAGAATAATTCCGCAGAGTTGCATGTTGCAATACTCTAATAAGCAAAAGGTGCACAGCACACATACACGTCCCTTAAAGATTTTGGGGTCAATCAGTTTTTGTTTTTAGAAGAAATTCATACTTTTATTCAGCATCAATAAATTAAATTGATCGAAAGTGACAGTAAAGACTTTTATAAATGCTGCTTCTTAGAACTTTCTCTTCATCAAATAATTCTGAAGAAATTGAATCATGGTTTTCACAAATTATTTAACTTTGATAATAGTTAGAAATGTTTCTTTAGCAGCAAATTAGCATATTAGAATGATTTCTGAAGTCATCTTTTCTTTTGCCATCACAGAAATATAGTACATTTTAAAATACATAAAAAAAGAGAAAAGTTATTTTAAATTGTAATAATATTTCACTGCTTTACTGTAGGGGCTACATTTGGGTAGGTTGGACAACTTTTGAATCAGCTTGCCACGTGGGGATTGTGCCTACTACGATGCCTTAAAGCGCTCCCTCTGTAGGCAGCAGTGCAACACTCACCTGTCTGCACATGAGCGCCAGTCTTTCTTTTAACTGCGAAAGCTCTGCTCTCTGTCTTTCTATCTCTCCCTCTCTCTGTCTGTCGATCTCGCCATCATCTAAGATGGAAGAGGGGCCGTTCGGGAGCCGCTGCGTGAAAAACAGAGGAACATGAGGAAAAGAACAGTGAAAAGACTCAATACAAGATTCAAACAGTTGTGACTCACCTCCTTTCCATTGTCCAAACCCCGCTCTCTCCTTTTAATCTGATCCCGTAAAGACAATACCTAAGCATAACGAACAAATCTAAGCATGCAAGACCAGCGTGCCACATAGAGTGAGAAATGGGGGTATAAATATATATATGTATATATCAAGACAGTATGATGTTCACCTCATTTGTGGATGATTCCAGCTCTTCCTCTAGAACTGCGACTCTCTCTAAAGCCACACGCAATCTCTCTCGCACCTGAGGGAGAGGTGAACAATAGACAATGAATCAGCAGGGAGAACTTGTCCAAAAAACATCACCTCTTTGAAGAGACACAGTGAATCTATAGATGTCTGGCTGTTTTACACATTGACATCGGCCTTAAAAACCTATTAATGAGTTTGTAAAGAGGAATCTGAACAGGTTCACCTGCTTCATTGATAGCTTATGCCTTAACACAGAATTAATAGGTTGTGGTTTCAGTGTTTTAAAGGAAAAATTCAACCTACCTTTGCAGCAGAGAAATAATGGCTTACATTTTGTTATTTCCCCTCACATAAAGCTTTTTGCATGGCTTTGGAAGACTTCAATTACAGTGCATTAGTCATGCAGGTTATTTTCGTGATACTTTAATGGTGCTTTTGGTCATATTTGGAGCTTTAGACCAATGTGTATTCATTATGAGCAGGGCTAACCAGCACAACACAATGAAAACACAAACTAAACGTCAGCTGTGGTCACAAAAATTCAGATAATTGGATTTATCACCATACTGACATGGTGTCGGACAGGACAGAGTAGGGAATGGGTGTTAAACCTTTTCATCCAGGGCTTTATGGTGTTCGAACAGGGACTTGAGGGCCTTGAGCACCTCCACCTCGCTGGAGACTCCAGCAGGAGACTGAGCCTGCCTCTTCACCACAGTCATCCTCAGAGAACGCTCGTGACGAGACACCAGACACTCCAGATGCTCCAGCAGGAGCTAGAAGGCACGGGGAAGAAACAAAGAATGTGAGAGTTTAAATTGGGGAGACGGGGACTAGTTATCAACCATTTTTTACTCTAGTGGACATTTCCTAGGGATCAATTTAGGAGAGTCAGATACACTACCATTCAAAATGTTGGGGTTGGTAAAAAAATGTTATGGTTTTGAAAGAAGTCTCTGATGCTCACCAAGTCTGCATTTATTATAAGAATGCAGTAAAAACAGTAATATTGTGATAGATTATTACCATTTAAAATAATTTTAATACATTTTAGGATTCAGGATGAATAAAGTGCAAAAGAACAGCATTTATTTTAAATAGAAATATTTGTAACATTATAAAAGGTATTTTCTGTCACTTTTGATCTATTTTTTTTTTTTAATTCCCCCCAAAAAAACAATTAATAATAATTATATATATATATATATATATATATATATATATATATATATATATATATATATATATATATATATATATATATATATACTTTTTGTGCACAATAGTAATATAAAGATAAATTTGAACAATAACAACAAACAAAGCTAATTCTATGTTGCAGTTTTACATTAACAGTGCAATTATTGTTCTATTTATTAGTATTTCTCTTTCTCATCAATTCTCTCTCTTTTTTTTACATTTATTTCAAAATAACAACCATAAGAACAATTGAAGCTCAATGGCCTATGGGGATGCAAGGGCCTTCCCACCATAACTTTAACTGCTCATGTCGCTGTTGGACAGTGTCACTGGTCTCATCCTTTAATTATACACATATGATTTATACACTTTTTAATGGCATATTTTATCATATTTGGATTGTTTTATTTTTTCTACAGTGGATTATTTTTCATTGTTTAAGAGGTACTGCCTGCCTCCCTTGCCTCCTGGGAGGAAACATCCCTGATATAATATGGCAAGATATTGCACCCCAGCCAAAACATTTTTTTTCCAAAACAAACATCCTAAACACAAAAGCACAAACACAGGCATGCGATATAAAGAGGATATGATGTCTGTTTCACACACACAGATTATGGTTATAGGGTTACTGACCCGTGTATTGTTCCTCTCCGCCTTGAGCTCAGCAATCTCCTCTTCTCTCTCCAGCAGCTGCTCCCGACATACATTCAGCTCTTTGGTCAACACCGCAAACTCCTGCTCACCCACAAACACACACACAACAACAGAAAATGAGCTCTGTTCTGATCTTTACAGGCTCCTAACAATAAACACAAATAAACCAAAGAGTGTGTATCCAGTGCTGTGGTCAGCCTGAAATATATTTACAGAACCACACACACATAATGTAGAAATAAACACATAAAACCATATAGATGTGTCCACTGTGTCTGGGTTTCAGACAGCCTGCCCACGGACCGCCTACAGACTCACTGACCATCTGAGGTATTAGCCTACTGCACACACACAACAGAAATGTGCTTTCTCGATCAGGCAAGATCTAACCTGATTGGCCGACTTCAACAGGTGTAAGAGCATGCTGGCGTTGTGTCTGCAATCACATACAGTCTGAGCAGGTACTACATTTGAATTTGAACAACCATTAAAGTGCCCCTATTATGGTTTTTCGAACATTACCGTTCATGCAGTGTGTAACACAGCTGTTTGTGAATAAACAATCTGCAAAGTTTTAAAGTCAAAAGTGCACAATAAATAAAGTCATTGTCTCCCAAAAGAAAGAATCAGCTCGCCTGTGTTGTATGTTCTGCCCGCAAACAACTTGACATAGGCTACACACAAACATGTCATTTTACTGACGACTGCTTCTCAAATCTTGGACTTCCACACAGTATTCACAAAACGTTTGCTCTGGAAATATGGGTCAGTACCCAGTTTGTTTTAACCCACTTGTTCCACAGAATCACAACCTGCAAGCAAGTATGAATCATTATTCATGTATAATGCAAACTATGTAGTTTTGTTATATTGTGTAAGTTTCTGGCTAACTCACGTTACTACTGAAAAGCAGCTGTGTGCCATTATTACTGAAACTGTGTCTATTAATGCAGATTGTCTGTCGTTCTTACTACTTTGAGCAAAGACAAAGGATGGAGCAAGATTTGTTTAGCCAACTTTATTGTTACATCAGTCACATTAGTGCTAGGCTAATGTAGGCTATGCGCTGTTATAGATACTGTTCCTGCACATGCACCACAATAAATAAAAAAATGTACACATGGGTTTGTTAATGCTAATGGTAAGGAATTACAATTGCAACATGTATCTCAAAACGAGTAGTGCATCACTGAGAAACGTCCTGCTCAAGCCGTTCTTGCGATGTAGGTTCAGTGAATAACTAGTTCTTCAAATGTTTCATTATCGGACTCGCGCTTGGATTGAAATGGTAAAATCAACGCCATTGTTGCAGCCTTTACAGTGTGAGCAATCAGCGTGTCCCTCATTTTTAAACACAATTTTACACCTCACTCATATATCATTTGGAATAAGGACCTGTTGTATAAATATAAATCTCTTTTCTTCTATAGTTGGTTTAAAAATGGTATTATTTTTTTCTCTCAACCTTTTAATCAAAATGGTTCTTAGTAAAGCATGGAATACCTGTTACCCAAAAGAGTTTGCAATTATAAAAGGTTCTCTTTTTCTTCCTCAAGACATTTGTTGGTAAACAGTGCCTTTCTACATCTAAATAAAAAAAGAAGAAATTTAATCATGTTTCAGGAGGAGTCTGTTTCTGTGCCATATGTAATTAATTACTAGTGGTTTTATAAGTGATATCCCCTGGGGGGAAAAGTTCGGACATTGCCTCACAAATACCTGATAACTAACAGAATGAGAGAACCTTTAAGTTAATTCACAGGTTTTACCCAAATAAGGGCTCCCTCAAAAGACTTAAAGGGGTCATATAATGATGCATGCACTTTTACATACATGCACTTAAGTTGATTGTACGGAAATGTGTTTTTTCAGTGCCTGTACGCAACCATCCTATAATGATTAAAATAAATGTAATCTCCTTATATGTTTTCCCTTGTCTCAAATCGAGCCATCTGACCGTCGGACGCCCCTCCCACGATTGTTGATTGGCAGCAGCGTTTCAACACAGACCCTGAATGCCGTCTAATCGATTGTGCTGTTCTGTTCTTGAGTGTAATAACAAACACAGCAGTCATTTTGCTATTCCTAAATCCGAACTGCTGAAGACGCAGTGGCTGAGTTTTGTTTTCGAAGGGAATATTTCCCCTGATCAACGTCAAGGCTTTCACGTTTGCGCAAATAATTTCTCACCAGACTGCTTTATAAATGAGGGTCATTATAAAGCAGGTTTTGCTAAGAAGCTGCTCCTGAAAAAAGGATCGGTACCAACTATTCGTGTTCCTGCTGCACCTCCAGAAGAAGTGAGTGTAATGTTTGAACCGCTTCATGATGAATGCGGCTAAAGTTTACAGGGTAAGTTACATTACGTCATGCTTTCTATGACGTTCTCGATATAGTAATCCCAGATTTATAATGAACAACAAGTTATAACAATAATGCGTTCGATTTATATAGCGCTTTTCAAGGCACTCAAAGCGCTTTACATAGAAGGGGGGAATCTCCTCTACCACCACCAATGTGCAGCATCCACCTGGATGATGCGACGGCAGCCATATTGCGCCAGAACGCTCACCACACACCAGCTGATTGGTGGAGAGGAGACTGAGTGATGAAGCCAATCGGGATATGGGGATTATTAGGAGGCCATGATGGACAGAGACCAATGGGCAAATTTGGCCAGGATGCCGGGGTTACACCCCTACTCAGAGTTACTGTTATTGTGTTATTACAAACTGTGTACGCTGGTGATAAAGTTAATGTGGTAACACTAAACTAAGCTTACTTTTGTAGATGGTTCATAACGGTGTCTGTTACTGATTAAAACATAAAACATTTTCGTAGGCTACTGCACTGGACATATATATATATTACAACAAATACTTAAGTGTCCTTGAACTACTGCTAGAAACATTCCTGTGGTGACCTAATATCTGTGCTTCAGCCCTGAAAGTTGTACCTAACACTGCATAGATAACGTTACGCATCACTGACAAGCCTACATTTAGCAAAAAAAAGTTTTTTCTTGACCGTCAGCTGTAACATCAGTCTGTCAGTGAACTAATGTATACACATAACATTCGTAACTCACTATGCTACCCTGCAAGTACATACAAAGTTAGATCAAAATGACAGAGTAAGCTTGTGGAAAAATCATTGAACACTGTGGTGATATGCAGTGTATTTTAGGAGAAAATGAAACCGTTTTTTTATTTATTTTTTATTTATGCATGTAAACCTGTTGGAGGCCCCCAAAACAAAATAAGGAGCATTTAAAGGGGGGGGGGGGGGGGGGGGGGGATGCTGTTTCATGCATACTGAGCTTTTTACACTGTTAAAGACTTGGATTCCCATCCTAAACATAGACAAAGTTTCAAAAACTAATGTTGGACGTTTGATGGAGTATTTCTGTGTTAAAAATACTCCTTCCGGTTTCTCACAAGTTTCGGCGAGTTTTTTTCGAGTATGGGTCGACATGACGTTAATAGAACGGAAGGTCCTTGTATGGGCCGTACGGGCTCTTCTCTCGGTAGGGTGCGCGCGTGTCGCGTGACTAGAGCGACAGAGGAAATGCACAGCCATAAACACTCAGGTGCAGATCCAGTCTATCTAGGCGCTGCGCTCCACTTTATTCCTATGGGTGACTTCAACGCTTCAGCACAGCATTCCGGGAAAGCAGCGCTGCATTTGAACCGGTTTGAACGCAGAAATGATGGGAAGCTTCACAACATCGCTTCAGTCGCGACGCAAAAGTGGATCTCCACCGTTCACTGCTGTCAGGACTTCACCAAATCATACCAAAGAAGTGTGTTTTTGACGGAGCGGTCCCAGCGATAAAGGTTCGGTCCTGCTTTGGAAGCAGCCGTTGAGTAAAACTGCTTCAAATGTCTATGCTGTTGGCTCGTCGCGAGAGTAGACATCAGTAAACGACACGATCGCGTGCTTCGTCATTCAAATGCGCTAACGGTTACTCCATGACTCTATTGTTGTTCTATGTACGCTAGTCTGACGTGCAAAACCGTTTTGCTTGCTACTGCTAAGGTTTAATCACATACAATAGTCCATAAACCGAATCATGTCCTCATAAACTGAGAGTAAAGACACACAAATGTTGACAGGCCACTAAATACAGTGCATACCACAGAGACGGACGTCCTGCTGTTGCAGTTTCTCCTGTTCAATTTATTTCAGCCTCCGAATGATTCTGGATCATTATCTGTGATAGCCATGGGTTTCTCCACGCTTGAGGACGTCACCGCTTTGCGCATTCGTCATTCTTTAGCTCCGCCCACACGATACGCCTCCAGGTGCTCGTTTTTTTCCGGAAAGACTTGGTACAGCCCATATTTCTTTTATAAATATAATAAAACTAAAGACTTTTCGGAGATATGAAGGATGCAATACTACTCTATAGGTACTCAAGATTGACATGAGATTGACTGAAACTGAGTGTTTCACCCCCCTTTAAAATAGCATAATAGGGGCACTTTAAAAAGAAAGTATGTTCTATATAGTATGAATGTGGGTATAAATTAATTTCAGGCATACTACATCTGCTATGTTGTTGCTGTCATGTGATCTACCAGCATCAGTTGCGTGGCTTCACTGTCATTCATAAATGCTCTCCTGTGGCCTCATGGGATATTAAAGTGTCCATCGAAGGTGCACTTCAGAATCTTGGCGGAAGAAGTAGGTCATCCCTTTCACCTACTGTTTTTCAAATACTATGTATGTATTCAGATGCATTTGTACTACTCATTTACTGTACTATTTTTTGCATACTATGTAGAAGAGAAGTATTCAATTTCATATACAGAAAGAGTTTATCATTAGTCTGGTGGCAGAAAGTAGTCAAGAGGCAGAAATTCTGATCTCAAAGTCTATACAACCAAACCATCAACACTACACAACAATGCTTATAACATAATTATAACTGAAGACCTGGGCATGTGTAGAGATTACAATTAGAGATGCACATTTGAACAGTCCATTTATCAGAACTGGATGTTGTTGTTTTTTGCTCCAAACACAATTTTTTTTTTTTTGTTTAAGGCCAGTTCGGCCGGTAATAGAGCAAAAACATTTTATTAAATACATCTGATTTTTACAAAACCAACTGGTATCAGAATCAGCATCAGAATCAAAAGAATCTGAATCAGCCTTGAAAAATCATGATCCGTCCATCCCTAATTACAAAATAAGAAAACTTTCAATGACAGCAAGTGGCACTGAAAGTGAAAAATGTACAAAACTGTAGTGTGGTAGGATGTCATCCTTTGGTCGTTGACCCAGATGACAATGGGGTGCTGTTTAGCACAGTTCATCAGTTCAGGCTGGGAGATGCGAACGAGTTCACATCTCATGGGATGACATGTGAGATTCTTTAAATCTGTTGTTCTCATCCAGGGGGCCAGGGGCCTCAGCAAACTTTAAAATGCAAAAAACACAAAAGAATCTTGCTGTAAACTGAAATTGCATTTCCTTTCCCCCCTCTATAACTAGTTTTATTAAAAAATACAGAGTCAGAATCATTTTCCAGTTTCGAAAAGTTTAAAAACAAGCAGCGTTGCCATAATTACAACCGAAATGCTAAAGATATCTTAGCCTGTATGAAGGGCCGAGGCCGTCAAGTCAAAAAGTATGAGAACGGCTGTTTTATATTTTAAAAAGTGTAATAGCTTATTAAATACTTTTTATTTAATTGAACTGTTTTAATACACATTGGCCCAGTTTCACAGACAGGGCTTAAACTAAATCAGGGTTAGGCCTTAGTTAAATTGGGACATTTAAGTAACGTTTATAAACGTATCTTAGAAAAAGGCATTGCTGCTGTGCATCTTGAGACAAAACAATCACACTGACATATTTAAAGGGTTAGTTCACCCAAAAATGAAATCATTAATGACTCACCATAATGTCGTTTCACACCCATAAGACCTCCGTTCATCATCGGAACACACATCAAATTCATTTTTGGGTGAACTAACACTTTAAGATATGTCATTACAAGTTTCTTTCATTTGAAACAGCTCAAACATGCATTTTAGTCGGGGACTAAGCCTTGTCTGTAAAACTAAAAAACTCATTAATTTGTATAAACCAATCCAGATAGGAAGTAGTCATGTACACTCTATGTGCAGATAATGTAATGATCAAAAGTAAATTTATTGATCTCTTTACCTGTTATTTTTCTATGTGCATATATTCTGCAAACAGTTCATTACTTTTTTGCTTCTTTGAGAACAGATGACAAAAGTCCACATTCTGAACACTCCAATGAGCAACTCTCGGGTGTAAGGTCTTCATAGCATCATGTTGTGTAAGATGACATATGGCCTCACATGGCTAGAACTGTGAGTCTAAAGCCACACCATATTTTTCTATCTGCCTATATGTGACCGAGTGCCTTCAGCAAGAATCACGCATGACACACCTTCCCTGTCTTACGTAGAGAGAATCGCCACGTGCATGTGGAAGTTTTCATTTACATAAATGCACAGCAAATGTTGGGATTTGTATTAGATGACTTTGAAATATGTGTGTGGGATGACATGGCAAACGTTCGTAATTAAAGAACCCCCAATAATTAACCTAGACGTGAATCAAATCTTATTCAATCAAGTCAGCGACTCTTTAGACATAAACAAAAGTAAATCTCAGCCAAATCTTACCAAGCAATCACATTCACTCTGCAATGCAAACCAATCCCCAATCAAAAGGCGTTTACAAAGCAAAGCACAATTCTCGACCAATCATGTCGCAAGTACCTTCTGAGCTCAAATCGGCCAATCATGTGTTTGGTGGGTCATGTCTCTATCCATCCGTCTATATCAAACTGCCTCACTTTCTGCCAACAAGCAAAAATAGGGGAAAGAAGCTGGAGCAAGAATTAGGAGAGGAAAGGAAAAGAAGGAGGAGTGGGGGGGCTAAGCTTAGGAGTGGTATAGTGGTACACAGATGGTAACTCAGTGGGCCCATAGGACTTTGGCATTCTGGAAATGTACCTTGCTGAGTTTGGACTAGAATTATGTTTGGCACAAGCATGGCAAATACAATTGCGTGATAATGTCCTGCCTTATTTCTTTTTCTCGTTCAAACTCTTGCGACGGTTCCACTGACACAAAGGACCTCAACAATGGATTGACATCCTCTTTTTCAGCTTTGATTCGTTCTTCTCTCATACGCCCAACGCAGATGGGATGCACCGACTGAACTCTGCTTAATGTATCACTGCTCTGAATATGAGTCTGCTTATTTCAGAGTGTTTGCATATGTTTTTGTGTGTGCGTGGGATATTGATTCCCCTCTTCTCTGTGGCGCTTCTGCCCCTTAAAGGGTACATAACATACGCGGTTACTGCCAATCTCATGTAAAATTGCCTCCTTTATATCTCCGAAGAGTCAGATTTATAAAAGACAGATAAGTTGTACCGATTCTTTTCGAAAACAGCCAATCTTGTGGATGTGTGCAGTGGGCAGAGCTAAAAAGTCACAAATACACACACACACACACACACACACACACACACACACACACACACACACACACACACACACACTATATATATATATATATATATATATATATATATATATATATATATATATATATATATATATATATATATATATGCATTAATTAAGATGTAATTAATTAAGATGGTTACATTATATGCACTTATGCGCCGATTGCCAACAAATTTGATAATGTTTTACAGTCTGTAGTTTCGACTAATGACTGGAATCTTTTATCGCTGGGACCGGAAAAATCCAGCGACAAACAGAACTTGCAGAACTCCGTTGCTGCTCCGGAAAAACAAACGGCATCCACTGTTTCCTTAACACTGGGTTATTTGGGAAGCTTACCAAGGTTATCTTTCCCTCACAAACAAAAACACACTTCTTTAGTCACATTGTTGATTTTGTAGTCTAAAAACAAAATGGCAGCGCCGCTGACGGCTTCTGTATCCCGAGCGAAGCTCGTTGCCGGGTGGGCTCTTGCTCTCACTCTGGTTGATGTGCCCATACTAGGAAATCCTTTATGACATCATACAGCGCCATACTCCAAAAAAAACATAACCAGAGTGTAATTGGCACAGAATACATCCAAATAGTTTTTTTGTTTGTTTGTTTTTTGGCCATGATTAGCTTGAGAATCCAACTTTTTAACAGTGTAAATAAGTCAGAATGAATGAAATAGCATTAGATAACCCCATTAAATACAGTCATTCTCACTATGACTCTCTGATACCTTTAATGTCAAGCCACATGTCAGGTGTGGGGTGGCTCAAAAATGTTTCCAATGCTACATAGATTGATCATTAGTTGGTATACAAATTGTTTTGTATTTTTGCTTTTTATAATTATTGTTTAATTAGCATCTGCAAATTGTCGCATATGTGTGGAACACTTTTGAATCATGGCTTTTCTGACAGGTAATTATAGGCTAAGTACATTGCAGCCTCTTTAGACTGCAGAAATATTTTTTGTTCATCAGTAATTTTGTCTTATTTACATTTTTAAAAATCTGAAAAATCTTAAACCAAGATTAATTTGCTTTTTTTTAATGGTACATACAGATGATGAATGACCCTCTCTTTCTTTCCCCATTAGCAGTTTGTAGCATACATGTAACAAAACAAGTAACATACTTTGTTAAATTTTATGCTGATAAAAGAAAAAGAAAAAATGGGGTAGGAAATTTAATAGTAACACTTTACAATTAGGTCTCATTTGTTAACATTGCAGTCAATCACAATATGGCTATGTTCAACTCTGTGTCTCCTGTTGTGTCTATTCTGCGCAAAGTGCTTTAAAGGAAAAGGTGAGATGTTATGCTGAAATGTTAGAGTTACACGGAAACAAAACTCATATGACATCGCAACCAAATTCACTCCCTGAAAATTCAGGTAGTGGCAACAAATATATACGTAGTATTTACATAGTGTGCAGATAGACTAACTAGTTTTTCTCCATTAGGTAACTCATACATTGTTCAAAGTGTGACTCCTTTATACACACACGTTACTTAAAAGATTCACTTCTGCAAATAAAAGTGGTCGCCACTTGGAAAATACTGTGTATGCATTCTTTAGCACTATACCTTGACAAACAGGCAGCAAGGATGACAGTGAGGTAGTAAGCGACTTAAATTACAAAAGTAAAAGTATTGCTTTTTAATTTTGTTCTTGTGTAACTGTTACATTTAAACATAACTCAACTTTTATAAAAGCAAATGCATGCCATTATTTGAGATACAGAGTTGAATAAAGCTGTTCTCTGACTGCCTGGCCTGAAACTGTCTAATTCGATCGGCAAGAAGTACATACATGTGAAATGAATTTGTGAATGAAAAATCTCACAAAATCCAAAGACAAATCTAAGATGAACTTAAATGAGTAAAGATTTGGAAATGCGGATTCAACAATCTATATGTAAATATAAAATAAATTTCATTTAAAATTACATTTTACAAGTTATTTTGGCAAAAACGACACCAAATGCAAGGTTGTTCTGGCTAGAAGTGAGTTAGTTAGCTGAGGTGAAAATTGAAAGTGAAATTATGGCTATTGCTTGGCTGGGATACTATTTCACCTTAAGCTGCTATGATGTAAATAAAGGGTTTAAACTCATTATTTGACTAAATCTATAAATGAAACAACCAGGACTGTTACGAAAGACAAATTATTTAGTGTAAAAGAATGTGTAAAGATCATATTGTTCAACAAACAAAAAAGAAGAGCCCCAAAACTGGTTATGGAATTCAAGATAAGCAGATAATCTCAAAAAGATATGTAGAACACCTTAAATTAGATCAGGGGAAAAAAAAGTTCAAAACCAGATGCAAAAAGGACCAGAACAAGTCTGGAAGATAAAGATTATCTTGAATGTTAGTACAAATACAGACTGCTCAATTCAGACAAATGAAATAATACAAACCAGACATGGTTAGTTCTGACCATTTCTTTCTAGATTCTTTACACCCGTCTGCATGTAACACTACTTATATTTTATAATTCACTGGCAGCTCATTTTTCCTAAAGACATAGTTCCTCTCAATGACCTGTTTTTCCAAACTATTCAGTACAAGGAATTCTTAAAGGAATATTTCAAGTTCAATGCAAGTTAAAGGATAAGTTGGAAAATGTCCAGCCCGCTTTGTATTGTTACAATGTCGGTAGTGTATGCAACTGCACCCAGTATCCGCATTTATTTGTCAGCCAAAGTTCGCCGGATGCTGGGGCTTTTGTTAAAACTACAGGTAGAACCTCAGCATTTTGCATTCCTGCCCACAGACAGTCGGATCAAAGAGCATTATGGGTGTTTTGGCAAAAGGGAACATCACAGCCCCTTTCTTCTGTTTTCTCTATAGTCATGTAGACTGATTTAAAAACAAAAAATACATTCATGTTTCTACTGCATAGACAGCCAAGTTGTATTAAAAGCCCATCTTGTCAGCAGTAAGTTGCTTTAAGCTGAATTGACAGCATTTGTGGTATAATGTTCTCAGACACACAGAAAAAATGTTTGTTTTTTTTACCCTAATCTAAAAAAAATCTATGCTACAGTGAGACACTTACAATGGATGACAATGGGGACAATTTTTGGAGGATTAGAGGCAGAAACACGAGGCTATCATTTCGTAAAAGCAAGTACATCGATATGTTAAAACTTGCTTATTATTTGAGCAGCACTGTAAAAGTGTTTAAATCCTCATTTCTTAAATTAATTTTTAGGTTTATGAAGTTGCACTGTCATGCCAATGACATAGTGAGATTTTTTACACTTTCTTTTTCACATTAAAATCATGCTAACCCAAATTGTTTACATCTCGTGTGTTTAATTTTTAAAACTGTGAGTTTCTTTTTTAATGTTAGCAGACTGTAAGCTAGGTTTTTACTATGTTTTTTTAGAATACATTTATTGGTGGCAATCAACATAATGCCTATCCAACAAATGATGTCAATTAAGCTTAAATGTAACTTGCACTGAACCCTTGGATATTCCTTTAAACATGTTAATCATGTTAAACATGTTAATTAACATGATGTCAAGATACAGTGTGCACAACATACAATAATCAAATATTATGAAGATCATGCAATTTAAAATAAGGTTTTAAACACACATACAGGACCCCCTAAGCGTACCTGTGGCAGTGCGATGGAGAGTTGTCTCTGTAGCGAGTCCTTCTCATGACCCAGCTCTCGCAGACGTAGCTGTGCCGTGCCGAGACTCTCCTGGGTCTCTCGGAGACTCTCTAGCAGCCGCTCTCTCTCCGTCAGCATGTTCACCATTAGAGACTCCAGATTTCCAGTGCTCCCCCCCTCGTCTCCACCACGGGCCTCTCTGCCCCCATAGCCACCACCCATGCCTCCTGCACCGCCTCCCATACCCCCACCACCTCCGGCTGGAGAGGACGGGCCTCCTCCACTACCACCCCGCCCGTCCTCTGAGATGGTGGGCATCACCTCACACATCATCTTGAGGCCGTGAACAGGTGTGAAAGTTCTTTTTCCGGTTGTGGGAAGAAGGTTAAATGTGG
Organism: Pseudorasbora parva; assembly: GCF_024679245.1. Lineage (NCBI taxonomy): Eukaryota > Metazoa > Chordata > Actinopteri > Cypriniformes > Gobionidae > Pseudorasbora > Pseudorasbora parva. The sequence continues at coordinate 30,805,458 of NC_090173.1, forward strand.
GAGTGTGTATGTGTTGGCCTTACAAGTTTGCAAAGAGGAACTTGTGAGAATCACAGTGTGGGACCGCAAATCTGACGGTGTTTGCGTGTCTGAGAGCCTAAAACAAACAAATAAACAACTTGTCATTCATATGCCGAGGTCTAGGATGGAGTAACGTGAGGACTGTGGTAAGACCGTGTGCCGTAACAGTCTGTAATGCGTGTGGGTATGTGTGCCGTGTGGAGTATTGCGGATATGTTATGTGTGCAGTTGTCCCTCGGTTAGTGTCTGTTTGTTTTCACCCTCGATTCAAACTTTCTTGGTGGAATCTCCTAATTGCTGTGCTCTTCGTCAAAGGTGGACCAGTGCTGCCAGTTTATCTGAGTGGTCTTCTCTATGAGTTTATTATCCACAGCCTTTTCCTTTATCCTTTTCCTCAGTACTCAGGTAGATTCATGAGTTGTGTTGATATTTCCTGAATGGCTTCAAGTCTCCTGATTAGCTCTTAGTATGTGCTGTTCAAAATCCTTGGCTTGGGTGTGTTTGGGTTGAGCAGCAGGGTGTGGTCTCATGTGGAACATAAGTGGCAGGAGAAAGTAGGAGGGGAAAGTCGCTGGGTCGCAGGGACTGGATTGGGTAAAAGGAAGGGTGGGCATGGAGGAGAGTCTTCTACCCAATGGGTTTGAACTTCAAGTAAAGGAGAGCTGAAGAGGGAAATAAAGGAGAGCGACATTAGCACAAATGGTCAAAGCTGGGTAAGTCATGAAGAAAGCAAGCATTGTAGATCAAATCCAGGGAATTCCAAATCCCTCAGTAAACCAGATTTAGAAAGTAAATCTGATGGGTTGATTTTTTTATTTCAAAGCAGCAAGTGTCGCAAATGACTTTAGGTATTGTGAAACAGTATTTTTATTGATAAATTTGGGTGATACCATAACAAAAAAGAAAGTAGACAGAAAGTAGGGAGAAAATAACACATAAACGAAACCAAAAAGTCTTTGGACAGCAAGGGTTGATAGAAAACTTGTATGATATCTTACTCTTGCAATTACTGATAAAACATGCTTTCAATGCAGATATTTAATGCAAGAAATGTTGTAATACAAGCTGTCAGGTAACACGGGGATAGGGCAGCATCTGTGCTTTTGGATTACTATCAGCTATCATTTAAATCTGTAAAACATATTGTGATTATGGACACCAATAAAACACTGATGCTTAAAAGTTGTCTGCCAATCTTGATGGTGAAAACTTTTACATGCACATAACTTTCTGATTAAGGTCCATATTCTGTGTGAGCCTGAAAACAAATTTCCATAATGCTCCAGAGCTATGCTATTCACATATTACTTATATAATTATAATCTGCATATCCTGAATAAGCAAGATATGCTATTTATTTGTTTGCTTGTGCCATTAATAGTCCAACATGCATTTAAACAACTCATGAAATATCATTCATATACCTAACAATAATATCACACAAGAATTGCAACATGTAGGTCATGAGACTCTTACAAAATTTTTTTTTTTTTTTTTTTTAGATGTTTATATCCAATATACTTTGCTTGGACATATGCACATAAAAATAATTTTCTGTAACGGTGGACATGCACATCTAATTCAGATTTCTAGAAACTAAAATGCTAACTAATTCTGGTTATGGCAAATAATGTGTTTGATGACCCTTATCACAATATGACCAAATTCTGTTTAAAATCATAATATTTTCGTGCGTGTAAACGTGTGAGAGACGGGTTGAAATCACTCGGTTCTTCGACACAGGACTCAGCTCTAGATGGTGGCAGACACATTGGGGAGCATCAAACTAAAAATAACATTGTAACCATCGGGTTTCCCCATTACAGAAATCTGGGAATAGCATGAAAGAGAGTCCTGTTCCAGTGAATGTCGACACAGAGGAATTTTGAAGAATCAATAAGAGCAACGATTCCTCGCACAGGCCACAAATCGTGCTAAATACTCCCTGTCTTGAATGTTAACGACGTCGAGGCAAATGAACACAATGTATCAGCCTCGTTTCCGCGACTGTCATGCCGAACATTCAAATCAACACCCAATTCCATTTGTTTTGTCTCTCTGTCTGTCGGTCCGTCCGCGTCTCTCTCTCTCTCTCTCTCTCTCTCTCTCTCTCTCTCTCTCTCTCTCTCTCTCTCTCTCTCTCTCTCTCTCTCTCTCTCTATCCGACACACACCTATTTCAGATTCCCCTCAATATAGACAGCAGCCGTTTCCTAATACCACATCCCACCGCTTTTATTTTCCGTCTGTCCCTTTGGTGCTTCTCTAAATAGGCTTCGTACATCCTATTAGTCATGAGGCTAATGGTTGCGCATGATATACGGAAATGAAATTCATGGTGTGTAACGATCATGTAGCCGGGCAGCGCTTTTTGTGTGTCTATGGACGTTGTCGAAACGCAGGAAGGATGAAACGGTGTCGTTTAAAGGGAACCGGTGCGTGATTGGATGCAGCTGATCTTGTTTATTCGGTAGGCTACTAACATGAAGAAAAATATTTTACAAATAAGCACCGCTCCGTTCGCAATTCATCCCAACGACGCTCAGTTTTATAGTGTAAAAGGCTGGATGTAGCCTATGTGTTGACGTATTCCTCTGCCGTTCGCTCCACCATGATATATGTGCCGTGTCTCTTCTGCAGGTAGCCTACGCGCCTGGACATGCCGTCGAAATTAAATGATTACAATTTAACTAATCTAACGAATAACGCATCGTGTCATTTCTTCAAATGTTGCTATTTTATCCTCTTCTTTCCATCCTTTCGCCTCGCCCCCACCTCCCAAGCCCGCCATCCCCCTCCTCATCTCCACAGCTGGGCGATATCACACACACAAACATGCATATATAAGAAAATACATGCGATGCTGAAATATGCACCGCTCACCGTTGTCATCGTCGAGAGTAAAGGCTAGACATCATCATTTCATCCCCGTCGACCCCATCGGAGCACAGCGTTTTCGGGTGCCGAATTTGCCCAGTTATCAGCCTCCCCCCTTCCCTCTTCCTCACACATGTAACGACGGCACCGAGCGAGCAAACGTTACACCTAACCACAGACAACCCCAGTCTCTCTCTCTCTCTCTCTCTCTCTCTCTCTCTCTCTCTCTCTCTCTCTCTCTCTCTCTCTCTCTCTCTCTCTCTCTCTCTCTCTCTCTCTCTCCCCCTCCCTTCTCGATGTAAAGGTGCTGGCTCTTAAAGAAACATTCGCGCCTGCTTCACCACCACAGTGATCACAGAGCTGTTGCTAGGGCTACTGTAACTGTGTGATGTCATGTCTGCAAAAATACACGATGCACCACCTCACATAAGAAAATAAATGTTATTTTCAGAGCAATGTTTGAGCATCCATTGGCAAAAGGTCCAAATGGTCAGCTCTGGGTACCACTGAGAACTTGAGCAGTCCACTCGCTCTATCTGTGTCGCCACATCCACTCCCTCTACCGGTCACTTTCTGTATTGCGCCTTTCAAACCATTCGCACTTGTTAGCAATATCACCTAATTTTTCAGCTTTTCATTGCATCGTCACCTAAGTGCGGCTTTTATTGGGTTTAAAACGGTATTTCTATGATAATTGTGTTTTGAGCAAAATAATATTTTGCATTAAGCTAATCCTTTTCGAAATCTGTCGGTTGCCACTTACCTGGCCTACTTTCCAGCAACAAGAATCACTCTGAAATTTATTTTTACATTAAAAATTATTTAGTTTTTAAACTCTATTTAGTTAAAAAAATAAATTAAAAAAAACTTATTTGAATACTTACAAATTGAACGCCTGTGAGACGCCAAGACGATTTACAGAAAGTGGGCCTTTTTCACGCAACTTTTGAGCTTTTGATTAATTTTGATTTATTTTGATTAATACAACTCGCTTAACTACTTTACAGACATTTTAACTAAACAAGTTTTTGTTTTGTGGTTACATTTAAGAAATGTATAGCTAAGTTTTGTTCTTTTCCCGTCCGACATTGAACAGAAACCGCACGACGGCACGAGCTGACTCCTGACTGTTGCTATGGTTTCCTCCTCAGTGTGTCCAGATTCCAATAAACTTGTAATAGCCTATTACTTATGTTGACTGAAACGTTGTTACAGTATAACATTTTATTTTTATATTTAGGCCTATAGCCTACTCTAACAATGCTCTTTATTGTAGGCCTATAGGCCTATATATGCTAGTAATAAAAAAAAAAGAGTAATTTCCCCAGACACCATAATTCGTAAACTGGAGAAAACTCATTCTCATTTTAAAAAAATTAATTTGAGAAGCAGCCTCCCAAACTATGAAATTAGCAATAATTATGATATGATAGGCTATTATATGATATATTCAATTAATCCGCATGACATAGTGGGAGTGCTTGCGGAAAAGCATGCTGGGTTCACGTATGGCTATATTACCGAAAATAAGAGATAACAACATGATGTGACGCGAGCTGTTCACGTCCTCGGAAAAGGTTTTATACGTTTCTCTCGCACTATTAACTCCAAAATAGATCTGCAGTGGTCACTTGGTACAAACCGTAGCTCTCAGAAAATTACGCGTTCTACAATCACGTAAATTGCTTTTACAAGTCAGAATCGTTACGGTTACGACATGGCGTGAAGCACCTTTAAATTACCCGCGACACGTCTTGCGCCGAGGATCTTATTTCAGTGGTGGAGGCCACAGACATGAATGCAACAAGCCAATAAAAAATAGACACCGGTGACTTCTCCACCAATACAATAGACGGCGAGGAGGGCTTCTGCATTGATAGACGCCAATAAAACGAGGGGAGAATAGGGTGGAGCTATGAGAAGAGTCCCGAAAGGGATGACGTAATGTGTTTTTAGAGAATGATGTCATCGTTGTGCACAAGGGGAGGATTTAAAGACACAGCTGGGCTGTGGTAGGCTACAACTTGCAGCTGGAGCAAGTGCTGTACAAGAACAATATTGGGGATCTCAGCTTTGCATTAGTCGAAATAAAATGACCTCTCATGATATTTTCTAAGCAGTTTTTCACTTCTCATTTTGAACACCCTAAATTATATATAGGCCTATATTATAATTATATATAAATTATATTTATCTTTACATAACACCCCCAAATATAACAAGGTGCCAAAATGTAAATATTAAACATAACACACTACTCTAATGCATTACAATGTATCTGTAACCTGCATAGCTTGTAGTACTAGCATCTCTACCCATGCTCAGCCAGTCACCATGGCAACAGAGGCAACATGGTGTTTATCGGAAAGTGTATTTTGGAGCTGCTGCAGCATCAGAGCCTTCAAGGCCAGTAAGCGCTCAGGATAGATAAGGAGAGGAGAGGACACTGTTGACTGTTGAGGAACATTGGGATAACCAGCCCTATAGTCCTCACAGGTTCAGGAAAAGTTCAGGTCACAACAAAGCCTCAGCTAACAAAAACCTTGAGCGATATTACCATTACAGTTATGACCAAGGGTTTTGTTTACTTTTATTTAAAGGACCAGGTCTCCCAAAAATTAAAAAAAAAAAAAAAAAAAATTGTCATTTACTCACCCTCATGTTGTGCTGAACTTTTGTTTCTTCCGCAGAACACAAAAGAAGATTTTGAAGGAAGTCGGTAATCAAACAGTTACGGTTACCATTGATTTCCATCAAATGGTACACAACATCTTTCAAGACACCATAGTGAGTTCCTTTTTAGACATGAAAATACATAAATACAACAATTATTTATTTAATTGTATATGGTAGGGGTGGCGAACGCCGGTCCTGGAGAGCCACAGTCCTGCAGAGTTTTGCTTCAACCCTTATCAAACACCTAAACAAGTTAATCAAGGTCTGAGGGGTCTATAGGCAGGTGCGTTTTTGGAGCTGAACTCTGCAGGACTGAGTCTGTCAAGGACCGGAGTTCACCACCCTTGATATATGGAAAAATATGGTTCCTTGAAGATACGAGAAGATAAGATTTAAGTTCATAGATACATTTTCTTTAAATGAATAAATGTTCTCACACCAAGAATGAGTTCACAAAATTACTATGGTGTCTTGAAAGATGTTGTGTTTCTCTCCATTTGATGAAAATCATTGGTTGGTTCTTTTAAGAAGTGAAAGATTCTCTGGGGAACCCAAATTTCAAGCATCAATATGCTTTTATATATATAGACATTCTTGCTGTACTATACCCTTGTCTCCATGTACTGCAAATGACTCTAGAGATGACAATGACAGTGGGAGACTGTTGTCTGTCCCTGTGAACTCAGCACATTTATATGTTCTCTCTCTCTCTCTCTCTCTCTCTCTCTCTCTCTCTCTCTCTCTCTCTCTCTGTGTGTGTGTGTGTGTGTGTGTGTGTGTGTGTGTGTGTGTGTGTGTGTGTGTGTGTGTGTGTGTGTGTGTGTGTGTGTTTTGGTGGCCTGAAATGCAGGGCAGTTTGCCTCTATCATACAATAGCAAAGTGATGAAACAAAAAGCACTTGAGCATTATCAGAAAGTACATCAGGACAAGTGTTCCATGCTCAGACTGCAATCCGTTGCATGTTCACCGCTGTTTTTACCATACAGCGCAAAGAGCAAAAAATGGTGCAGAAGCAGCAGAAATGGATATCATATGTGCATATCATGATATAGGAGATGACAATGTATGTGTGGCACACGTCTAGAAGTGCAGTGGGAAGTTTTATGAGGTCGTAGCTCCCTCTTCTGTCCATCAAGCCTATTGCAATATGGCCCAGATACAAACACAAGAGGTGCTGTAGTGTTGAATAATAGTGCTCTGTGTTAAATGCTTAGTTGTCTCTTATCATCACTCAAACCTCACAGGCTGCGAAAAGACAGGGAGAGAGAAAGATCAAAGGGAGAGACAGGAAATGTGAATGAAAGAATGTCGAGAGAGAGAGAGAGAGACAGAGAGAGAGAGAGAGAGAGAGAGAGAGTATCATATACCTGTTTCCAATAAGAAATCAGATATTGTGCAATTTTAGTGGCCGCTTTCCTACAGAATGACAGCATACATCTGTCTCATATCTGTATCTACTAAAACCAACGCACAAGAACTTAAGATTTTAAAGGGATAGTTCACCTAAAAATACATATAGTCACTCCAAACCCGCATAGCAGCGTTTTCTTCTTCACAAAACGCCAGCCTCATACACCATTCACTTTTATATATGGCGATGAAAACGATCTAAGGTTGAGTAAATTATGAGAGAATTTGTATAATATGTTTAATTCTTTTAAGAAATCTGTCAAATAAATAATTAAATAAATAATCCGTTATCAGATTTTGCAGATAGAGGTTGAGATAGGAAAAAAAGCAGTGAAATCACTGGTGGGACTGTAATGTGCCCCTAGCATAAGCAAATACAGGATGTGGAAACCAGACAGTCAATACTCCAGAGAAACTGTAAAATACCCAGGCCTACATAACTTCATAAGATTTGATATTAAAAGAAAAAAGAAAAGAGGAGCATTGTGAAAAGTGGACGATTCAGCAGCAGTCAGCCCACTCAGTGATGCAAATGACTCGAACAGAAGCCCTCTTTCACACTAACCAAAGCAAGTACTCGTTTCATCAGACTCTTCCCCCAGTCTCTGAGTCATCTTTTTTGGCTCTTTATTTCATTCCTCTTGTCTTTTACAGGCTCTAATTCCTTACTCTGTTTGCTGGTTAACAAAGAGTTCCCTGTCTTTTTAAGAAAAATCGAATCCTAATTGATACCATTTACATAAAATTAAAAACTGCCATAGTTTTGATTGTCTAACTTTTGATATCCCAAAGTTATTTTAGTATTATTTATTATAGTATTAATATTTTGCATTACCTTTTATTTCTTATAATTTGTTATGCTTTTGTCACTTTTATCAGTTTTATTCCTTTTTTATTTCAGTTTTATTCATTTTACATTACCTTTATTTTAAACGATTGGTATAGGTTTTAATAGAACACTAATCTCACTATTTATCAGTGCATGATATTTCAATGGAAAGGTGCATTATGACACGTAAAATGGATTGCTAACACAATTTCATGTCGACTTAAAGAGATATAATGTATTCAGCAACATTTTACTTGCTTTACTCAAGTCCAAGCCTGTATGACTTACATCCTCCCATGGATTACAGAACAATGTTTTGAAATCCATAAAGCCCACTGATTTTTATTGTATTATTATTTATTTTTGTGTGCAAAATATAAAATTAAGTCCTATTAGTTATTGTTAGTTAATTGACATTAATTCTTAACAGACATTAAGAATAAGCGATATATATTAAAATCAGAAGTTGTGTCTGTTAAAGCACTAAATTAACATGAACTAACAATAATAGATGCTTTTAAATTGAATAATTAATGGTAACAAATGTAATCATATATTTTATGTTTCAAAGAAAGAAAGCCATACAGGTTTGGAAACGCATATATAAATGATGAAATGTAAATTTTTGGGTGAACTACACCTTTAAAAAAAATCTCTTCACACAAACCCCTCAAGTAAACAATTTCTGTGAGAACAGTTTAAATATGTGGACAGCACTTAAGTTTCAGAGTGCTGTAGTGAAGTTTGAGTGGAAGGACATTATTTACATATCTATGGTAGCATCACTAGTGAGTGTAACTGAAATGTGACAGCTGCAGCAGGAGAGGCGGAGCAACGAGGTCACAGGGGTTGGAGAGTTGTCTGACAGAATTGGAATGGAATTTAAAGCAAATATGTGCCATGTGGCAAGGAGTGTGAGCAAACAACATTCAACGCAGATCAGTAAATACCTCAGAACAATGCAGATGTCACAAGAAGAAAAGTGTGAACTGACTTACTGGAGGAGAAATGCAGAACAGCTGAAACTGACATTTGGAGTCTAAGAGCTTCAGTTTAGAAACATATGGGTCAAATCATCATATGAATGGTTTTGATGGTATTTGTTGCAGATCACAGTTTGGAGTTGACATTTTGTGTCACTCAACAAACTAATTGTCTGATATATAATGAAATGATATAATGAATGATATAAATGATTGTCCGAATGATATAATGAAAACAAATAATGGTATTCAGGTGTTCCAATGACTTCCATGGCCACATGTGTATGGATATCAAGCACCTATGCATGCAGACGCTTCTAAAAACATGACGGATCGGCGACAGGGGGGCACACATTATACATTACGTTTTGCAACCAAACAACATGTGAGAATTGACAGGAAATAACTGAAAATTACATGGAAGATCGGCGTTCTCGTGCAAGACTGGATTTATTCCTATAAAAGGGGTGGTAAAACACAATTTCAGTTTTCTAACTTTAGCTAGTGTGTAATGTTGCTGTTTGAGCATAAACAACATGTGCAACGTTACAACGTTCAAAGGGAGATATTTGCTTTAAAAAAATCAATTTTTAAGGACTAGTATGTTAGGTTCTTGAACGAATCGTTCTTTTGAGCCGGTTCTCAGCAAGTAACCAGTTGTGTATTGGTTACTTGGTTATGGTTAACCATAACCAAATAAGTAACCATAATCCAACCAGTAACATTCTCCACGGAAAGTTCCAGAGTGGCGTTAGTGCTTAACCTCCTGTCTGGACGTGCGGCTCGGTGGGGAGCAGCGGTGTGGGAAAACAAGGATCCATGCTGTTCCACGTTCCACTTTGTGAAAGAATGGGTCGCTCTCAAGAATTCAGCAGGTTGCCGCCTGTCAATTTGTAAAATTCTCACTACTAAATATTATATGGTCAACTGTGGTATTATAATAAAATGGAGAAATTGGAAACAACTGCAACTTAGCCACAAAGTGGTAGGCCACGTAAAATCACAGAGCGGGGTCAGTGCATGCTGAGGCGCACAGTCACGTTGCCAACGTTCTGCAGAGCCGATAGCTATAGACCTCCAAACTTTGTTTGGCCTTCAGATTAGGTTAAGAACAGTGCATGGAGAGCTTTAAGGAATGGGTTTCCATGGCTAAGCAGCACATCCAAGCATGACATCAGAGTACAATGCAAAGCGTTGGATGCCGCCACTGGACTCTAGAGCAGTGGAGATGTGTTCTCTAGTGACCAATCATGCTTCTCTGTATGGCAATCAGACAGATGAGTCTGGGTTTTGTGGTTGTCAGGAGAATGGTACTGGTACCGGAACGGCAGTTTGGTAGAGGGGGAATTATGGTGTGGGTTTTTTTTCAGGGGTTGGGTTTGGCCCCTTAGCTCCAGTGAAGGGAACTCTTAATGCTTCAGCAAGACATTTTGGACAATTTCATGCTCCCAACTTTGAAGGAACAGTTTGGGGATGCCCCCTTCCTGTTCCAACATGACTGCACAAAGCAAGGTCCATTAAGACATAGATGATCAAGTTTGGTGTGGAGAAACTTAACCACTATAGAACACCCAATAGAACACCTTTGGGATGAATTAGAGCAGACTGTAAGCCAGACCTTCTCGTCCAACATCAGTGCCTGACCAGTCCCGTGTTTTTTTTTTTTTTTTTTGTCTATACAGTGTACGTCAATAAGAGCCCAACGTTGTTTTGACTTCTGCTTTTTGTTGGTTTAACCATTCAATTTGTTTAATATATCTTTTGTTATGTATGTTCCAAAAACGAATGAAAGTCATACATGTTTGCGTGAGTAAATTGTAGAATTTCCTTTTTGATTGAACTATCCCTTTAAGAAAACCACATTTTCTTTGCAGTGGATTGCAGGAATCTGCTAGACGTAGTATATTTGTTTTTTTAAATATTCTTAATTAAATGAAAGAAATAAAACAGTCATGAAATAATTGGGATTTTATAGTACATTAACAAAAATGCTGATTCATTGCACATTGCTGTATGGTCAGCGCTCATCTCAGTCTGTAATAAACCTCATATCAGAAAGCCTTGTTTTACTGACAGTGTAAGCCACAGAAAAGAACCACATTTGTCTATTGAGTCAAAGTTACCAACAATTAAACAAGGCTGTAAACTTTAAAACCAGGGCAAAAAAACCCTGACTACCACCAAACTAAACCACACATCCACTATTATGCCATTCTTCAGAAGGGAACATGCGAACATTCTATATTGATGCCAGTGTATTAGGGACTTGAGCATATTTGGTTCAGAATGAAGCAAAAAACCTCATTAGTATGTATTTGACGAGTGTATACTGTGTATACAGTTATATTGGGTTTCAGATTAGGATAAGTCAATAGGTTTGTATGTGTATGTGCAATGTACAATTAAAATGCAATTTGTGTGTGTGTGCGCGTGTGTGCACGCGTGTGTGTTAGGAAGTGTGCTGAGGCAGATTCTGTGGTGGCTCAGCTGGCAGGTTATTCTGAACATCTCCATTCTGATCGACTGGGACTTTCACCACTAAAACACAAAACAGGCAATGTTTACTGTGCGGAAACATTACCCTAAAAGGGTTAATATAAATATTAAAGGTTAATATAAAAAATTATATTAAGGGTAACCAAAGGCAGAATCATGGAATATTCCTTTCATTCTTCTCACCTTGACTGTTTTCGTTTGCTAGTTTCTGAATCTCTTTTTGAAACTGGAGCTCTCCATTAGGACCTGAGGGAGGCTGTCTGTTCACTGTCTGTTGCTCCTTTTGTTTTTGTGACATCTCCATTACTGCCTAATTAGAAGTAAAGCAAGGTCTTAGCTCTCTGGCATAAAAAAATTGCCAAAATATACAATAATATGCAGTACCAATGTTGTGAATGTATTACAATCATTTGTTTTAGTATGGTACGGCAGGGCTCAACAGTACGTTTTTCTGGCTTACACTTAAAAAAATAAAATAAAATAAAAATTCCCCACACGTACACGCAAAAATATTATATTACATTTAACATGTATAATTTAAACTTGTAATTTAAAATGTTGTACTGTTACATTATTTTTTCGCATACTTTTTTAAAATTGTACACATGTATTCTTAACCAAGGAACAATTATAATAGCTAGAAATTATAAAGCTATTAGAATTATAGAAAACTCTATATAGTATTATATAGTAAAGGGTTGTAACCAAATCATGGACGACAAAATGCTTAAGTGTCGTCTACCTGCTGATATTCTCGTTTCTGTGCTTCTAGAGCTTTGCTTCTCTCTTTCAGAAGTTCCTGCTCCTGTTGTAATTTCTCTGCCCTTCTGCCAAGCTCCACCTCCTTATCCCGAAGTTCTGCCTCAAAGCGCTGCAGCTCCTCTTCTGTGTACACTGGCTTTGTATCATCCAGTGTCTTAAATGGAGTAATAAAGAGTGATGAGTAATGGGTTAGCACAATACACTGCCATGTAAAAGCAGTCTAATAAATCTGGACATACATCTAAATCTGGCTCTAACCTCCCATTCCTTTTGGTTATTAAATTCTTTCTTCTCTGTAGATTTGAGGAACTCTTCCAGGCTGACCAGCCTATCATGATTGATATCTACCTGCAGTGTGAGGAAGCAGCATTAGAGGGGGGGGGGAAAGCCTATTACAGAAGTTTTAGTTAGATATTTAAAAGCGAACTGAAGAAACTAATTAAAAAATAAGACATTAGGGCACTGAATATTTTAAGATAAAAGAATGACTATTTCTTCATCTCATGCACCCTGAAGGAACAGAACAGATGGAGTCACTGCTGCTCCACACATTGTGAAAGTGTTAAAAGCTGATGAAGAGTCTGAGAATGACGAAGTCATAGAATGTGTGCATTTACATACCCTATTACAATAGTTATGCTTAAACTGGCAACCTATAAAGCAATTCTGAATCTGAACAGTGTTTCTTTTATCAGATAAAAGCTATAGTGTAAACCCGATCCGCAGGTACGCATTTTAGCAAATGATCAACATTTTAGTGGCTTATTCGATTTGTACATATCCGTTTACATTTTAAACAAAAAAAAAATCAAAGATAATTTACAAATTTCAAAATGCGTTTGCATAGCGTTAATGCTTTTACGAGCAGAATTTGGTCGTTTTCAGTGCTTGTTGTACATATAAACACACTCAATGAGAGTCAAGAGAAAGTGAATATTTTACGTTCTGCATGACATGTTCTCGCATCCTCAGCCTTTCCTCCTCCATCTCCATCATGTCATCCTCTTCATTCTTGGGATCATAAACTTTCTCCAGCTAAGACAATAAAAACAAAAGATTAACACATTGAAAAGATAACTACTTGCACCTTTTAAGTTATTGAGATTTGCTTGTTTATTGTATGTAAAGAACAGCTTTTGAGGCTGTCAAACATGCCGTTGCAGATTTCCATGTTGAGAATGTTTTATTCGGGATGGCCACTAGAGCCCACTAGACCCTTAACTGCTGACTCCATTACAGCATAAAAGAGGCTTACATCACTGTCAATAACAGACTGTCATGACTCATTAACCTCAAATGTCAAACATTACCTCTTTTGTGAAGAGGGCCTCCAGCTCTTGCTCATCCAACACACCATCGCCATTTGTATCTAGGAGAGAAAACACAATTCAATTTATTTTTCCAGCAGAATGGCTGCTTATGAGCTAGCTGAGGACAAAACCAAGACTAACCGTGGAGCTTAAAGAAAGTCTTGGGATTGAACTCCTGTGGATCCAGCCCATCTGTCTCTTCCCAGACCTCCCGTAACTGATCCACGCTACCCTAAATGGATGATGAGGAAGTAAAAGAAGAACATTTTACTGAATAGCAAATGTGAAGTAAGCAGAAAAAGATCCAACTCATTTCAGTTGATCCGTCCACACACATATTCCATTCTTCATCCCTCTCACCGGAGCGTTAACTTTAGGATGTTTCCGGTGCTTTTCTTTCAGCTCCTCGATTCGCTTCTCCTCCTTCTCCCTCTTCTCCTGGTCCAAACTCTTCAGGTACTCCCTCCTCTCATGTTCTTTCAGCATCTCGTAGCGTTTAAACTCCTCATGGCGCTCTGCATCGTAATTCTCAAGATCTTTAGTGGCCTGACAAATAAGCACAAAACAAATGCGTAAGATTCTATAAACAGTTAACTCCTTCCCTGCCATTGGCGAGTTTGGCTTGTCATTCATGAGCTAAAGCTTCCTACCATTGACGAGTTTATGTCTTTCCATGATTTCACTGAAATAAACTGAGGAAAGCCATTACTCGAGTACAGTCTCTCCAGATCAAAACAGAAGCGTAAACGAATAATCTTGTATGTAAGCAGATGCATATGAAAAAGAATGCAATCATCAGCAATAAAGAGCATATAAATCAAAACGGCCAAAAGTTACAAAACGAAATGTCGACCCAGGAAGAGGTTAGGACTTTATTGCTATGCATTTTATTGCATGTCATTTATAGAGGTTATGATAATTGGAGTAATATACTGTGGAATATTAATTTGAGGAAAATGGGTCTGTTGTCTGTGCAACTGTAGCATAATGTCCTTTTGCAATTTCACTTTATGGCATTTAGGAATTAGCATTACCGTGGCGATAAGCAGCTCCAGGTCTTTGGCCTCAAATGTGTTCTGATTATGAGGATCCAGATGTTCAAATTGCTTCAACAAGGAGGCGTGATCCATCTGAACACCTGGAATCACAATAAAATATTTGTGAGTACATAAGCGTGGGAGTCACATCAAAAGAATCAACAAATATCCTTGCTTATCAGCATCACTTGAGTTATACATAAGCATACTCACTCTGCATATTGGTGCTGTCCAATTTTGCCTTCAGCAACATCCTGAGACGCGAGACCTCTTGCCTCTTCAGCTCATCCAGTCGAGTCCTCACATGGTGGCCCACCAAATCCAACTCCTTACTGAGGCGTCCATTCTAATAGACAGTATATTTCCATTAAGGGCTTGAAGTACAGGTTAAAACTTCAAAGCACAAAGGTTATAGAGTGCAACAGAGCCTGCACACATTTTCAGCGGCACTGTTATTCATTTGCTCTAGAGGGATTTTTCAGCAAACTTTAACTTTAAAAAGTATGGAAATCTAAGAAAAAGACTGTCTGGAAAAAGAGGTAATGATGGCCAACATATTTAAAATTACATAAAAGAATAAAAATTATGACTGACTTAAAGGGTTAGTTCACACAAAAATGACTTCCAATATTATACAAGGAAAAAAATACTATGGGCCCCATCAACTGTATGGTTACCCATATTCTTCAAAATATCTTCTTTTGTGTTCCGCAGAAAAAATAAAGTTTGGCAAAACTTGGGTGAGTAAATGATGACAAAATTGTTATTTTTTGGGGGTGAACTAACCTTTTAACCTCATTACATAAAAGTACAAAACATTGTAAATATAAAATACAATATAGGTTTAAGCTATTAAAACATATAAAATATATTTCCAATATTAACAGAAGTTGGTTGTGGGAGTACAGTGACCATCTAAATTAAAAATGATTTCAGCTTAGACTTGACTTCTACAGAAGCATTTGCTGTCGCTTAAAGGGATAGGTCACCCAAAAATGAAAAGTTTGTCATCATTTACTCACCCTCATGTTGCTCCATGCTGTAGCTCTTTTCAAAAGAAGATATTTTAAAGAATGTTGGTAACCATACAGTTGACAGTAGCCATTGACTTCCATAATATTTGTTCCTACTATGAAAATCAATGGCTACCGTCAGTTGATTACCAACATTCTTTAAAATATTTTATACTACATGGCTGTTGAATGCTTGAATCTGATTGGATGACAGACGTTGTAAGGTGTGCAATTATTTTCCGGGAAACGCATGGCTAATAATATCCCTTAATAATAATAATAATCATAATAAGCCTTGTCCAGGCAGGTCTTTATTTTTACAGTTCCATATCACATTTTTTTATCAGTAATATTTTAACAACTTAAAAGCTACATGGCATTTCTCACTAGTGAGTTAACAATGAAGAGGCACACCCGTGGTGCTTTGCGTCATGGCTGCATTACCACCATGTGTGTGCATTATTGTTCAAATAATCCAAGGCCCACCATTAATTAATCCTTGCATCTACAGAAGAAAGAAACTCATACAGGTTTGACATTTGAACAATTTGACATGAGGGTGAATAAGTGATGATACAATTTTAATTTTGGGTGAACTATCCCTTTAAATCTCTGAGCTAGTGGTAACTCTATCTTGAAAGATAGAGTTGAAGAAGATGAATAGGCTTTTTACTGATGTGCTCTATAGAGTGTGTGGTTTACCTTGATGTCTTCTGTGTTGGCAGTCTGGAGTTTTTCTCTGAAGTGAGGGTCTGTTTCCAACACCTCAATCACCTCTCTGAGGTAACGGTCATAGTACAGACCAGTGTCCTGAGACATACACATTGAGCAAAATCAAGAGTATATGTGATTATTGAACTACGAATAAACGCACACGACGTGATCTTGATCTGAGACCAGTCTTACCACATTCTCTTCTGGTTTCTCCTCCGGAGGGGAGTCTTGGTTACGATCTATTGGCACCGTCCACACCACGAGACAGAGTGACAGAAGCAGCAGCCCTTTAAACCCGCCTGTCATCCTTAGGTATCTTGAAAACGCAGAGATTTACACTGATTAGACAGCCTTCACTTTCATCCTAAAGGAACACCTGACACAGGAGAATCATTAACTTATATATTTTTAAGAGAAATGTATAAGAACACGTCGAATATGACTAGAGAGAGTAGCCGAAAAAAAAAAGGAAGTCTGAGTTCGCGGAAACACACTGAACACGTTTGACAACAGATGCAACTTGTACACACACAAAAAAAACAGTCAATGACATCTACAACACTGTCCGTAGTGTTGCTTGGTTCTCTTTACTCTATATCAAATAAACAACGAGTTCTCTTACCACAGGGTCAGTCAGATCCTGTTTCAGCGGTGAGTGAAGCCTATGATGACAAAAAATTACTCAGCACTGCTGCTTAAAAAAAACTGCGGCTGTGAATAATGACGCAATCCAAACGCGACGCTTCCTGTGTGCTAGCAACTACTGTGGGCGCGTCTCAATCAGCTCCCTAGTTCAGAGTAGGGCGCTAAAATAAATTGAGATTTTTTTTACAGTCTATGCGGTGCAAACATTAATTCGCCCATAATTAACTGCGGTATATTTGCAGTAGCCTGTTTGTAAAATCGTTTGTTATTAAAAGTATAAATGTAATACATGTTTCTATAATTCTTTGAATATGTATTTTTGGTAAACAGGTTTAATTGAATTATGTTAGGAAAATTATTACAGTATCGCTTAACAATCACCTATTCATTTGTAAATACAAACAAACACACTAAATAAATTAATTAATTAATTAAAAAACAAAGATAAAAATGTTATTTCTATTTTTATAAAGTAGGCCTACTTATATTATTCATATTTATAATACCTAATAATAATACTGTATATTACAATAAATATAATTATTATTCTTTAGCCTGGTGCATTATATTATAAGGCCTATTATTATTATTTTTATTATTATTATTACTATTATTATTATAATTATTATTATTAATACATGTGCCACTAAAACTTTCTAAAAGAGCAAGGGCCAAGATCTTGCACCATTCTTCCATCGTTATTTTTTTCTGCTCCTCTCGCATAATGGACTTTGAGAAATGCACCACATTGCCAAACATAAACACTTTATTTCAGTTACTTCAAAAAATAGATATTCATTTATATCCAACACTTTGATTACACACAGGCTGAAACACTGACAAACAAAATAAATTAAATATAAAAATGTGCACACAATAAATAATATGATAATAAATCAACTATAAAATGTAGAAATGTAATACATAAAGTGGAAAGGGTAAACCTGAAATACATAAAAAGTCAATTTTACAGTCATGGCAATAGAAGTAATAAATATGGCACAAGCAGAAATTGTAATTTCTCAAACAAATAAATAAAAAACATTAGGCTATAAATAAATTAGATCACTTCAGAAGTTACAAAACATAAACATCACATTGTGTTTAAATCAGTTTTACTGATGAATAAAAGTGAGATGCAATAAATATGACTCGCAAATGAACCCTGTATTAAAAGTCTATTTCTCTTAGGTCTGTGGGGGTGCTGGCTCTTTCGTCTTCAATTTCACCATCTTTCTCCTCCTGCGCTCCATTTCTCAGCCTCTCCCTGAGAGCTCCTTCTATCAGCTCAGTGCAGCACTGCAGCACCGCCTGTCGGCAGAAGCGACAATTGTTCAAGATAGACAGATAACAACAGTCACAGACACGTGCGCGTGCCAGCACAAGCAGAGCAGATACATATTTGCTTACCACATCAGTCTGACAGAGTGTGGCCAGGGCAGAGGTCATGACACTCAGCTCTCCCGTGCTGTTGGTCCTCAAACCCCGAAGGGCAGAGTTCAGTGCAGCTGCAGCAACCAATGACGGAGGAGTTCCCAGAAAACGCGAGTCACACACACACATGGCTACAAGTGTATCGCTGTGGCGCCGCATCGTTGAGAGAAAGTCTCCTGTATGCGCGTCGCCATCCTTGAGTTCCCCGAGAGTGCGCAGGAAGTGTGGGATAAAGTCCTGAGGGGTCACGGCTGCCACATCCCATCGCAGAGTCGCCAAGACAACACGCTCCATTTCCTGTTAGAGAGAGAGCATACACACACTGTACATAATACTTTTTCTCTCCTGAATGCAAAACAAAAGCATTCATTTTTAATTTATGTGTTTTACTTACTTAATTAATTCTATTTTATTTTACTGTTTCATACTTTTAGACACAGTTGTGCAAAATATTGAGCATTTGTGACTTTTGATAGATTAAACAAAAAACGTTTAAAATGGTGTAAACACTCACCCGGAGATTTGATAAAAGAAAGTCGTACTCTGCTGCCGCACAGAGGGTATCTGCACCAACTGTATCACTTTCTGTCAGTTTTGAGGCCACCAGGACACACGCTGCGGCCAGACAGGATGGAGAGACGGGCAGAGATAGAGTGGCCGACAGATATCGATCCAGCAGGGAGACAGCCAGAGGAAATACAGACTCATCACAGTCACATTCACAGCACACCTATTTACAACACAGAAGATGGATGGATGATATAAACAACAAAAACCCTCACAGTCATAGCAAACATGTTCAAAACTTTAAAAAAAAAAAAAAAAAAAAAAACGAACATTTTTTGGACTGTAGAACTGTTCCTGTCATTATATTAAGTGTCATTCATATTGATCTAAATTTCTTCTTAATAGGATGATTAACTCAAAAGTGAAAATATCATCATTTACACATTCCAAACCTATATGACTTTCTTGCATAAAAGAAGATATTTCTAAAACTGTCAGTGTTTTGTATATTAGTAGGGTAGGGTCCAATGGTTTTGGACCCTAACTTTTTAATCATATGAACAAAAACGTTTGCCCCAGCTTTTAACTAAAAGCAACTTGCACTGACATATCTTAAAATATTTCAGTGCCACTGTTTCAAGATACACACCAGTAATGTTTTTTTTTCTAAGGCATGCATGTTTATTAAATATATTTATATGCCTTAATTTAACTGAGGCCTAATCCTTAATCTAAGCCCTGACTGTGGGACCAGGGCTTTAAACATTATTCTTATAACATTAATTAGTTGAGCCACACCTTTAATTTTGAAAATATAAATAAATAATAATAATTCAAACCATAGTGTACAGATCTTCATAAAAGCCCAAATCCTCCATGGTCCACTTGGGCAGGTTCTCTCAGTGTTCCACATGTTTTATTTAGATAGTGGTTATTTAGATAGTTAGTATGCTTACGAGCTGTTTAATTCATAAGATGTAATCAAAATAAAAAAATTAATTAAAACTAAATCCATAAAATGATCCCATGATGGGAACCCCTAAAAGGTTCAATATGTCTGAACTACCTCCATGGTCCATTTGGCCAAGTCTTCTCTGCGCTGTGGTTCTCTCTGGATGAGAGAGATGTAGAGAGCAGAAGGCAGGTATCTCTCCTCTGACTGTAGAAGCCTCTGAATAACTCTCAGCCCAGAGGCGCTGGGGTCCCACGGGGCTCGGACTGAAGACTGAGTCCTGTCCTGGCCCTCTTCCTCCTCACACCACAGAGACACCGACATCACTCCTGCCAGCAGTTGTGATCCAATAAAGTTGTCCAAAGTGTGTCACAAATGTCTTGGTCCCGAGTAGAAGAGTAAGTGCCAACTTCCGTGTGCTCTTTAAAGTGCTTAAATTTGAATGTGTGCCGGTGAGGGTCTGTTTCTTGCGTTGTTCTCAGCCGTCTTCTCTCTTCGTCTGCTTATATATCCTCTGAGTGAAAGGGGGACTGGTGATGAATAAAGTGAAAAGTGAAGAATAAAAGAGGAGTGTGTAAAATGAGTGGAGTAAAAAAAATAAAAGGCCACACTGTTGGCCGAGCAACAATGGCATCAACAGGTGGAGAGAGAGAGAGAGAGAGAGAGAGAGAGAGAGAGAGAGAGAGAGAGAGAGAGAGAGAGGGAGGAGGCAAGAGAGGGAGAGAGAGAGAGAGAGAGAGAGAGAGAGAGAGAGAGAGAGAGAGAGAGAGAGAGAGAGAGAGGGAGGAGGCAAGAGAGGGAGTCGCCCAGAGGGACATGGCAACAGCTTGTCACCGCCAGTGAGCGAAGAAAAGAGAGAGAGGAGAGAAAGAGGTCATCACCACACTGTGACAATGGGAATGAATAACAATAAGACATGGATGTTGGTGACAGTGAAGGGTATCAGATAAAGATGGTAGGATTACATTTACATATATATAAAATAAAGATATGCAGTAATTCATGAACTTCGATGCATTTGACTCCTAAAACCTCCAGCTAGTTGTTGAAGGTCATGGTTTTTAAAGGCCCATTCCACAAATATGGTACATTCTTATGATCTCATAACTTCAGCATTAGAGGCACACATGCTAAACTATTATCTATAATAAAATTAACCTAAAGTAAAGGGTAGTGAGTTTGAAATGTCTTTATCCCTTGGAAATTGTGATTTTGGTCTGTCTCAAATCACATATACTTTTGTCATATATGTATTGAATTGATATCAAGTTAATTATAATAAAACACAATTTTGAATGAGTAACTTTGAGTTAAAAAGCTCAAACATTCAATCCAGTTCCATGTTAAATATATATACAGGTCCTTCTAAAAAAAAAAAAAAATAGCATATTGTGATAAAGTTCATTATTTTCCATAATGTAATAATAAAAATTAAACTTTCATAAATTTTAGATTTATTGCACACCAACTGAAATATTTCAGGTCTTTTTTTGTTTTTATACTGATGATTTTGGCATACAGCTCATGAAAACCCAAAATTCCTATCTCAAAAAATTAGCATATCATGAAAAGGTTCTCTAAACGAGCTATTGACCTAATCATCTGAATCAACTAATTAACTCTAAACACCTGCAAAAGATTCCTGAGGCTTTTAAAAACTCCCAGCCTGGTTCATTACTCAAAACCGCAATCATGGGTAAGGCTGCCGACCTGACTGCTGTCCAGAAGGCCATCATTGACACCCTCAAGCGAGAGGGTAAGACGCAGAAAGACATTTCTGAACGAAAATAGGCTGTTCCCAGAGTGCTGTATCAAGGCACCTCAGTGGGAAGTCTGTGGGAAGGCAAAAGTGTGGCAAAAAACGCTGCAAAACGAGAAGAGGTGACCGGACCCTGAGGAAGATTGTGGAGAAGGACCGATTCCAGACCTTGGGGGACCTACGGAAGCAGTGGACTGAGTCTGGAGTAGAAACATCCAGAGCCACCGTGCACAGGCGTGTGCAGGAAATGGGCTACAGGTGCCGCATTCCCCAGGTCAAGCCACGTTTGGGCTACAGAGAAGCAGCACTGGACTGGATGAACGCAAATTTTGCATGTACCCACAGTCATTGGTGGTCTGGGGTGCCATGTCAGCTGCTGGTGTTGGTCCACTGTGTTTTATAAAGGGCAGGGTGAATGCAGCTAGCTATCAGGAGATTTTGGAGCACTTCATGCTTCCATCTGCTGAAAAGCTTTATGGAGATGAAGATTTCGTTTTTCAGCATGACCTGGCACCTGCTCACAGTGCCAAAACCACTGGTAAATGGTTTACTGACCATGATATTGCTGTGCTCAATTGGCCTGCCAACTCTCCTGACCTGAACTCCATTGAGAATCTGTGGGATATTGTGAAGAGAAAGTTGAGAGACGCAAGACCCAACACTCTGGATGAGCTTAAGGCCGCTATCGAAGCATCCTGGGCCTCCAGAACACCTCAGCAGTGCCACAGGCTGATCGCCTCCATGCCACGCCGCATTGAAGCAGTCATTTCTGCAAAAGGATTCCCGACCAAGTATTGAGTACATAACTGAACATAATTATTTGAAGGTTTACTTTTTTTGTATTAAAAAGACTTTTCTTTTATTGGTCGGATGAAATATGCTAATTTTTTGAGATAGGAATTTGGGGTTTTCATGAGCTGTATGCCAAAATCATCAGTATTAAAACAATAAAAGACCTGAAATATTTCAGTTGGTGTGCAATGAATCTAAAATATATGAAAGTTTAATTTTTATCATTACATTATGGAAAATAATGAACTTTTATCACAATATGCACATTTTTTGAGAAGGACCTGTATATATATATTTTTTTATTATTATTTTTTTTACAAATTGTCTTTCATTTTTATTTTGATTAGATCAAAATAGCACATTTACATTTACATTTAATCATTTAGCAGACGCTTTTATCCAAAGCGACTTACAAATATATATTTACTTGAAGTAGCCTACCCTCTGAGATTTTCATTTAATATTTCAATAATTTAACATCACATGCCCATGTTCACGGTTCTCAGATGCTAGTCACATGACATGCAGGTAAAACAAAAAGTAAAATATTTCGGATTTTGAATAGAACTGCTTTATTTTGAAATTTCTCATTTATATGATTCAATTAATTATTAACTCACAAACCCCCATGGGTTCCAAACCTCAATTTAGGAAACATTGCTTCACAGGCCCAATTTTGTACTCTATATCAAAAGTACCTAAAATATAAAAATACTGACATTAAAACTATAAACAACATGTTCGGTTTTTAGCACTGGATTTTGGTTTCATGTCTTGTCTAGAATATTTAATGAAGCCTCAAAAGGCTGTTACAAACCGAGAAACTGATAACCCAGAGCACCTGATTTTCCAGGTCTGAAATGACATCAGGTTCAGAGCAGATGGAGAACCTTTTTGAAATCAGATACATGAGTGCAAGACAGAGACTGAGACTGATGGCTAGAACTGGAGAGTGAACTTTTGTTTTTGGCACACTGAAGTCACACTTACTCACGTGCCACCTAATCACCCCGTCACCCCCCTGCTTTCTCTGGAATATCATTGTCAAAGCAACTAGTCTCCCATTATGTCTTTCCATCTCACACACTCTGCCCCTCCCTGGGCCTGTAGCAATCTGGTGTCCTGTTTAAAGAGCAGTGAGTCCTCATGGGAGGGCTGGGCGAGGTATGTGCAACAGACAGTGGAGCCGGCAGGTCAATGAGGCGTATTGTCTCTCTTTACAAATCACTGTCAGACACCAGTGCCTGGCCTTCTGCTCCCACTCACTCACACACACTTCACACGCTCACACTCGACTCCTGGATGGCCCTCACGGTCACAGCAAGGCACGTTTAAGTGGACTGGATTTGTCATTGTGTCTACAGGTGGCTGAATATTTCAAATGACAGACGTTGAGGTTTTCTAAACATGAGTAATACAAAGTTGATTCAAAGTTGATTTTGTTTACAGCTTGGACCAAAACAAATCAATATTCATATTTACGTGTGACTCATTTTCGCTGTTTTAGAGAGTCAACGACTTTGGAAAAGTAATAGCAGAAGTCTCAAGAACATATACATCTCTACCTTCATTAGTGTGAAAAGAGGACAGAACAATGTGGAAATGTCAGAAATCGAAGTCTCTCAACCCAAAAATATTGGCAAACTGGCACAATCACACAACAATAACCTTCTAAGAACTGATGAAGTTCTCTAATGTTCAAAGAGTGACTTCCCTCAGAGCACAGAGCTGCTTGAGCTGCTTTAGTCCTTAAAAACTAACTAGAGCTTAACTCAGAGCAGATTGAATTTGAATGAGGAACTCTTCTTTTTTTCTGTTCCCCAGTAAAGCGAGGTCATGCCGGCCATAAAAGGGACAAGATGAGTCTCAGGAGTAAAAGTGTGTGTTTGTGTACGAGACAAAGAAGGGTGGCAGATCGCAGGGCTGTTTAAGTGCCGTGCTAAATTCATGTGCTGCAGCTGTATTCAAACAAACACAGTGGGAAAATGGAGGGAGGGAGAAAGAAAGACAGACAGAGAAAAGAGGAGGACGTCCAGCAGAAAGAGCAGTGAGCAGGACGGTGAGAAGGAGGCGTGGTTCTCCACCCCTCATTTTCCAGCTCATTTGGTAGGACAGTGGGGAACAGTGACCCCATTTACCCTGATCTTTTAACCCCAGTCAGACACCTGCTGATAGAGTGTGTGAATGTGTTTGTGTGTGTGACGACGAAACTGGTGGTGAGCCATGGCGTTCTGTGCCAGACATAAATTAAATGGTTTAACAAAACATATGTTGAAATAAAAGATTTTTCTGGTACATTAAATCATGGTTTTACTTTACACATTGATTTGACTTGTTAACTTACCTTACCTTACTTAAATTCTCAATTAAAGTGCTATAAGTTCTTATCTCTCAGTTCATTTCTCTCTTAAAAGGCTCTTTTTAAAAACTGGATAATCTGTTGTAATCCTCCAAATGATTAAGTCTGCTCATTCAGCTGAGAATCTGACAAAGATAGGTGGGTAAAAACATAAAAGAGGGTATAAGATACATAATAATAATAATAATAATAATAATAATAATAATAATAATAATAATAATAATAATAATAATAATAATAATAATAATAATAATAATAATAATAATAATAATAATAAAGGTTTTAAATAAATGTAAAAAATAAATAAAAAATAACTATATTTTTCCCCACTGATTTATTCGAATAACTGATTTATTAGAATAAAAATAAGTAGCTGAACGAACATTTACATATCATTATATTTTAATAAAAGTTATAATAAAGTGTTACAGAGAAAGCTGTATTAAGATAATACATAAAAAGATGCAAAATATTTCAAATCAATAAAAAAAATGTGTACCTGATTTTTATATCTTTTTTTAAATAGAAATAAAAATGGAAGATTTTTTATAAACACCTTAATGAACATTTACATGTAATCACAGCTGGAGTGCCCATGATCACAACCAGAGGCATTCCTCCCGTCCACCTTGCTTTTCCATCATGAACTTCAATTCCCATAACCCACTGCCTTGACTCATTATTGTTTGATCACTTCCACCTGTGTGTCATTACCTCATTAACTCTGCCTTTGTTAGCCCTGTGTTTTCAATCATTCTTTGCTAAGTCTTGTATGTCACAATTGCCTTTCTGAGCGCTCCTTGATAATCTGATCCATGGTTTTGACCATGTTTTCTGGATTTGCTCTGTTTGCCTTAGTTCCTGCCCTGTATCCTGTATCTGATTGGATTGTTTTCCTGTGTTTTGACCTTTTGCCTGTTTTGGATAACCCTTTAATAAACTACTGCGTTTGGATCCTTAGCCTTTGCATCTCCGAGCCGTTTGTAACAAAGCTATTACAAAGTGTTACAGAGAACATAACACTTTATTTAACAGTGTCATTGTTACATGTAGTTACTATAGTAATAACTATTCATTGTGCATAATTACATGCAACGAGCCTTAAACCAAACACTAATCCTAGCCCTATAGAAGGGCTATAGAAAGAAGGCTTACATGTTGTTATTTACACTGAACATTTTCGAGTGGCCTTTTATTGTGGCCATCTGTGCAATAATCATGCTGTCTAATCAGCATCTTGATATGCCACTCAATTATCTCAGCAAATGAGATTTAGACAGATTTGTGAACAATATTTTAGAAAAAATAGCCCTTTTGTGTACATGGAAAAAGTCTTAGATCGTTGAGTTCAGCTCAGAGGCAAAAACAAGCATTTATTAATTTAATCCAGTGTATTATCAGTAATTAAATCTAGAAATACAGTACAACGAAGACGCCTTAAAATAAAATGTAACCATTTTTTCCTCACTGTTTATTAAGATATATATTTTTAAAAATATTTATTTTAATACATTTTTAATATCTGAATGAATATTTCCATGTAACATTTACATATAATATTTATTTAGACTTCTATGGCATTTTTATTATCTGAATGAACATTATGCTCATGCTTTTAGAGCTATTAGTGTCTAAGAAAGCCTTTTGTATTGCTATATTGTGTTGTTATATGCATATTGACCTGATATAATGGAGCAAGGAATGAGAATAAAGTGGACATTTGGCAAAAAACAGTACCTCACACTCAAAATGTCATGAACTCAATTTTTTATTTTAGATGCTTTAGCTGTATGAAAAAGTATAATGTTAAAAACTAACAAAATAAGTAATATGACAGCTCTTGCTACACTGCATGCAAAATGGTAGTGCACAGTATTATCTTTCTGTAACAGTAAAGAGAGGGAAAGGTGAGTGAGGGAGAAAGAGACCAAAAAAAACATACAAAGAAAGTTAGAGATATACATTATCAAACAACACATAATAACATGGAATTCAGCACTGCAAGTACTGGATCAAACAATTAGATGCTCATAAATGCATAAAATATTAACAGATAAAATATGAGCTGCGACTATAATGGTCACACTATAAGCAGATTTCTTTATTTTATGTGACTATGTCTGCAATGCCCACAGTCAATTGCACATCAGTTAACAGCATGTCGAAAATACTCTGCCCTTCTTAGGAAAGTACAGTATAAAACAGTCAGCTGATTTCCTTTTTATTAGGTTGCTGCAGGTCTAGATTTCAATCTCTGAATTACATTCACCATATTTTATAACACATTAATCATCAATTTTTGGAATATTCATCATTAGATTTATGCTAAAATCATCTGTTCCCCTTTTGCCAACGCCCTTCTGGAATTAGGGGTAAGTAGGAGGCGGGCGCTGGGGTGGCTGCCGGTGTAACGGCTGGCAGGATGTGGCTCCTTTGGCCTCTGAATGAGTGAGAAGGGTGTCAGTCTCTCTGGGCTCTGAATCTGGACCCTCTTCTGTTGAGCTTGATGGGACATGCAGCCCAATTACTTCTAGCACTTTTGAAGGCAGCTCCTGAGAACAGAGAAGTAAGTAAGCATTACATAGTATGCATGACAAAGGTTATTTTTCATAGCATATCAGCATTCATATCTGTCCCATCTCACCTTGCATTGTGCCAGCTGCAAATAAATAGCCTCTGCTCCACTGAGTATTGACTGCAGATCCAGCTTCATGGTCAGCTCATTAATGTGCTGTAAACACATACAGGCACACACATACACACTTATAATAAACCAACTAACTTACTGTATGTCATTTTCCCAGTTCTAATTAGCCTCAACGGACTAAAATGCTTTCATACACACCTTAAGTATAGAGTTAAAATCATGATTTGAACCAATCAGCTCCCCTTTTTGAGACTCTAGAATGGAGCAGGCCATAAGTAAGTGGAAGTTTTCACAAGGCAGACGGGTCCACATGACCTGCAAAACATGGGTATCAGTGTCATTGTTAAAGCTGCAGTCCGTAAGTTTTACATCATTTTTGCTCTCTGTGTTTGAACCCTGAAATTGCAGGAGTATGTGTGGGTTGTCTATCAACGCACCAGATGTCAACGATGATTGTCGTTTTGAACTTTCTGGATTACAAGCCGCCATCAAAATGGCAAGTTAATTTACATTCCGGCTGCTGTAAGAAGAGGCCACAAACCATCCGCCACCTGCAGCATCCACACACATGATAAAGCCTACTAGCACGGACTGCTTATTGTATAAGTTAAAAATTGCCCAGATACTGGGAGCTAAATCAAGTAAAGCCTTATATGTTAGCATTAATATTTTAAAATCTACACGATACCTGACAGAAAGCCAGTGTAACGTCTCCAAAATAACAGTTACATTGACTCCAACCCTGGCCGCAGTTGAAATTGTAACTGCAGAATTTTGCAGATATTGTAATCTGATAAGAGAAGATTTGTATACTCTAACAAGGAGAGCATTACAATAATCAATTTGTGAAAAGACAAAATAATTAAAAATCAATCTTTCAGCTACAGAAAAAGATGATAAATGTTTCTAAGATGAAAAAAACGAGGACTTGACAAAAGGCTCAAATACAGAGTGGCATCGAAGATGACTCCAAGATTTTTTTTTTAAGTTACTTTGTAACTTCAAGGCTACACCATCAACTGACAGTTCTATAGAAGCAGCTGATGGGGAGAGCCGAGGAGCATAACTTCAGTTTTAGAGCTATTTAGACACAGAAAATTGTTGGACATTCACAATATAATTTTTAGAGATACAACTGGAAAACCATCACACTGGTTCCCTTGACAAAATCCCAATAGTATTGTTCCATAGGCTTTTGAATTATCGCCAAAACAAAAAAAAAGTCTATAATCAACAAAAGTTTATGATACTTACTTAGTTACATTTAAAACATTGAATAAACTATAATAGTATGTAAATAATACTAGTATAACACTGATGGGAATAAGCTCTTTAATATGTAATATACGAATATAGCAAATCAAAATGGCACCTTTGGCACTTAAACTGCTGCTTTTGCGTATCTAAAAATGTAATTGTAAAATGACCTTTAACTTAAATTAAACTACAGAAAACTATGTACATTCAAATGCTGTATTGTGGGTATATATATTTGAGTTGATTTAATACGCAAGAATAAATCAATTCAAATTATTTATAAACATATTATTTTAAAAATATTATTTATGATGCGTGTAAGTTTTCATTAAAAAATACCTTCTTATAAAACGTGTCTTGGTGTTTACATTCACGTTTATATAAAAAACATGAATTTTAAATCAATACTTGATTAATCCAAATAAATAAACAATACCTATTAAGAATTAAGATCATTAAGAGACAGTGACATCATCCAAGTTTACAGAAAAGGCAAGATCAGAAATTTTACCCTAATTTAATATTAATGTTGTGTGCATAAAATGCACCTCAAAGTAGAAAAAAACACTTTTATGCCAATTCCTACAAAATTCTTAGAAATTAATACAAATAACTATTTGTCTTATCTTACCTCCCACAGACTCAAGATGTCTTCAAAAGAGAATTCTCTCTTAAACCAAATCAGTAACCATCGGAAACAGAAACAAAGTGAACCACTGTCCTGAGAGTCTGAGAGAGAAAAACACAACAAATATGAAACAGGTCATGCCAGCCTGAATCAACCTTTTAAAAAATGTTACATTTATAGAGAATGTGTGGTTGCTTTTACCCAGGTAGTCACACAGCTCTGGATCAAGTGCCCTCAGTAGGAGGCTGAGCTGAAGGAGCTGCTGTTTCATGGCCTCCTGAGACTCTTCAAAGTTTTGGTGCTAAAGACAAAGAAAGACTCAAAATCCAGAGAGACTAAATGCAACAATCACATAACACACACAATCAGAAAACAAGAGTGTTTACTGACCACTAGATCCATAAAGCCTGTCAAACACCAGAAGGACTCCACCTCATTCTGGGTAACAAAGAGCAGAGGAGACAGAAGATCACTCATCCCCTGGACATAACCTGCAGGGCAAAATGAGAGTGTGATGAAGAGAGATAGCACCCTCTAGTGGTCGGTAGGTGGAATTAAAATGACATTAGGGAATTGCACATACCTAGATCAAAGTTATACATGCAGTATGTCATCAGTACATCATGGAGCAGCGTAAGTCCTGGGTTCTCATTCCCAGAAAAGAAGGAATTGTGTCTGTCTGTTCGATTCACATCCCGTTCTGTCCAATCAGAGAGTACGAGAAAATCAGACATTTGTAGATAGAAAGACACCAGTTAGACTTGCAGTAAGATTTATGACACAGTTGAACATACCTATGAGGCTACGGTATCCTCTGAAGAGAGAGTTCCTCATCTCCTGCTCTTCACTAACTGATTTCCACTGAACCTTCATCCTGAAATATTCATCTCTGAAGAGGAAAAGAACAAATGGAAACATCTCATAAAAGCCAAGAGGGGTTACAAAGATTTGTAAGGAGGGTAGAAGTTCAAAATGGTAAAAAATATGCATATACTCTATCGTTCAAATGATTGGGGTCAGTAAGAATTTTTTTAAAGAAAATACTTTTATTCAGCAACGATGTATTAAATTGACCAAAAGTCACAGTGCAAACATTTATGTTGTTACAATTTTTGCTGTTTAAATGCTTTTTATTCTGAAAAAAAAAAAAAAATAAATAAATAAAAAATTATATTTATATATTTTATATATATATATATATATATATATATATATATATATATATATATATATATATATATATATATATATATATATATATATATATATATATATATATATATATATATAGCATCAAATTGAGGGTTGAGCATTAAATCATTATTTCTGAAGAATAATGTGATACTGAAAACTATAGTTTGAAATATATTAAAATAGAAAACAGTTATTTAAAATTGTAATCATATTGCACTAAGATATTAATAATGTATTTTTTATCAAATAAACATCATCTTTCAAAAACAATTCAAAAATGTTACAAACACCAAACTTTTGAACAACAGTGTGCATATTCTGTGCTAAGCTTGGGTTTAAAGTGACAAAAAGGACACAGGAAAACAACAGCTGCAAACAGCTCACACTGGAGTGAGAGAACAAATCCAGTATGTAAATTTAGACACCTTGATGGTTTGTGACCAATATAAAAAACACGTTCAGCTTACGTTTTGACCCTAAGGATGTCCTCTCTTTCTTTGGTTGTGCTGTTCCAGGGGTAGAACCCCAGTAAAAACTTCCACACTTCCTTCCGCATAGATGGAACAATGCCCTAGAAAAAGCAGAAAATATTGTATTCATTGGAGACTCCATTGGTCTGTGGCATGAAAGAAGGATTAGGAAAAGCTCATTGAAACATAGACACACCCCTCTAAACACTAGCTCCTTGACCCTCTGTGGATCTGTGACACGGCCCTCTGGATCCAAAAACTGATCCCAATCATCCAAAGGCTTTCCTCTTTTGACCTCCGGTCTGGGTCCGAGCTCCGCTCCCTGGTGGAATACATATATTTTATATATTGTAGCGACTCAGGCGAATCAAACACACAATCGCCAGTTACATTTAACAAATATGTTTTGAATGCTTTGTGCTTAGTAACAGACCTTCCCCCAACACAACAGAGAAAGATTCTCCGTTACCCTGGAAACCATCTGATAAGACGTTTTACGGCCCAAAAGAATTTGGCCACATGAAAAGTTCCATACACAGAGAGTAAAAGCTTGTAAAACACACGCTTTTGCCTCAAATTATAGACAAACCATCTATAAATGAACATGCACCCCAGGACATTATATGTAAACACATAACTGTCTTGTAAAATGTTTCTTTTGTATGGTATTTTGCATCTTTTTGTCTTTGTCTTAACAATTTACTAGTTCAGGTAACCTCATATATGTCATGTCTCCTATCAAATTAATGCTCACTTCACGACTTACACTTCCATGTATGTCACTTATTCAGAGAATGCAGTGTGTGTTTGTTGCATTAATTAGAGTATGAATGGGCAGAGACCCATTGATTCAAGCTTGAAACAAAGAGCCATAAAATCTCCAGAGGAATTTCCCGCTTGGAAATCCCAACAATCTCATTGGTTAAGTCTAACCCAGGAGGGCGGGACTACTCCCAGACCTTAAAAAGGGAGGTGCTCGGATGCCCTCCCTCTCTCTCTCTTCTCTCTCTGGCTGAACCAACACGTCATCGTGGCTGGCCCTTGAGCCAGGCCACCAATGCAGGCCCTCCAAGCAGGCCCACACACGACTATTAGGCCAGCAGGCCCCAACGCTCTTCTCTTCTCTTCTCCTCTCCTCTTCCTTGCTCTCTTCGCTTTTGCATCGCATCAACTTCCTAGCCCCCGAGGGCATTTCTTCAGGGAGAACACAGAGCATTTCTAGAGCAACCAGCCGGTCCACCCCGACCTCGGAAAGAACCGCCGGACACGCAGGACATTTGAACTCGGAACACACGCACACACGCGAGAAGCCAAAACTAAAAGCAAGTATTCTTATTTCCAAATTCAAACTGCTGTTAAGTGGGTTGTGTTATTTTCCCGTTGGGACAAGTTAACTTCTTGAGGCCTCTGTGTTTGATGAACTGAAGGAAAGCTGCTTCTCATCCCTAATTCTGTTTCTCATCCCTATCTCTCTTTATCTCTCTAATTTTAGTCTATTCATTATTCTCGTTTATGTATTCTTTCGTTACTATCTATATTTCTACTCTCTTGATGCATATTTAGTGTGTACTTTCTGTGTGAATCGTAGTGTTATTTTTAGTCTGTGTTTATTAAACTTCCAAAAGACATTTAATGAGTTGAATCTGTTATTCTTCCACATACACGAAGTCAATGAAACTTACGATCTAACGTTACCTAACTGCTTATGCTACTATTTCAGTAAAGTAAACTGTATGACCATTTGAAATATTGACTTTGTCCTGATCAGTAAAGTTAATGATCCTTATGCGCTCGTAAAGCAGTAATCCCTTACTGAGAATTGATTTGAAAGTTTATTACTAATTTGGAGGACAAACTTAGTAGGATAATTTCAAGCAATTCCGTAAAGGGTTACTTGTATTTAATTAAACATTTTCCCCTATCGGAAAATTTTAATACGTAATGAACGACTAGCAAATTATATTCATAAATTCACGAATATTGAATATTAAATCCCTTTTGAGTTAATTATTCCCCGAGACATTAAACTCACATAGTCATTTTTGTTACAATATAATGTATATAACATTTGCAAACATGACCAAAGAGGAGGTTTATGGATGTAGTGAAGGAGGACACGAAGGTAGTCGGTCAGAGAAGAGGACACAGAGGATTGGACTAGATGGAGGCAGATGATTCACTGTGGCGACCCCTGAAGGTAACAGCCGAAAGAAAAAGAAGAATATAACATTTGCAGAAAGACAACCAGGATCTACTGAAACTCACGCAGGTAATGAGCTCAAAGCCTGGCTCCTCATCAGCTGAATGCGGGAAATGGGTGTCCTGAGGTGAGCAGTTACTGTGCGGCGACTCTGGATGTCTAAGTGTTCCCCGGAAGAAGTTAGTCACTTTGGAAAAGCCCCCAAACGTGGTCGCATAAGGGTCTTGAATGAATCTCTGTGGATACAACCAATCCGGATCGTAAGTTTACAGGCCCATGTTTATGGCTTTAACCACACTAAAACACAACAAATATGACTTACAGACACAAGGTCTGCACTGGTATCATCAAATAGGTGCAGCTCATCAAACGACTGGGACAGGGCCCCAGAGTCATGTGGGTATGCTAGGAAGAGCCTACCATCCATCGGGGACCTTAGTACAGAATGTGTTACATGAGTATGTAAATATATAAGTACTAAAATGCAAAAGGATTGGTTGGAAAAAAAAAAAATTTGCATGCCACTCACGGAGCCAGTCTGATGTAACGCTGCATGGCTTTAAGCAGCTCTCTAGCACCCCCCCGACGGAAATGCAAGGGAGGGAGAGGATCGCCCCCTCTGCTGGTCAGCACCAAGAAGTTTTTCCCCAGAGAGAAGCGAGCCCTCCGAAGGGAATACAGCTCTGACAGGGGCAGAGAGAATGAGCCCCACTGACCTGCCAAAAAGATGGAATACATAACTTTTGAAAGGATGTAGTAACATTTGTGTGGTAAAATTTAAGGCGTCAACGCATGGAACGCATAATTTTTTTCAGTTTAAAGCAGTCACAAGCTGGCTTAAAAATGATGTTTATGTGATTTTTACATTCAAAAACATCATAATGAATAAGCAATAGCCTATTTTCTACCCTGGTTTTGAGCCTAGCTCTTGAAACGCTCAGTTTTTATGGGCATGTCACATGAAAAGGGCAACTCCGGCGAATTTTTAAGTTTATCTTGATCGCTATATCTTTGTGAGTAAAGTCTATAGAAAAAAAAACGAACCGGATTGGTGCTTGCAACACGGAGTTCTTACAGTTAATGCCCAGAGCCCCCCCTCAGCTAAAACGCCCCCCCCCCCCCCCCCCTTTGGGGGCATAAACGTAAAGGGTGTCTTTGTGCCTCTTAACAGACACAAAATGCAATTAAAATGTCTGTCCAACATGAACAGGTCCCTAACATGACAACGAGATGCGTTTAGCCACTTAGCCATGTTTAAATTCACCTGTTTTAGCCGGCTAGCTGCGTCTCGCGCTGAAGTCCCGTGGGGACTCAGCGGTAGATGGAAAATAGGCAGTCCAGTTGGTAAGAGTGTCATGTGTGTGTAAAGCAAGATTATTTTAAGTTACTGCACATCTTTCCTCAAGCCGAGTGTGCCCAAATGGAAGGATAAATAAAGTTTACATTACCTCCACAGTGGTTGCACCCGTCTTTAACCACGGAATGGCATTTTTCTTCAACCTGCATTTTTTCTTCGCTGTGTTATGTCTTTATAAGTTAGTCAAGTGTTCGCAGCAAATTTTTACAATTCGGAAAGGCACAAACGCGAACAATTTCTTCTTCACTCGTGAGCCCGATCGGATCATCACTCAGATGTCCGGTCACAAACTAATCGTTCTTTTGAACCGGTTCTTTTTAGTGAATCAGGCGAACCAGTTCACCAAATCGGACTGAATCATTCTAAACGGTTTGCGTCTGGTCTCAAATCAGCGTTGACCACACGTTATTTTAGTTACTCACTTTCTGACATTAGTGACAGTCCCTCCGAATATAAATAAACTAATGTCTTGAATTATATGTTGTAAATCCAACCGTTCACTGAACTGAGACATGTTTTGCTGAGAGATCTGATGAACTCATGAGCAGCTGATACTGAGTAACTGAACGAGCAGCGGTCCTCATCGGATCAGCAGTACAGAATCGAAAACTATTTCTCTTGGACACGTTCTGAGGACCGACGAGCCGATGAGCAGAGCCTCTTCATAAACACGATGCTCTTCTCGACCTTTTCGGCTACCGCTCAGTCCCCACGGGACTTCAGCGCGAGACACAGCTAGCCGGCTAAAACAGGTGAATTTAAACAATGGCTAAGTGGCTAAAGGCATTTTGTTGTCGTGTGAGGGACCTGTTCATGTTGGACAGACATTTTAAATCGCATTTTGTGTCTGTTAAGAGGCACAAAGACACCCTTTACGTTTATGCCCCCAAAGCTGCCGTTTTAGCTGAGGGGGGGGGGGGGGGGGGGGCTCTGGGCATTAACTGTAATAACTCCGTGTTGCAAGGACCAATCCGGTTCATTTTTTTTCTATAGACTTTACTCACAAAGACATAACGATCAAGATAAACTTAAAAATTCGCCGGAGTTGTCCTTTAAAGACTTGGAAGTAAACTCTAACTGCTATGATTGGATAACCGATAACAGCTGTTTATCCGGTTGCTTAGTAACAACAGCGAGCGTGAAGGCGGCGAAATGCATAGCGTTGTTCCGGTCACTTTTATATTTTTGTTTTTTAATCATTGGTTTTGTTACCAGAGCTTCTTTAGTCCGTAATGGCACTTGCGGCTATCTGCCACGAATGCACTGCAAATGCTCTAAAGAACACTAAAGACGAGTAGAAATTAGATCTACAGCTCTCTGCTTATTCAAATAAAGGTTTAAAAATGTAGGCTAAGTGTCACTAATTAAATTAGTATATGTTAAATTAATTGTCAGCCTCTTACATGTCTCGGGAGATTGAAGAATTCAAGGGACAAATTATGTTTTATAAACAAAGCTCTTGAGGAGCAAACTGTCTGTCTAATCAGCGCGAGAGGTGGTACATATACACAGCTGAGAGCCGACTCGCCTATAATTACCTCAACAGTTTTCTGCATCTCTCCGCCACCCCATTCCTCACTCTTTTGGCTGGGGATATGGGGAAGAACTATGGGTCTCAATCCCATCGGATAGCATTGTATTTTTGATGTTTTATCGAAGATCAAAATATTTATTGCATTTAACAAGAAAATGTTCAGCACCCAAAACTCTATCGCTATTGCCTCAATGGGGTTCAGTGTCTTTGGGCGGATTGCTGAGGAAGATTGTCGGCAGCAGCCATTAGGATTTGGTCTTATGGAATTAGGAGTCCTCTTGACTACTTATCACAGATTTAGGAGCTGGTTTTAGTGCTAAAAAGCTTTGTAAAAATAAGAATTTGGGAGTCCTAAATTTAGAGTGACACCCCATTATTTTAAAAAGTTTATCCTTAAATCGGCAAGTTAGGAGCTACTTTTAGCTGTATGTAAGTATTGCACCCTGATATATTAAATGCACAGCTAAATGTGACATTTATTCGAATGGGCTTATGTGAAGATTGTTTTAATTTCACTTAAATTAAATGTTGTTATATTTTTTAAAGCCTATTAAACAACTTCAGCTCTGCAGCATATTTTGAATGATTATGATGCAATATTGGACCCACAGGTTGGGGCGCACAGTTGAATTGGTTAAATGTTAAAATTCGATAGCTTTCAATGGGTGCGTTTATATGCACACCAGTAAGCTGATAACTCAAAAAAATCAGCTTACTGAAATAATCTGATTTCCCCGTTTACATGCAAACCAGTAAACTGATAACGCAAGTAAACAGATTTTACATGACTTTATTAATAAACCAGGTTATTTCCTTAAAGTGACGTCAAAAATAATGTCTGTATCTGACTCGGAGTATCCCTAATGTTACGTCAGTTGTGATGTTAAATAAAGCGTGTCAGCGGGAGATTTTCGGCTCATATTATCCCTCATGCAGTTCCAGATGCAGCATTTTGACTAAACCTCTTATACTTCTGCTGTATGAGATGAGAGCACATCTTTACAATTTTCTGGGTCTTAAAAAAGTTTGCGTTTGTGATATATGTCCTTATTTCATGCAAAACGCTAGCTCGCTCTGTCTGGATGCATTTAAATCTGCTCTAAGTTTGCTTTTTTTTCACCTATCACACGTGCTCTTCAATAAGCCGAAAGAAAGCAGGTTAATACGTTTACATGCAGCGTGAATTCGGGGTAAGAGGCAAAAAACTCCCCGTGTCGACCAGTTTATTCTTACGCTGTTTATGACCTTACACCGTTAATAGAAAACAGGTCACCACGTTTACATGACCATGTTCATTGTCGTCTTATTAGGCATAATCGGCTTAAAGGACAACTCCAGCGAATTTTTAAGTTTATCTTGATCGTTATACTTTGGTGAGTACAGTCTATAGAAAAAAAACCAACCGGATTGGTGCTTGCAACAAGGAGCTGTTACAGTTAATGACCAGAGCTTTAACTGCAGTTATGGGGCATAAATGTAAAGGGTGTATTTGTGCCTCTTAACAGACACAAAATGCAATTAAAATGTCTGTCCAACAAGAAGAACAGGGCCCTTACATTACAACGAGATGCGTTTAGCCACTTAGATGCGTTTAGCCACTTAGCCATTGTTTAAATTCACCTAAATAGTGTTTTAGACGGCTAGCTGTAGTCTCACGCTAAAGTCCTGTGGGAAAAAAGGCAAATAGTCCAGTTGGGAAGAGCGTTGTGTTTATGAAGAGTAATCTCATTGCTCTGCTCATCGGTTCTCAGTATCGAACGTGTCCGAAAGAAATGGTTTTCGATTCTGTACTACTGATCCGAGAACCGCTTTACGTTCAGATACTCGCACATGCTCAGTATCAGCTGCTCGTTGTCATGTTAGGGACCTGTTCATGTTGGACAGACATTTTAATTGCATTTTATGTCTGCTAAGAGGCACAAATACAACCTGTACGTCTATGCCCCCAAAGCTGCCGTTTTAGCTGAGGGGGGGCTCTGGGCATTAACTGTAATAGCTCCACCAATGTTGCAAACACCAATCCGTTTCTTCTATAGACTGTACTCACCGATCAACATAAAATTAAAAATTCGCCGGAGTTGTCCTTTAAGAATGTGCATGTAAACGCACCCAGTTAATGGCTAAAATTGAGGGGGGTGGGAGATCTATGTAATAGAGACATCAGTATTGGTATCAGTGATGATGGCCTTCATTAAAAGTGCTTAGTAAAAAAAAACATGCCATTAAACAAATATTTAAAATACTGTCTTTATATTGTTTCTACAATATTTGGAGATTAAATGTAAAATTATGACGACATAAAATTATATTAAAAACTGTAGTTATGTGCAATTAATTACATGTGCGATTAATTACTTACATTTTTCTAACTGATTGATATCACTTATAAAAATGCAAGTACCAGTTTAGCACAGTACCTGTTTCTTTGACTGGTGGAAGTTCCTGTCGTCTGTCCGGCTTGACTTTACTGATGACAGCCCAGTCTGGCTCATAGCCTGGGTCAAACTTAGTTTCCTCTTCCCCTCCATCCCCATCCTTTCAAGGAACAGATTATAATGAGAAATTAAGAGAGAAATGGAGTTAAGGAACACCATTAAAAGTTTGGGGTTGGTAAGTTCTCTCATGTTTTTAAGAGAAGTCTCTTATGATCACTATAGCTGATTTTTTTTAAAAACCAAAATACTGTAAAACTATAAAGGTAATACAGTAATACAATAAGAAACAGTAATACTGTGAAATAATATCATTTAAAATAACTTTTTAAAGATTTTAAAGTGTAATTTATTCCTTTGACTGTAAAGCTGAATTTTCAGCATCATTACTCCAGACCAGTCTTCAGTCATATGCTTCAGGAAATCATTCTAATCTGTTATGAGATACTCAAGAAACATTTCTAATTATCAATTTTGAAAAATGTTTTTGTGGAAACCGTAATAATTTTTTTTCAGCATTTTTTGATGAATATGATGTTCAAAAGAAAGAACAGCATTCATTTGAAATTTTAATCTTTTGTTACGGTCACATTTTTGACCCAAAAAAACTAAACTAAACACACTGTTCCCAACCTTTTGAATGATAAAGTACATGTTAAGGAGTGATCAACCGATGTATCGGTTTCTCATTATTTAAAGGGATAGTTCACCCAAAAAAGAGAAATGTAATGTTTATCTGCTTACCCCCAGGGCATACAAGATGTAGGTCTGTTTGTTTCTTCAGTACAACACAAATTAGGATTTTTAACTACAACCATTGCTTGTATAATGCATGTTAATGGGGTGTTTTTCTATGAGAGCCACTAAAAGTGGCTTGTGATACATTAATGTCTTAAAACACGAAACAATCGGTTAGTATATTTTAGCTGACTTTATCATTGTGAATCTGTTGTTTTTGTTCATTTGTATTTTTGTGTGGGTGTGATGATTGACAGCAGGTACAGGGGATTGTGTTTTTGTGGGAGGGTTCCTATTTTGACTTTTGCTTTCCGTTGGTGTATTGTTTTGTTTTTGTAAGTTTAAATTGAAAAATTTAATAAATATATGAAACTATATATATACTATATACATAAACATGCAAATATTCAACATCTGTAATTTAAAAAATCAATATCGGTCAATCGCTAATGTTTTTAAAAAATTTCTTTGAACATGAAGTTGAATATTGATCTTTTTTTTATTTTTTATAAATATATATTTATTGAAAATTTTCCAACTTTAGCAGAAAACACAAAAACAATTTTAGCCACCATTAATAAAAACACAGACAAAAAACTGGCATAAGTAATAAAGAGCACGTTTAAACTAGGCCACTTAAGGGTAAAAAAAAGACACGAAAAGAATTAGGTACATTATTATTTCCCAACAATTATTTACTCACTTATGATTACTTACTTTCTGCAGAATAGTTGTCAATTCACTCCCATGAAGTCACAAAAGAGGTTTTATAAATTACAGTGAAAAAACACACAAAATCCAGCAATTAGCTGATCCTGATAAAAGCTCTAATTGTCACAGTTGTAAACATGACAGCGCTCTGTCAGGGTGTGAAGTTGCCACGGCTGAGGCTGAGACTACACACATTCATTCTGTATAAAACATACTTTTTTTTACCCACAAAGCTCAAATTCAAATTTAGTAAATACTCAGTTCCTGTACTTGAAAAGTAACTACAACAACATCTTACCAACCTTTTTAGTGTAAAAGACAGCAGGAGCATTTCTTCCATCATCCTCAATAGGGCTCCATTCTAGTGCCGGCTCTCCATCCTGTATGAGTTGAACTGCTCATAAACTTTAAATACTCTTTAAAGTTTTAAATAGGTTCTGTAAATTGTGTTAATAGATATTGCTAAAGACTACAGTATTTATATAACAACATTCATAATATATTATGATATAATAATAAATATATAAATAAGTGTTTAATAATAATAACAACATTAACAATCCTGCTAGTGTCTGTTGGTCATACCCGCTCAACTATCCGGATAAAGCCGGGGATGGTTGTGTCCTGATGGCTCCTCTTGGCATTGGTGTGGAGGTAAACACCCTCCTTCTCAAAGATCAGCTGATGAATTACATAATATGTCACACTTTCATAGTAGGAATGTCAACAAAAGCTATAGATGAACAATTTTAAACAAGATGTCTGTATTTGATCCAACGGTTTTGATAATATCAACCGCACTAAACCGATTTAATAAGTTCAAATGTCTGGCTTTTTCCCCTAATATCACAACAATAAAATAAACGTAGCTTTATTTGATATCTGTAGTGTACATTTCATAATACACTTCAATGGACTGATAATTCGGTGACAACATTTTTTTTCATAGGTCAGATAAACAACAAATAATCACAAAGGAGAATGCGGTAGTTTCAATTCGGCCACTAGTTTCTATAATATTGATTTACGGAATAAGCAAAGCTCTCTAGTTAACTAGTTTAACCAGTTACGTCATTAACATTTGCCTTGCTGAACGTATTACCCAATAGGCGCCATTGGTATTTAAAATCAGCCCATCATAAATAAATGACAGTGACTAAACCGTCAGGCTTGAACATGTCAGTCAGTCACCCGCCTGAGCTATAGCCTATGGCTAACTAGCTCCAGCTGTGGAAAACTGTCTTATCCAGTAATAATAAATCCGTGAAATGGTAAAATCCGCATATAGAGATTTAGGTAGTATTATGTCAAATGTGGCATCGTCTATATAAACTTACGGTTACGGACAAACACTGTCACTACTTACCTTGTGACTCTCTGGCTTCGCCTCCATTCCCCCTGTGCTCACGTAGTTTGACCAAAACAATCGCACTTCCGTTTTTTTTTCTTGGATGACACCGCCCACCTCCACATCAGCCAATCAGAGACTCGAAAATCATGACGTCCCCTAGGCGCTGAAGTGAGCACCACTGCATTTGTTTGTTGATATTAATAATACACATAATAATAGATTTTATTTAAAACGCACTTTTCATTCCGAAGAATCTCAAAGTGCAACAATGAAAAAAAATAATAATAATAAAATGAATAAAAAGTAAACATAGAATAAAACAAACAACCAAACACATGAAAGCCTTTATGAACAGAAAAGTCTTCAGTTCTGTTTTAAACTGGGTCAGGCTCTGTTCTGCTCTCAGCTCACTGGGAAGGTGTTTCCAAAGCCGCGGTGCAGCCGAGCAGAAAGCTCGAGATCCCATGGTATGGAGCCTTGTGTTGGGAAGAAGCAGGTGGCCTGATGATCTGAGGGAAATTACAACAATATAATATGTATTGCAAATCAGATATTAAAATCGTGAAGAGGATAAAAATAGAATAACAACGTTGTTGAAAGATTCCTAAACTATCACAAATTTGAATTTAAAATAAATACATAAAAATGTAACAATTTAGCTTACTTGTATTGTAAACAAGGGGGTTGATGCGGATTACAGTCTCAATCAATTTTGAAGAAAGACTGATGAAATTTGTCAGTCAATGCAATATTAATGACACCAGCTATTGTATAGGCTATTGTGTCTGTGGATTTTAAATAATAGCCTAGGCTATGACTACCTCTAGCCGTTTAGTCTGCACTAACGTTGGTTGCATATTGCACAGAGTCCAGTAAATCATTATATATCGTTTATTATCAGTTTCCTTCAATGTCACACACCTGCTCTCTTATTTGTACTTTCTGCACCTCTGCAAATGTGTTGACGCACGAAGATCCTGCTCCAAATGTTGCCATGTCCTCTCATTACGTTTATTCTGGGTTGTTGTTTGCAGAAAAATGTAACAAATTATTAATTATTATTATTATAAATATTAGCAGATTTTTCGGGATTTCTTGAGCGTTTCAATATGTAAATGTGTTTTCCAATGTAAACATTTATTCATTTGTTTTAATATAATTATTTAAATTCTAGTAGGTTGTATTTATAAAAATAAAAACAACAACAACATATAATTACTGAAAAGACTATATTGCTGCAAGTTGCAATTTGGTATCATTATTGGGGATTTCTCAAACTGGTGTCCAGGGACTCCCAGAGAGCGTGGTCATCCATGAAAATGTTTGGAGGAAAAAAATCAAACAATAAATAAATATAATAAATAAAATAACATGAATTAAGGATATCTCTGTGTGTCACTCAACAGTGTTTGGCAGCAGCGTCTCTACTAATAGCGAAACTAGTTTATATGCTCAAGAACATCGCTTTATCACTAAGAACTTTATCACTTTGCTAATGAGAAATGTCATTTAGCTTTTAAGTTTTTTAACTATTTTACTGATAAAATCATCAGAGCAGCGCTGACAACACGTTTATGTGTGTGTGTGTTTGAGTGGGAGAGAAAGTGGGAGAAACCATACATAGCCTAATAAAACGTAATTCCCTTTCGAGAGAGGTTCCTCGTATTACGTATGGGAAAACTCCTTTTCTCGAGAATATGAAGCAAAACTTTAATAAAGGTATCCATGTAAAGCGCAGTGCCGCTGAACGGCCATAACTCAGCGCGAGGAGCGCTCTGATTGGCCGGGCCACGGCAACTGCATGAACCTATGGTGAGGCGGCTGAGAGGAACGAGCCAATGGGGGGCGTTCCAGAAGCCCGCCGAAAAAAGGTGCTTATATTTGCATACAGGAGGCTATATAAAGCCCTGATTTCGCCATAGGTGTCAGATTTTATCTCCTTCAGCGATACCTTCGCTGACCTCCGGAAGAAGCAACCGCCGTCGAAAAGGCACCAGCGGAACCTGCAGCTGAGGACGACGGACTCCCTCTCCGCCTTCTCTGCCGTTCCAGCTACGCCATCCGGCGATCGTATCCTTTTATACTCTCTTCTCCTAAAAGAGCGCGGGGCGTTGTTTCAAATGCCTCGTATTTCCTGCGGCTCTTGCAGAGCTCCTCTCCTTGGCGGCGACCGTCACGTCATCTGCGTGGCATGCCTTGGACGGGACCACGCGCAGCTCGCACTCTCTCAGGGCGGCTGCCCCGAGTGCGATGAGATGGCGCTGCAGACCCTTCGGGCTCGCCTCGCCACCTTCGACCAGGTCCCTCCTCCTGCCGCTGGGCCGCGCCGCAAGAAACGCCGCGACCAGAGGCTGCCGGAACGGTCTGGCGACTGCACGCCGGATGACTCCCCGCGTGCCTCGCCATCGCCGGTCACCTTCACCCAGGAGGAACAGCGTCCCTCTCATGCAGCGGCCTGTTCGGTTTCCTTCGGTGGCCCGCCGCCAGAGGATGATGAGGACAGCCTCTCCACAGCCGCTTCTGGTAGCGAGTGGTCATCTTCTGTCTCGGAGCCCCCCGCTTCGACGCAGACCGCCACGAGCGCCAAAACTAACGTCGACGCGGAACTCATCCGCGTGCTCTCCAGGGCCGTGGAAGACCTCGGGCTCGAGTGGTCCCAGCCCGATGAGCCAACACGCAGCAGACTGGACGAGTGGTTCCTGGAAAGCCGCCGCCTCTCTTCTCCTCAGAAGCCCGCGCCTTTCTTTCCTGAGGTACACGACGAGCTTACGAAGTCGTGGAAGTCGCCCTACTCTGCTCGCGCCAGATCCGCTTTTTCCCCAGCGCTCTCCGTTGTCGACGGCGCTAAGGAAAAAGGCTATGAGTCTCTTCCACCCCTCGAGGAGGCTGTCGCCGCGCACCTCTGCCCGCCCTCCTCCTCCAGAGGATGGCAGTCCAGGGCTCAGCACCCGTCCAAGCCCTGCCGCACCACTTCTGCTCTCGCTGGCCGGGCATATGCCTCCGCTGGCCAGGCTTCCGCGGCCCTTCACACCATGGCTATCCTTCAGGTGTTCCAGGCCAGACTTCTCCGCTCCTTGGATGAGTCTGTCCCCGACTCCGATGTTTTGAAGGACCTCCGCAGCGCGACGGACTTGGCCCTTCGCGCCACTAAAGCCACTGCACAAGCCATCGGGAAAAATATGGCTAACCTGACGGTCTTAGAGAGGCACCTTTGGCTGAATTTGACCGAGATGAAGGACGCGGACAAAGCCTCCTTTTTGGACGCCCCCATCTCCACTACCGGTCTCTTCGGCCCGTCAGTCGTGGGTTTCGCGGAGCGCTTCACCGAAGCGCAGAAGGCTTCGCAGGCTATGAGGCATTTCCTGCCTAA
Organism: Pseudorasbora parva; assembly: GCF_024679245.1. Taxonomy (NCBI): domain Eukaryota; kingdom Metazoa; phylum Chordata; class Actinopteri; order Cypriniformes; family Gobionidae; genus Pseudorasbora; species Pseudorasbora parva. The sequence goes on from NC_090173.1 coordinate 30,849,923, forward strand.
GCGCTCCAGCTCGTCTTCAGGCCAGAGACGCTCTCGAGGTAGACCCCCGCCTTCTCAACCCGCTAAGCCGGCAGAGCCACCTTCCCGGCCTCGCTCCTCTTCTGGACCGCGCCAACGTTCCCGCTCCGCGAACCGCAGCAGTCGGCCTGAACGCCGGGGACCTCGACCCAGGATTGTGTTGAACCCCGAGCCTCCGAAGCCGTCCTAGCCGCAGGGATAAAAAGGAGATGGTCAGGTCTCGCCTCGGCCGGACCCCCATCTCTCCCTCCCGGTCTCCCAGTTCCCCGCACCCAGGTGACTGCCGACCTCAGTTTAGCAGCCAACGAGCCCGTTGTCAAACGCACTCGCCTGCACACAAACGCCGTTATCACGGCGACCCAAATAAATCTCAAAAAGAGCTTTTTCTCTGTAGTAAATGTGCCCACACATCAGTCTGCACTCCTACACTCATTCACCCCTCCCACCCATGCTATAAATGTCCCGGCGCCCACTCCACAGTGCACGCCGCCACACATAAGCACTACCCCCTCTATGTCTCAAGCACAAAATGGCAGCGCTACCGAGTTCCCTCTAGTAGGCGACCCTTATCCGCGCCGGCTCCAGCCGCTATCGTGTCGAGCTCAGGCCTGGCAAGCCATGCCCGGGGTATCAAATTGGGTTATGAACATAGTAAAAAGGGGCTACTCGCTACAGTTCGTTCGCAGGCCCCCGCGCTTTCGCGCCGTGGTCGAGACCTCGGTGAGAAGCAGCGTCAGTCACGTGCTTCGCACCGAGATTTTGAAACTGGTAAAGAAGGGAGCGGTGGAGCCCGTTCCCCCTCCCAAAAGCGAGTCGGGCTTCTACAGCCGATACTTTCTCGTTCCGAAGAAGGACGGAGAGCTCAGGCCCATCCTAGATCTAAGGCATTTGAACAAAGCTCTAATGACTCGCTCGTTCAAAATGCTAACGGTGAAACAGATCCTCGCGCACATTCGCCCTGGGGACTGGTTTTTCACGATAGATCTGAAAGATGCGTACTTTCATGTGCAGGTAGCCCCCCACCACAGGCCATTCTTGAGATTCGCCTTCGAGGGGCAGGCTTATCAGTACACGGTCCTGCCATTCGGCTTATCCCTGGCGCCCCGCACGTTTACGAAATGTATGGACGCGGCATTAGCCCCGCTCAGGCTGAAAGGGATGCGGGTGCTCAACTACCTCGACGACTGGCTAGTGATAGCCCAGTCCCGAGCAGAACTACTAACACACAGATCCTGGCTCCTCAACCATTTAGACTGTTTGGGTCTCAGGATCAATATCGCCAAGAGCTCGATGTCACCCACTCAAAAGATATCTTTTCTGGGCTTTGTTCTAGACTCGAGACTCATGAACGCGCGGCTGACGTCACAGCGCGCGCTATCCGTCCAGAACATGGCGACTTCATTCAAAGCCGGAACTCGCGTTCCCCTGAAACACTTTCAGAGAATGCTCGGCCTTATGGCCTCGGCATCGTCAGTGCTCAGGCTGGGACTGCTACACATGCGTCCCCTCCAGCGTTGGCTACGCGCCCGTGTCCCTCCTTATGCATGGAAATGGGGCCGTTTTCCCGTCAAAGTGAGCCACAGCGTTGTCAAAACTTTGGCTCCGTGGACGAGGACAGAGTGGTATCGGAGGGGCGTGCTTATGGGCACAGTCACGAAGTTGAAAGTGGTCTCGACAGATGCCTCCACTCGGGGGTGGGGAGCCCTACACGAGGGCAAGCCGGTCTCTGGCCTGTGGGCGGAAACAGAGAAGCGGCTGCACATAAACTGTCTAGAGATGAAAGCGGTCGCCTTATCGCTGAGAGCTTTCCTTCCACATATAAAGAACCACCACGTCTTGGTTCGTTCAGACAACATGTCGGTGGTAGCGTACATAAACCGCCAGGGTGGCCTGAGATCATATTCCCTTCACCGCATGGCGAAGCATCTCCTTTTATGGGCAGAGCACAACCTGAGCTCCCTGAGGGCGGCTCACGTGCCAGGTATTCTGAATGTGGGTCCGGATATGTTATCCAGGAGAACCATTCCCCCAGGGGAATGGTCTCTTCACCCGCAAACGGTTCTCTTAATTTGGAACACCTTCGGCAGAGCGAAAGTGGATCTCTTCGCCTCAGAAGACAACACTCACTGCCCAATATTTTTCTCCAAACGCAGGGATGCCCTGGCCCATGTCTGGCCCAGTCTCCCGCTGTATGCTTTCCCCCCGATCGCGATGCTACCACAAACCATCAAGAAAATCAGGGAGACAGCATCCGCGGTGCTTTTAATAGCCCCGCTCTGGAGGAACCGAACGTGGTTCTCCGATCTGATCCAGCTGTCAGACACAGCCCCATGGCCCATTCCGCTGAGGAAAGACCTCCTCACGCAGGCGAAGGGGGGGATCTGGCATCCCAGTCCCGAACTATGGGCCCTCCACGTATGGCCCATCAACTGGTATCGGGAAACCTCTCTGACAGAGTTATGAACACCATAGCGGAAGCTAGAGCCCCCTCGACGAGGCGGCTCTATACTCTGAAGTGGTCAGTGTTTTCTAACTGGTGTGCCGTCCGAAATATCGACGCACGCTCATGCGAGATAACAGAAGTACTCGCTTTTCTCCAAGAGCTACTGGACGCGGGTCGTTCCCCCTCCACGCTCAAAGTTTATGTCGCCGCCATAGCAGCTAACCACGCTCAGGTCGCGGGACATTCACTAGGGAAAAGTGAGCTCATTGTACGTTTTCTTAAAGGGGCCAGGAGATTGAACCCCCCTCGCCCCCCTTCGGTCCCTATTTGGGACCTCGCGGTGGTTCTAGACGCTATGAAGGGTCCCCCCTTCGAGCCTCTCCAGACCGCGACCATAAAGCTTTTATCATTCAAAACTGCGTTTCTGCTGGCTCTGGCCTCGGTTAAACGTGTGAGTGACTTACACGCACTCTCAGTGAGTCCGTCCTGTCTCGAGTTCGGGCCCAACAACTCCAAAGTTGTTCTTAAACCGAGACATGGTTTTATACCCAAAGTGCTTTCTACCCCTTTTAGAGCACAGGTTATTACTCTGCTTCCTTTACCCGTATCTCAGGGTGAACAGGACGCGAATCTGCTCTGCCCGGTCAGAGCTCTGAGACTGTATCTGGAGCGCTCCTCCCCCTTCAGGCAGTCGGACCAGCTGTTTGTCTGCTTCGGCGGCCGCACTAAAGGTTGTGCTGTCACGAAGCAAAGACTCTCACACTGGATAGTGGACGCTATCTCGCTGGCATATGAGTCTAAAAACCTGACTTGCCCTATAGGCGTTAAAGCCCACTCCACTAGAGGCATGGCCTCATCTTGGGCTTGGTCGTGTGGCATTTCTTTGGAAGATATCTGTGCGGCGGCAGGCTGGGCCTCTCCGTCCACTTTTATCAGATTCTATAAATTGGAGGTTCCAGCTCTACAAGCAGGGCTTCTCTCCATTTAGGCTCTATCTTGACCCTGGTAAACAGATTGCCTTTAGTTTTGGCCTGTACACTTCAGTCCTTAAGCACTTTCATTTATCATAAGATCCGACTATGTCCGATCAGCCGTTCAAATGAACCGACTCTGTCCGATCAGCCGTTCAAATGAACCGACTCTTCCGGTTCTTCATCCCCCCTTATAGCCGCCTCTTCGGTGTCTCGGGGGTTATTTACATGTGCTTGGGTATACTGGGTCAGTCAGCACACACGGCGCTTTACATTGTGTTCCCATACGTAATACGAGGAACCTCTCTCGAAAGGGAACGTACTCGGTTACTTTCGTAACCTCGGTTCCCTGAGAGAGAGGAACGAGTATTACGTTCCGTGCCGTGTTTATGCTTCTCAGGTATCGCTTCAGTCGATCTAAAAACCTGACACCTATGGCGAAATCAGGGCTTTATATAGCCTCCTGTATGCAAATATAAGCACCTTTTTTCGGCGGGCTTCTGGAACGCCCCCCATTGGCTCGTTCCTCTCAGCCGCCTCACCATAGGTTCATGCAGTTGCCGTGGCCCGGCCAATCAGAGCGCTCCTCGCGCTGAGTTATGGCCGTTCAGCGGCACTGCGCTTTACATGGATACCTTTATTAAAGTTTTGCTTCATATTCTCGAGAAAAGGAGTTTTCCCATACGTAATACTCGTTCCTCTCTCTCAGGGAACCGAGGTTACGAAAGTAACCGAGTACGTTTTGTGGCAAAAACATGAAAATAATATTGGTTTTATCCTATGCTATTTTACTATATATTTTGCCTTTGTAGGCTGTGGACCTTTGAAATATCTGAAATAGTTTGGCGAAGTGATGTGGACTATAATGCGGTCCAGACCTGCCTAGAACTACATCAGCTGTGCGTCTCCCTGAAAATAATTGCACGCTAGCTAATAGGGAACGTTCTCAGAACATTGGCTAACGTTCTCTGAAAGTTCTCTCAAAGATATCAAAAAACGTTCTTAGTTTATTAGAACGTTGTGCCAATGTTATTTACTATTGATTAACGTTCTAAAAACGTGAGCTATAAAACATTATTCTTACATTGTTAGTGGAACGTTTTAAAAACATTACTACATTTAAAAAGTATTAGTCATTACAAATTAGTCATACAGCTTTTTTCTTAAACTTCAGATACATAATTTGTTTATCCAGTGACAACTTAATGACACTTAAATGCTATTTTTGTTAAAATATATATATATATATTTTTTACAATCAAAAGAAAAATCTAGTAAACTAATTATGTATTAAATGTAATTGTAATATAAATATAAAAGTAAATTGTAAAAGTGGTTTTACCTTTTTTAAGAAAGATGAGATGTCAATAAACAAAAGCAAGTAGGCCTACTTTAAAGGAGAAAACTATTTTATTTGATCCTACTCCACACCCTTATAACAATGTTATTTAACGTTCTTATAACCTAATGAGAACGTTAATACAACGTTTTGCAGACTGGATATTTTAACGTTCCTAGAGCATTTAGAAAACATTTTTTATAACTTAATGAAAACCTTAGGGAAACGTTCTTATCACCTAAACTTGTTAGCTGGGTTAGAACGTTCATCAACCAATCAGATTCAATAATTCAATAGCCCCACAGTAGACAAAAAATAAGTTAATTAGAAATAAATTAGAAAAATAATACATAGTAGCCTATAACAATAAAGCAATTAAGCCAAATGTAATAGTGTCATGTAATAGAAACTATTTTTGTGTTTTCTGTGCTAACAAAGGAAGACATGAAAAAATGTCGCTTTTGGTGCATGTTTTTCATCCCACTTGCTTGTTTCTCTTGCACAATCTGGCAACACTGTCTTCTCATACTGTAAACAGCGCTGTGAGCGTTCGCTGCGCTGGAGTCTACTAGGGGAGAGACAGGCACGGGCAATAGGCTCCGAACAAAGGGTTTCATAAAGTTGGAAGTAAATGGCGATTGTGACAGAGGCTGGAGGATATTAAGAGGGTAAGACAACTAATTGTATTTCTTTCCTTCAATCAACCCGATTGATTGTGCAAGATGTTTAAATAGATTTTTAGCTGCATTGCTAACGCTGGATGGCCTGTGCATTCCACTTGGCCACTTACCAGTTAACTAATCAACAAGCTTTAAATCAGTTTATGTCGAAATGCAAATACCCCGCTGTTTAGCCACAGATTACGGCAGTTACCTAATAAAGCTAACAGTTTCAAACAAACAAACAAACGAAAGCAGCAGAAATCACGATTGGCTGTCATGTTGTCCATAAATTTCGAGAGATAGGCATATCCGTTGCGTGCAGGCACACAGGCAGGCATGCAGCTGCACAACAGGCATCGAAAATGATTTTTAGCGTTTCACAAAGACTGATAATCGTTTGGACAAGAACGTCACAAACAAACGTGTACGTGTGCTACACGTGCGAGGGAATGGAGGCGTACCCTTCAAACTGAGTGGGGGCCTGGGGGGGTTTGTGGCACAGGAGTCAGTTAGAAATCAAAATGTATGTTTATTTTGCCTAAATAAACCTGATATGTTTTCTTTTGCACGTTACATACATATTTCAAAAAGAATGTCTATTTTGTCTAAATAAGCATGATTATATTTTTATTACATGTTTGATTAATGCATATTCTCATTCTTTTTCTAGGTATCATCAGCAAGTGGTGGCGTCCTCCCATCTCTCCCCTAGTTCTCTCACGCACGCAGACACTGTCAACCATTTCAGATGTGCCTCTTTTAACAGTCCCATCAGCATCAACTAAACCAAGTTCTCTTTACCAAAGAGTTTTAACCTCAAAAACACATTTCATAAACGCAGACGTATACGTTCACACACGCCAGCGTTTCAGCATTCCAAAAAAACGAATTCCGAAAACAGTTCTACAGAGCCATAGGTTGTTGCATAAACACAGCATGGCCTCTGTCACCAAATCCTCTAACCCAGAGATCCCTGATAATCACAAGGAGAGCTGGCTGGCGCTGCTTGCTGCCGCTGAGGCTTACAGTCAGACGTCGGGTTGTGATTTGGCTATTTTGACCGCGTATAAAAAGTTTCGTCCCTCCGGGATTGAAGTGGAGGGAACGAGGAATAATTCCGGTACCTCCGGAAGCAGGAAGTTCGATTATGCCTATCACGTTTGGGGACAAGGGGCGCTGGCAGAGTCATCACGGCGATACATGGATGACATCGCAGTTCTGCACTCCACCACTGTACTGACGGCACATAGACACAAACGTCTGAATACAGAGGAGGGAGGAGCCAAACTTGGTGTGGATGTGCCGTCTGACAGGCTGGTGAGCCATGATTCGTTACTGCTGGGGTTAGGTGCATTTTTGATCGCAACATCTCATTGCATTCTGTGTCTTCTTTTCAAAGGGTTTAACAGGAGATGGAGTCGGGAATGTTAGTCCAAACATGAGGCTCTATTCTCAGAGTTACCCGTCCATCTACAGCTCAGCTGCTGCCATTGGCCAGCCAGGTGGTCAACATGGGAATGGTGAGCGTGAAAGGGAGAAAGTGACAATGGAGGAACGTGAGAAGGCAAGAGAAAGAACTGAAATTGTGGACTTAGAGGAAGAGGAGGAGGACGATGATGAGGAGGAGGAGGAGGAAGAAGAAGAAGATTTAGATGGAAGGAGACGTAACCTGAATGAATCTGCAGGTAAGTTCACCTGTTGATGAGATGGTGTTTGTCATTCTTTCAGGTCATTCATGAACTCAAATACACCTCTCTTTCTCAGGTGTCTTCTCAATGGATGAGGATTCTCTGTCCCGGGACTGTGAGCCCTTCTTTGAGTCTGATGGGGAGGAGGAGAGCACTGATGGTGAGTTATTTTTATTATTATTATTATTATTATTCATTTTAAAATAGCAATGTAATTAGTGCACAATTACCATCGCATACCTGTAGCTAATAGATAGGTGCGTAGGACGAAGGATACCCATATCCAAAAATCTCAATAAACCAACAAAAGGAAATCCCCTACACTATAAATACTTGCAAAAATAAGAAACTTTTTATTAGCAAAGTTTTGGTCTCATGAGCTTCATCAGGCATATATATAATGTTCAAAATCCATGGCATTTAAAAAGTTAACATGACCAATCATTGCAGAGAACCATTAATTAGTAAATCACACTCAATGACTGAATGTCTCATTAGCAAAATCATTAGTATCACAACATCATACATGCACAAGTATACACACATTTTAGATACACAAATACATATATTTAAGTATCCATACACACATGAATGGCTACATTAACACATGAAACTCTTCTTCAATACACATTATAACATCACTTTAAATAATGCTTCATCATTCATACCCATAGATGTAAATATGGGTCTGAATATGGGAAAAGAAAAGTCTGCAGAGTAAAAATCCAAAACAACTCACGTCTCTGTAAGAGCAATTCAATATCGCCTCCTCTAGGTGACACACTCACTTTTTCAATCCCACAAAACCGTATAGTAGTGGGAAGTTCAGATCATTTTACTGACTCGGATCTTTGAGTCTCGTTCAGCAAAATGAACAAATCTTTTTTTGAGTCATTTAGTTCATTTCAGCAAAATATAATTAAAATGACATGTTAAATAGCCCAACACATCTAGTACTTATGAAAATGTTGATTACATTTGTAAAACTAAATAAAAAAAACTACAGGGTACTGCAACCAAAGCCAAATTATAAGAAACTGAAATGTTTAATTAATTGATTAGTTGTTGGGTCAGGCTATTGCAGTCTAACTCTGTTAGTTCACCTCACCTCCTGAACCGAGACATTCTTTCTTTTGCAACTTCATATTTATCACGTTTGTTCTCCACCTCTCGTGTCTTTGAACTCCTCAAGACCTTAGTTGTCGACTCGTCTGTGTCTGACTCTGATCAGATCTGGGGCTGGGCCGCCTGGACCGTATGACACGGCCCCGGAAACAAAAATGATTAGTTCATCTTTTGAGTCTCTCGAGTTCGGATTCGGCCGGTTCCGAGTCTTTCGTTCTTCCTGTCAGTCCCATAGAGTCTATGTTGTCAAAAGCGGAAACAGAAAAGTTTTAGTTCTTTCGAGTTCAGGTTCGGAAGCTTTAGAGTCTTTCGTTCTTCTTGTCAGTCCCATAGAGTCTATGCTGTCAATAACGGAAACAGAAAAGATAGTTCTTTTTAGGGTGCGTTCACACTTGTAGTTCGGTTAGTTTGGTTCGTTTGGTCCGGACGAAAAAACAAAAACAAAACATAATAGTCCTGGTCCGCTTAGCGTTCACACGGGCATTTTAACAGCGAACCTAAAGTTACCGAACCAAAGGCACAGGGAGACGGACACAACCTGATTGGTCGGCTTATATGACGTAGGAGCTCGCTTACCGAACATTCAAAACAATGCTGTGTGCGGATTACACGCGCGGGCATTTTATGCGTATACATATGGCATTATTTTTTACCAGAGAACTCATGAAGAGCTCATGAAATGTTCACAACATTCAAAACAACGCTGTGTGCTGGATTAAACGCGATCATTTTATGCGTGTACATGTGGCATTATTTTTACCCGCTGAGAACTCATGAAGAGCTCATAAAATGTTCAAAACATTCAAAACAGCAGCAGGATTTCCTCCGTTGTGCAGAAAAGAGACGGCCGTTCTGTCGTCTGTACCTGCTAATAATGGGCAACACAGGAACTTTGATGAGAAGAGCCAGGTATGCTTTTTGTGTGTTTTTTCTAGCATTTTCGAAACATGCTCGTCTGACCAAATATTGATTAGGCACTTCCTCGTTGCTCCACGTTTGCCCTCTAACGTTAAAATTACTCATTTTGGATACACCGATCTTTCCGCGTCGTCAAATCAGCTGACTATGTGTCGCTTGTGACATTATCTTGTGACATTACGAGTCGTTCGTTCTTTTGTCACGTGACTTGTCACCGTATTGAGCACTAGTTCACAACCTTTTTAGTAACAAGCACATAGTTATTATTTTTTTTTTATTTATTTTTTTTTTTTTTTATATAATTCTCAGTTAATATCAGACATATACAAATATGGGGAATATATTGACTATTCAAGTCTAACATCACAAATTCAATTAGACTATTACTAATTTTCAATCAACTGTATTTTATTTTTCTCTATTGAGTTGTTATATAATTTTGTTGTCCTTGTGTTATTAATGAATAAAAATCAGTAAAAAAAATTAAAGAAGATGTTATGTATTTTAGATTCATGTATATTTTTCATTTATTCACTGTTCGTTAGTGTTATTTTAGTGTTTTTTTTTTTTTTTTTTTTTTTTTAGTCACCTAAAGTTTGAAACCTACACCTTTGTGACATAGCTTATAGTGTATAAAATATACACAGCATGCATACAGCATAGACTTTATGGGACTCACAGGAAGAACGAAAGACTCGAAACCGGCCGAACTCGAAAGAACTAATCTTTTCTGCTTCTGCTTCTGACAGCATAGACTCTATGGGACTAACAGAAAGAAGGAAAGACTCAGATTCATAACTAGGCATGTGCCGATATCAATTTTTCATGTTGCGATTAATTGCTGAAGTTTTATCACGATATTGAAATAAGTTGCAAAAAAAAAGTGTGTTCATAGCATAACAGCTTTAAGAACTATTTTTGTAATAACAAAAATAACTGAATGTTTAAATACAATAGTGCACCAAAAATATATACAGCTCTGGAAAAAAAAATTAAGAGACCTCTTAACATTGAGAAATCAATAAGAAATCAATGTTATGTGGTCTCTTGATTTTTTTTTTCAGAGCTGTAAAAGTACAATTTTCAAACAGATTAAAGTGCAAAAGAATTAGGCTATAAAGAACAACAGGTAGGCTAACAAATAAGGTCTTGTTATTTAATGCATTAACTAAGATTGAGCAATAGCTACATTTGGTACAGAAAGTATAATGTTTTTGTTAATGTTAGTTAAGAAATACTGATCATTGTTAGTTTTATCTTAGGTCCATAAAAAGTTATTTTGATTTGATTGTAATGTTATTAAACAGTAACTAAGAAATTAACATTACTCAGAATGATTAATTCTTTATAAGTATTTTTCATTGTCAGTTTGGTAATAAAGTCGGATGTCTCAAAGTTTTAATGAACAATAACAAATAATTCGAACAGTTCTAATCATTAGGGCATGTTGTAGTCCAGATTAAAACATACAAATGTTTAAATTTGAAAATAAATAGCCTATTAAGTCTTTAAGTATTAAGTATTTGGTGCTGTGATGAACAACATTGAGATTACAAAAAAACAATGGCTGTTTTAAAACATAGACAGTAAAAGAAATGGACAGAGCTATCCCATTGCCTTCTACGGCCTTAAGTGATGTCAGTATAGGAGCACTCACTTCCTGATGGCTGAGCGAACTGCGCAGGCTCAGACTGAGCTTGACGACGTAGATGTGACGTGAGCCTCCTGTCTGACAGCTGTAGGTCTTCTTGTGGAAAGTGAAATCTGAATCACGTTGTTTAAATATTTTCTCCCGTTGCTTTTGGCTCACTATGGGCTTCTCCCCATTCTTCCCCCTTTATCAGATTTTATGTCTCCACGTCCCCCCGACTGTCTCATAGACAGTAAAAGATTGCCTGCGAGCGTCTCCTCAGGTCTATACGGTAATTTCTCAACTGTGCGACAGAGTCGCGTTGGTTATGACGCAATAGTTAGCCTATTTTTACAAAAACAGCTTCTACGGGGCGATAGTGTAAGATACAAGGTAACGGAGCCTTTTATGCATTGTCGTGTTTCTTTAGAAATAAACAATGGACAGATGGAGTCTTTAAACGTCTCAGATGTAAAGTTATTCACTGTCAAAGTGACTCAAAAATGAATGGGAGTCAATGGGATGCTAACAGCAGGTGATGGCTTGGTTAGCAATGGCAGCCCCTAGGGGTGGAACGCTTTCCGAGTGCTAGATTACCCCCTTGGTTTTAAAAACTACACACGTTTTTGTTTTGTTTGCGGGTTTCCGGGGTAAGCGCTGCATTCTGCAGTTCATCAGCGCCCTCTGCTGTCACTGAGCAGCACTTCAGCAGCGCGTCTCCTTCACCGGTTCAGTCATGTGCAAACGCACGTTGGGCTTGTTTATATCTGAGCGCGTGTCCCTTTGACAGAATACAGTGGTGTTGAGCATTTATATGGTTGATGGGCAAAGTATTCTTGAGTGCATTATAAAAAAATTCTAAATTGGTAATAAATTATTATTTACGATATTTTAAAGTGCCCACAATAACAATATCGTGCATATTCATTTTCGTGATAAATCGCATTATCGAAAATCGGCACGTCTATTCATAACCCATATGTTGCGTAATGCGCATGTGCGGTCAACACAAAATGAACAAATCACTCTTTGAGACAACTCTGTAGTCCCGAGTCATATTAAAGATTTGTTCAAAATGAACTAATCATTCATGAACGACACATCACATCATGATTTCATATTAAAAAAAATGTGCTGCAACCGGCTAATTAACATCTTTTCTTCTAATCGAACTCTTATGTTCACTAATTTTATGTTTTAGTTGACGTGATGTTTTTCCAACATAACCAAGTCCACACGGACACCGGATCAAATATACAACATCTCTAGATTTCCTTTTATTTGTTTATTAAAATAGGAATGTAACAAATGCCAACAAATACTTTCATGTTATGGCACATATTTTAATGTGTAGACAGTTAAAACATTATAATATGCAACATTAAATAGATAGGTGTTGTTTTAGTTTGACAATGTTTCTGTTTTAAAAGATTATTAGTGTTTTAAAAGATTGACTTTACTCGGTTGTTAGACTGTTATCTAATTGTAAAGATAGGGGAAGTAAGCACACGCAAAAATATCTTCAGCTGATACAGGAACACTTTTGTTTAACAGTTTGGTGTCAGTATTTGTATACTTTTAATGTATACTTTTATTTATCAAGGACACATTAAATTGATCAAAAGTGACAGACACGTGCATAATGTTATATAAGTTTTCCATTTCATATAAATGCTGTTGTTTTGATCATTTTATTCATCAAATAATCCTGAATAAAAAATGTCATGGTTTCTACAAAATATTAAGCATCACAACTGTTCTCAAAAATGATAATAATAAGAAATCATTTTTGAGCAAAAAATCTTCATATCAGAATGGTCTCTGAAAGATCATGTGACACCTGAAGACTGGAGTAATGATGCTGAAAATCCAGCTTTGCATCACAGAAATAAATTACATTTTAAAATATGTTCATATATTTTACAATATTACTGTTACTCTATTTTTGATAAAAATAAATGCAGCCTTGAGCATAAGAGACTTATCTCGAGTGCTGTCTGGTAACTGACAAGTACCAACATAACTAATAATTCATAGTTTAAAATCCTTATTCAGTAATCACAAGCGATTGGTATTATTGGAAACCCTGTGTGAGTTACAGAGAGTAACAATGTCTCTCCATGTTTTATGTGCTGTTCAAAGAGATCATTATCTGAGTTGTGTCTGACACTGGAACATAAATGTGTATTTATTGCTGTTGTTCATATATTTATAATATGTTTTATTGCTCTATGTCAGGCTCTCTGAGTGAAGATGCCCCTCCCCCTCCCCGTGGCTTGGCAGTGGGTCACCTGGTGTCTCGCTCATCTAACCCCATGTCAATGGCTCGTTCACTACCTGTGTCTGTACCTGTGTGGGGCTACAGGAACAACCATGCCCAGGGTGACTCCCATAGTGGAGAACGGGTCAGTTACACATCCGTTTTATACATGCCCTCATCTACAGTACATGTAACTCTTTCACCAGCTTTATAGAGATCAAATGGATTTATTTTTTGCAGATTATGTTTGCACTTTTAATACAAAGGATGTGTTAAATTGTAGGTAGCAAAATTGTGCTACCAACTTGGATAACTCATTTGGCCAATATTGTATGTATGCTTCACACTTTACTACATTTTTAAACGATTCCATATAAAGTGGAACATGGGATAGAGGGAAATGTATGCACTACCTTTCAAAAGTTGGAATTTACTGTACTTAATAAATATAAATAAATATAGAAAAAATAAATAAATATATTAGGGATGCAATAATACAGTTAGTCCACGGTTCAATACATACCTCGGTTTTTACCACGTTTTTTTGTTCAGTTCTGTTTTTTCCTATTTTATTCTTAGGCTACAGGAAAAGAAAGAGGTTAAGGAGAAATTTGTATCATACAAATTTGTTTTTATTGTAATACTCTTTTCATTATTTTACTTAAAAGACTTGAAAAACCTTACTTAAAACTAAAACTTTACTTTAAAAAAAAACAGTACACGTTCCTAGTGTATTGTATAATATAAAATAAATATATATAAAGATTTATAGTGGCAGCTATGAGATGTACAGTAGCATTTAAGTATGAAATTTAATGAATGTAGGCTAAAATTAAAACTACATAGACTTCAATATACATTGATTGAAAGCTACTGTATTATTACTTTATTCAAGAGCAGTGAGTGATTTTTTTAAATTTATTTTTTGTCTTTGTCTATTTTAATACCTGTAATACCTCTATAATTTTAGAGGTGAACTGTCTCTTTAAAGGGATCCCCTGGTGTTGAGACTTGTATGGCTTAATATAACATAAATTATGTCTTTTACTGAATTATGTAGTAGAAAACCCATGAAAGATCTACGTTATTTAAAAAATCGATTTTATATTTGGACCATGGGCGGCGCCATTTTGTTTGCGTTCTAGGTTGATGACGTAGATTGGTTGAACTCCTCAATCAGCTGGCATTACCCGTAGCTATTTTTACCACAACGCAACTCGAAAATTGTTTCAGAGTTAAACAAAACCAATGAATTGCTTTGTAATTGTACTTAAAACACACTCAAACATACATGTGCACACAAACTCACCTACACAAACAGATCGGCGGCCGGGCACACACACCTGACAGACGTTGTCTCAATCGAGATGTTGGGCTGCTCAGTCTCCATGACAGTAGCTGAATCCGAAATCGACCCCCTATACCCTGAAATAGGGCATTATTTGAAGGGACGGCCATTTGTAGTGTTGTCCGACACCATAGTGGACATGTTTGAGTGCAGTCATTCAGTCTCACGTTGCACCGCAGTGTACAGCCGATTTACAACAGCTGTCCGACTTCACGCACCCAAACATACATGTGGACACAAACTCTCTCGCTCACACAGACTCACACACACCCCAACAGATCGGCGCGAACACACACACACACACATATGAGGCGCGAACAGATCGGCGCGAACACACACGCACTGCTTGCGCGCATACATCACTATTCCCTGTGTTGATATCATAGATAGACTGTTGATATGCAGTAGATTAACTGTAATGCCTAATGTATCCAGCAGAGGGAAATATCTAGGTAGGATGATGGGATAAGTTAACGTGAGGAAGAGAGGCAGGATGTTTTGGTGATGATGCATGGGATTGGTTTGTGCATTAAAGTTTGAGCACAAGCTCAGTGAATTAACCTCAATCTTTAAACTTTCACTTTTAAGACACAAATTACTTTCACTACTTTTGTTCACTAATACAACTTGAAGGAGTGAATGAAGACGATCGAGTGCGTGAAGTCGGACAGCTGTTGTGTGTAAATCGGCTGTACACTCGTTATTGCGGTGAACGTAAGACTGAATGACTGCACTCGAACATGTCCACTATGGTGTCGGACAACACTACAAATGGCCGTCCCTTCAAATAATGCCCTATTTCAGGGTATAGGGGGTCGATTTCGGATTCAGCCCCTGTCGTGGAGACTGAGCAGCCCAACATCTCGATTGAGACAGCGCAGTCTGTCAGGTGTGTGTGCGCGCCCGCCGATCTGTTTGTGACTTGTGTAGGTGAGTTTGTGTGCACATGTATGTTTGAGTGTGTTTTAAGTATAATTACAAAGGAATTCATTGGTTTTGTTTAACTCTGAAACAATTTTCGAGTTGCGTTGTGGTAAAAATAGCTACGGGTAGCGCCAGCTGATTGAGGAGTTCAACCAATCTACGTCATCAACCTAGAACACAAACAAAAAGGCGCCGCCCATGGTCCAAATATAAAATCGATTTTTTAAAATAACGTAGATCTTTCATGGGTTTTCTACTACATAATTCAGTAAGAGACATCATTTATGTTATATTAAGCCATACAAGTCTCAACACCAGGGGATCCCTTTAAGGACAAGCATTCACAATCACTAGTCTGCGCTGCTAAGACTGCCTGCGTTTATATATGTTGTGTTTGACAGTACTGGCACAGTAAGACTACTTAGTCCAGTAATCACGTGTCTGACAGGCGCGCACGCTCAGCGCATGTAAAATGCGAATGAAATGTTTAACTGGCAAAGCTTTAAAATGCGGCTAAACACCCTCTAACTTGATATGATTGGATTTTTGCTCATATCAGCATGAAGACTCACAAGCACACACAAACAGAGCCGAAATAAACTGAGATAAATATTTAAAATGAAGAGAAATAGAAATAATTAATTAAATGCAAAACCTAAAAAAAAAACGCAATTCACCAGCGCATATTGAACCATGAATGCCGTACTGAACGGTTCAATATTATATTGAGTATTGTGCCATCCCATATATATATATATATATATATATATATATATATATATATATATATATATATAATTGTAATACGGTTTGTAGATGGGAAGGAAGGAGGCGGGAACCGGCGAATGTTCAACAAACATTTATTCAAAATAAATAAACAAAATGAAAGTAAAACCGCGGGCAGCCCCTCACGGACGACTGCCCGCAAACACACAAAATAAAACGTGGGCAGCACCTCACGGACGACTGCCCACAAACACATAAACAAAACATAAATTCCAGGCCTGGTCCTCTCTCGTCTTACGCTGTCCTTGCTCCTCCTTATATGCTCCAGTCACATGGCCGCGAGACGAGACCGGTGTTCAACGCAGCTGGCACTCGTGAACATTAATCACCGGCCCGCTCTCGCGGTCCCTCGCCCCGCTGCCTGTCACACCACAATAATATATATATATATATTGTTTGACATCTTGTGCGTCAAATACAGTGAAAACTGTTATATTGTGAAATATAATTTAAAAACTTTTGTTTCAATATATTATATGAAATGTTGAAAACAGTTGTGCAACTTGATATTTTTCTAGAATTTTTTGTTGTTGTTGATTCTTAGCATTTGATACTTTTTTGTAAGTGTAAAAGTCTTTACTGTTACT
The DNA here is from genome assembly GCF_024679245.1 of Pseudorasbora parva. NCBI lineage: Eukaryota > Metazoa > Chordata > Actinopteri > Cypriniformes > Gobionidae > Pseudorasbora > Pseudorasbora parva. The sequence goes on from NC_090173.1 coordinate 30,866,622, forward strand.
ATTGATCAATTGCTTACTTGTTGAATAAAAAATATATATTTTAAAATCTGACCTTAAACGTTGAATGGTGGTATAACTATAGTTTTGTTCTATTGCATAATATCCATAAAAAATCATTTATAATTAAAAAGGTCCAATCGTAAACTATTTTACAATATTCTGTATATTTGTATTGACTCGTTAGCTTAGCCACATGCTAACGTTTTATTCACAAATTAGTGACTTATTAGGTTCCCTTTTATTTTATGTTTATTTAGACAATGTCCCATTAATGATGAAAGGGGTAACTTTAATATTTCAAAGTATTGTGATAATTCCACCTAGAAGGTATTTTTCCACTAGACATTTTTCACTAAAAGTGCATTTAAAATGTTTATTACATTTCTCATAATTTTGTCATATATAAATATTTTGCTTGATTTAAAAAAAAAAATTGTTTAGGTGGGCTGTGCAGACCTGGACCACATAGCTGCCAGTATGAAGGCCCTGCTGGTTCCAGGAGCCACAGATGGAACAGAGATGTTTGGAGCACTGCCGCGACCTCGCCTTAACACGGGCGACTTCTCTCTTAAGCATTGAGAGGAGACAAATGTGTGCGTATGTTTGTTTGAGCATGCATGAGAATGAGCTGTGAGCTTGGATGTGTGCGAAAGTGATTTTTCAACAGAACTGGTGAGTTTAAAAGACAAGGTTTGATGGATGTTTTTAGCAAAGATGTTGCCAAATCTGAAGCTTCTCCTGCATATCATTAGTATTTCTATGGCGTTAAAAGTGGCAAAATCTTTACCAAGCCTTCACATCTGCAGCAGAAGGGGGAAAGGTTTGATTAGCATGTCTTAATTGGAGAATTTCTTCTGGCTTTGACTGGATGGTAGTAGCAGACATTTGTGCATTTCATTGAGAAACACTAACAGCAAATGTCATTACATCGTTACAATACTAATCGTGCCCAGTAACTGTCCTCTGCAGTGTGGGATTTACTGATAGTATATGAGCATATTTACACACTGAGACACTTGCAAATCCATCACTAGAGAAGCCATGTACATTAGCAAACACTACATGTTCTTGGAAATCTAGACTACTGCAAATTCAGTAGTGTATATTCCTTGGCAGGATAGCCAAAGCTGACTAGATGTTAATGTGAATGCTTGCAAATGATGTCACTCTCTGCCTGTGTGGACTCACTTTTATTTCTGACACTGTCCTGAAGACTTTCTGAATCAATGCTTTGTAAAGCAAAAGGACAATGAGAGGACAAAGCTTTGAAGAAAAAAAACACCACCAAATGTTTGGGATTTTTTACCCAGAAATTACTTGTTTCTGCATTATAATGGATTAATGTGCTTTTACTGGATATAAATGCAGGAATATGACACGTATAACTGTTGATTAGTTTGATAACTTCTCTAAAAAAAATGTTTGCTAGACTGAAGGCTGAAGGATATGTCAAATATGAGGGTTTACAACACTACACATGTCAACCAGCTGTGTTAATCTTAAACATTTCACAACTGTTCAATGTTTAAGCAAATACGTTTTGAATAAAAGTTGTTTGTTGTCGAATACTGTTGCCGTTTCGTCTTTTTTTTAAAGTTCATTGTTTTTGTTGAGTAGAGTAGACTCTCTGAGGAAAGTGCTTCCTGTGCCCAGCAGAGGGCGATGTTGACTTTTCATGCTGTTTTTTAATACAGTTACTCTGCCCCTTTAGTCTATGAATTTAGCGAGCTACAAAAAATGAGTAATGACAAATCTTAATTTCAGACTCATTCCCACTTTAATGCTGTTAAATGGCAGAACATCTTTATTAGTGTAGAGCTATGATCTAATGTAGGATAATTTTATAACAAAACAAACAAACAAAAAAACCTTTTAAATGACCACCAATGGAGAAAGATGATGTTGTGGCTCCACATGTTGCAGTTACAGCATCTAGCCAAACCTTGAGTAGCCCCACAAGACCTATAACTGGTTTTAATGTCAGCAATAAAAATAACACTTCACTCAACACAAATGAGTATCATTATGAACTTGTTTATTAGATCATAGAGATAAATATTCACTAAAGTATCTGCATTTGTCATCACATGGAATATAAAATTAATACAGTATCTATTCAAAGTCATTAGTATAAAGATTAATGCTACACCAATTCAATTACTGGTTAAAGTAGCCTACTAAAATAATATATTTTGAGGAAGCGCACTTTTGAACCAACCTAGTGGTTTGCAACAAAGGCAGATTCAGGTTTAGAATGCAATTCTCCATTTACCGTTTCATTTTCATTATTGTAGTTAGAGACCTTTTTTGGGGGGTTCTTACTCCCTACCAATCAAAGTTTCCTGCATAGCTATCCTCTTCTTTTCCTTATATTACCCATACCCTGTATATCTTCCAACCCCTCCTTCTCTTTATGTATTCACCCCTTTACTGATCCTTCTTTCGGATCAAGCAGTAGGAGTTCCTGCCCACCCAGAAACCAGGGAAGAGATTCTCATTTATGTTGGATGAAAATCGATGAACCAATTTGACCTCTTTGGAGCCGTTCTCTCCCTCTTCGACTAGGTAAAACTTGATGATGCCAGCTGGCTGGTCAAGGTAGATGCTGATGATGGGGGAGAGGGGAGCCTGGAATTCTACGTTCTCTCCGTTGTGCCAGACATGGTAGCAAGATCCAGCCCAGCCAACACCCCATGACAGGTCATTCTCTCCCAGGCCACATGGGCCATCCTTAGCTTTCCTCCCTGCACTTTCACATGCTGCCCCGATCACCACCCAGCCTTCACATTCCACCTCCCAGTACCCACGTCTGCCCAGAAGACTCTCCTTACACAGCACCTTCAGGAGGATATTGTGAAAGTCAGTTATATTCTTACTATATCTAGACTATGACAGTCTTACAGATTACATTCTGCCAACATTTAGTTACCCTCATGTCTTTTCAAACCTGTATGACTTTCTTCTGTGAAACTGTGAGACGAACTGGATCAGTCTGATTTGCGAATGAATAATTTAGACTGGTCTTGTAAAGAAAATCGACTGATTGATTTAAAAGATGAGATTCAAATGTCCATTTGTCCACTTGAAGCCCAAGTCCACTATGAAAAATAATAATAATAATAATAATTCTGAGATAAAATGTAAATTATGACATAAAAAGTCGAAATTATTAGATAAAACATCATATGAGACAACAACTGAGAACTAGATAGGCCATGCCAAGACACACTTTAATGTTAGCTCACGAAAGCCTGGCTAAAACGCTTGAGAAAAAGTTTAAAGTTTGAGCTTTTAGTTTGGAGTAGTTTGAAGTTTGGAGTAGTTTTAAAACGTGAAAGTTTAAAGGTAATAAACATATATATATAGAGAGAGAGAGAGAGAGAGAGAGAGAGAGAGAGAGAGAGAGAGAGAGAGAGAGAGAGAGAGAGAGAGAGAGAGAGAGAGAGAGAGAGAGAGAGAGAGAGATGCATGTTGTTACCATGTTTTAACACATTGTTAAAATACTTCACCATATTTCTAGCTTGTATTAGCATGTTTTAACATGTTGCTAACATGACTTAGCATGTAGCTAACATGCATTAATATGCTATTAGCGTGTTTTAACCAAGCGGCAACCTCCCCCAGTTTCTGTTGAAGTCAATACGGAAGTGACTTAAACTGCAGTTCACCGACTGGCCACTAGGGACAGGCTACAGAAGGGAGCATAATCTAATTGAGCTCCATGTTAAAGGGTTACTTCGCCACTTTTTCATATTAAACTATGTTATTCCCTTAACTAAAACGAGTTGATACATCCCTCTCTCGTCTCAGTGCGTTCACTTAATCTCTCTGACGCACCGTGATGATCTGATAACATTTAGCCCAGTTCATTCACTATGGAACCAAACAGAGATCAAGTTAGAAGTACCAAACACCTCCATCTTTTCCCTATTTAAATACAGTTACACGAATAGTTGAACGATCAAATATGGTGACAAAATAAAACGTGGTACTTCTCTAATCGGATTAAAAAGTCCCACCTCCTTTCTCCATTTTCTGTTATCCTAGCGTAACGGGCGATGACACGCTGCCCAAATGGCAACAGCTAGCTCGTCTCTACTTTTCACTTCAAAACTGCTCTAAAGAATCCTATGGGTGACGTCACAGACACTACATCCATGTTTTTTGTCTGTTTTTAACCATGGTTTTAACATGTTGCTAGCATGAATTAACATGTTGATGGCAGAATTTAGCATAGGGGTTTTCAAATTACATGATGCTAAGGAACCCCAAATATGATGATGCTACTAAAATCCATCTATTTATTTATATATATATGAAAAAATATTTAAACTAGATACACAGTAAGTGTGACATTATAAATGCAACATATTTTCTAAAATTAAAAATTTTCCAAAATTAAATTGGCTATACTTAAATATTGGATATATAAACCTGAAGATTTTCTTTTATTAATAAATGTATGTAATCAGCTTATGTACTGTGTTAAGAAGACTGCTTTACAACCCCAGTGAGCAAGATAAAGGGGACTAGAGTGAGAACAACTCACTTGAAAGATACCAAGGAAATATGCAAATCTGGGAACTATGTAGATGGCAAGAAAGGAGAAAATCATTAAGAAATGAAACAGTTTGAATGTTTGGTAGACTTTATCCATTTTTGCTTTGACTTTTTCATCTCTGAATTTTTCTGGGGATCCCTTGGAACCTTCTAGAGAACCCCTGGTTTGAAAAACTCTATTTTAGTACATCACTAGCATGTCCTAAGGTAGTTGCTAGGCTTTGCTAGTGATAGAAATGTATATCAGTCTGTTTTGGTGGTTCTAGCCCTAGGAAAATGATTTCAAAATCATTTAATTTTGATTTCATATTTCATAATTATGACCCCCCCCCCCCAATCAGTACTTAATATCTCACAACTTTTATGTCATAATTATTTTTAAGTCATTAATCAAATGTTTATATGTGAATAAATATTTAAATGAAACATTGTGTACACTTACATTGTGTCTCTTCAGAAGATATATTAAACATGGATTAATTCATATAAATTACTTTTACAATGTATTTCAGTATTTTGTGAAGCTTGAACATGTTGATTACGTAATGGATGTTCAAAACAAATGTGAGGACGTTAATTTTGTTCTGAAGATGAATGAAAGTCTAGGTTTGGAATGACATGACACATAAATGATGACACAATTTTATTTGTATGTGAACAAACCCTTTTAAAGCATAAACATTAAAACAATACTAAAAGAAAGAGTAACATGAGCTGATCTAAAATACATTTTATATTGTACTACAGATTGAACCTGTGAAGAGACAGATACATACCTGTGGTGAATGTTCATATCTCTCTGGTCTGTCCAGAACAGGACACACTTCCTCTGACATGCGTGAGACTTTGGCCCCACCTTCTGAAAGCCACAACATTTTCTGAGCAGTTCTGTCATCCAGAGAAAGATTTATCCAGTCTGAGAGAGAAATAACATTTCAGAGGACAAGCGGCTATAACATTTCAACAAAGAACTGTCCCATTGATGCATACATTTCATCAGCTCAGCTCTAGTATTGGGCTCAGCGATGTTGGCCTCATACGGTGGTGCCTTTGCTGTGATGAAAGGAAGAAGAAAGAGCAAGAGGTCATTACCACAGCTACATAATCCTATTTAAATGTCAGCTGTCTAACGAAAGCCAAGGCTTCATGTGATTTGCATTGTATTGTGATCCTCTCCTATTTACACAGAGAGGTGTAAAGACAGAAGAGGTGCAGAACTCACCTTGAAAATGTCACGGTAATGATCACACATGCAAACCATATTGACAGATTTACATGCTATTTTGATCTAAGTGTCCAGATCTGTTCTATTTTAAGAACACAGTGTCCTCCGATAAGACCTAACGATCGTTAGTGAGATGGTTTTTCAGAATCAGCTTGGTGAAATGAAACCGAGGCTGTGAAGGGAGAGACGCGCATGTCCAAAAAAGTGTTTTTGGATTGTTCTGCTGACAAAACACTGCAAAATATCTTTCCAAGAAATTTTAGTAGACGAAAAAAACTCCAGACAACGCCATGTTCACCCAAAATTCTGTCATTAATTACACCTCATGTTGTTCCAAACCCATAAGACCCTTCGGAACACAAATGAAGATATTTTAGATAAAATCCGAGAGCTCTCAAGCCCCTCCATAGACAGCAATTTAAAGGGGCGACGAACTGAGAAATCCCTTTTATAAAAAGTCATGGTAATAGAAAAATATCCTGTATGTTTCAGAGCTGAAAACCTCCTTGTTAGTAAAAGAAAAGCTTTTATAGACACCAGGCCCAAAAAACGAGACTCTCAAATCAATGATGTATAAAAACGGTGAAATAGAGATAGATGTGTACGCAGCTTCTGTAGCCCCGCCCACCGACTTGTGTTACCGAGCAATAAACACGCTGAAGAAAGCAAGATAATCGTTTGTAAACAGAACACATGTCGACACTGGATTTGCAGACATATTGAGATATTAAAACACAATGCTGTGCCTTCTATAGGCCTATTGGATACGACAGGAATGGTGCAGCACATTTATGTGAGTAAAATGTAGCATTGTTACAGATCGTACTGATTATGTGTATGTGACGTGTCTAACAGAGCATGCTGTCACAGGCTGGAGAATCCTTTATTTGTTGGTTCATTGCGATTTGGGATCAGAAATCTTCAGTGAAAGCAAAGCCCAACGTCCCAGGGCTGTGTGTTTTCCAGACGGGCTGCCAAAACTGACTACGTCGGCAGGATGGGGAATCTTAAATAGTGAAATAACATAATTTCTTGATCTCCGTGTATGCTTCACGCTTATATTCAACAATCGGGCAGGCCAGGTAATAAAAAAAGAAATCAATCACGGGTTGATGAGAGATAAATCATTGTGCTTGTGTTTTGAGACTGAGCCCCATCAGAGAATTGACTCTTCGCTAAGACACGAAAACTGTCACAGGCCAATCGTGCCTTAGCAACCGTAACTAGGCGCGGAAGGTCTGTCAAGCTTTTAAGTGAGGGAAAAGCCGAAGCGTTGTCTGTATGGATTGTGCAAATATGGTACCTGGTATCCTAAGAGTTTGGATGGAAGGTGGATTTTTTTTCCTTCCCCAAACCTAAAACCCAAGGTGAGATGGAACGCTAAATATAAAAGGGAGAATCGTTGCAAAGTGGTCAGGCTAATGTCTCGTTTATTCCACAAGATTTATGGATAAGCTGTTTGATTTATAATTATTTGATTTTTTTCTAATTTCACTTGCTGTGCATGAACATACGTATCAGGCGGCTGCTTATTGCATGGCTTTAGCTTCAATTTAATTAAATTATTCTCTAATTGGTTGCAGTATGCTATGTCTTGGATATATCATGCGAATGCATACGGCAGTCCTTTTTGTCTTGTTTTCTCAGATATTTCAAGACCTGTTTGCCAAAAATGACTAATTATCTCCTTAGAAATGTCTGACACTGGCGCATACTGTAATAGACATGCCATGCGCAAAGCTTGACAGCCGCAACAGTAGGCCGAAGGAGGGCATGGCTTAGCGAAGGGTCAATTATTCTGGCTGCTTTCAAAACAACCCTTCCCTCATGTGAAGGGAGCAGAAGCTCATTATATATGCAAATCTTATCCAATCATATCCTTAAGCGTTTACTAAGTCTTCCGTGCAGCCCACCAAAACCCAGCGTTCAAGAGAGAGCCTCAAAACCAGTGTAGAAAATAGCCTGTTATTTATTAGTTATGATGTTTTTGAATGTAAACACCATGCAATCGTCATAAGTTGACCTCAGGAGGCAACAGTATTTAAAAAAGCCAGTTCATGACACCTTTAATTATTACTTTCAAGGCCCAGAAAGGTAGTAAAAACATTGTTAAAATAGTACATGTGAAAAAGGGGGAAAATAGCATTTTCCGTGCAGCGTTTTTGAGTTACTGCAGCAGATGCTGTTCACGTGAGCACGTGACGGCTGTAAACTGTGTTGGAGACTGGCACAGGTCACAATGAATTTGTTGCATAAAGTCTTTATTTTTGTTTGTTTTTCCGCACAAAAGTATACTCATCGCTTCATAAAATTACGATTGAAACCATGGAGTCACATGGACCATTTTAACAATGTGTTTACTTTCTGGACCTAAGTGTTAATGTGCTGTCAATGGAGGGGTCAGAGGGCTCTCGGATTTCATCACAAATATCTAAATTTGGGTCCCGTCGATGAACGAAGGTCTTGCGGAATTGGAACAACACGAGGGTAATTAATGGTGAGTAATTAATGACAATTTCACAGCCTTTTTTCATTCATATATGGCGCTTATCTGATTATGGTCTATAGGGGGCGCTCTGGTTAAGAGGTGGAGGTTAACAGTAAACAGTTCAGTAAAGCAGGACTGCATCGTTCACAAGTAGCCCACCTGCTGGATTTGCTTCTGCTCTTGATCCTTTTCTCCCTGTAGGAGTGCAAATTGACATCAGTTAATATCAGAGGTTAACCTCAAACCACTTTAAATGAAGCAATGGGCAGTTGTAAAATTACACTGGCGCTATACACAAGCAATCTAGATTCTTCCTTTTCCATACATTGCTTTTCTGATCCCCCTTCCTTACCTCTCGCGTGCAATGTATCACCCTATGGTATGCCATTCATCTACCCCCACTGTTGTTAGCACTGAATCATATAGTTTACCCATGCCTGTCAGGGTTTAGGTTACATCTAAGAAGCATGCTAGGCCTAAACTTACATTCACCATGGACACACATCATAGGCTCTGACAGCAGTTTCTAAGAATACATTTTTGTTTCTGCCGCACTTCACTTCCATGGTGTTAGTGGCGTTGGCATGTTTATGTCCAGCACTGTTTGCAGGTTTAACACTTTTCTCTCTATTGTTGATTTTCACAAGCAACTTCTCAGAAAACCATCTGCCGTTCCTGGCTCATGCATTAGCACTCACACATTTTTCCCCCCTTCTTTGGCTAATGTGGACATTAAATTAGTTGCTCCCTTAGTTTATCATAATGCTGAGTGGCCTTAAGTGTATTGGTTCAACTTGTTTGTTAATTGCTGCAGCAGATTGGTGCTGGAAGGGTCACTGTAAAATTTACAACTAGACTTCCACATACTATAGTGTCCTGAAAAAAGAGCATTGTTGTGGCTAAAACAGAAAGGTTGCTGGTTTGAGCCCTGCAAGTGTTATTTCTTTGGATATTTTAATGGCTGTATTGGATTGGACAGTGCAGAGATTAGAGAGGAAACCACATGGCAGAGCGAGAGGAACAGGATCAGCAGCGGACCTTGAGCTGGGAATCCAACTCAAGTTGGCGACATTTAGTTGGCGTTCCTCTATATATCAAAGCGCCGAACACAAGGCTATCGGCTCCGCAGAAATATTTTTTTTCTTGTTTTCCAGGTAAATATCTAGAATCAATTAACTGAACAGAGAATGTACCTTTATATAATTGTTATACTTTTTTTTTTTTTTTTACATATAATATATTTTGTGGTTCAAGTGCAATGTTCAAAACCAGTGAAAAGTATTTACACTTGCATTTTTACCTGAAATGTTCATACATTTTGCAGTGTTATATTTATTTTAAGGTATACTGTTAACATTTTATTTGAGATATTTTTCTATGTTTTTAGATTGTTTGGTACCTTATTTTGTAGGTAAGCTATTGTTAGATCAAAAGACTTAAACACAGGTTTTTCATTACACGTTACATGTAGTAACTGAAGTAATAACTCTAAATGACGCATTATTACAAGCAACTAACCCTAAACCAAACCCTAATACTAACCCTAACAATGTACAAGTAGTTAATTATCATTTCACAGTACATAGTGTATAATTACACTTTAACATGGCATGTCACACGTTTAGCGTAGGGTTCTGTTGTCGGCTGATTAAAAAAAAAAATCTGAAATTGACACCTTGAAGAATCTGGTCTCACTTTCAGTGATACCAGATACGATCAGATACCCCCCCAAAAAATCATCCTGTCAGTAATTCCTCAGTCACGTTTAAGCAAGCCTGAGATGATGGTAAAAACAGTTTATGCTTGAGACTCTCTTTTGATTGGATGAGCGGTTTGGGCCGTGGGAGGGGACAGAGGTGACTCACTATAATAGATCCTTGTGACAGCGTGCACCCCTAAGTGATCGGGTCAGCTGTGTTCCAATGCGTACAGGACGGGCACTTTTGTACACCTGTTCAAGACCCCCACCACTGTCTGTGATCTTGCTGACAATCATCAAAAACAGAATGTTCAGTACAATCATCACCAACATCATCTTTTATCAACCTTCAATTCCTTCATATGTGATACATCTCAAAGACACACATGCTATGACAAGTAGGCCCTTGAGGCCATCAAGTAATTATGAGATACAAGCTCGTACAAATGGAGGATAATGAAAAATGGCGGTGCAGTCATTAATCTTTGTTAATGTGAAGCACATAAAATTAAGCCTTAGAAATAATCCATGTGCACATATAAATTCCATCAATGACTTTAGACTTAAAAAGGCAGATAGAGGAAGGGATGGTACAGCGTCAGCAACGAAGGGAACAGAAGGGATCATGGCTCGAGATTACAGCAACTGCTGCTGACAGGTCACTCCATCAGTCATAGCCTGTTTCACCCTCTCTTCGGGACCTCTCCCTTATAGGGGCTGGTATGGAGGAACAAGAGGGAGGGGTCGAGCAGAACAGCCAGCATACTATACTATAACCATGGTCATGAAGCAGAGCTCCAAAATTAAACAAATCTGAAAGATGTAAAAATGGCTGATGTCAAGTCTCTGTTCACGCAATTTGAAGCGGCACGTTTCTTTTCATACTGACAGCTCTTCAGGTTAGGGTTTTTCTCCCTGGTGTGAGATTTAACCCTTGTGTTTTGTGACTGGTGACTTGGTGGAGAATAGCCATGAGTGGGAAAAGGCTGTAAACAAGAGCTACATGGAGGAGGGGTATATGGGGGTCGTTCACCAGATCAACACAAAACTGTAAAAGGTTAGGTGCAGATCAGAAGACATCAGCAATAAGCACTGCCAATTAATAATAATAATAATAATAATAATAATAATAATAATAATAATAATAATAATAATAAATGTATTAATCTGTATTTTTGTCTCGTTTCCAGTAAAAAAACCCCCAAAAAAACAGAAAAGTTACTGGTAATTTTAAAGAGAATTTCTTCATTATAACATTATACATATGCACCTTATTTTACACACTTTTCTTTTAAAACATTTTTTTAATTTGCATTTAAAACTAGACAAATTTATTATACATGTATTATTTGTTTGTTGGATTTATTAAACAATATTGTAATTTATAATTGGTGAGCTTTATACTTATAAATAATGAACAGATAATAATTTTCAGACACTGTAAAAAATTTGTGGTGGTTTTTGTTGGTTTAACTTAAAAAAGTAAGTAACCTGGTTGCCTTAAAATTTTGAGTTTATTGAAATTAAAAATTTGAGTTGATACAATGAAGGAAATTAGTTTAATAAATAGAAACTCAAAATATTTTTGTATCTGAACCACATAAAAAATGTGATAAATCATGACAATAGCACAATTGGGCATGTTTCACTGCATCATCAGAAATAACACACACATAATTACCCAATATGCTTACAAAATCTTTTAATAATCTTTTAATAACAGTTGTCAAATCTCAAAAAATATTCATTGTATTAACTCAAAATTTTAATTTCAATGAACTTAAAATTTTAAGGCAACCAGGTAACTTTTTTTCTAAATATTTTTTTACAGTGTGGTTGTTTTACATTTGCACGCACATAATTTAAGATAACTTATCTAAAAAAAATGTCTTACAAAAAATAGTGCTTAAAATATACATTTACTTGAGAAGCACAATTTTTATAAGGCTGGAAATAAAACAAAACACTGTTAAAACGTAGACGTTTTTGACAAGCTTTTGGATGAAACGGATTTGGTTTATCATTTGAAACTAGATACTACTAGAAATCAACTTAAACAAAAAAATAATAATCAGTGCAGGAAGTTACAAACATGTCTCTAAGAGTTAATATTGGACTTTGAACTTGACCTCTTTTTAGCATCGGCAGCTATGTTGATGACCTCAGGGTCTTTGCTAGGCTTTGGTGTCTTTGGCTCGTGATGACAGTGTAGAAAGCAAGTTGTTTGTGTTGGACACGTCTGTAGCGTGTCATGCCAACCCCTGCCATGCATTCAGCCGTTGCTGGCACATTGGTATGGTTCATGTCTGGTGGTTGGATCAAGGAGATGCTATGCATGATGATTTGAGAGGGAAGGCGATGGATATGATCTCGCCGGCCCCTGAGTGTTGAAAACTACATGCTGAGTGGCGGCCCTCTGTTGATTGCTTACTTGAAACAGGCCCGATGGAAAATAACATGAACAGACAGATGCACAAATAGAGGGATTCATGTCTGTAAAGGGAGATTTCGGAGGTGTGACACATTACAGTCCTGAGAAAGACATTCTACCCGCTTGGATAAGATACATTCTCAGGTATTTAGATCAGATCTCTCTTAACATTGATTGAGTTGGTTTCCATGCTGACTTAGATTGCTGAGAATTACACACTCATGGTGTCTCATGAACTTGTGGTGTCTAATCTTGCGGGTATCGCAATGCCCAACCTACACCCAACTTGGCTAAATCACAGAAGGCATAAATAAAACATATGATAGAGGTGCGGAGATGAGTTACTGTGGGGTTTTACACTTCATTACTCCTGTGATCAAGAAGGCGCCATGTCACCATTGATAAGTTCATTACAAATCAGAAGGAGCCTCTTTTCAACTTTTAATAAGGTGCAAGAGGGTACTAACAAGGTGAAAGGCAATTCTAAAAAATAGTTATATATAATATTATATTTAGTGCTGTCAAAACGAGTAATTACGATTAATCGTGTCCAAAATAAAAATGTGTTTACATAAATGTGTGTAGTGTGTAAAATTATTATGTATATTTGAATACATACACATGCATGTATATTTATTTAAAAAAATATAAATAAAAAATATACATTTTTGCATGGATATACTGTGTATATATATATATATATACATTCATTAGGGCTGCACGATTAGTCGTAGTCGTATTTTAATCGTGATAACGATATCTGCTTCTGTCTATTGATTTCAAATAATCGTCACGATATTAGCCCACTCGTTATTTCATCCTCAAAACGTGTTTTTTCTTTGGGGTTTGCATTGACGAGCCTCCGTCATGCTTGTGGTTGCCAGATGCAAAGAGCTTAAATACCCCAAATATATTTTCTATATATTAAGCTTTTTCTCCTTAAAAGGATATACTTTCTTTTATATATATATATATATATATATATATATATTCAGGCGCACCGGTGTGAGATTCTCATGAATGGATGTGTGTAATACAATTAGAATAAAAACTACAACTTCCAAAGTGCATCAACACTGAGAAACTGTTACGTTTCCTACTGCGATCAAATGCTTTTCATTCCTTCAGTCAGCAGAATAAGTGCAAAAACGTGTGCGACGGACTAAACTTGAAACAACGATTGTTTACAAAGTGAAATGGGCAGCCATGCGCACTTTAGCTACCAGACGCCTCGCGCTGATGATTTACAGCCAAATTAAAATTTAATGGAAATACCACATTTGGATTATCATAAACAAGCTCGAGAAATGAACAGATGCTTGGGGCAAAAATGCCATCAATAATGTATTAAAGGTGCAGTATGTAGTATTTTTGCAGTAAAATATCCCAAAACCACTAGGCCAGTGTTATATATTTTGTTCAGTTGAGAACTTACAATATCCCAAATGTTTCCAACTAATTGTAAATTGTGAGAAAATTGCTATTTTAACTAAGGACCGGGACGTTTCAGCATATAGCGTCTGAGCGAGTCGCCTGTCAATCGCGTCATATCTGCGTTACCCTCGGTTTTATTCTGCAGAAGCACTTTTCTCTTAGCAGTGTGAACATGTCACAGCAGTGCCGAGCGAACGCACAGAGGAACGTCATAACATAGTTTTAAACACACATAAATGTATCTGATATGATAAAAAGAGCTGCTTTACCTGACCGGAAAAAGCGGAAGTGCGAGCGCCTGGCGACTGTGTCCCGTCCCGTCATAATAAAATTCCCGGTACTCGCCTGTGTTTGTATAACAGACCACATGTCCCAAGATACTGCGCTCACACTTGGCGTCATCAAACTATTTGTACCTTTGTTTAGAATAGGCGCCCTCCAGTGGACAGAAAGTTGTATAGTGCACCTTTAATAATATATTTAGAAAGCCCTTGAGTTCTTGAGTTTAATCTTTATCACACATGCTGGTTAAAAAATTACTAAATGTATAAAATGAGCGAGTATATCATGAAGATTTTTTTCCAAACCGTGTTTTTGTCCTTTCCTGAATCACTATGGTAGGCTACACATAAAACAAGTGTTTATATTCTTGCTGCGGATTAGCAACATATCTGCGCGACTCGCCATAGACACAAACAGAGAGAAGCAGATCCGGCTACAATGTTTTTCCGCAACACGCATGTGGTGCTGTTTATGTTAAATGGTAAATGGACTGCATTTATATAGCGCTTTTAACAGACCCTATGGCCATCCAAAGCGCTCTACATTTTTGCCTCACATTCACCCATTCATACACCGACGGCGATGTCAGCCATGTAAGGCACCATCCATCTCATCGGGAGCAGCTGGGGTTAGGTGTCTTGCTCAAGGACACCTCGACACTTGGTCAGGTGGAACCGGGGATCGAACCACCAACCTTTCGGTTTGTAGACAATCTACATGAGCCACTGCCACATTATGAAGCGCCAGAGCACCAAAAGTCACGGCTTAAATGCTTTTGCTCCGAGTATTGGTATGATTGCATATGTGATACTGATCTTGTACAAACGTCCAATAGACAAGTTGATATTAAGTAGGCTAACAACGTTTTAGCCACAACACTGTCTATTTGGTGAAAATCAAAGCCACACCAGTCCAGAACTGATTCGCATCTCCAAGCGATTCGATTCAAATGAACCTGTGTTTTGAACTATTGACTGAATGAATTCCCGCCACCTACTGGCGGTTTTATTTTCATATTTATACTTTGCATGGACTTTTTATTTTAAAATATTAAACTTTTAAAGTTTAATTTGTACATATTTCTAAATTCAAAAGCTTACATGTAAAACATTCATACAACATTATTTAAATTAACATTTAAAAACAACTTTTCTATTTTAATTTAAGAAATTGACAGATGATGCATACATTTAATAAGATTACAAAACATTGCTCTTATAATGGTAAAAAAACGTCCCTAGACATCAGTTTAAAGGGACACATATCGTCCTGTAATGGGAAAGTTGTTATTGGAATGCGTTTGATAGATTAGAAAGTACTCCTAAATTGTTGACTGTGCTCCTAAATTTTTTTTATTAGGAGCCTCCTCAAAAAAAAAGTTAGCGTAAAGCCCTGATATATTAACACAAACTTTTATTGTGGATGTGATTAATCATGATTAATTGATTTGACAGCAACAATATTATATTATATTATATTATATTATATTATATTATATTATATTATATTATATTATATTAAATGTTATTATTTAATTTGATGTTTATCATTATTTTATTTTAATTTAATAGAACATTATGAATAATATATTTAAATTGTAATAAAAAAAATTACAAATTAAAATACAAAATTAAATTCTAACTAAAATTGAAATGAAATTAAGATCAAGAGAGAGTGGAAGAGAAAGAGAGAGTTGTTGATATGACAGATGAGCTCGAAGTGTTAAAGTAGAAGGGCGAAAGAGTTACCGTGCAACTAACACCCGAAAGCAGATTCATCTGGTGAATGCAGATCGGTTCACTTTTGTACATATATCAATCTCACTCTCTGGTATTGAACTTGGAAACATTTAAAATATGTATTTATTTACTTATAGTTTTGGGCATGCACAGCATACCGTTACAGAACATGTAAAAGCTGAGTAAAGCATAGCTACAAAGCCTTGTTTATGTGTACACATGTTGCATTTGACCTCTTAAAAGCACTTTAAATAGTATGTATGTGATAAGACTGTTTGAGTCTAGAGGATCTTTGACAACATGCTTATCTTAAAATATATGCAAGGCCAAAAGTGAGTGGTCTTGTATGTGCATCTTTCCTCTTATTATAATTTGTTGTTGAAAGATTGAGTAGAGCAGCTGTTAAACTCTTTGTCTCTGTAAAGACTATTATTATTTTCCTGTGAGATGTTAAGCTGTGCACAAGAGCCTGGAGAGTAACAGTATGACAATAATCTCCAAGGTGCCCTCTCCTCTTTCCTGTGTACCTCTGATCTCGGCTTTCTCAGAGTATATACAACTCGCACAAACTGTCAGAATAACCTTCCATCAAGTCAGCATTGTGGTGACACTTTTAGTTTGGGTACTGTCATCAGTGCTGTAAATACTGCAGGTCCTAAACATGTAGACTCGGTTTGAAGTGTCTAGGAAGATGCGTGGATGCATGACCAGGTGCATTCCATATCCGAGATGAATTATTATTACTACATATCAGACACTGATCACACATGCACACATGTTTACTTAGCTATCTAAATGGGGACATTCCATGAACTTTTTTTCAACAAATGAGGACATCCAAATTTATCTCACTACATAATTTGCCCAC
This sequence comes from Pseudorasbora parva, assembly GCF_024679245.1. Classification (NCBI taxonomy): domain Eukaryota; kingdom Metazoa; phylum Chordata; class Actinopteri; order Cypriniformes; family Gobionidae; genus Pseudorasbora; species Pseudorasbora parva. Next base: position 30,883,348 of record NC_090173.1, read on the forward strand.
ATATTGCTCACAAATATGGTTACGCACTCACACACACATGTTGGTCTATGTGATTTACAGAGACTCTCCATAGGCGTAATGGATTTTATACCGAACCGTATTTTCTATCCCCCTACACTGCCCCTATCCCTAAACCTACTCATCACAGGAAACATTCTCCATTTTTACTTTCTCAAAAAAACATAATTTAGTATTTTTTTAAAGATATTTGAAATATGAGGACATTTGAAATGTCTTCATAAACCACGTTTATGGTGTAATACCAGTGTAATACCCATTTAGTTTTAAATTTGTGTCCTTATAAACCACATAAACAGGCACACACACGCACGCACGCACGCACGCACGCACGCACGCACGCACGCACGCACGCACACACACACACACACACACACACACACACACACACACACACACACACAATATTTTCCTTTTCTGTTCCAATTATGTTCCAATTATCTGTTCCAGTATTTGTGAATGTAATACGGTATATTCAAATAACTTATTTGTTTTATGTCCATTTTACTTTGCAATTTGTTACTTTTTTACATAATGAAAATAAATACAATTATACCATAACCATATATATATATACTTTGTAGGCTTTTCCTCAGGCAACTACATTTTCTGCTGCCATCACTTAGGTGACCTTTGCATTTTATGTTTTATTATTTTATCATTCTTATTTCTTACTGTCAATTTTCTCTGTCAGTCTCCTTCCATATATATCTATGTAAAATGTGTTTCTATAAAGCGCTGTTTTACAAGTTTTACATATTTATTTCATTCCATACAACTAGAGACATGTGATATTTATATCTCATATTATTAAAAAGATCATCCAATGGTGCATTTGTAGCAAGTTACAATTCTAAGCTTAATTGAGGCAGAAAGTTACAAAAAGGTGTTCTGGTAGATATTCTGTTCAGAAGATAATACATTGAAATAGGTGAGGCAATGAGCGCAGTCCTTACCTGCCTTCTTTGCTTCAGGCATGATTCCGTTGGTGCTTGGGGTACTACTGGGCATTGCAGGGGTGGATGAGCGTCTTTTGACTCCGAGTCTCTCGGTCTCTGGGTTCCCTTCTTATTCACTCTGAAAAAAGGGGGAGGAAAAGACACTGCCTATATGGGGAGGGGGTCTATAGGTGGTCGAGGTGGACACGAGGTTGATTCTGTCACTTAAACCATGTGTAGTTCACGTGTAACATGAAATGAGCCAATGCCGCACACATACACACATTTGTCAATAGTTATGCAGCAGAATTGAAGTGCAAAAGTTTCAAGAACATTGCAGGGTATTTTAATTTATTTCACTGAAAGTGTCTTGTGCAAAAAGTGTTTCAAAAATGTTTGTTTATGCAAAGAGAAGAAAGAATAGGTTTTCTGACCCTAGAGTACAGCAGGGCGTCTGACATTACACTCACATTACTGACACGTCTGAAGGACATCGTCACACACAACCCGAGGATTTTTCGCCTTACTTTTTATGTTGTGGGAAATGTTATGTATCCACAGCAACTTTGCTAATACCAAGATTTTGGACTTGCTAATGGACCTGGAGGGTGTCATAAGGAGCCAAATATTTAGACTAATCTTATCTCCAAAACACCTCAAAGCAATGCACATTGAAATGAATGATTTACTAAGATTGCTGACACTTGGCTGTGGACCTTATGTCATACTTCATGAGGCCATCATATCTTATAATAGCCTTAATGGAATAAAAGGATCATAAAAACAGCAAATCTGTGCTAACCTGAGGTGGATCCACTCAACCGTATTACAGCACATTATCGCTCGGTAATGAGAGACATTTATTAATCTATGACTTTAATGCTTGAAAGCAGACTGTCGATTATGTAAGTATTTGGCCTGTCTTCATTCCTGATAAATGAGACAGGTGTATTCCTCGTCTCTCAGCCTGTCATTCTTTTCACAGTCTTCCTCTTAGCACCTCTGTTCTCTCTTTAACATGGTAATAAGAAACAGCTTCCCTCCACAGAACCCTCTGTTTCATTACCTCCTCACGCTTTGAAGACCTGTAAGTTAGTCAGTAGAATTTTAATAGGTGGCAACTGTAAGCTATCTTTAGCTAAATCACAGTACATTGTGTCGGTATGTGAATGTATAGGATGTTTTAAGAGACACTCTAACCGTACCTCTCAGAAATAGCATTGGTGGAATGACAATGGTTTGTAGGCTAACCAGCACAATGTTTGTTTGTCTGTTCTGCGTAAATCAGAAGTAACTAGTTTTAAAAGATATTCTTTCTCTTTCTCTCTCTCTCTCTCTCTCTCTCTCTCTCTCTCTCTCTCTCTCTCTCTCTGTGTGTCTGTCTCTCTCTCTCTCTGTCTCTCTCTCTCTGTCTGTCTCTCTCTCTGTCTCTCTCTCTCTCTCTGTCTCTCTCTCTCTGTCTCTCTCTCTCTCTCTCTCTCTGTGTCTGTCTCTCTCTCTCTCTCTCTCTCTCTCTCTCTCTCTCTCTCTCTCTCTCTCTCTCTATATATATATATATATTTATGCAGAACAGATCAATAGCAATAATTACAGTAATAATAATAATAGCACAAATGCAATGTTAAGTATTATATAATAGTATATAGGTGTGTGTTTTGTTAAATCATTTTTTTATTAATTATTATATAATGATTAAATAATATGTAATTTTAATAATTTAAATTTATAAGTATTATATATATATAGTATTATATATATATATAATACTTATTATATTATTTAATCATTATATAATAAATCATTTAATATTATGATAAAAATATATAATTAATATAATATAATATAATATAATATAATATAATACGGATGGACAGACAGATGATAGAATGATAGATAGGATGATAGATGGATGGATGGAAAGACGGATGGTGGTCACACATAGGATGTGTATTGTTATATCAGACCAGCATTTTCATGTATGTCAATAGAGCAAAATCAAAACTGTGAGACCTCACTAAACCTTTGCTCTAAAAAGATTTTGATGAACTATGTGGGCTCTAAGTAACAGGAAGTCATGGAGACACTGATCAGACAGGATGTGAGATTTATGACTGACCACTGAAAGAGGCCTCTCCTAAACAGAGGTTTCCTTTTCCTCCAGTATTTATGTTCTCTATTCTCATTTGCTCACATGCATATTTGAAGTGGGTTTGAGTTCAGAATCAGACTCCGTTTTATATTAGCGAAGGTCACACACCATGGTAAATTTCTCCCTGAAAAAAACAAGAAAAATTCAGTCTGAAAAAATTTGTTCAAAAAAATACAGTGGCAGGCGGAGAGCAAAAGAGTGAGCGGGAGAGAAATGCCCTTACGACGCCACACACCACTGTTCTGTCTCAGTTTCAGCCATGTGCTTCTTGGTATCCACACATTCATCAGGGCCGTGATGATAGTTCTGCACTGAATGTGATCTATTTGTAGAGAAGTTCACAAGTTACCTAATACCCAACATTTAGAGAGGGCTAAAGGCTTGCGATTCATAAAGTCAGATGTGCAATGCTTTAATTCTCATTTGCTTAACAGCTAAAGCCGGAAAAACAAAATCATGGCCCCCTGCTGCGCTGCCTTTTGACATGGTACATTTTAGACCACCAGGACTGTTTACAGAGGCCAGTAAGCACAAAGCTGTCAGACCTTGGCATACCAGCAGATCCCTTTACTTGCAAATGACTTTGAAATTAATTCAAGCTCTCTTCTGCTTGCTTTAGAGTTTTACCATGACTTTGACTTTGGCCTGGACACAAAGAGACTGACAGTGATTGATTGAGGTCATTGACTTGTCCTGCTCCATGGGACTACAAAGTCTTTCAGAGAACATGGGTGGGTGGTGTGGTCAAGGGTTTAGAGGAACACGATAGAGTGTTGTCGGTACTGAGCCTTGTAAGATCCAGATTTACCACATACTGCCAAAGTTATACATGAACGGACCCAAGACAAACATGCCAACAAGCTGAGTATGACTGACAGCTGACAAAGATAGACACAGAAAGGAGACATGAGCATATGGTCTACGGGAGTCGATCTAGAACATTCTATCCTCAGGTTCACTTCTGTTTACAGCAAACACACTTAACAGCCGCATGATTAGCAACAACCTGTGAAGTAGCAATAAGCAATGAGAGCGGATGGATCTCAACCACCTGTGGCTATGAGATAACTTTTGATTAACTTTGATACAAATTATGAACTTTTTTTAATAATCATTTGTATAAAGCACCCTAATATATTATTAATACTATATTGTTGAAAGTCAGACTTATAGAAAATAGCTTACATTTATGTACTACTCGGTTTCAGTTTGTGTCCCTTTCACGTCACCTACATTATTGTTGTTCAAAAGTTAGTCTGTAAGATTTAATGTTTTTAAATGAAGTCTCTGTTGCTCACCATTTGAATAAACACACATACAGTAAAAACGGTAACAATGTGAAATAGTATTACCAGACCACATACGGCATCAATTACAACATCATGGCTACATAGAAGAAGGATCCGGGTACTGAAATGGCCAGCCTGCAGTCCAGATCTTATACCCGTAGAAAACATTTGGCACATCATAAAGAGGAAGATGCGACAAAGAAGACCTAAGACAGTTGGGCAACTATAAGCCTGTATTAGACAAGAATGGGACATCATTCCTATTCCTAAACTTGTGAATGTGAATTAGATTCACTTGCTTTGGTGCAAATGAAATTGACAACATGCGTTGGAGAGGCAACAGCAAGACACACCAAAAAGGGAATGATTTTGAAGTATAGGTGGCCACAGACAAATGTTCTGTCCTTATTCTTCCTGACTGATTTATATTTAGTTTTGTGTTTTGTTAGGGTCTGTGTCACTCTGTGTAGCATGTGGCAGTACCAGCAACACAATCAGGTTGCACAGACAGTCCTGCTCCTCCAGGATGGCACAATGAGGTTTGATGTGTCTCAGTTTAAAGAGCATGGTGTAGATACCGGGAGACAGGTTGTTACATGAGGAGAGCTGGACAGCGACACACAAATGCTACAACCCAGCAGCAGTACCAGTATTTGCTCCTTTTTTGTGTGAGGAGGAACATACTGTTTTGCATGTTTCTGTCAGAAACAGACTTCATGATGGTGGCATGACAGCTCACAGCTCCGCACCGCACAGCTCGATTGGCAAGTCTGCTATTGGCACCCCATTCTCTTCACGTATGAGAGGAGGTTCATACTGAGCATGTGATGAACATGAGAGTATGGAGATGCCGTGGGGAGCGTTACATGTACAACATCATCCAGCGTGACCGGTTTGGCAGTGGTCAGTAATGGTCTGGAGAATAATATCCTTGGAGGGTCACACAGACCTCCATGTGCGAGCCACTGGTTCTCTTACTGCTGAAATCCTCAGAGCCATTGTCAAACCTTATAATAGTGCAGTGGGCCCTGGGTTCCTCCCGGCCTCATATCATGTCTAGGGTGTAAGCAAGCAGTTTATCGATGAGGAAGGCACTGATGCCATTGACTGTCCCTCAAGTTCCTCAGACCGGAATCCAATTGAGAACCCCTGGGACATTATGTATTGGACCATCCAAATCCGCTAAGTAGCACCACAGACTGTCCAGGAGCTCACTGATGCCCTGATCGAGGTCTAGCAGGATATCCCCAGGACACCATCCCACATCTCACCAAGCGTTGTCGTGAGTTTATACAGGCACATGGGGGCCATACAGACTACTGACTTGCATTGGGAGATGTAGTTTTTTTCCCATTGATTTTTGGTATGACTTTTGTTAAGTACAAAATTATGTCATACCGATTATAATATATAAAAAATATTTTCAAATTGAGTTTTAATGTGTGATTTAAGAGTTCCCTTATTTTTTTTAAACAGTGCATTTCATAAGGTGATGCACTTCACTTTCTAAGTTTTACTTAAGGACACTTTTCAGGCCCATGCCCTCAGTTATTTATGTCATCAAAGTGCACAGAGAAGTGGTATTACCAGCATCAACATGATTCTAAACAAACCCAAATGGTACTAGGTCAGAAAACAAGACAAAGAGGTAAAAACAAGAGCATTAGATGTGCTCTGCATCCTCTGATGACCTGTTGAGGGGTGAACAAACTACACTTTTCTTTACATTGAATTGCATTCATGCGATCCATACACATGCAAATGCGAGAAACAGGAAACAGAAGTAATGGATTTTGCTGGGTTCCGAAGTACACGTTTGGTAAACTATGCAAATTCATATCACATGAAGACATGTAACCAACAGAAGAACGACACACCCCAACATGACCCTTAAGCTGCAGTAAAGGGATGCAAACTTTAAATTCTCTAAAACTTTGGAGTAGATAGCTTATTTTTACATTTTCATTTAAACAGCAGAATGTGGTGTCACTTTGTGACCATTTCAGTGTCCGCAGAAAGTTAGAGTGCTCAAGGTCTAGTGCAGTGGCAGGCATTCCAGTCCTGGAGGGCCACTGTCCTGCAAAGTTTAGCTCCAACCCTGATCTAACTCCCTTGCCTATAGCCTTCTAGTAATCCTGAAGACATTGGCTGAATCCAAAATTGCCCCCTCATTCACTATTCCCTATGTCAGTGGTTTCCAAACCTGCCCTGGGACCCCCTCAACAGTGCACGTTTTTGCATGGCTCCTAACACACCTGATTCAACTTATCAGCTCATTAGTAGAGACTGCAAGACTTGAATTAGGTGGGTCTAATGAAGGAGACAAAAAAATGTGCAGTGGTGAGGGGTCCCCTGGACAGGTTTGAGAACCACTGCCCCTATGTTAGTCCACTAATACAGTTCACTTGAAGAAGTGAATGCAAACGAGTGCGTGAAGTCGGAACCGTTGAGTGTACATCGGCTGTGCACTCGTTACTGCAGTGCAATGTGGGATTGAATGAGTGCACTCGAACACCGCTACAAATGGCTGTCCCTTCAAATAGTGCCCTTTTTGAGGACATAGGGGGTGATTTCGGATTCAGCCAGTTTAGCTGGTTCAGGTGTGTTAGATTACAGTTGGAGCTAAATTCTGCGGGACAGTGGCCCTCCAGGACTAGTGTGACTGCGGCTTTAGTTTTCAAAGTGCTTGTATTTTAAATGCGAACGGCAGCACAAAGTAAATAACCGTGCTGACAACTTTAATGGTCATCAAAGTATTTTATTAAATCAGTAGTAAAACAATCCAAGAATGCAGTTATAAGTTAAGCTTTTCAATCATTATTTCTCTAGAACAATCATTTATTTGGAAATGTATACGTGTCGTGAAGCATGTCAGTGAACTTAAAATCCGTTTTAAATTATTATGTACAACACAGGAGTTGTTGCCATGAGAATCATCGTCCTCCACCATTGGCCGCCCCTCCTCCGGCTCCACCTCCAGACTGATCCTGAGCTCCAGACATCATCAGGAAAAGAACAAGAGGGACAATATACATCCACTGGTGATGAAAGAGAGAAGAAAAACACAAAAGAAGGTTCACATATTTGTTAGTTGTTTGAAACATGACGATTCCTCTCCAGAGTCAATGATTAGGTGCAGGGAAATTACAGGCGATTTAATTAATTGGCAAGTTTTCCCAAGCAAATCATTTTCAGTTTCATCCTTCCTTACTCTCTCTTTGTCAGGCCTCCACCACTTACTGCTTCTTACAAATGACTTTGCACTGTGAGGGAGAAATCAGGAGAAATGAGACTGAAAGAACAGGACAGAGTGAAGCAAGCAGAGTGGGTCATGAACATCTCTGAGCTTGAGAGACTACTATCACCTGCAAATATTACTGGCCAAAAGATCCTATTTGATCAAAACACCACCGATTTGGTCATGACCCAGCAAGAAACGGACACAAAAAGCACAAGGGCGCACATCAAATTGAATAACAAGCTGAAACAGAAGAAGGATTAGAGGATTTGAGTTGGTATGCATGTGGGTGCGTGTTTAGACCCATATACACACACAATGAGAAATGCAGCGGGAGTGACAGAGTAACCAAATAGGCTTAAATGAGTTTCAGTACTTGAAATGAATGGAAATCAGCTCTGCTCTCTGGCGCCCCCTGGTGGGGTCTGTGCTGAACTGGTGGCCATGAGGAACACTGCACCTCCCAGAATCAAATACCACTGGAACACAGCACAGACCAGCACAAAGTCAACACAGACACAGCACAGTCACAGCAAAGTGAATGCAGAACAGCCAACCACGACACGCGCTGCTGGAGAATTTAGAGATCGTTTAGAAAGAGGGACATTAATACTGGTAGGTGTATTAAGGACAAGACAGACCAGCAACTTCAACATAGAGCAGAGCAGCAAATGAAATAACTGTTAGCTCAAAATACACCAAAAACATAAAGTAATGGTCATCTTAGGCATTGCAGTCCATTGATACGGAAACTAATTCTAAAGAGACACAGTAGAGCAAACAAACAAAACAACGTATTAGCAAGAACAGAGGCCATTTGGAAAGGAGGGGTTATTCTATAAATAAATAAAAGATGAGATCAGATTAATGTGATAATGCATAAGGTTTGACAGTTTTACTAGCTAGATAGCTGGAAAAAATTGTCACATTAATAATTATTCAATATGCAAACAGAATTGTCAAGTAAAAAATGGCACAATGCAAACCAGCAGTTCAGAGTAGTTCAAACCAGAGTCCACAGTCTCACACGTCATACAAAAATAGATAAAAATACTCACATATTTGGCAAAGAAGGATTTCTGCTCTTGCGGGTTTTTGCCTTTCTTTTCCATTTCCAGTTCCATCCTCTCAATGTAGGGTGCTGTTTCGGGTCTAAATCAGCCATAAGACAAAATAATTTCTAAACGAGCTGATAATAACATGCAGATAATGCAATTTATGGGTGCAATGTTAACTAGTTAACTGAGGTTCGGGAGCAGGGCCACGCCTCAACCAAAAACTGACTTTTCAAACCCTTATATCGGGCCTTCCCTTACAGTACTAACTAAAAACATTTGCATGTCACCTCAGTGATAAAACTTGTGCATTCAGATGGTGATTTATTTACGGTGGAGGAGCGAGTTTTGTGATCCTGCGCACATGTGAACGTGCTGCTCACATGGTCAATAAAATGATTGCTTGGGGTAAATAAAATATCACATGCAACTGCTTGAATCTGTTGCTACGAGGCGCAGTTTTTCTGCCTTCAAATGACAAGTTCGGCACGTTCTCACTTTTGCACCATTTACACCGTGATAGATAGATAGATAGATAGATAGATAGATAGATAGATAGATAGATAGATAGATAGATAGATAGATAGATAGATAGATAGATAGATAGATAGATAGATAGATAGATAGATAGATAGATAGACAGATAGACAGATAGATAGATAGATAGATAGACAGACAGACAGACATTTCAAACAGCTCAGTATGTTAACAATGGGAGCGGTTAGTGTTTTATTTTACAGTTGGACTTAATAGCTAGGATAGAAATAGTCAGTGCTTAGTTCAACAAGTTCGGTAAAATTTCCCCTTTATTCAGATTCAAACTTTCCGAACCAATAACTCATGTTCTAAAAATTGTTAAAACACTAATGACGCCTCTTGAACATACACAACGAGCTACAGCTGTCTGTCTGTCTTGGCCGAGATTCTCTGCTCTGCACAGGGCCTGCTGCTGACTCTCAGATGCACAAATTACTTTTGATTCACATTTCACGGTGTATATGTTGCAAAAGTGAGAGCGCGCAGAACTTGTCATTTGAAGGCAGAAAAACTACACCTCGTAGCAGCAGATTCAAGCAGTTGTAGTGATTGGACTTGTGATTGTGTTAGAAAAATATACAAAAAAAGTAATGCATTTGTGACCAAATCTTCTACAAGTGTTCAACTCTCATTGCATGGATTCACATGTTAATTCGCGGATGTGCAAAATGTTTCCGTGACTTCACATTTTTGATACAGGTGTGTAACTGCGTTTTGCACCATATGCACTGCAGCAACTGTAGTAAAAATGTGAACGTATGAGTTTCTTCATGTGTGATTCGTAGAATAGGATTTGTGCACCTGCAGTGAAGAAAGTGTGAAGGTGTGACTGTTTTGTTTGTAAGAGAGAAAAAAAAAGCTACAAGTTTACAACTCCTAAAAGATTTTTCTCTGTGACTTCAAATTTATTTGGTTGTGGATATGCTCTACAGATACACATTTCACTCTCACGTGTCCAGGTGTTTTGCACCAAAAATAACTTTATATGGATGGAACTCACAGCACTCAGCTCGCAGCCTCAGGCATTAATGTAAACGGATCGGGTGCGGAGCAAAGTAAGTGTTTTAACTTCTTAAATTAATTCCTATGAAAGTTAAGCTTTCAAAGGCATGAACTGAAAATGTGCCAGACTGAACATGCGCTGTGAATCTGTGCCGTGAGCGCAGTCACGTTTACCTCGGCTCTCATCACGAGCTCATTCACGACGGTGTAATCTGACTCCTGCAGCGTTTGTGCCGTTAAAACTCCCTCAGCGGCTAAATCACATTAAATTGAACAGACACCTTCAGTTTTTAATTGTAGTGTCTGTTCTCTAACTGAACTGATTTTATGAAAATGATCGCGGTCGGGTGGGAAAGTGATCCAGTAATCTAGTAGATGGCTTTGGGAGTCATGAGACAAAAAAACATTTTCTGTCTTTCTCAGTCTTAAGCCCCGTTTCCACCACAGGAACTTTACCCAGGAACTAGGAACTTTGGGTGGTACTTCGTGTGTTTAGACCGCAGGAACCAGGGTATAAATGAAGTTCCGGGTAAATATTTCCCCCTCCAAACGGCCCTGCTCGCGAGGTAGTACTTTTTCAAAGTTCAGGAACTTTCGAGGGCGGGACTTGGGCGCTGAACATGCTGATTGGTTGAGCTCAGGCAGCATTTTAGTTCAACCGGCATCTTTAAAAGTCTTTTGCGAGGTTCGTTCTGCGTTCAGTAAATATCAGTCTTGCTCTCTGTCTGATGGCGCTCGTTCGTCTCAGCCATCTCACGTTCAATGTCCGTAATAGCTGATAATAATATACATTGTCATTTTAAATCTAGCTTTACAAGCTTTCTGAATATGCTGCATGCTGCTGAATCTGCATATTAGTGCTCTTTTCTGTCGTTGTTAATTACCTCTTTAGTAAACCTATACATAACCAGCAAAAGCAGCACAGCTTGAATCTCTTCCATACTCGTTATTAATTTTTTTTCACCATGTAAACGACCTGACCGATTACTTTTAAGTGTGTGTCCTTACATGACGTGACGGCGCGCGCCGTGCTCATGTTGACAAGAGAGGAAAGTACATTTTTCTGAGAGGTAAACTTTTTATTTCGTAAGTCATGAAGATAATGTTGGAGTAATGACACAGCGTATATTGCCCCGGGCAGTTTTTACTTTAACTGCGCCTGACAGAAGATTTTTTTTTCTGAGATGATTATTACACTTTACAACAAATAGCTATAAATAATACTGTATTAGTCCTGGTGGCCGTTAAGAGTTGCTATGGCTACAGTTAACACACTCCAGCTGCTGGAGAAAACAGCGTTGACATTTTTGGTGCGGCAGACAAACTGCATGTGACAAAATGATTGCGATTTAAAGTCATCACATGGAAACACCAGATCGGTTTAGATAACGTCTCATGTAAACAGTTCACTAAATCTTTCAATCGGTACACTTAAAAATGATTACATGTCCTTCACTGATTTGGAGGAGCAGTCGCGCGCAGTCCTACATCACCGGACTAATTTGCCTAATCTTCTCGGAACTTTATCGCGGTCGAAACGCAGACAGCTGCAGGTCTGGGGGGGAGAAAAGTTCCTGTAAAAAAGTTCCTGGTACAAATTGTTCCGGGTAATTTTGGTGGAAACGGGGCTTTAGAAAGCACCAGATCAAAAAATAATTATCAGTTAATAACATTAGTGACCCAGTTTAAATACAGATTCATCTTCCCAGCGCTGAAGTACCCCTTGAATTGTTTATGGAACTGCCATTTGAATCAGTGTCACATGTTCAACTGTGATGGTATTCAGGGGCCTATTGCACAAAACTAGGATAAGGGATTAAGTCGGGATATCTTGGCGACCCTGGCTCAATTTATCCGCTAATATACAGTTATCTTTCGTTATCATTATTGGTGTGAGAGTGCCTTCAGGGTACGTTTACACGACAGTGGTGTACTAAATTTTGCATACAGAGGAAAAGATCACCAATATATCCCGGCTTAATCCCTTATCCTAGTTTTGTGCAATAGGCCCCTGAAAAACAGCACACTTGGTTGTGTGATGTCGAGCCCTGCCTAAAGTATACTTCGGCCTTCCACTAGAAAAAAAAAAATCCACTAGATCCACTAGACTGCACATGCGCTGAACGTGTTTTTTTCCTACTCACGGCCAAAGTAGTATACTTTATGTGCGTGAGACTCAGCGGGTTGTGGAAAATGAAATATACCTGAGCTTTAAGTTACAAAGGTAACAGTTTATGTGTAACAGCAAATTTGCGTGCGCATGCGTTTGTGTGTGTGTACACTCACACAGGTGCAGTGACTGGTGCCACAACACTTATTGTTGTGTTAAAGACCTCCAGGTCAACTTCATCCTCCACCTCTATTCCATGACATGAGCCAGGGATTGTCACTATGGAAATGCCGATGACATATCCGCTGACATCAGTGTGAAGGGTTATGACATCACTGAGGTGAGATTCCACTAACGAGCACTGCAAAAAAAGACACAGATGAAATGTATAGCTTAAAATATATTTTACACACTAGGGGTGTAATGGTAGACGTATTTGTACCAAACTCTGCCGAATGCAATCTTTAACAGTTAACAGCAGGCTTGTTTTACACCAAAACATACTTCGATACAAGTTCCCACACAAACATAATAAGGTATTCTGTTCATTTGATCACAAAATTCAAATGATAAATGCTATTTTGATGCTCTTTAATCTGACGTGTAATCTCTCTCTCACACACACACACACACACACACACACAATAATTGTTTTTTTCATTTGTGAAATGACACCATAGGCTGCTATTCAAATTCAATTGTTGATACAAGAATTCATATCCTGTGAATGAATAAGCCAAAATGGGTGGACCCTGTACAGGGTCCGGAATGACATTGTCATGTATATACTTTAAATTTTAAATGTCTGTGGAGGAGCTATGACCTCATATGTGGTACCATTTGAAAGCTTAGAGTCTCTACTTTCTGGTATGCATCACAAACTAGCATTTGTTTTAGACAAAGTCATGTATTTACACTAAATTACTTTGCTACCATTTCCACCTGGATTTGGCCTACTCAAATTGAAAAGCTTCCCATACACACAGCTTAGGCAACATATACTTACATATTTTTCACTTTAAGCAGTGTTTTATGTAACTTCAAAGGGTTTCCTGTAAAATTACACCAACATTTTGAACTTAGACCACTGTATGTGTGTATGGGAAGTTTTTTTTTAAATTTGGGTAGGCCAAATCCAGGCGGAAATCCCAAAAAATGGTCCTGGTGTTTAAGAGGTTAAACAGCTTGTAAACAATGTCACATAACATTAGTAACCTCAGACAAGTCATTCTCAGCTGGTTAGTTCACCAGAGAAATTAACTCTTTTGCTAAATATATGCACTATATTAGCCTATATATTCATTTTATATACTACTTAGTGATGTCTTGATTATTTAATGTATTTTTAAATAAAACTGTCATGAGAAGGTAAGCCACTGTGTATAAATGATTAGATTTCAACAATGAAATGGAGTAAAAACCTAACTGTATAATTCGATTTAGAAGTTAATGCAAAAACTGTGACGTTTACACGTTTGCATACACTTATTTGAGTGTTTATTATTATATCTAAAAATAAATAGCAACTGAATTTAGGCTAATATGTTGGGCTCTTTTGTTAACCTTTATTATAGTAATGTGCAAGTAAGGGCCCCCTAAATAGTTTACAGCATTATATTTAAGAAACTTTTAGTTGTTTAATTAATTTCAGGATAAACGATTTCAAACAGTAAACCACTGTTTAATAAAAAAAAGAAGCAATTTTATATTTAGTTCTCTCCCCTGCCGTACCGAACCATGACTTCAAACCCTATTAATTCATTAACGTTCGGCAATCAATTAATCGCATACAGAAAGGTTTGTGTTGACATAATGTGCATGTACTGTGTATATTTATTATTTATGTATATACAAATATATCTAACACACATACATATACATATATATATATATATATACATATATATATATATATATATATATATATATATATATATATATATATATATATATATATATATATATATAAATAAAAATAAGAGTGCTGAGAAACTGCTGGCCTTAATATTTTTGTAGAAACCATGATACATTTCAGATTTCTTTGATGAATAAAAGTACACAAGAGCAGCATTTATTTGACATAATCTTGTTAAAAAACAATTTTTATAAATTAATTTAATTAAATAAAACCCCAAATTTTTAAATGTGTATAAAATATACATGAACACTGATGTAGATATTGTAATTTATCTAATGCTGATATTTGCAGGAGGTTGACTTACAGCTCTAACGAACGCTGTAAGGTAACCTTCAGACTGTCTCTCTGTCAGCCGATCCACCTGTAGAGAGACTCTAGGCACCCGGATCCTGTACAGACCATCAACTGCTGCCACATCCTGAAGGATACAGGCAGAGAAATACAATATTATACCAGAGAGACAGTAGACAGAGCTATGATAGTTCAATCTTTACAGCAAATATCCTGGCTTTAAGAAATAGTTCACTTAAAAATGAAACTTAGTCCATGATTCACTCACCCTAATAAAGGCTTCGCATTTGTGTAAGAAAAATACATATTTAAAATAGCATAAGTTTCTGTGATGAACACATAAGTGCAGAGAATAGAGCAATTCTTGTGAGAACCAGCATAATACTCGCATGAACTCGCATGAATACCCCTATGACAGATTACAGTTTGTAAAGTTTTAAATATGTATTTTTCTTACACAAACACATCTGTTCATTTCAGAAGGCCTTTTTAACCCCCTAGACTAGAGCCATGTGGAGCATTTTAATGATGGACAGATGTACTTTTTTTGGACTTAACAGAAACAGCCATTCACTGTCAATTCAATTGTGTTAATTCTGGAAGGTAACTGTAAGAGCCATATTCAGTTATTATTATATGTAATTCTGTCATATGCCACTAGGGGGCACTAGGTATGTGCTTTGGCTCAGCTGATCTCAGGTCAGCCCGGGTATGTCATTTAACTTGGAGGAAATTCAGAAACAGGTGTTGCTGATTGGGAAGCAAACAGTTTTCGACTGTGTCATGTTGTGTCTTACCTTTATGGTGAACAATAGGGTTTGTTGTTTTGGTTATGTATTATGAGTTAAGATATTGCCTCTAAAATATGTATTGGAGGAGAATAAACTTGCTAGATAATATAGTAAAAAGACTGACCTCTTGATTTGTATGAGACCACATTGGCACACGTCTGAACTTAATCCTTTATATTAGCAACCAGTATTAGACTTAAGTTTAGGACTTAGTCAATACAGTAACATTATAAAGTTTGGAAGAACTAGGACATTTTTAAACATAACTCTGGTTGTATTTGTCTAAAAGACGAATGTCATTCACCTAGGATGAGGGTGGGTGAATAAATGATGGGCTAATTTCCATTTAGGGATGAACTATCCTATTAATTAAAAAAGCAGTTTCTTACCTTCAGTGTATTCCTGTCTTTCTCAGAGAGCGGGTTTTGTGAAAGATACACACCGTTTTCTCTTCCACCCCTGAACTGTAGGGAACCACGAAGGCTAAACCTGGGAGCATCATCTGAAACCAACACCAGCATTGACGACACTAGAGATATTAATAGACAGGTTAACTATTCAATATCTATCTTAATACTCACCCATTTCAAACGAGTGCTCCAGTGGCACAGAAAATCCGCTGAAATCAGTGTCCACCGCATCTCCTAACTGACAGACAAAGCAGACAGATCAGATAACTGTTAGCAGCCTAACAAGCTCCACATGCAAGAAATCGTATAACGTTATAGTTACATAACGTTATCTATGCAAGAAATCAGCAAATCCACACGACGAAAATGTTCAACTCACCTTTCGACCATTATTGCATTCACCAGATCGTGTCCATAACAGCGTAATAGTTGACAGGACGTACAAATTAAACGACAAGACTCTTATCGTGGCCATTTTGTCGTAAGCCTTGGCTTGAAGACACTTCCCGTCTGTGTAACGGAAATACGGCGTTTCAAAACAAGAGTCGTAGAAACAATAAACCAACACATACACGCACACAGAGAGAGAGAGAGAGAGAGAGAGAGAGAGAGAGAGAGAGAGAGAGAGAGAGAGAGAGAGAGAGAGAGAGAGAGAGAGAGAGAGAGAGAGAGAGAGCATTGGATACCACAATAAAAGTCTTCAGTTTATTTATTTTTTAACTAACGTTCACGTTTGAAAACATTGTTATCCTCATTTATCTCGGTATTGAGATATTGATATTGATATTGTTGCTATGTTTCCGTTAACGGTTAACCATAGGGCATTGTGTATTTCAGCAACCTACTCTGACAAAACAAATCCTAAATAAACGAATTGCTTCATATATACAAAATTTGCCGAACTGTCTACTAAGTTTATATATATAGACATGTCGGTACATTTTGACTCCTTGAAGAAGAACAAAATCACAAGGCAGAGAGCTGCTAATTTCTCTTTAGCCACTAGAGGGCAGTGCGCGCACTTCAGAGCGCTGTTACATTGAAGTATTGCTAAATCTGCAGTTCTATCGCCGGGCGCAGTGGCGTGCGCCTGTAATCCAAGCTACTGGGAGGCTGAGGCTGGCGGACCGCTTGAGCTCAGGGGTTCTGGGCTGCTGTGGACTATGCCGATCGGGTGTCCGCACTAAGTTCGGTATCGATATGGTGCTCCTGGGGGAGCCCGGGACTACCAGGTCGTCTAAGGAGGGGTGAACCGGCCCAGGTCGGAGACGGAGCAGGTCAAAGCCCCCGTGCCGATCAGTAGTGGGATCGCGCCTGTGAATAGACACTGCAGTGCAGCCTGAGTAATATAGCGGGACTCAGTCTTTTGTGTATTTTATCAGATTCTCTTTTTAAATATGATTTAATTAATTAAATTAGCTCTAAAATGTTTGATCCAACAGATACAGTTTTAACTTTAGTTGGTAGGCCTACCGTAGTCACATCAAAATATGTTCACGGCTTTTAATTAATATTTCCCCCACACAAAGTTTGGTTGATTTTAATTTCATTAAAGTAGCCAGAAAATAAAGGATGGACTGCCCTCTTCTGTTCAGGATATTGAATTACACCAGCATTTTGTGCAACATGAATCACAAAACCCATAGGAGTCGCTGTTCACATTATTTTTGTAATTTATTTCATGACAGGGATTTCCCTTACTCCATAATCAGCGGTGCAGTTTTCTGCAAAACATATTTTTGTAGAAAATTTAGACTTAAAATTTTGTTCAATTTAGACTTTTTTTTGCGATCACATTGAGTCTGCAATGAAAAGGGATTACCGAGAGACGGATTTCCAGAATACATTAACGAGCAAACTGGACAAAAAACACGTGCTTGAAAGGCATAGTTTTTTATTTTAAATAAAAAATTAAAATTTAATAATAATAATTATAATAATACTTTATTTGACCATTCAGTTTGCTCTATGGTACAACAAAATTAGAACATAACAATAATTATGAAAACCATCAATGAAAGGGAAAAACAAACATACAGGATTAACCACAATACCATCAAATAAAATAAAATAGCACAAAAAAAGGAGAAAAGAGGCCATTACACAATTTAATAAAAATTACAGATTGAGTACAGTGAATAGTTTGTAGGCTGTGCAAATGGTTCATGTTCGAAGAGCTTTTTTGTTGAGTGAGACTGAAATTGTAAGTAAATAATGTTTTATCTCTTGTAACAATACAAAGACAGGTTTACAATGTGCAAATTTACATTTATCAAAAGAATTAGGTTTATTATAAAGCAGGCATTTGAATCTGCTTAAAACAAAAACAAAATTGAGGTTCATTGAAAACACTTATAAAAGAATACTTGAGAGATAAACAAACTAACATCTTTCCAGAGCTGGGAAGTATAATTGCACGACCAAAACAAGTGCACAAGAGTTTCAGTGTCATTCTGACAAACGGAACATTTGGAGTCAAAATTAGATTTCAATTTGTTTTTAAGAAAGTGTTTGACTGTATAAATGTTATGAAGTAATTTGAAATATATTTCTTTAACTTTTTTTGGTAAGGAAAAATCTGTGATGAATGGACCATATATTTTTTAAATTTAAAGGGATCAAAAAGGTTGTTCCAGTACAAGACTGCATGCAGGAGGGGCAGAGACAATGTTCTCAAGGTATAGAGCTCTTATATTATAATTTCTCTCTTTTTTATCCGGTGAAACATGCCACCCCGTGTTGACAGGTTCAGGAAAAGAAGTTATTCCTAAAGAAAGAGTATCATTTCTGAAAAGCAAGCAGATACCAAATGGAATAGCATCCATAAGAGTGTCAAACTCTTTAGGAGTTACAGGTATACTATATACTAAAATAAATCCTGTGTAGCAGACCTTCCTTGTTAAAGAACCTTCCTTGCTGGCTAACATGACATTTTATTACTGAACCACTGATTATAGAACAAAGATTTATTCTTAAACAAAATATTCCTATTGTTCCATGTAACACCGGTGGGAAGAAAAATGATGTTTGTAAATAAGAGTCCATGCCAGAAGAACTTGCTGGTGAAAGTTAGAAAGCTTTATAGGGAGTTTTTGGACATCATAATTACACATTAAGACAAACTTTGTGCCACCAAGCTGTGAGAAGACCATTTCAGGGAAAATATTCCTAAGGAATCGGTTAAGCCAATTATTTTTAATTGTATTCTTTAATGAATTAAAATCAAAGTTTAATCCACCGTTATTCAGGGAATTATCACTGTAATAATATCACTGTAAAAATAATCTGGCTTGTTTTTCCATAAAAATGTAGACTGTAGCTGCTATAAGTGGCTATATTTTTTTGTTGTTGTAACAATCGGTTTAAAATTTGTAGAGCAATTATCTTTTTATTTATAATTTTTATATATTATTTATAATTACTAATTATCTTTAGTTAGCTGTATACTCAAAAACTGCACTACCATTAACTGAAGAAGTCATACTGGTTTGGGAGAAATTCACACTTATTAAGATTAATATGTAAGCCCGAAGCATCGAGAAACATTGGAGAATATTTAGTGCTGCTGCGGTATTTGGAGAGAGCTCTTCTAAGTACAGAGCAGTTTTATCTGCTATAGCAGTATTTCAATATGTATGCCTTTTATATGTCACAATCAAAAAAAGATTGTGAGAGACTGAAAGATTGAGAGAGAGAAAGGAGAGACTGAACAACCCTGCACCTTTTTAAGGAGAATCTGTGAGAGGTACTATTACTTAAATTAATTGAGCTATTACTGGATATAGCCTTTTGACCATATTACAAAAAGGATCCCCAAAGCCAATGTTGTGCAGTGCTTGAAACAGAAATTCCTGTTCTAAATTTTATAATAATCTAGGAATAAAATAAAGCTTTCATTTTGAAGTAAATTTGAATCTAATATTAAACGTATGTTATTCGAAATATGTCTGTCTGTTAGGTAGAAATCCTGACTGTGTTTCATCAATAAGGGAATTT
This sequence comes from Pseudorasbora parva, assembly GCF_024679245.1. Classification (NCBI taxonomy): domain Eukaryota; kingdom Metazoa; phylum Chordata; class Actinopteri; order Cypriniformes; family Gobionidae; genus Pseudorasbora; species Pseudorasbora parva. Next base: position 30,903,090 of record NC_090173.1, read on the forward strand.
AAAATACATTTTAGTGTTTTAGCCAGAACTAACCTATAATTTTGTAGTCATTATTTAGCAAGGAGATTGGGCGCCAATTATCTATGAGAAGGGGATCTTTTTTTAACTTTGGGATTAGGGTGATTATTATTCCCTGACATAAAGTTGGGGGGAAGAGAAGATCTCTCTGTGCTTTCCCTAAAAACCTCTAATAGAAAAGGTGCTTTTTTTCTTTTTCTGAATAATTAAAAACAAAACTCTGAGGTGCGATCGAGTCCATCATTTCCTGGAGATTTTCCATTTTTAACTAATTAACTGCATCAACAATTGGCATAGAGTTTTTATAACAATCAGTAAACATGTGCGCCGACATATTACATTATTACATTATAGCGGTTATCACAAGCAAAGGACATGTAATGACAGGAGTTGGACACTAGAGAGTAGTTTAGTAACACAGAAAAATGGCCACGCCAAAACCAAAATGGCAAGTTAAAAAGTCACGACAATTGACCAAATGACTGCCTCAAATATAATAATAATAATAATAATAATAATAATAATAATAATAATAATAATAATAATAATAATAATAATAATAATAATAATAATAACGTGTTGTTTCTTTATTTGCAAAGGCACCACAGATTTTAAAATGTTTCATTTCATGTTATCATTTGTTTTTTTCATCCTCGTCTTTTCAAAAGATTTTTTTGTCTGTCCCTCTGTTATGACGTTTTCCATCATGACCAACAAAAATATGTCAACAAAAGTTTTAAACAATAGCGTACAAGGGCATTCCCAGGGTATTCCCGCGAGAATGTCTTGGGTGTTAACCAGGAACATACTCTGAGTTGTCTGAACTTACTCCTTGACTCGTTTTTGGAGAACCATCGAGTAAAGCAAGGTTTAATCAACCGACTCCGAGAGTTCAGGGTATATGTGACGGTAGGTTAACCTTGCTTTCTGCAGGACAGTTAGCAGTGTGTGTCAATTAAGATCAAATTTAGGATATAATGAGGAATATGATGAGTATTGTGTAGAAAACAAAGACAATTGCAGGGAATGCAGAAAATGTGATAACTTTATTGTGTATTTATGCAAGTCTAGGTCTGAAAGTACCCTATTAAACGAAAAATAAGTTAGTTTGTTTTAGTCCAAAAATGTAATTTTCACCACTTAATGCTAATAAACAACATAATTTGATGTGCGTTGGTAATCACATGGTAAAGATGTTTGTGCCTTTCAGGAAAAAATTACAAGAAGTCTTCAGTGATGCATATTTACACGATGCATATAATAAACCAGGCGCAGTGTGGAAAATGACAAATGTAATGAACTCTAAAAGTCCACAGGGCCAGAAGTGGCCACATAGAAACACCCTGCTTTATAATTTAATAATTTAGTGATGTCCTTTGGTCTGACATATAATGCAACATATTTTTTCCCTGTTTAAAGCTACACTGTCTGATTTTCACCCATCTAGTGGTGTAAAGGTATATGACAAGCCAGTGAATATTAGTTTGTGTTCCTCTCAATTCCGATTTAGTTTTAACTCCTACGGTGGCCGATTTAGTCCAAGATTAACATGGCAATCCCCCTCTTCACATTCGACACGGTGCCATCGAGTGTTAAAACGCGAAAGGAGAAGTGTGAATTTATGGGTATGTCCCTCTTTGGCTAATGTACTTTCAAGATGGAGGGGCAACATGGCGACCAGCATTCGAACCCCCCACCCGTATGTATTTTCAGTGGCATATTATAAACTTATGAGAATACTTTATTACTTGAAAGAAGTAAATATACATTAATCGGCTTCTCTCTCTCGGTGCTGTAGGACTGAACGATTCAGGAGATCATTTGTACCGGCTGCTAAAAGACTTTACAATGAATGCCGCTGACTTGCACTTTATTACTTTGATAGTAATTCTGAACTTAACTTAACTAAACTTATGTATTTATTTATTATTTGTCGTTATTTATTGCTCGGGCAGAGTGTGTTTTTGTTTTTATTTTTATCTGTTCTTAATTCTTGTACTTACTGTGTCTATTTCTTATGGAATGCTACTCGACACTTGAATTTCCCCTGTTGGGGATGAATAAAGTATTTATCTATCTATCTTATCTATCTATCTAATGAGCACATATATTTTTGAAAGAACTAAGTGTTTTTAGCTAAGAATAAACTAAAAAAGTTACACAGTGTAGCTTTAAGCTGCCACAGACATGACCAAAGTTATGTCTACTACGTAAATATTCCAGTGTTCCCCAACCACCTGAGAACACCTGTGCCTGAAATATCTGTCATTGTACTGACCCTATACGATAATAACTGTTTCGACAACAGATCCAGAATGGGCCATCAGGCCCACAGGTTAATCAATAGCTTAGATCGATTACAATCAATTAAAGTAGCACACAAGTTGTTGTGTTCCACAACCTCATTTGGTTCTGTACTGTACTGCACCCTTCCTATTGTTCTGTAAATCAAAGTTAATGATTATCTTACAACTCTTCCCCCCCGAATCAATAGTGCACCTATTTGCGCCACTCAGTACAGGACCCACGGACTGCTATTAAGATCCAAGGCATGAGAAAAAACAAACAGCAGCACGCCCTTTCAATTACATTAATCAGATGGCACTGAGGTAAGTGATACAGCATTAGTATTGGCATTTCCATAACTGAACACATCTCCAAGAGAGCCTGTATGACTAATGTACTGTTTCGGCAGAAGGGCTTGGGTTTTCCATGCAGCCTTGCCATGAGATTTCCAAGACATTCCAACTTTGAAATGAATATACATATCTTCCATCTAGTCATAGCTGTATGTCATCACGCCCTCAGACAATAGTGAAGGCCCACACTCCTGCAGGACTATAATTAGCAATCTCATCACTGTGAAGGCATGTGTGTGTCATTAGACTCGTGGCGTGACATTTTATCATAAAGCAGTATAACATGCTCTGCTCTCATTTCATGATGGGAGTTTTTTATATTGTGACATATGATTTATACTTTCTTTACAGAGTCTATATTACATCTAATTGAATCAAATAAATTAAATTAGCACCCCGTGAAGCATGAAGTATCTCGTTTCTTGGCTGTTGTCTTCAATATATCACTTTCTTTTCCTCTTCATATGTCTTGTGCTTGTGGTTACGCGAGTATCTTCTGTCTCCTTTCCTTTGTAATATTGCCTTATTTTTCTCCATGACACCTGCCTCTCAAGTTGCACTTTCTATAAATAGCACATCAATCTCTGCCCAGTCTTCTTTCCCTCTAATTAAAGTTCAAAAGAGTGTTTATTGGTTTATCGTTTAAAGTTTAATATAGCTTTGTTGAAATGTACACTTTAAGCATACACACCAGGGACTTGACTAAACTCTGATCTCTGCTGTGTTTTACTTTTTTTTAGCGTCTTACACACAATTGTTTTACATTTGACTTTTTTATTGTTTTAGTTGTTGCCTTTTGAAGGAAATATTCGTTTAACTGTTTGTTTTGTCATGTCATATTAATTCAATTTAGAGGAAAATGTAATATTAAGCCAGATGTTCAAACATTTTATAAACACTACCGTTCAAAGGCTGAGAAGAATCTCTTTTGCTCACCGTGGCTACATTGAAATCAGTAAAACTGTGAAATAGTATTATATTACAACTAATTTCTATTTTAATGTATTATAAAATGGCATTTATTCCTGTGATGACAAAGTTGAATTTTCAGGATCAGTGCTCCAGTTTTCAGTGTCACATGATCAGAAATTATTATAAATATAAGGATTTGGTACTCAAGAAACGTTTCTTATTATTATCGTTGTTGAAAACAGTTGGGCTGCTGCTTAATAGTTTTTGTGGAAACAGTGATACAATTTTTTCAGGATTCTTTGATGAATATAAAATAACTAGTAACTAATAACTACTAACTTATTTGACCTAGATTTTTTTTTACCATGTTAAAAATACTTTACTGTCACTTTATGATCTTTTTAATGCATCCCTGCTTAATCAAAGTATTTTTAAAAATCATGTTAATTTAAACATTAGTTTAAGTTGTTCACTGTTCATGCTTTGGCACATTGTTACAGAAAGTGTGTGGCTTAATATCTCATTATTCTTATGTGTATGAATGCACTTGGGTGAGTTTGTTAACCCACTAGCGAAGAGCATACGTTTAACCCCTTTCATTCACTGTTTAGCCTTGTTATTCGTAAAACGTCACACTTCTCACACTCAGTGTGTGACGTGAGGATCAATGACTGGCCTAATGAATGAGCAGAATTGTCAGCACATATACTTGTTGAAAAGAAAGGGTTGGTTAGAGAGCTATAAGGTCAAGGGTCAACCTGTCAAATGTACTTAACATCTGACAGCCTATCAGCCGGCTTGATTCTGTCCTTTTCATGTCTCTCTTTCCTTTTCTGAGGTAAAGAAAATCCACTTTTTTTTTTTTTCCATTTTTCTTTTCAATCACTTCATAGATGATCACAGATGTTAAGCAGCTCTTCTTTAATATGCTTCAAACAGGCTGTCAATCAATATGTCTACAAATATATCATGCCATTAGCAAATAGCTTGGGTCACAGCACGCTTTAACAAGACTACAAATTAACAGGTTTGCCATAGAGACACTCTGTTTGTAAACTTTTTTCATCCTTGTCGATGTCTTTCGTCTGCTCCTCCTGTCCAAGTTGTCTCAAGTGACACTCGTTCTGTTGCTCTCCCTCCATGTATCGCTCTTTTCTCTGCTCACCCACCCTCCTCTATCTTACTCAAGGATGGGGAGGACATACTTGCCAAGGAAGGAGGGAATAAAAGGGATGAAAGATGAGTAAAGTGTGGGAGAAAGAAAAGTCAGGGTGACCGACATATGACGAACCACCATGCCTGAACCGAAGAAGCCAGGTAAGCCTCTTTAAGTTCATTTTCAGCATCGATTTTACATTTAACACTACGGTATATTTTAATCATTGCCATTTGTCATTTTATATGTCACGTTAATGTAAATGATGCTCTTATACTCTGACTGGCAGAAAGCATCAGTGTCTGGCCCGCTCTTAACATTCATAATAACATCCATTTCATTCAACTGTGTGTGTGTGTGTTAGACAATCAGTAGATAAATCTAGATCATTGGCTCACACTTTTTGTTAGCTAACTAACTGCTGAGAAATATTGCTTTCTTGGCTTAAAACGTAAATCATGGGCCTGAATGTATTATTGTAAGGAAATGTTTAGACTGCCTCGGCTGTGACAGGTGTTGAAAGATGAATTTTATAGGTTGGGTTGGCAGCAGCAGGAGTGAGAGGTCCATTTTCAGTTTAGGGTTTGGCTGTAGACAACCAGACTGAGAAAACAATTATAGCTTGATGCCCATCAGTTTGAATTATACAGTATATCTCTGTGATAATTGCTAAAGTTGGCATACACAAAACCTAGGCATCATACAGTTGATGACGTCATGAAAAGTGTGCATCATACACTAAACGATCACACACACTATCAGACTTTCAGGTCATTCTGAGCACAACAAACTCGCACATAAACATGCGCCACATTGCTAGAAGACACACGACAAACAAAAACAATATGTGTTCTTAAATCGGCTCAAAATATCAAATGTGTTTGATTTTCGGATTAAATCATAGTCTGAAGATAACTCATAATCTGTGCCCATAACACTTTTATGTGAAATCTGTCAACTCTGACTGCCCAAAATCTACAGACTGACTGACTTTCGGCAACTAGCATTGACTAGCAACTAGCCTTTTATCATCAACCAGTGTTTAATACACTCCTGCGCCTATAACGAAAATGTATTTGAAGTATATTTGGTCTGAGAGATAGAATAACATTCCACGAGGGAAAGATGATCAAATTCAAATCTCATTAAATGTGAATACTCCGAGGCTATCACATAAAGCTGCATGAATAGTGTTTCGCCTGCAGAAATGTTTTCTTAAAGACCTTCATTCCAATACTCGTTGCTCAACTGACCCCGTCAGTGAAATTCTGATCATTATAAAAAAATGAATCTATTGATTTAAGAAGTGCACAATTTAAAATCAATAACGTATCAAGAGTGTGGTCTTTAAAGTTTCAGTGCTGATATTTGGAGTGGGTTAGTTCTGAACACACAGTATGATTTCAGTTGCTGGCACTGATACAGAGCTAAAAGCTTTAGCTACCGCACCTTTTTATGGAGCTTTTAAGGAGAGTGAATTGCAGGCTTTGGATTGTAACCAGCAGATGGAATCATTAGCATCAAATATCAGAAAGATGTCAAATGTTCATCCATGTAAGTGATGTTGTGAAGTTATCTGACTGAAATAAAATATGACCTTCGTTTTCATTGAGTACACAGTCTTGAGACAAAAATAAACCGGACAGGTTTGACAGACACTGAAAAATCTCCAGGTTAAAGAGGAAACGCTGTTCACGGTTCGGATGGCAAAAGAAGCAAATGGTTGTGCGGTGTTTCGTGCTGCTGCTAAATTTCTCTGAAGAAGTCTAAGCCATCCTCACAGAGATGGCATTACTCCAGCAACAGCAGGATAATAAGCAAAACTTATGCTGCAAATAGTCTCAACATGCATTTAATGTACAGGGAAGTAATTGTGGTGCTAAGCTGCTTAACGGTGGACACTGTTAAGGAAAACAGATCGGGATATTTGTAATTACTGTAAATGGAAGATGGAGGAAGATGGAATAATCCTCAATAATTCTAAGGAAACTGAACTATTTATGCTAAAAATATAAATAAATATTATTTTTTATTTTAATTATATGTTAAACTGACTAAAAACTAAACAAATAATCTGAACATATAATGGGACTGACACAAATAAAAAGTCATTTTACATGAAACTATTTTTATTTCGTATTTATATAACCCATTCAAATGTACAGAGATTTTATTTTTTTAAAGTTATTTTGCATTAAACAGATTTAAAACCATTGAGTGACTAAGTTCAGTATCCCGTTAAATGCATCATTTGTTTGTCATAGGAACGCATTTATCAAACAAATGGCAATGGCCAGATCAGTGTCGCCATGCCCTGTTGAGATCTGCCTTGTCTCTGTTATGATTCCGTTTTTCCTTCTAACCCAGCCCCATGACTTGGTGATAAACCCAGTCTGAGAGCATGGCATCAGGAGTGTCAAATAACTGGATTGTTAACCGTTGCTCCTTCTCTTGTCTATCCTTTCGGTTTATCATTCATCCCAGCTTCACACTTCAGACCACACACGAGGCCCCTCTTTTAGTTTATTGCTTCTTAAAGATCACATTTACCACCCTCCACTCGAGTCCCCCAGTCACATACACGGCCCATTTTGCGTTGAGTCGGGACCTGTCGAGACAGAGTCTGTCTGGATCTCCTGAAGCCGTGGTTACTGGCAAAGAGCACGATTCCTTAATAAACAGCTTCCAGAATAGCCCCGTGGCCTTGAGCAGCCTTTAGGAGGGTGTGCAATTTTACAAACAGGCAAGTTGACAGTGGAAAAGTGTGCGTCTGTGCATATTTCTCCATGATTATGCACACTCTGTAATGATAGTACTGTAATCGTGAGGCTATGTGCTATAAATTGTGCCTTTACTTAATATTGGATTGGGGCTGAAATAAAGTCTAAGTCAGTAACATAATATAATTTACTTTACAAAGAGTCTAATATAATATCCAGGCTTTACCATAATAGTAAAATGTTTGCTCTGTGACAGTTTGATATGGGTGAACGATTCTTTAGGATTTCTAAATGTTTTGAAATGGCTCTTTGATTATTTGGTTACAATTGTCACTGTTCTTTTTTCTTCTTTGTAAGCACGTGTTGCCCTGCCATGCTGTAATAATGACATTTCTGTCCTGGCAGGACAATAAGAGTTCGGTTCCCGTAACACTGCTAATGAAACACCCAGAGAATTGAGTATTAGTGACTTTTAAGCCTCTTACTTGGCATCTGAAATGTCATTATTATGATGTCCCCTTTCTCCAAATCCCCCTATTATCACCACAACAGAGCACAGAAATCATGACGCAGACATTGTCTGTGAACTCTGTGTTCCAGGATGAACAGGTTCTTGCTCCATCGTCTTTTTTTTGGACCATTTTGTTTGTGTGTGACCATCACATACACACACACAAAAGATGACTTTATCATACAGGGCTAAGCATTTTTTTTATTGACTTAATTGGGCCAGTGGTTCAAATTTGAACCTGCCCTGCAACAGCACATAAGTCTGGTTCACTATCGTTGTGGGGATTCACCATAGACGTAATGGTTTTTATACTGTACGAATGGTATATTCTATCCCCTTACGCTAACAATACCCCTAAACCTACCTATCACACAAAACTTTCTGCATTTTTTACATTAAAAAAACTCATTCTCTAAGCTTGTTTCCTCATGGTGACCTCAATGCTGTCCCTATGAGTCTGTGTGCATTCAGGTGGAATTCCCCACCGAGATAGAAAAACATGAACACACATGCAGTGACAGTTGTCTTAACATTCAATTTCCAGTTGGGATAGTGTAGCATTACCTCATGCCCGTTAACATCACAATGTGCTCCTTGGCATGCATCTCTTTCATGATGGATTACACGCAGATGTGTGAGCGTTGGCTTTTAGTGTGTTTCTGAATATGTCCTCCAACTTAACAGTAATGGGATATGTACTGCATGACCTGATATCGTTCCATGACTGTATTCATAAACTGCTGTTGCATATTGCACACCTCAGCGGTGATCAGTCCTCCCCCTGGAGATCGGGAGTCATGAAATATTCAAGTGAACCCAATGGCCTTGATTAGCTGGTTCATGAGTATTTGATTAGATTTTAACTAAACTCTGCAGGATGGTAAATCTCATTGAGTGCCCCGGCAAAACCACTGTGCTAATTTGTATCTATTTAACTCTGTTAAAATGTTAACCTTTTCTCCTGCTTCCTCAGAACCCACAGTATAAATAATTTCCATTCATGTAAAAGCTGCATGTACATTTAAACAAGGTGGATTTTAAAAGCCACTTTCAAAATATTTTGTATCTTTAATAATTGAACTGTGTGAGTATTGTAAGTAAAGTGTTTGCATGGCTCATCAAAAAGGATGGTTCGCTGGCTATCAGTGCAAGAGACTTTAAAGGCAAAGAAAAAAACTTATTAAAAATCACAAAAATACACAACAAAATGACTGACACTTTAACTGAAATTAAATTGAAACCATCTGTAATACTAAAATACACTGTTTATATTATTGTATCATATTTTTTTATATGATATACATTTTTTATTTATTTAAACATTTTTGCATGTGGGATGTTCCTGGACTGCAGTAGTCAGTATTTATCAAAAGTGGTCCCAGGAAGGAACAGCAATGAACTGGCGACAGGGTCATTGATGCACGTGGGGAGCAAACTCTGGCCCGTGTGGTCCCATTAAACAGACAAGCTACTGTAGCTCAAATTGCTCAAGAAGTTAATGCTTTTAAAGGTGTGAGAATACGCAGTGCTTTGCAGAAGGTGGCCTGGTCTGATGAATCATGTTTTCTTTTACATCATGTGGATGGCCGAGTGTGTGTTGCTTACCTGGAGAACACATGGCACCAGGATGCACTATGGGAAGAAGGCAAGCTGGCAGAGGCAGTGTGATGCTTTGGGCAATGTTCTGCTGGGAAACCTTGGGTTCTGCCATCCCTGTGGATGTTACTTTGATACGTCCCACCTACCTAAGCATTGTTGCAGACCATGTACACTCTTTTATGGAAACGGTATTCCCTGGTGACTGTGGCCTCTTTCAGCAGAATAATGTACCCGGCCACAAAGCAAAAATGGTTCAGGAATGGTTTGAGGAGCATAACAACGAGTTTGAGGTGTTGACTTGGCCTCCAAATTCCCCAGATCTCAATCCAACCGAGGGTCTGGGATGTGCTGAACCAACAAGTCCGATCCATGGAGGCCCCACCTCTCAAATTACACGATTTAAAGGATCTGCTGCTAACATCTTGGTGCCAGATTCCACTTTACACCTTCAGGGGTCTATGGAGCCCATGCCTTGTGTCTGGGCTGTTTTGGCAGTAAAAGGGGGATCAGCACAATATTAGATTAATCGGTGTATACACTGCATATAATTTATATGTATGACCCCCCCCCCCCCCCCCATAGGACACAAAAAATTAATTAAATTGTCTAATCAATTTTTAAAAAAACGAGAATTCACGGTGATCAGTGCTGTCAAAATTAGCTCAAATTTTGCTTGGTTTCATAAAAATGCACCGTGCTATCCTGAGTGTGCAAGAGAGAAAGACATCACTGTCAGAAAGTAAAGAGGCCATAATTAATCTCAACATCATCACACCATAAACCACACCGTTTGACATTTATTATATATGATAGCCTGTCTTTACTTCATAAAAACTGGTAAAGCAAATCATTTTTAAATGTTTTATTTTAAATCATGTTTTGAAGCTTATGTAAATTATGTAAATAATTTTGTTATGATATACAGAGATATTCAGATTCAAATTAATTATAATCGTTTTAAAACTTTAATTCTTAAAAAGTTTGTAATTACATTCACAGCATGACCCATAGCAACCAGTTTATTTTTATTCTCAGATCAGATGATCATGATGATCATGAAACTGTTTCTGCATAGTCACCATCTCCCTAATCTTCATTTTTATCCTCACCACCTCATCTTTTGAAATAGATATTTACGATCTGCATCCATAACTCAAATCATCAGTACTGTCAGGCAGAGACTGATAGATATTGTGACGTTTCTCTTAAGTGTTTCCTCTTCCTGCCAAAAGAATCACTCTCTCCATCCTCATAAAACGGGGAAACTTCATCATGTGCGGCCGACCCTCCCTGCACTTGTATCCACTCCAAATGCTTCTAATGCCAAATACACTCCATCACACACCGCTTGTAAAAATAGCTGCTTTCAATCTGGATCTGAGGAGCTGAATGAAGCCTGAGGGGGAAAAAATCTTTTTCTTTTTTTGTTGTTGTTGTTGTGATATCCTTAGAAACACTACATATATCACTTGGCGTTTCCAATCAGTCTGTTTACTTAGAAATATTTGAAGTGGAATTCATTAGACATAAGAGTTGATGTCAAGGCTACCAGCCAGTTGCAACAAACCTCTTATATTAGAAAAACTCTTGTGTTAATGAAGGTTCTCCTAACATGATGCATTTGCTGCAATTGGACCACAGAGCCAGAAAAAAATAAGGGCTGGGCATCGATACAATTTGTTTCCAATATACAAGCAATTAATTCAATTCCGACACATTTTGGTTATGAAAGCCCAATTTGCTTACACATGAAAAATACATGATCTCTCAGCTAATTAGGTGTGGGTATCATTAAAAATGTGTATTAATTCTGATTCTGCTTATCGATTCAGATTCTTATCGATTCCTATAAGGTAAAACTTAGATATCATTCACATTTATTCTAAGTAATGCCAGTTGTGGCTGAATACCATGAACAAAAATAGATATCGTATTGATTATGTGTAGGTGTCTTATATAACATACATTAGCACGCTGTCAAAGGCTGAAGAATCCTTTATTTGTTGGTTCATTGCGATTCGGGATCAGATCGACATGTATGGGGCAGGACTTGCAAAGGGAGTACTAATGTCCCAGGGCTGTGTGTTTTCCAGACAAGCTACCAAAACGTAACCACGTCAGCAGACCGGTGAAATAACATTCATTTCTTGATCTGCCTTGTTCACTCTCTTGACTTGATATTTGAATAGTGCACACGTGTGTGTGTGTGTGTGTGTGTGTGTGTGCGTGTGTGCGAGCGGTTTGTGCTTATATCCACCGATCGGGCAGGCCAAGTAATAAAAAAATGAATCAATCGCGAGTGGATGAGAGATAAATCCTTGTGCTTTCACGCTTTCAAAACAATCCCTCCCTCATGTGAACTGACAGCCAAGCTGAAGCTCATTAATATGCAAATCGTATCCTATCCTAGCCATGGGTGTTTACTTCTAATTTGCAGTGCGGCACGCCCTTTAAAACCAAGTGTTCAGGAGAGAGCCTCAAAACCAGTGTAGAAAATAGCCTATTACTTAATAGTTATGAAGTTTTTGAATATAAAAACCATGCGAAGTTGACCTCAGACAACAGTATATGAAAATAAAAAAGCCAGTTCATGACACCTTAAATTATTTGCTCAAGTAGATTATATACAAAGTAAATGCAATGCGCCGAGCGATGTGAATGAGGTGAATTGGGTGAATGCCTCAATCGTGCTTTCCACGCAATTTGAAACATTTCAACTTGAGTGGAAATTTGCATGACGCGTTGTCGTGCAAGCGTATCAGCGAAGAATTTATTGACAAGTTATCCAACTAGGCAGTGGGAACCCATCATCTTCAAGTAGCGCTGGAAGCGGCTGTCATCCAGCCATTTGTTGTGGAGTCCGAAACTATAGTGGACATGTTCGAGTGCACTCATTCAATCCCACATTGCAACGCAATAACAAGTGTACAGCCGATGTACACTCGATGGCCGACTTCACGCATTCACTCCTTCAAGTGAACTGTATTAGTGGACTAAAGTAGGGAATGAGTGGAATTTCGAAGAGTTGTGTGCACCTCTGGATGGCGTTGTGAACCGAGACACTTCGGCTTTCCGGTGTATTTGGGACTTCCACAACAGATATATGGCAGCAATATTAGTTATCTCCAACATTGTTGATGACAGAAAAATATGGAAGAAAGACATTTTATATTTGATGTGTTTGAACATCCCAAGATGTTCTTATTTAATCCCTGTGAGTTATCTAGAACGAGTTACACAATGTGACTGTTCGCTTCGCTTGTGGTGTACACACAAACCATTACACATTTTCGTTGTCATCTGTTAAATTCACTTAACTGACTGCTTGAGGGGATATTTTGACATTTTTGTGTGTATTTGTTCATTTAAGTGCAAAAACTCAGTTCAGTATTGCTATTCAGTATCAGAGGCTGATTCCTCTTCGCACATTGTTTTGGATGCGCACAGCACAGGAAAGAGCGTGTGAGTCTATGGTTTCAAATCACATTCAATCACTGAGCACACTTTGGATTTGTATGCAGCACTAAAAACAACTTGCGGGTGTAGCGCTTGAATGGTTCAAAGTCATTAAAATGCACACAAAGGAATCGATAAGAGGAATCAAAATTTGAGTATTCAATTTCAGAATTTGAATTGATCTTCAATTCCCAACCCTACAGCTGAAGTTGTTATAAAAATAAATAAAATGATAAACGTATGAACACTTTAGTTATTTAAAAGCGCATAGAAAGTTTGTGAATGATTTATTCAAAGAATCGCCTCAAGAGTCACTGGAACTGCACTGGTTGCGCTTTATATTTTTGAGTCATTTCTGCATAAATATGACTACAGTCAGATTTAAAATGTAGCATTATTGAGAATTTGTTCTTGTCTGAGAACATTATACGAGAACCAGACCCAAGACATTTTGAATAGTATGCATCTTGCATTGATTAATATAATTCAGTACCATAAATTGTGTCCTCATTCTTTAAGAGGGCATTCATTTTTTTATTAGATTGGCCGTACACAATAAATAACACTTTTGAAGGGCAGAGGTCTTTTTTTGCCATACTTGAAACACATTTGAGCCTGACTCTAAACACTCAGGCATCCGTTCAGGTTTTGTTTGTATAACACTGTATGTGACAAGTCATGGTGCATTGGAAGCATATATGTGGTGATATGCAAAGGGCATTTGTCGACATTAACGCATAGTGGTGTGGGTAGACATGTTAACTCAAGGCCACACGCAGTGAGGCCCCTGCTTTCAGTTATCACATCCCAAGATGTGTCTGAGAGTTTGAGAATGTTGTGAAAGTTTATCTTCCCCCACTGGCCTGTCAAAATGGTTGAAATTAACTAAGGCTGTCTCGTAATTGTCTTCACTCTGTTTGATTGGTCAGGTGGCTTATAGCTCAAGACATGGTGGAGTAGAGAACTGTAGAAAAGTGGTGGAGTAAATGTCATAAGAGATTAACTTTGCAAGCATTCGACGGCAGTTACTCGGGCAAACAGAGTTAGGGGTCGAAGAGAGAGGAACAGAGAGTAGAGCGTGATTTGTCAGCAAAGTGAAGGAGAGAGTGCTTGCGCTGTAGGCTAATGTAACTAAAGTGAGCAAATTATGAGTGCAGCCATGTATATGATATCGTTTCAAATGCTGATGCTGGTATTCCAGCCTGCACTTAATTTCAGGGCATCATGTGGTTGTTTTTCTAGGTTTCAGAATAGCTGTACGACCAGGCGCCAGGGGGCCTGGCGTATCTGTAACAACTATGGATTAGCAAAACGGGACCTTTAGACAGAAACGATTACGGACATAAAAACTGAAATATTCTCCAGCCTATATATGGAGCAGATATGTAATCGAAGATGTCGTATTTATGGACATGGATTCACATTATCGACAGAGAGAGGCGTAGGAGACGAGAGGGCATTAGACTGCTCGTTTACACTTTTCTCATATGATGTTTATGCAACGCACTTTTAGATATCAAGTCTTCTCCATGCTAATTTAACATGACCACATTAAATTGGGTCCTTCTTACTGACCTTATGATCTCGGTCTGGCTGTCTCCCTCAGTTAAAAAGATATAAATAATCAATGAAGTCAAATTCTGAGATATAAAGTTGCAGCTGCAATAAATACAGTAAGATTGTGAGATTTTTTTGTTTTACAAATTATTTTTATATGCTTCCAAATGGGCTTCTATACTATCACTATCGTACTATACTATCACTATTATTGTCCCTTTCAAAGAAAAATATCAATAAAGGGAGTGAAATTAGGTAAAAAACTGCTGTGCAATGTTATTTTTTCAGTTTTAGTAATTTTGTGTCATTATTATTATTTAATGTTTATCTTTATTTTTATTTCAGTTCAACATTTTTGTACTTATCTTCTTACAATATCTTATTTAAGCTTTATTTCAGCTGCCAAAAACATAAGTTTATAAGTGTTGTTTAATAGTAATAACACTGCTGCAGTGAAGGTGGTTACGTTTCATCTCTGCGCATTAGTGTTTTAGCATTAGAGCTACACTGGCCTCCATTTGACTTCTTCTGACACCTACACTTTTAGAACGTGTGTGTTTGTGTGTTGATTGCGAGTGTCTGTTAGTTTTTTGCGCTGTGTCTGTATGTAGCAGTGACAGGGACCGAGACTAGCAAGACGGAGAGAGTGCTGACGACTGGAAACCAGAGAAGATCCAACAGTTGAGTTGAGTTGAGATCAGGAGCCATTAGAGTATTTAGGTAGAAAATTAATCATCTACCTCAATATAGCACAGTGTTAGTTTAGTATTATTTACATCCTATTATATTATCTATTAATATTTTTATATTATTTTTATATTTTAGCAATTTAATTTTTTTGGCATGTGTATAATTTATTTCTTTTTAGCTTTAAAATTGTATTTTATATTTCAGTTTTAGTATTTTTTTCGGTTAGCTGCCAAGGCAACATTTTCATTGTGTAAATTAATATATATTAGATAAAATGTAAATGTGTGAGTGAACGTCCAGGCATGTTTTGGATGCTCGACTCGCCACCAGGTTTCTTCTTTAGTTTAACCAGCAAGATTTAATCAGCTGAATTTGAACAAGAAAGTAAAATATGATTCATAGATATTTCCTTGAGTTCAACAGATTAGGGCAAGATAATTATATTGGTTTGCATAGCGACAGCAAACCAATTAAAAAGCTTTGCAGTGGTCTTAATGGATTTAAGAGGAAAGTGTAATTTTATTAAAAAGCTGACTGGATCCTCCATCTAAAGATTTTTAACTGTATTTTAAACAAATTAACGCTGTCAGACCAATTCATCATGGGTAAGGTGAGAGCTGCTCAGAGCATTTGTGCATTTCCCAGTGGAGTTGTTACAGGTCCCTGTTAGTGTATAGACGTGACCTTCAGCTGTCTGGTGATCCTGGTGCTCTGTTCTTTTTTGGGAGGGCATCTCAGCCAGCTCCTTAGATCCTGAGGCAGGCAAAGCATTTATAACTTGCCAGATTACCGTACCCCACTCCTCCTGTGGGACGAGGAGATATACCAGAAGTGCCTGAGCCCCATTAACATATTGCGCTCTGAAAGACAAACCTAATCAAAAATAGACGTGTCGGTACTTCAGTATGCAAGCAGATCACGCAATCTGACCCTCAGTGCCAAGGCCAAGTTCGGTGTCTCGTATCCCTAACACTGAAGAGCGAAGGTCCTACTGCTCTCTCCAGATTCAGAGTCAATTCGACGCCAAGATTGTGACTTGGAAGTTGACAGTGGTACGATGTAGCAAAAAGCTGTTTACACCTACTGTTGACCAGATAGCTGAGAGGTTCAGATGCCTGTACTCCAAAATACCTTCTGCCTTAGTTTTGCCTTCAGACTTAAAAATAGGTTTGGCCAAAAGATGTTCTGGAATCAATGTTTGGGTGTATTTATTCTTCTGATTTCAGTCGAATAAAATGTTCCCCCGGTTGGACAGTTTCATGGTTTGCAAATGTTGTATACATCTAACAAAACTAATATGAGATCAAGAGTTTTAACTTGTACATTAACTTGACCCCAATTGAATGTGATTATAAATTTAATTTCTTTCAGGTGCCAAGGGAGAGAAGGAAGCTCCCCCTGCTGGTTTGTACATGCATTTCTTTACTCTGCTAAATATTCGTAATCTTTGTGATGTAATGAATCATTTGAAAGCAGCCAGACTCACTCTTAGTATCTTTTATTCTACAGATAAGCCTGCAGAAGGTGGGTCACCTGCTCTGAATCTGGTCATGAACGCCATGTCTTCATTCAGTCTGTCATGGGTACAAGGGGTGCTTGCTTCTACAGATGAGTTTTGTGTGTGTGTGCTGCAGGGGATTAGGATTAAGTTGTGCTAAATTACACATTAATTGATGGTGTTCATCTTTAGATACAGAAAATACGCCAATGAATCTTACCTGAAACCAACTAGCAGTGCTTTATCTTAACTTTTTACTTGTATATTGACACATATCTGTGCATTGCTTAGTCAAACAACAATATAATTATTCATCATAATGCATAAAGAGATACTAATATTGTTGACTCGATCCTGCCTTTATAAGTAGAAGCACAGCCGGCTTTAATAAATGTGAATTTAACTAACTATGTTCACATGCAAAACCATATTTATTTACTGTTGTATATCTAATTAATACAATTTACATAATTTACAGTATATTGTTTCTACACGCATAAATAACATTATATCCTACTTAACTGCTGAAAAATACATTATGAACAAAAGCTGAGCTTGCTGTGCTGTGCTGTAGAAGGCAGCTTCTTATCGCTTCCCTGCATGCATTTAAAGACAAGTACAAGCCCATTTATTTTTTATCCAATTGCAGTGGGAGATGCCATCACTACTGTATAGATGGCAGAATGTGAGAATGCAGTAAACTCTTTTTTTTCTAGGAAACAAGGTTTTAAAAACGCTGAGTATATGATCAATATTTACAGTCATTCTACTTAGTAATTTTGAATTGCGCTTCATATCAATGATAAGCATTAAGTTCTTTCCACTTTACTGACCAAAAAACAACATAACTGACATTTTTCAATGTTGTGATCTATTTGCTTTAATTAGAAGTAACACCACTTGACAAAAGTGTTTTTTGTCCAATGGAAAATTATTCTGAAAACGAGACAGAAAATAAATGATACTGGTTGTTAAATTTTATTTATGATTGTGTTACTGCATTTGCAGAATAACCATTTTTAAAACCGCTTTAGTAGGTGAGAGATTTAAACTTTATACATCTATGAATGTATATGTGTGTGTTTACATTTATTGTTGTATGTTTATTGGATGCATTCCTTTGATCAATATGTGCACTGAATCCGATTGTGAGCCATTATGATAAGGCAGCCCATTAGCACACAGTGAGCATGTGCATATATGGTACGTGCTTCCATTTCCCAGTTCATGTTATCAGGAATTTTGTGTCATAAGCGAACCCCCACACTGGGGTGCTTATCGTTCCCTCTAAAATAGAGCCAAAGCCTTGGCTGAAGGGAGACATCTGTACACAGTGTAATGGTGTCAACATGTGTCATCATTAGGGCACTTTTTTATTCAAATGTGTTTTATATTTCAGTGCAAACAGACCCCCAAACAGTACTTGGACACTTCAAATGAATGAATGTCTGTCATTGCTATGCAACTAACTATCAAAACAAGTGACATTTATTAACTGTTGACCGTGTTTGACAGGTGCTGTTTTTTTCCCTAATTTCTGTTTAAACCTTCTCTCCAGCTCTAGACTCCATGGACAAGATGTAATGTTGGTGTTTTAACCCGTCTCTCTCTGTATGTGCTGCCTTAACCTCATTATGCTTCCATTCTCTCTTTTAATTTAGACGATGAGGGCTGCGACGGTAAGGGAAAGAAACACTCCTCTTGGCTCGCTATGTGTGTGTGCATATTTGTCAATGTGCTAGTTGCTTATCTGTGACTGCGCATGTGAGCAAATGTCAGTCACTGTCTCTGTCAGTGGTCCATAGGTCTGTCACAGGGGTTCTGACTGGCCAAAACAAGACCAACATGCAAACAAATGGTTTGAAATCTGAGATTGCTTTGGCGAATACCATCAAGACATTTTTCATTCATTTTAGTTCATTGGTCAGTGAACAGTCTTTTAGTGACCAAATTGTGCTTTGAGACTTACAATAACAGAACAGTCTCCCTTGTCTATTCGAAGTTTCGCCAAACCATCCAGAATTTGTTACAAATATATTAGCCTCCACAGGTGCTGTAACAATTTTAGGCCAGTTGAAAAAATCTCTGTTACCCAACAGATATCACAAAAAAAAAATCACACGTGCTTTCTTCCCGTCAATCATTTTTGAGTGTTTTAGATACAGAAAGATACAGAAGATTCTGAATAGTTCTAATAGTGCAGAAACTCCATAGTGTCTAAAATTGTTTAAAGCACCTTACACTATCCCTTAATTGTGAGTTTCATTGGAGAAAATTTGGATATATACTTTGTTTATTAGAGTTGGTATATATCAAAGTATGTGTGCTTGAGTGCATCAACCAACAGATATTTAATGTCAACATCTGACTTCTATTTTACATTATATTTTAAAAAATGTAATACTCTTTCGTTCAAACTAATTGGGTTGGTGTTACTTTTATAATTTATAGACATCAACTTGATGTCTTGCAACCTTGTTTTAATTTAACCTCTTTGAATCTATAGAAATGTGGTGACTGTTCAAGAAGCTAAGGTTATGCAGCATACTGATACTCTGTATAGTGGTTGTCCCTCTGAAAGTTTCACCACTGGAAATATCTGGATCTGTGTATGAGATCCAGCATTAGAGTGTGATGGTGTGAGGGTCAGGACATTTAGCAACATGAGGCTAGGACACCCAGGGCTGGACTAGCATTTTCACAGTGTATGTTTAGTCGCTGACATTGGTGTTAAACTATTTCTACATCTATCTAATCTGGGATAAGTGTATATGGGTAAATCATCTTTATAAAATAGAATGAACTATATAACCTTGGTTCCAATATGAGCCTTATGCAGTTGTTTTGAAATATAAGCCAAACTATGCATTGCACTGTGACTTTTCCTTGTTCACCTTGTTCGGTGTATCACATTAAGTTGCATAAACATAAAACAGAGAGTGATGGTTTTATTCTCTGGTTTTATGAAAATGCATGGAAATGGAAATGCATCATCTGGTTCACACCATGGATGGTTTATGTAGACATTTGCTGTGCTTTTGAATAAATACACACTTTTTGATTCATGTACATTTTTCTGTAGAGATGTTATTTGATTCTGAAGTTGAAGAATGGCAAAAATATTTTTAAATAACTTGAGTTTAACCAGCATCAACCAACCAAAAAAATCCACCCACCCATTTTACCGCTATGATCTAAATGGGTTTTAGGATAACTTAAGTTGTTTAGATTGGAATGACTGGTTAATAGAGAAAGTAACTTAAATATGCACTTCATTCCGAAAAACTGACAAACGGATGTTAGTTTCTACATGAATTTGTGTTATGTACTGATGTGTATATGAATGTCTTAGAAGAGCCCTATATAATGTCTTAATGTTGTGCCCTATATAACTTCCTAATGGTTTCCCCCACTCTTTGTCTCTCTTTTTCTTTAATACAGAATTGCCTGAGGATGGTAAGACACACAAATCCTTTAGCATGTATTGTCAATGACATATACATGAAAAAAAACCTTTATTTTTCATGCAAAAGGAAATTTTGTAAGTGTCTTTCACATCCCAGTGCAGATCCTAAAAGTGTAGTTCACACAAAAATTAAAATTCTGTCCTCTATTACCCTCATAAAAAATGTGTCATGGTTTGGAAAGACATGATGGTGAACAAACGATGACAGAATTTTTATTTTGGGGTGAACTATAGGTTTAAGGATCTGGAAAGGTTTAAAGGTGAGAGTTATTCATCAATAGTTGTTTTGTTTTTGTTTTGTAATTATGGGTTTAGCACCATTTTCTAGATGGTGCTAATGTTTTAGGGAAGCTTTACCCCAGGCTGCAAACACATCATTATGAACAGTAAATATTAGGATTGATTCACTCTTTTCAGCCTCTGACTATAGCCTGTCCATTGTCCATTGATGTGAGCTTTCAGCAGTTCATATCAGTTTACACTTTCTTTCTCTGACTCTGCCGGTAGAACATGTCCCAGGAGAAGAGCCTCAGATGTCTGAGATAAGTGGCTTGTTTGTGGAGAGGCCTCAGAGTGTCACTGTTAATAAAGGTGAGATTCTGAACCACAACTGCACTGCTAAATTCACTCTGCTTTATCTTTAATAAGTGGTATTTTTTGGTGATTGTTCTGAAGGTTAAATCGTTATGCATGTAAGTAAAATGTCATTGAATCATTCACTCATTCTATTTGTTTAAAAAGCTAACTCATTAAGGCGGGATACGTCAACCGATGGTTGGCTGTTGAGCAATGCCGGGCTGTTTTTGAGCGTCAGCCTGCTCTGTTTTTCAGACCGTTGGCTAGTCGGATGCCGTTTGGGTTTTTTTAGCCTGATTCAGCCTGTTGAATCATAGTCGGGCGAGAAAGAGAACAGATTGGCTGCTCAGCTTAGCGAACTATACAGTGCATGAGAATAAAAGCAAAAGCGAGCAAAGAAGTTAAGGTGGTACAGACAGTAGACTGTTAAATCTTACCTGAGCATTCAATAAACTAATATTTTCATAACAACTTGAGCCAACTGGAATGAAGAAAGTGATCAGCATGATTGATATTCAAAATGGTAAGCAAGCGCTTTGTTTACGGTTTGTATATCTGCCGTCCTAGTTTCGGTTTCCCCTTTTGAAAAACGAAAATAGACTATTGATACCTGCTGATATAGATAGATATCTTAAATGCCTTTAGTCATTTTATTGTGTTCAAGCGCAGCTTTCTGGCCAAGACAAAACATAGTCAGCTTTCGTCACTGCTAGTTCTTTGATTTCGACTTGGTGTGTCCCGGGCTTTAAATGGTGTAACATGCACAGTAACTGCCAATCTCATATTAATCTCTTGAGTAGGCTACCTATTGAGTAATATTGTATCCTTCATATCTCCGAAGTGTCTTTAGTTTGATCAGATTTATAAAAGACAAATACGCTGTACCAATTTTTTTCCAAAAACGAGCCGAGCTTGTGCTGGCGTGCAGTGGGCAGAGCTAAAGAGTCACACACACACACACACACACACACACACACACACACACACACACACACACACACACACACACACACACACACACACACACACACACACACACACGTTTGTTTTTGTGACATATCGGGACATTCCATAGGTGTAATGATTTTTATACTGTACAAACCGTATTTTATATTCCCTTACACTACCCCTGCCCCTAAACCTACCCATCAAATGGAACATTCTGCATTTAACTTACTTAAAAAAACTCACCCTTTATGATTTATAAGCATTTTGAAAAGTGGGGACATGGCTACCTATGTCATACCAATGTCATTATACACATTTGTGTCCTCATATGTCACAAAAATATGACCCCCCCCCACACACACACACACACACACCCCCGACCCACACACACAACATCCTTGAATTATCACTGGATAACTTTCGATTCATTTTATGTTTGTCAACAAAACAGACATTTTACGCAGTTTCACTCACCGTCTTCAATTGTGGCCACCGGTTTCAACTCATGACCGGGAACAAGCAAACACACTTGCAGAACTCCATTGCTGCTCCGGAAAAACAAACTGCATCCACTGTTTCCTTAACACTGGGTTATTTGGGAAGCTGACTATGGTTATCTTTCCCTCACAAACAAAAACACACTTCTTTAGTGACATTGTTGATTTCGTAGTCTAAAAACAAAATGACAGTGGCGCTGACGGCTTCTGTATCCCAAACGAAGCTCATTGACGGGTGCGCTCTTGCTCTCACTCTGGTTGATGTGCGCATGTGCTCATCTGGGAGAAGTGCCCATAAAAGGAAATCCGCTCTTTATGACACCATACAACACCATTCTCAGAAAAAAAAATTCTGGAACTTATCCCAAAACCCCGAAGGAGTGCATTTGACACAGAAATATGTCATACATCCCCAAATTTTTTTTTCACATTTTGGCCATGATTAGCTTGAGTATCCTACTCAGTGAAAATAAGTCAGAATGCATGAAATAGCATTAGACCATCCCTTTAAAGAATGAAACAAATGCTACTACTGTGTGTTGCTTGGAGATGTCCAACAGTTAATCAGCTTTTAGTTCTAATGGAAATATTTCGGTTGGTGAAGCAAAAAATACACAAAGTAACTGGCAATATTGTGTTCGGCAATGTTACCCATGTCTTAATTTTATTTGTAACAGGAAAAGATGTCACATTTGTGGCTAAGGTGGACTCCTCTCAGTTGCTAAGGAAGCCAGCTATGAAGTGGCTGAAGGGGAAATGGCTGGATCTGGGCAGCAAGGCTGGAAAACACCTACAGTTCAAAGAAACTTACGATCGGAACACCAAAGTGTGTGCAGGACCATATGTTTTACTTGGGATTTGTTTACTAGAGCTAAGAGTTACTATTTACATTTTTTGATACCAGATATACACCTATGAGATGACCATTGTTAAGGTTGTGGATGGGGATACTGGAGGTTATCGTTGTGAGGTCACATCTAAAGACAAGTGTGACATCTGCACTTTTGAAGTCACCGTTCAAGGTAGGAAATTGCGCAGTTATGGGTACAAAGTGGTTAATTATTCAAAGATCATTTGTATACAGACTCACAGAATCTCAAGTTATCACTGAATCTGGCTCTCTAGGTGACAGTTAAAGATAGGTATGTACGTCACAGGACATTTATGAAGCATATAATACTGTTTTCAGATGAATAAAGTCAGTTAACACACACACCCGGTGTGTAAGCTTTAAGTCTACACGGCTGTTTCATTATTTAATAGGTATTTCGCTGATTAGATCCTCTCCTGTTAGTTTTGCAGCACTTATAGTAAATCAGCCCTACACATTTATTGGCATTGACAGTAATCAGATTGCGGAGCAAATCAAACATCATCATGAATTTCATCTTCTCCTTCAGCGGCTGACGACTCAAAGGAAACAAACATTTTGGAGGCTTTCAAAAGATCGTAAGTTTGTTTATATGTCTCTTAACTTAACTCGCGTTGTTTCAATGCACTGTTATCATATTTGTTCAGAGGAATTTTTTTAGTTCATATTGTCAGTGTCACTTTACGTTTAGATACTGCTGTAAGTGTATGCACAGATTTAGTGGTTTATGCGCCTCATGTTAATACATGCAAGATTATATACTCTACGCTATTCATATGATTGAGGGAGCAGTCTGTTGCCAGAAGCTGCTCTTCTGAGCTGTAATAATCTCATAGACAGATTGGGAGCTTTTTCCCTCGTGTCTGAGAGTTTGTCTCCAGGTCCAGCCCCAGGAGGTAAAGGTTTAGCCCTAGGACTGAGCCAGGGTTCCTGTTCTTCAGTTTGAGCATGGTGCTAGTATTAACAAGGTCATAGGTTCAGCTCCCAGGGAATGCTGATAAAATATATGCCTTAAACACAATTCATTCATAAATGTAAATGTTGGTTAAGATGCTGTATGCATCTTGTTCAACTCTAGGGGAGATGCAGGAGAGGATGCAGGTGATCTGGACTTCAGTGCTTTGCTCAAAAAAAGGTTTGTAAGAAGTTCTACATCCTCAGTGTTTTTGCTTATTATTATTATTCCATTTACCTTATGTGGAATTTAAGTTCTTCATTTCCACTTTAACCATCCTGATGCATGGTGTCATTTATTCACTTTTGACATTTTATTCAACTTTTGTTCTGTATGGGGTTATAAGAGAACATATAAGACCATGCAAGACCACACACACACACACACACACACACACACACACACACACACACACACACACACACACACACACACACACACACACACACACAAACAATGGGGAGACATTCCATAGGCATATTGGTTTTTACACAAACCATATTTTATATCCCCCTACACTGTCCCTACCCCTAAACCTACCCATCACATGAAACATTCTATTTTTTCACTTTCTCAAAAAAACTCATCCTGTATGATTTATAAGCATTTTGAAAAGTGGGGACATGGGTAATGTTCTCATATTTCACACTCTCCTTGAAAATAACCTAATTATGTCATACCCATGTCATTATACACATTTGTGTCCTGATAGTTCACAAAAACAAACACACACACACACACATGCACGCGCACAGGTTCGAGTTATAAACTTGAAAAAATGCTATTAATTTTCGCCGAAACTTTGTTCGGTGTGCCAGGTGCCAGTATGGGTCTGTTTTTTGTTTTTTTATTGTAGTTGTTGATAAAGTCCAGTGAACTTATACACATTAAAAAGACCTTTGAATAAGTCAAGTTTCTAAAATATTTAAACTAATGATACAACAGAAAAGCTTCAACGTTGTACCAAAAATGAAGATTAACCATATTTTTGGTTCTTATGTGCCTCAGAGAGAGGAAGCAAAAGGAGGAGCCTGATGTGGATGTGGATGTCTGGGAGATCCTAAAAGATGCCAAACCATGTGACTATGAGAAGATCGCCTTTGAGTATGGCATCACTGATCTTAGGGGCATGCTCAAAAGACTTAAGAAGATGAGGAAGGTGGAGCCCAAAAAAAGTGATGGTGAGACATGTGATGGATGCACAAAGACATTGTTCTTCACACACAAACATACATATGAAGGTCCCAGGGCTCAAAGCCATCCCTAATATATAGTTTTGTTGACAAACCAAGGAAAAAAGTTTTGGAATTGGTAGTCGAAGATTGTAAGGATTGTATATTTTTGTGCTATTTCTGTTTCAGCTTTCCTAAAGAAGTTGGAACCTGCTTACTCTGTGGAAAAGGGAAAGAGAATACAGCTTAGTGTTGAGCTGTCTGACCCCAATGCTCAAGTCAAATGGCTGAAAAATGGACAGGAGATCAAACCTTCAGCCAAGTATGATCCAGTGTGAATTAAAGGAACACTCCATTGTTTTTTAGAAATAGGGCTTATTCAACTTCTTTCCTACATTTATAAATGTGGGCACAGTGAGGACGTAGTGCTTCACCTGTGCTTCCCCATAATATAGTCCCTAGTCAATATCTGCCTAGGGAATCGCCTAGTCTTAATCTGCATCGCTATTTGTACTTATTTATACGCAGGCCACAAGTTTTGGATCACTTTTACTCGGGACATGCTAGTAGCTGGCAACATAGGATTCCATTCATTATGCTAAGCTAGCGGCGACCCTGCCAAACGAAAACAATGCATGCACTGAGACAAAAATGCATTTGCCCCTCATATCTAAACGTAGGAAAGAAGTTGAATAAGCCCTTCTAAAAACAGTGGTGTTCCTTTAACAAGAATGAACTATTTTGTATAACAATTTGAAAGACCAAAAGCTGCACTAATTATTCATTGATTATGAATGTAAGGATAGGGAAAAG
The DNA here is from genome assembly GCF_024679245.1 of Pseudorasbora parva. Lineage (NCBI taxonomy): Eukaryota > Metazoa > Chordata > Actinopteri > Cypriniformes > Gobionidae > Pseudorasbora > Pseudorasbora parva. The sequence goes on from NC_090173.1 coordinate 30,929,144, forward strand.
ACAATGTCACAGGAGGGCATGATGGGAAGGTTGATGCTCGATGCCTTACATGAGGTTTGTGCTGAATTTCTCTCCCTGTTAGATATGTCTTTGAGAGTGTTGGTGGTATCCGTAAGCTCACTATTAACAAGTGCGCCCTCGCTGATGATGCCGCGTATGAATGTGTGGTTGGAGAGGAGAAGAGTTTCACTGAGGTTTTTGTCCAAGGTACACTGTCATCATCATCATCATCATCATCATCATCATCATCATCATCATCATCATCATCATCATCATCATCATCATCATCATCAATCATCTTCTTCATTCTCATCACTGGCATCATTAGCACACCACCTCTTTGTGAATTCAGCTCTCTCATTTGTTCTGTCTCTTCTTATCTGTGGCCATCCTGTGTCCTGTCTGTCCTTGAGTGGTAGCCATCTGCCTTATTGATTATTTTAAAACTCTGTCTATGCTGTCAGTTAGCTATTCTTACCTTGTTTTACTGAGCCATTTGCTTTTGAGCCAGGTCTCTGCTTCTGTCTGTTTTACTTCTTGTAAGATATAATTTTTGTCTTATTTTCCATGGATTATTATTGCCATCTGCCCCTGTTGTATACACAAATTCCTTTGATGAAAATGTAGTTCATATTCTGCTGTAAAAGTGTTTTCGTTTAACTGTGTGTTTGAATATATTAACCACTTATTGATGTGTTTATATGAACAGAACCCCCTGTCACCATCACTAAGATGTTGGATGATGTCCATGTGGTGGTTGGGGAGAAAGTGGAGTTTGAGGTTGAAGTGTCTGAAGAGGCAGCCAATGTGAAATGGTGAGTTACTGGACCAAATTGGTGAGACTTTCCTGTTCAATTGGTCACATGCTTATTTAGTTCAGTCAACAAGACTACAAATATACTGACCAGACCAGCTGCACAATTGAAATGCTCAATAAATCACTAGCTGACTAAATTAATTCCAGCACTATCAAGGTCAATATCGCTAATTATAGTAATTTAGAATTAACAAGCCATTATTAACATTACATAGGCCTAAACGGCAAATTATCTGACTGCTTTTTCTTTTTCTGTTTATTACCAACAATTATAGAACACAATGAATCATTTAACAATGACTACTGTATAGTCATTTCAAACAACACAAAAACCTATTAGCCTCTAATAAATGAAACATTTAGTTTTAGATGAAGCATTTTTCTCTGTCATTACCACTCTCTGTTTAAATGAGCAATGTGGCTGAGAGCTGTCTGTGACCACTTTTGCTTTTCGACATTTCTGCTCATGTTCGGACAAGAAGGGGGAAGGTTTCGTGTCTTATACTCGTCCAGAAGGGAGTGAAAACATCATCAATGTAGTCCATATATGACATCAGTTGGTTAGTTACTCTTTTGAAGCGTCGACAATACATTTTGGTTCAAAAATAACAAAATGTACGACTTTATTCAGCATTGTCTTCTCTTCCGTGTTTCTCAAATAAAGATTCAAACGGTCATGAGTCATGATTCAGATCGCGTGTCAAACTGGCAAACTGCTGAACTCACGTGACATTGGCGATATGAATCATGAATCAATCTTTTGAATCACGACCATTTGATTCTTTATTTGAGGTTTGAAAACAAACGCGGAAGAGAAGACAATGCTGAATAAAGTCGTATTTTTTGTTATTTTTGGACCAAAATGTATTGTCGATGCTTCAAAAGAGTCTAACTAACCAACTGATGTCACATATGGACTACTTTGATGATGTTTTCACTACCTTCTGGACGTGGACAGCGAGCGGGCATACACTTACATTCAAATGACAGAAAGGCCTCGGATTAAATCTAAAATATCTTAAACTGTGTTCCGAAGATGAACAGAGGTCTTATGGGTGTGGAACGACATTGGGGTGAGTCATTAATGAAAGAAATTTCATTTTTGGGTGAACTCATTTTCATGCAAAATAAATGATAAAAGCTTTAGTGGAATCGAGCCTCTTGATACAATGTGAGCACCATGTTTCAAGATTGATCCACCTCTCGCTACTGTGTTCTGCTGTATCCAAAGGCATGGGCAAAGTTTCTTTTCACTTGCTCTACATCTTTCCGTCATGTCCCATTTTATCCATCCATGTTCCCTTTGTACACATCCCAATCTTTCCTATTTTATCTTCAGTCATCTTGGCATAGATTACCTTCCTCAGTTTCTCTTATGAACATTATTTCCATTTTTGTCTCTGTCTTGCTCTCCCTCTGTCTCTCTTCATCTCTCTCAGGATGAAGGATGGAGTGGAACTGAGCCGAGATGGAAAGTATCGCTTTAAGAAAGATGGGACAAAGCACTGGCTCATCATCAATGAGGCGACCACAGAGGACATAGGAACATACTATGTGTACACTAGCGGAGGGGAGTCCAAGGGAGAGCTGGACGTGGAAGGTACTTCTTTTGAAAAAGTAAAACTCTCCCTTTCTTAATCCTTCCCCTGTTTGGCTGATATTTTATTAGTATTTCTGCATGTATTTTTTTTGTAATAATTGCCTCTTGGCTCCTTTTTCTCTATTATAGACAAGGAACTGGAGGTTTTGCAGAGTATAGCTGATCTGACAGTGAAGGCAGCAGAGCAGGCTGTGTTCAAGTGTGAAGTGTCTGATGAGAAAGTGACTGGCAAGTGGTACAAGGATGGGGTGGAGGTCATTCCAAGTGGCCGCATCAAAATGACACACATCGGCAGGTATATCGTTTAATTTACAGTCACCCTTATCGATTCATGCATAAACAAGCTCACCTTGTCCTTAACCCCACTAATATTGTTTTATGTCAGGACACTAAAACTGACTAGTCATCGAAATGTCCATTTTGCTCCAGCATTGCTTTTCGGGAAAAATAATTTGGCATACACTTCTTATGTCGTGGTGACATTTTTGATCTCAGGACCCACAAGCTGACGATAGATGAAGTGAAACCTGAGGATGCAGGAGATTACACCTTTGTACCAGAGGGATATGCTCTTTCCCTTTCAGCCAAACTCAACTTTTTGGGTAAGAGAGAGAAGCAGAATCCCATGCTTATAAATAATTATAACTGGGGTTATAATTCATAAATAGGTATTACTTATCTATAAATAGATTTTAAAGAATCGTTAAGACCTATACTGCATTATAAGAACTGTTACATTTAACATTCTTTTTATGGAGTTTCTTTTCACACCAAGTGCAAATAGCATGCCTTGTTGTCAAGTGCTATCCACGCTAAATCTGCCTAGGCCAAACTATTTTTTTTTTTTAAATCACTTCAGTGCTGCAATCAGTAAAGCTTAAGGCTCAAGATCCTTGATTCTGACGCGATCAACCCTGGTTCGAATCCGCCTTCTGCAGAGCTCACTCTTCCCCCTTTTCTCATCACAAATCACATCGGATAGGCATTTACTTTCAATAAAAATTAAGAACATTTTCTAAATGTGGAAATAAAGTGCCTTACAAAATGTTTAATAATAATAAAAGCATTTATTAGGTAGGGTTAGGTGTAGGGAGGACTTTTATTGTCCCATTAAGCCGGTGACATCCATTCAATAATTGTAATAAATATAATAATTTACAGTGATTATTGCATCCTGTTATTGTACAACATTATTGAGGTGCAAATAGTATGTATAGGTCAAATTTGTATAAATAGAATATATTACTATTTTCACTTAATATGATATTTCACTTAGTAAATAGCATCTATTGCTTTTTGCAAATAGCAATTATCACTAAGAAAATATGCTATTTGCACATATTTGCACATAATTTCAAGTGCAAATAGAGCACTTATTTGTATTATTACAAATCATGCATTTGGTTTTTCAATGTGCATGCTCAAAATCCATTATACAATGATGTATAAGGATTAAAGGGGTCATATGATGGGTCTAAAAAGAACAAGTTTTGTGTATTTTGTTTACTGCAATGTGTTTACGCAGATTTTGGTTAAAAAACACTTCACACATTTTTACACAAACTGTAAATTACTGTTGATCCTCTATGCCCCTTCTTTTTGAAACGCATCAATTATTATAATGCTCATCATTCTGAAAAGCGCGGTGTGCTCTGATTGGCCAGCGATCCGGTGCATTGTGGTTGGCCCAAATAACTTATGCATGTGACGGAAATGTCACACTTAGAACCATATTTGGTACATCAGCTCCCAAAGCAAAGCAATATTGACAGGTTATAATGTCGGCCCTGCATTATTATTCGAGCCCCAAACTGATCCGAATGATGCAGATGTCAAGCTGATCGAGAGGTATCAGATTGGTAAGTTTCCAGAAAGTATCAGATTGGTAAATAATAATCAATTATAAAAATATAAGCAATATAAGCAATTATACAAATATTATAAATGTAACTATAACGGTTCTTATAATGCAGTATAGGTCTTACATATAAATAAGTAAAAATGAGGCTTCATAATATGGAAAAATGAGAATCATTATAAGCATGTTATTACCCAGATTTTTTGAAATCAGATTTTAAATTTCAACATTAACCTACATCTATATTTTTGTTCCCAGAGATCAAGATTGATTACGTTCCTCGTCAAGGTAAATTTCTTACCTGCATCAACAAATTAAACATTATAGTGTTGCAAGGCAACTGCTTTATGTTCTTTTTTAATTCTTTCTATTTTCATCTAGAGCCACCCAAAATCCACCTGGACACCACTGGCAGCATGGTCAACAAAAACACCATTATCGTCGTTGCAGGAAACAAGCTCCGGTTTGATGTTGACATTACAGGAGAGCCCCCTCCCACTGTCTGCTGGAAAAAAGGAGATACTGTGAGAGCTTGCTGGCAAACTGTCACATACTGTCATCTTCAGCAAAGCCAAGAACGCATATGGGCTTGTTTTCATATCAGATTCAGTGATAAAAACCCTGCTGAAAAGACTAGCAGTGCTGGTCGCTTTTCACATTGTGTCTTTACCAGTCTACCTTAACCATCGAGGGTTCCGTGGTTAGCCAGTTTACCCAAAAAAACATGCTAGATGACCCCATTCACTCAGGTTTTCCTGGTGAACACCTAGACAAAGCCAGCATGAATTTCAAGCTGATCTTTCCAGCAGGAACATATTCTCTCTAATAATCTTACATCACATAGGATATGGAAATTAACTTTGAAATGTAGCATCTCCAATATATTCCACATGCTTGAAAACATGATCGTTGTATGATGCAGGATATCACTGAGGCTGAAGGCCGTGTGAGAGTGGAGACCAGGAAGAACCTGAGCTGCTTTGTTATTGAAGGGGCAGAGAGATCCGACGAAGGCCTTTATCATATCAGTGTATTCAACCCAGCAGGAGAGGACAAGGCTGATGTCATGGTTAAGATAGTTGGTGAGTTCATACATACCATCTGCAACTTTTTCGTTCTGTCCTCATTATCTGCCATGTCCCATCTGTTCCTCCTGTTTTATTTCTGTGCTGTGTTTAGATGTGCCTGATCCACCTGAGAATGTGAGATGCACTGGAGTGGGTGAGGACTCTGCTGGTATCCAGTGGGATCCACCCAAATTTGATGGTGGAGTTCCAGTAAAAGGTAAAACAGATCCTCACCGTTTGTGTTTCTTTCGAATTTGACATTGTAATATTTTGACTGTATGTTGTCATTCTTGCTTCTTGGTTATACGTAAGAAAATATTGAAGTAGGTTATGAATTATCTTCTTACATGTGTAGGATACCTCTTACTACTTTAGTTGTACTTCCAGGTTACCTAATGGAGAGGAAGAAGAAGGGCTCTTCCAGATGGACAAAGCTGAACTTTGACATTTACGAGTCCACGACATATGAGGCTAAGAAGATGATTGAGGGTGTGCTATATGAGATGAGGGTGTTTGCAGTTAACGGCATTGGCATCTCCCAGCCCAGCGCCAACTCCAAACCTTTCATGCCCATCGGTTAGTTCCTCAGTCTGTTGCAAATTTCTCAAAAAACGTATTTTAATAAGCATTCATTCTCTTTGTTTTCCTACACCTTCATAGCTCCAACTAGTGAACCAATACGACTGATCGTGGACGACGTTACAGATGGTACCTGTGCTCTAAAGTGGCTTCCCCCTGAGAGGATTGGAGCTGGTGGCATCGACGGGTACATCATTGAATATTGCATTGAGGGAGGTGAGTCACAGCTTTGCTATGGCACTGACATAGAGTGCCTTCTCACTTTCAAACGATCACAGTGGAGTAATCGGTTTTGATCATTTTTTTGACATGTTTACATATCTTGCTGGTTTTCCACTTACTTTGCCCCTGGTGGAACTCACAGCCACTGAGTGGGTGTCGGCCAACGAGACCCCTGTTGAGAAGAATAGTTTCAGGGTCAGAGGGCTGCCTGTTGGAGAGAAGATGCTGTTCAGGGTGACAGCTGTGAACATCGCTGGCCATAGCCCTCCAGCTGTGTTGGCGCAAGCTGTCACCATTCGGGAGATTGTTGGTAAGACTCACACGTACATACATACACAAACAAACAACACACACTATCAGGATATATCTAGGTTGCTAAAAAAAATCGCAGTGATAGGTTGTAGCTAACTTGCTGAAAGCAACAAAACAACTCTGGCTTTCATTGTGTGGACAAAAAAAAACCTTTTTTCAAAAAATCTTCTTGCATAAGTGATGACAGAATGGTAATTTTTGGTGAACTATCCCTACTCAAATACAGATATAACACAGACACGACACACTCGTCTATGACACACTGAACATGAAGTATATAAACACCCTACTCTGTGTGTTGTCATTTTCAGCACGCTTTCTTCTGTCTTTTTCTCCTCTCAATCTCTTCTCTCAGAGCGTCCTAAAATCCACCTCCCTCGGCAGCTTAGGACTAAGTACATCAAACGAGTGGGTGAGAAGGTCAACCTTGTCATTCCCTTCCAGGTCAGTCATGCACGTACATTGTTCTGCTATGTACTTGTGTAGTGCTACTTTGCTGTTCAGTCACTGGTCTTTACAAAAGTTCAAAATTATAAACTTACACCATGTTAACTGTTATCAGGGCAAACCACGTCCAGTGGTGACCTGGTTCAAGGATGGCGCACCTCTAGACACAGGGCTGGTGAATGTCCGCACAAGTGGTGTCGACACCATTCTGTTTATCAGGCAAGCGGTCAGAGAGCACTCCGGCCAGTACACCCTGTCCGTGCAGATTGAGAACAATGAGGACAAAGCCACCATTGAGATCCAGGTTGTAGGTTAGTGTCAACAAAGTGATTTGGTTAATGTTTTAACAGAGATGTGCACAACAACATCATTTCAAATTCAGGGGTTAGAGAGTTGTGGGTTGTCTGAAATGTTGGTCTTAATTGAAAGCCATAAATATTCATTTGATATTTTTGATCATTTCGAGTTGAGGTAATAAGACTACATGAGGAGTGACAGGAAAAGCAGCAGGAGATGGAAAAAGTGAATGGGATCGGGATAGGACCTCAAGCTTCCTAAAGCTCTGCTGAGTGGAACGCCAGAGCACTGCCCTCAAGGCTTTCAACTTGACATGCTGTGATAAAGCTTGTGCAATGTTCATGGCGGAATGCTCAAAAACAGCATGAGATGTGATGTGATGGCTAAAGACATCCGTCACAATGTATAGGTGATGGTTTAAAGGTAATCTGAAGGTGAATTCATGGGGGGGGCAATCATTTGATTATACTCCAGGGTTTCTACTGATACAAAGCCATATGCTAATTGCTGAAGTAACCCTTTAAATCAGCTGCCTAATGTTACTGAATGAAATGTTGACCCAGGACGAGCTAAAGAACTGTGAAAGTATTAGGGGGGTGTTAATGGCATCATGTTTAAAAGATGAAAAACATGATTTTAAAAACATGATTTTCTCAGTTTGTTTAGCTCAAAATGCTGCTTTTTTTATGAAACTTGCCCATATTGAAGTGTAGAATACAACACTTCAAGCAAGATTGTTTATAAGCAGAGTGTCTGTTCTTTCTTTTGATTTTATTGCATGTTCAGATCAAAACAGCTAAATATTCTGGGGGCCATGAAATTTTTGTGAAAATGATCAAAAACGCTGGCGATGACTGGCAATTTATTTTTTCAAAAACGCTGGTGGGGAAAGAGTTGATATTCAGTAATATCATTAATTTGATTGCACTGACACTATCAGATGAGAACAAAAGCAAATAAAGCGCTATAGAAATACCCTGTTGAAGAAGAAAAAAAAAACATGCATATGCTGCCTAGGTATGTTTTGAAGCATAGCTGGTTTAAGACGGTCTCAGTACTGGTCCTAAGAAACTAGCTCTAGCTCAGGACCAGTTTATAACCAGCACAGGACCAGTTTAAACCAGCTCATGACCAGCTAAGTATCAGCATAAACCAGCTGCCATGCTTCAAAACATACAACAGGGTAGTTTACTTGAATATTGAAGGAGTTGAAATTACAGCGATCACATAAAATGAAAGGATTAAACTGCACAGTTCAAAAGGTTCATTTCCCTATGAAGTGTGAGTCAGGTTAATTTTGTTAACCCATGGAAACTGTTTGAGGATCACTTTCGAAAGTGACACTCATTTTCTAACTCCTAAACTGTCAGAAGGTTTCATATTAAACACTTACACTTTCATCAAAATTGAGGATGTCATAGGTCAGTTCGGTTGCAGGGATTATTCTGCGGGGTTTTGTTTGGATTATTCCTGGTGTTGAACGGGATTAGGATAGGATTAGGGGACACTCACTCTGTGTTCCCGCTGGGAGGTAAGCTAATGAGAGTGCAAAAACCCTTCAGATGAGCCAGACAGCCATTTAGTCACAGTTTGCTGCCAGCATCCCAGCAGCCTGCCCAGGATTAATGCCAACCGCTCCCAGCCGCAAACTCAAACTCTCTCGCTCTCAATCTTTTTGCAGTTTGATTTCACTATCTCTACCTCACGCTCATGTTTTCACCCTCTTCGCCATTTCATATCAGCCCTTTCTCATTTTTATCATTCCTCTGCTCACTCACTTGTAGCTTCTTCTTCAATTAGCACACATTAATTAGTCTCATGTTTAAAATGAGGACAATGTATCAGTGTCAAGCTCTAAAGTAATACTTACCTACAGTCATTTTTTTTCTTTCATTCCCATACTCGCAGACAAGCCTGGGCCACCGATAGCTGTCACTGTAACTGATGTTTGGGGTTTCAATGCTGCTTTGGAATGGAAGCCACCAAAAGACAACGGCAATGCGGAAATCACTGGCTATACTATCCAAAAGGCTGACATGAAAACCAAGGTAAACCGGGACCAGCAACAGCACAGTATTGGCCAAATATATGGGGACAATTTTTTCTAGTTACAGGTTTGGTTAGGCCCCTAAATCTTAATGCTATATGGCATACAGTGACATTATAGAGAACAGTTTTAGAGATTAATTTGATCTGCTCCTTCTGCACAAAGTGCAAGCACCAGGAGAAAATTGTTTACTGAGCTTATAAGGCGTTGAAGAACTTGTAGCCTGTACCAAATATTTTTGGCTCTTAAAAGTTTCAAATCAATACATAACAACACACATGAATGGTTGTAGGTAGCCTTTAGTATCGATACAAAATAAATGCCCTATATATCTAGCAAAAAAGTTAAATATTATATATTTTGATTTTATATTAAGCATTATTTGAGTTCTTATTCTCAAATAGAATTTTCAAATATTATTTATTTAGAATTTTTGACAAGAAGTAGCACAGGAAACCAAACGCATTGGGATATCCTAACCAATGGATGGACGTATGGAGGTCTGTATCTGGGTCAATGACATGATGTGCATATTTTTTGTGTTTTCAGGTGCATTATTTCCTTTTAAAATATTTTGATAAATTCTTAACATTTATCACTTTATTCTATAAAAACTATTTAGTAATTTTAGTACATTTAAAGGAACTGTATGTAAGAAATATATTTGAATTAATCCTACAATGGCCCTGATATGTCACTAGACATTAAGGAATCATGTTAATTACAAATACTTATTTCAAATATCACTGACAGCAGTAGTCCGGCCAGGATATTGTCATTTAAAAGTTGTTGTTGCAGCCCTCAGCTGATGTTGATGTTGTCATGTTGTGTTTTGGCCTGAAGCTCCACCCTCAACCTATCTACCAATCACGAAGTCAGTAGTGTTTGAGCTTTAGGGTTGCCAGATCTGCTCTAGTTACCACAGCTGCAGATCTACAAACGTTCCTGCTGATCCTGCAGCCTATCTGGCAACCTCAAATAAGGTGGAGAGGGGAGAGGGGATAGTGATTGCAGTACCAGTTTTGGCCAAAATCTTACATACACTTCCTTTATTAATACATATTATTTAATGTTTTGTTAACTTAAACCCCCAAAATGGAACAAATGACCAGACTAAGAAAACTATTTAAAATGTTGTCTTAACCCTATAACAGGCAACGTGTACCATGCGATACATACTCTTTACTGTCTTGTTTGGGGCATAAGAAATATTTTTTCATCAAATCCTTTTATCATTTATCATAGCCTGGTCTGTCCTGGTCACATGTTTTGTGTGATCAATTAGTCAGCCGGACTTAAACCCAACATGGGCACCATTGCTGCAGGACATTTAGATTTTGTAATAAGTAAATATATATTAATCTTACTTTTTTGTTGTTAAAAAAAAATTAAAAACTACTGTTAGTATTATTTGTGAACATTGGCTTAAGATGTTGAAAAATAAGATCACCCCCGGAATTCACAATAATGCAATGACCAGTACACAGAGTCCAGATGATATAAAAGTGACATGAAATTATTTTTGTTGTTGATAATTTTCCAGTCGTGCCTGTTTAAGTTTTAATAAGAACAAATTAAAATAGCATCATTTTAGGTTGTTAAACATTTGATAAACATCAGTAGGTTTAAAGCTTTTGAGATCATAAAAAATATCAAACTTTTATCCAGCAATTTGTATTTTCTCAGGGTGGCTCTTTTATTATGAATTGACAAGCTTATTACAATAAACATGATAATGCATCATCCAGTGGACCCCTGATCCTTGTGGAAGAGTGAAAATGTTTGTAGATCTCTCTCAAATACTGGTAAAAAGTATGGGTATGTTTGTACACTCTCCATGTCAGGTGGCACAACTACAGTATGCATATACAACTATTTGGTTGTACCACCAGTCATAAAAAATTAAACACATTGTTGATGGCTCAAAAATCTGCATTACATCAGTAAAAAAAAAAAAAAAATATATATATATATATATATATATATATATATATATATATATATATATATATACATACATACATACATTGAAAACACCCTATTTGAAGTTTTCTTTTTCAATGACTCTACCTACCAGGCCAATGACAGCAGATCATTAATCTTTTAAAACACTAATAATCCGTATTAGCAATGTCTGAAACTTTCTCACTTCTCGTGTTTGTCTGCTTCTTCTAGATGACATGTGTGAGTCACTTTGGATAACAGCGTTTGCAAAATGAATAAATGCAAATGTAAATGAAAGCAATGCACAGAGAGAGAGCAAGCGTACAAATGTACTGTTCGTTTGTCGAAAATTATTTTGGTGTGTAAATGTCTCTTCTGTGTTTCTCAATTCAGAGCTTCTTTATTTGCATGGCTGTTTCTCAACAAGTCTGTCTCTCGTTGTTTTAGGAGTGGTTCACGGTTCTTGAACACAATCGCAGACCTAGTTGCACCGTGTCTGATCTGGTGATGGGGAATGAGTACTCCTTCCGTGTGTTTAGTGAGAACATCTGTGGCATGAGTGATGATGCTGGCATCAGCAAAAACACAGCTGTCATCACCAAAACGGGTACAGGCTAAATGAATCTCGAAACACTGAATGTTGCATTACATGACGATTAGTGCATTAGTGTCTCTGCTGAAGCAATATAAATGTCTAATCCTATTCCTTTCTCTTTCTCTTAGGTCTTAAAAATAAAGCACAACCCTACAAGGAAAAAGATATGAACAGCTCTCCTAAATTCATCACACCTCTTGTGGACAGGTCCGTCGTCGCAGGTTACAGCGCCGCCATCAGCTGTGCCGTCCGTGGGTACCCGAAAGTAAGTGTTTGTGTATTGCGTGACTATATAAAGCCATTACCCATGCAGTTGTTTTTAAGCCATTTAAGCAACAATGCTCTCTCTTTCTCATTTGCTGTTCTTCTCCTCCCAGCCAAAGATTATATGGATGAAAAATAAGATGATTATTGGAGAGGATCCAAAGTTTCTCATGCAGAATAATCAGGGTGTGCTGACTTTAAACATCCGTAAGCCCAGCTTGTTTGATGGAGGGAAGTATACATGCAGAGCCATCAATGAACTAGGAGTGGATGAAGTGGAGTGCAAGCTGGAAGTTCGAGGTATGGCCAAAAGCCTCCATCCTCTCTAGTGTGCAACCTTAACTCTAACAGTGTTTTAGAATGCACAAGATTTCGACATCTGTTGATGATGGATATTATTTCCCTTATTTTACATTTGAATGACCTTTGCCCGTCATACACTATCATTTTAACATTCAAAACAACACACTTTAGTTTGTACATAAAAAAAAATATATATATATATATATATATATATATATATATATATATATATATATATATATATATATATATATATATATATATATTTTTTTTTTTTTTTTTTACAGATGTAATATTATCTGTTTTTTTTCTGTTTAGTTGTAACAGAAAAGGAGGAGGGGAAGAAGTGAACGCACAAGCATTAAAATGGCCTAAAAATGGCTGAAAAGATGGATTATGGACATCATGAGAGTGTCAAAAAGAAATAAAAATAAAATTCTTATAATGCTGTCTTTCATCTGCCTTTTTAATTTCGACTCCAAAAAGTACTGTGGTGGTACCAGTTATGCTACTCAAGGATATCCCTTACTCCTTTACCTTGGTAGCCATATTGACATGGTTCAAAAACACCATGGTAATTCACAGTACTGTGTTGTGTTAGTGTAATCAGATTAATCATAAACTAGCTTTTTCCTTCTCCAAGTAAGCTTTGTCTGTATGTCAAGTTAAATAGCTTGAAATAAAAGCACATGAAAACAACTTAATATGTGTCGTTTTTTAGTAGGTTAAACAAAGTAAAAGATGTCATATAGACGTTTGTTATGGTTGTGCGAATGATATCATGCTGGCTGATCCAGGAGAGTTGGAGAATCCGGGTCTCATTAGCATATCACACTTGAGACTCATTTACGCACCCATCAACACTGCCCCAATTAGCTCTCTTCCACGCCATTACTGAGCAAACGAATTACGGCTAATTTACACACCAGTAAAACAAACACACCGCCGCAGCTCCGCTGGGAGAATCTACAGCCCGAGGTTCGCTCGATCCAGGAGGACGGTGTTGCTGAATCCGGCAGAAGGTGGGCGTGAGAACTAAGAAAATACATTTCAATTTAACAGTATTCTACAGCAATAATTAAGACATTACATTAATTTTGTCAGGTAAACACACTACTCGTGTTATTGAGTTTGTAGGCTACGTTTTTGAACTGTCACCCGAAACAAAAGCTTCTCGAAGTGACCAGCAGATAGCGCACACAACTTACTCAACAATAGCTTCAAGACATTCATGATTATAGCTGCGTTTGGTCCTCCTTACTTATCTCTGAAATCATATAAATTAATAATTTGCTGACAACAGCATTTAAAATACCGTGTTGAATACCTTTATTTTTTTTGCCGAGAATGTGTGAGAAGAGCAACAGCTACAATCTAGCGTTTCACATGTGAAAATATGTGCCTTCAGTGATCATCACGTGTGTAAAGCGAGGTAAACCAAAACTTGAAACATGGGTGACAATGAATAAGAGCAAATACTACGTGCTTCGCTAATACTCTTGTTGGTGATTTTGCGTTGATATATAGCCTATATTGTTTCTACTATCTATATTTCTAACACCTTTACATTAGCCTACTTAACCCTTTCACAATTTTTTTTGCATTTTAGATTCATCAAAATTATTTGTTTATTAATCTGTTTCTGTTGGCTGTTCCTGATAATAAAACCGGACCACTGCACCCCAAATATCCTAAAATAATAGGCTATAATATTATTATAATATTATAGTGTGTGTGTGTGTGCCTACTCCTATCCAATCCAGAATTTTGTTGTTATTGCGTTTTTGGACTTTTTGTCGAGAAATTGTGTTTCCTTAGCTATCTAAATTAGCTTTTAGCATAAGTTGTGTACCATATAGCCCATTATGAATTTATGAACTAGCCTACTCAACCATCTAATTCATCAATGTTATAAGATTGTGTAATCCAGTGGAGTCTGATGACCCCTCACACTAATGAATGTCCAACGTTACACACTCCTTTTTTTTTTCTCTCAGTTTATAAAGTGCATAATCTGGGTAATTTTAAGTGCACATTGCTTTTTTAATTTAAAGTGCAAACATGCATGGTTTTGACAATGAAACTGAAACGCATGGTTTAAGAGCACAATGATTTATTAGTAAGGCCTCCTTTTGCAGCCAATGCAGCATCAGTTTGTCTTGGGAAGGACAGATACAAGTCCTGCACATTGGCCAAAGGGATTCTGAGCCATTCCTTTTCCAGAACAGCGGCCATGTCATTATGTGAAGATGGTGGAGGAAACCGTTTTCTGACTTGCTCCTCCAAAATACTAGCTTAGAAATCTAGACGCACCCTAGTGGCAGCAAATTTAATTTGCCCGCAAGTGTGGTCTAGCAACTCTCAATTCCTATTTGAGCTGTATTCCTCAGAATCTGGACGGCCCAATCACATCATGTATAGAGTCGGCGGGCGGGGCCATAATGACGACGGCCGAGTTGCGTTTGCGTGCTTCTAGTAAACACAGAAACTGGAGAACGGCGGCGGTCTTTCGAATCAGCTCTGACCGCGACTCTGGAACGCTTGGAGTTAAGCTTTCCTCTGAGAAAAGAACAAAGAGCGGCACTGAAGTCATTCTTAAAAAGGGAAGATGTGTTCGGTGTTTAGCCGACCGGATACGGTGAATGTTTAATCAGTCAGCGAGCTCCCCTTCACCGTCGTTGCTCTGGTTGGTGTAGCGCTATCCTATCGCGTGCAGAGGGAGTTTGAAAGACAACCGTTTATCCCGCCCCTCGGATTGAGCCCTGTCTATGGTGAGTTTCCAGACCAAACATCTTGATGTGGGTCTGGCTTGTCAGGCTACCAAAATACCCCAAAGTGGCTCAAAAATATTTAGATTTGGTGACGGTGCAGGACCATGGAGATGTTCAACTTCACTTTCATGTTCATGTTCTCTTTCATATGTGTGTTGGGTGCATTATCACGCTGATACACAACACACCCTTCACTCTTTGAGGGTTCTCCACACCGTAACTCCCACAGATGTGGGACATTTTTTCCATTATCCACAGGCCAAGATTTACACTTTTGGCACCAATGAAACCAACATTTGGCATTGACACCAGTGACCAAAGATTTGGCTATAGCAGCCCGACCATGAATATTGACTCCTGATAGATGTGGTTTAAAGTTTTTCGGAGAGAATTTTGGCTACCTGGACATCTCTTTTAGGCAGCATCCTCTTGTGTCGGCAGTTACTCCTGTTAGATGTGGTTTATCCTACATGGTGGGATGTATCCAGACATTACCCTGAACACCATAGTGTCTCATTCACCACAAAGACTTGCTGCCCTAGTCAGAGATGAGCAAGTGAGACAGGCATCAATTTGCCCTGTAAAAATGGCTAAAAATGTGCCGAAGTGAATCGAGACACTGTTTATATAATACTAACTATTTAAGGTCCAACCCTATCCTAAAAACATACTGCTTTTTTAAGAATGTGTCTTCAAAATATAACAAAATAACTCCACAGACATTTCTAAAGACCTAACATCCAACTGTCATGGTCATATCAATGCTCCACTTGATCTTACCATGTTCCTTTACTCCCTCATCAGTGACATTGTCTTCTTGTTGGGATGTCACATTCTCAACATAAAAAAATAAATGGAAAAAACATTTGGCAAAGCTGTGTCTCTCTCTTACCAAGCTCTCTTAACTCCAGAGCACAAGGACTCATACAAACACTTGTGTAAATCGTACAAGTAGGGTGTGTGTGCCACTTTTTTCTCAGCAGGGCCTCTCATATACTCCATGTGGACCGTGCTCAAGAGACGCACTGTAAGCCGCTCAATAACCATTGCGATACAACAGCCTATACGATATGTTTCTCAATCCGAGGAAACTAGAGTGTGGGAGACAGCAAGAGAGAGAGATACGGTGAGCAAGACAACCATAATGGCAGAATGGAGAGAACTATAATTATGCAAGTAATTATGCATGAATTCCATGAGAGAGAGAGAGAGAGAGAGAGAGAGAGAGAGAGAGAGAGAGAGAGAGAGAGAGAGAGAGAGAGAGAGAGAGAGAGAGAGAGAGAGAGAGAGAGAGAGAGATTTTCATGCATGTAATTACAGTATAGAAACTTGGGAAGGCAGAGGAGTGAAACTCTGTAACATTATCCACCTCATAACCTCATTTATGGTAAACAATTGCACACAGGCAGATATTCTTTACTGTAACATTTTTGTGTGAAAACCACGGTAAAAACCAGCAGCTGTGGATGCCAGAACTTCCCCAAAATTGGACCTTTGTAAAACATTGACAACCACTGACAACCACCAATAACAGGTGATGATGACTCGCAAAGATCAGTAAAAGTAACTTTTTCCACAATCTGAGAAGAATGTATAAAAGGCACGCTGTATAATTCACACACACACACACAAAACACCATTACAGTAACATGACAAGTAAAGGTAATGCAATAAACATTCATTTAGCAACATTATATTTAACACAAAACCTTAAAAGGTTATTTCACCCAAAAATGAAAATTCAGTCAATAATTACTTACCCTAATGTCACTCGACACCCGTAAGACCTCCGTTCATCTTCGGAACACAAATGAAGCCCATCTCACTACAGTGATTGTTCAATAATTTTATGAAGCGACGAGAATTATTATTTTTTGTGCGAAAAAACTAAATAACGACTAATATATTGATGGGATGATTTAAAAACAAAGTTTCGAACGGTTATGAATCGGCGTATTGATTCATGATTCCGAATCATGAACCGATGCACTGATTCATAACGTTTGAAACTTTGTTTTGAAATTGACCTATCACCATACAAGTTTAGTTTTTTTTTTTTTTTTTTTTTTTTGTGCACAAAAACTACTCGTTGCTTCATAAAATTATTATAGAGACACTGTAGTGAGATGGGCTTTGTAATGACATCTGTAGTGCTTTTATGGGTCTTGAGAGAGGAAATTACATTGGTGTCAATCAAGTCCTTTCTGAGGTATCGGATTTTAACAAAAATATCTTCAATTGTGTTCTGAAGATGAACGGTCTTACGGGTGTCGAACAACATTAGGTTAAGTAATAAATGACAGAATTAAAATTTTGGGGGTGAACTAACCCTTTAATGTACATAACTGATAAGAAAAAAATAAGACAATTATTTCAATGAAAATAAATCAAAAGTGAAGTGTCATGCAGGGAATTCTGGGAATGTCAATTTATGTTTTTTTTTGTTTTTTTTACTGTAAATTATTCAAAGACTTGTTCCTTTTTATTTCCGGAAACAAAATTTTACAAAATTTCTTTGTAAAATCATTAAATGTAATGTTAGCTCAATTATAGTTATTCACAAAATAACTGCTTTAGTTAAAAATAATTAAAATCACAATCACTTTTTAGTTGCATACCGACTTGTTCTGAACAGTCTCGCACAGGCTGTAGTCAAATATGGACATGCAAACTTGATCTCATTTTTTAAAAAAAATGCATTTTTCCTATGAAATGTGCGATTTTTGAAAAAATAATAATGTTTTATTTATATAGCGCCTTTCCCAAGCTCAAGAAAATAATGCATACACAGCATTAATATTGAACATAGATATACATATACACACAAATATACACTGAGAAAAACAAACAGCAGAACACTTAACCAGAGGAAGGTTGGAAAGTATAAGACAATGAAAGGCACTGAATGATCTACCACCCATAGTTGAAAGACGGAAACGAGGTACGGTAAGCAGTTTTAAGTCAGATGACCGGAGAACGAGGAGGAGAATAATAGTAAAGAAATACAGATAAATAATAGGGACCAAGTCCACAAAGACATTTAAAAGTTAACTATAGAATTTGTGCGGACAGAAACGGGTAGTCAGTGTAGATTAAAGAGCAAATTTGATTGAAGAAATTTTTTTTTGAAGACTGGCAGCAGAATTTTGTACATTCTGTAGTCGAGTGGTCAGCTCAATAAGAAGTGAATTACAATAGTTCAGATGAGTCGTTATTAAAGCACTCGTTTGAGTTTCGGTATCATTAGTGCTGAAAGCCGGTCGCAGTCGGGTAATATTATGAAGGTGATAGAATGCTAGCCTGATGTGGTCAATTCTAGTCAGAATATGAGTCTGATTCTGCTCCTTTGGGCTCTAATTATGGGCATATTTCAACCGAACCAGGAATGTCATCAACTGAATAGACCTACAACCAATCAGAGAAACGCATAAAGCGATGCATAATGTTAGTTGTCAAATGTCAACAGAACTCAGTGCACTGTGTTGCCAAGTCTGCAGTTTTCCCGCAGGTTGTTTTCCATGTCCGCGGGTTGATATATAGACCCAGGCCAGGAATGCAAATTTTAGCAGGCAACCTTGCAAAATAACACACATTTTACTCCCCAAATGCCATATTTTTTCAGAGAATCCTCCCGAAAAGCTATTGCCCTGCGTCCGAATTCGCATTCTATCCATACTAAATAGTATTCGAAAATAGAGTTAGTATGTCCCAAATCATAGTATGTTGAAAAGAGTATTCCAAAGATTCCCGGATGGTTTACTATATCCAGTCCGAATTTGAAGTATGAATCGATGGGCACTCTAATGGCTGATATTGCCCACAACCCACTGACTGCGAGGTCATGTGGGGATTCGATTAGAACTACAAACGCGGATAAAAATGTTTAAAAAACTACAAACATGGCAGGTGTGCGAGTCCAGCGGTTAAGTAGAGAAGTTTAGATAAAGGGGTTTGAGTGACCAACTATCAATACTTAACCTGACAAAAATATTTATTCAGTGTTGTCCACATTATATTTCACCTGCAGCAGCATTGTGAACTTTTGTAATCACATGTTTGGCCATTAACTTTTAAATGCGTCATTATATTTAAACTGCAAACACATGACGAGAGTCTCTGCACTAAAGACCCACACATGGCAGATCAACGTGCGGCTACATTTTTCTCCGATACGGTAGGAGATTTGAACTGTGACAAATCTGACGATGATTGACAGGGCTAGTAGTTGGTGGGTTTTGTTGTAAAAACTTGGTAACCCTATCTGCATGCACGCTGGAATAAGTAATGTTAGAAGAAAAAGATGAGTGTTAATGATCTTTGCTGGTGTTGTAAAAAAAAAAAGAATTTAAGGATACACAGAGTACTTACCAACATGAGCATTCATTTCTGAGAGAAATAGTGAAGGTGAATGCATACACGAACAAGTTCTCCGTTTAAGATTAGAACAAATTCAACAAGCACCTTTGATGACCTGGATGATTACCTTACTGTTTATCATCTGTCCATCGTTGTCTAAAGCATGCCCTGACAATATCATTGGTCTGAACAGTTTCTGTTCGGGCATAATTACTCCTCATTGGATCAAGTCTAGACCAAACTGCCCGAGCTCAAATGTTGTGGGCGGGGCTGAGTTCGGCTGGCATCCAGGCTAGCAGAGGTAATAGAACTTGTATGAGCTTGAAATGTAAGCGACGAGTCAAATGTTACTCCTAGATTTTTAACAGTATGAGATGAAATGAATGTGGCCCCATCAATATAGACTCAGTTCAGACTTTTTCAAAAGGGATGGTAGAACAAAAACAGCAACCTCAGTTTATTGTTATTAAATGGAAGGAAGTTTTATGTAACCAGATTTTAATGTCAGCAATACAGGTATTCATTGAGTGCATGAGGAACAGAGTCTGAGCGGGCTGATGTACATTAGTAATTTATCTGCATAACAATGATATCTGAGACCAAGAGGCAACAGATAAATATTGAACAAAAGTGGTCCAAGAACAGAGCCTTGAGGAACACCCTGAGAGAGAGGGAGCACAGAGAAGATTTAAAGTTATAAATAGTAAAATAAACTGGATCAGTGAGATATGATATAAACCAAGATAAAGCGCTACCCGTGATGCTGATATCTGATAGCTGAGGGGTAATTATATGATGAGATATAGTGTCAAAGGCACCTGTTAAGCAGAGGTGTTGACTCGAGTCATGAATTTGATGACTTCGGACTCAACTCATCAATGACTCGTGACTTCACTTGGACTTGCGCCTTTTTACTCGAGAAGACTTGCTACTTCCCATGAAAACCTGGGGCATTTTTTTTTTCACACGGCCGCGCCACTCTCAGTGTATTTAAAAAAAAAAAAAAAAATTAAACAAACAATTCAACCAGCAGAGATGTACAGAGATGGAGATGAAACAGGGAGGTGAGCCACCTAATTTAATTTAAAAACATTTTTTTGTAATGTAGGCTATTTATTATGGCAGACTACTATAAAAAATAAAAAGGAACAAAAAGTATAGGCTGCTAATAATAACAGTAGTATGGTTCGAATGTATTTTATTATAAATATGTCTCTGCAGCGCTCCCGGTGTTTTCCTGTGCACCAACTCCCAATCATAGACTGTAAAAAAGTGCATATTAATCCTAAATAGTAGCTATATGTGACATTAGTAATTTTCAATACTATTTAGGGCAGATGCACATTGAGATGCAGGGCTTATCCTTTTTACGGTTTATAGTGTGCATGTTCACCACTGCTCCTAATATGTGTGCAATAACTCCGACTGGAGTTACCATAATCCTTCACGTCACTTTTTCTGTTTTTCCATCTCCAAACCTCTTCTTGCAAGAATTTTGTAAAATCCCATCTGTATTTGCTTTTTAAACTCCAAGAGATTTCAATTTAATATGTTGCTGGTTCATTATTGATAAATTATTGATCATAAATTATACTGTTGATAATAAATAATATAATAATATTGGACTTGTTTTGGGCCCCCCAGCCCGAAAACCTTTAGGTATTCTTCATACCTGAGAAGAATCTGAAACAGATGTCAGAAAATCCTTTATAGCCTAACATGTTGTATTTAAAACTACTCTTTACTCATATCAGTGTTGTTGTGTTAATATTCATTGTCTATTATACACTATGGATACGATATTTCAGTTTCAGTGTATGCAATATTAAGAATATTTTCACTGCTTCAAAAGTCATAAGAAAGCCCTTTCCCTCAAGAAACTGAAGTCATATGCTTTATAGCAGTGCTTTTCAAAGTGGGGACAGGGACCCCTGGGTGCCGCGAGGGGGTGCTAGGGGGGCCCTGGCAAGCTGGCATAAAAAGTATAGCAAAACAAAATAATTGAATATATTCAATTATTAAAGTAAACCAAATGAAACCAAAAATAAGCTAAACAATATTCCCATAAAGGCCCTAAGTTTAGGCTAAAAGGACCCATGTCTATTTGAAAGTTGAACTGTTTTAAAATATGAGGTCAATACAATAAAGGTCTGAAGCTGCTGTGCATTGTTCTAGTGCAATATGCTGTTGAAATACAAGCATTTTCTGTAAAAAAATTACATTTTCTTTCTTTTTTTTTTTTTTTTACTGTATGTCATTGTATAAAAAGAGGTTTAAATAAATACAAATTTTACAGACATACATGATTTGTATATTTTTTATTTCTGTGGTAAGATGACTTGAAGTGACTCAACTAAAATGGTAGGACTTTGGACTCGACTCGAGACTTGCCTCATCTTTGACTCGACTTGAATCGGGACTCGAGGGCAAAGAGTTGAGACTTACTTGTGACTTGCATAACAATGACTTTGTCCCACCTCTGCTGTTAAGTCAAGCATGATGAGAACAGTAAGACAACCACAATCAGCAGACATTAGCAGGTCATTAGCACTATTTTCCTGACTGAAAGCCAGATTGAAAGGGACCAGGAAGATTGTTAGCAGAGCAATAAGCTTGTAGATGGGAGGCAACTACTTTTTCAAGCAGCTTTACAACAAAAGGAAGATTAGATATAGGTCTGAAATTATTCATCACTGAAGAATCCAGCCCAGGTTTATTTAAAATAGGAGTGACCACAGCTGTTTTTAATGATAGGGGGACAGATGCAGAAGAAAAAGAACAGTTGATCAGATGAGCAATAGATGAGATTACAGATTTTACGAAGTGAGGTAGGCGCTGGATTTACCTGACAAGTAGATGAGCTAGTTTGAGCAATTATGATGTTAACAGATGATGGACTGATGGGAGTAAAGCTAGAGAAGATGTATTTTACGGGCTGAGGTGAGGACCAGTTAGAGGAGACATTTGATGAGTTTGAGGAAAATGTTTCATAGATACATTTGATATTATGTACAAAAAAGTGGAGGAAGGAGTTGCAGAGGTCAACTGAGCCAGTAATAAGATTCGATGATGGGTTAATATGTTTGAAATAATTATTGTTAAGTATGCTGGAGTAATATTCTGTATGTGTGGCATAAAGAGCTGACTTTCATTTCAGCTTGTGAGCACAGAAATCTTGATAATGCACCTCCAGGTCACTTTTCTTATATCTGCGCTCAAGATGTCTGCCAGTTTGTTTAAGCAGTCAGAGCTCAGGTGTATTAAGTTGACGCAATAGATTAAGGTACCAGCTTAGTTATCATAGGGATGTGAGAGTCCAAGTTTTCAAAAATAGCAGAGTTGTAAGTAGAGAGAACAGCAGAAGGACAAGAGAAATCAGAGTAAGAAGACAGAGACGGTACATTAATGGAGTCTGAGAATGACTGAGGATCAACAGATTTAACATTTCGATAATTATTAGTAGTTTTGAGAAGAGGTTCAGACAATTATTTCCTGAAGTGCAGACAAGATCAAGTGTGTGACCATGGCAGTGAGTAGGAAAATCAACATGTTGCACAAGACTGAAACCGTCCAAAGGTAACATAAGGGGCATTAGAGCAGACAGTGTCAAAATGGATATTGAAATCAATTGTGTTCAGAGAAGGAATCTGACAGAGACTTATATTTATGATACAGAAATACACAATTTTCACATTTAATAGGTACTGGCGGTGGTATTGTTTCTTCTCTTCTGTCCTGTTCATGACCAGTGTAATGAGCTAACTGTATCAGATTGAGTGTATAAATACTGACTGGGAATACATGAAATGTTACTTAAACTTATAGACATCTAAAATTTAACATAGCAAGGCTGTCGTTTTTATCGGTCCATTGAAAATGTTTCAACAGCCCGCAGTATGAAGTTCCTCATTATTTCCATGTGAACGCAATTAAATTGTGAAGACTGCATGGTTTTGCCCTGTTTGGCTAATTGTCAGTGACACTTCTGCTGTAGGTGTGTGGGCTCATCTGCTATCACAGACTGTCTAAAAAGGCTCCGAGGTCTTTTAATTAAAAGATTTACGCTAATTACAGTTTAGTGGCTGTGGGAGAAAAGGAAAAAGCCTTTTATTTCTGGATGAAAATGGAAGGGAACAAAGAAAACACACAGGAAGCCTTAAGACAGAGAGGTGTGTAGGGAAAATATTCTGTTGATGGTTATCCATTGACATCCTTGGCAGCCCAGAGCTCACTGAAACAACTCTTTATTTTGTAAGATAATTGATAACCACACAATACATATTTTCTCTCTCAAGTGACTTGACATCCAATTTATGGTTAATTTACCCCCATACATTATAAGGGAGATCAAATTCTACTACCTACAAGTTAATGTTTATGCACTGAGGATCATCTTTATTTCTGTTTCCTTGAGATGTCAACATTGTACACTGACTTGATCTGAACAGAACAGTCATGAGAGAACTTCTATTATCTCAGCTTTAAAAGACAAAATACAACTTCTAGACTCCTGTAGTTTGTGCTCAGTGCTGTGATACTCGCGCGGTGACTCACTCATTATATTGAACAGACACGCTCAGTTTTAAATTGTAGTTTCTTCTCCAACTCAGTCACAGTAATCCAGTGGGTGGCTTTGGGAATGGCCTCACAGGGCAGCGAAGCATTCTGGGAATTGTAGTCTTTCATCCCCATGAGGTAAAAATACATTTTCTGTCTTTTCTCAGTCTAGAAGGCACCAAATTCAAAAATAATTTCACATTTCCTACTACATCGATGACTCAGTTTAAATACAGATTCATCTTCCCAGCACTGAAGTACCCTGTCTCTGAGACAGGCACACATCCTCATTTTCAGCTGGCATCATGCTGGGACTCAAGGCCCCAATTTAGATCCTCATTCAGACACAGTGGGGAAAACGGCAGAGGTGGGAGTGAGTCGCACATATGCAAGTCACAAGCAAGTCTCAAGTCCTTATGTTTGCAGTGAACACAATAAATCCAGCAAGACAAGTCAAGTCAGTGGCTTATGGTCACTGCAAGAAAGTGCTTGAGTCATGCAAGTCAAAGTATCAAACACTAACTAGAAGTAGTAGTAGTTTAAATTGACTTATTTCCCTCTAGGAAATATGAACTTTCTGAAGAAGCTTACTTACATTTCTCTCTGCGTTATGAAGGATTTTCATTTGAACATAATGTACTGTGACTGGTGAGTTTTCTGAATGACAGCATAAATTATAAATAGACAAATTTTGCTACCTATTTTTAATTTAATCTTAGTCTTGAGCCAAATGTCCTTGTTAGTTTTAGTCATTCACATCTTTTTTGTTAGTCAAGTTTTTAGTCAACTAAAATTCTCATAATTTTAGTTTTAGTCGAAAGGCAACTCAAGGTATCTTTGTCAAGTTTTAGTCGACTAAAAGTCTTGTCATTTTAGTCGACATTTCAGCCATTTGCTAAAATAATTTAAGTTCTTTTCTCATTAATGTACACAGACACACAGTACCCCATACTGACAGAAAAAAAACAGAAATGTTGACATTTTTGCAGATTTATTAAAGAAGAACCTAAAACACCACATGGTTCTAAGTATTCAGACCCTTTGCTGTGACACTGGTATATTTAACTCAGGGGCTGTCCATTTCTTCTGATTATCCTTGAGATTGTTATACACCTTCATTTGAGTTCAGCTGTGTTTGAGTATACTGATTGGTCTTGTTTAGGAAAGCCACACACCTGTATGCATTGGTGTGAGAGGTAAAGAATCATTGGTGCATTAGTGTAAAGAAGCATTGGTGTGAGAAGTAAAGAAGAACCCAAAGATCACTGTGGATGAGCTCCAGAGATGCAGAGATGGGTGAAAGTTGTAGAAAGTCAACCATCACTGCAGCCCTCCAACAGTCGGGGCTTTATGGCAGAGTGGCCCGACAGAAGTCTCTCCTCAGTGCAAGACACATGAAAGCCTGCATGGAGTTCGCTTAAAAACACCCGAATATCTCCAAGATGGTGAGAAATAAGATTCTCTGGTCTGATGAGACCTAGATAGAATTTGTTGTCTTAATTCTAAGCAGCATGTGTGGAGAAAACCAGGAACTGCTCATCACCTGTCCAATACAACAGTGAAGCATGGTGGTGGCAGGATCATGCTGTGGGGGTGTTTTTCAGCTGCAGGGACAGGACGACTGGTTGCAATCGAGGGGAAGATGGATGGGTTATCCTGGTGCAGGGTTATCCTGGATGAAAACCTTCTCCAGAGTGCTCAAGACCTCACACTGGGCCAAAGGTTCAACTTCCAACAAGCCATGACCCTAAGCACACAGCTAAAATAATGAGGGAGTGGCTTCACAACAACTTGACTGTTCTTAAGTGGCCCAGCCAGAGGCCTGACTTAAACCCAATTGAGCATCTCTGGAGAGACCTGAAAATGGCTGTCCACCAACGTTTTAACCTTTCAACCTGACAGAACTGGAGAGGATCTGCAAGGAGGAATAGCAGAGGATGCCCTATTCAGGTATGAAAAACTTGATGCATCTTTCCCAAAAAGACTATATGACAATATGATCCTCTCGGCTTCATTGTTTCCTACAGAACTAGAGCCAAAATCCTCATCCAGCATTTGTGGGCAAAACTCAGAGAAGGGGATGACCCATTACTGACAGAAGATCTACTTCAAAACTGGCACTCTTGGACAGTGGAATTGCAACACCGGTCCACAGATCAATGTTCCTAACTGCACTTGGCAAATTCACATCTTTTCTCCTCAGAAAAGGTTTATGGTTCTGCTGCAATAATTTTGTTGCAGCTGAAGATCCCTCCTTCCCAGATCCTAATCAGTACAACAATTCTAAAGATTTAATTGAGGCAGTTGTACACCTACTACGCCATAGGCCGGTTGGACAACAGGGAAGTAAAACAGTTGATGATTATAAAGTGGCAGAAACAGGTATTAAGAATGTATCAACAAGATTTTGATTGCCTAGCAACGGGTAGACCAGTACCGTTACCAGATTCTATGCACCCAGTGGTGCTAGATCCAACTCACAAAGTTACTCCTCATTCAGGACATGAATGACCAACTCACCCAGGCTCTGAGTCTTTGCCGAGCTTTGCTGTAGATACTATATTCTGCGGGGTAGAGCAGTGGTTAAAAAATAACATGCCTACTTTGATTGCCAAAAATGACAAGCCAAGCCAGCGTGCCCCTAATGGCAGATCTACCTTAAGCTAGGCTACAACTGTTTAAGCCTGCCTTCTTCTCTACTGGTATGGACTGTTTTGGTCCCTTTACAATGACAGTAGGAGGATGCAGTGAAAAGCATTGGGGCATCCTTTTCAAATGTCTGACCACTCGGCTGTCCATATAGAGCCTTGATACTGACTCCTTTCTGAAGTTACTGCAGCAGTTTATATCTTGTAGAGGTAGACCATCTGAGCTACTATCAAATAAGGCCACTAACCTCAAAGGTGGAGAGAGAGAACTACAGGAAGCCTTCAAAGCCTTGAGTCCCACCATGAAAACACAACTGGCCAGATAACAAATCCAATTCAAATCCAACCCCATCGGCAGTCCACACTTTGGAGGAGCTTGAGAATGAGAAATAAGATCTATCAAGTTTGCACTGTATAACCCCTTGCAAAGTCAAAGCACGACTGAGGAGGTCTTAAGGACAGTACTGATAGAAGTGGAAGGAATATTAAACTCGAAACCCCTGGAATATGTGTCAACTGATTTTGCAGACCCAAATCCTGTCACACCCAATCTTCTCCTAATGGGGCAGCTTGATCCCTCAGACTGTTAATACATTGCTTAATGCAGTGCATACCACGAATCAGAACTCTCAAGTTGACATAGATGGAGGCACGCACAAGTTCTTGCAGATCAGTTTTGAAAAAACTTTATCAAGTACTACCTTCCTAAACTACAGATCCTTTCCAAGTGGCAAAGAGACGCTGATTACTTTCAGCTTGGCCTGATTATCGTGATCATAGACCCTCAACTGCTCAGAGCCCTCTAGCCAATAGGTCAGATCACCAATGTCTTTCCTGGAGCTGATGGATGGATTAAGACAGCAGAGGTCAAAATAAAGGACAGAGTATATATCAGAGCAGCTGCTTGGCTTATTAAACTACCATCCATCTCTGACACAGACAAAGCAACATCAAGCACACCAGATTGAAGGTCAAATTTGACCCTGCAAAATAGGGACGGCTGTTATGAAGGTCTGTCATTTGTACATAATGTACTTTGATTGGTGAGTTTTCTGACTGACAACTTAAATTACAAATAGAACTTTGGCACCATCTGTAGACAGCTCCTCTCAAAGAGGCAATGAGTAAGCATTTTCATCTGGAACCTTCGAGTGAGGAGCTATGAGTTTCTCCAGAGTTTATTATCGAGTTTGTGCGTGCAGCTAAAAGTAAGTTTAGATGTTTTTGTGGTTTTTTTTTTTTATTTGTGTATATTCATGTGTTGTTCCTGGTTGAGTGAAAGCTCATTTACCGCAAACTGAAAGTATAAGTATCATAGATTCTTACCCAATGGCATCATGAATATACATTTCTAATGAATAATGATATGGTGATTGCAACCAGTTACAACCAGCCAAATTAAATACTCCAGAATAATCTGAATTTTTAATTCTGTCAGCATTGGGTATCTTACTTTGTGAATGATTTTGTATACAAGCTAGAAGTATACAAACAAAAATCAGTACTTTGTAGAACGTTTTAAAATTTGAAAATTTTAAAACTAAAATCATTTAGAATCTTGAATACATTCAAGACTGAAGCCACAATTGAAAATTATTTGGATGACAAAATGTACTGTACAAATACATCATCTTACTTTGCAGCTCATTCTGGCTAAAAACAGCACACTTTAGGTGGTCACATTTACTGTTTGTTGTTCAGCAGATTTTCATGGGCAAAATCCAGTCATTCCAAAAGCAATCGATGCCATCTGGAATTTTGCGTGAGGGCGAAAGATTATACTTGTAGTATCTAGTTAAGTGGTTCCCAAACCTGGTTCTGGAGTACCAACACTGCATGTTTGATGTCTCTCTTATCTGACACACCCATTTGAGGTCTTGGACTCTTTACTAATAAACAGATGAGTTGATGCAGGTGTGTTTGATTTTTATCGAGACATCTGGGGGGTCCTCCAGGACCAGGGTTGGGAACCACTGAACTAGTTAATGTGCTTCAAACAAAAGAATATTTGGCAAATCTACTGATCCCTTAATTGATTTTCAAAAGAGCTCAACCTGGTACCTGTAAAAATGATTTTGTATCATACAGACTAATGAAGTAGCCTGTGTGTCTTTACTCCTGGAAAGTTTGTAGATTTAGCCATCAAAATAGAGCTTTCCAGTTTTTAATGCAAACAAAAATTTGAAATTTGTGTCATGTAACTTGAGTGCCCCACCTCTGATTAGTTAGCATCCTTTATTGGTGTATCCCTTGCTCACTTTTTGTCCCAGTAAACTGTGGACTTTCTTGATCAATCATCCACTGATCTCAGCACGTTACACTGAGCAATACATTTCTTCAGCTCTTATGGGCCATTTGTAAACGTGTGCTGTAAATGCTGGCAGTGTATCAGAAAGGGAAGCATTTGCTTCTTTCCACTCATTCAATTTCTCATGGCTGTTTTAAAGCCCATGATTGGTTACCACTTTTAAAAAGAACAGCTACAGCTGCGTGACAGTCAATTTTGGTATTAGCAATTCCATTCACTCACACACAATTGTGTCATTACGTGCCAGAAGATGTGTCTGTTGCAATATTTCCATCACTGTTTTGGTAGATTAAAAATGACTAGGTAGGCCTATTATAGTTGACTAAAATGGCAAATGTGATACAAGTATTTAAACATGGATGCCCAAATTATGTAAAACCTGCCTCTTAATTTTATGACACTACTCCATTGGGCTGTAATTATGGGGCGTTTCAACCTAACCAGGAAAGACCTACATTTGGATGACCTACAACCAATCAGAGCAACGAAGCGACACATAACGTTAGTTGTCAAATGTCAACAGAACTCAACTACACTGTGTTGCCAAGTCTGCGTTTTTTTTTTTCTGTGGGTTATTTTCCATGTCCGCGGGTTGAAACAACCTCAATTATGTGATATATAGACCCAGCGAATTTTAGCAGGCAAACTTGCCAAAATAACACATTTTACCTCCCAAATGCCATTTTTTTCCGGAGAACCCCCATCAGAAGCTACTATTTTGGGCTAGTAGTTGGCAGGTTATGTTGTAAAAACTTGCAAAACCCTGTCTGCACGCGCGCTGGAATAAATGATCTTTGCCAGTGTTGTAAAAAAAAAGAATTGAATGATACACATTTTTATAACCAACATGATCATCATTTCAGAGAGAAATAGTGAAGGTGCAAACAAGTTCTCCGTTTAGGATTAGATCAAATTCAAAAAGCCCTTTTGATGACGTGATGATTACGTTACTGTTGATCATCTGTCCGTCATCGTCTAAAGCCCGCCCTGATGATTTCATTGGTCTGAACAGTTTCTGTTTGGGCTTAAGTACTCCTCTATGGATCAAGTCCAGAACGAACTGCTCAAGATCAAATGTTGTGAGTTCGGCTGGCATCCAGGCTAATAAATTACTTCAGAAGTGTAGATGTTGTGATGTAGCCTAATTTTTTAATCAGTTTAAACCGTTTCAATAATCTATTAATGTTCTTTTGAACCTAATCTGGAATGACTGGGCAGCCTTTCACAGCAAAACAAATGTATTAACATTCAGCACTGAATGCTATCCCACAGAGTAAATACTATGTGGAGATGATCAAAAGAAATCTATATTTGCAATTTCTTTTCTTTTTAAAAAGAAGTAATAAATATAGCTGCTTATCTTCACTGAATCTTCTCTGCAGCCCATTAGTGGTGTGAGCCTATTAACAAAATTTAAACAAATCAACTGTTCAGTTCATTACTCAATGAGATATTTACCAAACACTGAATTGCATTCCAACACATTTGAAGTTATAGAATCCAAATTTAGTTTAGAAATGGTTGGGTAATTGTCCTAGAACAAAACACATTACTCTTGGGACATTCTTGTTCCCCATCCATTATCCTGCTGCTCTGGGACAGTGAGAGCAAGTAGACCTTCATGCTTAATCATTAATGCTGTAGAGCAAGAGTTCATACATGTTAATTAACAGAGAGGTGGAAAGGTCATTACTGGTCCTCTCATCTCTCTGGATACTGTGCAATGTTAGCCTGACAAGCCAGACCCACATCAAGATGTTTGGTCTGGAAACTCACCATAGACAGGGCTCAATCCTATGGCGGGCGGGAAGGTCCAAAAATAAGACTAATGATTTGTCTTGGGAAATCGCTATACTATAACCAGTAGCTACTGACTTACCCACTGATAGGCCGGCGGTCGATCTGTATTAGCACTTTCCTCACGCGGCGGGCGACTCACTTTCTTCACGCGGCGGGCGAATCACTTTCCTCACGCGGCGGGCGAATCACTTTCCTCACTGAGCGACTCAATTTCCTCACAGAGCGACTCACTTTCCTCAGGCGGCGGGCGAATCACTTTGCTCACTGAGCGACTCACTTTCCTCACAGAGCGACTCACTTTCCTCACTGAGCGAATCACTTTCCTCACGCGGCGGGCGAATCACTTTCCTCACTGAGCGAATCACTTTCCTCACAGAGCGAATCACTTTCCTCACTGAGCGAATCACTTTCCTCACGCGGCGGGCGAATCACTTTCCTCACAGAGCGAATCACTTTCCTCACAGAGCGAATCACTTTCCTCACGCGGCGGGCGAATCACTTTCCTCACTGAGCGACTCAATTTCCTCACACGGCGGGCGACTGACTCACTTTCCTCACGTAGCGACTCTTTCACCAATATACTAATATCTATAGTAGCCGGCTACCCTTTTCAAATACTGTGATGGTTAGAAAATAAAAATAAAGAAAGATAAAACACAATGTTACTTCTGTATCCGAGTAAACAAAATGAATGCCATAAAACCACGATTTCCTGGGCTGGGCAGGATCTGGCTTGGAAAAAAAAAAAAACATGACACTGGTAATAAAATAATTTTATAAATACCATTTATTAATATGTACGATAATTTGATCTCTAACTAATTCAAATAACAATAAAAGTCAGTTGAATCCATAAACGAATTTTAGAATCGTTAAGATGGCATACAAAATAGGTTACACAATAACACAAATAAAAAGTTAAAGTTTACAGCTGCAGCTGTCTCTGAGATTTTTTTTTTTAGCAGTGATTTCATTTGATGTTATTTATTACGGAAGCCCTGAACCGCATGGTGAAAAAATAAAAAATAAAAAATTGATGGTGGGAGAAAAAAAAAACAATTAAACCTTATCTCGTTATTTCAACATAATAAGTCGTTATTTCAACATAATATCTCGTTATTTCAAGATAATAATTCGTTATTTCAACATAATATCTCGTTATTTCAAGATAATAATTCGTTATTTCAACATAATATCTCGTTATTTCAACATAATAATTCGTTATTTCAACATAATATCTCGTTATTTCAAGATAATAAGTCGTTATTTCAACATAATAAGTCGTTATTTCAACATAATAAGTCGTTATTTCAACATAATATCTCGTTATTTCAAGATAATTAGTCGTTATTTCAACATAATATCTCGTTATTTCAACATAATATCTCGTTATTTCAACATAATAACTCGTTATTTCAAGATAATTAAGTCGTTATTTCGACATAAGTCTGTATTGTTTAGCTGTGTTGCTATTTCGATATTAGCCAGTAGAGGGCAGAATAAGACAGGGAATCAGTTAACGCATTGTAGTTATAGGCTACTGATACTGTTATGAACTTTTGCAAGTGGTGCTCCAAAATCCCTGAGGTTTAGCCTCTCATGGGAATTTTAACATTAATCCCAGGCATATGCATGCAGGTTAACTCTTATTGAGGTTACATTTATGCTTCCATACTATTACCAAAAGCCAAGGTGGTCATATAGGCCCTATAGGAGTAACGTTAGATACTATCAAAAGCGAAAACTGCCTATGAGCACGCTTTCAAATTAAATAAGTTGTTGAATATTTGTAAAAACAATAATATAAAATCTTAAGATATAAGGCCGGCGACACACTGCAAGCGTGGCGTGATCATCTCGGCTGCGTGGCGTGTCCGTTTTTATTTCGGCTCCCACCCGCCGAATTTCGTTAATAATAATAATAATAATAATAATAATAATAATAATAATAATAATAATAATAATAATAGCCTAATAATAATAATAATAGCCTAATAATAATAATAATAATAATAATAATAATAATTATTATTATTATTATTATTATTATTATTATTATTAAATTGTTGAAATAACCTTATGTTAACCTAGAGACTTTCAAACATGGAAATGTCATATGTAGGCTATTCGTGTCAAAATGACATATAGCCTAAACATCTTTTCCTATTCTATTTTGCCTGGAAACGCTTCCAACACACTTGTCTCGTGAAAAATAGGCGTCTCTTCTATTTCTAGCATGCAAGCATTTTCCGCGCTGGCTCAAGCTTGTCACGCATGCAGTGTGCAACCTGTTAACATGGGAGCCGAAATAAAAACGGACACGCTTGCAGTGTGTGCTTTATATATGCTATCACAGCTTTTCAAACTCTTGCTCGCGAGATTTAAAGAGGGCCAGGCTAAGCAACATTTCTTTAAAAAAAAAAGTATAGTCTATATATAAAAGTATTAAATATGCAAAATATATTTAACTTAATAGATTAATGAACACATCGAAAGAAAAAGAAAAACTGTGACAAATAATTCAAATAAGTTGCAAAAACAATAATTTTACAGAAATTTGCATTAAAGGTTTTAGTGACAAACACTGTTATTTTACAGATGTTTAAATTAAGATTTTACGCTTTTTTAATAGTACAGTGTTAAATAGTTATTTTACAGATTTTCTTTGTTTAAATTAAGATGTTTTACTTTAATTTTATGGTTTTTGTTTGACAGTCATTTGATCGTTTTTTATGATTGTAAAAGTGAAAAACTGTTATTTTACAGATTTTTCCTATCAAACACCTTCAATAAAGTGACAGTAGGCCTAGTCTATAGCCTACTAAAAATTCTGCAGTATAATTGTTTGTAATTTTACTTCGTTTTAAACGTAGGCCTAATTCAAAATTACAAAAAAATACTGTAAAAAATGTAGTGTTATTTTCCATAACATTAGGATTATTTTTTACAGTTAGGCTTATTTTTCCGCTGTTCAGTCGCACCGGGCCTTACGCACACATATAGCATCGCATAACTTTGACGCAGCCTGTTAATTATCAAAAGAAAAAAGAAAATCAGTCAATCAAACATTTAAAGTTACACTGTTCAATCCAATACTCGGTTTAATAGTTTAGCAACCAAATACATATAGGCTAGTGAATACGCATCTGTATTCATTCCACGCCATAGGCCTATGGCTGCCGTCGCATCAGGTGCATTAATTTATTATTTCGGCTCATATTGCATGAGGTGCATCTTCTGGAGATCATATTTCAACAACAAAAAAATCACCTCCAAATGTTGTAATGCAGCATACACACACACACACACACACACACACACACACACACACACACACACACACACACACACTGGTTCACTATCTTTGTGGGGACTCTCCATAGACGTAATGGTTTTTATACTGTACAAACCGTATTTTCTATCCCCCTACACTGCCCCTAAACCTACCCATCACACACACACACACACACACACACACACACACACACACACGCGCATTTGGCGTGAGACACACGCTTTCAGGCTCCGTGTCACACTCTCACTCTGCCCAGCTTAATCTCACGCCAAATTGCCAAACCTGCTTTTGATATTAAAACAAAGCTATAGCTCTTTTTCTTTTTATTAAGTTTTAATGCGAAATTCAAACAATAAATAGCGTTGTGGCGCTAATGTGGCATAATGTTAAAGCCAGAGGCGTTGAAAAGCGGAGTTGCAA
Source organism: Pseudorasbora parva (assembly GCF_024679245.1). NCBI lineage: Eukaryota > Metazoa > Chordata > Actinopteri > Cypriniformes > Gobionidae > Pseudorasbora > Pseudorasbora parva. The sequence goes on from NC_090173.1 coordinate 30,963,651, forward strand.
AATGCTCTCGCTCCCGGCGGCGCGCGCGGACACGTGGCTCATGGAGCGCTCAATACTTCTATCTGTGTCAATGCATTTGAATGGCTTAAGCGGATACACAACAGTTTCATTTAAATTATTATATAATTTCAAGATTAACAGCAAAATTGCATTTTATCAAATAACATTTTATAAAATTATAAAGCAGCAGCTCTTATAGACATCTGTGTATGGAATATGGCTAGCGCTGACCGGGAGTGTGTCTGGTTCAGCAGCGCCATAGCAGATTTTAATTTAGCAGGCCTAATCTTTGCTTTTTATTATTTACCATTATCCTAAATGAACACTGGGTGTATTTGTAGCTTACTTAGGTTATTACATTCGTGTAGTACTAGTAGACTGTAAACTGTGATAGACCTAGGCTACTTAAGAGTGGTCCAGACTAGGGATGCACCGGTTGACCGGCCCAAAATCGGAACCGGCCGGTTTTTGCTTCTGGCGCGCGACCGGCAACCGGACGTTTTTTTTTTTCTTTCCGCCGATTTTTCTGGAAGGGCGCCCGCTTGCGCAATCCACATACGCTTATATTACAATCATTCGCGATCGCGAACGTCACTTGTGTGGAAGTATTTTGCAATATGCGAGCAGGACTGGAAATGCAGAGCTACTGTCTGAAGTACAGATACCAAGAAGCAAACAGCCGTTGGTGTACGGGCACACAAATTCGGAAAGAGCCGCTTTCCTGCACTCGCTGAAGTTGCGCGAGCTCCTCTCTGCGCCGTGCACAAGCGTAGATAGTGAGCACTTACTCAGCTCAGCTTCTCACGTGTTGGAAGAGAAACGAAACAGACTAACTTGTGAGAGCCGAAATGCTTCTGTTTGTAAAAAAGAACATCCATGCACTTGAAGTGAAATAGGCCTACTATCAGTTAAGGATGATCATTTTTATTTTATTTTTTATTTTATCTTACCTTAATTACATTGAATTAATTTGCTGTAGCATCTTTGTTTTCTTTGTTTTTTCGTTGCACTAAACATTATTTGATTTAACATTTTTGGAACAATGTATTTATAAACTTTTTTAAATTATTTAATTTAATTATTTATTTTAATTTAACTGGTAAAGACTTTTTTTCTTCTTTAAACTGAATTTAAAAACAAATGCTGATTTAAGTTAATTCTTTGTTTGGATTGTTCAATGTGTGTTGATTGTGTTGTTTGGATTGCAGAATATGCATATGTTAAAGTTAATAGGTAATGTTAATTTTTGTTCAACCTAATTTAATTTCCTATTAATTTCAGATTGCAAACTTGTTTTCATTGGCCAAAAGCCAAATTGGCCTATTAAATACCAAATAAACATCTTGTTCATGTATACTTTCTTTCTTTATTGTTTGTTGCTTAAAATAAAATAAAATCGGAAATCGGTATCGGAATCGGCCACTTTGCTTGAAAAAAATCGGTATCGGAATCGGCCATGTAAAATCATGATCGGTGCATCCCTAGTCCAGACCAACCCAGAGCCATAGAAAAAGAGAGTTGCGACACGCTTTGATCTCGCCGCCACGTTGTCACGTGGTTCATATCTCTCAATAGTTCCAAACAATTCAGCTCTGTCAATCTATTTGAATAGGATTAAGCAGGTTTCACTATATTTGCAGCAATTTCTGGCAAATATTAACACAATATGTGCATGACTATAGGCTTATTCTGGGGAGAGGTAGAAGATATAATTTATGTTTTTATTGAGTGATCTGGGCTGCATTTCCCGAAACCTTCTTAACTCTACGTCATTCTTAAGTTATACCTTAAGGTATCCCTTAACGTTAATATGTGTTTCCCGAAACGAACTTAGTTAAGAATACCTTCTTTAAGTCATACTTTCGTAAGGTTGGTCTGGACCACTCTTAGCTATACCTTATCACTATTAAAAGTTCATTCCACTAGTGGCCACCACTGTGAAAAAAGCTTCTTTATATGTCAGTCTATCCGAATATAATTCCGAAGTTGTAATATACACCCAGTGTTCAATTAGGCTAGTTGAATATTTTTTTTGTTTTGTTTTTTGTTTTTTTGTTTTTTAATGCAAGGATTAAAATTGTCATAAGAAATTTCATAAATTTCCTTGTCATAAAATTTCATTACAAACACCAATGGTTGTTAGCTTTTTAATGATATTATCCAAAGGTACATCAGCTGGCAAACCATTAGACAGGAAAAGCTTAGGAGCCTATTTAAAGGGAATGATTGTGGAGGGGAGTTTAGTCAAACTTTGGCAGCGAGGCAGTGAGTAGAATTGTGCTAAATCAAAGACGGCGCCATCCGCGGAGCCATTTAGTGTATGTGCACTATTTCATACGTGAAAACTTTAGTCCCTGGCTACCATGTCAGAAGGCTGCTATAAAAAAAAAATTCGCCTACCACGACAGCAAATTAAGCAGCTTTTAGATCTTGTTGGACCAGCTTTGTCGAGACAAACTGGACGGAGCTCAGCTACTAAAATCAGCTGCTGGCGGCTCCTCTCTTTCTTTCTTTTTTCTCCGCCATATAGTAGCAGCTGATTATATGTTTTGCGTGTTGCGTTTTTATTGAGTTGGCCATCTAATAATATAAATTAGTTTTTTACACAATAATGTGATGCAGCTGCTGCATGGTCAATCATCCCTGGTTGTGGATTAAATCAAGACACTGTGGAAAATATATTGTAATAATTTAAATGACGCGTGATGCTGATGGTGCGGTTGAGCATGAGATTGCTGTTCGTGCACTCATTTCAGAATGATGTAAAATTTAGGTGCAATTTTGTATGATAAATGAAAGTTCAACTATTTCTGAAGTGTTTCTTTTATAAAGAACATAATTTGTTTCGCATAACGCAGTGAAACAGCCCCTGAATAGAGTAAATAATCGATTCTTGAGCCATCGATAGAAGCCAATTCAGCACCAACGCCACGAACAGCACCCGCTTACGTCGCACTTAAGAAGGTATACCTTAAGCGACCTCCTAAGGTATAGTTCGGGGAACACACCTAGAAATGGTATACCTTCAGTTAAGTTAAACCTTTAGAGTCTTCGTAGAGCGCTAAGAGACAACGTTATCGGGAAATGCAGCCCTGGTTATTTTCTTCGGGTCACAACAAGAGTGCGTGATTTTACGCGCAGCCAGTGGGTTCCAGACAATTTTGATTGGGGGGGGGGGGGGGGGGGGGGCAATGGGGTGTCCTGGTCATTTCAATGGGGGGTCTCATGCGAACCAACAAAAAATACAGTGGACACAGCTTCCAGCTGAACGCAAGGAAGCAATGCGCAGCAACGTTCATAGTGTGGCACAGTAATTCTTATGTTTATATTTTTTTAGGGCTGTCAATCGATTAAATATTTAATCGCAATTTAATAGCACATTCTTTTCAGTTCTAAATATAGCTACCTTAAATGAACATGTTTCAAGTTTTTAATACTCTAATCAACATGGGTATGGAGAAAAATGCATGCTTTATGCAAATGTATGTTTATTATAAACCATACTCAGAGCATGAAGACTAGACATGTACCAAAGGTCACAGATGATTTCCAAAGAACTTGTTCATGTCTCTTAAGCCAACAATTCAGAATAAGCAGTGATTTCTCTCATTTTAAGAATATAAATAAAGGGAATTTTTACACTGGCAGTTTAATTCAGAACACGGCACAGTTCAAAAGCTGTAATGCGGACCTGTGAGCACACCATATTGCACAAGTAGGAGTATAGTGTGGCCCCTTTAAGAGATGCGCGTGCCTGCCCATATGTCTGTTCCTGCCGGTATTTTGTGTGTGCGCCGAGCTGTGCCGCAGTGAGAGAAACATGGACTCGGGAGCGCTCTTGTCCAGAAATGTAACCTGCTGCTTATTCGTTTTAGCCGATTGTAATGTATTTAGTTCAATAAAACACATGTGCTGTAGTAGTGATGATGGTTATTACTTCAGATATGAGCGAGAGTGAGCTTCAGTGCATCGCGCTCGGACTGCAGAGAATTTTTTTTGTGAAAAAACAATTTTCTTTCGACCTGCGGAGCCTAATAAAAGTTAAGCAGAAAATATGGTAGCTTATGAAGGCAATAACTGCACTTGTTTCAGAGTAATGATAATGTTAACCCTTTTTTTTCCTATTAATGTTTGCTGCAGCATCCTTTGCGCCTATGGCTGATCTAAATTTCTCTAATAGGCCTACGGGCGGATCAAAAAGAAAATGCAATCGCAATGTTAATCGCGCGTTTAAATGTTGAATAAATAGCCTATTGTTCTGCGTAGTTTGAAGAAAACATTTTTAAATCTTTATCACGGATATATAATGAAAATAATCCTCTCAGTATTGATCAAAGCAAGTTTTATGACTAAAAATGCTGAATGAAGTTTACATTTACCAGATCTTCCAATTAGGCTAGCCTACAAATCCTCTCATCATAACAAACAAAGCACAGACACGACTTAAATAACGATTTATTGTGAAGTTTAGATGTTTTTTCAAAAGAAGATTGCTGATGAGTGGTAATTTATTTTATAATTTTAATGTTGTTAACGAATGCGAGAAGCATACACACGTGAACATAAATGAACGGTGCTAAAGCATATTAACAAAGGAAGAAGTTTTAAATATTTTTTTTTTTTTTTTTTTTTTTAAACAGGGCAAGCAATTCAATTCAACTTTATATACAGGCATGAAAATATATATTTTTTTCTTTTTTTAATCTTGAAAATAAATCATAAACCAGTTTTAACCAGAGATTTGAAATATTAGATATATTACATATCTTGGATATTTGACCACTATTTACAGTAAAATTAGTTCTTCATTTCTGATAGGAATGAAAAATCAATTATTGATTTTTTAATAGAATAACGAGATATAAAACTCTACATTCAATCGCGTTTGATCGCATGTACTTTTGATAACAGTGCAGAGGGCCTACACTAGTTTTAGTCCACAAAATGTCCCCACAAAGATGGCAATATCCAAAACCCTTGTCCTTGTGGCGAAATTGTTTTGGTCCCCATGAGGAAAACATCTTATAAATCATACAGAATTAGTTTTTTTTTTAAGAAAGTAAAAATGCAGAATGTTTCCTGGGATGGGTAGGTTTAGCGGCAGGGGCATGTAGGGGGATAGAAAATACGGTTTGTACAATATAAAATCCATTACGCATATAAGTCCCCATAAAACATGGAAACACAAAATGTGTGTGTGTGTGTGTGTGTGTGTGTGTGTGTGTGTGTGTGTGTGTGTGTGTGTGTGTGTATTCTGACTGATTTTCTTTTTTCTTTTGATAATTAACAGGCTGCGTCAAAGTTATGCGATGCTATATGTGTGCGTAAGGCCCGGTGCGACTGAACAGCGGAAAAATAAGCCTAACTGTAAAAAATAATCCTAATGTTATGGAAAATAACACTACATTTTTTACAGTATTTTTTTGTAATTTTGAATTAGGCCTACGTTTAAAACGAAGTAAAATTACAAACAATTATACTGCAGAATTTTTAGTAGGCTATAGACTAGGCCTACTGTCACTTTATTGAAGGTGTTTGATAGGAAAAATCTGTAAAATAACAGTTTTTCACTTTTACAATCATAAAAAACGATCAAATGACTGTCAAACAAAAACCATAAAATTAAAGTAAAACATCTTAATTTAAACAAAGAAAATCTGTAAAATAAATATTTAACACTGTACTATTAAAAAAGCGTAAAATCTTAATTTAAACATCTGTAAAATAACAGTGTTTGTCACTAAAACCTTTAATGCAAATTTCTATAAAATTATTGTTTTTGCAACTTATTTGAATTATTTGTCACAGTTTTTCTTTTTCTTTCGATGTGTTCATTAATCTATTAAGTTAAATATATTTTGCGTATTTAATACTTTTATATATAGACTATACTTTTTTTTTTAAAGAAATGTTGCTTAGCCTGGCCCTCTTTAAATCTCGCGAGCAAGAGTTTGAAAAGCTGTGATAGCATATATAAAGCACACACTGCAAGCGTGTCCGTTTTTATTTCGGCTCCCATGTTAACAGGTTGCACACTGCATGCGTGACAAGCTTGAGCCAGCGCGGAAAATGCTTGCATGCTAGAAATAGAAGAGACGCCTATTTTTCACGAGACAAGTGTGTTGGAAGCGTTTCCAGGCAAAATAGAATAGGAAAAGATGTTTAGGCTATATGTCATTTTGACACGAATAGCCTACATATGACATTTCCATGTTTGAAAGTCTCTAGGTTAACATAAGGTTATTTCAACAATTTAATAATAATAATAATAATAATAATAATAATAATAATAATAATTATTATTATTATTATTATTAGGCTATTATTATTATTATTAGGCTATTATTATTATTATTATTATTATTATTATTATTATTATTATTATTATTAACGTAATTCGGCGGGTGGGAGCCGAAATAAAAACGGACACGCCACGCAGCCGAGATGATCACGCCACGCTTGCAGTGTGTCGCCGGCCTTATATCTTAAGATTTTATATTATTGTTTTTACAAATATTCAACAACTTATTTAATTTGAAAGCGTGCTCATAGGCAGTTTTCGCTTTTGATAGTATCTAACGTTAGGCTACTCCTATAGGGCCTATATGACCACCTTGGCTTTTGGTAATAGTATGGAAGCATAAATGTAACCTCAATAAGAGTTAACCTGCATGCATATGCCTGGGATTAATGTTAAAATTCCCATGAGAGGCTAAACCTCAGGGATTTTGGAGCACCACTTGCAAAAGTTCATAACAGTATCAGTAGCCTATAACTACAATGCGTTAACTGATTCCCTGTCTTATTCTGCCCTCTACTGGCTAATATCGAAATAGCAACACAGCTAAACAATACAGACTTATGTCGAAATAACGACTTAATTATCTTGAAATAACGAGTTATTATGTTGAAATAACGAGATATTATGTTGAAATAACGAGATATTATGTTGAAATAACGACTAATTATCTTGAAATAACGAGATATTATGTTGAAATAACGACTTATTATGTTGAAATAACGACTTATTATGTTGAAATAACGACTTATTATCTTGAAATAACGAGATATTATGTTGAAATAACGAATTATTATGTTGAAATAACGAGATATTATGTTGAAATAACGAATTATTATCTTGAAATACCGAGATATTATGTTGAAATAACGAATTATTATCTTGACATAACGAGATATTATGTTGAAATAACGACTTATTATGTTGAAATAACGAGATAAGGTTTAATTTTTTTTTTTTCTCCCACCATCAATTTTTTATTTTTTATTTTTTCACCATGCGGTTCAGGGCTTCTGTAATAAATAACATCAAATGAAATCACTGCTAAAAAAAAAAATCTCAGAGACAGCTGAAGCTGTAAACTTTAACTTTTTATTTGTGTTATTGTGTAACCTATTTTGTATGCCATCTTAACGATTCTAAAATTCGTTTATGGATTCAACTGACTTTTATTGTTATTTGAATTAGTTAGAGATCAAATTATCGTACATATTAATAAATGGTATTTATAAAATTATTTTATTACCAGTGTCATGTTTTTTTTTTTCCAAGCCAGATCCTGCCCAGCCCAGGAAATCGTGGTTTTATGGCATTCATTTTGTTTACTCGGATACAGAAGTAACATTGTGTTTTATCTTTCTTTATTTTTATTTTCTAACCATCACAGTATTTGAAAAGGGTAGCCGGCTACTATAGATATTAGTATATTGGTGAAAGAGTCGCTACGTGAGGAAAGTGAGTCAGTCGCCCGCCGTGTGAGGAAATTGAGTCGCTCAGTGAGGAAAGTGATTCGCCCGCCGCGTGAGGAAAGTGATTCGCTCTGTGAGGAAAGTGATTCGCCCGCCGCGTGAGGAAAGTGATTCGCCCGCCGCGTGAGGAAAGTGATTCGCTCAGTGAGGAAAGTGATTCGCTCTGTGAGGAAAGTGATTCGCTCAGTGAGGAAAGTGATTCGCCCGCCGCGTGAGGAAAGTGATTCGCTCAGTGAGGAAAGTGAGTCGCTCTGTGAGGAAAGTGAGTCGCTCAGTGAGCAAAGTGATTCGCCCGCCGCCTGAGGAAAGTGAGTCGCTCTGTGAGGAAATTGAGTCGCTCAGTGAGGAAAGTGATTCGCCCGCCGCGTGAGGAAAGTGATTCGCCCGCCGCGTGAAGAAAGTGAGTCGCCCGCCGCGTGAGGAAAGTGAGTCGCCCGCCGCGTGAGGAAAGTGCTAATACAGATCGACCGCCGGCCTATCAGTGGGTAAGTCAGTAGCTACTGGTTATAGTATAGCGATTTCCCAAGACAAATCATTAGTCTTATTTTTGGACCTTCCCGCCCGCCATACAATCCGAGAGGCGGGATAAACGGTTGTCTTTCAAACTCCCTCTGCACGCGATAGGATAGCGCTACCACCAACCAGAGCAACGAAGGTGAAGCAGAGCTCGCTGACTGATTAAACATTCGCCGTATCCGGTCGGCTAAACTCCGAACACATCTTCCCTTTTTAAGAATGACTTCAGTGCCGCTCTTTGTTCTTTTCTCAGAGAAAAGCTTAACTCCAGGGTATCTGCAGGTTTCACTAAGTCAAATTTAAGACTTTTTAAGACCTTTTTAAGACCATTATGAATAAATTTTAAGACCTATATTGCGCAATAAAAAAACATGCATAGGAAATGCAGAATCACTCAATTACTTAAACTTATATTATTTAATTTATTTAAATTGAACAAAGTATTAGTAAACTTATTATTCATAGCTCAATCCCACCAGGATTAGCATATATACTGTATATATCTTCTTTTTTTTTTTTTGACCAAAATTATTTTTTATTTTGTGGTGGTCACTTCCATAAATTTGCAAACATTTTTTTTTTTTTTCATAATTAGGATGCAACATTAACCATATTATAATGTTAGATGCACAATAGTCACACATGGCAATAAAACTAACAAAATGCATGAAACTTGTTTGGTAGGCCTATTACAAAAACAAAAAAAGGCTGTGGTGTGCTATCTATCTTTAATAACACGATCGGTTGGGGTGGGAAATATGACCAACATCTTAAAAGTAAACCACAGCCATAAGCAATTGCTTAATATAAGTAAAACGTTTTCAAGTAATTACGTAATCAAGTAATCGGTCAGTAATAAAATATATACTTATAAACAAATGACAGTAGGACAAATAAATACAGCATAAAGATGCATATCTACAAAGAGGAACACTCCACCGGTTTTAGAAATAGGGCTTATTCAACTTCTTTAGACATTTAGATATGTGGGCAAATGCATTTGTCTCAGTGCATGCATTGTTTTAGTTTGGCAGGGTCGCCGCTAGCTTAGCTTAAAATGCATTTCCCCACATATCTAAATGTAGGAAAGTTGAATAAGCCCGATTTCTAAAAAAGTTGGAGTGTTCCTTTAAGTGTAAGTGCTGTTTTCCCCGTTTGTGTTGTTAAGCTATATTAGTTTGCTTTCATTTTGAGAACTTACTAATGTGCAGATCCAGTACTTTACTGACACGTCCCAAACTTTTTAACTCAAATCAGTATATAGACATATGCATAATGTGTGTATTTGATCATTCAAGAGTAACGTTAGGCTAATGCACTGGTGTAGTCTACGTGATAGGCGGGTATACGCCGTATACCCACTAGGAAAGGCCAAGGATTTCCGTATACCCAACTTTAAAAAAGCGTGAAGTTACTTTATAAGCGTGAAGATACTTTTAATAACATGTATTTTCGTCCCCCGCACTTTTACTGGGTCTCACCGATCCTAGTCGAACCACTCCGAGCGGGATTCGAACCGGCGTTACGGGGCGGGCAAGTTAACAAGGACGCTAAAGACAGCTTTCTCTAACCTCGGTTGATAGCTTGTTTCTTGAAGTCTTGGGCAAGTGTATTTAGATAGAAACCAATGTGAATACATCAAGATTTAAATTCAGAGACAAAAAATTATCTATGCATGACCTGTCATTTTATTCGTATCTAAATATCTAAATATGAGGAGGGCGCTCTCACAGAAAGTCCAAAAGCGGATTCGTAGAAACTTACTGTCGCGCCGGAGCTGCAGCTGAAGGAAAACAATCGTTATGAGCTGAAACGTGACGACGACAATCAGACGATTGCGACAATAGATGCTTTATGTGTGTTTTTCAAGCCATCTCAATGTAGGCTATTTATTGACAATAAGTATAGGCCTTTCATATAATGCAGTGCTAACGGACAGCTTTTTTAATGTTTAGTATCTTCTGCTCACCACGGCTGCATTTATTTAATCAAAAATAAAGTTAAAACAGTAATATTGTGAAATATCATTACAAATTAAAACAGCTTTTTTTCTATGTGAATATATGTAATTTATTCCTGTGATCAAAGCTGAATTTATCATCATTACTCCAGTCTGCAGTGTCACATGATCCTTCACTAATCATTCTCATATTGAGATTTCATAATCAAGAAACATTTATGATTATTATCTGTGTTGGAAAAAATTATCTGTGTTACTGCTTAAAAATGTTGTGGAAACCAAGATATATTTGATTTTTCAGGATTCTTTGATAAATAGAAAGTTCAATGGACAGCATTTATTTGCATTTATTAAATAAATCATTATCTTTTGTAATATTAAAAATATCACTTGTGATCAATTTAATGCATGTCTGATCAATGTTTGAATGGTATGGAGGTTTCCACAAAAATGAAGCAGCACCATGAGCAGCAAAACTGTTTTCAACACTGATAACAATCATAAATGTGTGTTGGAAGGATCATGTGACACTGAAGACTGGAGTAATGATGATAAATTCAGCTTTGATCACAGGAATAAATTGCACTTTACTATATATTCACATAGAGAACAGCTGATTTACATCAGAATAAAGGTTTATTGTTCACTCTTAAATGTACATTAATAAATTGACAGCTGATAAAACCTGTGCTCCAGGTACCATAACACAAAAGATGATATTTTGAAAAATGTTGGTAATCAGACAGTTGGCAGCACCCATTGACTTTCACAGTAGGAAAAAATATCAATGAAAGTCAATGGGTGCTGCCAACTGTCTGATTACCAACGTATCATCAAAATATCATGTTAAACAAAATATGTTAAACAGAAGAAAGAAACTCATACAGTTTTGGAACAAATTGAGGTTGAGGAAATAACACAATTTTCATTTTTGTGTGAACTATACCTGTAAGAGCTACATTTAGCCTGTAATGTTATATGAATATGGTACCTGGAGCACAGGTTTTATCAGCTGACTGTCTTTTGTTGCTTATAATAAATTGGAATGTTGATAACACATAAGCAGTCTTTAATAATGCTCTCAATTACATGTAGATGCATACTTTATGCATTAGTCAGTGTGGTGGAGCCTATGGGATGTCGCTCTGGGATGGGTGCGTATGAGGCTGGGAGGGGAAAAAAAAAATCACAGTATACTCACTACAAAAAACTAGACTACACCACTGGGCTAATGAGCATAGAAATAACACATTCAATACACTCGCGCGAGCGCTGACAGGCAGCAAACACACGCAGCCTGACATCGGAGTTTAGAGTTTACAACACTGATATTAACTCTTTTTAGTGCAATCGGGTATATTATACTTTTATTTGGTCATTATGCAAGATGGTGAGAAAGATTAGTCTTTGCGTTCACGATCGCGGAACTGCAAGAACCGTCAGACTCAGCTGAAGAATAAAATCCGTTTTATGCGTCTGTGGTACAACCTGAAAGAGACTCGTGCCAATAACACGAAAGCTGATTGGCTGCAATACAAGATGCATGCTTGTCTAATTTGTAGTTGTAATAGAGCAAACAATAGTTGGTCTAGCGAAAGAAAGAACTACAAACACCACGGAACAAACACACACGCGCGTGCGTGCTGCGGGAGGCAAGAGCATTTCAATGAGGTAGCGTTACATGGATGTAGAAAAATTAAGACCAGTTTAACATTATTTAAGACCAAGAACGCAATGCTTCCGCAAATTTAAGACTTTTTAAGGCCTTATATTTTGATTTTGAAATTTAATACTTTTTAAGACTTTTTAAGACTCCGCGGGGACCCTGAACTCAAAGTCTTCCAGAGTCGCGGTCAGAGCTGATTCGAAAGACCGCCGCCTTTCGCCAGTTTCTGTGTTTACTATAGGCACGCAAACGCAACTCGGCCGTCGTCATTATGGCCCCGCCCGCCGACTCTATACACGATGTGATTGGGCCGTCCAGATTGTGAGGAATACAGCTCAGATGGGTATTGAGAGTTCCTAGACGACACTTGCGGGCAAATTAAATTTGCTGCTGCTAGGGTGCGTCTAGATTTCTAGGCTAGTGCAATGTATGAACGCTAGATATCCTGACTGAGTTAAAGCAGAACACATAAGCAGAACTTTGAGAAGTACACTAAATGGCAATTACCATCTGGAGAGACCGGAGATGTCCAAACATCATAAAGGTTGCATATAAATACTGCAGGCTTTTCGGACATAGTCAAAATGAGAACTGACCAAGAGATGTAAACACATAGGCATTTAAATCAAACAGTGACTTCTTCAGGGGGACTTCAAAATGGAAATATTTGTTTGACTATAAATTGTTTTATTTACAAAGTTCAGGAGGAACACGTTCAGATAATTAACTTCGCACGAACTTTCGCCTCGTGCACGTGTTTGTTGATTGGTAAGTTATCACTGGCTGTGGGTGGGGTGCCGCCATTACATGTTTTTAACATTGACAGGGAGTCGGAGCCTGTTGGATTCACAACACAAGATCATCCGCTTCATCTGATAATGTGATATTGTGTAATGTGACATTACGTGAGGGAACAGGGTAGAAAATGGTTGTGTTAGCTGATATGAAATTATCATGCCGTGAACGCGCAGGCTAGTAAGCAAGCAGGGCCACCGATGACGGCAGATAAACAGTTACGGCACATTCACTGGTACGGACGTAACATCAACAATATGATTTACATTGACTATGGCCTGCCCATACTTTAAATACAAACTTGGTCCTCAAAACATTAGGCCTATGTATTTTGCAATACCTGTAATGTAACTTTATGATGTTGCACTATTTCTATAAGTAATGGTAATAAATAGCTAGTAAGTGTATATAGTAATATAACGGTAACTAACTTTATAGTATGCAATTCTATCGATATGTAATGCTGAATGAGGTTTGCTAGTACATTATTTCAACCCATTCTCACTCCCAAGGCGTCAAAAACCGAAGCATGGTCAAGTGCCTTCTGCGTCACAATAAAGACGCTAAAGGTGCCCCAAGGCGTCATGTTTCGACGCGCTGGGTGCTCCATTCATTTCAGTGAGAAACCTTTGGCGTCATACACAGACACACTGGGTATTAGTAATGTTATCGTCATGGTGAAATTGTATTAGTTTATAATTTTGCCATTATGACATGTTGGAGTGTGTTTTTCAATTTAATCAGCAAGCATAATTTTATTTACATTTATTTACGCTATTTAGACATGCTTAACATGTAACCCAACCCCATCCCATCCCTAAACCTACCCATTTTTCTGATATAAAACACAGGATATAACATACTAGCCTACTGCATCCACGAGTTATTCAAAAAAGTTAAATAATCCAAGTTTTCCGAGGCCAAACGATTGATTTGTATGAAGAAAATCCCCAAAAGCGATCAGCATCTCCATCCGCAGAAGATCATCAACAAACACATCAAATTTCAAATATTGGCGCCCGTCACGTCCGATTTCATAGTGAAATTGCATTGGCTCTCGTATGTCTTGTGACCAATTGCGTCATTACGTCAGCATTGATTGTAAAATGTTATTGGCTCTTGTGTGTCTTGTGACCGATTGCGTCATGCTCAGGAGTCTTTTGAATTATTTGAATGAGATATGAATGAGTTCGTTCACGGGGCAGCGGGATCATCATTTCAGCGATTAAAACATCAAGATCAACTCAGTTCTTCACATGAAGATATCGTATGACTTCAGAAGACTTGGAATGCAACATGAGTTAATACTTTTATACTGCTTTGGTCAGTTTTTGCAATAAATACTTGTGACTGTACATTTATTTGCCTGGTATGTGTTTTATATTGTTTAGATATGGGTAGGTTTAGGGTAGGAGTGGAGTTAGTTGCTCCAAAATATAAAAGTAGCCTTTAAATATTAATAAAATCATGTCTGCTTTTATAAATGCAAATAATTAAATGTGTCTGTTTATGACGCCAAAGGTTTCTCATTGAAATGAATGGAGCACCCAGCGCGTCGCAAAATGACGCCCAGGGGCACCTTTAGCGTCTTAATTGTGACGCGGAAGGCACTTGACCATGCTTCGGATTTTGACGCCTTGGGGGTGAGAACGGGTTGATTATTTCAGCAACATGACAAGCCAGTGAATTAGTAAGTTTCAATAGTTGTTTTGTACAGTGCTTGACATTTTATCTGAATGTTATGCGGCTAGAGTTTTGATTGAGTCAATGGGCTCGAGGAATTCACGCCCACAGCGACTTTGAGGAATGAAACAAATCAAGCAGGGATACTTACTTGTCAAGCACAAATGTGGCTAACTCTGCATCGGTTTTTAATCCTTTCAGGACAGGTAGCTCCCTCCATCTCGGAAAAGCCGTTCAGAAACTGATCAGTCTGCACACGAGCATGATTGACACTGCTTAGACACTTCTCCTGGCTCTGATTGGTTGTTTCTTACCGGGAGCGGTACATTTTCTGCAAATGGCAATAGGACCACTGGGAGGAGCCAAAGGAGGTTTTTTTTTTTTTTTTTTTTTTTTTTTTTACAGATTATCTGTCTTATATTCTACTGTCAGGACATAATGACCGGTTTAACAAATATGTAAAAAAAAAAAATATATTTTTTTAACAAAAGTTACCTTTTGCAGCTTTAACAAGATAAGAGGTAGCCTCTCTCTCTCTCTCTCTCTCTCTCTCTCTCTCTCTCTCTCTCTCTCTCTCTCTCTCTCTCTCTCTCTCTCTCTCTCTCTCTAAACATATATATCAAACTTACCTCTGTTTGTTGAGTTTATCAGTATTATTGTTGCAACAATAAGGTTTAAGGAAGAACGAAAGTCTTACAGATTTAGAATGCCATGAACGTGAGTAATTGATGAAAGAAATCTAATTTTTGGGTACTATCCCTATAATAGTAAAAAAAGAGGGGAAAATACTTTCTACTTGATCATTAATGAATCATTAATTGTTGTATTTTGTAAGCTATATCTTAGAATCTATTATGAACATTTGTTGACTTTAAAAAGGTGTTACTTGTTTTTATTTATTTAAATAAAAAGTATGTTAAAGTATTCGTTCTGATAAATGACACATCTTATCCTTAAATAAATGTCCAACCAAATTCCCAGATGTTCACAATATGCTGGGGCCAGATTTAGACTATTTTTGACATTATTTTTGTTCTACCAGCGTAAACCTAGACATTTTTTTTTAACAGGACGTGTAAACTGAATTTCCACTCTGAAATGGGCGATATCAGCCATATGTTGTTAGATGATGATGTTCACAATCACATCCAGAAGGATGACTGCACAGAATTCCCACCTGATGATATTTAATGTGTTTCCTCTTTTGCGATGAGTATGTTCACACGGGACGGGATTGTGACACCTGTGGAATCTTCATGCATGTGTTTGCATTTATAGCATTCACATGAAGCTCTAATGCTCATTTATACCCACACAGTCGCATCATGCATACACATTTAGTGGGGAGGGTGGTGGTGGTGGTGAATGCAGCCGTTCTGAAAGAGCGTTTGGCTCGGTTCAAATAGTTGCCATGGTTTCAAGATGTTGCCATGGAAACACAAGCTGCCAATAAAATGAATCTGAATGCAATCTTTGCTGGGAGAGACGGGATGAGGGAAGAGAAAGGTAAAGTGAGGCTGAACAAGAAAGAAAGTGGCCCTCCGGAATTGCGTCCCACAGTAAAGTGAGCAGTACGGCGGAGGCTTGGAGGGGTGGGGAGGTGTGTGGCTGGGAGGTAAGAGAAGAAAACCGCGCCACGGAGAAAGCAGGGGGTGAGCGCTAACTATTTTAGAACGCCAGTCGTCATAGAAACGACAGTCTCGCCATAGCATGAAGAGGTAGTGTGAGAAATGTGAGGGAGAGAGATCAACAAATAGCATCAGCGCTTTGGGGTTCAGAAAATGTGTCCTACGTGAGTCACGCCGATGACTCTCCTTAAAATGCCATCGCTCCCTTCCAACTCTCCTGCGCGCGAGCGATGATGAGGCCCGCAACTTCGTCTGTTCCTCGGTCTGTCGGCAGGTCTCGTTTCTCTTACTGCGTCTATTTGCATCTCTCGCTCCCGGTCCCCTCAAACGCTTCTCACCCCCACGCGCTTGTCTTCCGAGCTTCGCGTTCCCTTTTGCTACCTCTCTCTGAAGGACAGAGGTATTCCCACATTTCTCGGTCGCCATAGCAACGCTGCAGCAAGAAAGGAAGAGAGACCACGAGAGGGAGGTGGGGAGAAGGAGAGATGAGGCTGGCTGGGGATGTGTGAACAATGCTAATGCTACTTCACTGATCACCAATTGTGTATTTACTCCTCCACCACCTCCTCCTCCTCCGCTTTTTTCTCTCGCTGTTTATCTTCCTCTCCTCCTGTCTGCTCTCCTCGCGGGCTGAAAGCGCTCTCTTTAAACAGTGCTGCATTGTTATCCATGTTATTGTTGGGCCATTTTAGACGGTATCCAGGGTAACGTAACCGGGAGATGTGACATTGGTTCCCCACGTGAATACAAATATACAAAGAAGTCAAGTATTCATCAATATCCAAAAGAGCCATTATGGTTGTAATGGCTGAGGCATCCCTGTCAGACCGCTCTATAAATAATGCAGTTTCATTAGAATCCCGCTGCAAGTCCACCAGACTTCATTTGAACCTGATTTGAGTTCATGCCCTACTTATGGATGCGTGTAAGTGTAACGCTTAGTACCAGAGTAAATAAAACCCTGTCAGTAAATCAACTCAGGTACTGGGACTACTGGATCTGGCATCAACAGGTGTGTGCAGGCCCCAAAACTAACTTTTTGCCAATAGCCGGTGACTTAAAATATTTTTTTTTTACCAGCCATGAAACCTAAATAACTCACTATTTTAAACGTTCTCAACTGTTTACAGTTATTTACGATATAACTGACTAAGTTTACAAGGATACTTGCCAAGACTGAATTTTGACATGATTTTATTTGAATATGTCTGTTCAAGCGCAAAAAGGTATGAAAGAGGACTCCATTCAGTATTCACATTCACTTCGGATGTCTGCACACAGAAAACTTCCCACACTGCACATGAGTAATGAACTGAGCTCTCTTTCACTACTTGTGCATGAAAATTTAAATTGGCAAGCCTTAAACTTCCGTTATGATGCAGCACTGGCAGGACTACAGATGAAAAATAGTCTATTATCTGGCACATTCACATGATGGACTTGAATACTCATGTTAATTAATATGCATTGTTCCTTTTCAAATAAAATAATAATAATTTGGCGCTTAGTAAGTGTACATTTTAGGCCGTTTGTGTGTGTGTGTGTGTGTGTGTGTGTGTGTGTGTGCTGGCATCACCTGTATTTACATGCAGACTTCATATTCTTCCACTCTGCAACGTGTCTCTCATCCTAAGGCTTTTCTTGGTTTAATCCATAAATAGATATGCTTTGATATCACAAATTTAATTGAATTCAATTCAATCTCCAGAAGCCTGTTGAAATGGCCTGTTTAAATGGATACGTTTACCCAGAAATGAAAATTGTCATGGTTTACTGATATGTTGATCTGGGGAAGTCTCTATTCATTAGAACTGAAATAGAGATTCTTCAAAAATCGCTTTTTGTGTCACACAAGGACACCATCCATTCACATATTTATTTTTTTTTATTTTTTTTGTCTAATGGTATAATTTTTGTTTATGAAAAGCAACCAGGTTAAACCCTGATTGTATGTTTGTAATAAAATAATTACAATTGTTAATGATAGTTGTGTCCCAAATAAGAACAAAAGAATATCACCAAACCCCATGTATAATATTTATAATGATCAATAAATATTTATATTATCATTATGATAAAATATGTTGTTATCACTATTATAAATAAGTATGGATCTTTATTAGGAATCCTTGTTTCCCAAGGAAGTCGTTACTAAATTAGCCTGTTAATAATAATAACAAAAATTATTCCGATTATTAGGGATTCTAAGACACATGGAGAAAAATAAATAAATTAAATACTCCAAATAAATTGTATTAATTATTATTTTTTATTTTATTAAATGTTTTAAATGATAAACGCAAAAATGCATATGCTGTTATTCCCTACATTTCTACCATCTCCTTGTTTCATGTACACTACAAGTGTTCTTAATTGGCCGCTATGGTTCCATGAAGAACCTTTAACATCAATGGAATCTTTGCATTCCACAAAATGTTCTTTATATTGGGAAATGCTTTGTTTTTAAAAAAAAAAATATAATTAATACATAAATATTCATTTATGTTCAAAATGTCGGATTTCATCAAATAATTTTTTTGGGCTGAATTGTTCTTTAAAGACAAATAAATAAAGCAGTCATGAAGACTTGCAGTTGTAAGTGCATTAAGTACTGTTGATCTCCAAACGTATAAACGCATGATTGGGACATAACGCCGCCTTCGACAATCTGTAATGGCTAAACACATGTATTGTATATGGAGTTGGTATGAACAGAATGTTTTTGATGCGTGCGCTGCATTTCTGTACGTCTATACGCAGAAAAATGATTTTGAACTCCGAGCACACAGATCCTCAAGCCCCTCAGTGCCATGGAAACAGCATA
Source organism: Pseudorasbora parva (assembly GCF_024679245.1). Taxonomy (NCBI): domain Eukaryota; kingdom Metazoa; phylum Chordata; class Actinopteri; order Cypriniformes; family Gobionidae; genus Pseudorasbora; species Pseudorasbora parva. Next base: position 30,982,490 of record NC_090173.1, read on the forward strand.
TCTCCGCTAGCAACCGTGACCGTGGTGACATTTGTGATGTAACCTGATGTTCTGTCATTTCTGCAGTGGTTTAAAAAAATAATAATAATAATTCTCCAGGTTTCTCGGCATCCCTAATTCCAGATCATTTTGGAAGTACAAGGAAGTGCTGTTGTTGTTTTTCTTTTAAAATAATAATAAATAAATAAATATATTACACGCATGTTAAGATATTGAAGCAGGACTGTCTTCTCATCACCGCAAATTATATTTAGTCTGACTTAAGTGTGACCTAGAAGACCTGTAAATTTAGCTGTCTCGCACATATTTTCCTAGACTTTTTAGTCAAACCGTAGGCAACATGGCACAGGCTGCTTTTTATGGTATCATTAGTGCTGAAAGGCACTATTAATAATATTTCATTAGTGTAGGCTATATGCATGGATTTGAGCATCTGACATTAGATTGTTGTTATGTTGTTGATGTGTCATTGTACTCACTCATGCTGTCTTTCTTTCCTTAACTCACTCACTCATGCACCCTGCTTTGCAATCAATAACTCATCTTTCAGCGTCGATTTTCCTCTTCCCCACAGGAAAACAAACGTCCTTCTACAGGACAAACAAAGGGGAGAGAGGGGAAAAGAGATGACACACCAGAAAGAGAGGACAGGATGCAGGGGTTGATCTTTGGAAAATGACAGAATATAACTGAAACATACTGTCATTTAAGAGGAAGGGAAAAGTGGGCCAGGGGTTGCTGGGGGGAGATTGAAAGGGTAGTTATGGGATGGATGATTAGCCCTCGTCTCCAAGGTTACCCTTTACAACTGTATTAATGCAGAGCGGATTGGGAGAAGCGAGGAGGGGTTGTTTGGGGAAAGGCATATGGAAGGGATGGAGCTTAAGTCAGCGCAGAGATCAAAGAACCGTATTGACCTACGGTACAGCTGCATTAATTTCTTATAACTTGGGCTGTGAAAGATAGACAGGTTTTAAGGCTCACAAAGTAAAAATGATACTGGGCTCAGGACTGTAATACTGAGTTTATGACTAGGAGTCTTCTTAAAGGGATAGTGCATGCAAAAACATTTACTTAACCTCATCTAGTTCCAAGCCTGTGTGACTTTTTTTCTTCTGTGGAATAAAAAAAGAGAGTTTTAGTATCTGCTCTTTTCCATACAATAAAATTGAACTGGGGCTGTCAAGCTCCAAAAATGACCAAAATGTGCACATTAAATTTGGGCAACAAATTAAATGTATGAATGGTTGCTTATCCATTCATAATATATATAATGTATGACTTCAAAAGATTTTGAATATAGCACATGAATAATTTCATTACAGTAAGAGCAAGCGCAAAATTCTTGTATAATATCTTTTGTGGTCTGAGGTAGAAAGAAATTAATTTTGGAATTAATCTCAGGGTGAAGAAAATATGTTTTTTTTTTTTTTTTGCCTGAACTGTCCCTTTAACTTCCACACTAACCCTAACAGCTTGAACATCTATTAACAATACAGCTCAACATATGTTGGATGTAGTTTTTAGTGTGAGAGTTGTTCTATTTTTTAAGTTCAAGGGTCAAGACGGTTCAATACAAAACCTCCAAAAACACAACGTGACAGGACTGAATTCACAAGGAAAATTAAAGAGAAGGCATATTTTCACAACACCAAAGTTGGAACGAACAACTCTTCTAAACTGATATCACCCCAGCAAACTATAGCCGTCATTTCACCATCTTGGTTTGCTATAGACCCAGTATAGTCTGGCTATGAGTAACTCACTTCTAGCCAAATAACCATAAATTTGTTTTAATGTCGATTTTGCCAAAAGTCGTTTTATGAGATGTATTATATTCCATCATGTAAGCAAAATTAACAGTGATTACAACGTATTTGGACTCATTTCTTTGACATGTTCATGTTCTAGATGACTATTCTTGGGCAAGTTAGACATCTAATACATTTTTACTGACAGTTAAACAAAACAGCCTTGTTTAGATGCCAGCAGGGCTGTGTCTTGTCAGCTATTAGACGTCTTTTAAAGGGTTAGTTCACCCAAAAATGAAATTTCTTTTATTAATGAATCACCCCAATGTCATTCCACACCCGTCCAGACCTCTGTTCATCTTCGGAACACAGTTTAAGATATTTAGATTTAGTCCGGGGCATTTCTGTTCTTTGAATGTAAGTGTAGGCCCACTTGCTGTCCTTCCTTTTGAATTTGAATTTTTTAATTCCGTGTTCCTCAAATAAAGATTCAAATGGTCACGATTCAAGATTCGGATCCGCGTGTCAAACTGGCAAACTGCTGAAATCACGTGACAATGGCGATATGAATCACGAATCAATAAGCTGATCCGCGACCGTTTGATTCTTTGTTTGAGGTTTTAAACAAACGCGGAAGAGAAGACAATGCTGAATAAAGTCTTATGTTTTGTTGTTTTTGGACCAAAATGTATTGTCGACGCTTCAAAAGAGTCTAACTAACCAACTGATGTCACATATGGACTACTTTGATGATGTTTTCACTACCTTCTGGACGTGGACAGCGAGTGTGCATACACTTACATTCAAAGGACAGAAAGGCCTAAAATCTAAAATATCTTAAACTGTGTTCTGAGGATCAACAGAGGTCTTTAGGGTGTGGAATGACATTGGGTCATTAATGAATGAAAGAATAATAATGAAAGAAATTTCATTTTTGGGTGAACTAACCCTTTAAATGCAAAATTGCTTGCTGGGTACATGACTCAGAGTTTTGGTTTTGCCTGGAATTTGGTTAATATGACCAGACCTTGACCAGTTCATACATTGGTGGGATATTAACAATGATCCAGGATTCAGTGATGCAGTGCTGGGTCATTTGCACGCATTAGAAGCAGTGTAAACATTCATATTCAGATGAGGTGTGAAGACGGAGCCCAGCCGAGGCTGTGGTGGTAACACTAGCGTACATATGTATGTGTGCCATGAGGTGAGAATGAGGACTGTCAAGCTGCTTACATAATTTATTCAGTGCGAGTGTGGATCGGGCAGCCTCAGTGAGGTGTATCACGCCAGCATTGTGAAGGGCATGCTCATGCACTAGGCTGCCTTAAGCTGATTTCCTCTCAACTCCATACCAAAAACATATGGATGTCAGAGCTTTGTAATTTTGAGATTCGTACATCAGTTTTGTATCAAATTGTAGTATCATAATCAAATTAAAATTTACATTTGAAACCACCTATACAAAAAGTATTTTGACAGTACAAGAGTACATTGATATATCAGGCATAACATAATGACCATTGACAGGTGAATTGTATAATAATGATTATCTCTATATCATGGCACCTGTTAGTGAGCGGGATGTATCAGGCAGCAAGTGAACATTTTGTCCTCAAAGTTGAAGTGTTATAAGCAGGAAAAATTAGCAAGTCTAAGGGCCAAATTGTGATGGCTAGATGACTGGATTTGAGCATCTCCAAAACTGCAGCTCTTGTGGGGTGTTCTATCAAAAGTGGTCCAAGGAAGGAACAGTGGAGAACCAACGACAGGGTCATATAGGCAGCCAAGGCTCAGTGATGCACGTGGAGAGCGAATGCTCATCTAACAGACAAGCTACAGCTCCGATTTCTCAAAAAGTTAATTCTGGTTCTGATAGAAAGTTGTCATAATACAGTGTATCGCAGTTTGTTGTGTATGGGGCTGCATAGCTGTAGACCGGTCAGGGTGCCCATGCTGACCCCTGTCCACCGCAGGAAATGCCAACAGTGGGAATGTGAGCATCAGAACTGGACCACGGAGCAATGGAAGAAGGTGGCCTGGTCTGATGAATCAAGTTTTTTTATTTTAAAATCATGTGGATGGCCGTTGCATGTGCATCTCTTACTTGGGGAACACACCTGGGCAGAGGCAGTGTGATGCTTTGGGCAATGTTCTGCTGGGAAACCTTAGGTTCTGCCATCCATGTGGATGTTACTTTGACATGTCCCACCTACCTAAGCATTGTTGCAGACCATGTACACTCTTTCATGAAACGGTTTTTCCTGTGACTGTGGCCTCTTTCAGCAGGATAATGCACCCTGCCACAAAGCAAAAATGGTCCAGGAATGGTTTGAGGAGCACAACAAGTTTGAGGTGTTGACTTGGCCTCCACATTTCCCAGATCCCAGATTCCCAAGATGAGTTATTGATTGCATTTTACCAGTAAATATATACAGATGCAAAAGCCTCTAAATCCATCTGATGTTTTTCTTTAAAATAAGCATTTTTGACAGGCCTCCATGTATAGGTTTCTACCTAAGTACCGGCACTTCTTAATGGGCTAAGGCTTGGATTTATTGGGTTTGGAGTGAAATTGTTTTATGAATGTATACTATAAGCAGCTATATCACCATGTAGCCCAAGACTGGTTTCCCACTGAAGCTAAGCAGGGCTGAGCCTGGTCAGTACCTGGATGGGAGACCAACTGGGAAAATCAGGGTGCTGCTGATAGAGGTGTTATTGAGGCCAGCAGGGGGCGCTCACCCTGTGGTCTGTGTGGGTCCTAATGCCCCAATATAGTGATGGGGACACTATACTGTAACAAGCACCGTCCTTCGGATGAGACGTTAAACCGAGGATGTGACTTATATATATATATATATATATATATATATATATATATATATATATATATATATATATATATATATATATATATATATATATATATATATATATATATATATATATATATATCGTGTGTGTGTGTGTGTGTGTATGATTTTGTCTTTTTTTTTGTTGCAAATATGTTTTTTTTTTTTTCTCTGGAGGCCTCCTTATTTTGTATTTACAGAAGCATGTACGTTACACAGAAGCATGCATAGAGCTGAATGTTCTGGCTGTCCCTTGTTTTTGTATCTATGCAAAACACAAATGGACATGAAGGAACACAATCACAATGTCACCCTTGTATACAGACTAGCATGCACACCCTTAGGTTGGCCAATAATTGTAACCCTGAGCCAGTAGTATTCAGATGCTGACCCCATAGCTAACCCTCAGCCAGCACAGGAGGCGTGTAGACTGCGGGCTAAACATCAGCCCAGAGAGACGCGTATATACACATGCTCACTTGCAAAGCGCAGGCGGAGGTCAGCCATCGGGGTCAACCTAAACACCCTGCAGCTAGCAAGTCACAGCTCGAGTGTCAAAGCAGCGATAACACATTGACATATTGGCTGCTAAACGCACATACACAGATTCCATTTTAAAACACACACATAAACTCTCACAAATCACTGTCAGATGTTTAATATCAACATGACACAATGGTCTTAAAGGTCTTATTGAATGTGATACATCAGTGTTCTATAAAAAAAAAAGTCTTCATAGCCTTATATCAAAATTAAATTAAATATTTTTGGGGCTGATGTCATCAAATTTTAGTTCTTAATTTTAAGCCCCTATTCACAATCCAATCACAATAGATAAAATCAAATTATATTTTTTTCTCCCTGAATATCCTATTTCACTGAGAAATACATGCATTTACTAAATTAAATTTGGCTGCGAATGAAGTTTCATGTCAACTTTAAAATGTATGTCTAAATTCATACAAGCAGACATGCAAAACACACTCATGTTCTCACATTTCCCATTTTTGCATCCGTTGTTTGTTTGATCCTGTTTTTGACACGAAAAACATCCAAAATAACCACCCACAGTTCAATACTCATTTTGTGAAAAAAGAACATCTTTTATTCCATAAATTTATCAGTATGGCACATGAACAGAGATTGAATGGTCTGAAAAAGATTTGGCACAGAACCATTACAGCAGAACGAATCTGCCCTCCTCCACACACACACGCATACAAATACACACACGCACGCACGCACGCACGCGCACACACACACACACACACACACACACACACACACATTTCATTTCAGATGTTAATAATACACACATTCCAGAGCGATTTATCTAACAGATTCAAACAGAGTCAGGAGAAACAATCACATTAACAACTACTTTCAATATTTCAGAGGGACTCAAACAACCCAAAGTGGCAGATGGGGGGAATGTTTAATTGAACAGAGGGAAGGAAATATCTGAGGCATCAGTTTGCTTCTCTGTTGTGTTTCTGTTTTTTCTTCCTCTCAAGAGAGGATTGTGGTTGCAGCGTGTGTGTTTGCGTGTTAAACAGCAGACAGTCGTGAATTTCTGGTCATACAGGAAGAAAGGATAAATGAGGGGATGATGGGATTGAGAGGAAGAGAGGAAGAAAAAGACGAGAGATGAATCCTGGAAAATAAGAGTAAAACGGCAAAAGAATTAAGGGATCGTGCACCCAAAAATTAAAACTTTGTCATCATTTATTTACACCGTCGTTCCAAACCAATAGGAATTGATTCCCAAAATGTGAATTTTTAAAGAATGTTTTGGCTATAATTATTTTCAATATAATGAAGTGAATGAGGATTAAAGCTCCAACATGTATAATAACAGTAGTCCATATATATATTTCATCTTCTGAAGATGTGTAAGAAATAGGCTGAAATTTTAAACACTATTCAATTTAAAACAGTGTAAAAGTAGCAATGTCTCATAAATGAATCATTCATGTGCAAGATCTTTTCAATGAATTATTTGCTCCAGTTCACAAAACCACTCTGAATGATGCAGACTGATTCAGTTCTTTTCTTTCTCAATGGTTCAGACTGATTCGGTGCTTTAGTTCAGCTCACTGACTCAATGACCTGGTCGTAACGGTTGTAACAGCACACTGGAGGAACATTATCATTGAACAGCGAGTTAAATTTCAAACTGCTCTTCACACACAACTACTGTATCATATGGCTTCAGAAGACTTGAATATTACAGTGCACTAGTCAAATGGACCACTTTTATGGTGCTTTTGCATCTTTATTTGAAGCTTTACAGCCCTTTTACAGCCTCAATTTCATTATATTCAAAAGAATGTCTACATTGTTTTGCCAAAAGTGCACCTTTTGGGTTCCACAAAAGAAAGAAAGTCATACATGTTTGGAACAACCTGGGGTTGAGTAAATGATGACAGAACCTACGTTTCTGAGTAAATCATCCCTTTAAAGGGCTGAATGAAGAGCATAAGGTATGAAGAGAAAGAATGTTTCTTTTTTTCTCTTTCATTTTTGTTCTCTGTAAGTCAGTGACTCAGAACGAAAAGGTCTTATGTGCTATCCACATGTTGAGAGATATAGATGTAGGGAAGGAGGAAGAGGGTGAGAAAAGGAGAGAGAGGGGGGTGATGTCAGCTGTGCGCCTCTCATTCCTGCAGGTTACTAACAGTGAGGTCATCACAGCCCACAGCAACGCTTGACATACAAGGATAGCAATGTCCCTGCACGCACGCACGCACACACTCACACACATGACTCAATGTGGCAGACGGACGAACGTCCACATGCTTGGCTGTCAGTGAGCAAACACACAGAATGATCACACAGACACCTACAACATACAGTAGGCACACCTTCACACACGTCATACAAACGCACACTCCTGTTTGCCCACACACTCATTGTTTGGTAGATGTAGGAACACCTTTCTTACTTAGTTCACAAAGTCACTGGTGCAGACATGCCTACACACACAAACGCTCAAATAAGACATGATGAAAAGTGACAAGACATGTCAGCACGTCCTATGACAGCCAGCCATCCTCAGCGCTCCTTCTATTTTATCTCCCGATCTTGTTCTTTGTCATAGATTTATCAGCAGAATTAGCAACTAAGTGTATGAGTTTATCAGCAGGGAAAATCATTTTTGCGGTCTAGAAGAATGATTTTTGACTACTATTTTGACAAATTTTGACTCTTAGGTCTTTAGTGAGGTCTTTAGTGACATGGGACATCATTCACTACCCTCCTCCTTAACTACTTACCTCACTGTTAGTCATCAAACTTCATAGTATTCCTCATTATAAACAACAATGAATATTATCCTGTTTTTTTTATATAAAACCTATTTTTCTATAATTTTGTTCATAACATTTTTATAGGGTCGCTAGTGACCCAAGGTGAGTAATAATGTAAGTATATTTTTTTCCTTTACAACAATAAAATTTGTATTGACTGACTAACTGCAACTCACATTAATTCCACGAGGTGGCAATGTCTAATAAACAATGATGAAGCGACGTTTCACTCATAGTTACCGCAGGCAGAAACAGAAACAATAGGAAGAATCATCAGCAACACTTGAAATGGCTCAAGGATTTACTGCAGAGCAAGTGCAGCGATCAAAACATTGGTTTTGAAGATGTTGAAAATGGTAGTTTTAAGAATATGGTTGAGATTGTGAATATGAGCCAAATGTACTGGGGAAATGAGCGCAGAAATGATGGTATATAAAACATTTGCTCAAAATGAACCCTTTCAAGCTCCAAAAGGTAACAAACTATGCCTTATTTTATTCTTCTCTAATAACAGTTTTATATAATCATGACATCCATCCACGTTAACTATAGATCCGGGTCGCTAAAGAACCGAATATGTAATAATGGGTGTCAAAATTTTACCTTTAGCTTATCGCTGGGGCAGTACCCATAAAAGGACATCTTTGTACCTTTTTTACTCCTAAAAGGTGCATATTAGTACCTTTGAGTACAAATGCGTACCTTAAGGTACTACTATGAACCTTTTTGTGGTAAAAATGGTACAACATTGTTCTTTTAAGGGTACTGCCCCAGCGACAAGGTGTTGTACCCCTAAAGGTAAAATTTTGACACACTATTTTTCTGTGTGAAGGGTACAGTAATGAAGAGATGAGAAATTGGTGCCATATTTACTTTTGTGATTTCACTGTAACAGAGAGCGGCCTACAGATGAGCCTTTAGAGGTCAAGGTTGTGCTGGTTTGGATGGTCTATTTACCTCCTGCTGGTAGATTACCAAAATTACAGCGGTCCATGAAAACTGTAATGAAAAAATTACAAAAATATATTTTTAGGGCTGTCAAAGTTAGCATATGCATTAAAAACATGATAATGTCTAATACAATGAGTTTTTCTTAATATTCACACCCACATTTTATAAAAAAGTAAAAAAGGTCTAAAACAGAAATGTTTTTTTATTGTATTTTATTTAACATAAGGTAGACATTTTAAAGGGTTTCTTCAACGATTTAGCACATGGCTTTGTTTTAGTAGAAACCCTGGAGTATATTCGAATGATTGTTCTTCCCCCCTCATATCCCCCTGAGACAAGAGATTTATGTATTTTATTTCTGGGGGGAAAATCCTCAGATGACGCTAATATCGTCATTTTGTCAAGTATTTTTTTGCAAGAGGTTAAAGACTACAGCCAGAAGAGGGAGATATTTTCGCTTGTTTTCAACTCGCGCATGTGGAGTGGGATCTCACTCACAGCACTCGGCTTGGGCAGCTGAGGGCATTCATGTAAACGGAGCGATGTGGAGCAATGTGAGTGTATCAACTTTTCAAATGAATTCCTATGAAATTTAATCTTCCAAAGGCATGAACTGAAAACGCGCCATACTGAGCACACGCTGTGAATGTATGCCGTGGCCGTGCTTACCTCAGCTCTAGTGATGAATGTAATCTGACTCCTGCTGCGTTTTTGCCTTGACACTCGCTCGGCTCACTCACACGTTATTGAACAGACACGTACAGTTTTTAATTGTAGTGTCTGTTCTCTAATTGAACTGATTTTATGAAAATGAGCGTGGTGTGAAAGTGATCCAGCTATCCAGTAGCGGTGGCTTTGTTAGTGGTCTCGTATAGGGCAGCGAAGCAAGTTACTTCTGGGAGTTGTTGTCTTTCATCCCCATGAGACAAAAATACATTTTCTGTCTTTTCTCAGTCTAGAAGGCACCAAATTCAAAAATATATTTCTACTACATTAATGATCCAGTTTAAATACAAAGCTTAATGCTAAATCACTGAAGTAACCCTTTAACTTAAATGTGAAAGGCTTCCGGTATCAGACATTTCCAGCTATTTTATCTGCACACAAAAAAAAACAGTCCGTTATGTTGCTTGATATTGCAAACTGGTTTGTCACATGATATTTTAATTTATTGCCGTAAGCATGAAATTACTAGTTAGTAGCCCAAATACTTCTATGGCTAAATGAATCTAAAGTCTTGTGCACAGGAAACAGCGTACTTTTGTGATTAAAAATAAGGTGGATGAATGGCAATTATTTAATTTAAGAAACGTTTGTTGTCTCAATTTGCTCACACAATATAAATGGGCTAAAATCCACAGCTGCCTTTATTTTTATGAAAAGGATCTTCATATTTGGGCTTCCCTGACATCCATGAAAGTTGTCTAATAATCTTCAGTGGTTGGGGTTTTGGGAAAACCCCACTGGGGAAGGATAGAAAGGAAATTGTTTTACAAAAATGACTGCTCTGTGAACATAAATCAAAAGCTTGAAAGCTGACAGATGGGGGGAGAGGTTTAAAGTGAAATCAATAATTCTAGTTAAGCTTCATTTCATATTGACAAATGTTTACTGTTATGCCGCTCTGTGCCTTTTAAAGTTATTGCACCAAAATCAGCATGTGTGTGTGAGATTTAATGTGCTGAGATAATGGCACGGTTTTGTTTCGCCTCTTCTGCAAATCTTGTTCTGTGTTCCGCCATGCTACGCTGTAACTGGGTCACATTCAGATCCTTCAGTTCACTCTGTCTCAGATGGCACCGGCGCTCTGACCCTGAGAACCCAGATCAGGTTCTCTTGCAGCTTTCGCTTTATGGCATCACAGCATGAGCAGGTTCATCATAAGTTGATCGGGGCACAGCTCGTTGCTCTTTCACCAGCCCCTCCACAGGCTGGCTGGAGATTGTCCACTTCAAAGTTTTTTTCCAGTGGACTAGCTGCCTCTCTAACATATACACCCTCAGTTTTCAAAACATTCAAACAAACTGCACACGGAGCATCTAACCATTATGATGCCCAAAAACAGTAACTGTGTTGGAGGCTGAAGAGCCGGAAAAGGCACCGCTTTTGCTCAACTCAACAGAGAGTTTATCCTCAGAGAGGAGCCAAGATGCTGTTTCAGCGGTTTTATCCGGGCCGACTCATTCAGGACGCTGTCACAGATTTACACAACCCTACACTGTAAAAAATTTAGTATTTTCATCTTGTTTTCCAGTAAAAATATCTAAAAATCCTTACAACAAGACGATTTTGCTACTTCAGCCGCAAAATTGCTTAAACTCAATTAATTCAAGCAGTATTATCTTAAAAATCTTAAACGCTTATTTTTCTTACTCCATTGGCATTGTTTTTTTGTTTTGTTTAAATCTTAATATTTTATGCAATGGGCCCATGCACTGAATATATGAAACACAACAACATATGTTTAGCATAATTATAAATGTTATGTTATTATTTTTTTATTATAAAAAATACACTAGTCTTAAATCTAGTTTTTTAAATTCCAGATTATTTCATATTTTACTCAGATTTACATTTGTTTTAACAATTTACTTGAGTAAAATGACAATTTAAAAGCCAATTATGTAATTTTGCTGACTTTATAATATCACACTTAATATTTTTCTCAGACAATAAATAACTGAAAATATACATTTGTCTTTTTTTTTTTAGGAAAGCGTTCCCAACAGCAGGATTATCATGTTTTAGAGCCCTTGCCCATGTTTTAAGCAACCTTGCTTCTAAAGAGAAAACAACACACATACTAATAAATAAATAAAATGATTTTTGCAGTGGCAACAAAAGTTGCAAGACTTTCTAAACTAGAGGAGTAGAACGCATCACAGTGTTTCTAACCATTGAGCATTGTGGGAATACACACAGCATTGAAGAAGATATAGCAAGGGATTTGTCCTTGTGTCATAATCTGATTTTAGAAATGTAATTAATTCCCATAAGCAAACACACTCAACTGTAACATTATCTTCATAGCCTTAAAGCCTAGATATTTGCTTTAAAGGAGTCAATATCCCAAAACATGGTCTTTATGATGTTTCCAGGAAACACGTGCATAACACAGGATGATAATCAGCCTCTTGAGCCCTGACCACCATCAGAAAACCTAGCGACATCCTTCAAAGCTCAAAGCAGGCAAGTCAAGCCCCAACATTCAATCTCTTGAGCCAGACCTAGAATTTGTCATGGGGCTTCGGCACATAATGGGGATACTGACATGTAGAAGCACAGTATACATGTCTGGGCCATGTGCATTTACCAGCCAGTCAAGTGTTATCCAATCAAAAATGGCAGTGACATTTGAGGAGCTTATACGATGGAGGATTACATTAGATGACAAGGCACAAACTGTACAAAATCACACAAAGACACTGACATGGTTTCCGAGTCTGAGGGATCACATGTAGGCAAATTATTAATGCCTATGTGCGTTTAAGGGAGGAGGTGGGAAAAAGCACTCTTTATTGACTAAGGTGAGGGTCTAGGATACAATCTTGCATTAGTGTGTATGTGTGTGTGTGCTCAGGGGCAATCAGTGTTTGACAAGCTGCTGAGGACAGACAAGTGCAATGACGCAAGGAGACGCCATGAACAACTGATCTCATTCTCTCATTCTCCTAAAACCCCTCAAACACACATATGCACGCATACATTTCCTGATGGGTATCAAGGAACTACAATGGCAAACGAGGCTCAAACAAACCATACACGCGTCTCCAAACACAATAAATCATTATGTGGGATTTTTGCCGCACACACACTCAAGCTGCTATAATGCTCAATTCCAAATCTGTCACACACACACACACACACTTAATCTCAGGGGGCTAAATAAGTTTTCAGGGTTAAACAACACACTTGTCCTCTCTATTGCTCTCTTTCACCCTCAACATAAAAGCAGACTATAGTTGTATGTGCATTGGCCAGTAAATAACATTGATTGTAGCCAATTATAACACAGAATTCAATAAGAAGTTTGATAATGAAGGCCATAAAAAGATCAAGATCAAGTTAAAAAATGTTGTTTTCAAGTCTATTGTAAAATGTACAAAAGTCTATTTGTGATGGCAAAGCTGAATTTTCACCATCATTACTCCAGTCTTCAGTGTCACATGATCTTTCAGAAATGACGATTTGCTGCTCAATAAAAATGTCTTATTATCATGTTGCACTGCTTTATTGTATACACCGAAACTTATTTGATGCATCCTTGCTAAATAAAAGAAAAAAATATCCTATTGAGCAATATCTTTAACTATATATATATATATATATATATATATATATATATATATATATATATATATATATATATATATATATATATATATATATATATTCTTGTTGCACTATGTAGGATTTTTGCAGTAAAATATAAAAAAAACAACCAGGCCAGATATTTTGTTTAGTCCCAAATGTTTCCAACTATTTGTAAAATGTGAGAATTTTTATTTTAACTAAGGAGCCGGGTCGTCTGAGGGAGTCGCCTGTCAATTGTATCAAATCTGCGTTACCCTCGGTTTCCGATATTATTTGGCTAAACGTTTTACTGTTAGCAGTGTGAACAAGTGTCACAGCAGCCGCCGAGCAAACGCACAAAGTAAAGTCCTAACATAATTTTAAACACACTTAAATGTATCTAATATGATAAACAGAGCTGCACAACCTCATACTCATGACCAGAAAAGCGGAAATGGTCCTGGCGACTCTGTCCGTACATATTAAAAGTCATAAGTCCCGCTGCTCATGAGCTGTGTGTTGTATAACAATCACTCCAGTGGCCTTGCTCAGCTCCTCAACATTCGGTCCTCCTCTGCTTCTTATTACAGTAACTTTAATAATCGCATCCATGAACATGATTTCTGCATGAGTCCTATCCAGATTATTTTCCACCGTTCTGTATACACTCGAAGCTGATAGGGCTCCCAGAAGTGAACCCAATACGTCGGTAATGTCGGTGTCATGTCGAACGTGACCAACTGAAAGGGAACTATTTGATAGTTGGGTAAGAAATATTTTACTACATATTGATATATATATTTTTAATAAACAAAGTAAACTAGGAAAAAAAAAAATCGAACTATTCCAGCTACATTTTTATTGAGTTTTTTCATTGCGCAATGCTGTTTTTTTAAGCAAGCCTCACAACTGGGAGCATTGGTGTCAGAGCGCCATGATGGGCTGTGGAACTGTGGTATAAAATTGTGTTTGTTAGGGACACAAGCTACATCCACACCCTGCCATGAAAGATTTGTCTGTTCTGTCTAGCCCTGACAATTACAATGAAGCAGTGTACACGTGAAGAATGACACCAGCTCTCGCAGCTGCTTTAGAAACAGACCCTCACTACAGCTTCCTTCAGCAGTAGGGCTGAAGTATGATTTTTAACTTAAGATGTAATTGATATTCTAGTGGTGTACTCTCAAGTGAGTACAAGCTAGTTGTTTGTGTGTTCTACTTGGTTTTGTGGCCCAGACTGCGACTGTCTCAGGGACCAATTCTATAGATCTTCTGCTGATGAATCCAGGACCAAAGTGCAAATGACCAAATACAAACATATTAAGTAAAGGCTGGAATCCCCCCCCCCCACACACACACACACACAAACACAAACGCACAAAAGCAACTATCACACCAAGAGCTGTCCTAGATTTGTCTGTCAACGCCTGTGCCTGACTGCAACTTTAACACAAAAAACAGGGACCATATCGTTGCATATCTGAAATTCTGATTTATGTACCATGACCCCTGACCCCTCTGCAGTCGGGGGGGAGGGGAATATTTATCTCCATTTTGGCTAAGAGCATCATCAGAAGATCATACACAAGCCTGAAGCATAGAAAAATCTGCTAAAGTGGTTTAAACCAGGGGTCTGGAAATTGATGTCTGACTCTAGCCATCTCTCACGACAGTCTCTAAACACAAAAAAAAATTTTGATGTTGCAAACATGCACACAGCTAATCATGTGCACGATCAAACACACAACAGAAACAGATTCTCTTGTTGTAAGACACATCACACAATTACTTTCCCACACATACACACACACACACACACACACACTCACAAACACACACACACACACACACACACACACACACACACACACACACACACACACACACACACACACACACACACACACACACACACAACAACAACAAAAATGGTATAGATGAAAAACTTTTGTTGACATACTTAAATGTCTTCAAATAAGCTCGCAAATGCTGAAATGGCCATTTCCAAAGTTTTCATCCACTCACACACAGACACATGGTTAAGCCAAAACCTGCAACACCACATTCTCTGGTGCACTTTGCATAAGTCCTAACCAGCTGGTGAGCAGGGTATTTCTCTGCCAAGGGTGTTTATGAGAGAGCTGAGATTTGCCGGCTTGATGTGTACGAGTGTGTGTGTGTTTTTGGGCCCTGTGACTCAGATACCGCAGTGCTACGAGGGAGAGAGAGGGCTCCTGTCCTCCTACCTTTGTCACAGCATTCGCATGCTTCATAAAGACTTCAGGAAGCCAGAGATATCTGAGGTTACATGCTAGGTGAAGATCATGAGATATGTGATATGTTATAACAGTCTCTGCCCTGTTCCACTACCAATCTGCTTGGCAATACTTTCTTGTAAGTTGCTTTGGAAAGAAAGCATATGCCTTAAGCACAATTGTAATACGATTACTGTCTGGTACACACATATGCACACGCATGCAAACAGATGTGTACGAAATTCACCCGAGAAGGAAATGAACATATGCAAATCGTCGGCATGAGAGGGAGAATATGATCATTTCAAGAGTAGAGGATGATGTGCCTATGGAAGATCAATGGCATGTTAGATATGGGCATCTCGATGATTGCTACTCAAGGTTCATGAATGGCAATAGTAAGGAGTTTATTGATATGCAGTGTGCCGCGAATATGCTAATTTCCGATTTAAGAACATGGTTATGTCCTCGTAAATGGCGTCCTATACTGCCTCTGTCCTCGCATTTGCATCTGAGACCTGAACACTGTGATGGAGACTGTCGCAGCAGCAACAGTTGCCAGGGAAACCTCACCATAGGAACCAGTTGGGACACTGTGCCAGAGTATGGGTGCGCCAATATGTCACCTGACAATTGACACGGCGGTGTGCTCGTGCGTGGATATTTGTATGCGTTGTAGGCTAACAAGGTTTGACAAACACAGGCACGGGGACCCACAAAGATGGCACCCTGGCTCTGACAGCGTTTGGCACATTAGTGCGAAGGCGTGTTGCCGTGGCAACAGGGTGTTGACATGGCACAGTCGCACTTCTCGGCACTGATAATGGGTGACATTCTGAGAACAAGCGTGTATCAGAAACTCTGTCTCTCTCTTTCATCTCTGTCCTCTCTCTCTCATATCTCTTTCTCTGCAGAGAAGAACACTACCACCAGCCAAATCACATTCTGTCTGCATCTCCGGAGAACTGTCTCCAAACCGTATAAACTCTAAGGGTTACATACAGTGATACCTCAAATACATGAGAAAAAGAAAGGAAAAAAAAAAACATAGAAAAAATCAAATGCCACCAAGATTCACGATTTCAGTTGCCATTTTGTGTGCCATTTTATATATATATATATATAAATATATTTATGTATATATATATATGTATATATATATATATATATATATATATATATATATATATATATATATATATATATATATATATAATGTATTTTTTTATTTCGAAGTGACTTCTGCTAACAGAACATTTTTCATAATTATAACAAGTGTAATATTAGCTAATTATAATAACAATAACAATATTACAATTAAGATAACACTTGGTTTTGAAAAACAAAAAACAAAATGAAACTAGATCAAAACAAATAATGAAGACACTTATTATCTTAATAGTTTTGTTTAAAAGAGCTCTATAAGTTTCTATAGTTGTCATTTATTTGTCCATTTTCATAAAAAAAAGCTTTCCAAACTCCCATCTCGTTCATTGTGTGGGTTTTCTCTTACCTTTCAAAAGCTATCCTCCGTTCGCTTTCTGGTCAAACAGTAGTTCCGTCCACATGTCTGGACACAGTGTTTCCAATAATCCATTTACCCCTGCCGTGTTCACCAGAGTTTGTGTTCTGTTCTGAATCTCCTTGAATCACATTGGCAAAAAAAAAAGCAGGGTCCTGGTAAAGTTTTTGTCTTGTACAAAACAAAGGGGACAGGCCATTGAGGGGGCCGTTTTAAGGCCCATCCATTTCCTTGTTTGGAGTTGTTGTTGTGGCTTTGTAGAGCATCAAGCAAATCGTTGTCATTGTCAGTACGTCCACTGCAATTCCAGCGTAACTGAGGGGATTATCAGCTGTAGCGACAAACACTTTTTTACACAAACATCACCTCTAGGTAAAACAATTATCCAAATAAATCCGCTATGCTTTTGACATTTGATGTTTCTCAGTAATGATGATAGTAGTAGTAATGTAATGTCAACAGGAGCCTCTATTTATTCAGCTTTCAAATCAAATTGGATTTTACTAAAAATGTCCCACTAAAAACACCTTTTCTCAATATAGCAGCATGTAGATAAACTTTAAAGTATTTTGTTTCATTGCATTACATAGTATCATCATTACTGTCTTTCATAATTCTGTTGATCATGGTGATATCGACCCAATTTGGATCTCAAAGGCTTGCGTAATCAAACTGTAGATATATTTTGAATTAAAATAACCTCTTCTCAATAACCCTGTTAGTTGTAGAACATTAAAGAGAAACCTTTTAAGACTTAAAAAAAACAAAGCCAACGCATCTGAAATCAAACACAATTTTTAGAATATCCATCCCTGTCCCTCTATCTCCTCAGGATGCCCTTAAGTCCCATGAGGGTGTACCACGTTTTAGACGCATTTTTGTGTTTATGCAGAGAAAGGAATTATCAGTGACAAAGCGCTACAACAGCAGCTGCTAATTCTTCAAAAGCCGTGGCTTCAGTCAGAAAAATGTAAAGATTCTTCATAATTTATTTCTCTGAATGAAAATATATTTATATATCATGTATACTTTCATAGTTTATATATTCTCTTAAAATTTTTATATCTTTCATTGTCTTTTTGCGCTTTAGGTTCTTGTTAGTTTATCCTCTGTTCTCCTTAACTGTGACAGTCTTTGAGAAAGGGGAGAAACGGAGTCCATCATCATCATTAAGAAACACAGGTCCTCTACACAGTGCTGGTCTGCTAATCCACCTTTCCTTAGTAGGACCACGATCCGCAACCAAACTTTAATTTTCTTATCTGAGCTTTACGCTTCTCTAAACCATTTACACACATGATCTTTCGTTCCCAGCCAATGTCCATAAATATTTAAGGTTTTTAATGTATTTTTATATACACTTCCTACCTAATGGTGCGTATGGTTTTGATTTTTGTAGCATCCTGCTTTATTGATGGAGATCTGTATACGATGGTGTACAGTATACGCACAGATCTTTGCATCTTCTGAAATGTGTCTGTACACATGCGTAGTGATGCTGATGTGCAAAGATTTTGCTTTGGCACAGATTGGTGCTAGTTTGGCACATAATTATCAATCTTGCATTTCGCAAAAACGTATTGATCTATCACTTGTATTGGCAAGTGTGGTTTTGTTTGCTGATGTCTGATGATCCCCTTGATACGTGTGGATCAGAGTATGGCAAAGACTGTGATTTTAAACTGTGGTGTGTTTGCCTGTCTTCCTTCTTGAAATTTTGCCAGCGTACTTACTTTGTAGTGATTTCACAGCTGTATCTTGTATTTTTGTGTAGGCTATATTTCATACAATGCTGGGTCTCCCTTTCTCATTACTCCTGAGAACATACCCATAGGGGTTGAACAGCCAATACCTTTCATCGGTTTCTTTCTCCCTGATACTCTTTCTCCATTTCTTTTCTGCACATTTACTTTCCTCCCTTTCTCTCTTTCTCCCTTCCTCTCTTTCTCAACTTCAGATCTGGGTTTCTTGAACATTCTCCTTGGAGCCACTCTTGAAGAGTAATGGCTCGATCTGTGGGTTCTGCCCTTTACTCATCAGGCCTTTCAGTGACCCGTGGATGCCAAGGGTCGGCAGAGGCATTGAAGAAGGCATGGAGCAAGATGTACTACCTGCAGAGACTGGCACCTGCGTGCAAGAGATGGGGGTATTCTGGGCCTGGGAGCAGGGCGAAGGGTTGTTGTTATTGTTTAGGCCTCCGCCCGAGCCTCCACCAAGGCCCAGACCCATCATGTTATTGTTGAAGTGATGGGCCTTGTAGTAATGGTTGAGATGTTCTGCTCGTGCAATGTTTGGGAGGTTGACTATTTCAGGGTGGTGCAGTCGCAAGCTCTGTCCTCCGGACCCTCCTTGCGGTACTGTGGATCCTCCTGAGATGCCGCTGCCACGGATGCCCGTTCCGGCTCCGATCTCATCTTCGACGTTTATGATCTCAATGGCTCTTGCGGGCCCGTGGTGTTTGTGCAACTGGTGCTGCTTCCTCAGCTTGTAGAACACCACCAGCATGACAGCGGCCATGAAGGTAATGGCCACAAAGCAACCAATGATAATCTTGGTGGTCTTCATCACATCATCTAGTCCAGATGGGTAGTTGGGCTCAGAAATGGGGACTGTGAAAGTGGGTTTGGTTGCTCGGGGAGAAGACGATGAGCCAAGGATTGAGAGAGAAGAGGCAGTAGTGGGGACAACTTCATGCCAGAGGTGCCCAGAAGGTGTCGGGCCGGGAATGTGGATGAAGGTCTCGTTGATGTTACGCAATGCAGAATCTTCTTCTCCCGCAGTCTCCACAGTTTCTACAGTGACAGTGGTGAAGTAGGTGTAGTTGACGCTAACATCAGCTGCGGTCACATTCAGGACAGCAGTTGCCGTAGTGTTCCCAGCTGAGTTGGTCACCATGCAGGTGTATTGGCCAGTGTCACGCAGAGTTACATTGGTGAAATTCAGCGTGCCATCATGCAGCACGGAAATCCTCACCCGATAAGAGCCATGGGTCATTAGGGTGCCATTCGGTGTGATCCAGTTCACAGAAGTCATGGAGGTACCGGTGCGACACTTGAGCTCAGCAGCCATGCCCTCGGTCACATTGAGGTCAGTGGGTGGCTCCACAATGACAGGGGCATAGCAGGTGAAATGGCTCTGGTCCAGCTCACCAATGTACTTTCCCTTCAGGTAGGGTGGTGCGTGGCACCGCGCACAACAGGTTGTGTTGCTTGGCACGGTTTCTTTCAGCCACCAGCTTAGCCACAGCACGTCACAGTTGCACACCCAAGGGTTGTGATTGAGATGAACACGCTCCAGCTTCTGCAAGGGTGTAAAAAGGTCATGTGGCAAAGAGTGCAGGGAATTGTGGGAGAGGTTGAGCTCCTCAAGGTTCTTGAGATCATCGAAAGCATTGCGCTCAATGACCGACATCTGAGAGTGCATGAGCCATAGTTTGCGCAAAGATTCCAGGCCTTGGAAGGATCCAGGTCGGATTATTTCCAGACGGTTCCCAGACAACTCTAGCTCCTCCAGTCGCACCAGGGGAGTCAAGTTAGGGATGTCCTTCAGGCCACACATACCCAAGTTCAGGTAGCGCAGGTTGATGAGTCCAACAAAGGCTGCGTCAGATATATAATCCAGCTTTTTGAGTTCGCCCAGATCAAGACGTCGCAGCGAGGGAACGCGGTGAAAGGCATAGCCTGGTAAGGTCTCGATTGGATTGTTTCGTAACCACAGTTCTCGCAGCTTGCTGAGGTACTCAAAGGCTTGCGATGGCACCAGCGTGAGGCGGTTGTCGAACAGTTCCAGAGTGTTGAGGTTTGGGAGGCCATTGAAAGCACCCACCTCTATTTGACGAATCTGGTTCTTGGAGAGCTGGAGGATCTCCAGGTGCCGCAAATGTTTGAATGTGTCTGATTTTATCACCTAAGAGAAAATTACAGGTACAAGTTTAGGATTAGAGTTATGTGTGATCTGTTTGTTCCTGTGAAGGATGAACATTTTTGAAAATATAGTCACAGACAAAGTTTTGAAAAAGTACATTCACTACTGACCGTTGTGCTTTAAAGATAAAATGTTTTGCAAGTTGTTATCAGTCACTCCTAATTTTTGAAGAAAACACATTAAAGGGATAGTTCACCCAAAAATAAAAATTGTCATTGTTTACTTAACCTCATGTTGTTCCAAAACCGTATGCTGTTATTTTTAAATCCATGAAAAACAAAAGGTAATTTTCTTCAAATAGGAAGGAAAAATCTTCAAGCTGTTTTTTTTTTGTTCAGTTCACAGTGACCAATTTTCCATCTCCAAAAAGGACCAAAACAACAACAACAACAACACAACAACAACAACATAAAATTAGCTTTAAAATTAAGCCAATTGACAGGCCTGTGCAAGGAACAGAATAAAATTTAAGTTAATGTTCACAGCAAATTTTCCTTCTTCTGCAGTTCTCAAATGTAATTAGACACATTTTAACTGACATTTGAACAGTATTAAGTTCTAAGATGTTGTTGCCACATTTAGAGGGAAAGATTGAATAATGAATTAAGTATTTAAGTCTGTTCTTCTCACTCACAGTTATGGCTTTAGGGGACTTACAAAACAGCATATGAGTTGCATGGAATACACTTATGGTTGTTTTTTCTGGATCCTAATGCCGTGTCCACTAAAGCATTTTTAGCCAACTGAAAACCCTTCCTGTTGGTGCTTAGAGCGTTTTGACGGCGCAGCAGGTTTTTTTTTTCCCTTTCTCTTTTCAGGTGAGACACTATATGCTATGTGGAATATCCAAGGAACTGTTACTAGTATTTGATTTCATAGAAGTAGTTTTGGGTGACGAGATGTGATTGTTGTTGTTGCTTGTTAACGCTGAAGTGGGATGTGGCGGTTTTGTCTGTGATATTTGTCGCGTCCTTTCTCCACTATTATTGGACGGCTGGATAAAAAGTGTCAGTGGTGAGCACTGCGTTTTACCCAAAGCTGAACATTCTTCAATTCTTGGTGACCGGTAAAAAAAAAAAAAACACGTAGAGGACTTAATCGTGAATAGACGCTCATTGCCTTATCACGCTGCTGCCGTTGAAAACAATTTGATAAATTCACTGGCCTTGGTAAATAGGCTTTGGTGGACACACACCTCACAGAAATGGTAATAATGAACTGTAAGATAAATCACTGCATGATGATCCCATAAAAATATCTCCTTTTCCATAGAAAATAGCACACAGGTTATAAATTATATGAGAGTGACAATGACAGAATGTTAATGTTTTGGTGAACTAACACTTCAAAAGCCAACAGAATGGCATGTAACTGTAAATCTTAGTAATGGTAAAAAAATCAAACCAGTCATATTAGAATGTCAAAAGTCTTAAAAGTCTAGAATTGGCTAAAATGTAATGAAAAGATTAGAGAATATTCACACATCATAAACGCTATGGGTTCTGAAAGCATTTGTCTCAGTGCATCTGATGTAGCCAGAACTGCTTTTCTTGGGCAGCGAGAAGCTTCCTCCTGGCCTACTGCCACAATCCCCTCTGTATATAGAGCAGGGGAGGGGAGGAGGGTGTTAAACACACTGGGTTGGGGGTGTTGAAGAGGAGGGTGGAAACTGTCAGAGCTGCACTCTTGTGGTAAAATGCTATGGGAGAAAAAGAAGCCAAAGAATCTAGGATGCCTTCAGGTATTAAAACATTTTTAGATTTTTAATCATTTCAAGTGGGGCTCGAGGACACAACAAACCAAATCAAAATGTGTATGCTTAAATGGAGGCTTGATGAAAAGCATTATTATTATTCCTCATTTTTAATAGGCTTGTTTTTGGTTAACACTTTCATTGCCAGGGTCAGCCATATATTTGCTGTTATTTTCTTGATCTTGAGAATAAATCTAAACCTTCACACTCAAAGTAGGTCATCTTAAAAACTGACTTCCCACTGAAACCTCCATATTTTGAGGTGCTAACATTATTATCAGCATTAGTGAATCTGATACTTAATAAAGCTAAGAAATAAACAAATAAACATAAACATCCATTCACACCTTAAGGGAAAAGAATGCTGTGGTGCGTATTTACCTGTATCGAGTTCTCCTGTAAGTTGAGGTATCGTGTGTTGTTTGATATACTTTCTGGCACCTCTTCTAAGTTTCGTCTTGTACAGATCACTCGACTAGCTTGATTAGAGCAACTGCACGGCGTGGGACAGGTGGAGGCGGCTCCTACTGCTTCTGGGCCTGGGAGGATGAGCCGCAACAGCAGCTGAACCAATAAGAGGAGGAGGGGGGAGGGACTAGGAAGGCTGGTCACCGTGGTGATGCGCATGGCAACTGGGTCATGACCCTTCCTGTATTCCAAAGAGGATGATATTCCAATGTCTCTTGAATGCTGTCTCTTTAACTCTTGTAGCTTCCTCCCGCAATGGATGTCACAATGGATGCATTTTTCAGTGGAAATATTCGGTCTCCCTGGTTGGTGGCGTGTTGTGTCCTTCTTTATTTATTCATACCGATACAATTACAAAAGTTGTGTCATCTTTCCCTAACAGGTCCTCTAATGTGACAGGCCGCTTTGTGATGAAAACATGTTTTACTGCAAAAGAGAAACAAAGAAGAAAGCCATGTTTTGTTACTCTTACATAGTCAAATATTTCAGGTTCACATAATAGCTAAAATGCCACATAATAATCACTTGCAATCAAACGAATGTTGAAGAAAATGAATGCATCAAGTTGACAGGCACAAAAATAGTTTTTAGGGATGGAAGGACTAAAGGTGTTTGTACATTTGTAATGCACTTGGATTCTTGTCTCTCTGTGCATGTTAATTATCCTCTTGATAGGTGTTCATGTTATATATAACCGGCTTAAAAAACCCTAGACTTCAAATTGCCTGCTGTATGCAAGGTTTAATACATAACTTGCAGCATTATATGTGAGATTAGACTCTCCGTCTCCCAGTAAAACTGCATCTGTCCTAAAATCATTAAAATGTTGTTCCTCATATTTACATATGGGAAGCATAATGTAAAGAATATTTCACAGATGTGTTGCCACCTGAAGTTTGGCAGTAAAAAACAAAAAAACAAAAAAAACAAAAAGGCTTTAGCCCTTATGCTGAATTTGGGTCATTTTGAGCTGGAGAGGATATTCTTTCCCCGAAAATGTAATCGCATTTTAAATAAAACTTACAAACTTTGCTCACACGAGGTATAACGATTTCATATTTTTTTGGGATAATTTTTGTATGTTTGGGGATTTTTCCTATCTTGTTACACGTGCAGTGTCCTCACTCAAAGAAATGAATCGGCTACAAAAAATGGCTTATAATGTCATTATGATCTATTATCACTAAATAAGGGATTCGGTCTTCTGGTCAACTTGTTTTCTTTCAATTTTGGACAGGTTTTGAATTTCTTTTTGGTACTGATTGATTGTATTGATCTGAGCTTATGCACATATGGAGTGAAAAAAAGCCCAGATATATGAAGTCTATGACCGATCAGTTCCAAAAAGAAATACAAAATTTCCATAATTGTTGACAAAAAAAGGAATCTTTGTTGATAATATAGCCTAAAATCAATTTTTTTAAATGCTGGTGGTTTTTGACCATAGACAGTAAAAGAAATGGACAGAGCGTTCCCATTGACTTCAACGGTGGAAAATGAGGCCAATCAAGAGGCACTCACTTCCTGATGGCTGAGCGAACTGCGCAGGCTCAGACTGAGCTTGACAACGTAGATGTGACGTAAGCAACCTGTCTGACAGCTGTAGGTCTTCTTGTGGAAAGTGAAATCTGAATCACGTTGTTTAAATATTTTCTCCCGTTGCTTTTGGCTCACTATGGGCTTCTCCCCATTCTTCTCCCTTGACTTTATTGGACTTTATGTCTCCATGTCCCCCCGACTGTCTCATAGACAGTAAAAGATTGCCTGCGAGCGTCTCCTCAGGTCTATACGGTAATTTCTCAACTGTGCGACAGGGTCGCGTTGGTTATGACGCAATCGTTAGCCTATTTTTACAAAAACAGCTTCTGCGGGGCGATAGTGTAAGATACAAGGTAATGGAGCCTTTTATGCATTGTCGTGTTTCTTTATAAATAAACAATGGACAGATGGAGTCTTTAAACGTCTCAGATGTAAAGTTAGTCACTGTCAAAGTGACTCAAAAATGAATGGGAGTCAATGGGATGCTAACAGCAGGTGATGGCTTGGTTAGCAATGGCCGCCCCTAGGGGTGGAACGCTTTCCGAGTGCTAGATTACCCCCTTGGTTTAGACCAGTATTAGGTTAGGTATCCAAGATAAAAGGGTAAATTCTTCTTTAATTCTTAGAGGTTTTCTAAGTATACATTTTAATACTTTTTTTATTTATTATTATTATTATTATTATTATTATTATTATTATTGGGAAAAATCAATCTATGCAAATATCATCTTTGTACCACAAACCCAATGATAAGCCGCACAAGTATGTTTGTGGCAATAGCCAACAATACATTGTCAACAGGATACTAAGTAAACATCATGTTCCTTGAAGATATTTTGTACATTTCCTAATGTAAATATATAGAAACATGTATTATTAGTATGCATTGTTATGGACATTTAGACAACTTTAAAGGCGATTTTCTCAATATTTAGATTTTTTGCTCCCTTAGATTACAGATTTTCAAAAAGTTGTATCTCGCCAAATATTGTCTTATCCTAACAAACCATACATCAATGGAGAGATTATTTATTCATCTTTCAGATGGTGTATAAATCTCAATTTTAAAAAAAAATTACTTATATGACTGGTTGAATGAATGAATGAATGAATGAATGAATGAATGAATGAATGAATGAATGAATGAATGAATGAATGAATGAATGAATGAATGAATGAATGAATGAATGAATGAATGAATGAATGAATGAATGAGGCATTTATATAGGGCTTTCATATGTACTACTACTGTACACCAAAAGCGCTTAATGGTTCTGTGGCCCATGGTCACAAATAGTTACTTTTAAATCATGTTCATCACTTACATTAGTGATGGTCAGACTACTGTTATTTTAATTCAAACCATTGCTAGTGAGTAACATAATACATGGTTTAAATTTAAAAAACACATTTTACTCATATTTGCAGTGTTAATTCTGGACCCTGGCTATATGCAATACATTGAACATTTCTGGCTACACTCACCTTCACCAGATTTATGTGCTTAGCCCCCTTGTGCTTTTCTGCAATAATAATGCACGTGTGAACTATGGTACTAATCTTTATGTCCATAGTCGCCCATAGACTTGAGGCTCATGGGGTCTTAGAGCAGCATTAACTGGCGCAATGTGCTACAGCTGATGGATTGCTAATTCAACACGAACCCCATGGAAGGGGGCTCACTGCAGGTTATTTAGACTCCAGTAACCTTATATAAGGGTATCCAATGAGATACAGGCCGTTACTAATGATGATGGCCCTAATTATCGTACTCTGACATGCATGTTCATTTAACACAGGATTTTACACTCGGTGCAGTGAAAAATAAGAGGAAGAGAGACAGGAGATGGAGCGAGAAAGAGAGCAGGGCAGAAGGCAGAAGGATGGAGAGATTATTAAACTGATAGATGACTGTACAGCTGCAGGGATAGAAGAGAATCATCAACACTAATAGATGGAGAGAGAGAGAGAGAGAGAGAGAGAGAGAGAGAGAGAGAGAGAGAGAGAGAGAGAGAGAGAGAGAGAGAGAGAGAGAGAGAGAGAGAGAGAGAGAGAGATCCAAGTAAAATGTGAACGAGAGACAGACAGTAAAGAACAGATATATAGAGAGGGAAATGTTAAGAGGATGAGATGGAGGGTGAGGAAAGAGAGGAGAGGGAGAAAACATTAATATTAATAATTTCTCCCAGAGAGAGCTGCATGAGGAAGGCTTAATAGAAATGGATGAATATGAAACAGACAGAGTGATAGAGAGAGGAGAACGACAACATAGGTGCATCAAAAACAACAAGAGCACAAAAAGATGGGAGGGATTCAAGGAAGACTACACAAAGGAATGAATATAAAACAGGTAGTGAAAGAAAGAATAACCACTGCTGTGCTTGTGTGCATTGGGGAGGCGATAGCACTCGATGAAATGCACAATACAGTATAATGACAATACAAACACATCTAAGCATGTCTGTATGGGTCTCGTTCGCTAATCATTGCATACAAGAATACTTATTCATGGAACGGGTATCAGACAAAATGTCTGTCAAACAAATGTGTACGCTCATACATTTGTGTTATGTTATTTTTTGTTAATGTTTAAAAGTCGCATGCCACTTTTGAAAACAAGAAATAACTTCTGACCCTGCTGCAACGAATATCTGCCACTGGATATGATGCCACACTCTATGCCTTACTTTTGAATAATAACTATAAACACCATACAATAATATACCATCTACTCTACTTTGTTGCATTCTTTGTATTGAGTCAAGAGGTCTACTGGTAAAATGTCTTTCGACTATATGACTACACAGTTTAGTCAGGTGTTCACCAAAGCTGAACATTCTCATAGACTAAATGTCTTTGTGCTAACATTTGCATGCATATGGATTGCCGTTAAAGGAGCAAAACACTGGTATATGTCCTTACCTGTTTAGACATAATTTTCTCTTTGCAGATGTATTCTTACATGCTCTAAAGATGCAACAGCTTCCATAACTAATCTTACATTTAGTGAACTGAATTAATAAGTCATGATGTTTGCATGAAAATATTTGCAGACTCTCTTTAATAAGCATAAATACAAGGTGATGAACCCTGACTCAAACACACACACACACACACACACACACACACACACACACACACACACACACACACACACACACACACACACACACACACACACACACACACACACACACACACACACACACACACACACACACACACACACACACACACACAACACACACACTCCAGTCAGGGGAACAAATGTGATGTCCCCTGCTGCTGCTTCACTGTGACCATAACCAGTTTTTTACTGTAAACATTAACATGCCGTTATGGGCAAAAGCCATTTGTAGAGCTGTCATGTAACAAGAAGCCATGCCCCAGGCCCTCTTCTATAAACACTGCAACTCAAGCATCACTAATACAGTCACAACTACCTGCAGCAATACCTCCCTCAGTTGTTCCCTGCTGTGTCTGCTGGTAACCAGGTGGGGAACCAGTGCCCACTATAGCCCCAAATGTGTTTTCAGTAGCACTGGACCTTATGTTTCATCTCTTTCACAATTTTAAAGGGTTAGTTCACCCCACAATGAAAATTCTGTCACTCAGATTCCTTTAAAAATTGAGATGCTTTTTAATGAAATCTGAGAGCTTCTGACCCTTATAGACAGCAACGTTATTACTACTTTTAAGGCCCAGAAATGTAGTAAAGACATCATTAGTCCATGTGACTACAGTGGTTCAATCTTAATATTATGAAGCAATGAAACTAAAAGCCAAAAAAACTAACAAAACATAACTTTATTAAACAATTTCTTCTCTTATGTTAGTCTCCTATGCTGCTCACATTGTAAACAGTGCAGTGCTTCTGGGTACTACATCAGAAAGCCGGCTCACTATTGGACGACGCTGTTCACATGAGCACCACTACGCACACGTGTGATACTGACACAGGAGCTGGCCAATAATAAGCCGGAGTTCTGACATAGAACCCGGAAGCGTTGAATAAATAACAATTGTTGAATAAAGTCAATATTTTTGCTACGTTCTTTTTGCACAAAAAGTATTCTCGTCACTTCATTAAGGTTGAACCACTGGAGTAACTTGGACTATTTTAACAATGTCTTTACTGCCATTCTGGACTTTGAAAGTGGTGTATTACGTTAATGTCTATAGGGAGGTCCCAAAACTCTCCACTTTCATAAAAAATATTTTAATTCAAGTACCGAAGATTAACGAAGGTCTTAAAGGTTTGGAACAAAAAGGGTGAGCAATTAATGAGAGAGTTTTATTTTCTGAGTGAACTAACCATCTAATAAAAGGAAACTAAAATAAATGTGCTTCAACCACTACATGCACTCAGCAAGCTTCCAAGAGGGACTCAAGGTGACTTAGAAGTATTTAAATGAATAATTCAGAGTTATATTAGTTTCACATGTTAATAAGAACCTAAAATCACATGCTCAAATAATCAAGATGTGAACTAAAATCGCAGTTCCCTTTAATAACTATTGCATATATTTAAGAACTTCTTGAATGACAAAATGAGTTGTGGTTAATTAAATATATTACATCATAGCCCTGTTAATTGAATTTAAAAAAAGTTTGAAAATAAGCAGCTTTTTCATAATTACAGCAGAAATATCCTAGCTTGGAAATATTGTATTGGAAATAGTAGGGCCTTCAAGTTAAAAAAGGTTAAGAACCACTGCATTAAGGAGCTATTTCTACACCTAATTCCATTTTGCTGATGTAACCTAATACATTTTGGTTGATTGCTTGATGTTAAAAATATTTGAGTTAGATATTGTAAGACCATATTGTAAGAAAATTGTTTCTGTTTCCCATTTTCTAGATTATAAATGTTGTCCATTCAACTGGTGGTTTGATCTGGTGGTTCTTTAACAGCTCACTAGAGGAGAAGATTCAGTAACAAATAAAAAATAAAAACAATGTCAAAATCATTATTGGAGCTCTCTTTCTAAATATGTGTGGAGCAGGAATCATGCTATACATATACATTTTAGAGATTTAGAGTCATAAATATTTATAAAAATTGTTTCAAGATGTTTTGGTGTTTTATACACTTTTAGAAAACATACCAGTCCAATGTGGGCAAATGAGAAACATACTGTTTTCCTGAATTTTGTTATGCATTTAACAGCATGGCTGAACCAGGTTACGTCTGAAGTTTAAAATGGATCATGGGCTTTAGTCCCTGATGTTTGCAGAATCTCATCACGCTCATTCGTAACGTTGCATATTGTGAGGCAAAAAATAAGGGCAAGAGCACTCACCATGAAGTAATTATTAAAACATCATCCTGGAAATTACGGTCACCCTATTTTATCTATCTGTGGTGTGTCATCTTCATGCATGATCGACAAGAGCTACAATTAGCTCAAAGTGTCAACTGCCAATTAAATAGCTGTGATGGGAGATGGCATCTGCTGTGATGTTGATGGGAAATGGAGTCCAAAATGACAGGAAATTGAGTCAGCTGTGAGCCTGTTGGGAAATGTGGTTTGAATGGTTGGCACATAAAATGTGTTTGCAGTGTGCACGCGAGACACTGTGATCCGGTTTTGGTCACTGCCTCGCGCACTCAAATTCTCAACCCACCTTGAGCCCTTTATCAAATGCATTGTGTCTCTGTCCATAAACATGTTAAACACCACTGATTGCCTTTATCCTCTCTCCCATTCTACCAAGACTCTTTCACACACTCCCGTCTGTGTCCAGTCGGTGTGTAAATACGCCGTTAGCCTCTAAGCGTGATGAAAGGTTAACCTGCTGCACTGAAACATATTAACCCTTTAGCCTACATTCTCCATCAGCATCCTGGAGGATCTCAGCCTCACTTTTTTCAGATCACAGCACAGTTATCATGGTTGCCTTTTGCCAAACTTCGCTCGACACTAAATTTTCTTCTGAAGCGATCATCAGTTCATACAGTGCCTCCACATCCCATAATGCTTTTTACACACGCACGCGCGCACGCACGCACACACACACATGGTAGAAAATAGAAAATCCATTTCGATTTTAATTTAGTATCAATTCATATGTAGTATATAGCTTACTGTACATAACAAGGAAAAGGAAAGATTTGTTTGTCTTAGCACTATTTTAAACGCTTCTTGGGTCAAATTAGATGTGCTTGAATTCATTAATATTCACTTGTGTGTGCTTATATGTATCATTATTCATTAAAAAATATTAGGATGCTAAGTCCTAATATGATGCATAAGTTATTAACGTTTTAAAATTTCACATTTAAAGAAATCTAGTCTTTGATCATATCTAAATATTTATTAAAATGCAAGACTACACTGTAAAAAAAATGTGGTTGGTTCTTGTTGGTTTAACTTAAAAAAGTAAGTAACCTGGTTGCCTTAAAATTGTGAGTTTATTGAAATTAAAACTTTGAGTTGATACAATGAAGGAAATTAGTTTAATAAATAGAAACTCAAAATATTATTGTATCTGAACCACACAAAAATTTGATAAATCATGAAAATAGCACTATTTGGCATGTTTCACTGCGTAATCAGAAATAAAACACACAATTCCCCAGTATGCTTACAAAATCTTTTAATAATATTTTGATAAAACTCAAAAAATGTTCATTGCATTAACTCAAAATTTTAATTTCAATAAACTCAAAATGTTAAGGCAACCAGGTAACTTTTTTCTAAATAATTTTTTTACAGTGTAGGGGTTTTTGAGCAACTTGATAAACAACATGTATATTTATTAAAGAACCATAAGGCATCTACTGGGTAATGGCATTACAAATGAACATTATTATTTTTTAGCCACAAAATTACTCTTATTTACCTCTTTGAATTGGAATGATCTATTTTACCCTTAATTAATACACAAATTGTAATATAAATAATAAAAATATTAGAAGAAATATATTTTAAGTGGTCATTAATTGACAATAATTATTGCACAAATAGTATTTAGTAGCAAAACTCTTCAAAATTAAATATTGAACACTTATTTAATTGAAAAATAGTTACGGTGTATGGTCACATTTTTCCATCAATGAGTATTAGTGTGACCAATTAGTAAGGAATATCTGAGGGCTAAATAAGAATACAATTAATGTTAACAGTGCTGCATTTCTATCACTCTCCATAATATAATGATCCTGTAAATATGGCTGACATAATAATAAATGCACATCCTGTACTGTTTCTGTATAGTGAAACTGTTGTGTATCCGCTTAAACCATTCAAATGCATTGACACAGCGCTAGAAGTAGAGCGCTCCATGAGCCACGTGACTGTACGCACCGCCGGGAGATGAGAGCATGTTGCAACTCTGCTTTTCAACGCCTCTAGTTTTAACATTAGCGCCAATGCTATTTATTGTTTGAATTTCGCATTAAAACGCAGAGGTGGACAAAGTAAAAGTAAAAGTACTACTGGTTAAATATTACTCCGTTACAAGTGAAAGTTGTAAAAACAGATTTTTATTCAAGTAAAAGTACAGAAGTATTTGTTTTCAAAAGTAATTAAGCATTAAAGTAAATTTCCTTTTTTATGCCAATGCATTATTTTATTATTGTTGTATAAATGCACACTGTCATCATGGTTTAAGTCATTCAGTGATGCTCCATCTGACGAACTAGCATACGACTAACTTAAACTCATTTAAATACTTGTATATAAGTTACAAAGCTCTTTACAAAGCTGCTGTCACTTTAAGGCCGAATGCACGGATCCAATACATTGATAAACATCTGATATTCTCCCAACTGTACTCTTCTCTTTCTCCCAGACGGTTCTATTTTTTATATTTTATAAGACATGCACCAATTGCATGCTAACTAAACTAATCTTGATTTTTTTTAAACTGAAACAAACTTTCAAAGTATGGCTATGGGTGCACACACTTGTGCCTAAGAACCGTCTTCTTCCATTTTGCTATGAACTGATCAGTGTTCAAAAAAAAATGTATATGAGCATATAAGAGTGATTCCTGACAGACTGTCTGAAACAACAACAAAACCCTTTTAAAGAAGGATAAAAATCATCCTCCGACTTTCAGAGCTGCTACAGAAACGACTTTCGACCTAGATAGAAATGTAGTGGAGTAAAAAGTATGATATTTGTCTTTCAAAGGTAGTGAAGTAAAAGTCATACGTTTCCAGAAAAAATAATACTCCAGTAAGTACAGATACTCAAAAAGCGTACTTAAGGACAGTACTCAAGTAAATGTACTTATTTACTTTCCACCTTTGTTAAAATGTAATAATAATAATAAAAAATCTATAGGCCTAACTTTGTTAATTTCAAAATCAGGTTTGGCAATTTGGCATGAGATGAAGTTGGGCAGTGTGCGAGCGTGACACAGAGCCCAAAAGCGTGTGCATCACGCCAAATGCGTGAGAGATGGCAACCCTGCGTCCGGTTCACTGTGTTTTTGGTTTTGGTCACACTTCCTATACAATGATGTTTAATCTGCTTAGGCTTGTTCACACCAAGAAAGATAACTATTACGTTGCCACACAAACTAATAATAAAGTTTGGATATGTTGCCCGCCACCTTAAATGCTGATGGTCCTGTAAATGACTCCAATGATATTGTTCCTTTGTGTCTTTATCATGTAGTAGTACTGTGGTTTTGACTTCCCTATTCTCATAAAATTTCAATGATTCTTAAAACTTTATAGTGCTGTAAATGGGCCTTAAAGCTCCATGACAAACAAAACAATACTTGTGCTGTCAATCAATTAGAAAACTAATTTACTAATTAACTAATTTATCACAAACATTTTCTCTAATTAATCATGATTAATCACGATTAATCACAAGAGTTTTTAATATTTTAATATTGTAATAATTTACTTAAAGTTAAAATAGAGAAATCCAACGCAAAGAGGCCAATTAGACTCATTTTGACTCATTACCCACAAAGTGCCTGTATGGCTCTGTAATAAATAATAGTCAAGTTGCTTAAAGTATTGCAGATCCTAACTGCGTACTTAGGTTTTACATTTGAAACTTGTTAGACCTGGTCAAATACTAGTTTTCTTTAAGAGTTAAGCAAAATTTTGAACAAAACGCTGAGAAATGTTTTTGTGAAAGACTGTATCCAGATCAGATTCAGAGCGATGATCAAACACAGATGTAGTAGATTGAGTCTATCAACACCCCTAAAGCTTCAAAGTTCTGTAGCTCATACAGGGTCCACATTTCTGTCAGTAACATTAGGCAGTTTTGATAAATATGATAAATATGATAAAGTTGATGATCCCGTTATTTTTCATTTGCATATGATTGCATACGATCGCTTGTTTTACTGCGTCTTACTCGCGTGGGTTTTGATCAGGAGATTCAGTACTCATTCAGATGATTAATAGCGCCCCTAGCATCTAAAACCCTGAAATGTCCGTTTTTTTGGCCTGGGAGTGTTTTCTCAAAAATAACGAAAAATTCAATGTTTGGCGAGGAAAGAGTTAAAGACACCTGGTTCCACATTCTAATCAGCTGATTAAATCAAAACACCTGCAAAGGCCTTTAAATGGTCTCTCAGTCTAGTTCTATAGGCTACACAATCATGGGGAAGACTGCTGACTTGACAGATGTCCAAAAGGTGACTTTTGGCCCGGGAGTGTTTTCTCAAAAATAACGAAAAATTCAATGTTTGGCGAGGAAAGAGTTAAAGACACCTGGTTCCACATTCTAATCAGCTGATTAAATCAAAACACCTGCAAAGGCCTTTAAAAAGTGTACAAGCAACAGGGATAACCACACCCTGGAGAGGATTGTGAAACAAAACCCATTCAAAAATGTGGGGAGATTCACAAAGAGTGGACTGCAGCTGGAGTCAGTGCTTCAAAAACCACTACGCACAGACGTATGCAAGACATGGGTTTTAGCTGTCACATTATTTGTGTCAAGCCACTCTTGACACAAGGAACAACAGACAGTGTCAGAAGTGTCTTGCATGGACTAAAGACAAAAAGGACTGCTGACTAGTCCAAAGTTATGTTCTCTGATGAAAGTAAATTTTGGATTTCCTTTGGAAATCAGGGTCCCAGAGTCTGGAGGAAAAGAGGAGAGATACACAATCCCCATTGCTTGAGGTCTAGTGTAAAGTTTCGTTAGTCAGTGATGGTTTGGGGCGCCATGTCATCTGTTGGTGTTGGTCCACTGTGTTTTCTGAGGTCCAAGGTCAACACAGCCATATACCAGGAAGTTTTAGAGAACTTCATGCTTCCTGCTTCTGACCAACTTTATAGAGATGCAGATTTCATTTTCCAACAGGACTTGGCACCTGGACACAGTGGCAAAGCAACCAGTCCCTGGTTTAAGGACCAAGGTATTCCTTTTCTTAATTGGCCAGCAAACTAACCTGACCTTAACCCCAATAAAAAATCTATGGGTATTGTTAAGAGGAAGATGCGATATGCCAGACCCAGCAATGCAGAAGACACTATCAGAGCAACCTGGGCTCTCATAACACCTGAGCAGTGCCACAGACTGATCAACCCCATGCCATGCCGCATTGCTGCAGTAATTCAGGAAAATAAGCCCCAACTAAGTATTGAGTGCTGTACATGCTCATACTTTTCATGTTCCTACTTTTTAGTTGGCCAAGATTGCTGAAATTCCTTTCTTTGTATTGGTCTTAAGTAATCTAATTTTCTGCAATACTGAATTTGGGATTTTCCTTAATTGTCAGTTATAATCACCAAAATTGAAAGAAATAAACATTTGAAATATATCAGTATGTGTGTAACAAATTAATATAATATACAAGTTTCACTTTTTGAACAGAACTAGTGAAATAAGTCAACTTTTTGATGATATTCTAATTTATAAATATATTAACTATAACATATTATTAAACTGGGAAATAGGTAAATCGCAATTCCTTTTGTGAAACCAGAAGTTTCAAGAGCATCTTCATTTACTAAATCTATAGTGCTGTTATATAGAGGGCTTTTGGTCGAGAACCACTGCTTTAAGGCATGAAAGGAAATAATGACACATCACCTTTGACCTCTTAATGATAATACTCGCCCACGCACATATCTTGCTTTTAGCACAAATACTGCACACATCCACAAAAAGCGGCTGCAGAGAACTACTTCATCTTGAGGGAAAGTCCAAATTTAGGATTTACACAGGTATGGATTCTGGGGCTAGCGACGTGGCCTCCTTATTCCAGCTACAAAACCTTCTATGATATCAGCCGTAATAGAGAGGTCATGCCTCGGCATTACACTTAAGATCCCATCACGAACAATACACATACTGCAGCGAGAGATTTGAAGGAAAGCGGAAAGCAGTGCAAACGTGAACATACTCTCCCCCCACGTCTGCCAGCTGATGCGGAGAAAGAAAAAAAAAGCCTATTCTATTTTTACTTCAGAGTTGAGTCCAGCAACTGTGTTTATTCCTTTCAGAGGGAGATGTTTGAGGTGGCACACCGCAGACAAGGGGGGCCGCTAAAATAAGGGATTCTGCCGTGTAAGCAAAACCCCAGAGATAACCCATTCATCTGCTGTTATACAACAAAACATGTGGACCTATGAAAAATGGTAATTATTGGTCGGGCAGATTGCCATTGACAGATGCACTGGCACTACAACAATGTGTATGTTGAGCTGTTATTGTTTCCCCTGTAATAAAATTGTGACAATTAATTTTAGTGGCGGTTGCCTGCTAACACGCAGGGTGGCTGCACTATATCAGCTGAGACAATACTGCAGTTAAGGAAAGTGGAGTTTTTACAGTACAAGACATCAATTAGATGTCTGTGAATCACTGAAAACAGGAAGCTATATAGAATGGCCTCTGGCATTCAGGGAGCAATACATCTAAAAATATCTGATGATTAAGTTATCTTGGTGTGAAATGGCGAGATCAATGGTGCAAGTAACACAAAATGCTCCTGATCCTCAGCGTTGAGATGATGTTAATGAAATGTAACTAAATCCAATAACTGGGCCATACGTTCCTCACACAGAGCCGTACAGTGCGTTAACTAGGCTCAGCAGTCGGCTAAGTACCTTATCATCAGCACAGACAGTGAGCGAGCTAACATAAACTCAACACAAACTCTACGGCAGTCGTCACCATTGAGGAAAGACTCTGATTATGCAAACATTTCAGAAAAAAGCAAAAAACATACATACTTAAATCTCTGCTCAGCATAAGGATGAATATAATTTGAACGGCAGTATGTCTTCGCAGGCTAAGACGGAGCCTTGTTAATTCCAAAATAGAAGTTAGTTAAAGGCTATCAGATGGTTTTAGTACGTAATTGTAATTATGAAGACATGATGACCCTGACATGACTTATAAAACTAATTTAACGCTTTATTAATGAAGACACTAAATAGGGATATCAGAGTGCTGCCAAAGAAAATAATAACACTATAATAATAAAGCTGCTTATCTTAATGTTGAAGCATATACATTAATCATTCATTAATTATCAAAATATATATATATACTGAGTCTGCAAAAATGTCTACCCTAGTGTGAAATAAATATACCAAAATGTATTTTAAAATACATTTATTTTATGCTAAGTACAATACAAATACATTTACATATTGCATACTTATTACAAATACCCTGGTAGGCTATACTAAATTGATATACACTGTAAAAAAATATTTAGAAAAAAAGTTACCTGGTTGCCTTAAAATTTTGAGTTCATTGACATTAAAATTTTGAGTTAATACAATGAACATTTTTTGAGATTTGACAACTGTTATTAAAAGATTATTAAAAGATTTTGTAAGCATATTGGGTAATTATGTGTGTGTTATTTCTGATGATGCAGTGAAACATGCCAAATTGTGCTAATTTCATGATTTATCACATTTTTTATGTGGTTCAGATACAAAAATATTTTGAGTTTCTATTTATTAAACTAATTTCCTTCATTGTATCACCTCAAATTTTTAATTTCAATAAACTCAAAATTTTAAGGCAACCAGGTTACTTACTTTTTAAAGTTAAACCAACAAAAACCACCACAAATTTTTTACAGTGTACTTAAAGTCTGCTAAAACTCAGTTTGTACTAAATACACTTTCGTTTTCTAGAAATAGTGCCGAGGTCCAACTTAAGATATACTTGATAGTGCAAAAGTGGAACTATTGGAGATTTAGGTTCACTTTATATATTGCATTTAATATGTCAGTATATTTGATAATTGACTTGAAATAAATGTTTACTAGGGTAAAACTATAGAAAATGAAAGAGAAAAAAAGCAAGGACTTGAGAACATAGATTCTTTGATCCGAGTGAAATTTCTAGTGGCAACATATTCAATACTGATCTACAGGACAATTTTGTGACCAAAGATTACAGAGCACAAAACATCAGCAGGATGTTGTTGTAGTTTTTTTTCAGATCTGCTCTTGGAGTAAATGTACCAGATGTCCTTCACTGAGAGACAAAAAGTTCACGCTGCTTAGATGCATAGAAGGAACTTGCAGTGGAAGTAATGACTGAACTTTGTAGCAGGTGCACAGGTTTGTGAATCCAATTATTTTTAAGTATTAATTTTTTTATTGATACCATGTTACAACTTGATGCATTACGTGGCTGTTTTCCAGAAACCAAATTTTCCAATCCATGCATTAAACATTCAGGTGATTTTTTTGGTTCTTTCTAAAAAAGAAATAAATATACAGTAAATATTTTGGTATGTTTTAAAACCAATTTTACATTAAGCACAGTATTGTTGAATAAATATTTTACCCAATGTTTAATGCGTATCCATTTCTAGGAAGAAATAAGCTCTGTTGTGCTAATGTAATGTGACGTGTAGCAATATTTTATTTTTAGGCGGTCACATGGGAGTGAGGCTGACATGCTTTTTTATTCTGTTGCTTCACTACGGGCAGCAAAAATGCATCTGTCGGTTCTCAACCACAATAAGGTCTGTGTTACAACTCGTTTTAACTTTTCTTTACATTATTTATCGATTCAGTAACCTCAAAGAGGATCTTCAGAATTTCTGCATACCTTTGTCGTCTGATCTTTGGTGTAAGGAGTGTGTGCTCAGCTTTATTTTCATCCCCATCTTGTCTTTCATTATTGTTCTGGTCCTGGGTTATCAAATTTCCACGCTGAATCCAAGTAAAACAGCCTCAGAGATGCACTGAGCCAAAAGTTTTACATAAATAAATGTGCTTTCTGTGCAAAGTTATGACACTCGCCCACTTAAAAAAGACTGGATATCACAATTCAAACCAAAATGCTCTCTTTTTAATCGAGCTGCACATTTATATAAAGAAGGGGAACTCACTTTTCTGAATTACGTTGAAATATAAAGTCCACAACACCTGCGTTGCTTCAACCCTCATGTTAGAGACCTGAGGACTTCAAGGTCATTTAAAACAGCCAAAAAATATAACATATGCAGCAGACTAAAACTTCACCCCTTTACCTAGTCTTATGAGATATGTTTATGTAACGTGGCAATACACTTCAACTCCACATATCAAGTGAATTAAAATGTATAAAAAAATAAATACATGCAATAAATTATGATTAAAGAAACATACAAAAATGTATTTCAATATTTTCATCTGTACACGTCTATAATTGCAGACACTGCAACTCAGAAAGACATTTAATCTCAACATTTAGGAAGATTTTTAGCAATATGCAAACAGGGCAGCTGTTTAAGCCAAGTGTAAGACGAACCAATGAATGAGGTTTTGACGTCACAAGCCCACGCCCACACACACGCTCCTCCACACGAGCGCTTGTCCACGTTTGCAGGGAGTTTGCACAATGTCAGAGACATGACTAATAGTATGCTAACTCGCCTGCTTTGTGTTGGCTGTGTAGTGGCTGATTTATGTGTAGGCTCGGGGGAGAGAAGCCCCCCAGGTTAGTGAAATATTCTACATGGGGTTTGAGGCTGAATGTTTGTACAGGTAAATCGATGGTTGCAGTCAATACTCTACCCACGGCTAAGCGAGCCGAGAAGGGCTAGCAGGGCCTGCAAGGAAGCCGGCGCGACTGCTTCCCACCTCCATACGGGTCACATCGCTATCCCAGTAAATGAATCCCAACCTCCATTTTACTTTCACACTTTATTTTTACACGCTGGAGTTACGCCGCCGTCTGCCAAGGACATGATCTGTGCACGGCTGTATTCGAGTGGTCTGTGAAAGACTGCAGGGCTGGATGAGATCTGATGGGATGTGATTGGGAATGATGGGGCTGCTGATGGTAGAGGAGAGATCCTCCTCTCGCATGTGTCATAAAGTTTTAGCGCTCAGCCTCGCCGGGGCTTTGTGCACTGATGTTACGGATCAAGATGAAAGATGACGTGTGGGACTGTACGACAGTACGCACATATGCAGACGTGTAAACAACTCACACCTTTGAAACCTTGAGTGTGCATGAGAAAACAAGTCATAAGTATTCTGTGATCCTCATCCAATCAGATGTTAAGTACACACAGTCACTCTAAGATCATAAGCGCATGTACACAGCACTCTCTGCCACTCACTCACACAGCCTACATACAAACACTCCTTGATTTGCTCACACTACAATTCCTCTCAGAGACTACTGATACTTTCTGTCTGCCTGCATTTCTCCTCATTAGGACACAACTGGAGGGCTGGGGTCTGGCCTCTCTGTAAGCAGACACTTAAAATAAATAAAAGTTTTAGCAAAAAAATGATTTCTACAGTTTGGGGTCAGAAATGTATTTCACTTATTCCATTCCAAAAATGAAACTTGTATATTATATTCATTCATTACACCCAGACTGACACATTAAAAATGTTTATTACTTTTAATTTTGATGATTATAACTGACAACTAAGGAAAATCCGCAATTCAGTATGGCAGAAAATGTGAATATTACTTAAGACTAAGTAAAAGGATTTTTAGCAATCTTGGCCAACTGAAAATATGAACATGAAAAGTATGAGCATGTACAGCACTCAATACTTATTTGGGGCTCCTTTTGCCTGAATTACTGCAGCAATGTGGCGTGATCAGAATCAGTCTGTGGCACTACTCAGGTGTTATGAGATCCAATGTTGCTCTGATGGTGGCCTTCTGCATTGTTGGGTCTGGCATATCGCATCTTCCTCTTCACAATACCCCATAGATGGGGTTAAAGTCAGGCGAGTTTGGAAATACCATTGTCCTTAAACCAGGTGCAGGTGCCAAGTCCTGTTGGAAAAGGAAATCTGCATCTCCATAAAGTTGGTCAGCAGCAGGAAGCATGAAGTGCTCTAAAACTTCCTGGTATACGGCTGTGTTGACCTTGGACCTCAGAAAACACAGTGGACCAACACCAACAGATGACATGGCACCCCAAACCATCACTGACTGCCAAAACTTTACACTGGACCTCAAGCAACGTGGAGGTCCAGTGTAAATACCTCCTCTCTTCCTCCAGACTCTGGGACCCTGATCTCCAAAGGAACTGCAGTCCTTTTTGTCTTTAGCCCATGCAAGACGCTTCTGACACTGTCTGTTGTTCAAGAGTCTTGCATACGTCTGTGTGTAGTGGTTTTTGAAGCTCTGACTCCAGCTGCAGTCCACTCTTTGTGACTCTCCCCACATTTTTTAATGGGTTTTGTTTCACAATCCTCTCCAGGGTGCGGTTATCCCTATTGCTTGTACACTTTTTTCTACCACATATTTTCTTTCCTTTCACCTCTCTATTAATGTGCTCTGTGAGCACAGAGAGACTCTGAGCTCAGAGCTCTGTGAACAGCCAGCCTCTTTTGCAACAACCTTTTGTGTCTTGCCCTCCTTGTGCAAGGTGTCAATGGTCGTCTTTTGGACAACTGTCAAGTCAGCAGTCTTCCCCATGATTGTGTAACCTACAGAACTAGACTGAGAGACCATTTAAAGGCCTTTGCAGGTGTTTTGATTTAACTAGCTGGTTGGAGTGTGGAACCAGATGTCTTCAATATTGAATCTTTTCACAGTATTCAAATTTTCTGAGATACTGAATTTGGGATTTTCCTTAGTTGTCGGTTATAATCATCAAAATTAAGAAATAAACATTTGAAATATACCAGTCTGTGTGTAATGAATTAATATGATATAATATACAAGTTTCACTTTTTGAATGGAATTAGTGAAATAAATCAACATTTTAATGATATTCTAATTATATGACCAGCTCCTGTATATATATATATATATATATATATATATATATATATATATATATATATATATATATATATATATATATATATATATATATATATATATATATATATATATATATATATATAGTTGCTTCAATGCATTTAGGGGTGTGGTCCTGGTCAAGACAATCTCCTGAACTCCAAACTGAATGTCAGAATGGGAAAGAAAGGGGATTTTAGCAATTTTGAGCGTGGTATGGTTGTTGGTGCCAGACGGGCCGGTCTGAGTATTTCACAATCTGCTCAGTTACTGGGATTTTCACGCACAACCATTTCTAGGGTTTACAAAGAATGGTGTGAAAAAAAAAAAATCCAGTATGTGGCAGTCCTGTGTGGTGAAAAAGCCTTGTTGATGTTACAGGTCAGAGGAGAATGGGCCGACTAATTCAAGCTGATGGAAGAGCAACTTTGACTGAAATAACCACTCGTTACTACCGAGGTATGCAGCAAAGCATTTGTGAAGCCACAACACGCACAACCTTGAGGCGGATGGGCTACAACAGCAGAAAACCCCACTGGGTACCACTCATCTCCACTAAAAATAGGAAAAATAGGCTAAAATTTACACAAGCTCACCAAAATTGGACAGTTGAAGACTGGAAAAATGTTGCCTGGTCTGATTAGTCTCGATTTCTGTTGAGACATTCAGACGGTAGAGTCAGAATTTGGCGTAAACAGAAGAGAGCATGGGTCCAAATTCTTGTTACCACTGTACAGGCTGCTGGTGGGGGTCTAATGGTGTGGGGGATGTTTTCTTGGCACACTTGGGCATGGTTTAAATGCCACAGCCTACCTAAGCATTGTTTCTGACCATGTCCATCCCTTTATGACCACCATGTATTCATCCTCTGATGGCTACTTCCAGCAGGATAATGCACCATGTCACAAAGCTCAAATAATTTCAAATTGGTTTCTTGAACATGACAATGAGTTCACTGTACTAAAATGGTCCCCACAGTCACCAGATCTCAACCCAATAGAGCATCTTTGGGATGTGGTGGAATGGGAGCTTCATACCCTGGATGTGCATCCCACAAATCTCCATCAACTGCAAGATACTATCCTATCAATATGGGCCAACATTTATAAAGAATGCTTTCAGCACCTTGTTGAATCAATGCCACATAGAATTAAGGCAGTTCTGGAGGCGAAAGGGGGTCAAACACAGTTTTAGTATGGTGTTCCTAATAATCCTTTAGGTGAGTGTAGATATAATAACTTAATCCAGTGTATCATGGTTTCCAAAAAAAATATTAAATGGCACAACCATTTTCAACATTATTTAGATCATTCTGACACCGAAGACTGAAATAATGATGCTGAAAATTCAGCTTTGCCATCACAGGAAAGAGAACATGTTAAAATATATTAAAATAAGAAAGAACTATTTTAAATTGAAATGATATTTCACAATATTACCAGTTGTTTTTTTTAAACTCTATTTCTGATTAAATGAATGCAGCCTTGGTGAGCATAAGAGACCTCTTTCAAACAAAAATTGTACTGACTAAAATATTGAACGGCAGTGTTATTCAATACGATTTAAGATCAGGTAGTATTGAAGCACAATGTAAAGCCTTTGGTGCAATTAAATGGATTGTTCGCATAATGTTTGGGTTATTTTTGGGTGAACTACCCGTTTAAACTTCCAGTCATTCAGTCTCCAGTCATTAGGTTTTTCTATTACTCATTTAAACTGAGAAATTAAACGGTAACACTTTAAAATACAGGTGCACTAATATGCATTAATTCATGCTTAACTAATGCACAGATAATCATGAGTTAATGTATTACTAATCGTGAACTAACCCATTTATATATTACATAATCAATTAGTTAGTCATGTGCCCCAACAAGTAAAGTCATAACATAATGAGACCTTTGTAAATCATTAGCTAATGATTAATTAAAGCAGACAACTGGAAGTTGAAATGCATGGTACCCGTTGTGGTAATTAACGTGTTAATTTAAATTATTAGTTAATATAATATGTTATTAAGGAATTAATACATTATGACACATTTAATTAATAACAATGTAATGATTTCTTAAACTATTTATCATGATGAATCTTCATTCGTTGCTGATGTAGTAATCATTAATAAATAGATTAGTTCAACATTAGTAATACATTAACTTTATGATTATCTGTGCATTAATTAAGCATGAATTAATGCATATTAGTGCACCTGTATTGTAAAGTGTGACCAAAAAAAACTGTGATGGGGTCCATCTAAAAACTAGATCTGATTACTAGAAAAACATGGGTGAATTGTAAGTCAATCTTCATCACTGCTCATTCCTTAGGTGTTAAACAAACATTTCTAATGGACCCTTTTCACAGACTGTGATGACACATTATAATGGTCATCAGTATCATAAATCCTACACAATTTTTATGTCTACACATTTATAACACTACTCTGTATTATATTACGTTGCACCAAATTACAATAAACTAGCTAACGCTGTTGTGAGGGTGTTTCTTTTGTGAGAGTGACAGTACAGTCGACATCTTTCTCTCTTCTGACTACCATTATCAATCTCTCTGTTATTTTCCTCTGTTTTAAAGTTGTGAAAATTATATTGTGGAGTTTTTCTTTTGTTATTTGAGCAAATGGAAACACAAATAGTACATTTAATGTAGTCTCTCGTTCATTGCTAAGTTAACCCTACTATGATGACTTCCACTTCTGAGAAACCCGAAAATGAGAAAAGTGTCAATTTGCCAGCTGCCAGACTCGACACAGTTCTTTTACCTGTTCTCTCTCTTTCTCTGTTTTTTAAATTTATTTTTCTAAAGAGCAAACTGTTTCGCTTTAGAAGTCGATTAAGGGTGTGTTCATCCTTGGTTTATTTATTCCGAACCAAAAAAAAAAAAAACTTTTAGTCCTGGTCCGCTTAGGTATTTTAACACCGAACCTAAAGACATATGGATATGTTTATAATCTGATTAGTCCGCTTTTGTTGCATATATAGTTCATGATGGAACATCCAAATATCTAAATACAAATATGAAAAACAATGTTGTGTGCTGGGCTAAATGCACTCAGTGTATATGCTTTGCCTCCATATGACGGACTAGTTGAGAACTCAAGAAGAGCGTTTCAATTG
This sequence comes from Pseudorasbora parva, assembly GCF_024679245.1. Lineage (NCBI taxonomy): Eukaryota > Metazoa > Chordata > Actinopteri > Cypriniformes > Gobionidae > Pseudorasbora > Pseudorasbora parva. The sequence goes on from NC_090173.1 coordinate 31,027,411, forward strand.
TGTATAGGAGTCAAAAAAGAATAAAGAATCCCTTCTTCACACACAAATGAAGATCTGGAGACTTGGTTCTGAATGATGCCTGTACTAAACTGTAATGAGCAAGATCACAACTATGAGAAAAAAAAGTTATGCTTGAGAATTCTGTCCTTTTTATGGTCACATCTTGTGACTTCATGTCCTTTTTTTGTTTTGTTTCTTTGGTCCGTGTTGCATTCCTATTTCAATGGAATAGTTGTTTCATGCTTATTCAAATTAACTGCACTAATGGAGTAATCACAGAAGGTTTCATTTTTAATAGAACTAAACATGCCAAACAAGTGTGAACACACCCTAATATCCCATAGACTTCCATTAGTAATTTCACTTAGGCTGCTCTGACTTACACTTGATACATACTCCGCAAAAACAAAGAAATGTTTGTTTTCTCGAGGTGGCAAGAAAAAGAACAATCTATCTATCTATCTATCTATCTATCTATCTATCTATCTATCTATCTATCTATCTATCTATCTATCTATCTATCTATCTATCTATCTATCTATCTATCTATCTATCTATCTAATCCATCCATCCATCCATCCATCCATCCATCCATCCATCCATCCATCCATCCATCCATCCATCCATCCATCCATCCATCCAAATAACTTAAGGACTAAGCAACCTTCAAAACTTTTAGGTAAGACATTGCCAAACTTTCCATTTCTAGCTTATTCTATGCTGTTGCTGGGGCAATGCAGCCAAAGTTTTTCCCGCTTGACTATCTCTGTAATAAAAGAGCTTTTGTGAAGCGAAACACCCCTAGGTTGTGAGACATATATACACGTGCTCCTGGCAAACAATTAATTGGCACTTTGCTGTGCTAAAAGTGTTGATACACTTGATTCCTGTTTGGCTGGGAGGAGAGCAGAGCAGCAGTCATTAATCAGAGTGTCTCTCAGCCATTTACAGAAGCATGTAAACTATCACACTGTTGCAGTGGCGGTGCAGCCGCAGCCGCAGCCACAGCCTTGCCAGCTCATCTCAGCAAGCCATGTTTCCAGGGCCTTCTGTGAAAACTTACTTCAGCACTTTTGTTTGACCCCCCCCCCCCCAACCCCCACCCCTCTCTCATCTCTTATTCCTCTCCTTCCTGGGATTTCATGTGGCTCTGGAGGCTAGAACCATGCAGACTCTGTATGTCTCTCGGTCAGTGGGATGTGGATGTGTCCTCTTGTGAAATCAATGTTTCTGTTCGCACTTCACACTGTGTGTGTGTGTGTGTGTGTGTGTGTGTGTGTGTGTGTGTGTGTGTGTGCGCGTGTGCGCGTGCGCGTGCGCGCGTGTGTGTGTGTGTGCAATTTTTTTCTGTATAAACATGTTGGTGAATTTACTTACATGATCTGTCATCAGAATATAAAAGGACACATCACCCCATCATTAAAGAGATTCAGCGTTTTTTGTTCTTGTTATTTGCTAATTTTTAGGGGAAGGGATACTAAAAGAATATTTAGGATAAAGTGTATAATTTCAGTAACCCTAGCAAACAGAAAATGCAAACATACTGATTATTTCCAAACAGGTTTCCCAACCATTCTCTTTTCTGTTACTGAGACAAACAGTCCTGCCAAATGTGGATAGTGTACTTGTAGTCTCCTCAGGACATTAAACTGTAATAGAAAGTTTTTTAAAGTTGTTACACACACGCACACGCGCATGCACACGCACACGCACTTGCACACGCACACACACACACACACACACACTTTGGCCCTGGTCTAAAGACCCACACCCTGAGTGACACCATGACTAATACATACACAGATAAACACGATCAATGACAAACATGATAAGAGTGCGGTGCAAAACTCGCTGACAAACACCCCCAGATCCGCATCCCCATGGAAATGCTGACACATCCTGACTGATGGATGTCTCCATGGATACCTGTCACCGTGGAGACAGACACCATGTCTCTCTCAGTGCAGTGCCATCAGAATCAAAGCCAGCGAGTAAAGCAGCGGGAAGGGAGGTGTGGTGAGATGGACATGAACAGAGGAGAGCAGGAGAAAAGCTGTGTTTATCTGACAGCCAATGCTGCAGTGTTTCTTTGGAGGTCTCCTCCCTCATGCGAACCTGTCCGCTTGTTGCACCGTGCTGTAGGAGGACATATTCATCTCTGTCCCTTTTCTTTTCTTTCCACCTCCTTTTTCATTCAACTCTCTCTCCATCCCTCTTTGGCCATCAACTTAGGGGCGTGGCTACAGATGGGCTGATTTAACACCCAATAGAAAATCAATTAAATTACAGTTTTAGCATGACCTTGTACATTTTTCCCAATTGATTATTAGCCATTCAAGTGTCGTCAGCCAGCGCAGCTAATGAAGAGCTTTTAGATTAAGTCCATGTGGTTGTTTTAAAGCCTACTAAAGATAATTAACAAGTACAGTTTTCATTAACAAAGATATGCACAAACTATTACAGAAAAACAGAATTTAAACCTGAGACTCCCCATATTCAAAAGTAATGGCTCAACCATAAGAATTAGCTTCCAGTCGGGTAGTAGTCTTTACAGTAGTTTTAATTTATAAATACAAAACAATTGTAGTTAACATTAAAATGATTCAAATTATTGAAATAAATCTGTAAATAATAACAATTAATTGTTCTTTTTTGAACTATAATGACTTTTTTTTCGCAAATTATACAGTAATTAAACATAATAATTTTCAAAACTATCATAGTTCATTTTTGCAATTATGACAAAAGCTCATCTATGTTAGCCACATTATCTGAGTGACAAATCAGCACATTTTGCAACAATACTGTAGATGTTTGCAAGGCATAAAAAATAGATGCCTTGCAACAATGAATGTAAGAATAAATTTTTAGTGGAAAAGCAGCTCTGGCCCAAACGGTCCAAAACTCTCTCACACTGGTCCTGGGTCACCAGGCCATCTTTATTGTAACCTTTAGACCAACAAATCAAGTCCACATTTTTTTAAACAAAGTGTCAGCTATTATACATGGCCGCATTTTAAACTTTCTTCAACTGGATTGTATTTTCTTATATTAATTTTAGTTGCCCACACCACCTCCAAATGCCCATCCCAGGATGTCATCCTAGTAACATCATTGCGTTGCTCTTTCCTTGTCTGCTCTCCAGACCCTCCAGAAACCTCTAAAGCTCCTGGCAGCCTACTTCAATGTTCTCCCTCCATTGTTCTCTCCCACACTGGGTGAAATGGAAGCATGCTCTGAGAGCCTGGGGTTGCTATAGTAACAGGCTCACTCACCATCTTGCGTGTCACCATAACATGAGCTCCTGACGACCATAGCCCAACTCCGAGGCTATGTGGCAGGGACGGCTCCATCACTCTGCTCTGGGGATTCAGAACCCCACCTGGGACTCCCTGTCTCTCTCTCAGTGCTGCCACTGCTGCTACATAGAGCTGTATCTACACAGGGAGAGATGACAAGGTCGACCAAATAATTAACAAACGGGCAACTAAATGAAATAAATAAATCCACATGCCTGAGTCAACACACTGTAGACTCCCAACACCCTCAGCAGGGCTCAATAATAAGCCTTGTCTTGTGCTTGCCCAGGTTACTCGAGCAGAAGCAGTTCAGATTTTTTCTTGCCCTGCCATCATTTATACTGGCACCTCCACTAATAAATAATTAGCTATTTTTAGCCACATATTTTATAATGCATCAAAACATATTTATGTTTTTCATTTGTAACCAAAAAAAAAAAAGCACTTCTACACATTTCGAATAATGTTTCCAAGACTCTTACTTGCTAAATAACATTTAAATCAGCATAATTCACATCAATAATGTTTAAAACATCCCAGAAGTTTTTACGAGGCACAAAAACACATGTACAAGCTCAACAAACATAATGTGCAGTGACAGAGAGGCCCGATAGGGGAACTGACAACTCTCTCACACTGGCCCCAGGCCATTGGGCCATCCTCACTTGTATAGGCTTGCACTGGATCACTGAGAAAAGCAAGAGAGCGAGAAAGAGAAATATATGTGTGGGTGAAAGTATAAAGGCCAGCACATTCGCATGATGACACTCTGCATAATCACTCTAAACATGGAGCCAAGACTCTGATTTATCACAGTAACAGGGCTGACGTCACACCACGGACAGTTCTGTCTTGCGTTACCTTGTTCTACCCTTCTCCATCTTTATTATTTTGCCCTTCACTCTCTCCTTTTGTCCCCACAGCACTCTCACCTGAAGACAGGAAAATTTTCATAACTTTCATACACACATTACTCTTAAATTAGAATAAATGTAAATGAGCAAAGGTGTAAATTTTCTCATTTGCCTTTTTCCCTAATGGACCTATGTATAGCACATGATATTATGATTTGGTTGGAAATGTAGAACCAGTTTTTATTGCGTTAACAGTTCTTCACAATTCAAATTGTTCTGTAGATGCAGAAGTTTCATACTAAGTCAATGTGAACTGCATTTTGCAACCCACAAATTCTGAGTGAAACAAGATACTAAACAAGCAGAAATTAAGGATGGGATTTTATCCATTGAGAAATGACTGGATTGCGAGAAGTGGATCTGTTGTGTTGCTGTTGTTTTTATAAAACAAACTATTAAAATTGTTTTCATCAATCACATTAATATGTGCTTTATAAGTACTAATTAACGGCCAATATGCTAGTAATGTGCAGGAAAGTCATGTCAGCGGAGTTCCATGTTGCTACATTTTGATTAAACATTAGAAATACATTTTTTATGCAATAAAGTCAATAATTTCTGACTGTGAATTAAATGTGATGAATGAAAAACAGCAATACAGAGATATGCCTTTGATTGCAATGAGCTTGCTGGTGGCACACAAAAACAAACATGCATAGACATTATGTGTCAATTAATGACTCTTCAATTAATGCCAATTCCTTTTAATGAATCATCCAAAAAGACTAGGGCTGCATCTAAAATCTTAAAAATGCTGCCTTTGGAGGACGCATTCCAAGGTAGGAAGACATCAAGGCACGTCCAAATCCAATGTTAGCTTCACTTCCTTGTCTCCTGACCTGAGATACCTTTATCTGATCGATTTTTGAAGGCAGTATAAATGTATCCTTTGCTGCCTTTGATATCCCACAATCCCATTTGTTCCATTCGGTGACATTTAACTAAATAAAGTTGGCGTCTGAAAGTTGGGTGGTCAGTTGTGTGCAAATGTACATTTTTGACCAACGTTATCCACTGATGTTATTTCTGGCAGGAAATTACTATTGTAGTAATGACATATTTGCTTAGTTATCACCATAGCACTCTTTATTTTGCTGTAGATCATTAAACCCTTACGATGGCTCAGAAGTCTGTCTGAAATCAGTTTCACAAGGTACCTTTGTGTCCAAACATTTCAACCGTGTAAGCGTTCGGATGCAGGCCACAACATCTGTCTCAAAGTCAGTTTGAATCAGTCTAACGACTCACACACTTGACTGAATAAGTGAGAGTTTTTCTTTCACAAGTACTAAGAGAATCATAAATTGAATCTTTAAGGAACTGGAATCATTACTTTCTTTATGATTCCCGACCTCATCCGTGAAAAACGTACATAATTCAAGGTCCTTCCCTTGCATTAGACTCTCTCTCTTCGTGACTACTTCCTCCCACCCCAGAGGAAAACATTAAGATGATCCCCAAATGCACACAAACCCATGTCGTGGTGACCACCACTTCACAGTAAATAAACTCTCCCCCAGGGACAGTGTCTGCTTAAAACCCCACAGAAAGCAGCACAGATGAGGCTCTGAATCTAGGACTTCTAATCAGACATCATCATCATCATGGTGATATATTGTATTCTGGCTGGCCTGCTTTAAAATAAACAGTCAAATCGCTTACTTTCACACAGAAAAGCACACACTAGCGAATCGCACATAGATTTACAACAGGAAAAGCCCCTTTGAGTCTGTACTGCTGCGCCGAGCTCTCCTCCTGCCCTGGCTCACTTATTCCTTCGGTGACCCGAATCAAACTCCTTCCAGATAGTGTGGCTCAATGCGGCGGCACCGCCATAGTGCTTGCATTGCGAGGTCACTGAAGCCTGAATGCTCTCATTACCAAACTGCCTCTCCAAACACATGAGCTAACCATAGCCTGACCACTTCCATTACCCCAAGTCAGCTTTACTCACACATGATCGAGCCATTGTCTGACCACCCCTACAAGTCAGGCTCTGGCTGTTTACCCATGAAATAAGCAGTTCATGACAGTCTCTGTTTGGGAATATCCATATGACAAACCGTTATCTATATAACATCATATTTCGACCTCCTCATGTCACCTTGAAATCGACGACTTATGAACACGTCTGAATCTTAGGTTGACTTGCAGATGACCTGGTGCTTTTGCCGATATGCGTTAGGATCATGGTTAAAGCACTTCAAGACCTACAGTTCTTCATGCTTTGAGTCAAACATGATGGGCTAAACATAGCGCCATCACTTGCAGTTAGCATTAGTCACACATGGATAAACCACAGCATGGCTGCAGTCACTACAAACACATTGTGCAGAGTATATGTTCTGAAAGCATCTTGGCTGGCGAGTTTTCCTCAAATAGCTGCACAGAGGTCAGCATCTGTCATGACTCAACTTAGTTTATGAAGCGAAAACCCCAAAATACACCACGAAACCATGCGTGACCTTAAAATCCCCCCATGTATTCTCTCTCTGGCCAAAACAAAACTAAATGCTCAAATTGTTCACCTGCCTCGCGTCAACAACACCAGCATTAAATGCAACCAAGACATTAAAACCAATCAAGACATGAAAAGATGCTAATGTACACATAATCTAAAAAAAGATAAACGGCTTTATTAACACACGGCTGGCTATTTCGCTTCGTATCCACACAGACTCATTAATAATCTCTCACGGGCAATTTACTTAACTCTGCACTGACCATCCATGCCTATTGTCCGTCTTCGCAAAAACACGATCAAGATGTTCCCCCTCTCCTCGCATAACAGACCTCTCACCCGAGTCCCTCCATCCCCAAAGCTTTTTACCTCCACATGAGTGCACTTCCATCGGTCCAGTGGGTTTCCAGATCTTGCCTCAGGAGACTCGAAAGCCAGGAACGCTTCCTGCCGTGGGATACGTTTCCAGTATTTCCAGTTATGTCACTTCAGGACTGGATTACGGTATTCATTTTATATCGCTAACCACTGCCATTCCTTACTGACAATTACTCAATAATTAAAGGTCTGACAGTCTTTATTGTTCCCCTGAAGGACCAGCACACACAGGCCTGGACTGGGGAACTCAATCAAAGCAATCACGGCTAATTATGCCGTTGCCCTCTTCCTCCACGCCCCCACTCTGCAGGAAGAGCGAAGGAGACCAGAATCATCATGGATGGGTCAGCTCTTGCACAGCTCCCTGCACCCTGTTTATCGGTTTGCAAGGCATGCCAGAGTATGCAGACTGCTCACTGCGTCACTCCGTCCCTGTGTCTGAGCATGCAAGGTGACATGCGGTGATTTATACGAAGCCATCTCCATATCGACAGAGACGCCTCGGATTGCTAAGTTAGGCAGCGGTCAATTCAGCAGTCAAGCCATCTCTTCAATAAAGCCTGAAGATGGCCTTCTCATGATCCAGCCAAAAGTTGGCGTGTCTTGAATGCCACTTCTCTTGTCGGCAGATCGTTTGAAAGCAAGATCAGGCAAAGAAGGTGGCCAAGAAGGGTCATTCTTCTACCTCGCTTAAACAAGGGGATTTATATTTTATGTGCGGTGCATTAAAAAAAAAAAACAGAAGAGTCTTGCGCTTGCCATAATGTTGTAACAGTTGTCCCCAGACATCACTTCTGTGACTTATTCACATCACTGACTTATTCATTACACTTTTAAAACGTTGCCCAATATCATAATTCCGCCAGCCAGTAGACGTAACATGTTGCAAGATGCATTAAACGTCTTGATCTCGCATACTTTTATACCACCTTGAATATAGACTACAAGCATGGTTAGTGTACCGTAAAGCGGTGTCTGTGCCGTTAGCTCTAGGGGAAATCGTCTGGCAATATAATGGCTTGAAGTTCATGGGAGATAAAACTAAAAGTTGAAACAGGCTCTGATTTTTGGGCTTCAAACTAAGGTCTGTGGAAGCCCTTCAACTATGCCTACTGAAGACAAAGATGGAGTCTTACAATCAGCAATACTGCAAAATTTCTCTGCATGTCATCAGCCAGAATTTAGCTCAAGATCCCATGGAACAAGAGCACAAGAGACCATCCAACCATCCAAAACCCTCCCACACCCCCTTCCGAATTGGTAAAAGCATTTTATTGTTGTGCAGTGTTTACTCCAGAGAAGAAGAAGAAGAAGAAGGGAAAAACTAGCTTAGTGTGATGTGTCACCTGGCATGTAAAAGAAGAAGCCTATGAGGCAGTTTAGCCCAGCAGAGAGAGAGAGAGAGAGAGAGAGAGAGAGAGAGAGAGAGAGGAGAGAGAGAGAGAGAGAGAGAGAGAGAGAGAGAGAGAGAGAGAGAGAGAGGAGAGAGAGAGAGAGGAGAGAGAGAGGAGAGAGAGAGAGAGAGAGAGAGAGAGAGAGAGAGAGAATCATTTCTGTGAGTCATCTAAATTTCTTGCTAAGAAACAGGTGTGCAGGTGATCTGAACCATGTCCCACGTGCAAGCTTGTAGTAGATTATTGTCATTGTTTATGAGTAAACAGGACAGATTTATGACTCTAATAATTAAAGAACGTACTGGTTTAATTAATGCATTACTGTACACATCCATCATTGATTTTCCTAATGGAAATAGAGGTGAACAAGGGCAAAGTAAAATAATTAAATAAAGATTCCAAATTGAACACAGAGTTTACTCCCTGTACATCCAGACCCTATAGGATGAGGCTGATTGCTTTTTAAAATAAATATACCAGGTTCAATAGAAGTTAAGCTCAGGCGACAGCATTTGTGGGATAATGTTGCTTACCTCAAATAATTTAGATTAATTCTTCATTCTCAACTCACTTCCATTGTAAATATATCACTGTAACAGATTTGTTTAGTTTCTGTTAATCAGCCTTATGCACACAAATGCTATAGCTTAACTTGTATCGAACCTGAAATACTCCTTTAAGCATCTAAATATGTATGTTGTGTTCTAAAAAAAAAAATCATTATGTTTAACAACAACAACAACACAAAAAACATTTTAATATCCCAAAAATACAACAAAAAAAGTTAGCAGTTGGCAGTTTATCCCTCTAATAGATGATCAAGGCTGTAACATGAGCAGGTTATCATGCAACACTATGCAACAGCACCTCACTCACCACATGCACATAATCTAATCCCACAGCTGTGTCTTGTTTCTCCTTGATGAAGAAAACGACTTACATTGCCTTCATTTTCTGTGTGTCTCTAAACCACCTTTTAATCATTATCTAATTATTTAGATCTACCACAGGCGCTGAGGAGCAACTTGCTGAGTTGCAGTCTGAAGGGTCTGATTGGAGCAGAAGGGGTGAAGGTGCAATGCTCTCTGTCAACTGCTTCCTAAAGTATGTCTGCATAAGACTTCCTCTCTGATGGCTGATGATGTCTGTCCCCTTTTGACCTACTGAAGTTAAAAGCCCCTTCATACATTTAAAAAAGGCACATGAAACGCAAAAGTAACGTGAGGCATCAAAGGTTGACAAGCGCACACACATAAAAGGTTTGATTTTAAAGGGCCTTTTAGCAAGAGAAGCTTGAAGCTAATGTAAAAAAATAAAACATTAGGTATCATTTATCAGTTAGAACTTCACATGCAATATATTGCACAGACAGGCTGGCAGAGTCACAGAGAGGAATGGAGCGTGAACAAAGTCGTTTAAATGATTATTCATAAAACTTCATGTCACCTTTAAATTTAAACACCTGCGAGTTAAGAGAACCCATTGGAAAATCCTCAGCAGGTAAATGGCTCACTTCAAACCATTCAAGATGCATTAGAGAGTTATTAACGAGCATTAATTCCAACATGGTGGACGGTTTTTATGAATACAGCTCTGGGTGACTCCAGAGTTTAAAGGGAAAGTTCACCCAAAAATTAAAATGCTGTTAACATTTTACCCACCACCATGTTGCTCCAATCATGTAGACCTGACTCCAATCATATAGATAAATATATAGACAATATGTTAGTCAGAATGAAAGTTTCAGCACTATTCACTTGTACAGTCTCTCTTTAATCATACAATGAATGCAAATGGTGACTGAGGCTGTAAACACTAACCAGCTCTGAGCAACTCCAAGAAGTGAAAGATATAGTAGAAAAATAAGTTCCTGTGCTCAACCAGGTGAAAGACAGCTGTTTACTAACAAACAGTCCTTATTGATTGCATCAATTTTGGCCCATACTTGGTTTGCAAAGTGAAAATAATCCTTCAAACCTTGCGTTCAAATATATTTATTGGGTGTGTTGTGGTTAACGTTGCCATGGGAATATGAAAATGAAAACACATTCTGCTCTCTTATATGCACTCTGATGTAGCCTGGGGGTTTCTGTAAAAAGCCTAACTCCTTCTCTGCTAATACGACAGCATGGCTCAAACTCAGGATCATCTGATCACCCACTATTTCCACCATAAACTTTAAATTGAAAATCACCCTTTTACTTCTGAAATGGTATTGCAATAATACATCATATAATCAGCAGCATCTACTATTAATAGCAAACAATACACCGAGTAATAAGACAGAGCCTCATTCCATCCATAAATAGGATGAAACGTGTGAAGAATTGCCCCCCTGTTCCTTCAGCAACAGATGCCCAAGTCATCACCACTCACGAGTCTCTCTCTCTCTCTCTCTCTCTCTCTCTCTCTCTCTCTCTCTCTCTCTCTCTCTCTCTCTCTCTCTCTCTCTCTCTCTCTCTCTCTCTCTCTCTCTCTCTCTCTCTCTCTCTCTCTCTCACACACACACACACACACACACACACACTGAGCGCACAGCACATGCCTATGGGCTAATTCTCTCTCAGCTGAACCACCGCGACAACACATCAGCATTTAAACCCTTCGTTTCATGTGTCACAGATAAAGGCAGTAGATCTTTATTCATTGCGCTTAAACTGTTTGTTTCTTGTTCGCGAGCGGTGGAGCTCGCGCAGAGAAGCCGCGCGCGCTTTAGTGATTTATCACAGGCCACACAGTGCCTTCGTTTTATACACATACATTTCCAAAGAAAAGAAAAATCAATAGTTTGTTCACAAATACAACTCTAATCCAAAGTTTGAAGGCAACAGATTTAGTGGTTGGTTATTGGTAAACCAAGAAACAGCGTGACAAGTAAACTAAAGAAAATGCGCATTGGTGAGCATCTTTTACACTCTGAAAAATACGCATTGAGAGGCCGATATTTGTTGTCATGCAGAAAGGTCTAAGGTTATTACATACATACATACCTAGCACTAACTAAACGCACGTTGGTACGCTGTATTTTCAGATTAGTTTTATTAGACAGTTTAAAACGAACCGTTCATTCCTCGTCTTATAATAAGCAGTCCTATATCCTAAAGTAATCCATCCATAATTTATGACTCTGTGTCACTAAATATTGGTGAAGGGTGTTTCGACAGCACAAATTCATTAGTTTACATCGACGCCCGGACACACATGCGTGCGCACAGTCGCGCGCCGCGCAACTGGACACATACACAGACACACACACACACACACATACTGCCGCATTAATTCCTTTGTACTCATATACACAGTAAAACATGGTTTTCGTCATTACAGTCATTATTACAACTGGCAAATGATAGAAAATACAAAATTACCATTTTAAACGCAGTTGTTTACGATGGCTGTTTATGCACACATTTCCTAGACTACAGAACAACACGTACAGAATGTTTGTTTCCCAAGTAAATGTTACAGTCTTACCTCGACTTGTTCCTTTGTTTTAAATCAAAATATATCCGTCAGAATCTCTAGTGCGGAGTCGATGCCTCCTCTCGCCTGTCTTTCTCCGTCTCTCTCTCTCTCTCTCTCTCTCTCTCTCTCTCTCTCTCTCTCTCTCTCTCTCTCTCTCTCTCTCTCTCTCTCTCTCTCTCTCTCTCTTAAATTGATTCACCCTTTCGCAGAGCTGGAAGCAGAGCACTGTCTGCCTGTGAGTAGTGGCGGGTCAGATGGAAAAATACACGCAGGAAGAGACAGCAGCCAACTTTACCCGCGTCCTACGGTGAGCCTGGAGAACATGTAGTGTGTTTAAAAACCCATGAGGTAAATATTATTAGCCTTGACCAGCTGACACAACAGATATACTAAAAACCCGACAAATCAAGTATGTTCTCGTTTAATCAAACCTAAATGCTGACGCGTAAACACGCTGCAAATGATCGTTAAAGATGCTAAAGCCAGATAAGTCGTTTTAGATCTTCAGACAAGCCTAGACACGCCCCCATATTTCAATAGCAATATTATCTACCTATAAGATTGTCTGAGTATCACTAGACCAAGCTCCATTTAAGATTGAACATTAGTCTGGGGAGTCTGCTATGCATTTTCTACTGCACAAGAGGCATGATCAACCAGCATAATTCAAATGACTGTATGCAATTGCATAGTCCTTTAACCAAGGTGGATAAGCCAGTCTGTGATTGGTTCCCGCAAAAGTGTAAAAGAAGCAGCAGAAATGAATGTATAGTAGGGCTGTGCGATATTGAAGAAAAATGCGATATGCGATATCTTGTTAAATATTGCGATTTTCGATATGCGATATGATATTGCAATTATGTGTAAAATCTATTTCAATTAATATAAAAAATATATATTTAAAAACTGAGAATGAAACCATTTGTGTTTCACATTCTTTCTGGGAAAAGAAAGCATTGCTACAACTTCTGAAAGTGACCAGCTGTGTTTTAGCCAACATTTGTGTCACACATTGTTCACGTTTCGGTGTGTGTGTGTCAAACAGCGCGAGACTGCAAGTTATTGTTTTTCGCAAATTATTACGTTTAATAACTCTTTTTAATGTCAAGCAAGTCACATAAGTAACAATAATGTGCCCAGTCTATTCTCTGCCCAATGTGTGACTTAAAACATACACTTTTCACAATGTTGAAGTAGCCTATTAAAATCATTCAGATATTGCGAGCCATTGCGATATGCATATTGCGATATTTACATTTGCAATATTTCGATATATTGCACAGCCCTAATTTACAGGTTTCCAGACCAAATCAAATCGCAGGCAGATCAGGCTGAGTTTACCCAATCTACCTATCAGAAGCAAAACAACTCACAAAATCGCTCGACGTTCGCATGCCACACTCTCAGGTTCCGGGTTCCCAGTCAATTTAAGTTATGAACTTATACGCTAAAAAATATGCTGTTTACACAACATCATTTTCAGTGAAATCATTCAAAATCATTTTTTTTAAGTTATGCGTTTGGACCCTTCATTTACACAACAACAGTGTTTTGGGGACCTTAAATGCAAACTTTTGAGCAGTTGATTTGAGCTTGAGTTGTTTATTATTTATAATCTGCAAGCAGAAATGCATATGAGAAAATGCATTTTTTTTTAACCTAAGATAGAGGTTCTAGCAGGCCAGTCAAAGTGCTTGTGGTCTGTATATAATTGATGCTTTGTTACATTTTTGGAAAGGTGCACGTCAGGCTACGCATGCTACACACAGCATATAACGTAGCACCCAAAGTTTAAATTTCAGAACAATTTGGATAATCTCATGTGAATTTGTTGGTTTGGCATAACCAATCAGGCATAACATTATGACCTAATATTATGTCGGCCCCCCTTTTGCTGCTATAACAGCCCTGACTAGTCAAGGCATTGACCCTTGAAGGTGTGCTGTGGTATCTGGCACCAAGATGTAAGCAGTAGATCATTTAAGTCCTGTAAGTTGTGAGGTGGGGCCTACATGGATTGGACTTGTTCGTTCAGCACATCCCACAGATCCTTGATTCTGGGGAATTTGGAGGCCAAGTCAACACCTCAAATTCGTTGTGCTCCTCAAACCATTCCTGAACCATTTTTGCTTTGTGGCAGCTAGGTGCATTATGAAAGAGGACACATACCACCAAGGAATACCATTTCCATGAAACATTACATTGTGTGCAACAATGCTTAAGTAGGTGGTACGTGTCAAAGTTACATCCACATGGATGGCAGAACCCAAGGTTTCCCAGCAGAACATTGCCCAAAGCATCACACTGCCTCTGCCGGCTTGCCTTCTTCCCATATTGCATCCTGGTGCCATGTGTTCCACAGGTAAGTGATGCACATGCAACTTGCCATCCATGTGATGTAAAAGACAACGTGATTCATCAGACCAGGCCACCTTCTTCCAATGCTTCCATTGCTGGCACTTTCTGCGGTGGGCAAGGATCAGCATGGACACCCTGACTGGTGGCTGTGCAGCCCCATATGCAACAAACTGTATATGAATGGATGAATGAACATTACTGTCTATTCACTCCACTCACAACTGTTATGCATTTCTTCTTTTCATTAAACTCGCCAAATTTAGTTTTAAATGTAAGCAACTCATTATTTAAGGGATAGTTCACTCAAAAATGGAAATGCGATGTTTATCTGCTTACCCCCAGTGCATCCAAAATGTAGGCCTTTTTAATTGTTTCTTCAGTAGAACACAAATGAAGATTTTTAACTTAAACCGTTGCAGTCTTAAAGAGTAATAGAGTCAAAACATGAAGTTTATGAAAATCTTTTATCAGCAGTGGCAGTTAATTTTTTAATGAGCAATGGCGCAGGTGAATGTCAGTTAGACCGTATTTAATGCGCGTCACATCACAACACAACACGCAGGACATGTCAATCAATCGATGCACTATATGGTAAAGACAGACAGCTGTCCTTTTATCGACACTAGACAGGCCTGGTAACGCATGAGAATGTCCTGCTTCACTTCGTGCGTTTGTGTAGGAGTAATGTTTGTATGCGTGTGTGGTACAGAGCGCATATGCGCGGCCACAACACACGCGCGCGGCGCTCCGCTTTGGATGTTACGTTGGCATAGCAACGCCGAGGCACATATACAGTATCCGAATCCGCCCCCTGTTCGCGCTGCCGAGGCGAGCACACAGCATTAGTCTTTAAACGCTTCACCTTTTCTTACCAATTTAGAGCGAGGTTGCGCAGAAGATCGCGATAAGTAATTGTGAGTGTATCGCTCGATACACAGGGGCGTGACAACATGAGTTGGGTGCTAGGAATTGGGGGTAAATGATGTGTGAGAGGAGGAGGGAGAGGTCACTGGAGGAGAGACGGTGGAGAATATCAGATGGCTGATTAGCACTGAATTGATAACATTCTAAATTCAGACACTGGGAATCAGTCACTGCCTCAACTCTTCACGTCCGACTCTGCTAAGAGTTCTTTGCCCGCAATAAACGTCTGAGAGATTATATTGCGGCTGACTTTACCTCATAATGCATTTCTCTCTTTTTTTTTCTCAGAAAGGATATGGAACACAGCTACTGTGTCTTTCAGACTAAAATTATATTCACACTATCGTCTACGGCTTCCTCAGAGGGGCTTGTAGCCTACGGTCCAGTGGCCAATCCCTGAAGGCCGGCACCCTCCGAATCGGCATGCCCCCGAACGAACTCCCTTCGTCCTCCCCTCCTCCGTCGCTCTCTCTGCGGCGCATTCGCTCCACTGACATCACATCTATACCATTAGCTCTCTTTGAATACCCCCGCCCCCATTCCCTTCCTGCCTTTTGCCCCCGAACTGCGCTCTATGCAGTTGTAGAGGAGGCATTGTTCACAGCCCACAGCTCAACCCTGGAATTCTACACCAGTGGTCGGTCTCTCTCTCTCTCTCTCTCTCTCTCTCTCTCTCTCTCTCTCTCTCTCTCTCTCTCTCTCTCTCTCTCTCTCTCTCGTCCCAGCATCCTGCTCCTTCTTCCTCTCCCTCCCTCTCTCTCTCTATTAAATTTCCAGTCACACAACAGTGCAGTGGATATCCCTCCCTCCCTCCCTCCGGTTTCTCTCTCTCTCTCTCTCTTTCTCTCTTACTCTCTCTCTCTCTCTCTCTCCTCTTTCCAATCTCCTCCCCTCTCCCACAGATACCCTCCTATGTTGAAATCTTCCTGGATCTCTGTGTCTCCCCGTTGACTGCTCTCTCTCTCTCTTTCTCTCTCTCTCTCTGAGTCAAAGTCCTCAATCTCCATTGATTAAGACTGCAAGCTGTCCCCCTCCTCATTTACAACCGCCTCATCTCTTCCGCTTTCACCCCAATTAAAACCGTTCTCTTGCTTTGAGCTCTCCCCACCCCGAAACACACTTATCCGGCACGGCAGTCGTGTAAGCTGCGCAGTGTGCGTGTGTGTGTGTGTCCGACCATGTGGACTGTGTTTTTCTTGGTAATGCTCCTTCTTTCGATCTCCCTCGCGGGCAGCTGATATTTGACTGATTATGTGGACACCACAGGCCATTAAATGAACAGTGATGCGGGCTGGCTGGAGGATTAATGCAGTTCACATGATGAAGATAGATTGGACGCGCTATACAGTATAAGGCCCTGTGTGTGATTACCGTCCTTCACGAGGAGCTGCGAGAAAGCGCGTGGCCCTTTGAGCGCTGCGATGCAAGGCGCGTTTCACGCCACGCGCCGGAATTAATTCTCTCCGCATGTCCTCACCTGCAGAGTGAAATACTCCCAAACCACAGTGTGGGACGACCGTGTTCCAGTCGGGATGAGTTTTTGCTCAGTTTTGCAGTGCCTGCTAAATGTTTTTGTCATGTGGGTCAATGACTTGTTGCTGTGCTCATTTGTTCAAAATTACATTCACAATGCTATTCATACAAGTGATTTAAATAGCCTGTGTGACAGGCCTTAGTTAATATTTTTGTGGGAATAAAGTTAAAAAGTGTGAGGATGATACATTGTCCTGATAGTATAATGAAGAAACATGCATTAAACAATCTTAAAAGTGTGTGTGTGTGTGTGTGTGCGTGTGTGTGTGTGTGTTTTACAAAAAACATAACGTCAATCATTTATGACATTTTAAATGTCATAAAGCAATTTTTGAAAAAGTTTTTTTTTGTGAAAAAGTTTGAACTGGAACTTTTATTGAATATACTACATTATAATATAAATTAAAATCATATGTGAATATAAAGATTACATTTCTAATCTTTATAAAGATTTTTCCTTTCCTTTTCTGTTAAGTTCACTTTAAAATGAAAATTAGCCCATGATTTACTCTCAAGCCATTGGTGTATACAACACGATTATTTCTTTGAACACAAACAGAGTGATATTATATCTAGGTGCCCTAGAAGGAAAAATTGAACTAACCTTGCCATAGTAAAATAATAAGAGTTCAGTACATGGACATCACATACAGTGAGTCTCAAACACCATTGCCTCCTCCTTATGTAAATCTCGTGCATGAAAAACACCACGGAAAAATAGACGAATCTCAACATAACACCAACTTTGATGAAATCGCTGGGATCATTAATATGTACGCCCCCAACATTTGCATAAGCCAGAACATTCATTGTCAGGCAGAACTGTGCAGCAGAATCATCAGGAGTTCTGGAGGTAAACAAGCGTCACGGGAGGATAGCAAAAATGGCAGATCATGGACACAAATGTCATGTTCCAGGCTGTGCATGGGGACGTGAGGACTTTTCATACCCTTCCCACAGATAAAAAATGTCAACAGTCATGGTTGATGTTTATTGTAATCAGATACCGCAACAATTTGATTCAAAATCGTTTGTTTGATCGGCCCATTTCACCGCCGACAGTTTTTCTAACTTGGGGCAATATCAAGTAAGATTCGCTATGGGTCTAAAACTGAAGAAAGGGGCAATTCCAACTATATTCCTGCAAGCAGTAAGTAGTGATTTATCTACTTATTGACTGTTTAAACAATTTCTGATTAAATTGAAAGTTTCTTAGAGAGACAGCATTGTCTAGATAATGCAAGATGTTAGTACAGTAACAATAGGAAACGTACTCGGTTACTTTCGTAACCTCGGTTCCCTGAGAGAGAGGAACGAGTATTACGTATGGGAAAAACTCCTTTTCTCGAGAATGTGAAGCAAAACTTTTAATAAAGGTATCTATGTAAAGCGCAGTGAGCTGCACGGCCATAGCCCAGCGCGAGGAGCGCTCTGATTGGCCGGGCCGCGGCAACTGCAGGAACCTATGGTGAGGCGGCTGAGAGGAACGAACCAATGGGGGGCGTTCCAGAAGCCCGCCGAAAAAGGTGCTTATATTTGCATACAGGAGGCTATATAAGACCCTAATTCGCCATAGGTGTCAGGTTTTAAGATCGACTGAAGCGATACCTGAGAAGCATAAACACGGCACGGAACGTAATACTCGTTCCTCTCTCTCAGGGAACCGAGGTTACGAAAGTAACCGAGTACGTTCCCTTTCGAGAGAGGTTCCTCGTATTACGTATGGGAACACAATGTAAAGCGCCGTGTGTGCTGACTGACCCAGTATACCCAAAGCACATGTTATAAACCCCCGAGACACCGACAGAGGCGGCTTATAAGGGGAATGAAGAACCGGAAGAGTCGGTTCGTTTGAACAGCTGATCGGACATAGTCGGATCTTATGATGAATGAATAGTGCTTAAGGGCTAATGTGTACAGGCCAAAACGTAAGGCAATCTGTTTGCCAGGGTCAAGATAGAGCCTAGATGGAGAGAAGCCCTGCTTGTAGAGCTGGAACCTCCAACTTGTAGAATCTGATAAAAATGGACGGAGAGGCCCAGCCTGCCGCCGCACAGATATCTTCCAAAGAAATGTCACACGACCAAGCCCAAGATGAGGCCATGCCTCTAGAGGAGTGGGCTTAAATGCCTGTAGGACAGGTTAGGTCCTAGACCTATATGCTAGGGGGACTGCATCCACTATCCAGTGTGAGAGACTGTTTCATGACAGCACAAACTTTAGTGCGGCCACCGAAGCAATGAAGAGCTGATCCGACTGCCTGAAGGGGGCGGAGCGCTCTAGATACAATCTCAATGCTCTGACTGGGCAGAATAGGTTTGCGTCTTATTCTCTCTGAGACGCGGGTTAAGCAGTGCAAAGACCTGCATACTGAAGGGGTTGATAGCACTTTCAGCATAAAACCATGCCTCGGTTTGAGCACAACCTTGAAGTTGCTGGACCCAAACTCAAGACAGGAAGGGCTCACGGAGAGTGCAGGTAAGCCACCCACTCGGTTAACCGAGGCCACAGCCAGCAGAAAAACGGTTTTGAGTGATATGTGCTTCAAGCTCGTGTTCTGAAGTGGTTAGGAGGGGGAACCCTTCACGGCCTCCAAAACCATGGCGAGGTCCCAAATAGGGACCGAGGTAGGGGCAAGGCGGGCTAAATCTCCTGGCCCCTTTAAGAAAACACACAATAAGATCACTTTTCCCTAGTGAATGTGCCGCGATCGGAGCGTGGCTAGCTGCTATGGCGGAGACACACACCCCGAGTATGGAGGGGGGACGACCCGCATCCATTAGCTCTTGGAGAAAGCGAGCAGTTCCGCCAGTTCGCATGAGTGTGCGTCGATGTTTCGCGTAGCACATTGGTTAGAAAACCACTGACCACTTCAAAGCAGAGCTGCCAGATAGCAGGGGCTCTAGCTTCCGAAATAGTGTTCATAACTTGTCAGAGAGGTTCCCGGATACCGTTGATGGGCCATACGTGGAGGGCCCACAGCTCGGGATTGGGATGCCAGACCTTCCCTTTCATTGGCAGAATAGGCCATGGGGCTGTGTCTGACAGCTGAAACAGTTTGGAGAACCATGTGCGGTTCTTCCAAAGTGGGGCTATTAAAAAGCACAGGCTTGCAGCTGGATCGCGATCGGAGGGAACATATAGAGGGAGTCTGGGCCAACATGGGCCAGGGCATCCCTGCGTTTGCAGAAAAAATATTGGGCAGCGTGTGCTGTGCGAGCTGACTCGTTTGCGGGTAAAGGGACCATCCCCCTGGGGACATGGGTCCTCTGGATAACATGTCCGGACCCTGATTCAGAATACCTGGCACGTAAGCCGCCCTTAGGGAGCTCAGATTGTGCTCTGCCCATAAAAGGAGATGCTTAGTCATGCAGTGAAGAGAGTCTGATCTCGGCTGCCCTAGCGATTTTATGTACATTATCAAGACGTGGTGGTTCTTATGCCGTAAGACGCTCGTTGAGTCTTGAGTCTATGACAATGACTGTACTGATAAGCCTGCCCCTCGAAGGCGAATCTCAAGAATGGCCTGTAGTGGGGGTGGGGGGTTATCGTAACGTGAAGTATGCGTTTTTCAGATCTATTGAGAAAACCCAATCCCCGGGGCGAATGTGCGCGGGGATTTGTTTCACCGTCAGCACCTTGAAACGAGCGTGTCATAAGTGCTTTGTTCAGATGCCTGGAAAATGGGCCTGAGACCGCCACCCATTTTCGGCATGAGGAATTAGCGACAGTAAAAACCTGACTCGCTAGCGTCGGGTGTACTGTTTCCGCCGCTCTCTCCTTTAACAGTCTCAATGCCTCAGCGAGAAGCACGTGACTGACACTGCTTCTTACAGAGGGCTCGACCACGGCTTGAATCGCGGGGTCTGCGAGCAAAACTGTAGTGAGAACCTCGTTTTATATGTTCAACACCCAATATTATATAGAGGGATTGCCTGCCAGGCCTGGGCTCGTAAAGCCAGGGGTTGAATTAGATTCGGGGGCTGGCCGCTTAGTAATAGGGGCCTGTTAGCCGGGTTGCTTGTGCTGTAACACTGCTTGTAACACTGTGGGGATAGTGTTAGTTTTGGCGGTGCAGGCTTTGCAGTGGGCGCGCGCCTCACATTTATATTGTGTGTGCGAGAGTGAAATTTGTGAAAAGTGCTTGGGTGCAGGAGTGCAGACTGTAAAGTGGGCACATTTCCTACAAAGAAAGCTCTTTTGTGTGTAGTGTAAACAATGTGCAGTGGCGCACAACCTACGTAGAATACCCACGGTGCAAACCAGTGAGCAAATCCACAGGGGTAAACGCACACAGCATCAGTGTGCAGACGAGCGTGTTTAACACAGGCTAGTTGACTGCAATATTTCATCTCCAGTCACTTAACTTAAGGGAACTGGGAGAATGTAAGGAAGTGCGGGTGGTATGTGAGCCATTCCACAATGCCGTTATGCTCTAGTCTAGACTGAAAGCACGCATGCAGACAAGCGTGTTTGACCACAGGCTAGGCTAGTTGACTTTATATGGTGTAATCCGGCCGCGGCGGGATTTATTTGTGATTTTGTGAGGCTGAATTAACAGTGCTTATGTAGGGGTGCACACTGTGTAGTGGACACTTTGTCTACAGTGTAAAAACCTTTCCAGCCGCCTGAATAAAGGGGACTGGAAGTGATAGAGTGAAAAAAGGGCTTAGCTTGGCAGCCATTTTCCGACGCCCTTATGCTCTGACAGTGAGCGCGTGCTATGACGTAAGCCGCGCTCTAGTCAGCAACGCGCTGTGGAAGGGGCGCGCGCTATCATGACAAGGCAGCCATTACAACTTCCTTGGCAGTAAGCGCGCGCTGCAGCGACATTGTTCTTGACATACCCAACAGCCTGAGCTCGCTCGTCTAACTTACTCTAGTATTCTCTGTCCGCAGCGCTTCAGCACGGCGGCGGTAGAATGAGCACGGCGAGAGCTTCGGCTCGAGTTTGTTTATTCACTCTAGTATTCTCTGTCCGCGGCGACAGCGCGACTGAACGAGAATTGGAAGCGTGAGGAAAAACTCTGTCCGCGGCGCTTCTAGCACGGCGAGAGCTTCGGTTCGAGTTAGTTTATTCACTCTAGTATTCTCTGTCCGCGGCGATATCGCGACTGAACTAGAGAAGAGGAAGCGTGAGTTAAAACTCTGTCCGCGGCGCTTCTAGCACGGCGAGAGCTTCGGCTCGAGTTTGTTTATTCACTCTAGTATTCTCTGTCCGCGGCGATAGAGCGACAGAACGAGAATTGGAAGCGTGAGGAAAAACTCTGTCCGCGGCGCTTCTAGCACGGCGAGAGCTTCGGCTCGAGTTTGTTTATTCACTCTAGTATTCTCTGTCCGTGGCGATAGAGCGACAGAACGAGAATTGGAAGCGTGAGGAAAAACTCTGTCCGCGGCGCTTCTAGCACGGCGAGAGCTTCGGCTCGAGTTAGTTTATTCACTCTAGTATTCTCTGTCCGCGGCGATATCGCGACTGAACTAGAGAAGAGGAAGAGCGAGGAAAAACTCCGTCTGTCCACGGCGCTTCTTCAGCACGGCGAGAGCTTCGGCTCGAGTTAGTTTATTCACTCTAGTATTCTCTGTCCGCGGCGATATCGCGACTGAACTAGAGAAGAGGAAGACTGAGGAAAAACTCCGTCTGTCCGCGGCGCCTCCTCAGCGCGACGGTATAGTGACGAGAGCTTAGGCTCGAGTTCGCCTATTCACTCTAGTATTCTCTGTCCGCGGCTGTAGCGCGACGGAATGAGAGAAGAGTGAGAACAACTCTGTGGCAGCGGCGGAAGAAGAGCCGCGGCGGCGGCAGAGTGAAGAGAGCTTCGGCTTGAGTGTGCTCATGTCCTCTAACATTCTCTCTTTCCGCGGCGCTATTCAGCGCGACGGGACGAGAGCAGAGGGAGAGTGAGAAGAGCTCCGTCTTTCCGCGGCGCTTAACGACGCGGCGGAACGCGAGAGTCCTCGAGTAGAACAAGCCTGTAAGCTCTAGAAGTGGCGTTGCAGCGGCAACACACACACAAACACATATAACACTCAACATAGACACATTTTAAAGGATATATAACGCCGGATGGCGTAGCTGGAACGGCAGAGAAGGCGGAGAGGGAGTCCGTCGTCCTCAGCTGCAGGTTCCGCTGGTGCCTTTTCAACGGCGGTGCTTCTTCCGGAGACCAGCGAAGGTATCGCTGAAGGAGATAAAATCTGACACCTATGGCGAATTAGGGTCTTATATAGCCTCCTGTATGCAAATATAAGCACCTTTTTCGGCGGGCTTCTGGAACGCCCCCCATTGGTTCGTTCCTCTCAGCCGCCTCACCATAGGTTCCTGCAGTTGCCGCGGCCCGGCCAATCAGAGCGCTCCTCGCGCTGGGCTATGGCCGTGCAGCTCACTGCGCTTTACATAGATACCTTTATTAAAAGTTTTGCTTCACATTCTCGAGAAAAGGAGTTTTTCCCATACGTAATACGAGGAACCTCTCTCGAAAGGGAACTCCAAGTACCCAAAACGACAAAACATACTCGGTTATTCACGTAACCTTGGTTCCCTGAGAGAGGGAACGAGTATTGCGTATGGGGAAAAGCAAATTTTATGGGAACCCCTTTCAAAATGCTGTGTGTGCTGTGCTTACCTACACCCAAACTGGTCTGAGGCACATAAGATGGGTAACAGTGAGCCCCAAGGAGGCCAATGGAAGTGGGCCTCGTATCAGGGCATAATACGTATATAGGCTGGATAGAATCAGGCCATGTGAATTCTAAAACTATGACCAGACATAGTCGGGCCTTATAGTATGTATAAAAACACATGCTTGTGAACATGAATGACAATATCCATTAAATAGACAGGATCCCGGCTAATAAAGCGGGGACTTCCAAGTTATAAAACCTGATAAATGTGGACGGAGAGGCCCAGCCTACCGCCGCACAGATATCTTCCAAAGGTATGCCGCGTGACCATGCCCATGACGAGGCCAGAGGCTAGTGGAGTGGGCTTTGATACCTATAGGGCAAACGAGACCTTTAGATTCATAAACCAACGAGAGAGCACCCACTATCCAATGTGACGGTCTCTGCTTCGTGACAGTGCAACCTAGTGCAGCCAACGAAGCACACAAAGAGCTGTTCTGACTGCCTGGAGGGGACGGAGCTCTCCAGGTATAGTCTCAGTGCTTTAACTGGGCAAAGCAGATTCGCGTCTTTTCATCTTGTGATGTGGGCAGGGCTGATAGCGAAATTATCTGTGCCCTGAAGGGAGTGGAAAGCACTTTAGGAATATAACCATGTCTTGTTTTGAGGACGACCCTGGAGTCATTAGGCCCAAACTCTAGACAGGACGCACTAGCAGAGAGTGCGTGTAAATCACCCACTCACTTGACTGAGGCCAGAAAAGCGGTTTTGAGTTAGAGGTGCTATAAGGTGCTCACAGACTGAAGCGGTTCAAAGGGGGAGCCCTTCATAGCTTCTAATACTGTGGAAAGGTCCCATATAGGAACTGAGGGGGGCGAGAAGGGTTCAGTTTCCTGGCCCCTTTGCTATTAATAGCAGTGCAGATTTGATTTCCTTGATTATACTGATGGCCTGTGGCAACATCGCGATTGGAAGAAAAGCATAAAGCGGGTGTCTGGGCCAGGGGTGGGCTAGCGTATCCCTGCATTTGGAGAAAAATATTGGGCAGTAAGCATTGTATCCTGAGGCGAAAATATCTACTTTCGCTTTGCCGAAGGTGGTCCAAATCAACTGAATTGCTTGTGGGTGAAGGGATCATTTCCCTGGGGAATGCCACCTCTGGATAACATATCCAGACCCATATTCAGGATACCTGGCACGTGAGCCGCTCTCAGGGAGCTCAGGTTGTGCTCTGCCCATAAAAGGAGGTGTTTCGCCATGGAGTATAGAGCGACTGATTTCATATCGCCCTGGTACGGTGGCCCAGTAGTGCAGCCGTACTAAATGAAACCGCAACACAACGAATTTTCCACAACACAACGGAAACAATGCACAACACAACAAAACCACCACAACACAACAAAATCACCACAGCACGACGGAATCGCCACAACACAACGGAAATGCTCCCGACCCGAGGGCTCTCGGAGTGCAATAAAGTAAGTTTCCCTTGCCATTGCTCTATAGATTGGCCAGTCTTACAAAGATATAAACACTACGATCAGTTTTAAGTGTGTAACCATTGTATATTGACATGAAATATCAACTCAAAATCACCTACAGGCATTATAGCTGCATATTTATACTCAAAAATGTTTTTACTCGCAATCACGGCGCTTGATGCCTAAGGGAACATCTGCCAATTCCACCAAGTGGTTGAAAGGTATAATTGTATTAATTAAACTTACTTTTTTTTTTTATTTAAATGTTCAAATTCCAATGTTATGCATTGAGTCAGTTTTTTAGAATACAAAAAAAGCTGTGGGATTTTAACATGTCTGTTTTTAAATGTTAAAAGTAATTTTAATTCATACAAAATACATGTTTCTACTGCATGGTGGAATTGGCAGACGTTCCCTTCGGCATTAAGTGCCATGGCAGCATGTAAAAGTGTTTTCGAGTATAAATATGCAGCTATAATGCCTGTAGGTGATTTTGAATTGATATTTCATGTCGATATACAATGGTTACACACTTAAAACTGATAGTAGTGTTTAAATTTTTGGACTGGACAATCTATAGAGCAATGGCAAGGGAAACTAACTTTATTGCACTCCGAGAGCCCCTCGTGGTCGGGAGCATTTCCGTTGTGTTGCGGCGATTCCGTCTTGCTGTCGTGATTCCGTTGTGCTGTGGTGATTCCGTCTTGCTGTGGTGATTCCGTCTTGCTGTGGCAATTCCGTCGTGCTGTGGTGATTTCGTTGTGTTGTGCCTTGTTTCCGTTGTGTTGTGGTTTAATTTAGTATGGCTGCACTACTGCGCCACCGTACCCTGGTGATTAATATAGGATACCATTGACATGTTGTCAGTTCAGACTAGGATGTGGTAACCCTTTATGTATGGAAGGAAAGCGCTCAGCAATAGGACAACCGCTTTCATGTCTAGACAGTTTATGTGCAGCCTTTACTCTGATTCTGCCCATTGGCCAGAGACTGGCTTGCTGTCCTGCATAGTGCCCCAGCCTAGGCTGGACGCATCTGTCGAGACCATTTTCTGTTTCATAATTGTACCCATCGTTACACCTGTCTGGTACCAGGCAGTCGCTTTCCAAGGAGCGCTGCCGAGTCCTGAACGCTGAGCGAGGCTGTGAGGTTGGGGGCACTGCTTTGGCGGGCTGAGGGGACGGCGCTTTAGAGTGATGTCCAGAGGAAGAGCTGGAGCGTTTAGGCAGAAAGTGCTTCATTGCCTGCAATGCTTTCTGTGCCTCCATAAAACGTTCTACAGACTACCGCTGGACTGAACAAAGAAAGGAGGCTTTGTCCAAGTCTTTCATCTCTGTGAGATTCAGCCACAGATGACGCTCCAAAATGGTCAGGTTGGCCATGGTCCTGCCGATCGCCTGTGCAGTAGATTTACAGTAGCACTGTAAATCGCCTGTGCAGTAGCACGCAGGGCTAGATCTGTGGTGTTGTGCAGGTTCTTCAAAGTCAGGGACAGAATCGTCCAAGGAATGGAGGAGTCTGGCCTGGAAAACTTGAAGGACTGCCATAGTGTGGAGCGCCGAAGCAGCTTGGCCGTCAAAGGCATATGCTCGACCGGCGAGAGCTGAAGTGGTGCAGCAAGGTTTTGAGGGGTGTTGCCCCTTGGGCAGAGGTGCACAGCAACAGCCTCTCAGAGTGGAGGAAATCGTAGCCTTCGTAGCCGTTTTCCTTTGTCCTTTTTCCTTTCCCTTTTCCTTTGACAGTCGAGAGCGCTGGGGAAAATGATGACTTGGCACAAGCTGAATAAGGGAATTTCCACAACTTAGTCAGCTCGTAATGAAACCTCGGAAAGAAGGGGACGGGCTCTGCAAAAACCACTCATCTAGCCTACTTCATGTTGGCTCCTGGGGCAGGGACCACTCTAATCCGAGGTCTCCCACGGCCCTGGTGAGCACACGGGCCAGCTCTGTGTCTACGCTGGCTTTGGCACTCATGGCGGTCTGCGTCAAAGCGGAGGGCTCTGAGACAGAGTCTGACCACTCACTGCCAGATGCAGCCATAGAAAGGCTGTCCTCCTCCTCCTCATCTTGCTCCATTACTGGTCCGTCAAACGAGACAAAACAGGCCGCTGCGGGTAAGGGGCGCTGTCCTTCCTGGGCGAACATCACAGATGAGGGCGAGGTACGCAGAGAGTTACTCTGTGTGTGGCCGCTCGATTGCTCTGGTGGCCCCTGTCACGACGCTTCTTTTTGCACGGTTTTAGAGGCGCCAGCAGGGCGCGAACATCGAAGCTGGCAAGGCGAGCTCTCAGGGTTTGCAGCGTCATCTTGTCACACTCAGGGCAGCCGCCACGGGAGAGTGCGACCTGGGCATGGTCTCGTCCAAGACACGCCACACAGATGATGTGGCGGTCGCTGCCGAGGAGAGGGCCTCTGCATGAGGTGCAGGAAGTTTTACAAGGCATTTGAAACAACTCTCGTGCTCTTTTAGAAGTGGTTGCAGTGGCAACACACAGAATAGAATAAAGGATATAATCCTGCCGGATGGCGTAGCTGGAACAGCAGGCGGCTGAAGGTGGAAACCAGGTGGGAATCTGGCATCCTCAGGGCTGCAGAGAAGTTCCGTTGGGTACTTTTCGACGGCAGTGCTTCAATTCTGAAGATCAACGAAGGTATCGCTGAAGGAGATTAAATCTGAATTCCTATGGCTGAACACGGTCTTTTATAGCTCAATATGCTAATTCAGACGACCTCTTCTGGCAGGATTTTTCAGTCCCTTATTGGCTCACTCTCTCAGCCGCCTCGCCATAGGTTCCTGCAGATATAATAAGGCAAAAACAAAGCATTACATCCTAGGGACAATTTCTAGGGTTGTAAATGGACCTGTAAAACCGTATCTGTACAATTGTTGTCCTTAAATAAGCCACATACCCTCTATGTAGATATCAGAGAACAATTTAACATATTGTTTCAACTCATTCTAGGGCACCTTTAATAAATATCCTGATGCTTCCAAGCTTTATAATGGGGTCCATTAAGTTTGAAGCTCAAAAAAGTGCATCCGTTTATCGTAAACATACTCCACATGGCTCCAGGGGGTTAATAAAGGCCTTCTGAAGCGGAGTAATGGGTTTTTGTAAGACAAATGTCAACTTTTTTGTGCTTCAAATTTTTTAACGGACCCCATCACTGCCATTATAAGGATATTTATTAAAGGGTTACTTCAGCGATTAGCATATGGCTTTGTATCAGTAGAAACCTGGAGAATATTCAAATTATTGTGCTTTCCTCCCTCATATCTCCCTGAGACAAGAGATTTATGCATTTTATTTCTGTAAAAATTCCTCCTATGATGCAAAATGACGATTTTTGCATCATAGGAGGAATGTTTGCCCAGAGGCTAAAGACTACAGCCAGCAGAGGGAGCCATTTCCTCATGTTTTGAATCCGGCATTGGGGGATGGGAGATTACGCTCAGCTTGCAGGGAGAGCTCAGCTTGCAGACAGGATCATTTAAACGGAGCTATGGTGAGCAATGTAAGTCTTTTAACTTCTCAAATTCATTTCTATGAAAGTTAAGCTTGCAAAGGCATGAACTGAAACGCACCAGACTGAACTCCTGTGTGAATGTATGTCGCGAATGTAGTCGCGATTACCTCAGCTCTCATCACTCCTGCAGTTAGTGCTCAGTGCTGTGATACTCGCGCGGTGACTCACTCATTATATTGAACAGACACGTTCAGGTTTTAATTGTAGTGTCTCTAACTCAGTCACAGTAATGAAGTTGGTGGTGTTGGGAATGGCCTCACAGGGCAGCGAAGCATTCTGGGAATTGTAGTCTTTCATCCCCATGGGACAAAAATACATTTTCTGTCTTTTCTCAGTCTAGAAGACACCAAATTCAAAAATAATTTCACATTTCTACTGCATTGATGACCCAGTTTAAATACAGATTCATCTTCCCAGCGCTGAAGTACCCCTTTAATATAACTCTGACTGTAGCCTGACAATCCAGACCCACATCAAGATGTTTGGTCTGGAAACTCACCATTGAGAGCTCAATCTGAGGGGCGGGATAAACGGTTTTCTTTCAAACTCCCTCTGTACGCAATAGGATAGCGCTACACCAACCAGAGCAACGTGAAGCGGAGCTAGTTGATAGATTAAACTTTTGCTGTATCTGGTCGGCAAAACTCTGAACACATCTTCCCTTTTTAAGAATGACTTCAGTGCCGTTCTTTGTTTTTTCTCAGAGAAAAGCTTAACTCCAAGTCTTCCAGAGTCGCGGTCAAAGCTGATTCGAAAGACCACCGTTCGCCAGCTTCTGTGTTTACTAGAAGAAGGCTAGCGCAATTCTGCCGTCACTATGTTAAGCTCCGCACATGATGTGATTAGCCTAACCAGAGTTTGGTTTTTACAGCTCAGACGTGTATTGAGAGCTGCTAGACGACACTCACGGCAGATTAGATTTGCTGACGCTAGGGTGCGTCTAGATTTCTAGGCTACTGACTGTGTTCCTCAGAAATAAGAATGTCGTATACACATAGCATGGCTTGAGGGTGAGTAAATCCTGTGGTAATTTTCCTTTTTAAGTGAACTACTCCTTTAAATAATTTATCTGATCTCCACAGGATCTCCAGAATCCATTCTTATGTTCTAGTATGTCTACTAAAAAAAGAAAAAAAAGAAAAGAAAAAATCATAAATAAATCTGTGCCTCAGTGTTTTTATAACACTTTTTCTGTCCGCAGGTCCACCAGACGTGGCAAGCGTTGCTTCCTCTCTGCTGCATTAAACCATGTCAGCAGATTTAGCAACATCAAAATTTGCTATTCTCAAGGGCATGTCAGAATACATCTAACACAGTAAGTAATTCATGCCATGTTTGTATCAAGCCCTGTGTTGTCCTCTTCGGGTGACAGAAAGGTGGGGCTACTGTTCTTTGCATGCCGTTTTTGAAAGGTAGCAAAACAAAACAATATATGCAACATGATGTGTGATGTAACCATGTGCGACACTCCACAGGCCATCTTGCTGTTTCTTACAGTTGCATTATTAAAGTTTAACTACTGTTTAACATGAAGCACACTTGCACTGTTAACTGCACAATCTTAACAAGCTTTGTTCTGTGCTGTTTGCTGAGATGTTTGAATCTACAGATGCGTATGCAAATATTTTTGGAATAAAAGCTTAACATTGCAGGAGGGCTTTAAATCTAAAGCCGGACTGCCTTACAAACACTTCCTGATCACGGACTAACAAATCTACACAAATTTTAAGCCACACGTTGTTTTTTGTTTTCTTTAGATGTGATCTCACCATAACAAAAGTTTTTTTTTTTTGGTCCAGGGGTATAATAGCCATTTCTAAGCAAAATGCATTCAGGATGTTCAACATCGCAAACAAAAATTCTCTCTTTGGGCTTTTGGCTTTAGATTTAAAATATTCCCAGCATATGCTGAATGGCTTAATTAACACGATTTCATGAATCATACAAAATACCAGTGGAATCAGCAGCATCATGCTTATCCAAGCTACTGTATGGTCCTGCAAATTTTTCCAGCATCTTTTGCTTATTTGAAACCTTTCCAGCAGTGACTGTATGATTTTCAGATCCATCTTTTCACACTGAGGACAATTGAGGGACTCAAACACAAACAATTTAAAAAGGTTCAGACATTCACTGATGCTCCTGGAGGGAACACAATGCATTAAGAGCCGGAGGTAAAAACATTTTGGATGTGAAGATCAAGGTAAATTGTACTTAAAGGGTTAGTTCACCCAAAAATGAAAATAATTTAATTAATTACTCACCCTCATGTCGTTGGACACCTGTAAGACCTCGTTCATCTTCAGAACACGGATTAAGATATTTTTGTTGAAAGCTGATGACTGAGAAAGGCTTCAGATAGGCCTCATCCCAAAGGTGTTCTATGTCAAGTTGAGGTCAGGACTCAGACACGCTGTACAACTCGCTCACCCAGGACTTTATGGACCTTGCTTTGTGCACTGGTGCGCAGTCATATTTGGACAGTAAGGGGCCATTCCCAAACTGTTTCCACAAAGTTTGGAGCATGAAATTGTCTAAAATGTCTTGGTCTGCTGAAACATTAAGAGTTCCTTTCATTGGAACCAAGGGGCCAAGCCAAACCCCTGAAAAACAACCCGACACAATCATCTCGCCTCCAAACTTTGCACTTGGTACAATGCAGTCAGACAATTACTCCTGGCAACCACCAAACCCAGACTCATCCATCAGATTGCTAGACCAAGGAGTGTGATTTGTCACTCCAGAGAACGTCTCCACTAGAGTCCAATGGTGGCATCCAACACTTTGCATTGTACTCTGTGATGTTAGGCTTGGATGTGCTGCTCGGCCATGGAAACCCATTCCTTAAAGCTCTCCATGCACTGTTCTTTAGCTAATCTGAAGTCCACACAAAGTTTGAAGGTCTGTAGCTATTTACTCCACAAAAAGTTGGTGACTTACACACTGTACATGTCAGCTTGCGCTGACCCCGCTCTGTGATTTTACGTGTCCTACCACATGATTGCTGTTGTTTTCACTTTGTTATACCACTTACAGTTGACCGTATAATATTTAGTTGTGAGAATTTCACTAATGGACTTATTGCACAGGTGGCAACCTATCACGGTAGCACACTTTAATTCACTGAGCTCCTGATAGCAATCCATTCTTTCACAAATGTTTGTAGATGCAGTATGCATGACTTAAAGCACCTGTGGCCATGGAAGTGATTGGAACACCTGAATTCA
The DNA here is from genome assembly GCF_024679245.1 of Pseudorasbora parva. Classification (NCBI taxonomy): domain Eukaryota; kingdom Metazoa; phylum Chordata; class Actinopteri; order Cypriniformes; family Gobionidae; genus Pseudorasbora; species Pseudorasbora parva. The sequence continues at coordinate 31,058,993 of NC_090173.1, forward strand.
ATATATATATACATACACACACACACACACACACACACACACACACATATATACAGGGAGTGCAGAATTATTAGGCAAGTTGTATTTTTGTGGATTAATTTTATTATTAAACAACAATGTTCTCAATGAACACAAAAAACTCATTAATATCAAAGCTGAATATTTTTGGAAGTTTTAGTTTTTAGTTTTAGCTATTTTAGGGGGATATCTGTGTGTGCAGGTGACTATTACTGTGCATAATTATTAGGCAACTTAACAAAAAACAAATTTATACCCATTTCAATTATTTATTTTTACCAGTGAAACCAATATAACATCTCAACATTCACAAATATACATTTCTGACATTCAAAAACCAAACAAAAACAAATCAGTGACCAATATAGCCACCTTTCTTTGATCTGTTCACCATCAACATTGCATGCAGCAGCAACCACAGCCTCCCAGACATTGTTCAGAGAGGTGTACTGTTTTCCCTCCTTGTAAATCGCACATTTGATGATGGATCACAGGTTCTCAATGGGGTTCAGATCAGGTGAACAAGGAGGCCATATCATTAAATTTTCTTCTTTTATACCCTTTCTTGCCAGCCACGCTGTGGAGTACTTGGACACGTGTGTGATGGAGCATTGTCCTGCATGAAAATCATGTTTTTCTTGAAGGATGCAGACTTCTACCTGTACCACTGCTTGAAGAAGGTGTCTTCCAGAAACTGGCAGTAGGACTGGGAGTTGAGCTTGACTCCATCCTCAACCCGAAAAGGCCCCACAAGCTCATCTTTAATGATACCAGCCCAAACCAGTACTCCACCTCCACCTTGCTGGCGTCTGAGTCGGACTGGAGCTCTCTGCCCTTTACCAATCCAGCCACGGGCCCATCCATCTGGCCCATCAAGACTCACTCTCATTTCATCAGTCCATAAAACCTTAGAAAAATCAGTCTTGAGATATTTCTTGGCCCAGTCTTGACGTTTCAGCTTGTGTGTCTTGTTCAGTGGTGGTCGACTTTCTGCCTTTCTTACCTTTGCCATGTCTCTGAGTATTGCACACCTTGTGCTTCTGGGCACTCCAGTGATGTTGCAGCTCTGAAATATGGCCAAACTGGTGGCAAGTGGCATCTTGGCAGCTGCACGCTTGACTTTTCTCAGTTCACGGGCAGTTATTTTGCGCCTTGGTTTTTCCACACGCTTCTTGCGACCCTGTTGACTATTTTGAATGAAACGCTTGATTGTTTGATGATCACACTTCAGAAGCTTGGCTATTTTAAGACTCCTGCATCCCTCTGCAATATATCTCACTATTTTTGACTTTTCTGAGCCTGTCAAGTCCTTTTTTTTGACCCATTTTGCCAAAGGAAAGGAAGTTGCCTAATAATTATACACACCTGATATAGGGTGTTGATGTCATTAGACCACACCCCTTCTCATTACAGAGATGCACATCACCTAATATGCTTAATTGGTAGTAAGCTTTCCAGCCTATACAGCTTGGAGTAAGACAACATGCATAACGAGGATGATGTGGTCAAAATACTCATTTGCCTAATAATTCTGCACTCCCTGTATATTGTTCATAAAATGGCTGATTATTTTTAGTAAAAAAAGTATTTAACATACTATTTGTGTATACGTATTGTGACAAGCAAAATACATTTTTGTCCCCGACCCCCACCTGGTAATTTACATACTAAACTACATATTTAAACTTTTGTTAATATATAGAGCAATAGTTTTCTTCATGTGGAACAATAAGTTGTCAAAATATCAAAGCTGCTCTTTTACAGTATAAAATGCATGCTAAGAAAATTAACCTGGGTTCAAATTCCTCCCTGATAAATATTTGTATATAAAACATTGGTCTTGTCAACCTTGAGTGGAATGGTGAGATTAAAAAGTAAGTGGAATGAACTCAAACCACAGTGAAGACTCGCCTGCAATGTCCCTTGACCATGAGCACTATGAAAGTGCCACTGCAGTGAACCAATTTTGATAAGCTTGATAAGCATAGTGTTCCTCAATGGGCTGTGCCATTGGTTAATACAATTTTCTATCAGACCTCTCAGTTGCTCTTCCTGTTCTTAGCGGCATGTCAGTCGCTGCACCATGTCAGGTCAGGATTTGTGGAAGGCTTAGTCTTGCTGTGAACGAAATGCATTACATCTTTCTTTGTAATTTTTTTTCTCCTCCTCGCTTGATCTGATTAATTCAGAGAGAGGGCCAGCATGGTGCTCCTGTGCGATACGACAAGAGCTTTTGCCCCAACTCGCCATGGCAGCTCAGCTGCTTTTGCCTCACCGAACCGATATGCGTCAATCAAAAAAGAGATCAGCTTCCCCACAGCACTGCAATTACACCCAATAAACATCTCCACTGTCAGAATACAAACCTTTCAAATGCTCCCTCATGGCCACGAAAACATTAAACCCTCAAGTCTTCACACAGACCCTTGTGTTCTGCATGTTGACAATCACAAGAAACTGCAAGAAAACACCTGCACGCTGAGCCTCCATCAATGCACATCCATTAAGGCCACAGATACATCTCTGCCCCGGAGCACTAGTGTTCGCACCATTTTTTCCGGCCAATACAAGTCAAATGTCTCTGGAGGTAAAACTACACTCTACTTATATTTAAAACTAAACTCAGTCAAAGTGATCGCTCCTTAAAACACACTGTGTGGCTCCGTGACCCACTTATTCCCTTGTCCGTACAGCAACGCCGTTCGAGCAGACGCTGCAAGATTAAATGCAGCCATACGGCCGCTGGAACTGCAACAATACTCGCTCTTCCAGATGAGTGAGCAGAATGGCCAAACTCCTCGAGTTTAATATACCTAAGCAGAGGCACCAGTCATCACTGTCTGCGCTGCACTTGCTGCGATGCTACTCCAATGCTTTAGACAATAACAAGCCAGAAAATATGCATCAACACACATCGAACTGTGATAAGTGCGTATCCCAAGGAGTGCCATCTAAATCGAGCTGGCTTTAAATAGGAACAGCCACAGGCTAGAAAGTGTGAAAGAGAAGAAAGAAAGAAAAAAAGAAGGGCGCGTAGACCACAGTTGTTCAGCTGTTGACATGACCTGGAAGGCAGCGAAAGGGATGAGCAGCCGCCACCGTGAGACAGAAGAGCCTCTATCTGTGTGAAAAAGGGCTGGAGAAAGCTTAGAATCAGATCCCAGTGTCAGCGTATCTTAGCAACCGTCTCCGTCTCCCAGGTGACAGAGACTAACATCACTTCCTGTCTGTGTTAGAATGTGTGTCTGTGTACTAAGAGGTCTGCACGTGAAAAACGTGCATGCTAGAGCAAACGCTTGACTGCTTTCTGACCGGAGGCTGTTTAATTCTCCTGAATGTCAACGGTTGGTAACTCGCACTGTGCTCCCATGTTCCCATTACTGGTGCGATAGATTCAGAACATGCATTCCTAATGTGACAGATATATAGTAATGTCTCTCACAAAGCTTCATAATTAATGCCTCAGGGTACTGTGAAAAAATAATCATGATGGGACAGTCGCATGTAGTGATGGCCATTAAAATTGTTTGTTCAGCACACAAGATGGCTAATCAGGATGGTTCAGTGTCAGATTATGCAGATAATACATCCTCACTGATCCAAGATATCTCAGTATATGTGTTGATTGTAGTCGTACATTGTGTCTGTGTCCAGCCTGATTATGTGCTATGCCAAGGAAAGCGTGGCCAAGTGCTGCCATCTGGTAGAACTACTTGGCACAGGGGTCCACTGTATGGTTCCATGACATATTGGAGTGGTTAAATTTAACGCTGTGACACCATTTGGCAGAATCAAGCATTTTGCAACCTATCAATCAGTCTATTTAAGTCACTCGTCTGCCATTATCACACCACTACCAGATTAACACAAGTTCTTGTGTGCCTTAAAGAGATAGTTCATTTACTTAGCTTCATGTCCTTCCAAACCTGTAGGACTTTCTTTCTTCTGCTATCCATAATAGATGATATCTTGAAGAATGTTGGTCACCAAACAGTTTCAGTTGGCTTTGACTTCAATTGTATGACTATTGGTGGTCAGCATTGAAAATATATTTTTTCTGCAGCAGAAAAAAAAAAAAAAAAATTTGTACAGCTTCACAACATGAAGGCGAGTAAATGACAATTCTCATTTTTGGGTGGACTATCCCTTTAAGGAAGACCTCGAACTCAAAAAGTGCTTGAGAAAATTAAGTTTATTTAATTTTAATAAAACAACATTACTAGATTTCAAAAGACAAATTAAGAAAAAGTAAAACTTTCATAAAAATACAATAATAACCGGATTTCATCGATTCATCTCGAACGAGGCGGGACGAGGTGTAGAATGCCGAATGGCTTTTTTTTTTTTATATATGTCTTGCTCTTCGGTCCCATCTGTGTGAATGATCATGTTACCGCTTACATGATACGATGATAGGCTTGTGTGTAAATGCATCAACAAATACATTGAGTAACAAAATAAAGTCCTGATCTCACTCTAAACGCCGATATTCTTCCCCTACGCACTTGCTTATAACTAAAAAGTAAAAAGAACATCTTGGAGCTTGGATCACTCTTGTATTCCATAATGAAACCTCTGAAGCAAATAATGATGAGTACAGTAGTCCTTAGATAAGGTCCATAAGAATTTCATCCTCCATGACGCTCGATACTGGTGGCATCCCGGGATTCTGTGCGACTGGCCCACGTGGACCTGTAGGGATCATCAGTTGACCTGTGGGAATGTGAAACGTATTACATAAAATCTATCCAAGAGGTGTAACAAAAGATTAAACATATATAGCAGTACAAACCAGAAAATAAATGAAATCTGTTACACAATTAAGGAGGTCACAGATGTGATAAAAATAAATTGTGCTAATGATACTGTAATGGAAATGAAACGCTACCTTGGTGAGGCTGCCTCCACTGAGGCTGCATCTGAGCGCCCCCTCCTGGTGCTGGATGGACCATCTGTTGGATGGGATGCATACCCTGCATGCCCTGCATCCCACCCTGCTTAAGAGAGAGATGACGGTATATCAAAGCAAGCCGGATTTTAACAAGAGAGATGATTTCACAGCTATGAAGGGGTCAGTCACACTCAAGGATGATGTTTAGGTTTAAACATTGGGAGGGTTGAAGTGTGAACCGTTTTAATGGGATCCCAGGACATGCTCCCTCTTGAGATTAATTTGTTTATTTACTTTTTAAAAAATTTCTGTAGCGGTATCCTTCATCCACACATGCAAAGTTAATTGAGAACATAACCGCAATAAAGTTTACATAGGATATATGGTATATGATAGGCACCTGGAACCTTATCAGTTCTAAAGAATGTTTTACTCCAAATTGCCATGGAAAGTCAAACTAATTTAACTTAAATCTACACTGTGTAACTTTTTTAGTTTATTCTTAGTTAAAAAACACTTATACAAAAATATGTGCTCATTAATGTATATTTACTTCTTTCAAGTATTATTCTCATAAGTTTATAATATGCCATTGAAAATACATACGGGTGAGGGGTTCGAATGCTGGTCTCCATGTTGCCCCTCCATCTTGAAAGTACATTAGCCAAAGAGGGACATACCCATAAATTAAAGCTTCGCCTTTCGCGTTTTAACACTCGATGGCACCGAATGTGAAGAGGGGGATTGCCATGTTAATCTTGGACTAAATCGGCCACCGTAGGAGTTAAAACAAAATCAGAATTGAGAGGAACAGAAACTATTATTCACTGGATGGTCATATACCTTTTCACCACTAGATGGGGGAAAATATCACACAGTGTAGCTTTAACATTTTCTTACATTGAAAATATTTATTTCCTACTCCTTGATAATTCATCAGGCTCATAATGATTTTGGCTATGTTATCTTTTGGTATATACGAAGGTCGGGTTTTTCCTGCCAGTCATTGTTAGAATAAAACACATTTTACACATGGGGAAAACTGATTGTTTGGTCAATAATTCAAGAACGTCCAGACATCAAAGCTCTTGATTCTAACTTACAGTCAACTCCAGAATTATTGGCACCCTTGTTAAATATGATCAAAGGGGGCTTTGAAAATAAATCTACACTGTTTATCTTTTTGATCTTTCATTGAAAAAAAATAAAAATAAATCACAATTCTAACCTATTACTGAAGCAATACAATGGAAAATAGGGGTGAGGGGTGGGGGTTCATTATAAAATTATTGTTTTTCTCTAGTTCACGTTGGACACAATTATTGCATTGGCTTTTCCCAAGGGAACAGAAAGAAGATTGAGTCTTTTTCAACAATGCCTGATGAGATAGAAGAACACCTGACAAGAGATCAAAAACCATTCCTTCATACAGAATCTCTCCAGATCCTTCAGATTCACAGCTCCATGTTGGTGCTTCTCTTCAGGTTCACCCCACTCATTCTCTATAGGGTTCAGGTCAGGGAACAGGGCCTGCCATGGCAGAAGCTTTTTTGATGTTTTTTCTTTGTGAAATTGATGTTTATTTTTGGATCATCATCCAGTTAAAAAGATTCCACCACAGCCTATTATTAAGATTTCTAGCAGAGGCAATCAGGTTTAGATTTTTTTATCTGTACAGTATATGAACCAGAGTTCCAGGACCTCCAGCAAAACCAAAAAATAGGCCTTGAAAATTAAAGATCCAGTGGTATATTTGACTGTGGACATGGAGTACTTTATATTCCTGTTTGCAACAAACAGGTGGGTTTGCTGCCAAAAATCTATTTTCTATTGAAAAAAACTAGTTTCAACTGACCATAGAACCAGAGCCCTTTTGAAGTTCCAGTCATGTCTGACAACTGAATATGCTGTTTGACAAAACAAAAACAAAAAAGAAGAAAAAAAAGTAGGCATTCTGACTCTCTACAATTCTCCATCTGTGATCCTTGGAGAGTCTTTAGTAACTCAAACTTTCCTCCTCGTGGTGCATTACAATGATATACAGTACAGGCCAAAGGTTTGGACATTACTATTTGTGATGTTTTTGCAAGAAGTTTCTTCTGCTCATCAAGCCTGCATTTATTTAATCAAAAATACAGAAAAAATGTAATATTGTGATATATTATTACATTTTAAAATAATTGGTTTTCATTTTAATATACTTTAAATGATCATTTTTTTCTGTGATCAAAGCTGAATTTTCAGAATCATTCCTCCAGTCTTCAGTGATCATGATCCTTCAGAAATCATTCTAATATGAGGATTCATTTTCAAAGTTGGAAACAGTTCTGCTGCTTAATATTTCTTCATAACCTGTGATACTTTTTATAATACTTTGATGAATAAAAAATAAAAAAAAAGAATCAAATGTTTTTTTTTAATAGAAATCTTTTGTAACAACAAACACTAATGGTCAGTAATTTGGGGTCAGTCATTTTTTTTTTTTAAATCAATAATTTTATTCAGCAAGGATGTGTTAAATTGATAAAAATTGATAGAAAAGGAGATTTATATGATTTGAAAATATGTTTTTATTTTGAATAAATGCAGTTCTTTTGAACCTTTTATTCATCAAATATATTAGGCAGCAGAACTGTTTCCAACACTCATAATAAATCAGAATATGAGAATGATTTCTGAAGGATCATGATCACTGAAGACTGGAGGAACGATCCTGAAAATTTCGCTTTGCATCACAGAAATAAATTACAATTTAAAGTATAATAAATTAAAAACCAAATATTTTAAATTGTAATAATATATCAGAATATTTTTTTAAAATGCTGTATTTTTTGATCAAATAAATGCAGGCTTGATGAGCAGAAGAAACTTCTTTAAAAAACATTACAAATAGTAACGTGTCCAAACTTTTGGCCTGTACTGTATAGACACGTCCTCTTCCAGGCAGATTCGGAAAATCTTTAGTTGATTGGAACTTCTTAATTATTGCCCTAATGGTGGAAAATGACATTTTTAATGCTTTAGTTATTTTCCTACGACTTTCTATTTTGTGAAGCTGAACAATCTTTTGCTGCACATCAGAACTATATTCTTTGGTTTTACTCATCAGGGGTGAAAAAAAAGTGACAAAAACACGAGTGATCCTGGGGATAGGAACAACTTGTGCAAATCTTTGAGAGAGTATATCTTGGACAGTGTAAGGTATTTCACAAGTACAAAACATAAATAAATAAGTTCGGACTGGAAGTTAGCATCAATAAAAGCTTAGAACACATTATGGTATGGAAGGATGTGCTATTCACTGCACACACTTACAGGCTGTTGACTGAGGAGGAGACTGCGGAGCTGGGGGTTTGCGCCGGGGTTTGGGAGCCGGAGCATGCCACCAGGAGCCTGGGCTTGAGCTTGAGCCACCTGATTGGGCGGAGCACCAGTGACTGGCGGCTGCTGATTGCCTGTTGCGGCTGCTCTCAGCTAATGGAAACCAAAATTACACACAGTGATGAAAAAAAAAATAGTAAATGGTAAATGTGATAAAGTAAGTGGATATGAGAAGGCACTGCTGTAAAAACACTGAACTACATAAGTGCTAGTTTTGTGTGAGTGTCTCACAGGAGAGAGCCATGAATACAGACCACTGTAACAGAGCTAAAGGTATTAAAGGGGACAACATATTCCACACTTAGTAGCATTTTTCCTGCAACATACACTTTCCTGCAAGACCACTTATAATAAAGTCGAGGCTTTACGCATCAAATAGTTGTAAATTATTTGGTTTACTTAAATAGCCATTTTCCACTCAAATTATATAGAACATAAATATTCAGAGTTTTGATTGACACAGTTAGTAAACTAGATAATCACAAGCAGAATTCTTCTAGGGATGAAAACTTTAATGATTCCAGAGACGGAATAAATGCAATTCAATATTTGCCACTGTATATTATATAATACAAAACAAACAAAATAATGATCTCATGATAAAATACTACTGACAAATACTACTGTATTTTAAACCAAATGTTGTCATAAGACTGAAGGCTCAACAGCCTCAAGGAAAACATGAGACAAACTGTTTATTCATTAAAAAGAACCAATTCAAGGAGTCATTCATTTAGGAATAGGACTACACTGGTCTTGCTGTATGATTTGGATTCTCCTAAAAATAACTCATGAGAGTCAATTGTTCGGGAATAGGACAGACTCTGCTTGTGCTGTATGGTTTGTGTTTGATGCTGCCTAACTGGAAGTTTCTTGACAGAATAAGCTGCAAAGTAGACCAGACTTCATGTCGACGTAACACTATCTTCTTTCTGACCTTTAATCAGGCTCTATCTTTAAGACATCTATATGTAAATGACTTCTGTTATGTTAGGCTAATCTCTTCGCATTTAAAATTAGTAACAACTCCACTGCCTAGGTGCTGAATACTGAAAAGGTGTTATGTACATTAAATGATGCTGAAAATTCAGCATTGCCATCACAGGAACAAATTAAAAAAATGTAATTTTAATTTTTTTTTTTAATTATATTTCAGAATATTACTGTTTTGCTGTATTTTTGATCAAATAAATGCAGCAGTGTAGAACATAAGAGACTTGTTTTAGCAGTGTCCCCTTTAACACAGAGCGCTGTTCAGAAGATTAGTGCTGAAATGGCAGAAAATCAAGTGGTGAAATCTTGAGTTTGCAGAAATCATGGTCCTGCATATGTGCATGCATGCATGTATAATTGTCTTTCTGATTCTCACCATGTTGTTTTGTCTCTGCTGGTCCTCCATCAGTGTGACCTGACTGACGGAGGGCAAGCCCACCACCACAGACTGAGGAAGAAAGAGAAGGACCGAGAGGAAGAGACGAGGAAGGTTTAGAACAGCATGCACATTCCATCTCAAGCCGAGGAGAAATACAAACGGGGTGAGTGAGTGCACAGGGCCAGAGAGACCGAAAGAGAGCAGGGCAGGGGAGAGAAGAGAAGGGAAGCACTGCTGCTTTACCTGCTGTTGCACGTTGCCATGCGTAACGGGGATGGGGCCCGGCGGTCTGTTGAGGAAGTTTTGATTGGGTGGGACCTGTCCAGGTTGCATCTGACCGGCATCGTTCATCCGAGAGAAGAACATTAAATTACTGACAGAATTAAAGAAATGTGGCATACGCACAGTTTTCAAGGAAAATAGATGTTTGGTTTCTCTTAAGTGTCAAAAAATACTGTTCTTTTTATGATGGATAGGTTTTCATTATTGTACAGTATTGTTACGCTAGAGATCGTGTGCATGCACATTTTCAAGTGTGTGACTCCATAATTGATTTTGCATGCATGTGTACTCATGTTTCTAAAAACATTATTTTTTTCATCCAGGTTAATTCCCGGTTATGCTCAATCAACAGCACTTGAGTCATAATGTTGATTACCAGACATTCCCACAATTCCCTCATTTTCTTAGTCAGTTTCAAAAATTGACAATTTTCAAAAGTCAGTTTTTCATTTTTGCAGCCATTTTTGGGTTTAAGGCATTTTGTTGTCATCGCAATGAAGTTGAAAAAATAGACAGAACTTTACAGAATGGTAAGTTATTTTTCCACACTAAAATCAAGTTATTTTAACTCTTTCCCTGCCAGCACTTTAAAAAAAAAAAATGCCAGCCACCGCCAGGGTTTTTGACCATTTTCACAAAATTTAGTAGCCCATAGAATATTTTGTTTTATGAATATTGGAGCATTTATATCAAAAGAGAGAGCCTACCCTCTTTTTTTAAACAACTTTTTAAAACTTTATTTTTGCAATCAACATTATGTCTAGAGATGCAAAAAATGTGAGAGAATTGCAGATCTAAGGAACTGCTTTATTGGGAATTTATTGCGAAAGAATAAGCTCTAAATTCTAAATGTGCTTAGTAAATCTCCCTGGCTATTCATTTGGAGGGTTTTGCCTCATCCAATCAACGTAACTGTAGTTTGCATCCTGCTTAATTTAGATTTTTTTTATATATCTCAAAAAGAAAAGACTAATATATTTATCGAGAAATAAGGTTCCTCACATGGTTTTCAGTGTCTGAAGTCAGATGTGTGTTTGTCAGTCACATGGTTTGCCACTGTTGGAGTCAGCCACACAATTAGCCACTACTGTAGTCACTCACAACACTTTCTGAAACACTCTTTGAATCTGGACAAATCACATGGGTGCTTCCAAAAATAACTAATTTCACAAAAAATGAGCAGTTATGCCACAAGCACCATGATCCATATTCTTTACTTTCTTTTTCCGCAAATGTCATGGTAAATCAGGGCCTTTTGTCTCAGGTTACCTTTAGAATGGCTGGAATGATCCTTGACAATTCTCTTCTTTTAATTAGTGATCACTGAAACGCTTTTTAGCTGGCATGATGATGACTAACAGGACATGCGCCACGGACACATGGATATCAATTTGCAATGTCGTCTTTAACCTGGTTAAGGCCCTTTCACACTGGACGCGATTTTGACATGCGAATAATTCGCGCAATGGTTTTATTTTTTGATCAGCTGTGTAATGAGTGCTTTCGCACCGAACTCGAATGTGCTGCGGCGAAAAAATGACATTTATTTTTTTTGTTTTGATGTTGTTGTTTTTTTACTCTTGCGGCAACAAAAACGGCTTCAACCAATCACATACAAGGAAACAAAGGTGACGAAATGTCCAGTTAATGCCGCGAGCTATTTACTCCACATTAACCTTTGCCAGGTGTGGCATATCTCATGAGATTACAGCTGTGTTTGCCCACTGTATGGTACAGACAGCTATAACTTAACCTTTTATCAATTGTTGATTTTCTTCTGAACATTGTGTCCGCAATTATGGAAAGTGAACGTGTTGCCATCAGTACGTCTGTGGCACTGAAATGTTTACATTGTGACTCGACTGGAAACATTTGCTCGGATCGATTGATTCCCTGAAGTGCAGAAAATGATAAAGTCGCATGTTATTCCTAGATAACAACCGCCAAAGTTGAATAACACACTGCTCTTCCAGGTACGAGTTGTTATCTTGACGGGTACTAGCCTACTTATATGCTTAATGTGTCACTCCTCCATTGCTGTCTGCTGCTATCATGTGAACTGAAACACTTAACCACTACGGGTTACAATGGAAGAAAACTTCCAGGTGTTTTACTCATGATTTACTCACCCTTGAGTCATCTTAGGTGTATAAGATTCTTCTTTCAGATGAATAAAATCAGAGTTGTATTTAAAAAGTCCTGGCTACTCCAAGCTTTTTAACAGTAGAGGTAAGTCTGTTTTTGAGTCCATAAAAAATGCATCTGTCCGTCAAATAACATGCTCCACGCAGTTTCGGGGATTTAATTTTTAAATTAACTGGTTTTTAATTAAAGGGGTGGTGAAACACTCAGTTTCAGTCAGTGTCATGTCAATCTTGAGTACCTATAGAGTAGCATTGCATCCTGCATATCTCCGAAAAGTCTTTATTTTTTTTATAATTATATAAGAAAGATGCGCTGTTCCGAGTCTTTCCGAAAAAAGCCGAGCGGGTGGGGGCGTGTCGTGTGAGCGGAGCTAAATAATGACGTGTGCTCGCTGCTGCTATTGTGTTGAGTTGAGTGCGTCGTAAAGCTGTCATCCCTAACAGCGGGAAAAAAACTTTATTCAAAATAAAAATATGGCTTTTAATCAGATACAGCCATACATCTATGATCCGGAATCAGACCCAGAGGCTGAAGTTGAACAGGAGCAGCAGCAAAAACGACTAGAGCAGGACGTCTCTATGTGGTACAAGTTATACACTAACTATATAATATGCTTAGCGGCTTGTGTTATTTACATATTAATACTTGAATTATATCGTCGTATTTTTGTCTTTGAAGGTGTACATGTGGGAAGTGCAGTTGTGCACGTGTGTTTGTGTGTTTACGCGTGGTTTGTGTAGACAGTAAGCGGACTGGTTTTGCACGGCAGGCTAAGTTAGTGTTTACATAGAAAGACACGGAATAGTAGCGCATTTGAATGAAGAAGCGTGCTTATTTAGTTCAACATATTTCCCCCCTCTTTGTGTATTGTTGTTTGGAGTGCTTTTACAATACACAAACATAAAGTTACACATATAGTGGCCAGCTAAACAAATGTACACGCACTACACATCGCATGCTCCATTGATCAATTAACTATACGTGATCATGTTTGGGCTACTTGATGAGCATAGGCAAAAACACAGACATTTGAAGCAGTCTTACCGCCTGCGGTTCTAACGTTGGGACCTTTATCGTTGGGACTGCTCCATCATTCAGCATTAGGCGATCGGAAAATCCTGTGTCGAGCTGGGCCTTGTTTATGAAACAGTCGGCACCGAAATGCAGCGAACAGATATAAACATTCGCGCAACTCAGTTGCTGATCCGGAAAAGCAAATTACATCCACTGTTGCCTTAACGCGGGGCTTTTGGGGAATCTGTGCAGGACTGTCTTGGTCTGGCAACCAAAAACGCACTTTTTTGGTGACATTGTTATGTGCACATCACCTGTGCAGCATCCTACAAGCCAGCGCTCTGATGGGCGTAGCCTGTTACTTTCGCTCTCTCCCTCTCTCTCTCTCATGCGCTTCCAATAGAATTGTCCGTAAGGCCCATACAAGGAAATTCCGCCCCCATTAACGTCAAAGGGGACGCATGATCTCAAAAAACTTGCCGAAACTTATGACTAACCGGAAGTAGTATTTTTGACAAAGAAATACTCCCATCAAACGTCCACCTTAACTTTTGAAACTTTGTCTATGTTTAGTATGGGATTCCAAGTCTTTAACAGTGTAAAAAGATCAGTATGCATGAAACAGCATTTCACCCCCCCCTTTAACTTTTTAGTATAAAAGAGTTATACTTTTTAAATATAACTCTGATTTTATTCGTCTGAAAGAAGAATATCAAATATACATAGGATGACTTGAGGGTGAGTGAATCATGGGTTAATTTTAAATTTATGGGCGCTGCTTCGCGTCGGGGTCCTGAAGACTTACAAGGTGACTTACAATCCTCAAGATTTACAAAAATTATATAATGAGAATGTACAACATGAATCCATTTTCCAAACCGTGTTTTTGTCTTACCCTGAATCATTATGGTACCTTTATAATAAGTATTTATATTGGGACTATTTCTGGCCAGACTGGTAGGTACCGATGCGGAGGAGCACAGTCTCTGCGTGATCCGCCATAGACATAAACAGAGAGAAGTATCTCCGGCTGCAATGTTTTTCCTCAAGACACCTGCAGTTCTGTTTATTAACCGCTAGAGTGCAAAAAAGTTACGGACTGCAGCTTTAAAGGAAGTGTATGTAAGATTGTGGCCAAAACTGGTACTGCAACCCCGATGCCCAAACACTACTGACTTCGTGATTGGTAGATAGGTGGAGGTGGAGCTTCAGGCCAAAACACAACATGACAACATCAACATCTGTTGAGGGGCGGCAACAACAACTTTTAAATGACAATATCCTGGCCCAACTACTGTTCTCAGTGATATAAGTATTTGAAATTAACATGATTTCTTAAAGTCTAGTGACATATCTATCAGGGCCATTTTATGATGAATTGAAATACATTTCTTAAATACAGTTCCTTTAAAAAAAAAAGTAATCTATTGACAGCCCTACTTTGCAGATTTTGTGTATGCTCAAACAGTAATATTACACACTAAAGTTTACAAAGTGAAATCATAATCAACCACCACTTTAAAGCCTAATAAATGTTGAAATTGATAGTTTTAAGTTATACTGTAATGTTGAATGTCTATCATTAATGTTGAAAAAAAATCTAATTTCATAAGAGACATCAGTAGCTGTATTAGTATCAGTGAGACTGATAAAAAGATGACATTACAACAAATGTTTAAAAAAACACTATCTTTAAGTTGTTTTTACATTAATCTGGAGAGTAACTGCGAAATAAAAATATTAAAAACTTTAATGTGTTTAATCACGATTAATTACAAAAAAATTAGCGATTTTACAACAATTTATTTATGCTGAGTAGTTGGCATCATCTCTATAACTGTGTTTATTTTGTGCTGAAAACGACACCATTTCGTGTGACTCACCGATCGGTGCTGCTGGACTTGTTTGTGGTTAGTGATGACCTGTCGAATGCCATTGACGAATCCGCTCTGGTCATTAGGGATGAGTCCCATGAAGATCCTCTTCCTAGACGAGTACAGCAGCATCAGCACACGCACCTCACATGGAGCACTGTGGGGGAAGTGCACACAGCCAGCCTACACACAGAGATACACACATATACATCAAACTGTGCCAAAACCACACATCTAGACAGCGCACACAGCTAGAGTGAATGGAGAGCTGCCTGGACCTGCACAATTATATTTGAAGACAGGATTAAGATGAACTAAACAGCCGTTTCCCAGGCACAGATTGAATCTAAAACTGAATTTAATCAGTGTTAATGGCGATTCACCACTGACAGATCTGCATCAAGGGATCTAACTCCAGGGTAAAGGGTCATTTCAGAGCCTTCCATTTTCAGCGGAAATGCTGGCTATGTGACTCTGCTGAGATTTTTTTTCATTGAGACTTTTTTATTTCCTTGCTAATGTACAAATATTTTTATTTTGCTGCAGTGACAATGAAAAGAAGAGGAAGAACTCCCCCAAGAGGCTGGAGAGCATTATTACACACTAACACATTCTCTTTAGTGGTCTTGCAATGGGAAACACACTACAAAACAGAGATACATGCAAAGGCAACACAAAAAACTGTTCTATATGAGAAGTAATTAGCCTGATTATTAATTCTTGAAATGACTGGTGTATCTTATAGTAGGAGGTTATACATTTGATGCTACTCGTGTACTCACAAATCCATTGGTCATAATGCGATACAGTCCCTTCAAAGACTCCATATCTTTATTAGTAAAGAGAAACTGCACCATACGGGAGTTCCTGAACAGAGGGCCCAGAGTAGTCTATAAAAAAAGACAAGACGACATATGGATAATTTTATTAATGAACCATGTCATCCAGACAATGCAGCATGGATATTAGGATGACACCAACAAAAGCAGTTTGAATTGCATCTAAATTTTGTGCAAAGAATAGTCTATAAATTAATATTCTGCTCGTACTGTATTGAGCATATTGTGTAGCAAGAAAGAATGCATAGTGAAACGTGGAGAGTGAATCAAAAGAAGTAGAGGGGCAAGACGACAGAAGAGCAGAAGAAGATAATGACGTAGGAAAGGGAGGAGAAAAAAAGGTGGAGCAATTTAGATGATTAAAGAAGAGAAAATAAAGGAGTAGAAAAAAGGAGGAAAAGAAAAGGTGCAGAGAAATAAATGAGGTAGAGGAGGAGAAAAATATGACAAAGAAAAAGGAGGAGATGACTATTATGGAAGAGAAGGAGATGATGAGATGCAGGAAAAAGATAAAGGAAGAGCGAACAGCGATGTATAGGAGGAAATGACGACAGTGAAGGAGAATAAGAAGTAGAAAAACAACCAAATCCTTTGCAAGCAGAGTAATATATCCTGCAGGGAATAACAATAGAAAATGTAAAATATAATTTACTAGGAGCTGCTGAGGGATGAGTTGCATAATCAGCTTCTGTGGCCATTGGTCTGTATTTCTGAAACAAAAGAAGGGGAAAAAACACCATGTCATTCTTTCTGTGCATCTCTTACCATTTATCCTACATTATGCAAATCTGGGCCAAACGGGAGTCACTCACAGATTCTCCCCTTGGCTGACTTGGACCTGGCAGGGCAGGGAGCGTGTAAGTTTTGTGTTGGAGTCCATGGAGGAAGCCTTGGGCTTCTGCGGTGATTGATGGAGACAGAGGGAGAGGTGACAGGGGGAGGGAAAAAAGGAGAGGCAGAATAAGATGAAGAGGTTAACATACAGAGTAAAAACACTTTGTTGGCAGAGATGGATGGTGGGACTCAAGGCAGGAGGTCTCGTTGAAAACAATCTGTGTGTGCAACTTCCACAACAAGAGAGATCGCACTGGCAACGAAACAGCTGCTCCGCTCTGTCAATCAAAACCAACCCAAGAAACAGCGAAATGCCAAGACCCCTGCAGTTGTTGAACACAAGAATGTTTCCATCTAGGAATCGTGTCTAATGGAACCTAATCCTTCAGGGCACATCCTAACTTTAAACCACCCTACAGTATCGCTGCAAAAGGACAGTGTGGATAAAATGCAGGATTTATCTGCTGATCGACAGAGTTTTGGCGCAAAAATATTATTGATTTAATTTACACAGCGCAGCTTGGCAGTGTTTGTGGTTGCGAACAGTGTGCAATGAGCTGTGTGAACTCATCATCCAGATGGTGACTCTGCGACAGGCCTCAGCAATGAAGCGTGCCGCCATGCTTGATAAACACGCATTGGTTTGCTGGCATGTTATTGACCAGATGGTGATAATGACCACGACGTGTGCGTCAGTGTTTCTGTTTCTTGATCATTTGCGTTGACTCACTGTCAAAGCTAAATATTTCAGTAGTCGATTGTGTTTGAGAACCTTCATTGCAGAGATGCCCCCTGAGATAATCTTGTGGCCACTGTGGAACGGTCAATAGAGATTCATTAAATCTAAAAAGAGGGCCTGCCCCATAAATCAAACAGAAATCAAGAATCATCATTGATCCCATTACAGTTTGTGCAAATGGCACCTCAGGCACAATACCCATGGGTCACCTAACAATCCGTCAATGAAATGCGACTAGATAGCTTTACCAGATACGTTCTCAGTGAGCGAATCAATCTTTGTCACACGTCTAGAAAAGCTTACATTTCATAGGTGAGTAATGAGAGTCTTTCAGAGAGATTAATCAAGACACCAATTATGTTTCATTTTCCAGTAGTAAACCACAAACAAACACCTCTCAAACACCTGGAAGATGCAGGCAGTTGTTTTGGACCCAATCCATACAACATTCCCATACGCTGTCGTAGCCTGCAACAATGTTATTTATATACACAATTTATTTATTAATGCTTCATGAACTTATTTTTATTTCAGTTTAAGTTTTTCATCTAATATTTCTTTTATTTTATTTCAATGAAGAAAATAATTTTTAATAGTTTTAGTTTTTGGTAACTAACAACATTGGGTTTTTTTAATTAAAAAAAACAATTATATTAACTACGTTAAACGAATTTGTCAAGTATTTTCTGTTCTTACTTGTACTATACAATATAGTCCAGACTAATCACAGTTCAGTAATGCTGGGCGATAAAACGATAACAATAATTATCACAATATAATTTTTCCTTGATAAAATTATAAGAGTTTGATAAATATTTGAAAAGCAGAAGAAAACAACATTCAGCTTTTCGCAAAATAAAATAAAAAATAAAAAATAATAATAATAATAAAAATATTTATTTTAAGGAAAACATTACTGGATAAGTTTCAAGATTTTAAAAACGGGAAGTGTTTGTAATGTTCTGACAATAAAGGGTAGTTTAAAACGTGTAACCTATAAACGTGAACAAAGTCACGACATTTCATCTCTCAAGACCCATAAAAGGCACTAAAGACGTTGTTACAAAGTCCATATCACTACAGTGGTTCTACAAAAATGTCATGGTAAATGGCGTGTTTGCATATTCTTAAACCAATTATGCCTAATAAATCGACAATGAACATAGTCATGTAAACGAGGTAACCTGTTTTCTTTTATCAGAGAAAGGTCATAAATGGCATAAGCATAAACCTGTCGGAACAGGTAGCTTTTTTGATTCTTACCCCGATTTCGCGGAGCATGTAAACACAATAGCCTGCTTTCTGTCGGCTTATTGAAGTGCGCATGTGTGAGGTGACAAAAACGTAAACTTAGAGCAGATGTAAATGCTTCCAGCGAGTGTTTTGCATCAAATAAGGACATATATCACAAACAGAGACTATTTTAAGACCCAGAAAATTGTAAAGATGTGTTCTCATGTCATGCAGAAGAAGTATAAGAGGTTGAGTCAAAACGCTAGAACTGCACGAGAGAATAATATGAGCTGAAAATCTCGCGCTGACACGGAAACCTTGATTTAACATCACAACTGACGTAACATTAGGAATACTCCAGATCAGATACGGACATTATTATTTTTGACGTCACTACAAGGAAATAATCCGGTTTATTAATAAAGTCATGTAAACGCGGTTTACTTTATCAGTTTACTGGTTTGCATGTAATCGTGATCACTGATTCATAATGCTCAGAAGCACTGTTTTGAAATTGACCATCACTATACAAGTCATTATTTAGTTTTTTTGTGCACAAAAACTGTTCTCGTGCCTTCATAAAATGATTGTAGAACCACTGTAGTGAGATGGGCTTTGTGGGACGCCTATTGTGCCTTTTATGGGTCTTGAGAGAGGAACTGACATTGTGGCCAACAGAGGCCTTTCTGATCCATCGGATTTCAACAAAAATATCTTAATTTGTGTTCCGAAGATGAACGGAGGTCTTACGGGTGACAAACGACATGAGATTTTTTTTTGTGCTGATTGCTTTGATTCCAAAATAAACCAGATTTGTGCAATTTATTTGTTCTATTGTCGAGTATGACTATTGTGCATCTAACATAATACATATGATTTTATGTATCCTAATTATTATTATTTTTAAAAATATTGGAATTTTTTTTGGTGCAAATTTCAGAAAATTACCTCCACAAAATCAGTAATTTTGATCACAAAAATCACAAAAATATCACGAAATCCTAGAGGGACTGACTATAATGCAAATATTACCACAACATCACTAGTATAAGCTTCTCACCTCCTGCCATTCTAGAACTCCACTCCACGCCACAATCTTGTTGGCAACACCCTGCTGCGCCCCAGCTGGAGGTGCAGGTACAGCATTCTGAAAAATAAGAATATATTAAAAAGGCCAAGAGCATGATAGAGAGTAAGAATCCAAATGAAACGGTATCCACAGAAATATATTTCTCAAGTCTGACCATGCCAGGCTGAGTTGGTGGAGGCGTCTGCTGATTGTTGGGCTGCTGCTGAGGGACCTGAGGAGGTTGCTGGTTGGGTGCAGGCGGGCCTGGTGGTGGGACTTGTGGTTGCTGTTGTGGCTGCTGAGGTGGAACTTGTTGCTGCGTTAACACTGGCGGTGACACTGTGGTAACTGTAGATAGGCTGGGTTTACCTCCTGATGGAAGGACTGCTGGTTGACTGAAAGGAGGAGTTGGCATTTGAGGAACTGTAAACAAAACAAAAACAACTCAGTGAATGGCGTTTCAAATACAGAAAATAGGTGAAGCAGAAACAAGTAGAAGATCCAAAAGCAGAAATACAATTTGTCTCACATCTACTCTTCTGCTGCTGACTTGCAGCTTCTAGTGCCTTCTGTGCTGCATCATGGGCTGCGTTTAAAGAGGGATTCTATGGGAAGAGAGAGTGAGAGTGTTTGTGCATGTGTAACAGAAGGGCAACACTCATAAGGTTTCATCATTAGTGTGCACAGCCTCGTTTGAAAACAAAGGCAGCTCTTTCCACAGAATACAAATGCATTCATGCACATCTACTACTATCTATTCAAATGAGATTATAACAGATGTTAGTCTTAATCTTAAGAATCAAAATGAGGCTCTGTATGCTGAAAATTACCAATAATGTGCCTCCAATTAGGCACAGAAAGGTTTAGAATGAGTAGACTGAGATCAGCCTGTTACTGAGATGAGAGCTCTGATTATTCTACATCACTGAAGCAATGAGACACAATGAGGCCAAAAATCAACCTTTTACTTCACCTGCCAATGGTAAGTGAACTGAGACAATTAACTGCTCATTAAAATGCCATCTATTTTTGTTGTCCATAATTTCTTATATATATATATAAATAAAATTATATTAATTTCCATTAACTGACACACACCTGGTATGGAAGGGCTGTGCTCATCTGAGGAGGAGTCTGTGCTACAGTTCCCAGAGGAGAATGGGACACAGGCAGAGACTGAGGTGGCAAGACAGGTTTAAGGGAGACCGGGCCAGAACCTCCTCCAGGAGCAACTAGATACACATGTAACACAAAAGCATTAACCAGAGCAAATATAATACTACTAGGGTTCCAAACTATATATTGTTATATACAATTTTTACAATTTATTTTTAACCTAAAAAATATCATGGTAAAAAATAATCAACTGAGTGACTAAATTTACAGATTTTCAGTGCATTACTACATTAAACTACTATATAATGTTGAATATAATGTATAAAAAAAATGGGGGGAATATTTGTGGGTCATGATAATGCAAAATGTCTGATTTTACCAGTGAAAAAAATAAACATAGTCAGCAACAATGCAAGCATATGTGTCTAACACAAATCTGTATTTTAAGCTTCAGAATCATGAATGTTTTCATTCTAGTCACTATTTCCCTGTGCATTAGGGGCCAAGACCAAGTCCAAGCCTGTTCAAGTCCACCCTGATGTAATATCAAATTTAGCATTTTAATCAATAGTGCATTTTTGTTCACTTTTTAATCATACGTCTTAAAAGTAATAAAAATTATTTAAAGAAAACTTGGCTTAAAGTAGTACACAATTGTTGTTGTTTAAAGTATTGTGATTGTATCATATTGTGAGTACAGTATAGTGAATTATATCTAATCGTGACATCCATAAATACAATAAAATACTACTCTCTTTCATATTCTCCCATGTGCCAAAAGAGGTTTGTCCACCTGCTGACAAAAAATGTTGAGGTTATATCACAGCACATTCAAGAGCACATCAAGACAAGTGTCTTTCTTACCAGGAAGTGCAATGCCCCTGACTAACACCATGTGAAACGGGTCTTGACTGTAATCTGGGTGTGAGGATTCTGGTGCACCTGCTACCGAAGATGCTCGTTCAAAAAGAGATCGAAGTGCAGGAAGTTTCCTTGGGGAAATTACAGAAAAATGGATCCCCCGCTAGTCAAAAAAAAAAAAAAAAAGATTTCTTATTTCAATAACTACATATGAAAAACAGACATCACCTTCTATAAATAAATGGCTGAGCTTAACAATTGGCAGCACTACACAGTGGGAAAAAATCAACATAACACATCATATTGTCGACTATGATAGCATTAACCTGTATGATCAGTATCAAGGTAAATACACTACATTTAGGCGAGCATACACTGTGCAATTTCAGCAAGGTTTACCAACTCACACTGTACAAGTAGATTGTATGCGATGTAATGCCAAAGCTCATGTTCATTCATGTGCTCACACTATACAGTCTGATCGCCGAGCTGCGTCTTGACTGCTCACACTATGTTCGAAATATGCCGGTGCCGGTGCCGGTCGCGAGAATAGACCATGATATTGTGTATCCAAAGATGTTGTCAAAAGCATCAACTATCGAAGAGGATTTAGCATTTCAATTTATTTATAAAATTATTATTATTTGATAATAATAATATTTGTGTAGGCCTAGGCTACTTTTATAATGTATTGCATTATATTTGCCCCAGAAAATTTAATTTAAACTTACACGCTGTAAGGATAATACGATTAGATTGATTAGCTTACTGCTCATTGAAAATGATTTTAAAACATTTAGGTCGATTATACAATGAATTACAGGTCTACTACATCTATAACAACAGTCTATATTAGGCCTAATATGCCTGAACACTGCAATAATCAATCAATAATGAAATTTAACAAAAAATACTTTTATCACTAGGCCTACATATCTAGGCCACAAAAGTAATATTAAGAAAATAGATTAAGACAAATATATATCCATCCATTATCAGCATGTTGAAGTCTCTGAGAGAATATGCGTTATTGAGGTATATTGAGGTTTGATGCTTCATCAGCATAAGTTTGCACATTGCTTGTGTGATATCCACTGACTCGCAAATCATGGTTTAAAACGGAAAAATGTCAAATATTGCAAGGTGACATTTTTCTTTATCAGTAATTGCCAAATGATGGACAACGGTTCACATATCCTGTGATAATAAAATTAAGTAAATATTAAATAAATGAGTAAATAAAGTGAAAATTGGAAAGTAAATTAATAAACAAGTAAGAGGTGGCTTGAAAGACATGGGTAATATGATTTATCTATTTTGCAATATAAACTGGAGGCAAGCAACAGTTTGCTAAATCGCAGCTAGTTTGAAAGCTACAGAATAAGAAAAAAAGAAAAAAATTATTTCTTCCTGCATTAAAGATAAAATGGTTTAACATTTGTCTTTACGCAGACACAGTGAGAGAAAAAACTTTTTAGGGCAATTGGTTCATGGCTCTGCTTCAGCTGTGCGATACCCTCACAAGTAGTGATACCAAATCGGTACTGAAATTAAAAAAATGTGACACTTTGAGTGCTGTTGAGTGGAATCGTAAACACCTCAGACCATTGTGCTCACACGCTCATCAAATATGTCTGTGATTGGCTAGTATGATCAGCGCTTCACAAACATAGTTAAAATACACCAATGAGGCTTTTCACAGAGCACTTGCACAGATACACACAGAGTGTTTGAATGCAAGCGTCTATCGGCCTACCGGTCCGCTGGTTGACGCCTGCTTGTGCTTTCAAACGATCCTGCTCCTTTCAAAACACTTTCAAACGCTGCCGTACGTTGATCATTGTAGCCAATCACAGGCACATCCGATGAGTGCATGAGCACAATGACCAGTCAGAGGTGTTTACGATTACAGATCAACAGCGTTCAAAGCGTCACATTTTTAACATTTCAGTACCGATTTGGTATCTCGGTCAGTACTTTTGACAACACTACACATGAGGGGTGAGCTAAATTTTTGACATGCCAGAAATTAATCTTCTCTTGTTTCCCCCTGTACACTGCACAAAACACTGCATGACAAACACTGCACGACAAACAAAGCACAATAAAGCTGAAAATCGCCCCAGCCTTACAAGGTATCTTATTACATCATCACTCTCACATATAGTAATAACTAATTAAACAGGCAGATCAAGTGCAGACTCACGTCACGTATGATCTGGACAAGGCTGTCTGCGGTGCAGCCCGTATAGCTGACGCTCTCCACAGCTGGTAGTAAGTATGGAGGAGAATTACACAGCAACACACAAACCTTGTGGGTCTGACCACTGGAGAAAGAAACAATAGTTCAATTTCCATCCACCTGTGCTGTTCTTTTATTACAAAGTGAAAATGTGTCAAAAACAATATCAGAAAATGTGCTGTCTCCAGCCTGTTTACATACAATTAGCCTTTTACCCATACAATTGTGTGCGGGATGATGTTATCTCTAAAAATGCATTGTCAGTATCGAAACAAAATCTACTGTTGAGCAGTTCCAATACATCATTTTGTGTATCCAAAATCTCAGTAAGATGGACAAATAAGGCAGCTGAATTTTGATTCCACAAGACTCACATTTGCTCCCTCATCTTTTTGAAGTCGTCAAAGAGCTGCAGGGCCACAGAAAGACCCTCAGCTATGAGACTGCAGCTCTCTGCTCCACCTCCCATGAACCTGTGCAAAAGGCGTCAGCATACAAGGTGCAATTCTCCGTATTTAAAAGCAGACATACACTCATAATTTACAGCTCCTTTAAGCATCCAAGAGCACACTTTTATCTCAGCATTCCTAGTTTAAAATGCAAATGTGATGAAATCATGGAAGCCCTTACTGAATGCCGTCAATCCAAGAGACAAACTCGAAAGCGGAGCTGGTTGGAGCGTGGCACTGGACGTAGGATTCTGGAGCACAATCCACTGTGTTGAAGACCACCAGTCCATACTGAGTGCCACCATACTGATAAAGGAAAAAGATCATCAGACGTGATATCTGAAATGATAGCAGTAATGTAAAGAGAAAGTGTAAATGGATACATCCAACTCACATCTCCTCCGAAATCAGTTTCAGCAGGTGGTCCTCCATTAAAGTACCTGTGATCACACAGAGTAGGTTGGTAAAGAAGTCTAAAAAAAAGTCAGCATGAATAAACAGGTGATGAGTCTTACTCTATAGTCGGTAGTATGTAATTCTTCCGAAGCGAATCAAAATATGGACCAAGGTTTGCAGTTCCCTCTATTACAAACACTACATCTGACACCTGATTCAACCCAGACTTGGAGGTGGGGTCCATATGGGTCACCTTGGGTCTACAACCAAAACAGACATTAGATCAATTTCATAAGGAACATGTGCTGTAAATATTACATAATGTTTAATATTTAATTAATTGCACTTGCCATTACATCCATTTATAAATAAAATGTATTATTATTATATGTTTAATGTGACTATTGACTCAAAAGTGATGTTTAGTGCGATTTTGTAATTCAGTTATTCTTTTCATATTCTAAAAGCTAGAGTACCGAACCATGACATGCACATTGTTTTTTTACGGTCATCAATACCTTGTGAAACGCCTACTAAAACATTGTTTTGTATAATTAAATAAAAAATATTGACAGCCTCATTTTGTCTGATTTCTATTTTATATCCATCCTCATCCAATTAAACGGTAAATGTGTATAAAGGTAATGCAAATACAAATAAACTAAAAAAATATACAACGCGAACACATTTAGGTCTTAACGTTACACATACAAGCCATAGCATGTTAGCCGTTATCCCCAATGGCTAATTTAGCTCATGTGTCTTACCTGATAGTATTAGTAGATCTGACTTTTAATAAGAATAAAACGGACTGATACAGTCATTGATGTTGTATTTATGTACACCAGCCGCTTTTAAGTCGTATCATTAAAGCTTCATCTGAACGTTCACGTAGACCGCAATGACAACAAATATCTGGATTTACGCTCGGCAATCGACAATCCGGTCTGGTCTTAGATTCGGAAAATGACTGGGTTGGTGAATCGATATATGAGTGATCGATTTGTATGCCAAAAGTACGTAAATTTCAAACCAACCCACCTAAAATATACGGAATGCATCCATGATCAGAAATATAAATAAATCCACTATTTCACACCACTTGTTCTGTGTATTTCATTATTAGCCTACTTAGTTTAAATTTGCACTTTATATTTCTTACGTTAGGCCTGGTTTTCTTTAATGTTTTTAAGTGAAGTAGCCTAGCTTTTTTGTGAGTTTTTATTTTTTTATTTTTTTATGTGTTTGTATGACACTATATACAAATAAAGTATAGACTTATATTCACCTGCTATCTTCTCTGGCTGAGGATAGAGCTTATTATTATTATTTAATGGGCAAGACACAGCCATTACAATATTTGAAGAAATATAAAAAATAAAACAACTTATAAAAATGTAGGCTAAATATATAAACGTGTATTAGTGTTATTATTAGTAGACGTAGTAGCCTACGTAGTATGGCATACGGTTTCCAAACGTAAAAGCAATCAACTAAGTAAAACAGTAGATGTCACCAAAGTCAAGCATCCAAAAATAAGTTGAGAAGCAACTGATACTGACCAGTCACATTGCAGGTGGACTCTAAATTATACTGTCCCATTTGCTGTTTAACTTCACAGTCCGCCCCGTCTCCACGTAGAATACCAGAAAGGAGGAGACCGGTAAGTTGTTGGAGAAATAATCTTGTTTTTAGGTCGGTCTGCTACCTGTTTCCTGTCCTCGTTGCTCTTTACTGCAAAAATGTGCATAATTACTCAGACGGCCCCGAGCGACCCAACCTGCTGTCAAATGAGAACAGCATGCCGCGAGCTAAGTGGCCCTAAGGCTCTCGCGCACTCTCATGGTCGCTCTTATTCCAACAATAGAATCTATTCTCCAGCGAGCAACGAAGAGCATCAAGTTCATCATATTTAAAACCTCCATACAAACAATGCTCTGAATTAGTTTAACCCATTTAAAGCTATTTTCTTACACCCCCTGGCAGACTTGCTTTTCGCGGTCAGTAAACAGATGGCCCCTAGGGTTACAATGATTGTCCGGAACTTAGAGGCCAGTGTCCTGTGTCCAAATATGAGATTTTTTTAGAGATGCATTACTGCTCTATTCTACATTCATCTTCAGGGAATTTTCTTTTGTGGAGTGGCACTATTTTGGAGGCTTTAGTCAAGCTCTGTGATCTAGGGTGGCCAGATAGATTTAGCAGATGAACAAGAAAACTACAGAAGAGAAAACCCCTGATAATCTGTACTTCATATTGACAGCATCACAAGGCCCAACTTTTTATTGAATTGCCAAATATGGCTAGTAAAACATGATTCATATATTTAATTATTAGGCTTCTTATAGGGCCTTAAAACATGTTTAGATACATAGGCCTATACAATAACAGGTTACCGGTATATGATTTACAGAAAAGTGAGTACTGCGGGGAAAAAAGCAACAGCTATGGTTTGGTGTTAGTAAAAAATATAATAATAGTAATATTGTTACATTTTAAAATAAATGTTTTCCCTGTAATGGTAGAGCTGACTTTTCAGCATTAGCCTTTTACTCTAGTTTTCAATGTCACAAGATCCTACTGTTGGGAATAACAGTTCAGGACCCAATACCAGATAATCAATACCAATAACAATATTCAGGAGTGTGATTCATTAATTAAAGATCGAGAAAGGCACACTGTACACACCTGTCTATAAGGTCCCAGTCCCACTTTTAATAGTACATGTCAGAGCACAAACCAAGCCATGAAGTCCAATTGTCTGTAGACCTCCGAGATAGGATTGTGAACTCCGTGTCAATTAAATGCACGTGTTTGTTGTGTCATAACAGACACCTGGCCATACCATAACCACCACCACCACCATGGACCACTCGATCCACAATGTTGACATCAGCAAACTGCTCACCCACACGACTCCATACATGCTGTCTGCCATCTTCCCTGTACAGTGAAAACCGGAATAAATCCATGAAGACTTCCACCTTCGTGTACCATGACCTTTCAGACGTGATTACTTAATCTGGGTCACGCCGCAGAGCAGCGCAAGGTGGGTAATTTAGGTAAAAAAAAGTATATAACAGATCGTTTTGCTATAAGACCATATTCCTTGGCTGGGATCGTGCAGAGCCCTCTGAAGCCCTTCGAAACTGAATTGATTTGGACCTTCCAGGTTTTTGGATTTTGTAGATTGCCATCAAAGTCCAATATGTGGAGAAAATACTGGAATGTTTTCCTCAGAACTGAAGAAAGAAAGACAAAAACACATTGGATGAGATGGGGGGTTAAGTAAAAAATCAGGAAATTTCCATTTTGAAGTGAACTAATCCTTTAAGAAAATGAAAAGACAAACAGTGCTAGTTTTCAAGCTATTTTTTAACCAAACTTTCATAAAGATGATTCTACATTTACATTACATTTACATTTAATCATTTAGCAGACGCTTTTATCCAAAGCGACTTACAAAAAAGGGGAGAGTAATAGAAGCAACGGAACAGACAAGGCCAAAAACCTGTAAGAGCTGTAAGAAATCTCAATTAATTAGCACAATACACAACAATTTTTTTTTTTTAAAGACAGACATCTACAACAAAAACTCACGTCCGCAAAGTGCCGAACACTGGATTTTGATAGCTAAGATAGCTACAACCCATTAGGACTAAGGCTGTTGCCCCAGCTGTTGTCGTTAATGCAGATTCAGTGGCCCAATGGGTTGGTTTTGTATTCTAGCTAAACGCGCAGCAATAGCCATCTACAACAAAAACTCACGTACGCAATATACAGAACACTGGATTCTGATAGTTATGATAACTATGTAACATACCCGCCTGAAGGCACAAATCCGGATGAGAGACGTAGATATGATCCAGGAGTGTGCGCTTTTGGTCGTTGCTGTGGTGATCAGTAAGTGCTATTCTGTATTGGTCAAGTGCAAATGGAAAAGATGTGTCTTAAGATGTTTTTTAAGAATGGCTACAGACTCGGCAGCACGAATTGAGATCGGCAGGTCATTCCACCAGGTAGGAACGGTCCAGGAAAATGTCCGTGAGAGCGATTTCATGCCTCTTTGGGATGGAACCACGAGGCGCCGCTCGCTCGCAGAACGCAAGCTTCTGGAGGGTGTGTAAGTCTGAGCAAGTGAGTTTAGGTATATTGGTGCAGAGCCAGAGGTTGTTTTGTAGGCGAGAACTAGTGCCTTGAATTTGATGCGAGCAGCCATTGGCAACCAGTGCAGTTTGATGAAGAGAGGCGTAACATGCGCTCTCTTCGGCTCATTAAAGACCACTCTCGCCGCTGCATTCTGGATCAGCTGCAAGGGTTTGATAGTGCATGCTGGAAGCCCAGCCAGAAGAGCATTACAATAATCCAGTCTGGAGAGAAAAAGAGCTTGAACCAGGAGTTGTGCAGCCTGTTCTGATAGGAAGGGTCTAATCTTTCTAATGTTGTATAAAGCAAATCTGCAGGACCGGGCTGTTGCAGTAATGTGGTCAGTGAAGTTTAACTGGTCATCAATCACAACTCCAAGGTTCCTGGCTGTCCTTGATGGAGTTATGGTTGATGAACCAAGCTGAATGGAGAAATTTTGATGAAGTGCTGGGTTGGTTGAGAAAACAAGTAATTCTGTCTTTGCAAGATTGAGTTTAAGGTGATGCTCTTTCATCCAGTCAGAAATGTCTGTCAGACAGGCAGCGATACGAACACTGACTGTAGGATCATCTGGTTGAAATGAGAAGTAGAGTTGAGTGTCATCCGCATAGCAGTGATAGGAGAAGCCGTGTTTCTGAATGACAGAACCTAATGATGACATGTAGATGGAGAAGAGAAGTGGTCCAAGGACTGAGCCCTGTGGAACCCCAGTAGCTAGATTATGAGACTTAGACACTTCACCTCTCCATGACACCCTGTAGGACCTACCAGAGAGGTAAGACCTGAACCACTGGAGAGCAGACCCTGAGATCCCCGTCCTCTTAAGTGTTGACAGGAAGATCTGGTGGTTAACTGTGTCAAAAGCAGCAGACAGATCCAGCAGAATGAGCACTGAGGATTTGGAAGCTGCTTTTGCCAGTCTCAGTGCCTCAGTCACCGAGAGCAAGGCAGTCTCAGTCGAATGGCCGCTTTTGAAGCCGGATTGGTTGTTGTCTAGGAGGTTGTCCCGTTCAAGAAACATAGAGAGTTGATTGAACACAACTCGCTCAAGGGTCTTTGCAATGAAAGGCAGAAGGGATACCGGTCGGTAGTTTTCTAAAAGTGCTGGATTCAGAGAGGGTTTCTTAAGCAGTGGGGTTACCCGAGCCTGCTTAAATGCTGTGGGAAAGGTTCCCGTGTGAAGAGAAGTGTTGACAATGTGAGTGAGTGCAGGAGTGATTGAAGAAGAAATAGCCTGAAGGAGGTGAGTGGGAATAGGATCAAGTGGACAGGTAGTAGGGTGATTGGAAAGGATGAGTTTAGAAATATCTGCCTCGGAGAGTGGAGAGAAGGATGGAAGCGTGTTCGTGTTAGTTGTTGAGATGTGCGTGTCAGTTAGTGATGAGGAGAACTGTTTGCTAATGAGAGCTGTTTTGTTGGTGAAAAATGATGCAAAGTCATCAGCTGTAAGAGTTGATGAAGGAGGGGGAGGAGGTGGACAAAGGAGAGAGGAGAATGTTTTAAAGAGCTCAACATGTTATTAAAGATATAACAGAATATGTGAACATGGCCATAAATCCATTCTGTACAATGTATATATACATTATATCTAATTTGCATATTAATTTGTTCTTGGGGCAGCATGTAATGTAAAAATAAGAGTAATAAGGGAGTAGCAGTTTTTCATACGTAGTTTTTCATTGCATAGGAATAATTGATATATAAATCGTTTGTGTCTTCTACAGTGTACATGTATGAAATGTATGCCCTGTTTTGTAATACAAAATCTTATTTTGATTTGAAACACTGAAACGTTTATTGTTTATTTATGACAAACAATTAGAAAATTAGTCAAATTTAAATGATAATTACAAAATATTATTATATTTTCATAAGAGTAGTATGTTTAATCTTTCAGTCATATTTTTAAAGACCAAGGAGACGGAGTATTCATGGTCAAACCTTCAATCTCTGAAAAGCCCTGAATGTCCTCCTTACATATAGATATATATAATATATAATTACACAATTTTATGTATTATTATAACTCAAAAGAGAACGGGGGGGGGGGGGGACCTATAATAATGAATGTGGACCATAATTCCTTTTTATTTGTGCTGCACAAACAAATGTAGATGCTCTTGTGCATCATTAATGAGGGGTTATGTTATCATATAGTGGAAATATCGCCTTACAAAATGCACATTATTTGACTAAAAAAATATGGATGAAACATGCATACAAATGTGCTGTTGTTCTTTGAGATGCTCCCTTTCGTCTGTCTTTTAAAGGCATATCTGATGTAATGCACCATGTATAGCTATCAGCTCTTCTGCATCACTCTGGGAATTTACGTAGTCCACTTATCAAAATCACACAAAATGTTGTCTTGTTCCTGGATGTCCGACATTATTCTCAAGAGAGGTGTCCTCCAGGTGGCACTGATTAAAACACGCGGCCCTTACTGGTCCTCTCTGCTGGAAGACAGGAGCCATCTGGAACTCACAACAGGCGACCAGAGAGAACTGTACACGCCCAAATACATACCACCACTATCTGGGTCACTGGGACTACAACAGTATGTCTCCAAGGTACATTTCACAGGGCACAGGTGAGGAAAAACAGGTGCGTGATCACATACACATGCACACACAACAACGGAAAAACAAAACCCCTGCTACATTAGACTAATATTTTCCCAGAATATTAATGGTTGTCATTGCAAAAATGAATCTCAATTCCAAAATGGATGTCTCCTTTTCCCGAGGCTGTGAAACTGAACATAGCATTCTCCATTACACTCACAGCTATTAGCAGTAATGATAATTGCACCACGTTACTAATTTCAGTCTGTCTTTTTTTCTTTCTCCACAGAAGCTCATAAAAACAGCTCTACACCACGCCCGCTCCTCAAGTTTTTCTCTTCTGATCTCTCTCTCTATCCCCCATCTCTCTTTCAGCTCAGTGAGCTGGGTGAAATATCTTTCTGACTAAATGATTTTTTTGCACTGTGGGAACGTTGCCATGGAGACTGCAGCTCCCCCGACCCCCACCCCTCAGCGTGTGTGTGTCTGTATATTGGGGAATGGGTAGTTGTGCTAACTGGCGTGTCTTCACCTCAGCAGCGTATCCGGCTGTGCGCTTCTCATGCTGCTCTCACCGTGTCTACGTGTTGCAGATGCAGGTCTCGGTGTGGATGTATCCTTTTTCGTTCACCTATGCCATATTCTTCTTACACACGCTGCACGGCCTCCTTGATTATCATAAGTTCAATGCAAGCTCTATCGACAACATTTGTGTCATGTTTATTGTTAAGCTGTAATTTTTTTTATGGTAATTTTAGTGTTGATGTGCTGTCACATTCATTTGGGTGAAATGTCATGGGCAAAAAGATGTCCATTTTCTATTATTAAAAAGTGACAAAAGTTGTAATAGTTTTTTGGGACTAGTATATTGTTACGTATGTCTGAGTGAAACAAGAAAAAATGTGGACAGGACTTGATAGTAGGGTTGTGGTTTGCTATTGAAACCCTTATGACAGCTATTTTGATTAAAGTATACAAAGGCACATGAATACAATTAATAATAATGATGTGCACGGATAAATCATTTATAATAAATACTGCAATATTCAATAAAAAAATACAATAATTGTCCATTTTGATTTTATGGTGACTTAGTGTGGTAGCACAACTCAGCTCACACAGAAGTCACTATCAAACCAAGCAGCATTATACTGGTCAACGTGGAGAATCTGTGTGACCAACTTGAACCTGTGAAATCGGCATAGAGAAATCTTTAACCCTCTTGTGTAATTCGCTATTGAAATGATTAGATTTCACATGCGCAAAATCATATATACGAAGTGCAGCTCACAAAAAAGGTCAGTAGTAACGAACATAATACCACATGTCATTGAGTCTCTCTTATACTGAAGCTGAATAAAGTCATATTCATTTTATTTTATTCCCCAACTATTCTCAATTTTGCTGTTCTTGATCTTTTATCACTCTTGTTTGTCCTTGGGGCATTACATAAACTACTTGGACTGCCCTATAGTGAAAAAGAAATATAACAAAATGTATTTAAAAATACATTTATTTTATGCAAAGTATCCTACAAATACATTTACTGTTTTACATACTTATTATAAATATCCTGCAATTGTTCTGTTGGTAAGCAATACTATATACGTAAATCTGCTAAATTGGAACAACTCATTTTGTACTAAATGCATTTTAGTTATCCAGAAATAGTGCTGAGGTCCAACCTTATATTAAAGGGATAGTTCACCCAAAAATGAAACTTTGATGTTTATCTGCTTTAGAACACAAATGAAGATTTTTTTGACTCCAACCGTTGCTCGTATAATGCATGTCAATGCATAGGTTCTAATTAGAATTATACCCCATTGGCATGCAGAGTTAAAAAAAAATCTTCATTTGTGTTCTACTGAAGAAACAAACACACCTACATCTTGGATGCCCTGGGGGTAAGCAGATAAACATAACATTTTCGTTTTTGGGTGAACAACCCCTTTAAGTATATTTGATTGTGCTAAAATATAACTATTATAAGGTACATTTTATATCTTGCATTTAAAGACTGATCGTATATAGAGATCATCCTATCCTTACTAATAGCGACATTAAAAAACATTTTAGGCCTAAGAAATGTGAAATAAAGAAGTATTCCACAAATACATTTTTGTTATAATCAGTAAGTCTCAGGCGAATCTGTCAGTAAATATGTTAATGGTTTAGTAGAATATAAAATAAGCATATTTAAGATTAGTAAAATATTTAATAAGCATATATAAAATAGTAATACATTTTGATCACTAGTACTAGTGAGTAAGTCATCTCATTGTGTTAAGACTGGTCATAACCTTTTTTTATTTTTGGCTTTGTCAGTAAAATTATTAGGTCAGACTAGCTCTTAAGACACGGTCTTACCATAATGGCTGTGTTTATGTAACAGGCTCCAGGTCTCTTGTTGAAATTTAGCCCCTGCTTTTCTCCATAGCACATTTGCAGTCTTCGACACACATGCGAATTCCCTGCACCTTCCTCTCTCTTCCTGTATCTGTGTGTGTCAGAGAGTGCTGACTCTGGCTCTTCTGCATACAGTAAGGCTCGAATGTGCATTAGTCAGTAGTCAAGATGGAGGCCGATGAATCCGGCAGTAACAAACCATCTATTAAGAATCACACCACATGGGTGCAATTAACACTAGGAAGTTGTGTGATCGGAAAAGCCATAAAGGTAACCTGATGTGAAGAATGAGGCTGAGGCGGAGAAGGGCCAGGTTTGATTTATGGATGTGACATGCATGGTTGTGAGTGTGCTTGCGTGTCTATGGAAATACAGAAAAAAAGAAGCATGTTCATGGATGCACTGCTCCACACTGCGTTTATATAAAGCGGGTCCACAATAAAAAATGTATGACGGTAACTAAATAATTACACACAAGTTAATGCACAGCAGGAGAGGGAAAAGGGTGAGAAACGATGTAAGAGGTAGACAGAAAAGTCAGGATGATTCGCAACCCATTAGATGAACAGCCGTATCACGCAAACACATCGCAATGATTTTTCATACATGTTTTATTTCAGCCATCATCGCTCCAGCCTTAGAATCATCACCTTATCATTCACATAATCATCCTCCTAAACGTTTTTTGGAGATTTTTTGGGGGGGATTTTTATTTTTTTAAATTGTGTTTTTTTTTTTCTTCAGCTGAAATGTTCTCTCGTCCTGACTGCATAATCTGAACATAAGTCTCAGCATAATCTGAACATATAAAAAAGTAAACCTTTTTAAAGAAAACTAAAAAAGCAAACGAACAAACAAAGAAAAATATACCCAGAAACTGTAATACCATTTCAAAGAGGATATACAATATTAACAACATTACTCATCAGTGTTTAGATGATATCGAAACAGGTTGCTAGGTCAACATGTTTGTCATTAGTAGTGTTAGTATCAAGTTCATCGTCAGATTTTTGTGTTGAGCATCACTTATTAAATTATCATTGCATCAAGTTGACATCATTCATGTTAATATAAGCATGCAAACACATTTCCTCAGGATCATTCAGAATTGCACTGACATAGAGAGACAGGAAAGAGAGGAGACGAACAGAGAAAATATGGACTGGGCTGAACTGAAGGGAAAGATATTGTCAAAGTTTGCATTGTGTGGAAGCTGATGAAGGGGTCAGAGGTCACCCCACAGGAATTTTGCCTCCACAGTGTAAGATCTAAGGCAGCAGAAGAGATGGGCCTGGAGACAGGAGCTGGATAGGGTTGAAGACTGCGGGTCGATACCACATCCACGTGTATGACGGAATCAATGGCCTCTTTGAAAACAACAAGAGCTGATATACGATAACGGACTAAGGACTGAGTGCACACCAGCGAGAGCGCTGTGTGTGCGTCCTCAGGCCCGGCGTGTGATTAATAATACAAACAGAGAAAATAATATGAGTTCAGGGGGTTTCAATGGGAAATAATTATTCTGATGTACATTTCAATAACATGAATGCTAGTGATCGGTAATGCAGTATTCCTCAACTGAGGGATGTGTGTGGTAGCATTGGCAGTGGTTGTACTGTGATATTAAAGGAATAGTACACCTAAAATTGAACATTCTGTCAGAAGTTTTCCACTGGCATGTCTGCATGGCTTTCTTTCAACTGCAAAAGATGTATTGAATAAGGTCTCAAATGAAAGCCAATAGAGTTCAAAAACACATTGGACCTTTTTGACTTTCAGCGTTTTTCCAAAATATCTGCTTGTGTGTTCCACTGAGGAAAGTCATGCCGGTTTGGAATGACATGAAGGCGAATAAACAATGACAGAATTTTCCTTTTTGGGTGAATTATCCTTTTAATAGCGGCAGTGACCCTGGATATCAAGGGTGTGAATTTAGCGTCTTGGTCACTGTGTTTCTGACTAGAGAGGCAGCGACCTGACTTAACAAATATAAGAAAGAAAAAAACGTATCTGAAGTCAGTGACCTTAATTTGGAAAATTATATTGTTGCACTAAAACGATAAAAGACGTGTCCCCCTCTTTGTCTCTGTTTACAAGGAATGCTCAGACAGAAAACATAAGTCACATTAGCCAAAAGAGATGAAGAGAACCAGTTTGTTGTTGTTGTTTTTTTCCTTTTTTTCTTTTAAAGACAATGAAAAACTTCCAACATTTTATTCCTCGACAGCTGTTACCAGATTTGTCCCCTCGTACACACAGAGCACATTTACAAAAAAAGAAAAGCACATCCAATACGAGAACACAGATCAGGCTAGGGACGCGTTTCAGTGACGAGCTGGTTAGGGACACAACAGAGACAGGTCACTACCACATTCTACTGAGAACGACCGAAACGCGCGTCTGAGAAATTGACCCTGTCCCTACCAGGTGCAACAGGTCCTACACAAGAAATAGTTCCTCTAAGACACAGGACAGGAGACACTTGATTGTTCAAAACGAGATTTTCTCTGTGCAGGACAAAGGACTGGGTGAGGAAACTGGAGACGTACACGGAGTCACGGTGACATATACCGACACACGGGCATACACGCGCACACACAAACCGACGAGCCAACGCATAACGACACAAAAAAAGCACTCCCACAAACACATAGGATACACGGGAGGAAAAAGAGGATCGATGCGTGCGTCTTTCCGAAGCAGTCCTCTTGGTAGAAGGATGATGGAGAGCGCACACTTCCTCTTTTGAAATTAAAAATGTCTAAGAGAACCCAAAAAAATATCCTGGCATGGTATAAAAATAAAATACTATGGCCAGATCTTTTCCCCTAGGATATGTTTCCAGGAAGTGCACACAAATCCAAGGTCCGTCTCAGTTAGGGTCCTCTGGCTATATTTGAAATCAATGATAGCTCCCTTTGGAAGAGTTCTCAAGGGGATTCAGTCTGCCAGTGTGTCCAGGTCAGGGAAACATATTCTCAAACCATTTCGTTCCGTATCTGGTAGAACAAGAAAAATGGTTGGACACTAGTAAACAAAGGAATAAGGAAACACTGCTTCTCTCAACGAGCTCCAAGCAGAAGGTGATAAAAATGTAAAAGGCAGAGGGACACATTTCAATACTGCACGACATGATTTGGCCAATGTATCCGTCCTTATTTCTCCTTCTCCAAATTGGAACGGTCACAAAGTAGTCCTCCTCTCCAGAGAAACAGGAAACAGTTGCAAGGATTCTGCATTGGCAGAGAAGACCACTCCGAGAACTTGCAGCTCCTTGTCCGACTGAAAACACTTTTTAGAGATTTTCTAAAGCTACACACAGACACCCGTACAAACTCACGTACGCACATGCGCTCACACATACACAGAAACATTCGTGGTCCATAATATATCAGGTCTCTCTCCTGATTATTATTATTATTATTATTAATATTTTTTTAAGTAATTAAAATCTCTTTTTTTGTAGGCTCAGTTTCAATAACTAAATAAAGACAATCTATTTAAAGTGGGAATGTTTGTCATATTTCCCCTGAATAAATCATGAATTATTTTGACTTTAACATCATTCCTGAAGCAAAACCATCCATGCCTGTTGTTTTGTCACGAGTCCATGTGTGTGTATGTGTGTTTTTGTGTGTGTGTGTGTGTGGATGTGGATGTTCCTGTGTGTGTAAGTGAGTCCGGTCTAGTCTAGGTGTTCTTCTATATGTTGTGTTGGGTCTGCAGGGTTGATTTAGAGGAATAGCACTAATGCAAGCACAGTCTCTCTTCTCTGGTTCTTTCTTGATGAAAAATTATTCACAGGTGAAAAAAAAAGAATGTGTTTCTGTTGCTAAAAAGATAATGCTGACCTGAGGATGAGAAAAAGAAACACAGAGAGAAAAAAAACTGTTAAACACAGAAACACAAACAGCAAGTTACATAAACACAAACCGCTCCAGGGAACAGATAGCTGCATTCATAGTGTTTTGGACTGACAACTGCATTTACTACCAGGTGTGACTGTTAAATAGCTAAGAAAAACATTCTGTCAGTATGAACATATCATTTTTAAGCAATTATGTTTAGAAAATGATGAATAAATATTAAAAGATATTGCCTTTCAAATATTCCCTTTCATGCAGTGTGTAATTGAACTGTTTGTGAACATAAATGTTGTGCTAAGTTGAAAGCGCACGATAAATAAAGTTATAGTCTCCCAAAATGGACTCTGGAGCCCTTAAATGAGTAGGCAGCTTTCACTGGTCAAGGACTGGCCAAGAGCCCCAATGTAAAGCAACCAATCAGAGTTAGCTTAGTTCAGCGTCACGTTTAGGGGAGTGGAAATGTAAAGTTGATTTCCCTACAATAAAAGACAGCCGTGTAAAACTCTTGGACATATTTTAAAAAGTCTTCACATACTTTTGACAGACCAGTGTTTAGTTTATCAGTGACCAGTGACAAGCACTCGTTGTCACAGTGGTAAACACAAAGACGGACCATTAAAGAATGTGGCGCACACATTTCCCGAAATCCTGTAGCATTCAAACAATCTGATGACAACTCCCGAAGACTTTCTCAATTTGCGTGCCATATGCTTCAGAAGTTCAGCCAACTGTCCGTAGGCATGACATCTGAGGCAGAGACTATCACAAACGAAGCTCATGTGAAGCTCATATCTTCATCTCAGGTGAGTTACCAGAAACTCACATAAATAGTTGTCCAGAGCGGTTTTATTTACATTGCACGAATTAACCACACACACGCTCTCAAAATTCAGAGTTGAGTCCTGAAACTTTGAGCAGCCATTTTGGTTATAGAATGCAGTTGTTATTAACAAAACTGTGTGAATATAGCCACACTTTAAAAAAAAATCAGGTCTCCAAATGAACATTTTCAAGTGACTGATCACATTTACATTTTTCAGTTGTTTACATGTTTCAGTTGAATTACTGTGAAATAAACTGCATCAATTCACCGAATTTCACTTCGGCCAACTGAAAAATGTTGATGTGATCAGTCACTAGAAAATTTTCAATTGGAGACTTTTCTTTTTTTTTACAGTGCATATGTGGCACCCTAAAACGTATCCGGTTGCTGTATGAACTATAAACATAGCCATTTATGTTTTCTGTTATTACTTCATAAGTTCACCTGAAGTAATCCACACTTTGATGCATTTACCCACACAGATCCCATATGTAAGGAAATACCCTTCTATTTACGGTGTGTATGCTTATGTTCATGTGTGCATATTGATACTCACATCTCTACTCCGAGTGAGGGCTGTCCACCACTATGTGTGGTTTAGGGGAGGCTGTGGCACTCTTTGACACATATGTGTTTATGGATTTCTCCTGGGAGGGTAAAAATCAATGAACTACATTATTATTAAGAAGGTGATTTGATACATTTAATACATTACAAGTTATTCATGATTCATTGCATCTTTTCATTAAGCCACAGTTATAATACATCATATATTATATACTGACCAATTAAACTTAAGAATATAATAAATATCACATATAGAATATCCAATGGAATTTTGATTGTGTTTTAATGAACTAAATGAAGTGTTAATGCATTAAACACCACTGAACTGTATGACTGACCATTGCGGTTTTATGCGGTTATGTTTCCTCACATACAAAATCAGTTTTTCACGTCTCTTTATTTATTTAGTAAGTCTCCATGCAACAGGAAAATTATGTGCAATCAGTCGCAAAAAAACCCTGATCCTGCTGTCGGGATTTAATATGAAATACATTAGCCCTTACATATAACTCTTATTTTATATAATCAGGAGAAAGATAAGTATTATACTGATTAAGATTATAAGGTCTATTATAGGGCATTACGAATGCATTAACATGCATTATGAATACCTTTATTATAATGCATAATATATACAGGCTTAAAGGAAAGAGTACCATGAAAGGTAATTTATTTATTTTACTTCTTTCTTTCTAGATTTTCTTTAAGTCTTATCTAGTTAAAGCAACATTTTAGTAGTTTATTTTATACCAATACTCAAGAAAATTTGATTGCACAATTTCAATATCACAACACTATTCAAACTTTCTTTTTTCAAGAAATAGAAGTACTATATTCACTACTTAAATTATAAACAAAGCAAATGTAGCCTTTACGCATTTTTCTATCAAGTAACCCTTACTTTAAGTAAGAGTGGTCTGCTCTTTCTCAACATAATAGACAGC
Organism: Pseudorasbora parva; assembly: GCF_024679245.1. Classification (NCBI taxonomy): domain Eukaryota; kingdom Metazoa; phylum Chordata; class Actinopteri; order Cypriniformes; family Gobionidae; genus Pseudorasbora; species Pseudorasbora parva. The sequence goes on from NC_090173.1 coordinate 31,099,070, forward strand.
AGCAGCTCTATTATACAGCATTTACACTGTAAGGTCTAATGCACACATCCACCTTTTTGTGTTCCATCTGTTTACATTCACTTAAAACATAACTGCCTGTGTTTACATTAATATCTCAACCAGACGGGCATTTTATCAAAAAATAAGCATTTGACCACAGAGTGCAAGCACTATTTACAAGACACGCACGCAAATAAAACCCTAAGTACTGCTACTTTTGACAACCCTAGTCTTGTTTTAGACATCTGAACCTGCTCGAATGGTGTACGATCATAAGGACGAACAGGTATCAGGTGCAAAAAAGAAGGACGTGGCGTCCATAGAGGGCACAGCAATACACAGCAATGCAGAGCACATTGATTGATTTTCACATGCTCCCTCTCACTCACACACTCACACACACACACACTCCATGCGGTCACGCTGTCTACCTCCACCAGCTGGTGCCAGTGTTCAATAGGCTTGCGGGGATTCGCCAGCATGGCTGTCCAGTGCTCCCTTCCCGGCCCATCAGCATCACTGCCCACACGGCACATCCCAATTACCTCATTATGACCGATACTGAGATACGAAGAGAGAAAGAGAGAGTGGGAGAGAGGCATTGAATTAATGCAGTTAGGCTAAGAAATAAAGGAGAACCACAGCATCCATTACAACGAATGGAGGAGAGAGAGAGAGAGAGAGAGAGAGAGAGAGAGAGAGAGAGAGAGAGAGAGAGAGAGAGAGAGAGAGAGAGAGAGAGAGAGAGAGAGAGAGGGAGAGAGCACAGAGTAATGAAATATAAAATCAGGCCTAATCAACATCATATAATTATAAAGATACAGAAAGGACCTTTGTGTCGTATACACTCTTAAAGATAAAGGTGTTTTCCATAGAAGAAAAATATTGGTTCCCTAGAGAACCTTCCAGAGACTTTGCATTTCCATTTCCATTTTTTCTATATAATAATCTAAAGACCATTTTTCCACTATAAAGAACCTTTTGTGGAATGGAATTGTTTATTGATATGAACAGTTCTTCACGGGACCTTAGATGCTTTATTAGACCGAAAAACCTTTATTTTTAAGAGCGTAGCAACCCTCCCATTAAGACACACACACACACACACTCACTGAGAGAGTTTCCACATGCAATCCTTTAATTACGCAGTCACAGACAGACAGACAGAGAGAGAGAGAGAGAGAGAGAGAGAGAGAGAGAGAGAGAGAGAGAGAGAGAGAGAGAGAGAGAGAGAGAGAGAGAGAGAGAGAGAGAGAGAGAGAGAGAGAGAGAGAGAGAGAGAGAGATCACATAATTACACAGATAAACAGAGAACAGAAGGGGAGAGAGACAGAGGTACATTCCAATTACTGAATTACAGAGATAAACAAAACGAGGCGGGAGCACAGGGAACGGACTGAATAATTTGAGTGAAAATTTGTCACAGAGGACAGATGGGTATTCGATTATGATAGGTCTACTGATCACCTAAATAAAGAAAACTAAAGAGAGAAGATGAGAAAACAGAGTGCTGTCATAATCACTTAATTACTCGAAAAGTGAGTATGAAAAGCTTCTTGAGAGAAGGTGGAATAACAGGCAGGTCTAATCAGTGGAACTTAAATAAATCATTCCTCTTGCATTTACTGTTGATAAGAGACAAAGTAGACCAAATGAATTATATGAATGCATAATGTTTACGGCAAAGCTAGTGTAAAATATATATTTTAAAAAAGAGTTGGTTGGGAAAAAAAATTATGTAATAGGCCTGGATTTTTACAATATGATGCTGTATAACTAGCTATTTTGTGAAAATAACTACCCTATTGTAATATTGATGAAATATACTTAACAGTAATTTCACAAGAAATATGAGTCCCTGCATCTGTTTTTATTCATACATTTATTATTTTATATTCAAATTTGGGGGTCTGGGATATGTTTTCATGTTTTTAAAATATGTCTATATGTCTATAAATATGTTTGTAAATAAAAGTCTCTTACTCTTCACCTCGGCTGCATTATATGCTGTAATACTGTTAAAAACAAAAACAATCCTATTTCAAATAACTGATTTCTAACTGACTTTAATATATTTTAAAATGTAATTTATTCCTATGATGGCAAAGCTGAATTACTCCAGTCTTCATGGTCACATGAGCCTTCAGAAATCCTTTAAATATGCTGATTTCGTGCTTATAAGAAATCAGCATTTCTTATTATTATCAGTGTTGCTGTCCTGCTTAATATTTTTGTTGAAACCGTAATTTGTTATTTTTAAGGATACGTTAATGAATTGAAAATTCATAAGAACAGCATATATTTAAAATAATAATGAAATGAACATTCATTATATAATAAAATGTTAAAATAAACTTTTGTAACATTATAAATGTATTTACTGTTACTTTTCGCTGAACAAAAGTACTAATTTCTTTAGTAAATGATTTGTTCTGATGGAAAAATAGTGTCACCTTTTCACAAGTTCACCTGAGCTCTTGAGTCTATTTTTTAAATGAAATATTAAGTTAAATTCTGCTGTGCACTATGCTTACACGCAGTTATATTACTTACTTAGATTTTAGTATAAATTTATTGGTCTAATCAATGTAATGCAATCACCCTAATTCAGATCTTAATTTTGTGCCAGATAAAATAACCCGATAACAAAATAACAAAAAAGTTGGGACACTGTACAAATTGTGAAAAAAACAGCATGCAATCAAATGTTTAAACTGAAAATTATAATTTTAAAGGGGAAAATAAATACTGCAAATGTCTGGGTACTGAGGAAAGAAGTTGCTTAAGTTTAGGAATAGGAATGTTGTCCCATTCTTGTCTAAAACAGGTTTTTTAGTAGCTCAACTGTCTTAGGTCTTCTTTGTCAAATCTTCTCTTTATGATGCACCAAATGTTTTCTATCGGTGAAAGATCTGGACTGCAGGCTGGCCATTTCAGTAACCGGATCCTCCTACGCAGCAATGATGTTGTAATTGATGCAGTATGTGGTCTGGCATTGTCATGTTGGAAAATGCAAGATCTTCCCTGAAAGAGACGACATCTGGATGGGAGCATATGTTGTTCTAGAACTTGGATATACCTTCAGCATTGATGGTTCCAGATGTGTAAGCTGCCCATGCCACACACACTCATAAGTGGTAACAACTTAGGTTGTCCTTGTCCTCTTTAGTCTGGATGACATGGTGTCCCAGTTTTTCAAAAAGAACTTCAAATTTTGATTCAGCTGAGCACAGAACAGTTTTCCACTTTGCCACAGTCCATTTTAAATGAGCCTTGGCCCAGAGAAAACGCCTGCGCTTCTGGATCATGTGTAGATATGGCTTCTTTTTTGACCTATATAGTTTTAGCCTGCAAAGACAAATGGCACTGTGGATTGTGTTCACCGACAATGTTTTCTGGAAGTATTCCTGAGCCCATGTTGTGATTTCCATTACAGTAGCCTTCCTGTATGTGATGCAGTAACATCTAAGAGCCTGAAGATCACGGGCATCCAGTATGGTTTACCGGCCTTGACCCTTACACACAGAGATTGTTCCAGATTCTCTGAATCTTTGGATGATATTATGAACTGTAGATGATGATAACTTCAAACTCTTTGCAATTTTTCTCTGAGAAACTTCTTTCTGATATTGCTCCACTATTTTTCGCGGCAGCATCGAGGGAATTGGTGATCCTCTGCCCATCTTGACTTCTGAGAGACACTGTCACTCTGAGAGGCTCTTTTTATACCCAATCATGTTTCCAATTGACCTAATAAGCTGCAAATTGGTCCTCCAGCTGTTCCTTATATGTACATTTAACTTTTCTGGCCTCTTATTGCTACCTGTCCCAACTATTTTGGAATGTGTAGCTCTCATGAAATACAAAATGAGCCAATATTTGGCAAGACATTTCAAAATGTCTCACTATTAACATTTGATATGTTATCTATAATCTATTGTGAATAAAATATAAATTTATGACATTTTTGTAAATTATTGCATTCCTTTTTTATTCACAATTTGTACAGTGTCCCAACTTTTTTGGAATCGGGTTTGTACAACTGAATTGAATTCAGCCCCTTAAATTGCTTCACTGTGGCTTGTAGTATTGTAGGATTGTAGTGTAGATGAGGTGTTGAAGATAAAATGGTATCTTGACTGTAGTTTAACTACTTTAAATTATTAGTAATTTGTAGCTTCATAACACTGAGAGTAAATCAAGTCATACTCAAAGAATCTGGTGTCAGCAGGGTTTATGAGCTGCCTTTATTTTCATAACAATAACGCCAAAATAGTCAATCATGATTTTGTGAAGACATTAAACAAAGTCTTTGTGTTGGAAAGATCCAGAAATCAAGTAATGCTGGTTTAAATACAAAAAGCCTACAAAAATGTTTTTTTCATTGATTTTTTAGCATGCCATATATATGTAAGCAATGATTATTATCCAGCAGATAGCGCTTCTGAATTGAGCGTTTAGCACAGATGGCATGCAGCAATGCTAAGAGCAATTCATCAGGCGTTATCTGTGGCTCACAGATGAGCTGCTTCATTAGAAGGGGCTGGTGGTGTGCCGCGTGCCATTGGGGAGAGATGGAATCATGGAGAGAGCATTGACAAACACATTTGAGGAACTCGGATTTGGATTTCCTCAGCACTGAAAGCGATTCTTAAAATAGAATTTGATGAACGATTTGTATGCACCTGATTTTCACAAGGCATATTTTATTCCACAAAAGCACACACAATATGGGCATATAAGTAGGATTAGATGGCACTACAGACCTAGCAGTAAGTATACTACCTTTTTGAAAGGTGAAAAACATAATAACAGAATAATGTAAAAGCTAGACATAAATGCCACTCTGAAGGTCTATCATAATACTGAAATGCTGCAAGAAGAGCCAAACTCACACACACACACACACACACACACACACACACACGCAAACCCACTAGACAAGACACACGGACAGTGTCTCACCACCAGACATTACTTCCATTAGTATTAGGCCATCATGTGTATTCATGAGGTGTCTGTCTTTATGCAAAACAGTGCAGATGTCCACCAGGAACAGTCTAACACACAGGGGCATAAGGCCCTAAATTCGGAGGAGCACAGATACATACAAATATGTGCAACAGGAATTCTAATTCACCAATTAAACAACAAACTATCTTATCAGTATCAGCCAAATGCATGCAAATATAATTTATTCAGTTATCACCTCAAACAAAGTACTGTTGTAAAATGCACTGCGGATTACAAATGTGTAATTACATTACTTAATTCATCTAATTAATTATGGTTTAATTAAAGGCACACTATGTAACTTTTCTTTAGTCATTACATAAACAGTCCTTCTTCTAAAACATGTTTTTGTCTTAACTTGATTTACTATGCTAAGCCTGTTATAAGTGTTTATACACCATGTTGCTGAAAGTTGTGGAACGCCTGCCTTTACATGCACATGAACTTTAATGACATCCTATTCTTAATCCGTAGGGTTTACTAGTATGGAGTTGGCTCCACCCTTTACAGCTATAACAGCTTCAACTATTCTGGGAAGGCATTCCATAAGGTTTAGGAGTGTGTTTATGGGAATATTTGACCATTCTTCTAGAATATACATATATATATATATATATATATATATATATATATATATATATATATATATATATATATATATATATATATATATACACATATATTCTATATACAGAATTTCTTGATGAATAGAAAGTTCAAAGGCAGCAGTTATTTTTAAATATAATTACAATTATGGCCTATTAAAAATGGCTTTACTGTCACTTTGGTCAGTTAAATGCATTCTTTAAAAAAATATATATTCTTAATAACGGCAACATATATTGCACTAAAAGAAATATAAATATTTGCACATTGACTCTGTAGGAAGCACTGTGTAGATCTAATTTAGAGTTCCCTCAGACCTCTTATAAATGCTTCATCCAGTCGATGAATGAAAAATCCATGTGTCCCTGAATGAATTGTAATGCAAGGGCAGTAAGTATGCCTAAAGTTACAAGTGGGCACTTCCTGTCAAGCCTCATATCACAGCACGGAGCTTGACATGTTGCAGCATGTGTCTCAGATCCCATCACAGCATGAAAAAGGCAGTCATGATCTTACCAGTCATAGTCCATGACAGCAATGATGAGCGACACATTCTCGATGTTCTCGTTGGGGATATCAAAGACCAGAGCCTCATTATACGTGGGATTGAGAGTATTCTTCTTTATGGATGTCTTCCTCTTTTTCAGCCTGCGACCTTCACAAACCAGAGATGCCTTTACGTATGGATCTAAGAGAGAACAAGAACACAAGGAGAGAAAATTTGACAACAGCAGCAAATAATGTTTCGACAACAAAGAATGCTAATAATAGCATCAATTATTATTGTGCTAGCAATAACGATACATTAGCATTGGCGTAATGATGCCTGTACCAAATGTTACTTTTTAATAATGCACCGTGATCATGTCCTATGAGAGAAATCTTTATTACATTACTTTAAGCCTTGCTGTGATAATTAAATTAGCTAACACTAATTACAGATGTCTCTTTTCCTTATGACTGTGATGTTGATGCCTTTATGAGGAGATTTTGAGTCAACTTTTTAGAGGTGTTATTTGATATTCACAACTTTCAGAACTGATGTTTTTATGACCTTTAATGTTATTTCATTATTCACTTGCTGGACGTGTTACATCAAGGTTATTAATGAGCAGCGTTTTAATCACGTCTCAATGTTAACAATGTCTAGGCACTAATGAGGTATCACTGTTAATTATGAGGGAATTAGAGGAATGGCTTGGGACAATGAACGTTCCAGGCACCTGAGAAGCCAGTGAGATCCATAGCTTTCAGATTGGTGGCCTTAATGATAGTGACGGTCAGTCGGCCAGCTGTTGGCAGGTAACACAGTGAGAAGTTCAGCTCGCCCAGGTCAGCTTTCTCCTGCAGACATAAGGAACAAACATATGGAAAGGTCCAAAGTTCACTTTGAAGTTGCTGAGAGTAATGCAAATGCTGAAAGTAAAGGCAATAATGAAATTCATGGAAACCTTTTAATGGTTACACTGTCTTCCTTGAAACGTTTCAATAATTAATTTGTCCCTAGAACCGAAAGGATAGACTAAAGGAATGTCTGTGGTTTTTAATACTAAATCAAACATTTGTAAAGGATTTCTCTAGGTTAAACTCAAATGAAGCTCTATCATTTCAACTTGAATTTGATGAATTTGAAATGAATGCAAATAAGATGAAAGTCGTGTATATTCACATTTATACAAATAATTTGTACAAATAAGATGAAAAGATGTTTTGAACGTTAAAGGTGTCATGAACTGTTTTTTAAAAAATTGTATACTGTTGTTTGAGGTCAACTAATGACGTTCTTGTGGTTTTTACATTCAAAAACATAACTATAAGTAAGAGGCTATTTTCTACACTGGTTTTGAGGCTGTCTTCTGAACGCTGGGTTTTGATGGGCGTGATGCAATGAAGACTTGGAAGTAAACGCCCACGGCTAGGATTGGATAAGATTTGCATATTTAATGAGCTATAACTCCGCTGTCATATCTAGCCTCTGTCAGTTCACATGAGGGAGAGATTATTTTGAAAGCGGCAACTGCAATGATTCTCTCGACCACAGGGCTCATAAACGTCTTCATCAAGCAAACACAATGATTTATTTCTCATCAACTCGCGATTGATTGGAATATTTCTGTGTTACATGGCCTGCAGGATTGGTTGATATAAGCGCGAACCGCGCATACACACACACACACACACACACACACACACACACACACACACACACACACACACACACACACACACACGTGCGCAACCAGATCAAGAAAGAATTTCTGCCGACGGCCGTACGTTTTGGTAGATCTGGATATAAAATTACTATCACTACATATAAAAAAAGACGTTTTACTCACATAAGTTTGTTGCACCATTCCTGTCGGATCCAATATAGAATGCACAACATTGTGTCTGCAAATCCAGCACCTGAGACTTTTTTACAAAAGATTCCTCAGTGAAATGAAGTATCACACATTCCTAATGTTAGGATCCGAAAGGAAGCTTTTGCAGCGAATTTGTTCTTCCACAATATCTTGCTATCTTCTTCCACATGTTTATTGCTGCTGGCTAGTGATCCGAACAGCTCCATGAGTCGGTGGGCAGGGCTACTTAATTAAACGTTCTGTAGAGGCGTGTTTGAAGGATGAAGCACACCATCGTTTTCTGGGCCTGGTGTCTATAAAAGCTTTTCTTTGACTAAAAAGGAAGTTTTCAGCTCTGAAACTTACTGGATATTCTTATATCACTGCGAGAAAGCCTGAACTCCACCCCTTGAGCGATACTCAAGATTCACAGAGCAGTTGTGCGTGGCCATGCAGAATCAGCAGTTTAGTGACCATCCGGCAGTTATGCGCAGCCATGGAGAATCGGCAGTTTAGTGACCAGTTTAGAATTGGCAGTTTAGTTTATTCAACTTTGTATATGTTTTTCCAGTGCATAAATGATTACGGGTGAGTAGGCATGTGCCGATATCAATTTTTCATGTTACGATTAATTGCGAAGCTTTTATCACGGTATTGAAATAAGTTGCAAAAAAAGTGTTGTCATAGCATAACAGCTTTAAGAACTGTTTTTGTAATAACAAAAATAACTGAATGTTTAAATACAAAAATACAATGCACCAAAAATATATACAGCTCTGGAAAAACTTAAGAAAAATCAATGTTAAGTGGTCTCTTAATTTTTTCCATAGCTGTAAAAGTACAATTTTTAAATAGATTAAACAGATAGAAGTGCAAAAGAATTAGGCTACAAAGAACAACAGGTAACAAATTAATATAAGGTCTCATTATTTAATGCATTAACTAAGATTTAGCAATAGCTACATTTGTTACAGAAAGTATAATGTTTTTGGTAATGTTAGTTAAGAAATACTGATCATTGTTAGTTTTATCTTAGGTCCATTAATTATTAAACATTATTAAACAGTAACTAAGAAATTAACATTACTTAGAATAATTAATTCTTTATAAGTATTTTTCATTGTCAGTTTGGTAATAATACATTAACATGTTAACTAATGAAGTTGTATGTCTTTTGGACAAATAATCTAAAAAATTCTAATCATTAGGGCATGGTGTAGTCCAGATTTAAACATAATGTTTAAGTTTGAAAATAAATAGCCTATTAAGTCTTTAAGTATTAAGTATTCGGTGCTGAGTCTGTGATGAACAACAAAGATTTTGAGATTACAAAAACGAATGGCTGTTTTAAAACCGTCTTCACTAGTGTGGTTCCTTTTGTTCCCTTTCGAGAATGGTCTCTCGATATGGCGTCAGAAGCTGACACTTGGGGACTCCCTTCCTTCCTACATTACTGAAATCTCACTGGCCAATGCCAGTCAAGACGGCGAAAGGGGGCGGAGCCCAACCGCTATATAATGTACCGTCTTGGCGGCATTTGCTCAGAATCTTCCTCTTTCACACTACTGAAGACAGCTGTGGAGAAGACGCGAGAAGACGGATTTCCCTCTTGGTGTACTGGGTTCGGGGCCTATCGAGGCTCCGGACACCCACGAATTCTGCATCCTATGCCTTGGTCCTGCCCATGCGGAGGCGGCACTTGCCGGGTCGAGCTGCTCGCACTGAGAATTTTACAGTGCAAGAGCGACCACATGGATAGGGTCCTTGACTCACCCCACCGTTCTCCGGTGTATTTCGCTAAAGAAAGTCTCTGCCCCACCCCTGGTGCTTCAGAGATAGTTTCATTTGGCGTAGCGGAGGGTGATGAAGGTGGGCACTTCCCTGCCATCGAAGCCCTGCCGTCTGACAGCGCACATTGCCGATAAGGCTTACGTCGCCTCGGGCGAGGCGATCTCTGCACTCCTCACTATCGCGGTGCTCCAAGTGTTTCAAGCTCAGCTCCTCAAATCACTGTATGAGGGGCAGGCGGAGTCTAACGCGTTCAAAGATCTACAAGGTTATTCGCCCCCTGCGCCAATGGCGTGGTTAAGTCGATAGTGTCAGAACACAACAAACCAGTGCTGATACAAGTGGTTCTCAATCTCCTCGTGAAGCACCCGATAGAAGTGGTTCTGCCTGGCGAGAGAGAGAGCAGATTTTACAGTTGTTACTTTGTCGTTCCAAAGAAAGGTGGTGGCCTCCGCCGATTTTGGACCTGAGACCCATCAAACAGGGTGCTATACAAACATGCTCTCAAAATGACAACACTGAAGCAGATCCTCGCCCAGGTTTGGCCCTGGGACTGGTTTATTTCAGTGGACCTAGAGGACACCTATTTCCACATTAAGATAGCCCCGCGACACAAACGCTTTCTGAGATTTGTGTTCGAAGGCACAGCCTATCAATTCACGGTAATGCCATTCGGGTTAGCCCTGGCCCCCCGCACGTTTTCAAAATGTGTGGACACACCGTTTTCCCCCCTGAGAGCAAGCGGGATGCGTATACTCAATTATTTAGATGATTGGCTAGTTTTGGTCTGTTCAAAGGATGTGCTCAACAGCCACAAAAATGTTCTGCTTCGTCACTTGGAGAGCTTGGGCCTCTGCGTGAACATGAAAAAGAGTGTGTTATTCCCCAGTCAATCGATCACGTATCTCGGGGTGGAACTGAACTCGGTCACAATGGAAGCGCGCCTCGGTCAAGAGTGCGTCCTGGGTCTAATGTCTGCTCTGAACGCATTCAGTCTGGGCCGTTCCGTGGCACTGAAGGAGTATCAAGAGGCTTTTGGGACAGATGGCGGCGGCCGCCACGGTCTGTCACCACAGTCTGTCACCACAGTCTGTCACCACAGTCTGTCACCACAGTCTGCTTTTCATGCAGCCTTTTCAATTGTGGCTAAAAAGCGAGTACCAAGAAGAGCGTGGAAAATGGGCAGTGGTCCCGCGCAAATGCTCGACTGCGCTGAGACCGTGGCGGAATCCGGACCTGTACCTACGCGGCGTCCAGCTAGGAGCGGTGACGCGGCGGAAAGTGGTCACGACGGACACGTCAACGACGGGCTGGGGAGCCCATTGCGACGGCGTGCCAGCGTCGGGCTTCTGGACAGAGACGGAGAAAACTTGGCACATAAATCTCCTGGAATTGAGAGCGGTCCTATTGGCTCTCCAAAGTTTTCTCACGCTAGTCCAAGGGCACCATGTACTGATTCGTACAGACAACACATCGGTAGTGTCGTACATAAACGCCAAGGTGGGGTACACTCGAAAGCCCTGTACGAACAGGCGGTTCACCTTTTGCTGTGGACCAGGAGAACTGTTCCGTGTCGGATATTCTGAATTTTCTACAGCAGCGGATGGACGGCGGCAGTATGCCTTCCATTCTTAAAGTTTATGTTGCTGCTATCTCAGCCTGTCACGTTACTATCGACGGATGCTCGCTTGGTAGGAACGGCCTGGTTGCAAAATTTTTGAGAGGCGCGAGACGGTTGAGACCTTCTCGTCCCCCAACGGTACCATTGTGGGACTTGGCCTTAACCCTCGGGGCTCTAGCGCACCCCTCTGAGGCGATTGCTTTGGCTTATTCCAGCAAAGGAATGGAGTGCCCTATTGGTATTAGAGCACATTCAACGAGGGCAATTGCCTCTTCATGGGCATGGTCTAAAGGCGTCCCAATCAACGACATTTGTATGGCAGCTGGGTGGTCTTCACAGAAAACCTTCGCCAGATTCTACAATTTGGACGTGTGCTCAGTAGCCTCTCAAATCCTGGCGGTAGGTCTGAGCCCTACTCTGCCTTCGGCTTCTAACCGCTAGACATGCGGGAGGTTTCGACCAGGTTTTAAAGTTGGAATTCGGGGGGCAGAGCCTACGCCGCATTCATACTATGGGTACCACGCGCTGTGGTGATATTTCAACAAGGTACGAGCCGGTAGCCCGCCTCTAGCCCGCCTTGTTATTTACACAAGGACTCTTATTTTTAGGACTCCTCACATATGCCATGATATCGCTCGCGGCGGCCAGTCGCCATGTATATGGTGTTATTGTGCCCGGCAGAGCCGCTCACATAAGTCATTCCCCATTATATTACTCTCACACAAGGAAACAGGTAACATGTCATAACCACATATATCAGTCACATGCTCGGTTGGGGTTCGTTCTATGTTGTTATACTGTTCATAGCTCCACTGTTGCCAAGCTTCTCTTTACTGTTCGCATGGCGTTGTTCTATACTGTCCCCAAGCGTCAGCTTCTGACGCCATGTCGAGAGACGGGAACGAGACATAGCGTAAGCCAGTGAGCTCACAGTTCAGATCTGCTGTACTCTTGTCAGTCGGAAGAGACTGAGCAAATGCCGCCAAGACGGTACATTATATAGCGGTTGGGCTCCGCCCCCTTTTGCCGTCTTGACTGGCATTGGCCAGTGAGAGTTGCAACTTCACTGGCGTTGTGCAATAATATTTCAGTAATGTAGGAAGGAAGGGAGTCCCCAAGCGTCACCTTTTGACGCCATGTTGAGAGACCCTCTCTGGGAACCGAGGTTACGACAGTAACCGGAGACGTTTGCGGGGTTTGCGGGGTAACAGCTGCATTTTGCAGTTCATCAGCACCCTCTGCTGTCACTGAGCGGCACTTCATTCAGCCTGTCTCCTTCACCCATTCAGTCATGTGCAAACGCACGTTGGGCTTGATGGGCAAAGTATTCTTGAGTGCATTATAAAAAATGTAATAATTGTTAATAAATTATTATTTACGATATTTTAAAGTGCCCACGATAACAATATTGTGCATATTCATTATCGTGATATATCGCATTACCGAAAATCGGCACATGCCTTTGTAATTTGTAATATTTATTATCATTCTGAATGTACAGATTTGATCCTGAAAGTAACGCATTTTAAACTGCGTCACAAAGCGAAACTAAAAAGTTTTCATATCGGACTTTGAGCTCTAAAAGAATTGTATTTCTATTAGAATATAAATATTATAGCCACTTACTAGTTGCAGATCACCTGAGTAGTTGAAGATTGTTTGAAAAGTATACACAATGATTGTGCAATATGCGAGTCATTGTTTACATAATTATTTATTAACATAATCCGTACGCAGCTAACCCATGTATGTTCATTTCTATATTATTTAATAACTGAATGTTTGTAGCATTTGTTGATATACTTATAGCTGTTTTATTTGTTTTCTTCTGTTTATTATAGACCACATTTGTGTGAAGTAACATATACAACCCTCTGTTGATTAAACAAGTTAACCTGGGATTCTCTCTCATGTTTCTCTTACCAAAAACACACACATCCATCTTTCTTGCAATACACAGGAACCCTCTGAGCGTCCCATACGCTCGTATAATTACCATGACCTTTTATATATATACAAAAGCTCAAGGGAAAGTTGATTTCTCAATTCATCACCCCTTTAAATTCCTCAACTTTGCTAAGTAAATGTTTTTTTTTTTTTTTATCTTCCTCACCCCAATCCTTTGAATGGTGGTGTAAGTGCACTACTGTACACACAGTTTTGTTTGTTTTTCCAAAATTATTTTCTGTATTTCACAGCTTTATTACACTGCAAAATAAGCACTACACTGTTCCTGGTTTTACAAAGAATACCATGTTTAATTCAGATTGAAAATGTATCTACATTTAACCTGTTATCACTTGCATGTGTTTAAAGAATGTCTGACAGATACTCCTAGCTAAAGCATAGTGTTGAGATGCTAGAATGCAAGGTTTGTATACTCTTTTTTGAGACTTTCATCTTTCTCTTAAGTTCTTGTTCTGCCAGACAGAATTAATCATCAGCTATGATGAAAAAAAAAAAAAAACAAGGGCAGCAGAGGTAAACAAAAAGAGCCGCAATATTTCATCAAATATGTCAAGTGTCTAAGGTACATCTCTCCAAGTACTATAGAAGCTGCCAGTTTCGGGTCTGTAAACATGATGTGAATGCTACGTGATGTGAGACTTTTCTGCTACACACCAGCACCTTGAAAAAATTTATTTATACCTCAAGTCTCTTTTTTTTACAAGCTGAGTAGGTAAATCTGTTAATGCCACCTGAGTGGCCGATTGGCTGAACCCTGCGCGTAAACATTTCATTTACATCTATTTAAATGTCAGACAAACAATTGCCAGGAACACACTCAAATCCAGCATGCATCACTGAACCATTTTCAAATTTATCTTGTCAGACAAAGTAGATGGTGCCAAATTTATCTTCTTTCCTTTATTTGACCTAGTCATACTGTGGAAAATGTCATCTTCCTTGTTTACATATACACTACAGTTTGTGTTCGATTTGATTAATTCCCTCTGTTCTCCAAAGGTACAAACAACTCTTAAAATAACAATATTCTAAGATCATGATGAAAATGTTTCTAAAAACCACTCTATTAAGATGCTGTGGCAATTTCAGAAGTGTTCTTTACAAAAACTCCTTTGCACAGCTGACCTTCACTAATTTCATGTAATTTTCTCTGGAAGGACAAGCACATGAATCACTACATCTCCTCACACCTCTGCTACCAACATCCTCAAGGACACATCATCATCATCATCATCATCGACTTAGCATGTAATCATGAATGATTTTAAATTGTGAAAAAACGTCTCATGAATATAAACAAGCTTTTCAACTCTGCTTAAGAGAGATACACAAATCCATGAAAGATGCCAAAATTATCATAAAATCTGACCTGGCTAAGTTTACTAAAAAGGAAACCAAGCATAAGTGAAACTGTTTAACAGACAAGTTTTTCAGGACAAACATGCCTCCTTTCTATTTATATTACAGTGTAAACATGGTAACATGCAATTGTTATCTTTAAGAGCTATTTCTACCTGATTTATTCATTAAAGGGGTCACTAGATGCCGATTTTCCACAAGTTGGTATGATTCTTTAGGGTGTTCATGTAAATTCTGTAACATACTTTGATTAAAATTCCTCAACGTTTGTGCGAACATCACCATGTTTGACTCCTCAAAAACAGCTCTGCTCACAGCAACCCATTTCGCTACTGTTCACCCCACCCCTCTCTTCCATGAAGAGAGAAGTGCTGCCTTGGCGGACAGTGGACCAGTCCCTAATGGCACCCTAAACCATCACTGTCTTCCTCTGAGTCCGCACTTTCCCGACGTAATGCCTCTTTGACTGCCGAGAAGAAATCTGCTGCATAACCCTCACCAGTGCGGACTCGGCAGAAGTGCGCATCGAGGGCACATATTGACCTCAAAGGGGGTGCTCGCGAGCACCCTTCTGAGACCTAAAATGACAAATGGGACACCCTGCTGTCTCGTGGACTTAACGGACACGGGCACACAGCGGCCATTGTAAGTCCACAAGACCAAAAGTGCACATGAAGTGTGCCATTTGGGACAGGGCCAGTGAACAACTGGCTGAACTATGCTAATATGGCAGAACTGGCAAATATATGCTGGGACAGTGCATCTGCGGTTATGGGCAGAGCATGAGCAATCGGCTTAAAAAAAAAGGAGTGAATGAATTTGTATCATTGTAGGGTGTTTGTGTCCACACTGCAAAGACACATTTATATGCAAACCACCATATAAAAGTGAATTTTGCATCCAATAACTCCTTTAAAAAATTAGGTTTGTTGATATAAATTAATTTAATTAGGTTGATTCAGCTTAAATAAATAACAATACTACTAACTTAAGTAAAAACAGTTCATTTAGAATAAAGATTGAATAAATTCACAAAACTCATATGCAGGGATAGTAGATTTGAATAAAAATAGATGTATATATTTTAGAAGTGTTGTGTAGTCAAGCACACTTCCAGAATTTCTGTTCGTTGCAAAGTGCTTTCACATATTGAGCTGTGGTGCTCATAGGAGATCCAAAATCTGGCCCAGGTCATCCTGTTTCACTCTCTCTCTTTGACTTCCTGTCTCCCTGCCACCGCGTATGGCAATTCATATGATAAAAATCTGATTGTTGTCTATCATGGCTATTCAACTCAGGTCCTGGATGTCCACTTCCTGCAGCGTTTAGCTCCAACAAAAATCAAAACCCAAACTTGTATGACTTTCTTTCCTCTGTTGAACATAAAAGATTATTAAGTTTAATAGCCCTGCCGTAGAGTTTCAGTATAGTACGCCAGATCATGATATTCAAACTCTGGTAGTTGTAGTCTTCTGCATCCGCCACAACCTAGCACTCAGAACCACTACCTCTTTTTTGGTGCGTTTGTGGCGTTAACTAACTGGCATAAATCTTTTAGCAAATCGAGTGCTAGAACAACACAGACAGCATGTGCAAATTCTTAATGCTATCAATCACTCCTTTTCACCGAATCCCCTTGTGCTTAAGGTCTACTGAACCTTTAATGTGTGTTTGTTTTAGTTCTCACCGCGGTTCCTTCCACGATGTCTCTCCATATAGGCTTTTCCCCGGTTCCCTCGCTGAAGTCCAGCAGGTTATCCACCACCACTTGACCTATGAGGTCATGTCTGGAGAAACGGTCGAAGTCGTAGACAGAAAAGTGAAGCTTGCGCGAGTGCAGCTCAGCCAGGGGCACGCCGAACTGGAACGTCTCATTAAAGATCGGGTTAAGAGTTTTTCTGTGCACCTGCAAACCAAAGCCACGGAAAGACCGAGCGGAAATGAGAGAAAGTGAAAGAAATTAGATAAGCGGAGGAGCTGAGAGGGAAAAGTGAGTGAAGGGAGTGAACAAGAGATTGGTTAACATCAAAACTGCAAATGCATAAAGTTAATTTAAATGCACCAGCTGATATAAATGTATTTTTAGATGAACTAGGGCATTGGGAAAAAAAATGCAGGCTGAGAAACGCAGATCTTAATGAGTCCTAAGAGGGTCTGCCACCTGAACAGTGGATTATTGTAAAAGCAGCGAGCTGACTGCAGCCTTGCTAGGATTTAAAAAAAGATACCTTGGTCTGAAATTTCTTCTTCCTATCAGGCAGTAAGTAGATCTTGACATAAGGATCGGAGAATCCATTGGCATCCTTCGCCGGGAGGTCCAGGGCTTTCAGTATCTTAACCACCAGCTGCTCCGTGCTGTAAGAAAGACATGTCAGCGTCACCATAATTCACTTTGAACTATCTGGAACTTTCTGCGCTCGCTAGACTGGGCGTAAGTTAATTTCAGCGTCATCTAACCGGCAATGACAAGAGAGTTGGTATATGCTGAAATAAGCTGACATCCAGGCCAGTAACGGGACAGCATTGCAACACTGAGTTCAGTGAGACTCAATGGCTGTCACAGAGGTTCAGGAAAACAGAAAAAAAGAGGAGGTGCCAGTGGTACATCCCGGCTCAATGATTTAGGATTATTTGACAGATGGATAGAGCCATATTTGTGCTGCGCAAGCTAAATGGATCTTGTATAAACGTGAATATATGAGATAATACATTCCTAATGTGAATATAAAGACATGAATATTTAATGCGTAATGCAATGACTGCGGCCTCCAACACTGGACTTTATAAATAATCCAGAGCTTATTACGAAGCAAAGCATAGGTCATTTCAAGGCTAGACAGCAGCGGTCTAGTGCCAAGCACAGCACGACCGTGAACTTCTGAAGCGCGAGGCTCACCCAGTGTTTGCGCAGATGTAAATAAGAGAGGCGGGGGAAATTCAGAGGTTGCTAATCAGGCCTTGTTAGAATGTGTCTCTCAGCGTTAACAAATGCGTCACCCTTTCATTAGGACATTTAAACAAATCAGCAACATTGGGGGAGGAAAAACACAAGCAGAAATCCAATACGGCCTCAGAATGAAATGTCGCTCACAAAGAACGTGCATGACACGGTACAAATCTTAACAAATCAGGATGGAAATAAATACATTAATCATGCGATATTATTACCAAACTTATAAGTGACAAATGTAATCATCCAATACTGTATAAACATATCAAGACAAGGATTAATGTATTGGCATTCTTTTTCAAGGACATTTGACAATGTCCTCCAATTAGGGGTTAGGGGGATCACGGTTTCCGCAAAAATATTAAAGTAATTATTTTGAAATGATGTTTTTTGAGCAGCAAATCAGCATATTAGAATGATTTCTGAAGGATCATGTGACACAGAGTGGAAGGATTTGCTAAATTACATTTTAAAATATATCAAAATAAAAAACAGTGATTTTAAATTGTAATATTACCATTTATACTGTATATTAATCAAATAAATGAAGCCTTGGATAGCATAAGAGACTTATTTAAAAACACAGCTTTAAAAATCGAATGACTCAAAACTTAACGTTATGCAATTAACGTCATGCTATTAATGCCCGCTGAAAGCAGGTGGTAAAAATAAAATCATCAAATAATAATCAAATGATGGACAGGAGTGAATACAGTGGGGCAAAAAAGTATTTAGTCAGCCACCAATTCTGCAAGTTTAAGTTACTTAAAAAGATAAGAGAGGCCTGTAATTTTCACCATTGGTACACTTCAAGAGTTGGTACACTTCACTTCATGAGAGACAGAATGAGAAAATAAATCAAGAAAATCACATTGTCTGATTTTTAAAGATTTTATTTGCAAATTATGGTAGAAATTAAGTATTGGGTGAATAAAAAAAGTTAATCTCAATAATTTGTTATATACCCTTTATACCGTTTTCTGTAAGTTGCCACAAGGTTTTTACACACTTTGATGGTAGTTTGGCCCATTCCTCCATGCAGATCTTCTCTAGAGCAGTTATGTTTTGGGGCTGTCGCTGGGCAAGAGGGATTTTCAACTCCCCCCAAATATTTTCTATGGGGTTGAGATCTGGAGACTGGCTAGGCCACTCCAGGACCTTGGAATGCCTCTTACAAAGTCACTTCTTCGTTGCCCGGGCGTTATGTTTGGGATCATTGTCATGCTGAAAGACCCAGTCACGTTTCATCTTTAATGCCCTTGCTGATGGAACGATACATGGCCCCATTCTTCCATTCCTTTACACGGATCAGTCATCCTGGTCCCTTTGCAGGAAAAACAGCCCCAAAGCATGATGTTTCCACTCCATGCTTCACAGTAGGTATGTTGCAACTCAGCATTTTTCTGCTCCAAACACAAGTTGAGTTTTTAACAAAAAGTTCTATTTTGGTTTAATCTGACCATATGACATTCTCCAAATCCTCTGCAGGATCATCCAAATACTCTCTAGCAAACTTCAGACAGGCCTGGACATGTATTGGCTTAAGCAGGGCGACACGTCTGACACTGCAGGATTTGAGTCCATGGCGGTATAGTGTGTTACTGATGGCAGCCTTTGTTACTTTGGTCTCAGCTCTCTGCAGGTCATTCACTAGGTCCTGTGTGGTTCTGGGATTTTTGCTCACTGTTCTTGTGATAATTTTGACCCCACGGGGTTATATCTTGCGTGGAGATCCAGATCGAGGGAGATTATCAGTGGTCTTTTTGTCTTCCATTTTCTAATAATTGCTCCCACAGTTGATTTCTTCACACCAAGCTGCTTACCTATTGCATTCTGGGAAGGTATTGTGTCTTCCCAGCCTGGTGCAGGTCTACAATTTTGTCTCTGGTGTCCATTGACAGATCTTTGTTCTTGGCCATAGTTGAGTTTGAGTTGGGTTTGAGTGTTTGAGGTTGTGGACAGATGTCTTTTATACTGATAACGAGTTCAAACAGGTGCCATTAATATAAGTAACAAGTGGAGGACAGAGGAGCATCTTAAAGAAGAAGTTACGGGTCTGTGAGAGCCAGAAATTTTGGATTTTTGTAGGTGACCAAATACTTATTTTCCATCATAATTTGCAAATAAATTCTTTAAAAATCAGACAATGTGGATTTCTGGATTTTTTTTCTCATTCTGTCTTTCATAGTAGTGTACCTATGATGAAGATTACAGGCCTCTCTCATCTTTTTAGGTGGGAGAACTTGCACAATTGGTGGCTGACTAAATACTTTTTTGCCCCACTGTATGTACAGATGTGTTGTGTAGCATTTTAACCATAATTCAGATGCCATGAGAAACAGAGACTCGGCAACCACCAATGGAAATGCAAACAGTGATTCATCCCCTTAATTCATTAGCAAGAGGTTGATTAGGACCGCCTACTAGCAACCAATGCCACAAAAATTCCCTCTAGTTATTCGCTGTCAGTGTGAGCGGCCGCTAAGATGTTCTTGCTAATACTACAATCACATCAGATTTCAAAATAAGATACGTGTTGACATTTCAAGTTAGAAAAACCATTCACAGATGCATTTTGAGCTGTCCAGTCTAATATACATAATATCAGTTTGGTGGAATTAGAAATGAATCTCACGGCAAGTGGCATTCAGCACAACAGCACACTTAAAATCAGGCTGATCTTAAGAAATGTTCTGTGCTATTAGCACTCAGGGCTGTAATTGAAAATGACAGGCTCTGTCTTGCCCACATTAGAGCAAGCATTTAAAACACACCCCCCTCCCCTCCAGTCATGTGTTGCATCATCTTTTCATTTTTCAGTGACAGGCTCCTTCCCCCCCCACCCCACCTTTACAAAATCATCACTGTGAAACAAAACAGGAGCTCAAATAAAAGTCATGCATTTACACATGCTGTCTGAAAGCACTCGTGGGGAAAACACAATGATCAGCACTCAGTTGGAATCCAACAAATAGATGGATAAATTAAAATAATAATAAAACGACATTCAGCTCAAACCCTCGTAGACAAAGGGTTGAAAATAGCTGCTATTCCCTCCGCACCGCATGTGTTATCGGCCTACTGCTGTGCAGATAGAAAGCTGCGTCCCACCGGATGCGACTCTGACTGACAGTGTCAACCTGCCCGCTATTCCCAAAATGCTTGTAGCTGTGACATATTCGCATTGATGTATTGCAAACGCAATAGCGTGGCAGGAGGTGTGATCATGTCAATTAAACACACGGAGATGAGAAACAATCTTGGCCACTAGCTCTCACGAAAATGCAGAGTAATGTCCAATAGCATTTGCTTTAAAAGGAATAGAAATTCTGTTCATTTATTCACCACAGGTGTGGGCAAAAAGACCATATATCCGATATCACAGCAAAAAATAATACCTGCCTAACTCTTTATCTAACTCTAACACAAATATGTTCATATCTAAACTTTTCTTTTCCATACAGTGAATGTCAAGGGTGGTCATAGCTGTTCGCTATAAAAAAGAACATCTTGGACATTCTGCCAAACATTTTATTTCTTCCACAG
Source organism: Pseudorasbora parva (assembly GCF_024679245.1). Classification (NCBI taxonomy): domain Eukaryota; kingdom Metazoa; phylum Chordata; class Actinopteri; order Cypriniformes; family Gobionidae; genus Pseudorasbora; species Pseudorasbora parva. Next base: position 31,120,263 of record NC_090173.1, read on the forward strand.
AAGAAAGCAAGTTATGTAGGTTTAGAATGGAGTGATGATATGATGACAGAATTTTCATGTGTTGGTGAACTATCCCTTAAATGCAAAAGCAATTGTGACATACCTAAGAACTCACAGCAGAACATAATAGAGCGATAATGTGATGAACAGGAACAGAAGTGTCAAATCATTTATTTGAACTACTCCCTATGTGTAAGGAATGAGATATCAATCTCCACTCACACATCTTTCTCTCTTTCTCTCCCTCAACCTCCTCTGTAATTCTGGCCGTAACACAGGGCTGTGTTATTATGTGTTGACAGGCTGTGCTGTTTAAAGTGGCTGGTCATATATAATTCATGAATGAAACAGCCTCTCCTTCCTTCATTTCTCAAACATCAGCACTTTCCACCATTCTAATGTCCCTCTGTGTGACGGCGAAATAAAGGACCCGGTCTGACGTGCACGGGCTGCCCACGACGGGCCTGACTATAACTCATTGTGCTGACTGCAACTCCCCTGCTTCTTTCTCCAGCTCGCCTTTTCAATTGTAAGCCCTGTCGATGAGATCTATTTATAACCTACTGATGTATTGAGAAGCATGGATTCACATTGTGTGACAGTTCCATATGAGACACTTCCCCATGGGGAGAGGAGGTAATGGTAGGATGAATCCGAGTGGACTTACTTGAAGGCGTAGCGCAGAAGGAAGCTGATTTTGCCGCAGTTGTCGCCTTGTTTGCCATCGCCCTGGTCTCCCTGGCGCAGCCGGTAAAGTTCTGGTTTGATTTGCCCAATGCTGGTCAGCTGCTCACTCTTCTCCTCACCATGGAAATCAGGGCTGGAGAGCTGGTGAGTCATGGGCTTAGGCCTGGAGAGAGACCAGAGGGTGAACACACACACAAACACACGTATAGACAAACTCCCATCACACAGGCTGTTAGGGGAATCTCACCATCTTCAGATGATATTTTACCCCAAAATCAAAAAGAGGACATTATTCAATTATATGTTGCTTAAAAAATAAGCCTATTTGACCATTTGGGCTTTTTGTATTGCATTAGTAGAATAAAAAAAAAATGAATGTGGAAATGATTTTAAAAAAAGTGAATACACATATTTTTTTAAATACTTTATCACAGTATTTGGTCATTTAATTTATTTTGATGCATTTTTAACATAATTTACATGAGTACAGTCATTTTTACTGTAGTACATTATGAAATGATTGAATTGGCATAATGAGAATGTAATCATTTTTTTTTTAAATGTCATGCTTTATTGTATTATGCAATATATAACTTTTTCATAAATAATTTTTTTCTTTCCTTCTTTTCCTTCGTCCTTCGTTTTCTTTCCTTCGTTCAACACAAAGGAAACTGGTGCGAGGACTCAAGTGCAGAAATTATAATTTATTAATAAAATAAAACAAACAAAAAACAAAACCCACGAGGGGGAAAAACATAAACTAGAAATACATGAAACTGAAGACATACCAACACAGTGAACCGGGAGACGTAGACAGTTCAATGATCCGACAAAGACTGACAAACACAAGGAGCTTATAAAGGGAAGAAATCAAGAGGGAACAGGTGGGAGAAATCAAACACTAATCAGATAACAAGGGGGAGGGATCATACAATGACAGGAGCACATGCTCAACATAAAACCCACATGTGCACACAAGACATGACAGGCATGTGACACTTTCTTTCTTTCTTTCTTTCTTTCTTTCTTTCTTTCTTTCTTTCTTTCTTTCTTTCTTTCTTTCTTTATGTTTTCATATTATTTAGTAAAGTTCTATATTTAAAGGCCTTTAATCCCATGATGCTCCAGGGGGTCTGTCCTTGAAGTAATGAAGTGTGCAGATGTACTTTTTTCAAAAGTGATAAACACTTCTGTTTTTTAAAGAAATCAATACTTTTATTCAGCAAGGATGCATTGAATTGATCAAAAGTGACAGAAAAGACTTTTAAATGTTACCAAAGATTTCTATTGAAAATAATGAGTGATATTCTTTCTATTCATCGAAGAAGCCTGAAAAAAGTATCATGGTTTTCAAAAAAATACAAAGCAGCACGACTGCTCTCAGTATTAAAATTAAGCAGAAATGGTTCTTGAGCAGCAAATCATCATATTAGACAGATTAAACTTTAAAATATAAAATATATTTTGATCAAATCAAAAGGCATTGCAGCTATGTGGGAGTCAATGGGAGGCAATGGGAGGCACTGAAGACGACGTGTCCGATTGTTTACGGTCTGTGGTGGACAGAAACACCAAACTGACACAGGCAGAGTTTTGTGTTTTGTTTTGTGAAAAGCGCTCGCAGCCATTTTAAAACTCAAAGTTCCCTAAAAATGCTAATCTCGATGCGGTATTAATCTCAGACACATTCTATTATGTCTTTAATAAATGTGAATAACAGGAGGCGGAATATGTATCATACACTGTAAAAAAAATTGGCAGATTTTTGTTGGTTTAACTTAAAAAAGTAAGTAACCTGGTTGCCTTAAAATTTTGAGTTTATTGAAATTAAAAATGAAGTTGAAGTTGATACAATGAAGGAAATTTGTTAAATAAATAGAAACTCAAAAAATGATTGCATCTGAACCACATAAAACATTTGATAAATCATGAAAATAGCACTATTTGGCATGTTTCACTGCGTAATCAGAAATAAAACACACACAATTACCCAATATGCTTACAAAATCTTTTAATAATATTTTAATAAAGGTTGTCGAATCTCAAAAAATGTTCATTGTATTAACTCAAAATTTTAATTTCAATGAACTCAAAATTTTAAGGCAACCAGGTAACTTTTTTTCTAAATAATTTTTTACAGTGTACAGATATGCATTAGTATGCTGCAGCTTAAAGGGGGGGTGAAATGCTGTTTCATGCATACTGATCTTTTTACACTGTTAAAGACTTGGATTCCCATCCTAAACATAGACAAAGTTTCAAAAACTAATGTTGGACGTTTGATGGAGTATTTCTGTGTTAAAAATATTCCTTTTGGTTTCTCACAAGTTTCGGAGAGTTTTTTTCGAGTATGGGTCGACTTGACGTTAATAGACCGGAAGGTCCTTTTACGGGCCGTACGGGCTCTTCTCCCGGTAGAGTGCGCGCGTGCGTGACTAAAGCGACAGAGGAAATGCACGGCAGTAAACACTCTCTCAGCTGCAGATCCAGTCGACCGTGAACACTAATGTCGGTTATAGTCCACGCTCCACTTGGTTATAGTCCGCGCTCGGTTATAGTCCGCGCTCCACTTCATTTCTCCACTTTGACATTAAGCGACTTCAACGCTTCAGCACAGCATTCCGGGAAGGCAGCGCTGCATTTGAACCGGTTTGAACGCAGAAATGCTTCAGTCGCATCGCAAAGTGGATCTCCACACTCCAAGAAGTGTGTTTTTGACGGAACCATCCCAGCGATAAAGGTTCGGTCCTGCTTTGGAAGCAGCCGGTGAGTAAAACGGCTTCAAATGTCTGTGCTGTTGCTTATCGTCGCGTATGTAAACATCAGTTAACGACAAGACCACGTGCTTCGTCATTCAAATGCGCTAACGGACTTCATTGCTGTTCTCTGTATAACGTTACACTAGTCTGACGTGCAAAACCGCTTTGCTTGCTACTAAGGTTTGGTTGCATACAATAGTCCATAAACCAAATCATGTCCTCATAAACTGAGAGTAAAGACACAAATTTTGACAGGCCACTAAATACAGTACATACCACAGAGACGGACGTCCTGCTGTTGCTGTTTCTATTTCAGCCTCCGAATTAGATTCTGGATCATATCTATTAGCTGAGATCGATAGCCATGGGTTTCTCCACGCTTGAGGACGTCACTGCTTTGTTCGCGATCGTCATTCTTTAGCTCCGCCCAGAAAGACTCGGTACAGCCCATATTTCTTTTACAAATATAATAAAACTAAAGACTTTTCGGAGATATGAAGGATGCAATACTACTCTATAGGTACTCAAGATTGACATGAGATTGACTGAAACTGAGTGTTTCACCCCCCCTTTAAGCAAATTATTTTATATATGTACATATTTTTCATTTAAAATTTGAAAATGTTATTGTGCCGCTTAATTGTGCAACAGCAAGGAAAAGAAACCCTGTATTTGCATTTTATTTTGAGTAACTACTTTTTAATTTAACAAATATCTCACGTGCAGGGTTTTTCCTGGGTCAAAAATGGTCTCTCTCTCTCTCTCTCTCTCTCTCTCTCTCTCTCTCTCTCTCTCTCTCTCTCTCTCTCTCTCTCTCTCTCTCTCTCTCTCTCTCTCTCTCACACACACACACACACGCACGCGAGCACAATACTGACAAGTCACAATAAATTAAAAAAATGCAACGAAACGTGATTTTTGCTTATCTTATGTTGATATCTTATATTATGTATAATCTCTCATCTTGATGTTTCTTGTGTTCCTCATTTTTACATTTACAAATAATTGTTTTGATATATAATCATATCTATATTAGAAATAGCATTAACAATCAACAAATAGCCAAATTTTCTGCCATATACAATTTAATAAAATTATCAACTAGCTAACAAACAACTTTGTTCTGTTTTCACCTCACTCCAGTCTAAACTCAAATATTTTAGACTATTTATTTTACTACACATTCAACATACATAAGCTGAAATACTGTGGATAATTAAAACTAATTCTTATTCTCCACTCTTGCTAAATTGGGCAAGCACAATTGTGTTCTCATTTCTGAGTTGTTCTGAGTAAATTATTAAACTGATTCATTCAGTTCAGTGTTGAACAGATCAGTTCTTATTACCGTCGGTAAAATGATTCTGTTAAAAAGAGTCATTTGGTCGTGAATCGGACCTTAGCAGACCCGTTGTGTGTGAATCCCGGCTGTTAGAACATCAAGGAAGGTTAGTCACATAGAAAACACTTCATAACTGGATAGAAATTGTTTCCTGTTTATTTAAAGTATGATTTATGTCAGCTGTTTAGCTGGTCAGAGAAGATCAGCGGGGTTTTTTTACACCGAGTGGTAATTCAAAACAATTGTCCAAATGCGCAACGTATACCATGGATTCGGTCTTTCGAACTTTTGATTTTGATTAATACGTGAAATATGAGAGAGAGCTAAGAATGGGCTTATTTTGAAGACAGAGAGAGCGCGCCCTGTGGTCTTGCTATGGTCTTGACCGGTCTTGAGATAAAATCCCGAGTCATCTTCGTCCGAGACAGAGACGAGACCAAGTAAAAATGCCGTTGATACTGAGACGAGACCAAGACCTTTAAAAAGTGGTCTCGAGACCAAGACCGATCTCGAGCACTGCAACACTACTACACACCCATTCCAGCATCCTGCAGTGCATGTGCACGCACACACACACACACACACACACACAAAACCACCGACAGGAACAAGAAGATCACTGACCTGGTGGTGACCTGCTGCTGAGAGTGGGCATTGGGCAGGTCTTTTGCAGCTGAGCCTCCTTCTGTTGCTGGGGGCAACTCTGGAGATGTCTGGCTCAACTTAAGGTTTGCTGGAAGAGAAACCATAAGCCATGGAAAAGATAAAAGCGGTGTAGTTAAGAGAATGCAAGATAATTAACAATGATCATTTTCTCTTATGTCTCACACAGAGTAAAGTAGTGCTTCTGAGTTTGACACAACGCAGAGATTTGCTCACCAGCATTGTTGGGATAAGAGTCCATGTCTAGGTAGGAATGCTCCTGCATCTCCTGCGGACCCCCAACCACACCCCCCACTACCAGCCCTCCTCCGCCCTCCACCCCCATCACGTCGGAGAAATGGGGGTGATGCTGACCGTGCTGGGAGAGCGAGGGATACAGTGAGGAAGAGGAGTGAGTATCTTTCCTCTGCAACAAGGGAGGAAGGAGCGAGGAGCCCCCTCCACCTCCAACCCCGCCCAAACTGGCACCACCGGGCAGGAGCCCCGATGTCAAGCTCAGACCCCCTCCTTCCTTATCTCTCCACGGCAACCAGCAAAGCTTCCAGGAGACGAAGAGAGAGACAGAGAGCAGCACAATGCCACAGAACGTTACAATGACGGAGAGCAGACTCACAGAGATCTCTGAAACAGAAAGAAAGGAGAGAGAGAGAGGGGGGGGGGGGGGGGTTGATTTATTACAACCTTGAGAGGTAACAAAAATCAAAGAAACGTAATGATTCTGGTTCAATTCCACAGAACGCTTCCAGTTCCTAAACAAATCCACTATTGGTTCTTTAAGGACTAGATTAATCGGTCTACTAAACACATACACTAAATAATAATAATATAAATAACAATAAACACTATTATACAAACAAAATTCATCTACTAAATAATAACCTGATAAACGAATAAAAGGTATTTTTAGTATGTTCTTATTAATATAGCATTTAAAGCAGTTCAGTTAAATTTTTTCCCCCTTTATTTAACCAGGATAATCCTACTTAGATACAAGACCTCTTCTTTCAGAAAATCCTGGTCCAAACGGCAGCACTAACGGTCACTAACATAAATGCATAAAACAACACAAAACTATTTAAATCAGGAAAAAAACTGAAATATTTTGTCACAGGTGTGTGCAGGCATGAAGGTGCAGCAGGTTAATACAATTCTCAAACTAAGGCCCCGTCCAAACGAAGCCAGAGCTTTCACGAGCCAAGATTTTTTTTTTTCCTCGTTTCAAGACATATCTGCGTACACACGAGAGCAATGAAAACAACTCAAAACTATGTAGTATACATGCCAGGCCAGTGTGCGGCACTGTAATTCTTCCACAGAAATACACTAAAAACGGAGAAGAAGAGTTGTGGCTAGCAGGGGTATAGCAGTGGTAGGAGGTGAGGCAAAATCTCATGATAAAATAACAATAAATACATTTGCTACTTAAGAGATGTTTTATTAACGCCTACACCTACCCCAACCCTAAACCTACCCTTACAATAATGCAAATACGGTAATTAAATGACGCGATATTGATGTGCGTATGCCCAGTGTCCATAGTTGTATCCCTTAACTCTTTCACTGTGCTGGACCTAGTGTGATGACATCACCGTTTCACAAAATATACAGATTGGCTGTACACACGAAAACGCAAGATTGTCATTTTCAAATTTATCCACTCTGAGATGGTTTCAGAAAATATCGGATTCATGCTACCAAAACACCGGATCCGTAAGGACGAAACGCTGATATGGTACAAAATGTATATGTATACAGCTAAATGCATCTCTGTGTGGACGGGGCCTTAGTTTAATGGAACCCGGCCACTCAGCTGAGTCATACAGGTAGGTACCAACACCCTCTACATCAACGAGCCCAGACGCAGACTGAAGGGAACAGGAATAGCAAACAGAAAGAGTTAAGTGACTAGACACAGCTGAACAGAACTAAACTAATGAGGGTAACCACGTAGAAAGATGAGTGGCGGGAAACTGAGCAAGGAAACATGATAAACGACAACACACTGAAACAGGATGTGGCACATTTCCTTTAGAGCAGTTTGTACAATTAAATATTGATATGCCATTTTAAAATTTAATATTTTCATATAAAAAAGAAAGAGTCATATTTAACATTGATCTAAGCATCACAACCCTTAAGTGCACACAGCATAGTAGGCGTTAATTTTGAGTTATGGTTCAATGATCGATTCAGTCAGGGAGTGAGTCATTAGACTGATTCAAACTGATGACTCACTGTCTTTTTGACCGTTTCATTATAAAGAACGGGATTTGAAAGTTAATCGTACTCTACTGGAAAAACCCAACCTTCCTGGGAACCCAAAGCTTTTTGATTTTAGCTATTGATGGCCTGATTTGAAAGCCTACAATAATTTGTCCATATATTTTGGTGTAAATTTTGTTTTAATAAACACTTTTTTGTTATACTGGTTGGAACTCTCTTCACATCCTGATAGCAATCAATAATAGAAGTGGCCTTAATATTAAAATGTGCATATATCTTCTGTGGAAGTATCAAAACCAAAAAATGGCCATCCAATCAAATGCATTCGGTCAACATACTGTATGTATTTCCATACCTCCGCAGACATTATACGTCATCAACGCCTTCAGTAAGGTTTAGGGGTGTCCCCAAATAAGGATTTACACATTCGAATCAGAATTGTTGAATCTCTCTATGGTCAACTGATATTCGAATCATCTGTGTGTGTGTGAATGGTTTGAGAGGGGCACAACACTAGTCAGCAGGAGGGTAAAACTATTTTTATTTTCCTTTACACAATGCACACAGCAACAACTTTTTAATAAAGCGATCAAAAATGCCAGTCAACTGACAGACGAACTAACAATGGCTTTCTTATTTAGGTTTAAATAAAAGGTAATGTGGTGGATAAACATTCGTAAAAGATTTTTTCTTAACAAAGCTGCGATCGAAATACAGAACATCACACAAATATATAAAAGAACATTTAAATTATATTTTGATAAATTACATGCACATTCTTAAGCCAATTATGCCTAAAGTGGGTTGCACACTGAACGCAAAGCTCAGCGCCGTCTCAGCTATCTCACACCGCAATATAATATAATACACATTATATACACGCAAGCTCAGTTTTGAATCCACTTCTGACAGAAGAGCTGCATGATGGGTGTATCTTGTAGCACAGGGTAAAATCAGTATGTGCATTGACGATTTGAGGGAAAAATAAATTTAATATAAAACCTTGAAATGGCGCTCTGTGATGCGGCAGGAATTTGAAAAACTTAAGAAAAACGTAGAATGCTGCCCCTGGTGTGCTTACACTCTAAACGCTAAACGTGTTGGGATTTGTTCAAGTATACTCAATATTCAAGTATTAAGCACCCCCATATTTCCATAAGTGTATGATCCTTGTAACATAACACCCAGAAAGATTCGACTATGGGATGGTGGTTGAACCCAGCTCCGCATATCGATGCATCAAATCTTCGACTATTTGGGGTCACCCCTAGTAAGCTTATGCAGAGTTTTATGCCGACACTCACAAAGCGTCGCAAAACAAACAGTAGCCACCTTTTACAATTCCTCCTGAACCAAAATAACGAGCTTATGCTGCATTCACACCATGTCATTTTGTGATGCTTTGCTATTTGCGTTCATGTGTTTTGAAGGAGCTTTGGAAATGCTCTGAAGGGAGGGATCTTATGCTTTCAATGCTAGCTTGCTAATGCTAGCCTCTTCAAAATGAGCATTTCTCTTTTATTTTTGACTTCTTTTGTCTACTTACATTATGAATACACAAATTACATTTGTGACAATGGACAATAGATTTATACATCACCTGAAAGTTGGAAAACTTAGATTTCCATTGATGCATGATTTGTTAGGATAGGACAATTTGGCAGAGATGTAACTATTTGAAAATCTGGAATCTGAGGGTGCATAAATATTTAGAAAATCACCTGTAAAATTGTCCAAATTAAGTCCTAAGCAACGCATAAATACTACTAATAAATATTTTTTTTAAATATATTTACAGTAGGAAATTTATAAAATATCTTAATGGAACATGATCTTTACTTTATATTATTATTTTTATACCTGTGCGACTTATGACTGGGTTTGTGGTCCAGGATCACATTTCACTCTCATTACATTCAATTTATTTCTGTTTTCATAGCTCTGTAGATTCACTTGCGATTTAGGAACACATCCTCATCGACAGATGAATATTCAGACGTTCAAGCGCTATTAATGGAAACAAACATTATGGAATTCATTCGGTTACACTATTTTTTAAATGAAACGCAGTTCTCAGTTCCCAACCCTAGGTAACAAATTTGATTGCATAACCTGGGACGATGAACAGAGATATTTGAAAAGAAAAATGTGCAAATTAGGTAGCGTTGGCAGACAGATGCTGCGCTTTGGGAATGACTGGGAGAAACCGAGGGAAGCGCAGAGCGAGAGAGGATCAGAAGGAGAAAAAGGAAAGGAGATGGTGCATTGTGCTTGTAAATTACCACCGGCTCTCCCAACATTCGCAAGTCCTTATCTGAATACAAAGCCAAGAAAACGATGGATTTATTTTCAAGCAGGAAAAGTGTCAATGCCAATGACAATTTCCACAAAGATGTCCTCTAAACTGTGATTAAGTTTTATGACTCTGTCTCTCACCGAGTGTGAGCTTTCAATCACGCAGCCTTTAATAACAATTTCTATGAGTGTGCATGAGTGAGTCACTTGAAAAAAATGAGACTTTGGCAACTCGGTTTCAGCACCAGAGTGAAGAGAATAGCTCCTCTCCAACAAGCAGGGACAAACAAGTGCCTGCCAATCAAGAAAAACAAAGGGCCTGTCTGTCAGTCTGACTCAAGAGCTTTATTCAGATATCAAACCCACAAAGTTCCTTAGCTTTCCCTGCTCTCACATCACTTCCTCAGACACAACACCCACCAGCTCTAAAAACCCCAAGGGTGGTTCTACCTTGAGCTGCTCTGTAATTTCTATTATGCAAGGAGGCTATATCGTATGACTATCCGCTCTCCCTTCGTTTTCCCTTCCGTCATGCCCTTTTTCTCAGTTTGTGTTTCACCATCACTGTTTAGTCTCCCAACCACTCTCTTTTACTCAATGCATTGCTCACACAGTCACAGATCCCCAAAGAAAGAGCTGGTGTTGGGCATTTTCAGAACCTGCTCTATTTCAATTTATAATTTGAGTTTTAATTGAATTGGCCACGTCTCACAGGATGTTGGAATGAAATTTAAACTGGCATGACAGGAATTGGAATTCATTGGATTAAACAGAGAGGGATTTCAGTAATCCAACATAACAAAATTGGCAGGTCTGGATCATGTTGTTTGGCTTTCTTTTGAAAGTCTCTAGTAAATTTTGAATATTTTGAAACACTTCGACCATGGTTCATAAAATGACAGCAGTATCTATATAATATATTCATTTTGTAATATGTAAAATGCTAATGTTTTAATAAATTATATCCATTCAGTTAAACAAAATGTTGTATACATGGTGAGGTGATGACTAACAGACAGCGGATAAATGACTTTCCACCTGTCAATCAAAGTGGCCACGCCCTTAATTATGCAGAACTTTAAGGCTTTATATAATGTAAACAAATTATTTAAATAAATAAAAATCACTCCCTCCCAGTTGTCACGAAGGGCAAAATTAGCCGTATAGACCAAAACCACAATTTGTACCATGCTGTAAACATGTTTTCTTCTACTGTAAAGTTGGGAATTTTAACATGGGGCTCAATGAGATTCTGCTCCCTTCTGGTGGCAGTCCAGGAATTGCAGTTTAAATTACTTCCGTATTGGCGTATTGCACACATGCAATCTCTTCTGGTGCGTTACAGAAGAGACATCATGCTTTCCATTCTCATCTTACACCACCTTTATCATTTGTCTCCCTTGTTTCTCCCATGCCCTCCTCCTCATCCTTTCCTTCTCACCTTCCATTCTACTCCTCTCCTTCCACCCTTCTTATCCTCCCTATTGCAGTTTTCCTTCTTCCTTTCTCTGTACTTTCTGTATCTCTTTGGTGAATAATTCATCAGTCTCTGTATGTCATTAATCACTACTTGTTCAAAGATATGATCAGAGAGAGAGATACAGAGGGAGGAGAGAAGGGACGGATCTGTCAGCTTGAAGAACAAGACAGAGAGAGAGAGTGAGAAAAAACATAAATAGCAGGAGAGAATGGAAGAGACCGGGACAGGAAAGGAGATCAGAGGTATGAATGGAGGAACGATGGAAGAGGAGAGAAGGCATGAAAAATTATAAAGCAGAAAGAAAGAAAGAAAAAAAGAAAGAAAGAAAGAAAGAAAGAAAGAAAGAAAGAAAGAAAGAAAGAAAGAAAGAAAGAAAGAAAGAAAGAAAGAAAGAAAGAAAGAAAGAAAGGTGATGAAGCAGTTGTTCTCTGCAGGTTTAAAGGATTTAAAAAGCTTTAAATAAATAAAATTATAAAAATAACAATTACATTAGAAATTATAATTATTAAAACTGTTCAAATAATTATAAAAGACTAAATTTAGCTAAATTTAAATCAATAAATTGTTAATCAACAGTTGATTATTATTATTATTATTCATAATAATAATAAATTGTGTTAATATTGTGATAGTGTTATTAAAAGTGATAATTTATTAACAACTGCTTGTTGTACGTCAGTGCGCATAATTGTTCAGTTAACTGTATTCAGGTTCACTGGCTACAATACGTTCATTTCAATAAAATGTGAACAATGAAAAAAAATATTATGGATTGCTTAAAGAGAGGCTATTCAAGACAGCCTTGAGTTGTAAAGCTATAAACTGAGAATAATTTATACACTACTTTAAAATGCAGGTAGCTGTTGTTTTTCCCCAGACCTGGAGCATTTGGTACTCCACAAATTTTATTTTACTGTGGTCCACCAGCTGAAAAAGTGAACCACAGTGATTGAGAAACATAAAGAACAGAGAATGTCCTAACAATGTTTGGGGTGGTTTCTAGCCGGTCGGGCATTAATCGGTCACTAACTGATGAACTGGTCATCAGCTGGTTGACTAGCTATCAAGTTCCAAAACCGAACATGACCATTTTTAAACTGGTAATGACTGAGCAGGTTGGACCAGCAAGAAACTAGCTAACACGTTCCAAAACACAGCTGCCAGCTTAAAGTGGATTTTCCAGCAGGGAGCTGACAGAGAGGGAGAATGAAATGAAAACAAAACTAGGACATATCAGAGGAAAGAGGGAGGGGCATGAAGAAGCTAACAGATTAGTGTACATGTTGAAGCAGACACATCGGCTGACTGGTCAAGATAACGCATTCACTCCACACATCGAAGGTGAGGAAAAGAGAGAGATAGTGCCAGAGAGGGGTTAATAAAGTCCACAAGCTTTCCCCTGTGAAAAAAACAGGCCTGAAAAAAAAAGTGGACAGTGATGGAGAGAGGCAGAGAGAGAAGGTTGGCTGATGCGGGTGAGGCAGAACTGCAGGAATGAAAGATGCGGAGCCAAACAAACGGACACTGATGGAGAGAAAGAACTAAACACGGGAGGGGTTTTGGGATTAAAAAGGTTAATGTATTGATCCGATTGCAAAGAAAGACTGTTCAGAAGCAGTATATCTGGGGAGGGAGTTTGATATACAAACTCTGGGTTGACTGAACCAGGAGGATTGGCGTTCTGCCCCGATGCTAAGCTTTCATTTCATCTTGTCTCATAGACTTTTCCACCCCATCACCACCTTCTAAAGAGCTGGCTATGGTTGCACCATGCAGGCTATCACAGCCTGAAAAGAGTGCATTATTTGATTGCATCAATCCTTCCTAAAGCAAGAGTTACTGGTAAATCTTAAGGTATCCGAATTTAACATTATCAAGTCTTCAATTATTATCATTTTTCTAAACACATTTTTTCCTCACATAGCTGTCTATACAATAATACATTGTACTTTTTCTTTCAGGATCCTTTGACAAATAGAAAGAACAGCTTTTAATTGAAATCGAAATATTATAATTATTATAAGTTTCTTTTGTGCAACAAATATTTAGTAGTGAGTAATGAAGTGCAACTAGACCTAGATGTAGCTTATGCATGGTTAGGGCAGCCGGCCCCTGATGCTGAACACAGTCGCTCTAATCTTTAGTTCTTATTCCATCAGCGAATAAAAGCATTCACATAATTTCACTCTCGCTGCATGAGACTTAACACCACGCAGTAGGGAAGGAATCAGATGTAAGGGTCACTTTTGGTTTTCAACCTGAGTGTATTAATAAATACACATTAATATAACATGAAGAGTGGCAAAATGTCTCCGGATAAAGCAGCAAATCCAAATCGAATTTTCAATCCTAAGCGGTAACTGACCATGGCTTAGACAGAGAGTGAGACCCAAGCTTAAAAATAACTTTGTTACACTATGCTTGACAGCATGACTAACCTTCTGCTGTAGTGCACATATGGGCCATAGTGTGAGTACAGAAGAGTTTAAAGAGCCTCGAGCAGCTTCCCTCAGTTTCACACTAATTAATAATATGGTAAGCTGCCCGTCCTGCTCAGCTATGCATGTCACCATTTCGCAATGCATTCAGCAAAACAACATCATGAACCTGATTTACCTTAGCTGCATTAGTGCTTTCTAGCTTTTGATCACCAGGTAAAGGTGTCAGATGTTTTCTTTAGGATCGGACAATCATTCATACAATTGGTTTTAAATCATGTATTATACTGAAGAAATATTCCCATATACATCTTGAACAAATTGCTTGTATTATTTACATTTGTAAGTTACTACTGGCTAAAAGCCTCTGCTAATTGAATAACTGAAAGATATGCTAGAAGCAGTGTTCAAAATTGCATTTACATTTTACATGATACCAAATGCAGGATTCAATTCAGCGCTACCTTATTAAACTAATGACCGACAATTAGTAATTATGTCAAAACCTGTGAATATAAGCAAATGTCTAGAATTGTGGAATCACTCAAAATGGTGGTATTTATAATAATGAACAAAGGCAAAACAGCTTGCATGCACTATAACATTCGGCGTTTTGGTTCTGGCAATGTAAAGGGATAGTTCACCGAAAAAATATTTTTTTGGCATCATTTACTTAATGTCATCCCAAACCTGAATGACATTTTATTCTGCAGAACACAAAATAAGACATTTTTGAGATGTTTCAAATGAATTTTTCAAATGTTTGACTTTCAAATGAAAGTCAATGGACTCCAAAACAACACTGCACCCCACTGACTCATTATATGGACAAATATTTTCATAGCTTATTTTGTGTCCACAAGTCACACAGGTTTACATTTTTCATTTCATTTTTGGGTTAACTAGTCCTTTAATCCAAAAAAAGACAATGACTCTTGATGAAACCTCCCTCTGGTTTCCGTTTGGGGGATTTTAAGGTGTTTGGAGACCCTTTGAAGGTAAGCCTGCGCAGCTTCATTCCTACCCCCTCTTTTCACAAGAAGCTTACAGCCATTTCATTTGCCTGTGGTTGTGCCATTTCATATTAAACAGAATGCAAGTCCAATTCCATTTCAATCGGGCACTTGGGAATTTAAACAATAATGACTAAATCTGTAAACAGGACAGTCTCACTCTGAACACAGCATCCAGCCATAACACCTGTGGTGGGCATGGTGTGAATACAAATAAAAACGGCCAGGCGCAATTACATGAACCAACAGCTTTTACCGGGTACTGAGAAACTTTCCTGGTCTAATAGTGGGTTGATGATGAAAAGTACCCTTTGAGGCCATATTTCAGGCTGAAGTCAATATTTTGGTTAGAAGTTGGACATAAATCAAGCAGTTTATGATTTTAAAAGGTTTTAAAGCAATAGTTCACCCAAAATGAAATTCTTAACTTGTAACTCCAGATGCCATTCATTGTCACCATTGTTATAGTAAATCGATTTGGATTCTGAAGGATTACGTTTCAACAAGGAGCTGAGATGGTCTCTTTATGACCATTAATTGAAACTTTTAACGTTTGCTATATAATTTTTCATTACTGAACTGTACACTGTAAAAAATAAAAATAAAAATGGCTCCAATTGAAAAAAAAAAAAAAAAATTCAGTTGGCCGAATTGAAATTCTGTGAATTGATGCAGTTCAATTCACAGAACTCCAATTCAGCCAACTGAAAAAACTGAAAGACCTGATTTTTTTTTCAGTGTATGTGCATAGCTCACAGGTTGTTTTTCTGTACACACTTGTTATAAAAGATGACAATGACATCCCAGAGTTTTTGTCATGGTGAAGAAGGTCAAAACCAATTCAATTCACAGAAATGTAGAAGTTAGGACACAAATCATAGCAATTCATGCTCTGGATAGAACACCCAAAAGTGAAAATTCTGTCATTTTACCACCCTCATGCCTTTCAGTTTACACCAAGAACAATAGCTATTGACACTCAACTGATAGGTGAGTAAATGATGACAAAATTCTTATTTTTGGTCAGCCATCCCTTTAATGGGTTTTGCTTTGCCCTTACCTGTGTTCATCTGTCTGTTAGGTCCTCTCATCATGTAGCTGAATTCTCGGCAACTTGCACTCTGGCTGAAGCCTCCAGACCGGAAGCACAATTCCTCCACCAGCACCAACGCCTTCTTACAAAGGTCGTCTTCCCAGTCCCCCGACATCCTCCAATCCGCATCGCACACCCACCCCACACTCAACCAATCGCGGCGCAGCCCTCACCGCCCACACCAATTGGACGGCGCCTGAGCGGAGAGGGAGTATCTGGCCACTTTTTACCGTAGGATTCTGATAAAACAGGGAGTCGTTTCCGATTCTGGAGGACAATGTTTCAACCAGGAGCTCAGGCGGTCTCTTTATGACCGTTAATTGAAACTTTTATTGGTTGCTAAACCCATTGGTAAGTGAGCCGCAATCTCTATTTTCAATAATAACATAGGCTTCTGTGGGGAAAACAGGAGAGAGGGAAAAAAAGAAGGAATGAGAGCACGGAGAAGACATTGCATATATTTATGAAATAAAATTAATGAAAAATCCATTATTGAATTGTATGTGCATTGCTCACGAGTTGTTTTTGTGCACATACTTGTTATAAAGGATGACAATGACATCCCTGAGTCCTCGTCATGGTGAAGAAGGTGGGAATTCAATGGAGAAAAATGTTTTCTTCAATGGATAAACAGCGAGTGTATATTTGGGTCTGTTGTTCAGAAAGCATAGCCCAGATTTTGAGGGCTTTTACTCTCAGTTAATTCATCAGTCAGGGAAGAGGAGAGTGTTTACAGGCTCAGTCCTTAAAGCAGCATCAGGGCAGGGTTAAATCTGAGACGTATGGAGCATTTCCACTAGATTTCTCTTTTTGTTTTTTCCCATTCATACTTTAATGTTCATTGCGGTCCATGGCTGTTTTTCTGGAATGTTCTACTGGAGGTTTGAAATTGCCTGAAAAGACAGGAAGAGAAAGAGAGAAAGAGAGAGAAAATGAGGCACACATCATTAAAACAACTGCTGTAAAATTATGGTTAAATTATAAAGGCAACCCGCTGGGCTTACAGAGCTCAATACCATGCAGAGGAAAAAACATTCATTCTGGATATCCGTTTCTTTCCAAAGACAAACGGCTCTCCTTGTACAGTGCATCTCAGGAACAAGGATGTGGTCAACCACAAAACAAGTTTATCTTGTAAGCTGTTGTTGTTTGATACTCTGAAGATTAAAGGTGAAGTGTAATTTCTATTCTATTAATGATGATAAACTTGTATTGCTAATTCGAATTGCATGACGAATTGGCCTTAACCAATGGTGTGAGGTTTGGGTGAAGATATTTGTTTGATCAATAATGATGTTGGGTTTTTTTCTGCTCTTTGTTATTTATTTATTAATATTTTTTGCAATTGTGTTTGGTTAAAGAGAGTTTTTTTGCACCACTAATCTTACAAAACAAAATTGAATTAATAATACATGTTTTCAGAAGAATTGATCAGATAAATTGATAACTCCACCCCAAACTCACACTATTGGTTGTGCAAATGTTGCGGTGTATGGATGAGATAAATGTTTTATAATAATTATTACAGAAAAAAGCTCAAAATTCTCTTATGCTCAACAAGGCAGCATTTATTGGATCAAAAATGAAGAAACAGTAAAATTGTTACAATATTACAGTTTAAGTGAACTTTTTCCTGTGATGACAAAGCTGAATTTAAACTGAATAAGCTGAATAACATGAATATATATTTATCATTTGTTTTTTATTTGTCCTTGCCAGGGGTGCATTAACGCACAAGCTTTCATGGCCTGAAACCCAGCAACCTACTGGGTGCAAAAAAATATGTTTTTAATAATATATATTTTTATATGGGAGAATACAGCAGTAACAATTGCATTATATAACTAAACTCACACATATATTTTCAGGAATCACAGCTAAATTTGAGGAAAACCCCTGCTGTGTGAGAAACCAGACTGTTTTCTATAAGGTCATATCAGTATATGTGTGGATAAACACTAGAGAGCTGCTCTTTCAGAACACAGGTTCAGTAACGTACAAAAGCATGGATATAATCTGCATGTCGTCTGAAGGTTTTAGAGAATTGGATTGGACATTTCAGGCAGAAAAACAAGGAAGAAAAGTTTCTATGCCAGTTGAATTTATTCCTACTTGAGCACAAATTGAAATGTCTGCATTGACTAATAGCTTAGTGATATTTTTATTCGGGTGTGTGTGTGTGTCAGAGCCCAGAGACCTCGGGTTATCTAAAGGAGCCCCTGGTTCTTGCAGAATAATATTATTTTCCTTGGAAAAATGACCTTAAACTTTTAAACGATAGTAAGAGGTGCTTTACCAAAAAGAATAACAAAAAATGTACATTGTAGTTTGGTAGACACACTTCACCTTTAGGGATAACACAGTGTCCTAGATTCTAATGCAACAAGACTCAAGTGAAAGGCAATTTGTCTGTCCACACTAAATACGAAAATCGGGAGTGGCACAATCCTACAACACGGCCAATAAGAACAGTTCTCACACTCAAAAACCCGAGCACACTGCAGATGATGAGCATAAACTGATAAAACACAACATCGAATGGGCAAATTTTGAACCCTCATGCGGAGGATAAAAAGCGTTTAAGGTTCACGTTAACTAGGCCAATATACACAACATTTGATTACATCAACACAACCGCACTAGACATAGTTCATCAATTTGTAATTCCAAGAAGCTTTTCATTAATGGATTAGATGGTTAAATCTACACTAAGGAGTACTGCTATCAGTCTTTACATAAAGACATCCATGCAGTATGCTATTGCAAAAACACTGCAGTAATGACATTTTCGCTATCTAGTCAACAATGACATTTTGACATTTATTTTAAGATTATGAAGAGAAGAACATTAAATACAAGTAACAGATCTGTGTTTTGATACATGCAGACGGCATTGGCGGGGGGAAAAGTGCTGTAGCAATTCATCTAAGTGGCTGTGTGTATAATTTGTCAGCATGAGGTTCTGTATCTATGAGATCTCTCTGTATTCTTCCTTTGTTCTGTGCTCATTCTGTCTCACAAAACCAGGTCAAAGCTCCACACCTTTCATTTCCCTTTTCTTTCGCTCTGTGTCTCAGCTCTCCTCAAAGTGTTTCTTTCCACCCTTTTCCGTCCATCCTTCATCCCCTCTCTGCATCAGCTAAAACAGTGCAAGCCCAGAAAAAGTGTGCAAATCTATTGATATGCGAATCGATTTAATGATCATCTTTTTTCAGGGAGTTTTTCTTTCCGACAAAATGGCTCAAGAAGTCTGATCTGTTTCCCTCTATGATGGGACACCTCCTCTTATTGAGCCGATCATCCATCTATCATCCCGATAGACTATTCTTTCGTGCTTTTTAGGTCTGTAAAGTGTCATTGGTCTTTGGGGGATGGTTTCTTTCCAGCAAGCCGCATCTTTTCCGTCTGTCTTCTCTGCTCCAATCCATCAATCAATCAATCAATCAATCAATCAATCAATCAGTCAAAGCCTTAAGTACTGCTATAAGTCATTCGGAGTAGGACTCAGGTCAAGATCTTCACCCACACGCTCGTTCAATCCTTCCCTTAAACCTCTCCCCAGAACTGCCTAATCACTGTCTCTCTGAAACGTCATCAAAAGAAAACCCAAACAGATTGAAGTCCATTTATCTGTCCATATACGATCTTTCGTCCACTGTAAAAATAAGACTTAGATTAGCCCATAAAAAAGCACTCCCCCACCAAACCCCCTGTCTGCTCTTTTCACCAATGGCTGGGCCTGTAAATCTGTCTGGGTTTGACTTAAAAATGCTACATATCTCAATCTGAAAGATTGCCGTCTGGCAGCAAACTACATTGTCACTGTCCAGTAATGCCAGGTTGATTCAGAACAAAGTTAGAGAGGAATGGAGATGGAGGAGCAGGTGAGAGAAAGAGGCAATGGAAGAGAAAGCAAGAGAGAGACATAAACTTTAAAGCTTGAGAAGAAAAGGAAGTCAGACACAGAAAAGGGTATACAGCCTTGAAGTCTAGACAGAAAAAACATATTGATGCTATTGTAAACATCTAGATGGGAATTTGTGATATACTGTAATAAAATTACACTGACACTCTGGGGCATTATGGGCTGTGCATCTGTAGAAGATAAAAAAGCAGAAACAGAATAATGTGGTGGTAAAATCCATGCAAGTGACACCGACACGAAACACTCGGACAACAGAACATGAAACCCATCTCAGACATTCCATTGACTGCTGCCTAGGTCTCAATCAATAGCTCCAGGAAAAGCAATCGCCCACAACAGGGACCCCAGAAAACCTGTATGGTCACTGTCCAATTACATGCAAGCCAGGTGGAATTGCTACAGTCCAATCATGTCATAAGGGCCACAAAAACCCCCTATCCAATCACACATTACTGATGAAAACCTATAATAAGAATCCAGAGATTACATGGATATGTACACAGACACAAACAAGGTTGAGGTTCAGTGACATCCATCAAAATGCCCATAATTGCATTGTCATTACATACAGAAACATTTGAAGGTTGCGGCTCTGTTTGGTGTCTACACAATTCACAAAACACAAAGATGTCCAGTTTATCCCGGAAAGCAGAAAGACTAGATCAGGTCACTGTGCCATTGAATGGCAAACAACAGTAAGTGATCCCAAAGCACAAGAGACAACCTCGAATGCCAACCAAAAATCCTAGAGTAAAATTAATCAAACAACACTTTACCTTACAAAAAAGAGAGGAAAATTGTTACTTCTAACTTCTGTTCAGTCAGTCACAAAAATCAATATCATTATTTTGAACCACAACCACAAAACAATCACTATCACTACTAGCACAGTATCAGGAAAAGCAATGAACAATGATTTTTATTACAATTTATTCAATTTAAAAACAAATCACATTAAAGTTACTTAAAAACTACAATAGGGTAAAAAAAAAACATTTTGTTGAGTAATTTTGTAGACTGGTAAACATTAATAATCACCTTTTTTGACTATTAGTCAATAAATCCTTAAAAATGCTGCAAGTAAAGGACTCAGGCAAAGATGCAGCTTTAATCAAAAATCTGAGTGGCCTCTAAAAATGGCTCACAGATCATCATTTCATGTTTATATCTATTCGGACGTGACTCAAAGCGATGATGTCCGAGTGGATTAATTTTTAAATGTGTAATTAGTCTATTTCCACCAGTTTGATCCATTCAAGCGGATTTGCAGACTGCTTTGGTGGACATGATTAAGCGTGACAAATGAGGTCGTCCTATGATACAACAGGTCCTAATAACCTCTAAATTACTGCAGCCAGCACTCACAAATGTGTGTTATTGCAAAGCAAGTTCCTGACAATGATAATATCGCTGACTGTTCATACATAAGACACCTGGCATTCACTACATAACTGTCAGGTGTCTCAAGTCGAGATGTGTCAGGGGACTGCCCGTCATCACCACAAATCAGCAGCAGACACTCAGGTCACTGCCTGTTTTCACAGCAGAGAGCAGATGGGTCTGAGGTTCTGTCCTCAGCCCTGAGGTGAAATTATTCAAGCCAATGAAGAATGATGCAATTCGTTTTGTCCTGCAGGCAATGCCCGATGGCCTATTTAGGGTTGGCCAGTTTGTAGGCTAATGGATAAGTTTCTGTAAAGTCTGCAAAAGATGACAAATCTCAAAATGGCTCGAAGCAGTGTCCTCCATTCTTCAAGAATCAGGCATAAGATGAAGACACAGGATCACAGGAAATGCACATCACACAAACCATACACATTATGGAACATTTAAAATTCCTCTCTTTTCTTTGTTTGGGATTCTGCTTCAGCATTGGGGCTCATTGGGCTGTTTTCCAGCATCAAATCTAGTGTTTAAATATAAAGATATATAAATATAATCTAATGTTTCAGTTGCTGTGTAATGGAAATTAGAGCTGTCATGGGATCCTGCTTATCACTGATCACTCTAATCCATCTTCAAATGCAACTTTTACAAATTATTTGTATCTTTAATATTTAAGCAGGACAATTATAGCTTTAAATTGAAAATTCAGTCATCATTAACCCATCAAAAATGTGTGCAGATCTTTATATATATATATATATATATATATATATATATATATATATATATATATATATATATATATATATATATATATATATATATATATATATATATATATATATATAAACTCATTCAATGTGCTAATCTGGTTTCAATAACAGCCTATATATAAATGTATTCAAACACTGTTCATATGATAAAAATTACCTTAAAGAGCCATTAAGAGAAATTCAGAATATCAAATGCATATTTTAGGCAAATATGAGGCACATTCAACATTCCGTATGTACGCAGTATTTGTATTTTCCAGTCACCTGCCTCCTTTTGAAGTTTTCCCGTCTTTCCTTTTTACTCAATGGAAACCTGCCTTGCAACTTCCCTTATTCCCCTGAAATTGATAGATGTGACTGAGACTAATTGTAAAAGAAAAATGATGGCTAATCCTTTTCTTCTCTACTGAGGCTATGAATTTGAACACTTCCATTGACAAGGGATGTAAATCCATTAAGTATAACCAATAGGATATTAGAGTAATTTCTTAATGAAGCCGTTGTGGTTTTTCTTTCTCTCATTCTTTTACGTTTCCTTTTTTCTCTCACTCACTGTATCACCCCCATGCCTGTGGTCTTATCTGCAATGTCATCGGAAGTCTAATCTGCTTTTGTTTTCTGTAAAGCTGTTGTGTTTTTGTTTTTTAAAACCTGTTGGAAGATAACAGTAATTTTCTTGACTCCTCTAGCTTCAAAGCAAAGTGTTTCCAGACTTCCTGCAAAGTGGGAACGAATGAATAAATGATAACAATACAGTTTTAGTAGACTAGTGTAGCAATTTTTCTTCATCTCCCTCCCTCCAATGCTCTCTTCCTCTTTTGTCGCCTGGTACCATTCCACTCCCTTAAATCACTGATCTCATGCACTGGAAGAGGAAACTGGGCTAAATGGCCTTCTGTGCGGTCACAACCTCTGCTTATGAACACTCAGTCAGATCACTGCGTCATCTCGGCATCTTGCTCATATTTGCCACGATGCTGTGAGTTCCTAGACACTTTCTCCATCCCCTCCTGCATCCAGCGTATTCACTGGCCACTAAACACACATCAAAACAGCCCTGCCAACAGCTGCTGTCATTTACACAACCGGACCTCTGCCGCTGGCCAAAGACAGGGGTGATATTACATATCCCTGTAAAAAAGGATACCTTGGGCCTTTGCAGCTTGTGGTTGCAAGCTGAGCTTGTTGCAACATTGTTTTCAGTGTCTAAAAGAAGTTTAGTCCTTTCTTTTCTAAAAAAAAAAAAAACTAAACAAAAAAACTGTCAAACCTGCACGTGACTATTGCAGTGAAACAGTGAAACGCTGCAAGTTACCCTCAGGCCCAGATGGAATCTACAGACTTTTTCTACATGGATTTCGGAGAATTCTGTGGAATAAATTCAAAGTAAAGCACAACAATGTATTTAATAAAGAAATATGCAAGGGGGTGGAATTATATGAATGGCACGTGTCCCAATCCTGAGAAAATCTGCATATTTCATGTGTGCCTGGTTATCCCCTCCCATCCTCAACCCTTTTCTCTCTCTCCTGCACTCCACAGTCCAGGCCCTCAGAGTATCTAAATTATCTATAACATCACACAGGAAAACACAGGCAAAAGAAAGGAGCAGTGAGCAATGCGAGGAACCCTGGGATACTGGTGACGTTCTGCGCCACCCCTTAAGATTCAGCTCCCACACAGATAAGAGAGTAGAGGGAAGCTCTCGGTAGCCCGACAGCCAGGAAACGTCATCACCCGCTCCGTCACATTGTGGGGGGAATTAATCGCCCCCTCATATGGCTTTCACGAATGCCGTTATATGCTGTCAGTGAGCGACGGAGAGGATTCCTTTGACTGTTCCATATGGACATATTAATATTTGCATAATTATGGTCCTGTGCCTGATAGAAGCCCATGTAAGCCTGCCTTTGAAGACTGTGGGGAGGGGTGGGGTTTGGAGGGGAAGGAACACTGATAAGGGGTTGAAGAGGAGGGAAGCAGCTTCATATGTACATTTCACATTCTTTCCTATTACATATGCATGTGCAGATTAAGCATGTAGAGTAGGAAATATGGAAGTTACGAAAAGAATTACATAAGAGACAGAGTCTAAGTGACTAATAATCATTCCATACATTGTTGCACACACACACACACACACACACACATCTGAAAATGCGAGGTCACGATGCACAGCACATATTCATGAATTATTTTGTAATAGATAATAAAAGATCACTAGAGCAAATGAGAGGTTTTTGCACGACGGTACCGGACAGACGTGCAGACCTATACAAGCCCGCGCACAAACAGACAGATATATTATGGATAACCTGAACACAACAATCCGTGAATAGTCTGTGCCGTTTAAAGCAATGCAGATTTCGAAAGGAACGACGGTCTACATCATATGCACACTCTTTTCTCCGGGCTCACGTTCATCCAAATATTATTTTTTCTATAATGCGACGCGTTACAGCGGCAACATCCTAACATCCGCCCCGCACACCCAAAGACAAATAAAGGCTGAAATACCGCACCTGGGACAGACGGATGCCGAAGAGTAGACCGAGAGGGACAGAGGAGGTGTCTCTCCGCTCCCCTCTTCTTCCTCTCTTTCGGTGTTTTCGCCTGTCTTCACAGCCTCGTTTTTTTCTCTATTTCACTCTCTGCCCTCCCTCCCTTCTCCCTCCTTCGCCTTGTGCACGGAATACTAAACGAGCCTCGTCTCCGCTCACGGGCTCCAGTGCGCGTGCAGTGCTAAACACATACTGATGTATGGCAATAGAGAGAGAGAGAGAGAGAGAGAGAGAGAGAGAGAGAGAGAGAGAGAGAGAGAGAGAGAGAGAGAGAGAGAGAGAGAGAGAGAGAGAGAGAGAGAGAGAGAGAGAGAGAGAGAGAGAGAGAGACTTATACACTTCACTTTCTTGTGTGTGTGTGTGTGTGTGTGTGTGTGTGTGTGTGTGTGTGTGTGTGTGTGTGTGTGTGTGTGTGTGTGTGTGTGTGTGTATCGTTTTAAAGGGTTTTTCAAACTTCCCAGTAATAATTAAAGTGAGATTACAACCTTGTGGTGCAAGGATAAATAGTGAATTTCATTTACATTTACAAAAGGCCACATTTACATTAGACATGGTTCAGACCATGTTCAAATTGTTTTCTACCATGTGGCACAGATTGGCTATAACCCACGAATGTATATTCTGATATTCTCATATTGGTTTGAGGCCTCATTCATTCCAGAAAGCAATTTTGCATTTAAAACATATAACAGCCATCCAAACAGCCCTGACAGCTAAAACCAGGCAACATTTGGGCTGTCATTGTCTAACCAGAGGCCAAGAATAGTAATCTAGAACATAAACATGTCTTGCTTTGCTTACATGATGGAATATCAAATATCTTGCGGGTTATTTTGGGCAAAAACAACATCTCTTTCAGGAACCCTATAGTCAAAGATGATTGACAGTTAGCATATAGTTTGGATTGGTGTTATGGTTCTGTTCTGGGCAAGATAAGAGCAGGGAGAGCAGTGATAACCCGCCTAGGGTAAACAGAACAGAACCAAAATGTATTGCAGAGATCATTAAAGGGTTACTTCAGCGAATAGTATGTGGCTTTGTATCAGTAGAAACCCTGGAGTATATTCAAATGATTGTGCTCACCCTCCTCATATCTGCCTGAGACAAGAGATTTATGCATTTTATTTCTGGAAAAATTCCTCCGATGACGCAAATATCGTCAATTTGCGTCATGGGAGGAATTTTTGGCAAGAGGCTAAAGACTGCAGCCAGAAGAAGGAGCTATATCCACATGTTTTCAACTCGCACATGGGGGATGGGAGATCGCACTCACAGCTCAGCTCGCAGCCTCAGGCATTCATTGAAACGGTGCGGCCAGAGGAGCAAAGTAAGTGTTTCAACTTCTCAAATTATTCCTATGAAAGTTAAGCTTCCAAAGACATGAACTGAAAACACACCAGACTGAACATGTGCTGTGAATCTATCCTGCGAGTGTGGTCTCGGTTACCTCAGCTCTCATAACAAGAGCTCATTCAGCTCATCACGATTGTATGTAATTTGACTCCTGCAGTTTGCGCTGTGGGACACTCGCTCAGCGGCTATATCACATATTGAACAGACACGTTCAGTTTTTAATTGTAGTGTCTGTTCTCTAACTCAACTGATTTTATTAAAAATGAAAGCGGTTGAGGTGACTTTGGGAGTGGCCTTGTAGGGCAGCGAAGCATTCTGGGAATTGTAGTCTTTCATCCCCATGAGCTAAAAATACATTTTCTGTCTTTTCTCAGTCTAGAAAGCACCAAAAAAAAAAAAAACACACATTTCTACTACATTAATGACTACTACAAAAATGCAGATTAATCTTCCCAGCGTTGAACAAAATTCAAGCACAATTTTTTTTAAACAAAAATTCAAGGGGAATCAGAATACCAAATCCTGACTGACGAGAGGAGTAACTGGGGATGGAGGGGGGTAAATAAGCTCTGGAGAAATGCATTAGCTGCTGATAGTACCAAAGGAGTTTATGTATGCTGTGATATACATTGTATTCTCAGGTGGCAGTCAGCTGATGCAAGCTTGACTAACGTGGCCTCCCAGAACTGACCCTACACTTTATATAACCAAGTTCAAGGTTATTTTGTCTAGAAGTAAGTTACTCATAGCCAGACATCAGGTCTACAGTTAACCAAGACAATAAAATGACGGCTATTGCTTGCTGCAATATGTGGAAATAAATCTGTGCATTTGCATCCGATATGCAAGCTGACAGATCGGATATTCGGTCACTTTTAAAATAAGATGTAAGGTTGTCATATACAGTCAACAGATTAGAACTGGGAATCAAGACCTGCAGTGTAAATGCGGCCTAAAAGATTCATTCATTATTTCAGTCTGCTGGTTACATCGCTGTGCCAATATGGTGATAAGGGAGTCTTTCGTGTCACTGCATGGGTGAAACACTAAACATACCAAACAATAACATACCATGTTAGCTCTACAAATCTATGCTGGGGAATGGGGATACACACTGCATGAGCATGAACGACAAAAACTGGAAGCAAATCGCCTGTTCTCATGACATTGCGTATTATGTGTGTATTGCATATTATCGAAGCTGCGATCTTAGTGCCGATAACCGTGATGACTGGTACACACTGCATGATTTTTCAGATTGCATGTTGTGCTCACATGACTGTCTAGGGTACCATTTAGTTGCTGATGTGTACATTACACCAGTATTCCCCCACAGTGTTCCTGGAGGCACATCAACAGTGCACATTTTGGATGTCTCCCTTAGGGCAAGCTACCACTACAGGACTGTAACTGAACTGGGTGCTCACACTACACAACAATGTTTCTTGTCATCTGTCATCATCTTGTTAAAGCAGCATGACTTCGAGAGAAAAAAAAAAAAATTGGTAACAACAGAATGTCTAAAGGGGACCATCAAAATAAAGTGTAACCAAGCATTTTCTCAAATTTCTCAAAATGATTACGAGATTTTTTTTACATTTATACCATCTGCACTGTAATTGGGTGGATTAGTTCCACCTTGTTATTAATTGCACACACTACAAGATCAGATAGCTAAGATATCAAACAGGTTTGAAAATATTGCAGCATCTGTGCATGTTAGAGACTGGCTCAGATCATGTCGCTGACCTGCTGATACGAGCATTGGCGACCACAACACGCACCGATTTGACCCATGATCCGAGGGTTTTGACACAGGCTTTGGAAATCTGTCTGCCACAGCAAAATCTAGTGTGATCTTGCTTTCTTTGTGTCTCTGCTAGTGTTGTGCTGGTGTTGTACTGAAGTCATTTCCAGTCACAACACATTTTACACTGCATGACATGACACCGTTTTTCAAGTAAAAATGAAAAATTTGGCCATTCATTTATACAACAATGCAGTTTTGTGGGCCTGGAAACTTTTGAAAACCGCTTTCAAAGATCTGAGTGAAAGGGGATAGTTTTGACAACATTCTCATCTGTACACTGTAAAAAATTATTTAGAAAAAAAGTTACCTGGTTGCCTTAAAATTTTGAGTTCATTGAAATTAAAATTTTGAGTTAATACAATGAACATTTTTTGAGATTCGACAACCTTTATTAAAATATTAATACAAGATTTTGTAAGCATATTGGGTAATTGTGTGTGTTTTATTTCTGATGATGCAGTGAAACATGCCAAATAGTGCTATTTTCATCATTTATCACATTTTTTATGTGGTTCAGATACAAAAATATTTTCAGTTTCTATTTATTAAACTAATTTCCTTCATTGTATCAACTCAAATTTTTAATTTCAATAAACTCGAAATTTTAAGGCAACCAGGTTACTTACTTTTTTAAGTTAAACCAACAAAAAACAACCAAATTTTTTTACAGTTTACGTGTTAAACGGAAAAGTAAAAACGTTTCTGTTTTTAGTACATCGTTGCCATGTAAAGGTATACTGAGTCTCAGACAGGTCCAGATATTTTGCATGCTAATATCTCATGGCCATCTTCGACACATCTGCGCCTCTATCAGACTGTGCTAAAAGTCTGGGCCTGTCTGCAGCTCAGTGTCATTCAGTGTGAAATGTGTTTCGAATGGAAATTACATCGGCAACGACCTACAGCCAATGATAGAGCAAGATACAGGGCAAAGGAAAGTTCAGGTGAGGAGTCATAGACCTGCAACATGACATCAGCAAGCATGACTTCTGCAACAACAGCAAACATGTAATCTCCTTCATATTTTTCTGTTCCACTGCAAATCAGCACACAGACAACCCAGCCAATACACCCATGTGGGGCCCAAAGGTGTTGCATCTGGGCTACCCAACTGGGACCCAGCTAATTTTGTCCTCAGTTTCGATTGAGGCCCCACATGGGTTACCCAGATGGTTTGATGATCGGTCTCTTGTTGGGTTCATACCAGACCCATATGGGTAACCCAGGTAGCACCAATTTGGAGCATACATAGGTCTGCCCATATGGGTTGATGACAGGTCTCAGATACATGTTATGTAGGGCTTTTATGGGCCACAACGGGTAATACATAATAATACATAATACAAACATTACATGTAATCTACTAAACTACACTAAAATGTTAAAATGTATTCGATGAACAGGAACCAGTTCATGCTTTAGTTTATTATGCAAGGTTTATTTGGAATAATTAAGTTATTTTATTTATTATTAAGTATTAAATCATTAGACCTAATTCAACTCATGAGCTCATTAAAGGGTTACTTCAGAGATTAGCATATGGCTTTGTATCAGTAGAAACCCTGGAGTATATTCAAATTATTGTGCTTTTCCCCCTCATATCTCCCTGAGACAAGAGATTTATGCATTTTATTTCTGGAAAAATTCCTCCTATGATGCAAATTGACGATTTTTGCATCATAGGAGGAATGTTTGCCCAAAGGCTAAAGACTACAGCCAGCAGAGGGAGCCATTTCCGCATGTTTTGAATCTGCGCATGGGGGATGGAGATTACACTCAGCTCACAGGGAGAGCTCAGCTCAGCTACAGGCACTCATTTAAACGGAGTTATGGTGTGCAATGTAAGTCTTCTAACTTCTCAAATTAATTTCTATGAAAGTTAAGCTTGTAAAGGCATGAACTGAAACGCTTCAAACTGAACTCGCGTTGTGAATGTAGCCTATGCCGAGAGTGTAACGTTAGTCGCGATTACCTCAGCTCTCATCACTGCAGTCAGTGCTCAGTGCTGTGAGACTCGCGCGGTGACTCACTCATTATATTGAACAGACACGTTCAGTTTTTAATTGTAGTGTCTTCTCTAACTCAGTCACTGTAATCAAGTTGGTGGCGTTGGGGAATGGCACAGGGCAGCGAAGCATTCTGGGAATTGTAGTCTTTCATCCCCATGGGACAAAAATACATTTTCTGTCTTTTCTCAGTCTAGAAGGCACCAAATTCAAAAATAATTTCACATTTCTACTGCATTAATGACCCAGTTTAAATACAGATTCATCTTCCCAGCGCTGAAGTACCCCTTTAAGAAACTGCAAAACCTGAAATGGATGTCAGATATTGGGAGACATACAACATTTGCAGGGCTGTTACTCCAAGACAGGTTTGAAACCATAACCATGTATTTTACAACACATCTGCTTGTGATTCTTATTAATGGTGCCCTAGAATGAAAAATTGAATTAACCTTGCCATAGTGAGATAATAAGAGTTCAGTACATGGACATCAGTCTCAAACACCATTGCCTCCTCCTTCTTATGTAAATCTCATGAATGATATACGCCAACCGTGACGCAATCGTTGGGGATATGTAAGCCCCCAACATTTGCATCTGTCCAAACATGTTCATTATCAGGCGGAACTGACGGAGTTGTATCATCGAGACTGCAGGTAAACTAACTTCTCTCATGAACACATGTCATGTTCCAGGCTGTGCAGGAGGACTTTTCTTCCCTTCCCACGGATAAAAAATGTCAACAGTCATGTTTTATTAGAATCGGATATCACAACAATTTAATTCAAGATTGTTCATTTGTTCGGCCCATTTAAAGCAAACTTTGCTCAGTGTCTTAAACTGGAGAAAGGGGCAATTACAACTACAGTCCTGCAAGCAGTAAGTAGCGATTTTATCCACCTATTGACTGTTAACAATTTCTGATTAAATTGAAAGTTTCTTAGAGAGACAGCATTGTCTAGATAATGCAAGACGCTTACAGTAACAATAGGAAACTCCAAGTACCATACCAAACTAAATAGTGAGACTAATGACAAAGGTTAATTACAAAATACAACCGTAGATACTTTGCTTACGGATCGTTCATTCGATCCTTCTAGCAAACGTCACCTTTTCCACCATATAAGTTAAAACGATAGTCATTTGACAAGGCTATTCATTTTGTGAAAAAATATATTTATATTTTTGAGAACTTAAGTATGATGTTTTTTCATGCTTGTATTTCAGAGTACATCACAGTCACTGCCTAGCCTACATTGTGACTAACATTATATAAACATACAATATCGTTGACGAAAAAAGACGAGTCATCACAAGTAATTTAAATCCTCCAATCAGAGCTTTTCTGTGAAAAGAACATGTATACTATCCGGTATTTTACCTAAACATGTACAATCTGGTTACCATATGCACGCGAGCTCTCTCTCGCACGCTGATGATCTGAAAACACCACTAAAGAAGTAAGCTGTATTTCAGCAATCTCTATTTGAGATGTTCTGCTTAAAGTGTCGTTCAGTCGTTCTCTGTCAGGACGGTCAGGACTCACGAGCCACTTCACTGAACAACTGAAATGCTGTGTGCTGCTGAAATAAGCCAATCAGAGCAGAGCTCAACATTAATATTCATGACTCTTCCAAATAAGGCAAAAACAGAGTATTATATTCTAGGGACAATTTATGGGGTTGTAAATGGACCTGTAAAACTGTATCTGGAAATGTTTTTTCCCTTAAATAAGCCACATACCCTCTACGTAGATATCAGAGAACAATTTAACATATTGTTTCAAATCATTCTAGGGCACCTTTAAGAAAAAAAGGCTGTAGTTCCCTACCGGCCATTTTCTGTAGTCCTTATATCTAGAAAACATTGTTAAAAAATGATGTGCATATTGAAACATTCTATAGTTACTTGCGTTAGTGCATTTTCTTATTATTGCCTTTCATTCACTTAATAATGGTGTTTGTGTTGTGTTCAGTTAATTAATTTATCCTTTGTGTTGGATTCGACTGAAAAGTGCGCAACTACAGTACACATTACAGGCACTGATCAACAAACGCGGATATGTTACATGTCTAATGTAGGCTAGCTATAGAAAGAATTATGCAGTCTTTTAAACTTATACATTTCACTTAACAAATCTGCATGAATAATAAATTACAGTAAAATGTATGTTTTTTGCATATTTTAATAAAATGTTATTTAATAACAGCAGTCATAATAAGCATATTTCCAGTAGTCTATGTGCCTCAGACTTGCGTCGTCAACTCAATCACCCTCGCCTCGGTAATCCTCTGCAAACTTCAACAGATATTTGAACCGCATCAATTAGTTCTTATTCAGTCGGACGTGCTACTTCGGCTTTTGCGTCTTGCGTCATCAACGCGGAACTCAAGTTTGATTCAGTTCGATAAGTGAACCGGTGTCGAGACAAATCCTGTCCCCGTGTGAAATCGTGTCCGCTGGTAGCGGTTTTAAATGCCTGATCAAAAGTTGTTATACATGGTTCTGGACAATCAATTGTTTAAAAATAACTAAATAATAAACTAATAAACTATGAATTCATTGCCATACTAAGTGGGCTACACACGCAAAACATTTATTTGAAATATTTAATTGAGTGCTATAATGGGAGCAAAAACATGTTCTGAATTATATACTTATATAAGCACTTATAGCTTCAGTTATATACTACTAATATATGAAACATATGCTTTGTAAGACATTAAAGACTATTTTAACACAATTTAAACAGCAAAAATCAAAACACGATTGTGTAAGAATTGTAATCAGGCTCTGAACCGATTACCTATTAAAATTTATTTCAGCCAATAGAATCGCTCTGGGGGTCCTTGCGGACACGATTTCACAGGGGGACAGGATTTGTCATGACACCGGCTCAACCGGTTACTTGCTGAGAACCGGCTCAAAAGAACGATTCGTTCAACAACCTAACATACCAGTCCTTAGAAATTGATTTTTTAAAGCAAATATCTCCCTTTGAACGTTGTAACGTTGCACATGTTGTTTATGCTCAAACAGCAACATTACACACTAGCTAAAGTTAGAAAACTGAAATTGTGTTTTACCACCCCTTTTATAGGAATAAATCCAGTCTTGCATGAGAACGCCGATCTTGCATGTAACTTTCAGTTATTTCCTGTCAATTCTCACATGTTGTTTGGTTGCAAAACGTAATGTATAGAGTTGTCAGCGATTCAAAGTTGCGTAATGTGTGCCCCCCTGTCGCCGATCCGTCATATAATGTGCACACGAGAGAACTTACATGGCCGTTAAGGGTGAGAAGAACAGCGATCTAACAACTTTAAAAACCATGTACCCAGTAGACCTATTGATTTTATTTGTTGCCGTTTTGGTTTTGGCCCAAAAGATTTTTACCCTAACTAACAAAATGTAACAATAAAAACGTTATGCAGTTTGTGTACTTTCCTTTCATGATAAACACTGATAAAACAAAATGAATGTCATGATTTATTACTTCACACAAGCCTACATATACATATATGATATGTCACCCACACACCCACACACATTTTAAAAGATATATTTATATAATTAAAAATCAATTTTCTAAAATAGTAAAACCCCATAAAAGTAAATGTATAATTGACACACTGATATCAGATTAACCTGTCAGTATAATTTATACACCCCCCCTGCACCATCACCCCCCCCCCCCATAAATTAGACCGACAAGATAATCTCCTATGCTTGAACTCATTAAAGGGTTAGTTCACTAAAAAAAAATGTAATTTATGTCATTAAATTACCACTCACCCTAATGTCGTTCCACACACGTACGACCTCCGTTCATCTTCAGACACAGTTTAAGATATTTTATATTTAGTCTGAGAGCATATGCAAGTGTATGCACACTAATGTGCATGTCCATGTCCAGAAAGGGAATAAAAACATACCAAAAACTACGTCTTTATTCAGCATTGTCTTCTCTTCCGTGTTTGTTTTCAATCCTCAAATAAAGATTCAAACAGTCATGAATCAGCGTATTGATTCATGATTTGGATCACGTGTCAAACTGCCAAACTGCTGAAATCTCATGACATTGGTGATCTGAATCATGAATCAATAAGTTTCTATGTAATTATTTCAGATGGGATAACAACGTGGGCTGTATTAATATATCCCAAATACAGCCAAGGGTGCTTTTGTGATGAGATGAAAATTAGTTTAGGTACATAACCTGAACATATGTAAATCATTATCTAAACTGTCCAATAGGCATACCTCTGGGGCGTTATAGACACTCCAAATAATTACTAAATTTAATCGTTACTAAAGATGCATAATCCAACTAATAAAGAAATATGAGCATCTGTCAACACACAGTGAATACAAATGCCCACACAGTGTGCTACTAATGGGAGATTATTCAAGTTATTGGGAAAGCCAATCAGTTTGTTCTTGAATGCATACTGGTCATATATTCCGTCATCATTGAGATGGTGGCAGGATCTCACACATACAGCTGTGCTGAAAATTCATACAGTGTGAAGCAGCGCCTGTGTCTCGAAATCGTTCCTTTAGACACCATGTACAGCAGAACAGCAAATAGTCCATTTGGATGTGCAAAAATCTTTTAAAATAATAGTAGCAACTGTATTTAAGGCAGCTATATACTGACCGCTCAGGTGTCATTATGGATCCAGGTAATAAAGTTATTTTAGAATCAAAGTGCCCCTCAATGATTTATGCTCTATCGTATACAGTATTGACAAGGATTCTGTTGAAATAAAAGGCACGTAGAGAAGTAGCCTGAAGCAGTGAGCACAATGATTGGGGTATAAATGAGTGTAAACAGCTGCCTCTGCTAACTGTCAGAGCAGTGCATACTGAGAAACAGAGGGAGACAACAGGAGAGGACAGGGCAGAGAGAGCGAGAGAGAGAGCACAGCAGCAAGGCTACCGAGAGGAGAAAAAGAGGGAGGGAGAGGGCAGACTTAAAGACACACTAAAAGAGAGCAAGACAGGTTAGAGAGAGAAGATCTGAGACAAAAAAAAAGGGCTCAGAGAGAGGAAACTGAAAGCTTGGCCTCAGGCGGCAGCCACTGTCCTTACTGAGCTCGTGTCACTGAGGGAACATGTACTGCCACTGCTCCTGTTTCCTACTAGGAAATTATATTTACACACACTCATGCACAAAGAAATGTGCATACTCTTGGACGCCCATTTCTGGCTGAGGAAATGCTACAATTCAGCTGTGGAGAGTTTTTTTTAGGTGCACAAAATAATGAGTCCATGAAGAGCTGCACAGTGTGGTTTACACTAGTACGTGTTCCTGCATATTGAAATTCAGAAATATGCACAAAAAATACTGGAGCCAAAAGGGTGTCATGACATTCTGTTCTGTGAGTGTTTTTTTTAACTCCTATATTCTTCCTTCAGTGCTGCTTCACCAATGTATTATGATTCAACAATGAATGACTTTTGTGATTTGGACTGATTCTGACCTGTGAGCCATTTCTTTTCAATGAATAAATCAAAATGACTCTTGGATACAAACCGGTCCTTCAAGTACTAAATGAATTAGTAATATGATTTTGTTTCTTTATTCAGTACTTTTTTAATGAGTTATATACTGGGTTATTCACATACATACAAATTTCATATATATAACCAGTTACTGAGTTGCTGGACAAAATCAAATCACAGACAGATCAGGCTGAGTTTACTCAGTCGAGTTTTACGACTAATTCATTAACTGAATCGGTCTTCAAGTACTAAACAAATCTGTAATATGGTTGACACTTTTGAGACAAATATTTTGAATTAATTGGGGGGGGGGGGGAAACAACAACAACAACCTTAAAAATCACACTTAAACACAAGAATTATATATACATCACATATGAATTGGTCTAATTTCATCAGTTTTCAAGTACAAAATTAATCGGTAATGTGATTCTGACTTAGTTAAGTCAGTTCTTTTTAATTCGTTATAAATAAAGAACCAATCTAAGGACTGTCGTTAAGTGAATCTGTCTAATTAAATGAATTGGTAATGTGATTCTGACTCTTTTTGATTATTTAGCCAAAAACGTCAGTCCTGGACAGTTATGTATATTTAGTAATCATGTGAATCAGTCTAATGCCTCTTTCACTGATTAAAGCAGCCTTCTTCAAGTACTATACTTTTGCAATATCAATTTATTGAACTGAATTGATCTTAATAACAGCGCCATTTTCTTCTTTAGGGCTGCATATAGCTGACTTGAATTCATTTCATACTTGATTAACTTTACACAGTTATTGAACTAAATTGAATCAACATTGAACTGAAGCTGAATAAATAACACTATTGTCTTCAGTAGAGCTGCTTTACAGCTGGAATTTGTCTTGTGTATGAAATGTAATTAATTGATAGTGTTTTTTTTTCTGTTTATTACTTTAAAGCTGTTCTGAAACAATTTGTATTGTTTAAAACGATATGGAAATAAAGGTAATTTGACTTGACAAATCGGTGATGGAATTGATAAGGAACTAGAATGGTGCAATCCTCATCACTATTCCTGGATCAACATCTTTTGTCAACCGATATAGCTATAACACTACCTCTAAAATCAGAGAGCAATAAACGGGTGATGCTGATTTAAGAACATGCCCTTCTTGTGCGAATCGCGTTAACCGTGAAGAGCTATTTAAAATGACGTTTGACCTTGTTTTTATCTATTTTATTTTTGACTCCTGACTCTGTCTGTAAAATCTTACACCAGACTTGAGAGGTACAGCAAGGTGGCGTGCTGTGCTGATAACGGCTCAAGCCTCAGTGCCCAAGTTCACTTCTCTCATCGGCAACAGTTTGTCTGCCCTTCTTCACTGGATTGCTCCTTTTTGAGTTCTCCATTATATTGTGTTACCATGACAACCGTCTCTAAGTGAGTCGCCCACATCTCTCATTCCCTTTCCGCTTTCATTTTTTACTTTCCTTGCAGTGACTTTCATCTTTCTGTCTTCTCGACTCATTCCCCTTCTCTTTCTTGCACCATCATTGTGACTCTTACTTTTCAACTCTTCAGACTTACCCCCATTTCTCCCCTCTTTCTCACCATCATATGTGGTACAGATTTATGTTCAGTCTTCTTCACTACACAGTCTGCTATAAAATATTTATGCTTCATTGCAAACATCTCCACTATATACTGTAGAGTTTCAGAAGGGTGTGGAGGTTCATTTTTTCCCTTACTGGAATAGTGTGTCTAAAACTGCAACCAAACAGAGTTTAATAAAGGCTTATTGTGAGGATGACAATAAGCAAAAGCTTAAAAAAACAAATTAAACATTAAATACATCACCTAAACTGACATAAAACCATGAACCATGTCCTATCAAAACAAAACAAATATACTGCAATGGGGGGGGGGGGGCAGCCTAGGTTCAATATAGCTTGGGAGAATTCTTCATGCGTTTTACTAGAACTAGAACAAGAAAAATTTAATTAGAATGATAGAACAAACAAACAGACAGCAGGTGTCTATCAAAAGAGGTCCAAAAAAAGAACAGCGGTGAGCCAGAGACAGGGTCATGGCCGGCCAAGGCTCATCGATGCACGTGGGGAGCAAAGGCTGGCCCAAGTGGTCTGATAAAACAGATGAGCAACTGCAGCTCAAATTGTTCAAGAAGTTAAAGGAAGTGTACATAAGATTGTGGCCAAAACTGGCACTGCAATCACTATCCCCTCTCCCCCCTTATTTGAGGTTGCCAGATAAGCTGCATGGGTCAGCAGGAACGTTTGTAGATCTGCAGCTGTGGTAACTAGAGCAGATCTGGCAACCCTAAAGCCCAAACACTACTGACTTTATGATTGGCAGATAGGCTATAGGTGACGCTTCAGGTCAAAACACAACATCAACATCAGTTGAGGGCTGCAACAACAACTTTTAAATGACAATATCCTGGCCGGACTACTGTTGTCAGTGATATAAGTATTTGAAATTAACATAATTTCCTAATGTCTAGTGACATATCAGGGCCATTTTATGATTAATTCAAATATATTTCTTACATACAGTTCCTTTAATGCTGGTTAAAAGGCCAATAGTGGGAACGTGAGCAACAGAACTGGACCATAGAGTAATGGAAGAAGGTGGCCTGGTCGGATTAATAATTTATTTTACATTACGTGGATTATGACATTCTCTTTTACATCATGTGGATGGCCGTTGCGTGTGCATCGCTTACCTGGGGAACACATGGCACAAGGATGCACTATGGGAAGAAGGCAAGCCGGCAGAGGCAGTGTGATGCTTTGGGCAATGTTCTGCTGGGAAACCTTGGGTTCTGCCATCCATGTGGATGTTACTTTGACACACCCCACCTACCTAAGCATTGTTGCAGACCATGTACACTCTTTCAAAGGAAAAGGTATTCCCTGGTGGCTGTGTGCTCTTTCAGCAGAATAATGCACCCTGCCACAAAGCAAAAATGGTTCAGGAATGGTTTGAGGAGCACAATGAGTTTGATGTGTTGACTTGGCCTCCAAATTAGATCTTAATCCAATCGAGCATCTGGGATGTACTAAACAAACAAATCTGATGAATGGAGGCCCCACCTCACACCTTACAGGACTTAAAGGATCTACTGCAAAAATCTTGGTGCCATATACCACAGCACACTTTCAGGGGTCAAGTGGAGTCCATGCCTCAATGGGTCAGGACTTATTTTTGCAGTAAAATTTTACTGCAAACACAAACACAATATTAGGTACTAAATACTGTTAATTTAAACACTGCTAACACAATATTAGGAAGGTGGTCACAATGTAATGCCTGATCGTTGTATTTGTGTAGTTGTTAAGGCCACATAAGTAAACTTCATTATTCCCAAATGACGATGTTT
Source organism: Pseudorasbora parva (assembly GCF_024679245.1). Lineage (NCBI taxonomy): Eukaryota > Metazoa > Chordata > Actinopteri > Cypriniformes > Gobionidae > Pseudorasbora > Pseudorasbora parva. The sequence goes on from NC_090173.1 coordinate 31,158,941, forward strand.
TTTTTGTAAAGGCTGCATTCTTTTAAGAAAACTGATAATGTATAAACAATGACATTCAGGCATATATTACAAATAATCTTATAAATCAAATCTTTATCAAATAAAATCTTAATTTTCAATCTGCTCTTTTTATCTAGCAACTCAAAAGAACAAAAGAAGGTTAGCAGGATTGTTCACATTACATGCACATTAGGGATAAAATGATTCTTTACAAATGGCTAAAAGTCAAGTCACATTTATTTATAGCGCTTGATACAAGGCAGATGGTTTCAAAGCTGCTTCATATTAATAAACAAAAATAAATAAATAACAGTGTTGTCAAATCATCATCAACTATAAAAAATCAAATTTGAGCTGAAAAGCATGTCATTGTTTAGCTCAAGTCATTACCATGTTGATTCAATTCAGTTTATAAGTCAATATGGCAATGACATTCAGCTCAATTCAATTCAAATGCTCAGTTCATCTGATAGTCAGTGTAGAAAAAACAATAATATTAATGAACTTCTGTTGTCTTTAAAACCCTAATTTGACCATCATTTATTTGACCATAAATTAACCCTAATTTTAAAACCCTAATTTGACCATCCAGGAATTTGGAAGCGAAGAAGCCACATTTGAATGAGCAAACATGAATAACGTAACCGTGAAACTATTTGCCCTACAGGGCCGAGATCATTCAACCAAACATGTTGCTGCCTGGCATTAGTATCATCATCACCATAAGGAAGTCTGGGAACGCTGTGAGCTACATTCGAATGGGCAGTCATGAATGAGACACATGAATAGAGTAACCACAAATCTTCAACGCTAATTGACATATGGGAAAAAGAGAGTGTTAAAACTAAAAACTTTGCTGCAGAATTTAGCATACAGCCCAGGGATAGTAGATTAAGCTTCTATCCGAGACATTTGCGTGGCCAAGTTTAAACTGAATGTGCGTACCTAATCAGATAGCAAATGATTAAAGAGAATGAAATTATATACACAAATTTAAATGCAACCTACGTTGCAAAGTCGTGCCTGCTTATGTGAATGAGATACATGTGCATACGTGTCTGGTTACATCAAATTGTGTTAGGACAAAAAGTGTCTCCAAAACTTATTTGACATGACCATGTCCCTTTCCTTTTAAGCTAAAGAGAAAAGTGATGAATATTCAATCCTCTGGCATATACTTCACGTGTGGCTGTTTGCATGGGAGTGATAGAGTGGCTGTAAAAAACAGCGAGTGCACTTCACCCGAAGCAGTCATCTCCTCAGCGTCTCTCTCTTCAAAGCAAATACTGTTGTTCACACATTTCTCATACCCCAGGGTTACACTGTGGCAAAGGCAGAGTGGTGGCATAGCGAGGCGTCTGCGTTCGCATGGGCTGATGTTTTTCACCACTGAAACAGGAGGCTCTATATATCACAGTTCTCTGGCTAAACTGCTCTGCTGTTCAGATGTCCATTTTAAAGCTTGATGCATTGCCGACTGTATGGAGTTGGCCAGCAGGCCACTAAAGCACTCTGCACAGAGAAGAGAATTAGAATTGGGACTTCTCTGTACGGGTATGAAAGTACATGGGGGATAGATTTAAAGGTGACACAGGTTACCAGACACTCAAACACTGCCAAATACAAATAGATGCAGGAAGGCAGACAAATGAAAAGAGAGGCTGTGTTGCATTCCAATCTCTAGCTGCCTATATTGCGAATCAGTATGTGAACACAAACTTGTACGCTACCGAATGGGGATGCGCAAAACTGTAAAAATTGACAATTTGACAGGGACACTTACGTTTTTCTAATCACTCATTTTAGCTAGACAAAGTGCATTATAACAATAATTTTTTACATTTATATAGTGCTTTTCTGGGTACTCAAAGTGCTTACATTTAGGAGGAATCTCCTCAACCACCACCAACAATTTCCACCTGTATTGATGATGTGACGGCAGCCATATTGTGCCAGAGCACCACCACACACCAGCTGATTTGGTGGAGAGGAGACGGATGAAGAAGCCAATCAGTATACGAGGATGATTAGGAGGCCATGATGGACAGAGGCCAATAGGCAGATTTGGCCAGGATGCAAGGATTACTTAACTTCATTTCATAACATTTTTAAATGGTCTATTAGACGATACATTTTTTTAACACCATGACTGTCTGATTGTGTGTAGTGTTTTAAAGGGCTGGCATTAAAGACTTTATGTACAATCTGTCAAACTGCTAAAGCACAACACTAAATAAATGAATGAATAAATGTCAAAAGTTTGGGGTCAGTAAGTGACAGTAAAAACAGTGACAAAGGATTTTTATTTCAAATATTGCACTCAAATCTTAAAGGAATAATTCTGCCAGGAATTACGAACCCTTGTCATTCAAAATCCATAATTTCATATTCAGAACACAAATAAAGATATTTTAAATTAAATCTAAGAGCTTTCCGACCCTCCATTGACAGCCTAGGCAACTACATACTCCATGTGACTTCAGTGGCTGAACCTCAGTTTTATGAAATGCTTAATAGTATTTAAAGTATTTTAATTTATATTATATTAATCTCCAAAAATGCACATTCACAAGAGCACCATACACGTGTTGTGTTGATGGTGCCTTACTGGGGCTCAAAAGTGGTAGCTATGCAAGTTTTCTGGAGGTACAGAAAGTTTTCAGATTTCATCAAAAAAAATCTTTATTTGTGTCCTAAAGAATCTAATGTTTTGAGGAGTATGTGTGGGTTGTATGTGTGGGTTATCAACGCATCAGTTGTCAACAAAGATTGTTGTTTTTAACTTGCTGAAATTGATTGATTTATTTTTTTTACAAAAAAGTTATGGACAGCAGCTTTAATGTCGATCATTACTTTTATCTATAAGGGCCTTGATTTACTAAACACTTATTATGAAGTCACACATTTAGTGTATTTTGGAATCTAATGTATCAGCAACATCATTGTAAAACACAACATAATGTATTTTCATAGAAACTGTATGTATGTGATGTACAGTGCTATGGGCAAGTCATGCATTTTAAGCAAAACTGACATATAAAGATGTATAAACAATGGCCTTAAGACATTAAACTAATATAATGCACATAAAACTACAAAATATAGGCATAAATATTATGCGAGAAAGACTGTGTCATAGATTATCTTGTACGTCGTGCGATGCATCATAGTCAAATCTTTGGTCATGACAGACAGCACTGTTTTACGCCATCAGCCAGCGTCAAACATTGCTATGAGCTACTCACCTGGGAATTGTCGGCTATCTCTCTCTCTCTCTCTCTCTCTCTCTCTCTCTCTCTCTCTCTCTCTCTCTCTCTCTCTCTCTCTAGGTGCATTCTGGGAATTTCTATTTCAGTGAACTGAAACGATTTTTTACAACGGGACACTCCGTTGAAATGGCCATATTAAGATGTGAAATGCAAAGAAGAGCTTTTCGGTTGAGAGAAACAGATCAAAACGAAGGAGATAAAAGACAAACATTTTGAGAGAAAACTCGATGAGGCGGTGGAAGATGGGGTGGTGTGGGACCTGGAGTCATTTTTTTACAAAAAAAGAAAAAATGCTTTGTTTATTTGTTGTGTCAGGGATGTTTGGATTCACAAGCTAATGAGAAGCAATTAGACAGCTGCCAATTAAGCATGACCATTAGACTGTGACTGAGAGGATGGGGAAAAGACAGAAATACTGATGAGGGATGGATCACAGTGACAGGAGACTATTGGGCTTTAGGGGAGAACAAGGGAGAAAAAACACAGAAAGTAATTATTACAGACAGAAACTTCTGGAAACCTAATAAAGCGCCAAACTGTTTACCTCTGTCCGTAAACAAGGAGCCCTCAGGGCTGCCTGAATACAAGCACTCTGAGTGATATTGGTCAGCCAATGTGAAGCCCATGTGCATGATATCTCCCTTAACATGTTTGTGCGGTGGAAACAGAGCCATCACTGTGGCAAATAAGCTACATGCTCACTCAGTCGTTGTGCCTGCCGCGCTGGGGAGCTTCACTCTTCAGGCGGAACAGTCATACTGTGGAGGAGCAGAAATCTGAAGACAAGTGTGTCTATGTGTGTGTGTGCACTCATGTGTTTGTGTATATGTGTAGTCCAGCAGGGGGTGCTACTCTCAGTTCTATCTCTGTCTCTGTGAGGGTTCCACTCAGCCATCTGGCTCTCAGCTGAAGAAGTGATGCTGAAGTAATGATTAACCTCTACAGCTCTAGCTCTCTGCTAATGGAGGCTATTTCTCTCTCTCTCTCTCTTTCTCTTGGCCCTTCCTCCTCCTGCTGATACCGGAGACTGGTCACTCAGAGAGATTGCATTGATGGGTGTCTTGGGGTGTACAACCATATTTATAGGGGAGACAGGGGCTAGATGTCACACAGAGAGGTTTTTTCATAAATGTCAGCATGGGGCAAGTTGTCACATGCTGTATATATTTAGTGTATTAATTCCAATATTTGTTGACCAAACATATTTGTTTACATTTTTGTATATGATCTTTAACTTTTTTACCGTTTAATAGACACTTTCGTTATTTGCTAGATGTTCAATAACATGACAAACTAAAAGTATAGTTACATTAGAGTGCCCTCCTATTATGCTATTTTAAAGGGATACTTCACCGCGTTTTCATATTAAACTATGTTATTCCCTTAAAGGTGCCCTAGAATGAAAATTTGAATTAACCTTTCCATAGTGAAATAATAAGAGTTCAGTACATGAACATCACACACTGTGAGTCTCAAACACCATTGCCTCCTACTTTTTATGTAAATCTTGTGAATCAAAAACACCACGGAAAACTAAGTGCTTCTCAACATGAACCCAACTGTGACGCAAGTGTTAGGGATCATTTATATGCAAGTCCCCAACATTTGCATCTGTCCAAACATGTTCATTCTCAGGCAGAACTGACGGAGCGAATCATCGAGACTGCAGGTAAACTAACTTCTCTCATGAACACATGTCATGTTCCAGGCTGTGCAGGGGACGTGAGGACTTTTCTACCCTTCCCACAAATAAAAAAAAATGTCAACAGGTTGATGTTTGTTATAATCGGATACCACAACAATTTAATTCAAGATCGTTCATTTGTTTGGCCCATTTCAAGCAAGCTTCGCTCAGTGTCTTAAACTGGAGAAAGGGGCAATTACAACTATAGTCCTGCAAGCAGTAAGTAGCGGTTTTATCCACCTATTGACTGTTAACAATTTCTGATTAAACTGAATCCGCATTGTCTAGATAACGCAAGATGCTACTACAGTAACAATAGAAAACTCCAAGTACCATACAAAACTAAATAGTGAGATTAATGACAAAGGTTAATTACAAAATACAATTTTGGATACTTTGCTTACAGATCGTTCACTCGATCCTTCTAGCAAACGTCACCTTTTCCACCATATAAGTTAAAACGATAGTCATTTGACAAGGCTATTAATTTTGTAAAAATATATATTTATATTTTTGAAAACTTAAGTATGATGTTTTTGCATGCTTGTATTTCAGAGTACATCACAGTCACTGCCTAGCCTACATTGTGACTAACATTATAGTGAAGGGGGGATTTTGAAATCCACTGCCGCTTCAATATACCTGTATATATTTATATCCTAATTAACTTCATAATCAAAACTTTAATCAATATTTATCCTATATTATTATAATGATTCTATCCAGTTTTGATTTTGTTTTAGTTTCTTGTTTTCTAAAGTGTGTATTTGGTCTCTGAGGAGTGACTGAGGGTCTGGCCTAGAGATGTGTGATGTGTCACTAAACACTGGCAACAAGGTCGTGTGTTTGGATATGAGGTATCACACACCCCTAACATGTCAGGAGTGCAGTAACAGCGTTTGCTCACTTAGCCCGGCTTCCAGAGATGAAATATGGATTTGTCTTTCATTTAATTTATTATGTTTTATTCTTTTATATTTCCTTTTACTGCAACACTAAAGACTCAAGATGAATATTGCCTGTACTATTGTGTGTCAAGCACATGTTATCAGTATGTTTTGGTAAGAACTAGTTAGAACTGGAGCTTAATCAGCTCCAACCTTGGAGAGACTGTGTATCTGTGTATGTGCCCAATATTCTGTGTTACAGATCAGAATGGTGTACAATGGGCACCCTAAGAGATGGGTGGACTTGTTGTTCTGGGCAAGCTGGCGTCTGCTCCAGATCTGGAAGGTCACTACGGGCCTGATTCTGGGGTGAAAGCATCAACAAGTGACACGTCAGTGGAAACGTGCATCAGATTAACTGACTCAAGTGGAAATTTACCATGACTGTACATTGTCTCTGAGCCAATCAGAACCATCCACATTGCAGTAATGACGTGGATAAGACCTTGAAAACGGTATAACTGTTGGGACAATTGTATGTACGATAGGGCGAGGCAACAAGACGGTGAGAGCGGGAGCGCGGCCTACGAACTCCTTGTGAGACTTGAAGCTGGCTTCTGCTTTTGAAACTGCAAACTATTCTTAAGTAAATTTTTTCTTTTAATTAATTGCAATCCTGACTCTGTCTTCATTTCTTCACTACTGGTCCTGGGTCATAAGCTGTTAACCCCTAACAATATAAACATACAATATCGTTGACGAAAAAAGACGAGTCATCACTGGTTTTGGTTTGGGAAAGAAGATCGTTCATGCGGTTGCCAGATTTCAGTAATTTAAATCCCCCAAACAGAGCTTTTCTGTGAAAAGAACATGTATACTATCCGCTGTTTTACCTAAACATGCGGTGACAATCTGATAGCATTTAGCTTAGCCCACTAAGCCCAGTTGATTCACTATGGTACCAAACAGATCAAGTTAGAAGTGACCAAACACCTCCACGTTTCCCCTATTTAAATACAGTTACACGAATAGTTGAACAACCTAGTATGGTGACATAAAATAAAACGTGGTGCTTTTCTAAGCGGATTAAAAAGGAGAACTATAATGTATGGCGGAATTGCACTTCTGAGATTACTTCAACTCGACGCAGTAAAAAGTCCCGGCTGGAAAATCCTCCGTCACATCTGCCCCTCCCCTCTATTGACAGAAATGATAGAGGGAGGGGGAGATGTTAGGGAAGATTTTTGGAGGTCCTGCGGCGTGATGGACGCGTTTGCCGTGGCGGACGCGAATTCCGCCTCAAATACTATGATGCGAATTTGCCGCGAATTGAGCATTCACATGTTTGAAGTGAATTCGCATCTGACACTCAAATTGAAAAATATGAACTTTGCCATCAATTCGCATCGCATTAACCTCTGGAGCCTGCTTGCTGCTGTAATGTGGTAAAGTGACTTAGAGAAACCCTGCATAATTTAAAATACTATATTTTTGTCACTAAATAGTTGATATTACTAATAAAACAGTTGATAACGTAGTTGTTTAAAGCTAAAATATGTGGTTTATTTATAAAGAGAGCGCCTATTTAACAAAAAAAATTGGATGACTCGAATTTGCCATTTGAGTAGTGTGTTTTTGTAGCCTGTCAAGCCAGACCCACATCAAGATGTTTGGTCTGGAAACTCACCATAGACAGGGCTCAATCCGAGGGGCGGGATAAGCGGTTGTCTTTCAAACTCCCTCTGCACGCGATAGGATAGCGCTACAACCAACCAGAGCAACGAAGGTTAAACAGAGCTCGCTGATAGATTAAACATTCGCCGTATCCGGTCGGCTAAACTCCGAACACATCTTCCCTTTTTAAGAATGACTTCAGTGCCGTTGTTCTTTGTTCTTTTCTCAGAGAAAAGCTTAACTCCAAGTCTTCCAGAGTCGCGGTCAAAGCTGATTCGAAAGACCGCCGCCGTTCGCCAGTTTCTGTGTTAACTAGAAGCACACAAACGCAACTCGGCCGTCGTCATTATGGCCCCGCCCGCCGACTCTATACACGATGTGATTGGGCCGCCCAGATTTTGAGGAATACAGCTCAGATGGGTATTGAGAGTTCCTAGACGACACTTGCGGGCAAATTAAATTTGCTGCCGCTAGGGTCCGTCTAGATTTCTAGGCTAGTGTTTTTGTGCATTCACGCCAAAATAACCAAAAAATTACCAAATCATTTTGACTGAGGGCAAAGTGAAGTTTCATAACTTTATCTTTTTTTTAAGGATATATAAATGCAGTGAAGATCCAGGTAATGCAGTGGCTGTTAATGCTTAATATATATTTTTGGAAAATGGAAAGAGGCAGAGTGGTGTTTTAGGACATATTTCTCCTGGAGTGCCTTTATTTCGCTTCAAATGCTCGATTTCAACTACACAACATCAACATCAGTTGAGGGCTGCAACAACAACTTTTAAATGACAATATCCTGGCCGGACTACTGTTGTCAGTGATATAAGTATTTGAAATTAACATGATTTCTTAATGTCTAGTGACATGTCAGGGCCATTTTATGATTAATTGAAATACATTTCTTACATACAGTTCCTCTAATATATCCTCATAAATACTACACACTGAACCTTTAAGGTATGTAGCTAACATGGAAATCTTTCAAAATAAATCTACCCTGATAAAATTTTAAAAGAGTGATATCTAGGCACAGTTTTCCCTACACAATCATACACATTCACATAAAGTATCCATCTGTATTGCCCATCTCAGCTTCTCTGGGGATTTTTCAAACACACACACACACACACACACACACACACACACACACACACACACACACACACACACACACACACACACACACACACACACACACACACACACACACACACATGTTTGTTTTTGTGAATTGTGGGGACATTCCATAGGCGTAATGGTTTTTATACTGTACAAACCGTACTTTCTATCCCCTTACACTGCCCCTATCCCTAAACCTACCCATCACAGGAAACATTCTGCATTTTTACTTTTTCAAAAAAACTCATCCTGTGTGATTTATAAGCATTTTGAAAAGTGGGGACATGGGGTAATGTCCTGATATGTCACCATTTTCTGTAATACCTATGTCATACACATGTTATTATACACATTTTTGTCCTGATATGTCACAAAAACAAGCACACACACACACACACTTTTTCAAGTCCCTCTTCTCCAGCCAAACTCTTATTTAATTAGGCTAATTAAGAAGCTAGAATAACCATTTCCTAGTTACTCACAATTTTGTGCCGTTAAAAAATTGAACAGACGAATAAAGCCTGCGAAGTCTGTTCCCTTAACTGACCCAGTACACACACCCACACACACACACACACACGCATACACACACACTTTCTTGCTGTCTCTCCCTCTCATGCTGTTAGTGTGAAGAATGACTTGAAGCTCCACTACTTTCTGTCAGTGGTTTTATATGATGTGACACAATAAGCTCCTTAACACATGGAGTTAATGGACTCCATATGGGAAAAACCAAACAATGAAGATGAGTGCTCTAACCTTGCTCAATTCCCAGGATTTTAGATGTCTACACATCTATAGATATTTAAGAGATCTTATGGTGCTGGTGCAGTCTAACAGTAGTAAATGCCATATAGACATGGCACTGGATGAGATGAGATACCAGACCATCACCAATTTGCCCCTGAGAAAGGGATAAAGTTACAAGAAAAAACATATAGAGTACACCGTAGGGCTGTCAAAATTTCTCAAAAATGACATTTGAATATTCCCTCTAAAACAAACAAATATTCAAACTATTCGAACATCTGGGTGCGCATTTTGTCAATGACGTGCATTACGTCAATAACAGGACAAATTAATACAGAGACATAACTACTTGTACCTTTTTAAATTTGAATATTCATTTTCTCCGTCGAAATTCGTTTTTTAAAAACTATTCAAATATATATTCAAATTAAGAATATTCGTTGACAGCCCTAATACACCGGGGTAATAGGGTGCGCTTGACTTAATTATATTTTAAACCATGAGATGCCACAAAAATTCAGCTCAGCACTTTTCCTAAGAACCGCTTCTGATGATGCGTATGTAAATTTGCCTGATCCTTGATGTTATTTATGTAGATTTATGTAGCAAATGAGAAATTATACAAATTTCAATATTTTTAGAAAAAGGTCTTGTTAATGATTTTTGTTTAAGGTAATTAGATCAATAACAGAATATTATAATAGATTTTTCTATAACAGAAGAATATGTAAAAGTTTGGTATTTGGTATTGGGTATTTGGTATTTGGGGTAAAACATTTTTTTTCCATTTGTTGACATGACATGGTTAGATTCAGACTCGAAATATCATATATAAAATTGGGTGTCAACCTCAAGAGATAATCACCATATTTATAAAGAACCATCATATTTAAATCAGCACTAGGTAACTTTTCAACCTTCATAATATATTTTCAAGACTCTTGTGATGATACATTGACTTAGGTTGAATGACACGATGACACGTCTGCCATAGCCTGACGGGGTCTGTATCGTTTTTTATTGTACTTTTAAACTTGAAAGAACTAGAGAACAAAAAGACCTACAAAATTCGACAGCGTCACTTCCACCACCACCACCACTTCCTTACATTTGGACGTGCGAGCCCAACTATCGTTTGTTTGTCGGATAATATAGTCATGTCCGAAGCAGCACAGAAAAATAAGAAAGCAAAGGTTTTGTTGGAGGAAAGCAATAAGAGGAAACTAAAAAGTGATGGGATTAAAGGCAGGACGAGGATCAACATTGGGCCAGGGTTTGCTCGTTGGCGTGAGCTGAAGGAGGCGTGCCCGACCGATGCTGTCTTGGCTGTCATGCTTGCTATGGTTATTACCTACCACTCAAACATTGAATTGAAGTATCATAGATTCTGTAAAACGGTAACCAATAGACTATAGGGCTACTATAATGACGCTGGCTTGTAAACGTGAGCATTGCGATCATTTGGCGTTAAAAAAAAAATGAAACCCATGAAATTATATTCATATGACAAGCTGAAATGTATGCCACTGTACCTGGGATGAAGACATTTCACACGCGACGTAAGCAGAACTCCTGCACATGAACTCCTCCTGCAGTGTTCAGGGTAACTGTTAGTGATGCACGGGTCGGGTTTTTTTTCCAACCTTGGGTCCCGCTTTTCTGAAATTATTTGGCCGGCCCCGCACCACTGTATATATTTTTACAACCGGCCCCGCACCCGCGACCATTAAATAGACATACGGGGTCAGCTGGTTATGAGACGACCCGCTCATCACTTGTTCAGGGCTATCATGGTTGTCATATCAACAAATGCACATGCGCATCCCCTGATGTAGAATGACAGAGTTTACGACAGTAGTAGAGGACAATACTGTTTCCCAACTGTAGGGGGACCCTGAGGGCAAAAGTTACCTAGTGCTGATTTAAGAATATTATATTAATCAATCCTATAATAAAATTTATGTATTTGTTACTACTGTAGCTATAATATATTATTATGGAATCTCATTAAATGCTTTCAGAATCTTTACTTTTTAACATTTTAATGACAATATATTTATGGAACAAATGTATTCTTTTATTTATCAAAATAAACCAGAAATAGTACAAACTCGCTGAAGTGATTGTGCACGTATTAACTTAGACATTATGTTAAATATTATTTTAGCTAAGTATTTGTATAAATATTGTGTGCCTTTTGCCACATACTCTGTGTTTGAGGTAAAAGACCCCCTTTACTACCGTATACATTTTTAAACAAACAAACCACTTTTGTGATTTACTGTCTCCGTCAATGTTCAATAAAACATATTTTTCAATAAAATCATACACTATAGGAGTAATGAAAAGCACATTTTTTCTTAGGGTGTGCCACTGTGCCTTTAGGTAACCATTCAAATCATTATTGGAGAAATTGTGTAAACATTTATAGTGCAGGGTGGAAAAGGTCTGTGAACACTGAAGCTCCTTTGAAACAATCGGCATAGTAAAAAGTGCTATTTAGGATGAGAGGGATTTTCACCATTCTGCTTAACAAAAATGTATCAGCTCGTCAAAAACTTTGGGATGTCTGGTGAGAAACGCTCTCTTGAGGTCAATACAAAATCATGATAAATACAATCAATTGCTTTGTTTGAGAAATGTGAAATAAAAATGTTGTCATCATTTTCAAACTTTCATGCCGTTCAAAACCAGTGTACTGACATTTCATCCTACCCGTCAGATTGTCCTACCAGGGCTTACTGTGCATGCGCACATCAATATTTAATATATATGGCCTATATTTACATGGTTTTAAAGTTGGGTTAAGTGTTTTTTCAAAATCATTTTACAAAACGGACTCGGGCTGAGTGCAATAACAAACTTATAGCCAATCAGGAGGTAAGAGGCGTGTCTAATGATGTTGAGAAGAGAGAGCTCGCTCAGTTCAAAACACAAGACACACATGCCGAGAACTAATATATGCTGCTTTTGCTTGTGTGTCATACTCACTTGCTTGTCCATTTGCGATCATATTGTGGCTCACTTCAGCGATGATGTCAAGCATCAGCTTACAAAATGTGTCCGACAAGTAAGATACTATAGTATCGACTATAGTATAGTATTGTCAGAAAGCCTGTCCTAGGAACTAATGTTGTTTCCACACGTTCCATTTATAGTGACGCGCACCGATAGATGACAACAGTCAACCTTCGTTTATGCTGCTAGTTATGCAATGTTTAATGCGTTAATGCAATTCATGTAAGTATATTTGTACATTTATATCATATCTGTATATGTCATGCATGTGATTGATCGTTTCCGATGTTTATATTGTTAGTTTTTCCGCTTTTTTCTGCCGTAATTTGCCAAACTAATCTGCTTAGTCATCACAAGTCATCAGCACGCTAGTGTTCTGATCCGATACAACGCGAGTGTTTGTTTACTTTTGCTTACAGCAGTGTAATCAGTGTACTACTGTATTTTAGTTAATTTTGTGATTATTAATACTGACATTTCTGTTGAAGATATATATTTTGTATTGTGTATTTGATTTCCCTAAGTGTAATTGTGAAATGAGACAAACATGTTAGACGAATATCCTTATAAATTATTTCTCTTTATTTCTTTCTGCATACCAAAGATGCATATTCAAGATTGACATAAAATGCCTCATTACCAAGAATCTCTTCTCCATTCCTGATTCTCTAATCAGAATATGATTCATATTTGGCCGCCTCAACCAGTTAAAATATTGATTGTAGTGGGACTTCACTACATTATTATGGTCCTTCGAGCTGGATTGAGAGCAAGTTTAAACCAATATGGATCCAGCAGCAAGTGACACATTAGAGACAATGGATAGACCTCGCCGCAGGACTAATCTGCCTTCTCACCTGGACGATTAGGAGGTTGGCTACCAACCCACTGAGGACCCTCCTCCTAACGCTTTTTCCCACTGTCCCAGTCATCCAAGGAGCAGCTCGAGGAAAACGTCTCGTAGTGGCACAAGCTCTCATTCCAGGACAAGTAGGCGTTCTATAACTTCCACTGGTGTTCATCTTCCACCTGAACTCTCTAGTGTCCAGACTGCTATGTTGGAGGAGAAGATTAAACAGAGGCAGTTAGACAGTCTCTGCCAGCAAGTTGAGGAGGATTCACTGGCTGATGTGGAATACCAACGGCTACAGACACAAGCGAAAGAAGCCCAGCGTATTCAAGAGGAAGCTCTCACAGAGGCCTTATCCAAGCACCTAGACAGACAGCGTAAGCTGCAACAAGCAGAGACTGAGCTTGAGGTAGCAAAGCTCGTATCCTTCATGCTGATTAAAGACTCTGGTTCAATGACTCCTGTGCTTCCAGGCTCATCGGACAGCCTTTTGCCTCCACCACAGCTCGTACACATCAGTCCAGCCATCATACTCTCTCCATCAACCCATCACTCAGTCACCAGCTGTGACCTCTACCATGCAAATTTGTCCAGCTGAACAGATTTTTCCTGATGACTCTTGGGTGTCTGAGCCATCACTTAGACCACAGCAGTTGACAACTGAATCTGAGAGTGCACCACCTGCAGCACTCCACCTGTTACCACAAGCAGTCTCACCACCCGTCTCCAATGTATTTCAGACAACCCCTATATCTGCTCCAGCTCGTACTGTGCTATCAAGACCGAATTTGGTACCCCAACCTCATTCAAGAGCCATAGTCATGTCCAATGCTGCACAGCCCTTAAATACAAGCACGCTATATGTGCCACAGCAATTTACTACAGCAACACTGCCACCGCTTACACAATGCCTTATTCAGGGGCACTGCAGACAGTAGTTCCCAACTGTGACAACACGCACAAGTCCGCTGCAGCCACCAGTTACCAGCTATCAGGCTTCCGCCGTGCCACCTAATGGCTCCAGCCATGCTCAACCACCTTCATTCTTGCCCTTCCTGCATGATGGTCATCCAGCATACCCTGGTATGGGGCTACTGTTTGCATCAACCTATGGCATCCCACAGCCCAAGTTGCCGGTGTTCGAAAGTGGTAATGAGAGTGACTTTGCCTTGTTAAAGTTGGCCCTGGACAAATTGCTGAGCAGTCACAGCCATCTCAGTGAACAGTACAAATATCATGTCTTACTTAGCCGTTTAAGACTTCCAAGTGCTCAACAGCTGGCTAAAGCCTAAACCATCCACACCCTTATTCAGCTGCACTGCAGGCTCTTCAAGACAAGTATGGCCAGCCAAGAGAGCTTATGCAGTCAGAGTTGGGTGCCATCCTGAGCACTGCACCACTCACAATGGGTGGCTTCAGTCAAAATCTGAACTTTGGCGGATATTCGCGCCGCGTTAACCAATGAGGAGCCTGCTTACTGCTGTCACGTGGTGAAGTGACGGATGGGAAACCCATAGGGGAACCCCGAGGCCAGAGTAATTTAAAAATACTACTCTATTGTGTCACAAAATGTACTTTGAATAGTTTTTCAGGCGAGAATGTAGTTGTTTAAAGCTCAAATATGTGATTTATTTATTAAGAGAGCTCCTATTTGAAAATTTGATCTGGTGTTTTCGGAGGTGTGAGACCCGGGCGATCATCGGAGCTCAGCGCTCATCAACCCCGGTGAGAGCAGCCTTAACTCGGATAGTCTTTCTGCCGACTGCCGCTGCCTGGCAGAACCCCCTCCCATGACGCGAATTCGCGTCTGTTGTGTAGTGAATGTCACACGCGAATGAGCACTTTTTGTATAAAAAAAACACCGATTTGAGCATTAAACAACAATATTATCGCCTGAAAAAGTCTTCAAACTACGTTTTGTCACACATTAACAGTAGTATTTTTTACAGAAAAGAAGTCAAGTGACCCAGTCAAAATGACTAGCAGAAACCCCTCCCATGACGCGAATTCGCGTCTGTTGTGTAGTGAATGTCACACGCGAATGAAGCGAATTGGACGCGCGAATGAAGCGAATGGATTCAAAATGTTCACGCGTCCAACTTCGCGCGAATAGCGCGATTTATTCGCGTCATTCGCGTGCGGTGTGAACGCAGCATTAGAGTGTCACAATTATCATTAATGTAGTAGAAATGTGAAATAATTTTTTTATTTAGTGCTTTCTAGACTGAGAAAAGACAGAAAACGCATTTTTGTCTCATGGGGATGAAAGACAACAATTCCCAGAATGCTTCGCTGCCCTACGAGGCCACTCGCAAAGCCACCTACTAGATTACTGAATCACGGATCACTTTCCCACCGCGACCGCGATCATTTTCAAAAAATCTGTTCAGTTAGAGAACAAACACTACAAATAAAAACTGAACGTGTGTTCAATATGTGATTTAGCCGCTGAGGGAGTCTCACAGCCCAAACGCTGCAGGAGTCGGATATATTGACAGTCATGCATGAGCTTGTGATGAGAGCTGCGGTAAACGCGTCCGCGGCATAGATTCACAGCGCATGTTCAGTCTGGCACGTTTTCAGTTCATGCCTTTGACAGCTTAACTTTCATAGGAATTAGTTTGAGAAGCTGAAAGATTTACTTTGCTCTGCTGGCCGCAGTTTAAACATGAATGCCTGAGGCTGCAGCTGCGAGTGTGATCTCCCATCTCCCACGCGCGACTTGAAAACATGCGGAAATGGCTCCCTCTGCCAGCTGTAGTCTTTAGCCTCTGGCCAACAATTCCTCCGATGGCGCAAATTGATGATATTTGCGTCATGGGAGAATTTTTAAAAATCTCTTGTCTCAGGGTGATATGAGGGGGGAAAGCACAATCATTTGAATATACTCCAGGGTTTCTACTGATACAAGGCCATATGCTAATCGCTGAAGTAACCCTTTAAAATATTGATTGTAGTGGGACTTCACTACAAGTATAGTATAGTATAGTATAGTATAGTATAGTATAGTATAGTATAGTATAGTATAGTATAGTATAGTATAATGTGGTATAGTATAATGTGGTATAGTATAGTATAGTATAGTATAGTATAGTATAGTATAGTATAGTATAGTATAGTATACTACTAATATATGTTTGTTTCCTCTTTTCATGATCTATATAACCCTTATCCGGTCATAATTGTAATATGTCGTCAGCTAGAATGTTGTGCTTGTGTACTATCGAATTAACATGAGAACGTTTTTTTTTTTTTTTATCTCTATAACTCTAATCTGGTCATAATTGTAATATTTTGTTAGTTAGACTGTCTTGCTTTTGTACTATCGAGTTGTCCATGAGAACAGTTTGTGTTTTGGTGATTGAAGGGGTGACTTTTTCATTGAATATTCGACCTGGATTAGTAACACAGATTCTGCAATAGTCGTTGCCTGGGTTACGTATGTGTGGGGCGGAGCTATCAAAATAGGGGTGAGACCATTTTGGGGGTAGGGGTGTGTTTGTTCTGGTAATTTGTAATAACAACAACGGTTACCAGAAAGCAGTTACCTCACCTTTAAGGGTAGGTTTAGGGTAAGGGTAGGTATAGATATTAATAAAACCTCAAATCACATGAAGATGATGCTGGTAGTACAATGTGATAGGTAGCATTTTGTGTTGTTGAATTGTGCTACCTATAGTTTTAATGGGAGGTATCAAAATCTGACAAGGTATCGACAGAACACCGGTTTGCTTTGTTTGTTTGCTGCTCAGTGGAACATATTTTATTTAGCAACATAGCAACAAACTTCTCTTCATACAACAAAAGAGAATTTAAAAAAAATAATCCTACCTACATGAGAAAGGATAAACATTTTTGGGTGAGCCAACCCTTTAACTAGCATTTTTCCTGCATAACCAAACAAAATGTGTCCTCATGTCTGGGCTGATCTCACCCCCTGCATTGGGCTACATGGAATTTTCGGCTGCAACTGTGCCATACATCTGTGATTCCATCTAATTCTCTGCTTTTTCAGCACAGCTCTAGGGTCAGGGTGACTGATGAACTTTATTCTTGGTGGAAATGTTCTTTGGATGCCAAAAAATCTTTTGTATTTTTCTTATAATGATAACAGGAAGGGGGTCAGGCAGTTTTCCTGCACACTACTGAAGAATGATGTCTTGCTCTAAATCGAATCTTTTCTTTCAGTATTTGAAGCTTTCTTATGGTCATTTATGCATTTGATTAGTCAGTCACTATATTTTTTTACAATGGGGTGGTGAGAATGAGGATATGCTGTAAGGAGGGGATATGCACAGTCAGCTGATCATTATCGCACAATAAACCCAGACAGGGTGACCTGGTATCACCCTGAAGGGGTTTATTTTTTGATAATGACTGGCTGCTGCTGTACATTATTCCACTTGGCTTCTCACAAAATAAATATATGTGGACATTACATTTTCAGCTGAGTTAAAATAATTTTATTATTTGGTATATTAGGCTATCTTAAAGCTTCCACTAAGAAAAACATGGCTAGGAGTACCATGCTGCTAGTTCCCCGAAGTAAAAACTTCATTATCTCCACAAATAGATTTTTAAACTGCAGCTTACAAACCTTTAAAGATAGACCTGTTGTGAGATCAGAGGTTGTTGATCAATGGTGCTTTTGTTGAAGCCATCAGTTCACAATATTTTAACTTATTTTTTAAATAATAGGTGAGCTATTTTTTTAGAATAGCTATGTAAAATGTAGCGCAGAAACTAACACTGACATTAAAGTGATCTATTTTTGTTCAAGGGAAAATATAAACTTAGACAGTGCTAAATACAGAAGATAATGTCCATGTTTCAGTGTGACTGTGCTTCCCTCTCTTCCTAGCCTAGAAATCTAGACGCACCCTAGCAGCAACAAATCTAACCTGCCCGCAAGTGTCGTCTAGCAACTTTCAATAGAGACAGAGCGTATTTAGGCCACGCCCAAACCAGGGGGGAAAACAATCCAACGCTCTCCATTGACTTTGTATTGCGTGAAGTGGTCGCCTCATCTTTTTTCACTTATAACAAAAAACAGAACAATGTCTAAAAGCTGATATGTTACAAGGTGTGCAGCAAACAAGCTAAAAAACACATAACTAAGTTTTTATAAGCTGTCGACCACAAAAAAACGAGCGTTTAAGGAGACAAAAGTGGATACAGGCAATAAGACATGAAGCTTCAGCAGGAAGAATAGGTCAATTTTGGGATCCTGACACTCAGTATGCCTCAGTATGTCTACCAAGCCTGCAGTCTCCCTCTCAGATACTGAAGCTTTCGCGCCTCGATCGCCCCCCAGTGACCGGTCCCAGTATAGCCGCCCCTCTGTGTTTTCTAATGGACGCGAGGCAAACTAAATAATAAAACTACACTTCAAATATTTTTTCCCCAAAGTTAGTTAATGTCACTGAAGGCAGTTATCATCACGATGATTTCATTTCAAGTGTTCGTTTTTAAAATAAGTTAAGTTTTAGTTAGTTATCTGATGCTATAAAAACGGGGGGCGTGACGTCATGATTGACGGCTGAGACTGATGGCTTCTCTGAGTGAAGTTGTCACTGAGGCACTAACGGACTTTTTTCTGAATTTTTGGGAGCAGATTGGAGCTTTAGCTTTAATTTCTACATTTCCATAACTGTTTATTTCACACCAACATAATTAATTGTTCTGCATCTGCGAGAGTGTGGGCGGGCTTTTGATATCGCAGCTGTACTTCCTGCTCTACTTCCTGCGCTCTACTACGCAACTCCGGTCCCGAAATCGCTACTGCGCAGACTCGGTCCCAAGATGTCAGCGCCGTGCAGGCCGCCTAAAAGCTTCCAATCTGCCAAGCGGAAACGGATGATGTCGAGCCGTCCATATTTTTTTACGGTCTACGATGTCTACGTGTGCAGTAAACATTTTGTCAAATATCCAAATGTCAAGTTTTCTATATTATATTTCCTGTCGCTGATTACTTTCGTAGTTTCGTAGGGCGTAGTTCTCAGTGTAATCTCGCATGTCGCACTCTGTCTCTATTGCATGTATGCACTTTTATGTCTTTAAACGCTCATTTTTTGGGTCAACAACTTATAAAAACTTCTGGGGTTTTGTTCATGGGTTCTTTAGCTTGTTTTCTGTACACCTTGTCATATATCAGCTTTTAGACATTGTTTGTTTTTTTGTAATAAGTCTGAAATGACAAGGAGGCCACTTCCCGCAATAGAAAGTCAATGGAGACGGTTGGTTTGTTTCCCCCCCGGGTGGGCGTGGCTTTCAGATTATGACGCGTGTCGCTCTGTCATGCGGACCTGAGAGAGCACCAGTACCACACCATACTTGGAGGAGGTCCATATTCCATGAGTAAGAATATAGTGCGGCCCCATTATGAGATGCACGTTCCTGTCGGTATTTTGTGTGTGTGCGCCTAACTGTGCCGCGATTCACACGAACAGTGTGAGAAACACAGACGTGGGAACGCTCGTTTAGAAAAGTAACCTGCATATTCATTTTAGCCGATTGTAGTGTATTTAGTTCAATAAAACATGTACTCGAACTACTGAAATATCTACTGGATGTCACGCGTCAGTTTACTGGATAACAAAATGCGGAAGAGCGGCGGTTTAAAAGTGGGCGGGGCGGAATAAGGTGAATACCCCTCTGAGCTTGTTGGGCCAATCACATCGTGTATAGAGTTGGTGGGCGTGGCCATAATGACGACGGCCGAGTTGCGTTTGCGTGCTTCTAGTATCACAGAAACTGGCGAACAGCGGTCTTTCGAATCAGCTCTGACCGCGACTCTAGAAGAATTTTCTCTGAGAAAAGAACGGCACTGAAGTCATTCTGAAGAAGGGAAGATGTGTTCGGAGCCGACTGGATACGGCGAATGTTTAATCTATCAACGAGCTCTGTTTCACCTTCGTTGCTCTGGTTGGTTGTAGAGCTATCCTATCGCGTGCAGAGGGAGTTTGAAAGACAACCGCTTATCCCGCCCCTCGGATTGAGCCCAGTCAATGGCTATATGGGGAGTTTCCAGACCAAACATCTTGATGTGGGTCTGGCTTGTGAGGCTACTCTCTACCCTCTTTCTCATTCTATTTTACACACACACACACACACACACACACACACACACACACACACACACACACACACACACACACACAATAAGGCGGGGCCTGAATGACAGATGCTGAACTACTCTTATTAGGCCCCGTCCACACGGAGACGCGTTTAGCTGTATACGTATAAATTTTGTACCGTATCAGCGTTTCGTCCACACGGATCCGGCGTTTTAGAAGCATGCATCCGATATTTTTCGAAACCGGGTCCCAAAGCGGATAAATCTGAAAACGATCATCTTCCGTTTTCGTGTGTACAGCGAATCCGTATATTTTCTGAAACGGTTATGTCATCACACTACGTCCAGCACGGTGAAAGAGTTAAGGGATACAACTACGGGCACTGGGCATGCGCACATCAATATCACGTCATTTAATTAACGTATCTGCATTGTTGTAAGGGTATGTTTTGGGTTGGGGTAGGTGTAGGCATTAATAAAACACATCTGTTAAGTAGCAAATGTATTTATTAGGGGTGTAACGATACGCGTATTCGTATTGAACCGTTCGGTACGAGGCTTTCGGTTCGGTACGCGGTACGCATTATGTACCGAACGGTTCTTGGACTAATTAATTAGATTTGGAAAATAAAAAAGTGTGTGAAATATAACAATATGCGTTCAACAAGGTAGCCCAATAACCAAAACGACGTAACAGGCAAGGCCCCTGACACCGCCGAAGTGAAAGAAAAAAAAACCAACCAAATATGTTTTAGGCTGCTCAGTCAGGTGCTCGCTTTCTCAGTAGGCTACGCGCTGAA
This sequence comes from Pseudorasbora parva, assembly GCF_024679245.1. Taxonomy (NCBI): domain Eukaryota; kingdom Metazoa; phylum Chordata; class Actinopteri; order Cypriniformes; family Gobionidae; genus Pseudorasbora; species Pseudorasbora parva. Next base: position 31,180,067 of record NC_090173.1, read on the forward strand.
TGCTCGTGGCAAAATGGCAATTGCATTTAACAAACCAGAAATAGAAGATCCTCCAATAACCAACAGGTCTGGTGTTTGGGTGAACTTTGGATTCTTGGTAAGCTATGATGGATTAAAAAACAACGGTATGTCGCATTTGCTGATAGTACAGCAGCGGGAATAATTCATGTCATGTCAATCAAAGCCGACAACAAGACGATCTTGTTGTCTTTACGCCGACAACAAGACGATAAAAAGGAGAAACAGCCACAAACTATCCCACAAACTATCCCCGCAGCATTTAGACAGACATTTCCAACTTATTCAAATGGCAAAAGACATCACCGCGGCGAGTGGTCCATTTATAGCCGCGGATATGAGACCTAACGCCCGTTTTACACATACTCCGTGTGCAGTGCGTGTGCGGTGTGTATTTTTTTCCGTACCCATGTTAACGGATGACAGCTTTCAAACTGCACGCGGGTGCTGTCCGTCAGTCCGTTCCAGGTGCGTTGCGTCTGCAGCAGTGCACGGATCGCTTTCGTACCGAGTCTATTTTTTGCTGCGCTGCGTTGGTAGAACATTGTTCGCATTAAAATTAACATGTACTGACGCGAAAATCTAGTCATTTCACCACAGATGCATCTCATTTAAAATATACTCTTGTTTCAAAGTCAACACATGGCTTTTTTTCTCAAGTAAAGCAACAAAACGACACCTTACCTGGCATTTAGGTTAAAAAAATGTGCCATAATGGATAGCACTCGCACTTTCTTGGAGGTGAAAAGCAAAGTTCTTTTTGACCTGCAGGATTTCTTTTAAAAGGGTGTAAAAACGAAAGAAAAGACGAGAGTCGGCTGTTTTTGAATAGACTATTGTAAGTTTCTAATTTAAAATGTTTGTGATTTAAGGCTATAAACTATGTTTAAATGTTTTGCCACTTGTGTGAGCTAAATCTAAAGTATATAAATATGAATAAATGAATTTAATAAAATGTTGTTTAAATGTAGTAGGCTACGTAACCTGACTTCTATTAAAGAGTAAACAAAGAGAATTGGAATTCTGACGAGGCATGTTCAGTAAAAACTTTTGGATTTTAAATAAAAAATAATGAATAAATGCTGTGTTTGTGATATGCAACAGCGGATCAGTTGCGGACTGCAAACGCAGCATATGTAAAGCACTACAGGGTGTGGGGCTCCTGCAACGCATACACAATGCAACACGCACCGCACACGCTAATGTAAAGAGCTAATGTCTTATTCCTGTAACTACATAGAAGATGGGTAAAATCATACAACAACAAAAAATCATACTTTGTTAGTTTTAATAAAATAATAATAATAAAAGGTAATTTCTGCCAATTTTTTCTTTTTGCTGTATCTAAAACATACCGAACCGTACCGAACCGAACCGTGACACCAGTGTATCGTATCGAACCGAACCGTGAATTTTGTGAACCGTTACACCCCTAGTATTTATTGTTATTTTATTGTGAGATTTTGCCTCACCTCCGACCACTGCTAGCCACAACTCTTCTTCTCCGTTTTTAGTGTATTTCTGTGGCAGAATTACAGCGCCACACACTGGCCTGGCATGCAAACTACATCGTTTTTAGTCCGTTTTTGTAATCTCGTGTGGACGCAGATATTTCTTGAAACGAGGGGAAAAAAAGATCGGATTGGGAAAGCGCTGGCTTCGTGTGGACAGGGCCTTAGAGACACATGGAATTAAACTCATCAACATAATAATAATAATAATAATAATAATAATAATAATAATAATAATAATAATAATAATAATAATACATTTTATTTATAATGCACTTTATATTAAACAAAATCTCAAAGTGCTACAGAATTCAAAACAATCAACAACAATAAATAAATAAGTAAATTAATAAAATAAAAATAAATAAAAGTGGAAAAAATAAAATAAACAAGTAACAAGTCAATTAAAAGCTCTGCTAAAAAGGTGGGTTTTAAGACCACGCTTAAAAGCATCTATAGTCTGTGGAGTCCGCAGGTGGTCAGAGAGAGCATTCCACAGAATGGGGGCTGCAGAGCAGAAGGCCCGATCTTCCATAGTACGGAGATTGGTCGAGGGAGTTTTAAGACGAAACAGAGGAAGGCCTACATCCACGGCGCATGTTTGTTTGCATAAAGTAAACTTGATGATTCGGTGGTTTAAATTAAAATAAACATAGACTTCAATAATTTTGAGAGGCTTTCTGCAAACGACCTCGTCACTTCCTAAAATTATTTACTTAGCCTACTTTTGTATGTTGGTGTGAGAATGGGTAGTTCAACTTGCGAATGACAAAATGATTCGGAGGTTTGTAGTATGACATGAGACAATGCATAATGCTATAATTATAGGAAAGCAAAATAGTCTCCGGCTTGGGTCGAATCATAGGCTTGGCATTTTGGAGTAAATTAATCCATTACATATGCTAATACAAAATTTGGCCTAGGGTTTGTTGTTTAATGTGCTAGGTCTAAAATTACCCTTCTGTTGTTTTTTTATTTACCTACAAAGCGGTACGTTAATTTTCGTTTTCAGTCGATGTCAAGCTGTTTGCATGGCCTACATTTAATTCGGTGTTTGTTTTCAAGGACATTTTTGCTTACCTTAAAAAAACAAAAAACAAAACAAAAAAACAGTTGCCAATCGATGTCCAATATAAAATGTAGGTATTGAAGTACACCCAGTGGAGACCATGGTGGAGACCCAGTTGTGTTTAGCTGTAACTGACCAACAGTTATTAAAGCTAATTGCTTCATGAATCAACAGCGCCTTCTGCTGGCTGAGACCATGTTCATCTGTTGCGACAGGCTTTGTCATCTATTTCTATAGAAGTTACATAACAATTATCCACTTGAAATGATAAATAGAACACATCAGCATTGTAAGATAATCAGCTTATGAGAAAATGCGGGCAGGCCAATTCTGAAATTTGAGAGGCACTTGGTGTGCGTTGAAATTGATCTATAAAAGAATCCAGCACCAGTATGGATGAGTTTGGAATGTTCTTTCAAACAGTTCAGCAGAATACAACGTCCGCAGCATATATCGAATATCTTCTTTGCTTAGTCTATGACCGTGTACTACTGAACCAAGGGTTTCGATTCCATTTTGAGTGTCGGATGTTCAATTCTCACTGAATGAATATTAATCTTACGATCTTTGAATATTAAAACATTAAATGGTGTGTGTGTGTGTGTGTGTGTGTGTGTGTGTGTGTGTGTGTGTGTGTTTATATTACATTGTGGGGAACAAATGGCCCCATGAGGATAGTAAAACCTAAGATCACCTAGAGCATACATTGTGGGGACCAGCCAGCGGTCAAAAGGTTTATGAATCATACAGGATGATGTTTTTTTTTTTTTTTAAGTAAAAATGTAGATTGTTTCCTGTGATGGATAGGTTTAGGGACAGGAGCAGTGTAGGGGGATTTATGTACCGTTTGTACGGTATAAAAACCATTACATCTATGGAGAGTCACCAAAAAGATAGTGAACCAGACCGGTGTGTGTGTGTGCGTGCATTAATTTAAATATAGGCATATCTCTATGCAGCTCTTTAAAGCTACACTGTGTGATATTTTCCCCCATCTAGCGGTGAAAAGGTATATGACCATCCAGTGAATATTAGTTTCTGTTCCTCTCAATTCTGATTTCGTTTGAACTCCTACGGTGGCCGATTTAGTCCAAGATTAACATGGCAATCCCCCTCTTCACATTCGACACGGTGCCATCAAGTCTTAAAACGCGAAATCGAAGCATGAATTTATGGGTATGTCCCTCTTTGACTAATGTACTTTCAAGATGGAGGAGCAATATGGCGACCAGCATTCGAACCCCTCACCCGTATGTATTTTCAATGGCATATTATAAACTTATGAGAATACTTTATTACTTGAAAGAAGTAAATATACATTAATGAGCACATATATATATTTGAAAGAACTAAGTGTTTTTAGCTAAGAATAAACTAAAAAAGTTACACAGTGTAGCTTTAACTATAAAACTAATGGCGTACAAAAATGATATGATTTATGATTATTTTAAATAGGGAATATTTTTCCCTCTCGTCAGAACCCTCACAGAAATGTGCCTGCCAGCAAGATGATTTTTAAAGCCCACATTTACCATCAATAGAAGCCTTTTTGTACAAATATCCCCAAAGCTGCTAGTGGAGAAGTTTAAAACTCTGCAGTGTCCTGTTTGTTTAAGGTACCCACCCAAGTAGCAACAGTGCTGCCAGCACTGACCACATGGACCATATGGACAGTCAGTAGGGCAGCAATCAAACTGGCATCTGGGATTTAAGAGTTTTGGATAAAATGAACTGGGACAATTGGGATAATTTTTTGCTATTAGGCTCTACACAGGCCTAATACTGTTCTGAGGTATGTTTGGATATATTTACTGTCATACATCAAATAAGAGAGAGTAAAAATAAAAAAATTTGCTTGGTAAACAGTCTGTCTCTGAGCGTTTTAAAAACTGTGAAGTAAAAGCAAATTTTTGGGTTGGGTCATTGACCTACTCATAGCTTATGCCAGTTTTATGCCAGTGTTATTATTTTTCCTGTAAGGTATTTAATGCCGTCAGAGAGCAGTAATCAGCAGATTTTTGGGCCGTGCTTATTTTTTCAATGTTTTGTTAATGTTGCTCAAAACTGTGGGAAAGGAATTGACCCTAGGAAAATCAAGCCCAGAGTGGGAACATTTCTGAATCATGCACTCATGATGCACTATAAGCGTGTATGTGAGTGAGAATGTGTGTGACAACCACTCAGGGCAACACACTGAATGATCTGACACTATTAAAAGATGTGCTGTGGGGTCCAGTGAAGCTGAAATCCTAAGATATGTGAGCAGGCTGACTCAAATGTGTCTGCAGACACACACACACACACACACACACACACACACACACACACACACACACACACACACACACACACACACACACACACACACACACACAGCTATATAATTGAGGACATAGCAGACTATTGTTTTCTCTCTTTTTTTAGTTTTTTTTAGAAAACCTAAAAATGTTTTAAAAAATAACATTAAAAAATGTTATTAAAAAATACTATATCTTTTTATATGAATGCATTTGTTCTGTAAAAACATTTACAGAAAACACATTTATGATGTTATAAAATATTTATATTTAAAATAAATGCTGTTATAATAATATTGTAATAATATTTCACAGTATTACTGTTTTAACTGTATTTTTGATCAAAATACAGCCCTGGAGTAGCCCTGGAGAGTATATTGTATAGCAAATTATAGTATAGCTAAATTACACACACACACACACACACACACACACACACACACACACACACACACACACACACACACACACACACACATTTAATTAAAGCCCCATATATTTCCACTAGCATTTCCACTGTGGTCTGGGGACAAGCACAGAATAAAATATGAACAGGAATAATAAAATGTGTATCATGAATAATAATGTGTATGTGCAAAATGAAAGTTTTTCCAAGATGATTAATAAGAACAAGACTCGGAGTAATTGGTATCCCTTTTAATACTGGTAGTATTTGCATTAGATGGTGCATAAACTATGGCTCTGAGCCAATGTAATTTACCTCCACTACTGCACAAATAAACATTGTGCTCATTTGCATTGATACTTTTTCTTTGGTTAGAATGACATCTTAAAACACAACAGAAATACATAAGAAGAGACCGTCGTAATGGGTCCCATGGCTATCACTTTAAAACGGTGTTGATTAATACAGCATTTGTGTAACTAAAATTATCAAATGTGAGACAAGTGACATTTAACAACAAGACTGAAGCAAGATAAAATATAGCATATTATCATCCCAATTAACAACTTGCGTGAAATTCGCAGCTGTAAATGACATCATACCCATCTAATCCCTTTTGTACAGGCATCAGATATAACAATTCTCAACAGAACAATTATGTCATTGATAAAATGTAAATATGCACTGAAGTCTTTGGCGTGAGACACTGTCCTCAAAATACTTTTTAGATTCATGCATGCATCAAGACAATGTAATTTATATTCTCTCTCTCTCTCTCTCTCTCTCTCTCTCTCTCTCTCTCTCTCTCTCTCTCTTTCTCTTCTCTCTCTCTCTCTCTCTCTCTCTCTCTCTCTCTCTCTCTCTCTCTCTCTCTCTCTCTCTCTCTCTCTCTCTCTCTCTCTCTCTATATATATATATATATATATATATATATATAGTGCCCTCCACAACCTGTTTGGCACCCCTGTTTAAGACGTGGTCATGGACTTCTAAAAATTCTCCTTATTTTTTAAACAACATAGAACCCAAATGCAAGAAAGAGAAAAATCCAACCTTTCATTTAAGTACATTCATTTGGTGGTTAAAAAAAAATCACCCATTTAGAAAGAAAAAAAGCCCACAATTATTGGCACCCCAGATGTTAATACTTTGTTCAACCCCCTTTTGCCAACAAGATAGCACTTAATCTCCTCCTATAACATTTCACAAGATTGGAGAACACAGAGAGAGGGATCTTTGACTATTCTTCTTTTCATAGTCTTTCTAGATCATAGTGTCCTGGGTCCTCTCTTATGAACTCTCTTCTTTAGCTCGCCCCACAGGTTTTCGACTGGGTTGAGATCTGGGGACTGAGATAGCCATGGGAAAACCTTGAGTTTGTGACTGCTGAACCATTTTTGTGTAGATTTTGCCACATGTTTTGGATCATTATCCTGGTGATGATGACCCATCTTCAGCTTTCTGGCAGAGGCCATCAGGTTTTTATTTAAATTGTCCTGGTAGTTCAAAGGGTTCATAATGCCATGCACCCTAAGAAGGTTCCCAGGGCCTTTGGAAGAGAAAAAGGCCCACAGCATCACAGATCCTCCACCATACTTCACGATGGGCATGAGGTGCTTTTCGGAATACTCATCTTTTGTTTTACGCCAGACCCACTTAGAGTGTTTGTAGAGTGCTCAATCTAAGTCTCATCTGACCAAAGCACACGATCCCAGTTGAAGTCCCAGTACCGCTTAAACTCTAGACGAGTGTTAATGAGAAAAGGATTTTTCCTTGCACGCCTCCCAAACAGCTTGTTGGCATGTAGAGAGCATCTGGTGGTTGTTTTCAAGATTTTGTGACCTCAAGATGCCACTCTTTGATGCAATTCTGTGACAGTGAGCTTAGGACATTTTTTTACTTCTCTTCTCTCATCATCCTCCTCACTGTGTGTTGTGGCAAGATAAACTTGGGACCTCTTCCAGCCTTGTTTGTCACTGTCCCAGTTGTTTTAAACTTCTTAGTGGTTCCTCTGACTGTAGATACGGGCAAGTTAAGGAGAGTGGCTATTTTCTTGTAGCCATTGCCTGACTTATGAAGGTCGACACTCATCTGCCTTACTTGAATTGTGTGTTTTCTTGTCTTTGCCATGTTGACAAATGGGTAAGAGAATTAGGCCTCTGTGTCACGTCAGATTTATACCCCAGGGAAGCAGGAAGTCATGAATTACAAATTAAAAGTTCCTAGATATCCTGACCAACTTTAGCAACTACAGAAAAATAAAATAATTTAAAAATCAATTACATTTTTCAGAGGAATTGTTAGGGGTGCCAATAATTGTGGGACACATGAGTTCAAGGTTTAATTTTTTTTCTAAATGTGTGTGTGTGTGTGTGTGTGGGGGGGGGGGGGGGGTTACCACCAAAGTAATGTACTTAAATGAAAGGTTGGATTTTTATCTTTTTTTTGCATTTGGGTTCTATGTTGTTTAAAAAAAAAAGGAGCATTTTTAGAAGTCCATGACCACATCTTAAACAGGGGTGCCAATAATTGTGGAGGGCACTGTACCTATTCATATCATAATCGTATGAAAATCTCTGCATATTTTGAACTAAAGACACAATGTGATGCACAATAAAACATATATACCCGGTTTCACAGACAAGGCTTCAGCAAGTCCCAGACTAAAATGCATGTTTAAGCTGATTTAACCGAAAGCAACTTGCACTGACAGAATATGTCAGTGGCATTGTTTTGTCTCAAGTTTTCAGATTTTCTAAGGCACACTTATAAAAACTACTTAAATGTCCTAATTTAACTAAGGCCTACTCTTGGCTTAATCTAAGCCCTGTCTGTGAAACCAATGTTCTCAAGTAAGATCAAAGTGAAATCGCTTTGGATGCAGTTTCTTGTTCAGATCCCAACTTCACGCACTTAATTCAGCTCTAAACCCGTACCTTTTATGTAGACATTATGTAGACGTAGACATTTATGTATCCCAGAGCGGGAGCTCTGTGTCATCCTGTAGATCTACACCACCTCCACATAGTTAGCCGGGTAAAGGCCCTCTTTCCCTCCGTCCATCATGCCTCTGCACCAACCCTGATCATCCTCATCCTCGATCTTTAGAAACTCCTCACCTGAACACACACACAAACAGAAAGAATCAGCGGTAGTACACGTACATCATATAGACACATAATATGAATATACAAACACAAAGACAGCTTACCTGCTTTGAAGGAGAGTTCATCTGTCTCCTGTCCAACATAGTCATAAAGAGCTCTGACTCTCACTCCTCCAATCATTACACTGAGATGAGGAAGGAAAACAGACACAGTCAATAAACTAAGCCACTCCTACTTTATTACACCATATCCACCATATCAGCAGACAAGCTTTTGCTCTTTTCTAATGCAAAACGTGTGTTTGGGTAGTTTTAGTCACATTAAGTTAAAATGTCTAAATTATGGCAAAAACATTTATTTAATTCATTTAAATAAAATGCCATGAGACAAAAAGTCAAAATTATTGAATATAATATTATGAGATGAGAATATATAATTAATATAACTTAAAATGACAAAACAATTAGGACATGCTGAAAATCATTACAAGATAAAACTTATTGATATTAGGAGATTATTATAAAATAACATTTTGACATACATTGTCAAATTATGACAAAAATATTGACTGTCATAATTATCTTAATTTTAACTGTATCTCTAGCTCAGTATGTCGATTTTGATGTTTTATCTCATAATTAAGACTTAATTTCTAATAACTATGACTTAACCAGCAGCCATATCACCATGTAGCCCAGGACTGGTTTCCCATTAAATCTAAGCAGGGCTGAGCCTGGTCAGTACCTGGATGGGAGACCAACTGGGAAAATCAGGTTGCTGCTGGTAGAGGTGTTAGTGAGGCCAGCAGGGGGCGCTCACCCTGTGGTCTGTGTGGGTCCTAACACCCCAGTATGGTGAAGGGGACACTGAGCACCGAAGAGCACACAAAGAGCACCGTCCTTTGGATGAGACGTTAAACCGAGGTCCTGACTCTCTGTGGTCAATAAAATCCCATTGCACTTCTCATAAAAAATATATGTCATAGCCAAATTCCCTCGATTGGCCCTTACCAATCATGGCCTCCTAATAATCCCCATCCACTGAATTGACTCTATCACTCTCTCTCCTCTCCACCTATTGCTGGTGTGTGGTGAGCACACTGGCACCGTTGCATCATCCATGTGGATGCTGCACACTGGTGGTGGTTGAGGAGAGATCCCTGACATGAGTGTGATGTGCTTTGGCTGTACAGTACATATGAAAGCGCTATATAAATGCCTCATTCATTCATTTAAACTTTTTGATTTACCAATCAAACATGATCATCTTTCTCCAAACAGAATGCCACATATTATAACATTTTTGACTATTACCATTCTTAGACAGGTTTAAACAGAATTTATCCAAAACTACAGTAAAACATTGTTGCCAGGGCACATATGTATAATCATGACACAACATCATGATTATAAATGATTTTAACATATTTTTATTATCTCAACAATTGAGTTAACTGAACTGTATTGTTAGGAAGAGTTCTGTTGTGACTGTATAAAGTTCACTTAAGGCATATTCAGACTATGTCTGCTAGGATACTCATCAAGATGGACATTTTGACGAACTTCTTGTGTGAGTTTGTCCGTTTAAGCGAAATACTTGAAAGATAACTCAATATTTGCGCGCTGAGACGTGTGCACGGATGAGCGCTCATTCGTGTCTTCTGGCGAATATACCCAGGTGATAATGACTAGGAGAAATGACTAGTCATACGGCAGCACTTGCATGCATTGAACAGTTTACAAAGAGAGACCGTTTCGCCCATGTTTTTCTTTTATTATCGCGGTTGTTTTTGTGTATTACTGAGGAGCCAGCACATGTATCCATTGACAGAAACATACATTAAGCATTATTTTTAAGTTACAAGTTACAACCCAGATGTGAAATGAACCGCAGTGCAAGTGCGAGTACCTTTTACACGGCACCCCGGTCTATAACGTATATCTGTCCAACAGTTTACTGATCATTTGTTTCTTTACAGTTTTAGATTCCAGTTATTGTGCATGTGATGCTAATGATTCCTTGTGTTGTCCCCCGATAGCAAGTAACGTTACAACATTCGTTCAGAAACAGCTATAAACTCAAATCCACAGCCCTTATTTACAGATCAATTATTATAATGGAAATATATGATCTTGGAGAGTTCTACCTGCTGACTGTCGTAACCAAACGCAACGCACAGTTTGAAAGCTGAACGGAGATCGTTGACAGCTGCATCGGAGGAAGACGAGTTTCCATCAACTTTAATTTAACGATGGAAATAATATTAATATAATATCCTTGTCCCACACATTAAAGCTACACTGTGTGATATTTTCCCCCAAAAGGTATATGACAATCCAGTGAATAATAGTTTCTGTTCCTCTCAATTCTGATTTTGTTTTAACTCCTACGGTGGCCGATTTAGTCCAAGATTAACATGGGAGTCCCCCTCTTCACATTCGACACGGTGTCATCAAGTCTTAAAACGCGAAAGGCGAAGCTTGAATTAACGGGTATGTCCCTCTTTGGCTAATGTACTTTCAAGATGGAGGGGCAACATGGAGACCAGCATTTGAACCCCCCACCCGTATGTATTTTCAATGGCATATTATAAACTTACGAGAATACTTTATTACTTGAAAGAAGTAAATATACATTAATGAGCACATATATTTTTAAAAGAACTAAGTGTTTTTAGCTAAGAATGAACTAAAAAAAGTTACACAGTGTAGCTTTAAGTAAGGAATGGCTTTAGATGACTTTGTAGCAGCAAATCATAATATAAGAGTGATTACTTCAGGATCATGTGATGATAAATTTCACGACAGGCTGAATCTGAGCAATTGTCTGCCTGTCTGAGTTTTGTCGACAGACGGAGGCTTCCATCTCGTAATTTTCTATGCAGGAAAAACCCTGTATAACATTATAAACCAACAATACCTAACCTCCGGTGATCTCACCAGAACTTTGCCAGAACGCAAGGCACAGCTCCGAACTCTGGTCTCAGGGAGAACTGTTTCAGTGGCAGATACCACAGATATTAAAAGATGCACAGCCAGAAGAAACACGGTTAACCACACCACCACCACCCCCACCCCTTCTTAAAAAAACTAATCGGAACTGCACGATTCACACAAGTCACCCAAAATGACGTGAAAAAAGCGGGAGGCGCCGAAAAGCGTGCTGTTTGCATCCCTGTGTACATAAAAATAACCACTCGACGTTTGCTACTGTATTTTATTTAAAATCACATTCCTATGGGATCTAGCTTGTCTGAGCAACAGTAACCGAGGCGGCTGAGCTTAGCAAATCGTCAATACTCAGCAGCCTGAAGTCCAAGTCAGGTTTGTAGCGAATAACAAACAGGCAGCCCTGTGCTGTAAGAGCCCCGCAGCAAATATCACTGTAGTAAACTGACCTTCTCTCCATCATTGCTGTTTTCTGCTCCACCTCCTTCTTTCCCTTTTTATGCTTCTTGTCTGGAGTCCACTCCTGAAATAGAGAGCGAAAGAATGAGTGAAGGAGTAAACGTGGGATTTGGCACAACAGAACGCAGTCTATTTGAAGATGTGCCTCTGTGAGATACATACATATCACAGATAACAACAGAAACGTCACTCTGACACCCTCAGCAATGCATTCAACTCAAAACAATATGCTAAAAAACATAACAGCTTGCTTTTGCTCTGGACATGAGTGATATGAATGCGGCTTATTGCACATTTCTCATGGCTCATTTGACTTAGGCACTTGACAACCATAGCATCCACCTATGACACCCTAACCTCATGGCAGGTAATCACCATGTAATACTCAAGTTTAAGTTAATGTTTGCCTGTTTAAATGTATTTGCAATATACCTGAAATTGAGGCCAGTCAGTGGGCATTCCTGGCCCATGTGTATTCTTCCACCAGCGCAAATCCTCCTGCTCGCTGATGGACATCAGAGTGTTATGGAGCTCATTGTACACAGCTTTTATGCTAACAGAGAGAGAGAAAGAGAGATTAAAAAAACCTTGTATAATTTACTCATAGTGAGTAATACTGAAATTGAGATTTTGACCAGAACGACCCTTCTCACACACCTGTCATTGTTGGTGACATCCAAATGTCTATGGATGGAAAGGAAAGCCTGTTTAAGAAAGCTTATCCTCTTTCTCTCCTCCTCTTGTGATTGGTCAAAGATAGACTCCATTTCCTCCATGTAGCGTGGTGCATAACGCGTCACTTCCTCAAGAACTTTCTCATAGCGGGCTCGCACCTACACACAGAAATTTGCAGTCAATCAGTCAGATGTGCCATTCAATGCTTATGTGATTGAGTGTCATTAAAGAATCCTAAAAATACAAAAACAAACATATTTAGCAACACAACACTGATAATAAGAAATGTTTTTTGCGCATCAAATCAACATAATATGTTTTCTGAAGGATCATGTGACAATGAACACATCACATAAATTATATTTTAAAATATATTAAAATACAAATTTGACTGTTTTTACTGTATTTTTGCTCAAATAACTGTAGCTTGGGTGAGCATAAGATTATTACATTATTACATTAAAAGTACCCAAAATTTAGACAATAGTGTATATACATTAATTTATATATATATATATATATATATATATATATATATATATATATATATATATATATATATATATATATATATATATATATATATATATATATATATATATATATATATATATATAAATAAACATGAATTAAATGCCAGAGATGTTAATGCCAATCAAAGATTATGTCACAAGACTATGACCAGATTTACATCTATTAAGATGTCTGTTTTTTTTCCTTCACACCTGAGTTGGTTTTCCACCTCCTCTCTTTTCTGTTGAGTGCTGTATATTAATTCTTCATACATATAGGCCTGGTTTCACAGACAGGGATTCAATTAATGCAGGATCAGGCCTTAGTTCAATTAGGGCATTGAGACCCAACATTGTGCTTGAGACAAAACATGAGACAAACAATAGTTGCTTTTTTAGTTAAAACAGCTCATACTTGCATTTTAGTCAGGGTCTAGCTTAAGCCTTGACTGTGAAACCAGTGGATATTATATGGCTTCACTGCATCATAACGCAGTTTGTAAATGTACAGTAAATGCAGTTTTTTTTTCTGCTCCAACGAAACTCTACATTTTCTCTTTCGTTTTCTGTCTCTTTCTGGTAGTTTTCTCCACACAACACTCACTTTCTCTGTCTCCTGGTGAGCAAGTTCGGTCTCTTCCTGGATCTTCCTCTGTTTCTCAATGGCAATGTCAGGGTTGCCTTGGGCATGGGCCTCCCGCTCACGAGCCATGTGTTCCTTGCGACAAGCTTTGTGAAATGCTGACCTGGCCTTCTCTAACTGTCATAAAAATCACACATTCAGTGGTCAGATTTATTCAGTATTGCACACTATATTTGTTTTCAATAATCCAACAGTTCATTATTCGCCAATTATTCCACAGTTAACATGTATAGACATGTAAAAAAAAAAATGTTTTTCTCCCAACAATACTGAGCAGGACGTGAAATCAGTGAAAACCGCATTGCTTTCTACCTTCTTCAGTCTCTTGGCCCAGGGCTTCTGAGCACGTGAGAAACCGGTTTCAAAATCCTGGGATTCCTTGAAACCTCCAAATATCTTCTTATGGAAAGTGTCTTTCTGCCACGTCCGGATGCGATCTCCATCCTCTGACACCAGAGCCCGGCAGATGGAGGAGTGCAGTGAGGAGAGGCGGTCAGCAGAAGAGAGGAAGCACTGCCACGCTCGTAACAGAGATCCGTAAAGAGGACCTGGAAAATGACCAACATATTCATGAAATAAATGAGAGGACCTGTTAGGGCCACAAAAACAAACCTCTTCATCAGATACTAAGCTAAAATGTGGGCATCATATGCAAAATGCAGATCCACTGATCCTTAATGTGCAGCAGTTCTCCACAGAATATTATGTTCGAAATGGCACTACTTTTTTTGTCGTGTGACAATATTTTAGCATTCATTTTGTATAGTTAACATAACCACGGTACAGTATTTACTACATGCAATTCTTTACATTTATCAGACATTACATTGAGTTATTTTGAAATGTCATGCCAAATATTGGAACATTTTGGATTTCATGAAAGCTGGGATGTTGATTTGAGAGATTTCATGAACGTTGGGAATCAATTGGAAACATGATTGGGTATAAAAAGAGCCTCTCAGAGTGACAGTTTCTCTCAGAAGTCAAGATGAGCAGAGGATCACCAGTATTATCTGAAAGGATTTTCTCAGAGAAAAATTGCAAAGAGTTTGAAGTTATCATCATCTACAGTGCATAATATCATCCAAAGATTCAGAGAATCTAGAACAATCTCTGAGTGTAAGGGTCAAGGCCGGTAAACCATACTGGATGCCCATGATCTTCAGGCCCTTAGATGGCACTGCATCACATACAGGAAGGCTACTGTAATGGAAATCACAACATGGGCTCAGGAATACTTTCAGAAAATTATTGTCAGTGAACACAATCCACAGTGCCATTTGCCGTTGCCGGCTAAAACTCTATAGGTCAAAAAATAAGTCATATCTAAACATGCTCAGGAAAAGCTCAGGCATTTTCTCTTGGCCATGGCTCATTTAAAATGCACTGTGGCAAAGTGGAAAACTAAAGAGGACAATGAGCCACGTTGTTATTAGCGCTCAGTTCAGAAGCCTGCATCTCTGATGGTATGGGGTTGCATTGCATGAGCGTGTGTGGCATCGGCAGCTTACACATCTGGAAAGGCACCATCAATGCTGAAGGTATATCCAAGTTCTAGAACAACATATGCTCCCATCCAGATGTTGTCCCTTTCAGGGAAGACCTTGCATTTTCCAATATGACAATGCCAGACCACATACTGCATCAATTACAACATCATTGCTGCGTAGGAGGATCCGGGTACTAAAATGGCCAGTCCAGATTTTTTACCCATAGAAAACATTTGCCGCATCACAAAGAGGAAGATGCGACAAAGAAGACCTAAGACAGTTGAGCAACTAGAAAACCTGTATTAGACAAGAATGGGACAACATTCCTATTCCTAAACTTAAGCAACTTCTGTCCTCAGTACCCAGACATTTGCAGACTGTTATAAAAAGAAGAGGGGATGCTACACAGTGGTAAAAATGGCATTGTCCAGTTGAAATTAAATTAACTTATTTTTTTCCTTAAAATTATACATTTTCTCAGTTTATACATTTAATATGTCATCTATGTTGTATTCTGTATACAATATTGAAATGTGAAACTTCCACATCATTGCATTCTGTTTTTATTCATAATATTTACAGTGCCCCAAAAATTTTTACATTGTTTTTATATATATTGGAATACACAGGAATACATTTTAAAATATTTAAAATAGAAAACATTTATTTGAAATTGTAATAATATTTCACAACACAATTTTTACTGTATTTTTGATCCAATTAATGCGGCCATGGTAAGCAATAGACACTTTCAAAACCATCAAAAATCTTACCAACCCCAAACCTTTGAACAGTATTGCACTGTGCCCAAGTTCTTGATAAAGCTGCAGTACTCACTTGCATCCACTAGGGGTTTCCATTTGGTACTCCACTCACTAAGTTGCTGGGCGTACTGTCTCTCGACCCTGGCCCTCTCCTGGAAACATGCCACTATGTCATTACATGCCTGGAAGGCATCTTCGGTCCTCTTCACTGTCCGGTGGTAGTTCCCTGGCTGAGACACAGACAGACAGAACAGAACTGTAAGGTTTATAGGTTGTTTAAGGGGTCAAGAATGAGATATTTAATCTATGGCACAGGGAAAATGTCACGTTTTCATCTGAGCGATTGGCCTCATTTCTTTTTCAGCAGGGTCACTGGGTTTGTTTGCTATGGATTGGACAAGTTATCAGTATAGCGTAAGCTTTGTTTCTAATATAAGCGCCAGAAGACAACATGTGGTGTGGAAAACTAGAGCACAATTCAAATATTATTCCCCGAAAAAACATCTGTGACTAGAGACGAGAGAATTCAGGCCACGGTAAGTGGAGCGTCACATGGACAATGCAGTGAAAGGGGCTGATTAACTGCAATAACACGATAAATGAGAGAGAATGAGGGAGGAGGGTGAACATAATGGCCATTTCAGAATAGGCGTCATGTTTGCTGATGTGAAGCGTGTTTTACTATTTTGCTGGCTACCATTAGTGGCTCCCCCACAATTTTATCATTTTATCTCTCTCTCTTCTACATCTTCCTTTTGTGCCCGTCTCTCTCTCTCTCTCTCTCTCTCTCTCTCTCTCTCTCTCTCTCTCTCTCTCTCTCTCTCTCTCTCTCGGCTGTGGTTTGCAGCACGTATTTTCCCCTGTCTGAGAAAAAAGTAAAAACAGCTGAGGAATCCCAACTCCAGCCAAGAGCAGTGCAGGGCAGCACCTGCCAACCAATCAGAGAATCACAGAAACTCAACAAATAACACAATCCTTGTCAAACGAAATATAACATTCAGCTGGACTCATAGCGGAAAAGTATTTAAACAGAATTGTTTCACTGAACAGACAAGTCTATTTAAAAATCGAACAACTCTGGCTAAACCTTTCAGCATTTCCTCACTGCACTTCTACTCATCTTCTACCAGTGCTGTGGTTAACCAATCACATCATCTATGATGAACACAAACCCTACTGCGCTCAGTTCTGGTCAGCCGCCAGCCAATTACAAGGTAGGACATGCAACAAAACCCTTGCTGGTGATATCAGTTTGTTGTTGTAAACTCACTAAACATCAGTGGTCGAAACATTTCACTGAAAACTGTACTGCTGGCTAAGCTCCAGATGGGATGGCAACTCAGCAAAAAGTGCTCAGGCTAAGAGGAGAGGCGACGAGAATCTTAAACAGCTTCAAACCGCTCTCAAAGTTGTAGTAGGAACTCTAGATGGTGTAGATAATAACAATTATCAGAAAACTCCATAAAATCTAATAAAATAAAACTCACTTAGATGCTTTGGGGGGAAAAATCAACTGCTAAATAACAACTTGCTATTTGCTTTAAATATAAGGCATGAACATTTTAAAATAAGACATGAACATGTCAAGAACGCTGTATGTATTATATGTAGTACATGCCTGTATTATATATGCAGTATCATCACATAATTACCATTATCAGGATCACTAGAACCTATGAATATTTTAACATTAGGAATATCACATTTATTGTTCTTCCCTCTCTCTCTCTCTCTCTCTCTCTCTCTCTCTCTCTCTCTCTCTCTCTCTCTCTCTCTCTCTCTCTCTCTCTCTCTCTCTATATATATATATATATATATATATATATATATATATATATATATATATATATATATATTTCCTTCTCAAAAAATTAGTATATTGTGATAAAGTTCATTATTTTTCATAATATGATAAAAATTAAACTTTCATATATTTTAGATTCATTGCACACCAACTAAAATATTTCAGGTCTTTTATTGTTTTAATACTGATGATTTCCCAGAGTGCTGTATCAAGGCACCTCAGTGGGAAGTCTGTGGGAAGGAAAAAGTGTGGCAAAAAACGCTGCACAACGAGAAGAGGTGACCGGACCCTGAGGAAGATTGTGGAGAAGGACCGATTCCAGACCTTGGGGGACCTGCGGAAGCAGTGGACTGAGTCTGGAGTAGAAAACTCCAGAGCCACCGTGCACAGGCGTGTGCAGGAAATGGGCTACAGGTGCCGCATTCCCCAGGTCAAGCCACTTTTGGGCTACAGAGAAGCAGCACTTGACTCAGTGGTCCAAAGTACTTTTTTCGGATGAAAGCAAATTGTGCATGTCATTCGGAAATCAAGGTGCCAGAGTCTGGAGGAAGACTGGGGAGAAGGAAATGCCAAAATGCCTGAAGTCCAGTGTCAAGTACCCACAGTCAGTGATGGTCTGGGGTGCCATGTCAGCTGCTGGTGTTGGTCCACTGTGTTTTATCAAGGGCAGGGTCAATACAGCTAGCTATCAGGAGATTTTGGAGCACTTCATGCTTCCATCTGCTGAAAAGTTTTATGGAGATGAAGATTTTGTTTTTCAGCACGACCTGGCACCTGCTCACAGTGCCAAAACCACTGGTAAATGGTTTACTGACCATAGTATTACTGTGCTCAATTGGCCTGCCAACTCTCCTGACCTGAACCCCATAGAGAATCTGTGGGATATTGTGAAGAGAAAGCTGAGAGACGCAAGACCCAACACTCTGGATGAGCTTAAGGCCGCTATCGAAGCATCCTGGGCCTCCATAACACCTCAGCAGTGCCACAGGCTGATCGCCTCCATGCCACGCCGCATTGAAGCAGTCATTTCTGCAAAAGGATTCCCGACCAATTATTGAGTGCATAACTGAACATAATTATTTGAAGGTTGACTTTTTTTTGTATTAAAACACTTTTATTTTATTGGTCGGATGAAATATGCTAATTTATTACTCCAGATATTATGCTTGCCATTCAGGCCAAAGAGTTCAACCTTTGTTTCATCAGACCAGAGAATTTTGTTTCTTATTTGTCCTTTTCTTATGTTTCCTTTTGGCAAACTCCAGGCGTGCTGTCATGTGCCTTTTACTGAGGAGTGGCTTCCATCTAGCCACTCTATAATAAAGGCCTGATTGTTGGAGTGCTGCAGAGATGGTTGTTCTTCTGGAAGTTTCTTCAGGGAGGTGATCAAGGTTTTTCTTGGTCACCTACCTGACTAAGGCCCTTCTCCCCCGATCACTCAGGTTGGCCAGGCGGCCAGCTCTAGGAAGAGTCATAGTGGTTCCAAACTTCTTCCATTTAAGGATGATGGAGGCCACTGTGCTCAATGGGACCTTCAATGCTGCAGAAATGTTTCTGTGCACTTCCTCAGATCTGTGCCATGATACAATCCTGTCTCGGAGGTCTACAGACGATTCCTTGGACTTCATGGCTTGGTTTGTGCTCTGACATGCACTGTTAACTGTGGGATCTTATATAGACTGGTGTGTGCCTTTCCAAATCATGTTCAATCAACTGAATTTACCACATATAGACTCAATCAAGTTTTAGAAACATCTCAAGGATGATCAGTGGAAACAGGATGCACCTGAGCTCAATTTTAAATCCTGGCTAAGGCTGTGAATACTTATGTACATGTGATTTTTGTTTTGTTTTTATTTTTAAAGGTGTCATGAACTGGCTTTTTTTCTTTTTTTCTTCTGTTGTTTGAGGTTTTTACATTCAGAAACATCATAACTAATTAATAATAGGCTATTTTCTACACTGGTTTTGAGGCTGTCTTCTGGATGCTGGGTTTTGATGGGAGTGACGCAATGGAGACTTGGAAGTAAACGCCCACGGCTAGGATTGGCGAAGATTTGCATATTTAATGAGCTTAAGCTCCGCTGTCATATAGCCTCTGTCAGTTCAGTTCACATGAGGGACCGAACAGCTCAATGAGTTGGTGGGCAGGGCTACTGAATTACACGTTCGTTCTGTAGAGGCGTGTTTCGTAGTGCTATGACGTAAGAATGAAGCTCACGACTGATTTTTGGGCCTGGTGTCTATAAAAGGTGTTCTTTGACTAACAAGGACGTTTTCAGCTCTGAAACTTAGAGGATAATCTTATATTACCATGACCTTTTATATATCAAAAGCTCAAGGGAAAGTTGATTTCTCAATTCATCGCCCCTTTAATAAATTTGTAGAGATTTCAAACAAATTTTAAAAAATATCATTATTGTTTGTTGAATTTTGAAACAAAAAATGATTTGAATCTATTTTTGAATAAGGTGGTAACAACAAAATGTGGAAAAAGTAAAGTGCTGTCAATACTTTTAGGATGCTCTGTAGGTTAAGACAGAAAGTCTCAGGACATCCTAAAAATACTACAGTATTTTCTGCAGTATAAAAATACTGTATTTTTGAGTACTATGCTCAAACATTTTTCCTATAATGGTTAAAAACCTACATAAAAAATGTTAAAAGTTTATAAAGCTATTAAAGGCTACTGCATGACTCCCAGCAATATTGCAGAACAGAAAAGCAAACGAATTAAGGAGCTGAGAGACAAAAGCTGAGCTAATTAAAATGGGTGGAGGCACAATGTATGAAATTTATAGACTGAGATTAAAGTTTAAAAAACCCTTAAACCATGCTGAAATAGTCTCTTTAAGAGGTAAAATCACTTGACTTAAATTTTCATCTGGCTAATAGAGAGTGTTCAGAAGATTTTATTAACCATTTCACTTAATGTCCAAACAAATCTTGTCATATGTTGTTAAACAAACTGTAGGTGCGAAAAACCAAATTGAGCTACATCACCCACATGCATTTCTGGTAACACATACTTAACAAAACACGTATGGTATTTCTTCAGGTCCATGACCCTGTCTGACTCACTTCTGTCCTTCCTCCCCTTCTCACTTACCATCCAGAAGCTCTGGTTGTTTGCATCCTCAGGGCCTGTCTCTGCCGGTAGCGTTGACATGATGAGTCTGGAATAGAGATATGGCACACATCACTTTAAAGCATTAAAGTTGCACTCTTTTTCCTTATTAAAAAAAGATTAGAGAAAAATAAATTAAAATGGTATTGTGGAAAATGTTCAGAATATCTATATTCACATGAAATGAAGATGTTTTTATTCTATACTATTACACATTGGAAACAAGCCCTGTTATTGTACAATTTAAACTGTGCAATAAATTAATCGTTTTTGACATATTAAAATTGCATTTCAACAATGGCATCTACAACCAAAAACATGTCTGTTTGTGTGTCCTGGTAAACCCAAAATGTCCCCACAAAGATGGCAATATCTGAAATCCTTGTCCTTGCCCAAAATAAAAATAAAAAAAGCTTATATATCATACTAAGTGAAGTTTGTCGAAAATGTAAAAACGCATTATTTTTTCTGTGATGGGTAGGTTTAGGGGGATACAATATACAGTGTGTACAGTGTAAAATGTGTGTGTGAGCGCGCGTGTGCGCATCCGTACGTAAATCTGCATCCACACCACTAGGTGTCAGTATAAATCCAAAACAACTAACAAACAATAAAACAACTGTAACTGATGCACATTTAGAACAAAAATAATTTGTTTATTGTGAGTTGCAAAATTAGCTGAACAATAGAGGTCATGTTTGGCTAGTTCTGGCTATTTGACATAGAATTGGCTAGAATCTATTAGATTGTCTTTTAACAGGCAGACATTAGCCAGATATGTGTGACTGAGCTGAATATTGTACTGTGTCTAATAGCATGCAGAGGGTGTTGTGTTTTACAAGCTTTCTTTTATTTGAACTATACAGTTTACGAACTGCATCACAAAGTGCATGGCTCTAACAAACAAGTTTAATGATCTTGATGTCAAGTACAGGAAGAGAGGATAGTTATATACCAAGTTACTTAGTGAGGATCAAAGAGTTTTCTAGATGAAATTTTTTACTGACTAGTTAAAGTGTAAACACTTAAAGCACATGCGAGAGTTTAAGTGACTTTGAGAGTTATAGTGAGACTGCTAGTGCTCACTATTCTCCACTGCTATCTGCCTTGATCCAGAGCTCTGGGATCTGAAACTTGAGCCATCCCAAAATAAACAGGGGTGAAAGTTCACCAACATAGTGTATACTCACACACACACACACACACACACACACACACACACACACACACACACACACACACACACACACACACACACACAAACAAACAAACAAACACACTAGTTCTTTTTCTAAAACACAAGTTCTCAAGCTTGCAAACACTGGCACATGTGGCAGGCCGAAAAGCCCGCACACACATTTGAGCTGCCCCAAACACACACATGCCAGAAATACACACCACTGACAGCCCAAAATGCCTGTGGCCATTTGTTTCTGTTAATGCAATAAACCACATTTTGTCACAAGACATGGATAGAGAACAAGATGACAGAAGGGAAGTGCATGAACAAGCTGTTATTTGTCCTCTCTCTCTCTCAATCCCTCTCATGAGTCCTTGTCCCTCAGTGCATTATCCTAAATGGTCTCTTTCTATCCATTTTCCCACTGCAGGGGTCATGGGTATAGTAAATCACCCTATATTTGAACTTTAACCTCACTTCCTGTTCCCCCTCTGTTCCTCTCCCTCCAGACCTTGTGCTCTCAGAGAATATGAGCAGGGAGCACACGTTTAAATTGATAATTCACATTAACATGCTATCTTTAAATTTGCATCAGTTGACTCTCTTTGATGTATGGAAGACAAAAGATATTTTGAAAAATGAGATTTGTTGAACATAGACTGAAGCTTTCAAGCTTCAAAGAGGATGCAAAAACCCCATGAAAGAATGAATGATTCATAGGCTACATTCCAAGTGTTATGCAGCTTTGTGTGAGGAGCAGACTGAAATCTAAGTTGTTATTAAGTTGTATCTTTTCAATGAAAACCATTCATTTTGTTTTGAAAAAATGATCTAAATGAAATGTTCATAAATTAGATTGATCCAGTTCTTAAGGTTGTGGTGTTACGGAAGTACAGATCTTTTCTTACAATAATGTGACGTACATGTAATTGAAAGATTGTAAGATTGTAGTTTTTGGACAGGTCCAGGATATGTCAACAGATATAAGTCTATTCACTGGAATATTAAGTTATAACACTTTGATGAAAAATTATGAGCTCAATAAAAATAAAGTTAAACATGGATGAATCGCTCACAATAAGGTTAATATGATGCCTTTAGAAAATACTGATTAATGGTTCATTTGAATTTTATGTTGACTTTAAAAGGATATTTCACCCAAAAATGAAATGTCTGCCATTATTTACTCACCCTCAAGGTCTTCCAAACCTCTATGAATGTCTTTCTTTTGCTGAACACAAAAGAAGATATTTTGAAGAATGGGTAACCAAACAGTTGATGGACCCATTGACTTCCATATATTTTCCCCATATGAAAGTCAATTAACAACTCGCTGGAATTTGCATTTGCTTTCGTGTTCATAGTCATACGAGTTTGGAGGAACACAAGGGTGAGTTTGTGTTAACAGTATTTTAATTTTGTTGCTTTTTTGCCTATTTACATTTAGCCTTTTGTATAAAATTAACCTAATGTATCCTCATGCAATGTTATGTGTAAGAAAATAAAAGGATGAACACATCTGCTTGACTGAATTAAATAAATCATCATTTATATTACAAATAAAGAATAGAATAGCATTTTAAAAGAGACAAAGTGCAATACAATTGTTCAAAATGGATATTAAAAACAGTTTGAAAGGTTCTGTAACTTTTGAGAGAAGTGAATGACCCATTTCTCTGAAAAGATCAGCATGACGTTGCTGTGAATCTCCCTCTTCCCTCCTCTTATTTTCTCTTTTCTCCCTCTTTTCAAAGCCCCTCATACCCCCATACCCCTCACCCACCCTGGCTCTCTTTCTCTCTCCTCCCCCTGTCCCCATTTTGAGTGTCATACATAACTCAACACACACCCACACACTGAAGAAATATATAGCAACTTATGAATGCATCAGACGGAAATAGTCTATGAATGCTGCAGAACTCATCAACGCAATGTGATCTAACTTGACACAAACACATCAAGAATAAATGAAGGGCAGAGAAAAAGGAGACGACAAACTCACCTCTAACTTTTCCAGAGAGTTTCCTATAGTTTACCCTTTTATTTTCCAAAGTAACAGATTTCTTTTGATTATTCCACTTTTAAAGCCACCATATGGTTATGGTATGTTCTGGACACCCTCTTTCTTCTCTTCTCTGTCTTTGACCCGCTGTCAGTGTTTAACGAGGTGGCTTCCTGTCACTTTCTTTCTCTCCTCTCCTCTCTCGCTTTCTAGTTCCCCCTCTTTCCAAAGCAGCTGCGGACAACCAGACTTTTCGCTCTGGAGATCATACTACATGACAACACTCCTCCCTCTCCCTCTCATTTGAGCAGAGAGCTGCTCCTCACAGTAAAGCAGAAATGAAATGGGTTTCAATCCAGACAATTAGTGTGGATTCATCTCATTCAAGAGAGGCCTAAATCTGTTGTACACTTTTTCTTTTTTACTTAGCCTACCTTAGAGACACATGTTGCACACTTTTTCTTTTTACTTACCACAGTTAGGTAGAAAATACTTTATCTTCTGTGAATTGTGTCTTTTGTAACAGCACTATTTATCACAATACCTATACCTCAGAAATACCCATGGTCTCGGCGTTCCACACAACAGCTGTCTTGGACATCCAGTGGTTCTTAAAGAGGGAATGAAAGGGTTTGTTGAACAAAGTCTCAGTGTTAAAAATGTGCCAGCTGTTATACATATACTGGCAAGAGCCCATCCAAAATCAGTAGTGGAATGTAACAAAGTACAAATACTTCGTTACTTTACTTAAGTTCATTTTTCACGTAGGCTATCTGTAGGCTACTTTACTGAAGTAGAATCCAAAGTGCATACTTTTGACTTTTACTTCGTTACATTTTGCAGCATTTATTCTACTTTCTACTCCACTACATTTCTACAACGTTTCATTACATTTTTGATCAGTTTCGGGACTGGACATTAAGGCTTGTCTGGATAATTAGTGGATAATAATATAAATGGATAATTAACTGACGGTTAAGCTGTTGGCTCGTGCAGCCTCGAGGAGAAATGAACAAATCAGCCCCTGCTCACAACTCAGTAAAATACGGCAGTAAAAATCCAAAGTTTTTATATTTTATAACATATAATACAGTTAAAAAACATCACTGACACAACAAGATAGGCTACTGTTTTCCTGACGGACACAACCAAGAGTAAGCTGCTCACGATGATGCCATAAACAATTAATTAACATCAAAGTCACTTACATTGTAGATGCAATATTGACTGCTTTTGTTCTATTTCAGCAGCGAAAATATTTCCAAGATCATATCATATTTCCACATCAGAACGTAGCCTAACGCATCTCACAGCAACAGTGCGTTGAATTATTAAGCGTTTTGAATTAAGCAGTTGAATCAAAGATTCAATGATGACCTATTCGTAAACCACTGCCTCATTTATGAACGAATCGGCCGTTTGAACGAATCGAACCGATGATTCACTCATTAAGGCCTGCCGCCACCTGGCGGTTTAGTTTAATGTTTAAACATTCTTTTCAACATTTCTTGTTTGTATTAAAATATGTATTTAAAACAATCTCATAACATTATTTAATGCAATTTTCAGTGTATATTATTTAATTTGTTTAGTAAAAACCTGTCTTATTATAATTTAATTTATTGAAAAAATGTAAGAATATAAAGGGAAAGCTGAAGTGTAGGTGGGGGGAATGTCCTTTGTAAAAGGTAAAAATATCATAAATATGAAGATTTAAATACATCAAAGCTGATGAGAATGTTGCTTCAGAATAATGATATTTAACTCTGCAGATCACCATGATAGAATCAGAATTCTAAGTCAGAATGTAAACTGGGCCACAGATGGTAAGCACAATTACATGAACCCAAAACTATCTTAATTAAAATACCACAGCCCATACTGTTTTCTTCTTATTAATTATTAGAATATAGACATTAAGAGAGTACATAATGCAAGTAATTTTACTTTTAATACTTAAAGTACATTTAAAATACTTTTACTTTTTATTTAAGTAGGGCTGTCATTGTAGTAGGTAGCCTACTTCTACTTTTACTAAAGAAAATATGTTTCTGGTTACTTGTACTTTTCCTTAAAGGGTTAGTTCACCCCAAAATTAAATTTATGTCATTAATGACTCACCTCCGTTCATCTTTGGAACACAGTTTAAGATATTTTATATTTTAGTCCCATGCAGAGCATATGTAGTCCATGCACACTTTACTGTCCATGAAATCTAATAAAAACATCATCAATGTAGTCCATATGTGACATCAGTTGGTTGATTGGAATCTCCTGAAGCATCAAAAATACATTTTGGTCCAAAAATATCAAAAACTACGCCTTTTGCAGCATTGTCTTCTCTTCCATGTTCTTCAAATAAAGAGTCAAACCATCATGAATCAGTGAATCGATCAATGATTCCGATCACCAATTTCACATGATTTCAGCAGTTTGGATCGCGTATCTAAGGCCCTGTTAGCCTAGAAATCTAGACGCACCCTATAGCGTCAGCAAATCTAATCTGCCCGCGAGTGTCGTCTAGCAACTCTCAATACCCTTCTGAACTGTAATCGCCTAACTCTTGCCGGGCCAATCACATCGTGTATAATGTCGGTGGGCGGGGCCATAATGACGACGGCCGAGTTGCATTTGCGTGCTTCTAGTAAACACAGAAACTGGCGAACAGCAGTCTTTTGAATCAGCTTTGACGCGACTCAGGAAGACTTGGAGTTAAGCTTTTCTCTGAGAAAAGAACAAAGAATGGCACTGAAGTCATTCTGAAGAAGGGAAGATGTGTTCGGAGTTTTGCCGACCGGATACGGCGAATGTTTAATCTATCAACAAGCTCTGCTTCACCTTAGTTGCTCTGGTTGGTTGTAGCGCTATCCTATCGCGTGCAGAGGGAGTTTGAAAGACAACTGTTTATCCCGCCCCTCAGATTGAGCTGTCAATGGTGAGTTTCCAGACCAAACATCTTAATGTGGGTCTGGCTTTTCAGGCTAAGGCCCTATCCAAAATGACACACTTCATGTGCACTTTTGGTCTTATGGACTTACAATGGCTATTGCATGTGCGTGTCTGTTAAGTCTACAAGACCGTAGGGTGTCCCATTCGTCATTTAAGCTTAAAGAAGGGTGCTCATGAGCACCCCCTTTGCGGCTGCTGTGCGCCCTCGATGCACACTTTAGCTGAGCCCGCAAGTTCAAGTCAGTCAATGCGGCATTATGTCGTGAAAGTGCGGACTTAGAGGAAGACCGTGAGGGTTTAGGGTGCCATTTGGGACAGGGCCAAACTGCTGAAATCACGTGACATTGGTGGTCCGAATCATTGATCGATTCACTGATTCATGACCGTTTGAATTTGAGGAACACGGAAGAGAAGACAATGCTGAATAAAGTTAGCAGTTTAGTTATTTTTGGACCAAAATGTATTTTCGATGCTTCAAAAGATTCTAATGAACTAACTGATGTCACATATGGACTACTTTAATGATGTTTTTATTCCCTTTCTGGACATGGACAGTGAAGTGGGCATAGACTGCATATGCTCTGGGACTAAAATATAAAATATCTTAAACTGTGTTCCGATGATGAACGGAGGTCTTACGGGTGAGGAACAACATTAGGGTGAGTCATTAAATCAGCACTTGGCAAATTTTGCTCTCGGGGTCCCCCTACAGTTGGGAAAAAATAATGTCCTCAACTACTGTCGTAAGCTGTCATCCTACAACAGGGGATGCCATCGCGCGTGCATTTGTTGACATGACAACCCTGATAGCCCTGAACTAGTAATGCGTGGGTCGTCTCATAACCCGCGGACCCTGTATGTCTATTTAATGGTCGCAGGTGCGAGGCGGGTTGTAAAAATATATACAGTGGTGTGGGGCGGGGCAAATAACTTCATAAAAGCGACCCGCGGGTTGGTGCAGCACTAACAGTTCCTCTGAACACTGCAGGAGTTTACATGCAGGTGTTCTTCTGGTGTGGTGTGTGAAATGTCTTCATCCCAGGTGCAGTCAGTGGCATATGTTTCAGCATGTCATATGAATATAATTTCATGGGTTTTATTTTTTTCAAATGCCAAATAATCACGATGCTCACGTTTACAAGCCAGCGTCATTATAGTAGTCTATTGGTTACCGTTTTACAGAATCTATATGATACTCCATTTCAATGTTTGAGTGGTAGGTAATCACCATAACAAGCATGAAAGCATTGGTCGGGCACGCCTCCTTCAGCTCACGCCGACGAGCAAACGCTGGTCACATGTTGATCCTCATCCTGCCTTTAATCCCATCACTTTTTCGTTTTCTCTTATTGCTTTCCTCCAACAAAACCTTTTCTTTCTTATTTGTCTCTGCTGCTTCGTACATGACTATATTATCCGACGAACAAAGTTGGGCTCGCACGTCCGAATTTAAGGAAGTGTGGGTGTTGGTGGAAGTGACGTATATGCCGTAAAGCAGTCGAATTTTGTAGTTCTTTTTGTTCTCGGGTTACTACCCGAAACCCGAAGTTTAAAAGTATGATTAAAAACGATACAGACCCCATCAAGCTATGGCAGACGTGTCATTCAACCTATTGTTAGTCGATGTATTATCACAAGAGTATTGAAAATATCTTATGAAGGTTGAAAAGTTACCTAGTGCTGCTTAAATGACATTAATTTCATTTTTGGGTGAACTAACCCTTAAACTGATATTCAGTACTTTCTCCAACACTGTCAAAAATATCTCTATTAATAACATTTTGAACATGTAGCTATATAATCAACCCTCATATTATTCAAATAATTAGACCAAATAATAATAATAAATTACTTACATTTATGCTCTTTTAAATGCTGCTTTAAACGTTACCACTCTTGATGATCCAACTGCTGCATCCCATTTCGCCTACTTACAGCCTATATATGCCATAAAGTACATAATTCTATAAATAAAAAAATACATACTTTGAGTTTATAGCAAAACAGTATAGACGTGCTTTGGAAATCTATTACGTCATTAAATTGCATCTTTTAACAGGCGCTCTGTCGCATAGTTATACCCATCCTGTCACTGTAAACTGACATGTCAATCATCTTGCCACAGATAAAGGAACAGTCCACTTTTTTTGACAATAGGCTAATTTTCCAAGTCCAAGTTAAACAGTTTAGTTTTAGCATTTTTGAATCCATTCAGCCGATCTCTGTATATGGCCGTAGCACATTTAGCATAGCTTAGCATACATCATTAAATCAGATTAGACCATTAGCATTGTACTCAAAAATGACCAAAGACTTTCAATATTTTTCCAATTTAAAACTTGACTCTTCTGTAGTTTCTGTATCGTCCCAGCTAACAATTTTAGGTTATAAGAACGTTTCCCTAACGTTCCCATTAAGTCCTAAAAACGTTTTTGAATGTTCTAGGAACGTTGAAATGTCCAGTTTGTGGAACGTTGTATTAACGTTCTCATTAGGTTCTAAGAATGTTAAATAACGTTCTTATAAGGGTGTGGAGTATATGATCAAATAAAATATTCCTGTTTTCTCCTTTAATGTACTTGCTTTTATTTATTGACATCTTATTCTTTCTTAAAAAAGCTAAAACCACTTTTATAATTGACTTTTATATTTATTTTACATTTATATTTAGTACATAATTAGTTTACTAGATTTTTCTTCTGATTGTAAAAAAATAATTATATACACGAAAATAGCATTTAAGTGTCATTAAGTTGTCTCTGGATATACAAATTATGTATCTGAAGTTTGAGAAAAAAGCTGTATGACTAATTTGTAATGACTAATACTTTTTTAATGTAGTAACGTTTTTAAAACGTTCAACAGTGTAAGAATAACGTTTTATAGCTAACGTTTTTAGAACGATTCTCAATAGCAATTAACTTTGGCATAACGTTCTAATAACGTTACTGCGAGAACGTTTTTTGATAACGTTGAGAGAACTTTCAGAGAACGTTAGCCAATGTTCTGAGAACGTTCCCTGTTAGCTGGGGTGTGCTAAGACCAACGGAAAATGAAAAGTTGTGATTTTCTAGACCGATATGGCTAGGGACTATTCTCTCACAATCACGGAGCTTTGCGTGATAGCGATGATATACGCAGTGCCTGAAAATAGTCCTTATGCTGGTGATTGTCCGATCTGATCTGAACAAGAAAGAGGAGTACTGCCTTTATTATGCTAAAATAGATAGTGCTTCAGCATTTCATTGAATCCTTTCC
Source organism: Pseudorasbora parva (assembly GCF_024679245.1). Lineage (NCBI taxonomy): Eukaryota > Metazoa > Chordata > Actinopteri > Cypriniformes > Gobionidae > Pseudorasbora > Pseudorasbora parva. The sequence continues at coordinate 31,210,286 of NC_090173.1, forward strand.
TGTCTGGTATATTTAGCCTAGCTTATTGCAAAAACAAGTTTAGAACATGAATTTTGAGTGTTTTATCTTCGTTTCCCTCCCCCAAAAAACTCATGTGTCATGTGCAATTTTTTACCTAGGAAACTCATATTTACGATCATTCTGAGAGCACGTGAAGGCAGCATTAGACACTGGCAGGAGATTAGATTTGCTTCCGCGGTGCGTCTAGTTCCCTTTCGAGAGAGGTTCCTCGTAATACGTATGGGAAAAACTCCTTTTCTCGAGAATGTGAAGCAAAACTTTTAATAAAGGTATCTATGTAAAGCGCAGTGAGCTGCACGGCCATAGCCCAGCGCGAGGAGCGCTCTGATTGGCCGGGCTGCGGCAACTGCAGGAACCTATGGTGAGGCGGCTGAGAGGAACGAACCAATGGGGGGCGTTCCAGAAGCCCGCCGAAAAAGGTGCTTATATTTGCATACAGGAGGCTATATAAGACCCTAATTCGCCATAGGTGTCAGATTTTATCTCCTTCAGCGATACCTTCGCTGGTCTCCGGAAGAAGCACCGCCGTTGAAAAGGCACCAGCGGAACCTGCAGCTGAGGACGACGGACTCCCTCTCCGCCTTCTCTGCCGTTCCAGCTACGCCATCCGGCGTTATATATCCTTTAAACTGTGTCTATGTTGAGTGTTATATGTGTTTGTGTGTGTGTTGCCGCTGCAACGCCACTTCTAGAGCTTACAGGCTTGTTCTACTCGAGGACTCTCTCGTTCCGCCGCGTCGTTAAGCGCCGCGGAAAGACGGAGCTCTTCTCACTCTCCCTCTGCTCTCGTCCCGTCGCGCTGAATAGCGCCGCGGAAAGAGAGAATGTTAGAGGACATGAGCACACTCAAGCCGAAGCTCTCTTCACTCTGCCGCCGCCGCGGCTCTTCTTCCGCCGCTGCCACAGAGTTGTTCCCACTCTTCTCTCATTCCGTCGCGCTACAGCCGCGGACAGAGAATACTAGAGTGAATAGGCGAACTCGAGCCGAAGCTCTCGTCACTATACCGTCGCGCTGAGGAGGCGCCGCGGACAGACGGAGTTTTTCCTCAGTCTTCCTCTTCTCTGGTTCAGTCGCGATATCGCCGCGGACAGAGAATACTAGAGTGAATAAACAAACTCGAGCCGAAGCTCTCGCCGTGCTAGAAGCGCCGCGGACAGAGTTTTACCTCACGCTTCCAATTCTCTCGTCCTGTCGCTCTATCGCCGCGGACAGAGAATACTAGAGTGAATAAACAAACTCGAGCCGAAGCTCTCGCCGTGCTAGAAGCGCCGCGGACAGAGTTTTACCTCACGCTTCCAATTCTCTCGTCCTGTCGCTCTATCGCCGCGGACGGAGAATACTAGAGTGAATAAACAAACTCGAGCCGAAGCTCTCGCCGTGCTAGAAGCGCCGCGGACAGAGTTTTACCTCACGCTTCCAATTCTCTTGTCCTGTCGCTCTATCGCCGCGGACAGAGAATACTAGAGTGAATAAACAAACTCGAGCCGAAGCTCTCGCCGTGCTAGAAGCGCCGCGGACAGAGTTTTACCTCACGCTTCCAATTCTCTCGTCCTGTCGCTCTATCGCCGCGGACAGAGAATACTAGAGTGAATAAACAAACTCGAGCCGAAGCTCTCGCCGTGCTAGAAGCGCCGCGGACAGAGTTTTACCTCACGCTTCCAATTCTCTCGTCCTGTCGCTCTATCGCCGCGGACGGAGAATACTAGAGTGAATAAACAAACTCGAGCCGAAGCTCTCGCCGTGCTAGAAGCGCCGCGGACAGAGTTTTACCTCACGCTTCCAATTCTCTCGTCCTGTCGCTCTATCGCCGCGGACAGAGAATACTAGAGTGAATAAACAAACTCGAGCCGAAGCTCTCGCCGTGCTAGAAGCGCCGCGGACAGAGTTTTACCTCACGCTTCCAATTCTCTCGTCCTGTCGCTCTATCGCCGCGGACAGAGAATACTAGAGTGAATAAACAAACTCGAGCCGAAGCTCTCGCCGTGCTAGAAGCGCCGCGGACAGAGTTTTACCTCACGCTTCCAATTCTCTCGTCCTGTCGCTCTATCGCCGCGGACAGAGAATACTAGAGTGAATAAACAAACTCGAGCCGAAGCTCTCGCCGTGCTGGAAGCGCCGCGGACAGAGTTTTACCTCACGCTTCCAATTCTCTCGTCCTGTCGCTCTATCGCCGCGGACAGAGAATACTAGAGTGAATAAACAAACTCGAGCCGAAGCTCTCGCCGTGCTCATTCTACCGCCGCCGTGCTGAAGCGCTGCGGACAGAGAATACTAGAGTAAGTTAGACGAGCGAGCTCGGGCTGTTGGGTATGTCAAGAACAATGTCGCTGCAGCCCCTTCCACAGCGCGTTGCTGACTAGAGCGCGGCTTACGTCATAGCACGCGCTCACTGTCAGAGCATAAGGGCGTCGGAAAATGGCTGCCAAGCTAAGCCCTTTTTTCACTCTATCACTTCCAGTCCCCTTTATTCAGGCGGCTGGAAAGGTTTTTACACTGTAGACAAAGTGTCCACTACACAGTGTGCACCCCTACATAAGCACTGTTAATTCAGCCTCACAAAATCACAAATAAATCCCGCCGCGGCCGGATTACACCATATAAAGTCAACTAGCCTTATTGCAGTCAACTAGCCTGTGGTCAAACACGCTTGTCTGCATGCGCGCTTTCAGTCTAGACTAGAGCATAACGGCATTGTGGAATGGCTCACATACCACCCGCACTTCCTTACATTCTCCCAGTTCCCTTAAGTTAAGTGACTGGAGATGAAATATTGCAGTCAACTAGCCTGTGTTAAACACGCTCGTCTGCACACTAATGCTGTGTGCGTTTACCCCTGTGGATTTGCTCACTGGTTTGCACCGTGGGTATTCTACGTAGGTTGTGCGCCACTGCACATTGTTTACACTACACACAAAAGAGCTTTCTATGTAGGAAATGTGCCCACTTTACAGTCTGCACTCCTGCACCCAAGCACTTTTCACAAAGTTCACTCTCGCACACACAATATAAATGTGAGGCGTGCGCCCACTGTAAAGCCTGCACCGCCAAAACTAACACTATCCCCACAGTGTTACAAGCAGTGTTACAGCACAAGCAACCCGGCTAACAGGCCCCTATTACTAAGCGGCCAGCCCCCGAATCTAATTCAACCCCTGGCTTTACGAGCCCAGGCCTGGCAGGCCATTCCTGGTATATAATATTGGGTGTTGAACATATAAAACGAGGTTCTCGCTACAGTTTTGCTCGCAGACCCCGCGATTCAAGCCGTGGTCGAGCCCTCTGTAAGAAGCAGTGTCAGTCACGTGCTTCTCGCTGAGGCATTGAGACTGTTAAAGGAGAGAGCGGCGAAAACAGTACACCCGACGCTAGCGAGTCAGGTTTTTACTGTCGCTAATTCCTCATGCCGAAAATGGGTGGCGGTCTCAGGCCCATTTTCCAGGCATCTGAACAAAGCACTTATGACACGCTCGTTTCAAGGTGCTGACGGTGAAACAAATCCTCGCGCACATTCGCCCCGGGGATTGGGTTTTCTCAATAGATCTGAAAAACGCATACTTCACGTTACGATAACCCCCCACCCCCACTACAGGCCATTCTTGAGATTCGCCTTCGAGGGGCAGGCTTATCAGTACAGTCATTGTCATAGACTCAAGACTTACGGCATAAGAACCACCACGTCTTGATAATGTACATAAAATCGCTAGGGCAGCCGAGATCAGACTCTGTTCACTGCATGGCTAAGCATCTCATTTTATGGGCAGAGCACAATCTGAGCTCCCTAAGGGCGGCTTACGTGCCAGGTATTCTGAATCAGGGTCCGGACATGTTATCCAGAGGACCCATGTCCCCAGGGGGATGGTCCCTTTACCCGCAAACAATTCAGCTCGCACAGCACACGCTGCCCAATATTTTTTCTGCAAACGCAGGGATGCCCTGGCCCATGTTGGCCCAGACTCCCTCTATATGTTCCCTCCGATCGCGATCCAGCTGCACCCTGTGCTTTTTAATAGCCCCACTTTGGAAGAACCGCACATGGTTCTCTATACTGTTTCAGCTGTCAGACACAGCCCCATGCCTATTCTGCCAATGAAAGGGAAGGTCTGGCATCCCAATCCCGAGCTGTGGGCCCTCCACGTATGGCCCATCAACGGTATCCGGGAACCTCTCTGACAAGTTATGAACACTATTTCGGAAGCTAGAGCCCCTGCTATCTGGCAGCTCTGCTTTGAAGTGGTCAGTGGTTTTCTAACCAATGTGCCACGCGAAACATCGACGCACACTCATGCGAACTGGCGGAACCGCTCGCTTTCTCCAAGAGCTAATGGATGCGGGCCGTCCCCCCTCCATACTCGGGGTGTGTGTCTCCGCCATAGCAGCTAGCCACGCTCCGATCGCGGCACATTCACTAGGGAAAAGTGATCTTATTGTGTGTTTTCTTAAAGGGGCCAGGAGATTCAGCCCGCCTTGCCCCTACCTCGGTCCCTATTTGGGACCTCGCCATGGTTTTGGAGGCCGTGAAGGGTTCCCCCTCCTAACCACTTCAGAACACGAGCTTGAAGCACATATCACTCAAAACCGTTTTTCTGCTGGCTGTGGCCTCGGTTAACCGAGTGGGTGGCTTACCTGCACTCTCCGTGAGCCCTTCCTGTCTTGAGTTTGGGTCCAGCAACTTCAAGGTTGTGCTCAAACCGAGGCATGGTTTTATGCTGAAAGTGCTATCAACCCCTTCAGTATGCAGGTCTTTGCACTGCTTAACCCGCGTCTCAGAGAGAATAAGACGCAAACCTATTCTGCCCAGTCAGAGCATTGAGATTGTATTTAGAGCGCTCCGCCCCCTTCAGGCAGTCGGATCAGCTCTTCATTGCTTCGGTGGCCGCACTAAAGTTTGTGCTGTCATGAAACAGTCTCTCACACTGGATAGTGGATGCAGTCCCACTAGCATATAGGTCCAGGACCTAACCTGTCCTACAGGCATTTAAGCCCACTCCTCTAGAGGCATGGCCTCATCTTGGGCTTGGTCGTGTGACATTTCTTTGGAAGATATCTGTGCGGCGGCAGGCTGGGCCTCTCCGTCCACTTTTATCAGATTCTACAAGTTGGAGGTTCCAGCTCTACAAGCAGGGCTTCTCTCCATCTAGGCTCTATCTTGACCCTGGCAAACAGATTGCCTTACATTTTGGCCTGTACACATTAGTCCTTAAGCACTATTCATTCATCATAAGATCCGACTATGTCCGATCAGCTGTTCAAACGAACCGACTCTTCCGGTTCTTCATTCCCCTTATAAGCCGCCTCTGTCGGTGTCTCGGGGGTTTATAACATGTGCTTTGGGTATACTGGGTCAGTCAGCACACACGGCGCTTTACATTGTGTTCCCATACGTAATACGAGGAACCTCTCTCGAAAGGGAACGTACTCGGTTATTTTCGTAACCTCGGTTCCCTGAGAGAGAGGAACGAGTATTACGTTCCGTGCCGTGTTTATGCTTCTCAGGTATCGCTTCAGTCGATCTTAAAACCTGACACCTATGGCGAATTAGGGTCTTATATAGCCTCCTGTATGCAAATATAAGCACCTTTTTCGGCGGGCTTCTGGAACGCCCCCCATTGGTTCGTTCCTCTCAGCCGCCTCACCATAGGTTCCTGCAGTTGCCGCAGCCCGGCCAATCAGAGCGCTCCTCGCGCTGGGCTATGGCCGTGCAGCTCACTGCGCTTTACATAGATACCTTTATTAAAAGTTTTGCTTCACATTCTCGAGAAAAGGAGTTTTTCCCATACGTAATACTCGTTCCTCTCTCTCAGGGAACCGAGGTTACGAAAGTAACCGAGTACGTTTTCTAGGCTATTGATTGTGCTCATATCCGCCATGTTTGTAGCTTTTTATCACTTTTATTATTGTAGTTCTGAATCGTGTGGTCGACTGTAAGGGTGTGATGTGATCCACAGTTCGAGAATACCGAAAATAGAACATCCGAGAACTTTTGGTATATTTTTGTCTGCTTTGTGGCACATTGTAATCTCACTTCTAGTAAGCACTTTGGAAATTATCATAAACTGTAAAAAAAAAAAAAAAAAAAAAAAATTATATATATATATATATATATATATATATATATATATATATATATATATATATATATATATATATATATATATATACACATATATACATACACACACATATATATATATAAAATTTGTTTATTATGCTGCAAAATCCCACAAATTGTGTGTGCAAATAGTGAAAACTTGTAATAATACTTGAACACTTGAAATAATTGTGAATTCAATTATTTATAAAAACAAATATAACGTATAGAAAGAAAACAGATACATTGTCATTTTCATGTTTATAATTAAAGAGACTTACATTTGGAAAGGCGTTATTACGGACGCCTAAAGGTCCTACTCAGGATATATAAACCGCCACAGCCAGCGACTTCGTCCTCAGTCGTTGTTGGTGTAAGTTGATGCAGTATGTGCTGGTAAGCGCTTGGGTTTTTGGGCGTTAAATTATGACTGTATATTTTCTGTTTATCTGGAGTTTATGTAATTGTGATTAACAATTTAAAAAGGCTACTAGAGTTTAGTTTATAACATCAATTTATTTGGTAAGTTCATTATACTAAGCGCCAACTTCACCACGTGGCGCGTGTAAATGGTGACATGGTGTACTGTATATTAGCGGATAGTATGCGAGTTTCATTTTAATACGATATTAAATGGTTTAAGGTGAGAGTGGTTTAAAAATTGGAGTTCATGTGCTTTTTTTTTCTTTTTCCAGGAGACCGAGTATATCAGGACCCAGCACTGCTACCTTGAGGTGAGATACGGCTGCATTGTTTTGGAATGTGTAACGTTACATTTGTAAAGCACTTCTATGATGTTTAGCACTGGGCTCTGAGCTTATGTGTAGACAAAAGTGCAACTCTGCTCTTGACATGGCAGAGTCTGAGAAGTATTGTTGAAGTGTAATAATAAAAAAAGGATTAACATTAAGTGTAAGATGCTTAATAAGTTGTATCTTCTTGCAGGGTGGAATCTGGTGAGATGTGAATGTGGCCCGTTGACGAGCTTCTTCCTTTCTGCTAATGGTGTCTAACGTGAATTTTTTTTTTTTTTTTTTTTTTTTTTTTTTTATATAAACCATACAAATGCATAGTTAGTGTGACTGTTTTTGACTATTAAATGAAACTTCACCCTAAAGGTCTTCATTGTTTTCACTTTGAATACAGTTTTAAATGTTATTTATATAGTACTCCTCTGCAATGTGATCTTGCTACTTTGTATATAGAATTGAGCGCCCCCCCCCCCCACACACACACACACCAATGAGCAGGAAATTGGTGACTAACAAGGGGGAAAAAATACCTGTTTAGCTTGGGGACACTAGGAGGACTGCCATTTTAGAATATGAATTTTCTGAGAAGACAGTTTAGGCAGCTCATCCTGTTTAAAAATGTATCTCCTTTTTACATGAGGTGTATCGCTGCCTTGCATAGTGTTCCAAGTTGAGTTGCATCTTAAATTATATAGTTCAGCTTCACTGCTCCGGCACAACAAAAAGGTCAGAGCTGCACACCATAAAAATAACTGGCTAATTTGTGTACACTGTGCTGTTGTGGTTTGTAAAAAGTTTATTCAGGGAAGTATTAAACAAAGCTATATATAATTGAGGTTTTTCTCCATTATTAAACCTCTTGCAGACTGCAAGGGGGATGCACATTTATAAGAAATAAATGGGTTTAAAATCAATGTCTGCAAGTCAAATAAAACAGTAAAAAAAACAAGCCACTCTGTAATTCCTGCATTTATTATAATTCTAATAGCATTTATTCATTTCTTAAACATTTGTATTTCATATGTGTACATGTATAATCTCATACACATTTTTGTAAATAACCTCTTATCTGTTCATAGTTAATTTTCCTCAATTTAAAAGAAAAAATATGCTTTCTGCACACCCTGGACAGCTACTGCATTTGTTCCTGTGTGATCTGTGACCTTCCTGGGTCACATTGTCCAGACCCTTTAATGGCTATGTGTGATCTTTAATGTGGATGATCATGGATAAACTGTCTGTTAGAATATATTAACTCTGCCCAGGAAGAGTGAAACATGTCTTTTACTCCACCTAGTGGCCAATACAGGAAAGTGAGAATTACCATTCATCAGGGTACAAAACCAGCTGTTATTGAAACGAATCAGTTCTATGAATTTGACTGAAAAGATGAAACCGAGAACACAGGATGTGTAGAAAGCATGATTTGATTATACGTTAAACTTGTTAAACATTTGGAAGACAGAGATTCTTTAAAACTTGGAATCTTTTTTTTTCCCATCTCAACGATAATTTCTTTCATTGTCCTTACTGTTATCAACATCACTATACTTACCAGTCTTAAACATCAAAAATACTTAAAGTTCTTCAATCTTTTTATCCAATGTTGGTGATTATGGTAAAGCGAGAGCTGTGATGAATGATGCATGAATCCCACACTCGTTCTGAGAAGACGCACAGATGCAAGATGGGCAGAGAGAGATGGAGGGAGCGAAATCTTTACTGATGGTCCTGAAAGAGACAGACAGACAGTAAAGTAACAAAGGTGAAGGTGTCTGTGGTTTGTACTTAAGGTGACAGTAGATGAAAGGAAGAGAAAATAGGAAAAAATAACCCATGAAAGAAAGTGCAATGTGATGATGAGGAGCCCTTTTAATTGATTGAGCAACTATTTGTGATGTGGGAGATGAGGGCTGGAGGTCACTAGATTTACTTGTTTGTGTGAGGGAATATGAATATATACTGCCGCAGACAAACTCCTTGATAGTCCTTGCATACAAAGTGTTATCACATTAATTTTGCGTTGGAAGGGAAAAGCAGGAGGGTGAGGGACATTGTAAGATATGAAAAGTATTGTCTATAATTTAAGTCCTAGAGGTACCAAAGATCTGAATTTGCATGTGGTCACAAACTGAAAAAAATATGTCAAGAATAAACACCTGTCCAGCATTTGCGCTCAGAAACAAACAAGAAACACTGCAGCTCATAGCGATAACAGCAAGGACGATGAGAACAGTGAATGTAATAAATAACATTATCTCTTGTTAAATCAACAACAGATTTCCAGACCCATTTAGAGTTTAAAAATTGTTATAGGAACAATCATTGTATTAAAACAGATATTAGCACATATCCCTCACCCAAGTCAGAGTGCATGTTCGTCTTGCCTTCGCTCCATAGAAAGAGTGTTTTTTTTTTTTTGGAAGGAGAAAGGGAGAGAAGGAGACTTGGAAAGAAAGGAATACAGGCAGTTTGGTTTTCCCTCTCCCTCTTCTCCATGTTGTCTCCTCTTTTAAAATGGAGCCTTGATATCATCAATAGGTTTGCTGAAGTCATAGTCACCTCTATATTTTTAGAGTCTGTGGTAAAAATGTTGATAAATTTTCAGTAATATATATATATATTTTTTCTTTTTACAATGTTGTATCATCTTCCTTCTTTAAAAGATTTTTTTGCTTGTTTTAACATGATCTTCATCTTGTATCCATACATCAATATTTTACTGTGTCCCATTATGTCTTATAAATAAAAGATGAGTGTATCATCATCGACAGGTGTTGTCATACGTTTGTATGTTTCTATCAATAAGCTGAGGATGTACTGTCTGCATGTATGTATGTGTTAGAATACGTGTGTCTACTCTGTTGGTCTGGGCACTTATTTTTGCTACGGGTTTGTAATACAGTGACCAGTCTGTATATGTGTGTGTATATGTATATATGTATATATGTATATATATATATATATATATATATATATATATATATATATGTATATATATGTATATATATATATATATATATATATATATATGTATATGTATATATATATATATATATATATATATATATATATATATATATATATGTATATATATATATATATATATGTATATGTATATGTATATGTATATGTATATATATATATGTATATGTATATATATATATATGTATATGTATATGTATATATATATATGTATATGTATATATATATATATATATATATATATATATATATATATATATATATATATATATATATATATATGTATATATATATATTCATTATAAGACATGAGAAGGTAAAGAAATTCTAGTGAAATACAAGATAAGCACAAGCCCTAATCTGGCTTCGGCAAAATACAATCCCTCCATTGTTGAGGTAAAAACACATAACAAATCACGGTCATGCCTCTAGTGATAACCTTTCACATTATCATGTGTACGCACGCACGCACGCACGCACGCACGCAAGCACACACACACACACACACACACACACACACACAATCTACAGGAACCCACGCATAAACACAGTCATACCAAATAAGTGCCTGCCGTTAAACTGACCTCTATTTTAAGGGCTTCCCTAGTCATGCCAGACAGGAGGTTTGTCAGTACTTGCCCTCCCTGCATTGGTCTCCATTAAACCTGCTCTAAAAATGAGATTGTTTATAAATATTTGTTGGCAATAGACTCGGCTCAAAATCTGAGAAAAAGAGAAAAGACAGCAAAGGAGGTTTCAATATCTCTCTTTCTCCCTATCTCTTCCTAAATAACTATAGAAAACAACAAAGCTAAAGAGCATTTTGATTGTTTCCCTCAACTTATTTGGCTCAGATATGTAGTATGTTACCTTCTCATGTTGTAACCTTGGTTTTCTTTATGGAGTTAGATTCCCCTATTTGATTCTTTCAGTTATTTCCATTTTGATCACTTTGTGAGTGCCTGCAAGCTCAAACTATGTGTTCTGTTTAAATATTGATATGTACGGATGTGTTTTTTTTCATGTTTTCGTAGACTGAATCACGAAACAGTGCAGGCTTTCACAGTTCGACAGGCCTTCAACTCTCTTTTTCTTGTATCGCTTCATCTGCGAGCAGGCAGTTTGATATCGAAGTCACCTCTTCCTGCATTTTTCTTCCTTCAGGGAATAATCTCTGATGGCAGCAGTTGTCACCTCATCTTTCCTGTTCTCTCAACTCCGGTTGGCCTCGTCTCTCCTTCTGCCTGTCCGTTCATCTCGAGGTGAGAGGGCAGAAATGGGGAAAGTGCTAGAAGACAGCCTGATGATAAGGGGGAAGGTGGAAAGTCTTTATAAAGAAGTACATTTTGTTCTGTTCATCCCCCTCTTTCTGTTCTCCATCTCTTTCCCCATGCCTTCATGGATCTCATGCAGAAGCCCAATCCAAATGTTCCCAGAAGATAGCAAACAATAACATATCAGCATTTCACCTCATCTGTTCTAGCTTTTTTTGCTCATGCACTACCCCTTTCTCACCCTAATCCCTCTCCATCGCTGTCCTCCCTTGTGTCTCTGCCTCCCCTTCTTTCTCTCCTCTCACCTGTCCATCACTCTCCTGAGCGCCCTCTCTATGTTCATGCGATGGCCAACCCTGGTCACACCCAGGTCCAGGTAGTCGTCCTTGGTAAGAGAGGGCAGATGCGTGCCATCGATCTCGTTGTCTAGGAAACGCTCCCTGTGCTCACCCAGGTTCAGGTAGCCCAGCCAATCTGCAACGTCATACTTGGTCCAGTATGGGAGTGGTTTGGAGGCGAAGGGTTTGGTGGGTGAAGGGGGAGGGAGGTGGGGATAACTCAGGCAAGTGGGTGGAGGAATGGGGTGGAGAGGTGGGGATGAAGTCCCTGACAGGAAGTGGGTGGGGGAAAGGGAGCGAGAGACCACAAGAGAAGAATTCGGAGGCGGGGGAGCACCCGAGGGGGCAAAAAGAGGGGGAGAGGGAGAGAAGTAGGGGTCCCCAAGGGGATTGGCAGGTGAAGGTGGTGTAATAGAACCACGGAGGTCATACAGGCTGCTATAGAGGGGCGTGGTGGGGAGAATAGGAAGAGAAGAGGGGCGGGGAGGACCAAGCTTAGGCCGATCAGATGGAGAAATTAATGGGCTGGGTGCTCGTCTGCGCTGGGCGTGATGTGACTCTGCCTTACGAGACTCTCGGCTGGGGATAAATTGGAACTCGAGGGCTTTGGTTCGGTAAACGGGCCGGTGTTTAGGTGAGGTGGGGTATGGTGAATATGAGGAGGGAGAAACAGGTGAGTGAGACCGAGGAGGAGGCTGGGATGAGGCGGCAGGGGGCTGAGGGGAAGGAGATCGAGCCCAGTTTGGGTAGAGAGGCTGGGAGGAAGGGGTGGGGGAGGGAGACAAGGCAGGCTGAGAGAGATGAACAGGAGATGGGGAGCTAGAGCGGACAGAGGGAGGACTCAGTGCACCTGTGGAGTCCTCTGAGAACCTGAAATAAGAGTAAATAACATACATAAAGGCAAAATAATAAAAGGTAGGACAAAACAAGAGAAAAAAGGTTGATAGTAAAGACAAAGAGAGAACAAGGAGGTATAGTGCAGCAGTTACCTGTGTCTGATGCGGGACAGACAGATGAACATGGACAGTGCAATAAAAAGCAGAAATCACAAAAAAAGAGGAACAGTTTAAACAGACACAGTTGCACAGTACACACAATGAGTTAAGTGATGTTTGAGACATTGTTATTAAAAATGGTTTTTATTAAAAATAAACCATGTTAGTCTAAATACCCAAGGAGTCCATTAACTAAGGCCCTGTCTACACGAAGCCAGAGCTTTCCCAATCCGATCTTTTTTTTCTCCTCGTTCGAAGAAATATCTGCGTACACACGAGAGCAATGAAAACAACTCAAAAACGATGTGGTATACATGCCAGGCCAGTGTGTGGTGCTGTAATTCTGCCACAGAAATACACTAAAAACGGAGAAGAAGATTTGTGGTTAGAAGGGGTATAGCAGTGGTAGGAAGTGAGGCAAAATCTCATGATAAAATAACAATAAATATATAATTTCACAAAATATACAGATTGGCTGTACACATGAAAACGTACGTAAGAATGTCGTTTTCAGATTTATCCACTCTGGGATCCAGTTTCAGAAAATATTGAATTTATATAAATAAACAAAACGCTGATATGGTACAAAATGTATAAGTATACAGCTAAACGTGTCTCCGTGTGGACGGGGCCTAAATGGCTCAGATTTTGATGACTTATGGCATCCCAAATCACACAATGCTCATGCAGCTGAGAAATTCTAATGCCACATGCCTCCTTTCAAGGCAACCATGCAGACATTAACATAAAGCCATGCACATATACCTATACTAATGATAACACACATATACCTATGCCTGCTCAGTGATCTCTGAGCCCCCCAGTTCTCGGTTCCTTTGCTCCTTTGCTGTAATTTGGTGCTTAGTTCGTTGATGATGCTTGCCTTCATACCAGACACGGGAGGATGCAGTTTACGTGTCTCTACATATGTCCCCACATTCTGACCCCCTCCCTCCCCCATGGACTGCGCTGTCCCAGCCGACCCATCACCCCACAGAGGTTTTATCTCGGGAGTGCGGGGACGGTCAAAGTACATTACAGAGGAGCGAGCGATCCCTGGCCCTTCCCTCATCCCATAACCATCACGGGCATTCAAATCTTCCTCATCTCCCTCTTCTGCCTCCTCCTCCTCCTCCTCATCCTCCTCCCTGCGACGGTGGTAGGCAGGGGGTGCCGTGCTGGTTTGGCACCGAAGATCTCCGGCCCGGCTGCCTTCTCTGTACCTCTGTGTTTTTGGGTAGGTGGATGCAGTGCTGGCGGCTTTGGCATTGTGCATTTCAAAAGTCTGTCCATCAAGGTAGCTCATGTAAGACTCTAAAAAGTCTGACCCACTTGATCTGTCAGCCTCAGACAACCCACCTCTCTCTCCAACTCCTCCTATGCTACCTATTCCTGCTCTCTCTAACCTCTCTCTGACCCCACTACCACTGAGTGCAAGGATGTTGTCTAAGTGATGGTCACTGCTGCTTCGGCTGTCTAGCTCCTCAATCCCAGAATCTACTACTGTTTCCTGGGACTCACCGCTCTTGGTTGCAGCTGCACAGGGTGGTGGATGATGCTCTGTGCTAGGCCGCCTGCTACCCCCTGTAGCTACTGTGGAGACTGTTGCCATGCGTGTATGTGGTGTGACAGCAGCAGCAGTAGTAGTACTAGTAGTAGAAGAGGCGACAGATATAGAAGCAGTTGTGGAACAGCTTGCGGTCACAGTTGAGGTGCCTCTGAGAGAGACAGAAGTTGCAGGATTGGATGTTGCTACTGGGGGCCCCCGGTAGGCAGGTGGAGCTGGAATAGAGAGAGGAGGTGGTGTGGGAGAAGAGGAGCGCCCAGCAGAGTGTGTACTATTGTATAAGTGTTGCGGATGAGATAGGCCAAACGGTCTATGGTAGGCGGTGGGTGGTGGCGGAGGTGATACAGAGGGAGGTGGAGGTGGCCCAGATGGCTGCAAGTTAGAGGGGGAGGGAGGCGGTACAGGGTTGGGGGAAGATGGAGAGGGAGACGGGGCTGACTGTGTTAGGTTGGCAACCTCACTGTCATAGGAAGTAAGACTGGAAGTTGTGGAATCTCCTGCCTGTGGTGAAGGCAGGGGTGTGTGAGGTGGGAACCCAGCCATAAAGGAGTCTTTTGAAGGGGGAGGAGGTGGGGGGGGAGGTGGTGGACGATGAAGCTGCTGACGGGCTGTTACATTGTGAGACATCATCGCAGAGTAACTCAAACCACGATCAAAACTATTGGCAAATTCCAGAGGTGGAGGGAGAGGATCGGCAAAAACAAACTCATCATCTGCATCTACTGAGGGAGCTGGGGGAGGAAGCACCATTAGACTTGTGCCACTTCCGCCTTCACCTGTGGCTCCTGCTGAAGGACGTGTAGGGGCTGCTGATGGAGGAGGAGACGGTGGTGTTAATGAAAGGATGTACGCCCCAGCCTCACTCTCCATCCTCAAGAACGAGGGGCGTCGAGGCTGCTGGGTCGTTGGTTGTGTAGACTGTTGCTGTAACTGGGTGTGAGCTTTTTCTATTTCTCTTTCCCTCTCTCTTTCTCTTGACCTCTCTCTCTGACGCTCTCTTTCACGCTCCTTGTAGGTGGGCTGATAGTGAGGAGACTGATAGTGGTGCGTGTGGACAGTTTTGTCCTCAGAGAAACGAACCCTTAGGCCTTCTCTGGGAGCAGAGGTGCCAGCAGCCTCCCTATCGGCACGGTCTCCTACCCCTGCTTCCTCACCCCAACTGCTCCCTGCTCCACGCAGGATCCTGGGAGATGGAGGGCGAGTGGATGTGGTGGTGGCAGCTAGTGATGAGGAGGTAACAAGGTATGAGGAGGAACTTGAGGATTGAGCAGCAGAGGAGGCTGCAGAGGAAGAAGAGGCCATTGAGTAAGAGTTGTGTGATGTTGGTTGTGCAGTGGATGAGGGAAAAGCCCCAATGCTGGACAATTGGCGGCTAAAATGGTGTTCAGTAGTCCTCTCCCTACGTATGCGACCATCATCCTTCAAGGCACGTTCCCGTGCAGCCAGTGCCAAGCCTAGTGGGGATGAAGGGTCCAGGACTTTCCCTGTTAATGGGTGAATGAAAGTTGTTGTGGAGGCTTGCTGCTGCTGCTGTTGTTGTCGGCCTCCTGCCCCATAGAAGTCAGCAGGTACAGACTTAGGCTGGTAATCCCCAAGTGGAGCAGGTGAGGAGTACTCAGGCAGGCCAAAGGCAGGAGGCATACTGCGTGTATGGTGGATAAAGGTATCACCTGAGAACATGCCTTCATCTATAGATTTGGATGGTCGCAGGCGTGGTGAAGGCTGGGAACTGAGCTGTTGTTGGGACGTCTGGGTTCGTCCTCCAGCACCTCCTACTCCACCCAACTCTTCCTCAGCAGAAAGAAAAAAGGAGGCACTCTTCCGTCGTGCTTCATGGAATCGCTCTCGATCCCTGCGAGCTGCCCCTACTATGGCAGCACCAAACTGGCTGGTAAAGTCCAAACTCTCTTGAGTACGAAGTGAAGGGGGTGGAGGAGCAGGTGTAGATGGAGGGGCTGGTGGTGGAACAGTGGGTGCAGGTGGGGGAACAACAGGTTGGGGTTTAGAACTGTCACTCTCTCCTGAAGGAGGTGGTTCGGCCTCTACACTGCTGCCTTGGCTACTGCGACCACTGCTGCTGGTGGAAGGGGCTTTAACAATGATGGTTGGGATAGGGATGGAGCTCTTCTCCACAGATCCCTTTCCTTCCAAGGTGCCCTGGCCTTGACGCAGATCCTCAACCTTTGACTGCTTCACTAAGGGCCCCTTCCCTCTCCGGGTACCACCTTTCGGTACACCACCTCCCCCTATCGCACTGCGATCCACTCTGGAAGGTTGGCTCTGTGTAGTCTGCTGTTGTTGGGGAATCACAGTAGCAACACTGGTGGGTGGGACGGCATTGCTGTAGCCCCTTCTCAACACTGAAGCCTTTGCCCCTGCTGCTCCTCCAGCCCCTGCAAGGTCCCCTGTGTACCCAATCACCTTCCTGGAGGCGGTCCTGCTTGGCACAGAGGGGTGGGCTTGAGCATGGGAATAAGGGAGGTCCCCGGTTCCTGGCCCAGTAGGTGGTCCAGGAGACCTGTCCCGAGGTCCATGAGTGACATGTACTGACTGTGAGTAGAGCTGATAATGTGCAGAAGATGAAGTGGATTGGGACACAGAAACAGATGGTTGCTGGGATGTCTTGCCCCTAAAGCCAAGAGGGGGAGCTGAGGAGAATGGGGGCTCAGGGGGAGCTGTAGTAGGGGGAGGAGGTATGTCATCTGGGCCAGGTACTGAAAGACTGCGGGCAAACTTCATGGCTGGAGGATGAAGGAACTGCTTCTCCTCCTCAGGAACCCCTGCAGAAAATGATAAAGAGGAGAGAGATTAAATACATTTTCAAGGTAATTAATGAAGGGAGAATGAATAGAAAGGATGTGTTACAAAACAGAAAAGACAAAAGCAAAATATGCCTGAGAGGCAAGGAGAATATATGACAGCCGGAAATGAAAAATAAAATAAGAGAAGGAAAATAAAATATATCTTCATTTCCTTAAAATGAGCAGAGGGCAAACAAAACGGGATACAGAAATGAGACCATCTTGTAGTATGTCTGTCTGTCTGTCAGCTTGTCTGTTTATTACCATAACTGATCTCCCAGTATGTACAAGCCATTCACCTCTCTACTTTTACAATGCTGTTTTTTTGTCAGAGCAGGCTTTATTAGTCAGTAATAGTTGGAGTATGTTATAGAAGGACAAATGCTATACCTATACACTATGTCTACCTGATGGCACAAGAAATTACACTAAGCTAAAGCTATAGCAAGCAAACTAACAAATGGCCTTCATTTTTAATTTAAATAAAGGTACCAACTGTGTAAGCCAAGAAAGTGAACATTTTCACAATTTGGCATGGGACAAAAAGTGTTTCTCATAATGAGCGTGTGCTAATAATTTTGGGGGTTATAAATGGGCTGTTCATTTCATAGAGCGACCTACAATAAACACTTATGTTGATCACCAGTTGAATTAAATAACATTCGCCTTTGTTATGACAATTGGTCTCTTCTGTAACCCAGTCAAACTCCTGACAAGATTCTTATGGACCGTTTCAACAAACTTAATTGTACAGGCATTATTCAAGACAAATAAATTATTACAGATGATAAGCATTAAAGCAAACCCACAGTTGCACTCTTTTGAGTTCTTTAAATGCACATACCATAAACGTATAGCAGTATGGCTAAACAGACAGACGGGTGGGCAGACAGACAGATGGACTAACAGATAGCCTCACCGATGGACTTCTGTCGCAGCATACCGTGCGGGGGGCCATGGCCAGACACAAATTGACCACGGTCGTAGCCTAGCCCTGCCCCAGAAGATGTCATTCCCATTCCCGATTGGTCGAAATTTGGCTGCCAGGAGACATGGAACAAAGTAGAATTTTAAAAAAATTACTTAACATTATAGACCAATTTTTAAAAGTCTGCAAATTTGCATAAAGAATTCTGCAAAAACAGAGTTTAGTAAATCCTCAGCATCAATACCTCATTCCATAATCATTATGATATTTGTGTAAGTAATCTTAAGTAATTACTACAATGGTATCAAACACACCTCATTATAAAAGCCTCTTCCCCGTTCTCTTTTTACCCCCTGAACCCGGGGTCCTGGGGCTTCATTGGTACTGATGGTCTGCTGTGCTGCTGCTAAAATCTCATCCAATTTATCTGACATAGAATAATAGAGATTAAAAAAAAAGAGTTGAATTTAAGGAATTGTTCACTCAAAATAATAATAATAATAATAATAATATATATTAGTATATAAACATTTGAGTAAATATATATTTAGTATATATATATATATATATATATATATATATATATATATTCCCTCAGTAGGTGCATATATATATATATATATATATATATATATATATATATATATATATATATATATATATATATATATATATATATATATATATATATATATATATATATACGCACCTGAGAAAACATTTACTTGAGAATATTTCAGAAATTATGTGTTCCCGTATTTTTTGTTGGTTGAACCATGTTTTAAACTGTAAACATGCACTAGATGTATATTTTTGAATACTGTGCCATGTTTTGTTGTTTTTGTATTTTAAAACTCATTCTCCATTCTCCTGGCCTCAGCCCATGACTCAACGGGATGTCTGCTCCCTGATTTTGTACCCCAAGGATATAAACTGCCCTCAGTGAGAGCACCGTCCCATGGCCCCACAGGATGATCTTGTGAGCCACTTTGTATAGTAGGCATGGCCTAAGAATAATAAAAGAGACCACCGATGTGTTGTCTGTACGAACAAGCACATGACCGCCTCTTAGGTTTGGGAGGAAGTGTTTGAGTGCAACGAACACAGCCATTATTTCAAGGGAATGTTTGTGCCACGAGAGAGGATGGCCCTGCCATAGACCATGAGCCAAGCATCCATTCATGCTTTGCCCCCAAAAGTGAATCTCAGGAACTTCCTGTGTTGTGGGAGGATGGATAAAAGGATGCGTCTTTGAGATCAATCGTGACAAAGCCGTCTGGACCCGAGTTGTGACATGATTAGTTTTAGAGTAAGCACCTTTAAAAACAGCATTTTAGCTGACGTAGATCTAAAATTGGACAAAACCTCCCATTCTTATTTAGAAGGATAAAATAACAAAACAAAAAGCCAAAATTCCTGCTGGGAGGAGGGATACGTTCTATAACTTTCTTTCTCAGCAAAGCATTTACCTCCTATTCCACTAACAGAGCCTGCTCAGGGCCTACCACTTTGGGTAGGACCCCGTTGAACCTGGCAGGGCAAGACCCAAACTGAATTCTGTAAGCTTTTTCTACTGTCTGCAGAACCCACTGAGATATATTTGGCAGCAGTTTCCATTCTGCCAATAATTATACTAAGGGAATCAGTCTCTCGAGAGTCTTTGATGTAATTTGAGTAGCCAACTCGGCACCCTAAAGCAGAGAATAACCAAACTGACTCCGGGTGGACGTTGAGACATGAGCAGCACACGAGGTGGTGGGGTTGACAAAACTGAGGGCACAGAGAGGAGATTGGCACCATGTAATGAGGTGTAACCTCAGAGGGGTCTGTCCTCAGAAGCCTGACACCACTGGCACTCCCTAGAGATCATACCAGCTCTTTAATAGTCTCAGAGCTCACCAATTTGCCCTCATTGAGGTCTCTAAGCAGGTCAGCCTGGTATGCCTGCAAGAGGGCAGGTATAAGAGCATCGAAAATACATTTTGGTCCAAAAATAGCAAAAACTACGACTTTATTCAGTATTGTCTTCTCTTCAACTTATGTTTTCAAACCTCAAATAAAGATTCAAACGGTCATGAATCAGCATATTGATTCATGATTCGGATTGCCAATGTCACGTGATTTCAGCAGTTTTGTAGTTTGAAACGCGATCCGAATCATGAATCAATACAAAGACAATGCTGAATAAAGTCGTAGTTTTTGCTATTTTTGGACCAAAATGCATTTTTGATGCTTCAAAAGATTCTAATTAACTAACTTATGTCACATATGGACTACTTTGATGATGTTTTTATTCCCTTTCTGGACATGGACAGTAAAGTGTGCATACACTTGGATACGCTGTCTGACTAAATATAAAATATCTTAAACTGTGTTCCGATGATGAACGGAGGTCTTACGGGTGTGGAACGACATTAGGGTGAGTCATTAATGACATCAATTAAATTTTTGGGTGAACCAACCCTTTAAAGGACAATGCAGACTCTGGCAAGCATCTCTTCAACCCTGGGCATTGCCCACCCCATAACCACAGTCCTTCAGTCCCAGGATGTTAGAATTATTGGATGTTTGGGGGCCAAAGACACGATAGTCTTCTTTATTTCTCATAGATTTCTTTTATGATAATGGTTTGGTCTTGTGGTCTCAGTGTGAATATTGGAAAACGTCGAGGTTGTGATCGGGATGGCAAACTTCCTGTTTCTCTGCCTGCCAATTGATGTTTAGCCGAGTTACACACAGTTTAATATACTATTTGCTTACCAATTTTATAATGTGACTTTTCCAATTGGGGGTCAAAATGCTGTTCTAAGACAAACAAACATTCTGCTAAACTTCTCTTTGCTGCTCAGTCATACAGGTTTGGGTGAATGTTGGGTGAATGAAAAAGATGACTGAATATTCTTTTTTTTTTGTGAAATATTCCTATATTTCTTAACTTTATGTATGACATATAATGTATAAAACTATTGACCCTCTTACTCAAAGCCATCTGATAAACTGTCCTCTTCTTCTCTGTAGCTTGTGAAGACTCGAACTCTGTAACAGAGGGACAAGTTTCATCCTATATAAAATATTTGCAGACCCATTAGGTCAACTGTCTACTGCAAGACAGAGAGAGTGGAACAAAGAGTTTTACCTGATTTTTTTTTCCATGGGGCAGATGCTGTGATCAAGCAAACAGACAATGCAAGTAAATGTAAGGTGGAAAACCATTATCCTGTAGTAATACTCTGTGAACTGTTAATGCTGAAATCACATTCCCTTCAACTAACAAGTAGCAAGAGGTTTAACACTTTTAAAATTGTATTGACTGTACACTCTTTTCCACCAAATTTGGTGGAAAAGAGTCTACAGTAAATAGAATTCTGTACATATGCAACCTTAGCAAATCAAGAGAAACTAAAGTGTCTCTTACCTCTGTCCACTGTGTATGGAATGCCAGGACAGACAAAAAGATAAGGGAGTTTATAAGACAGATTAGATAGAGCTTCAATCACTAAAAAACAACCCGTGCGGCAAAAGTGTGAAGGAAAGGTTCAAAAAGCCACAAGTGAGTTTGTAGGGAGTGTATATGTATGTAAGTGTTTCTGTGTGCATATAAACCTGAGGGATTCTGGGGGAATTAGAGGAAGGGGCCGATCTGCTTGCCTGTAAAGACTAATCATCAGTCTTTTGTCTTCATAGAGTTGTTTCTGTCTTTTTCATTTAACTGCCTTTTTTATAAGGTACCAGTGCAGCAAGACATTAATGCCAGCGCAATCTTAGCTATCAATAGAGCATGACAGCCTGTGAGGTGGGACATTGCACTAGGTGGAGAGGTGAGTGTGTCAAAAAGGTAAGGGCTCTTCACATTAAATTGCTGAATCACATGGTATGAGGTAACATTATCTGCACGCATTAATCACATTCACTGAGTTAATTAATACACTGAGAAGATACATCAGTAACACATCAAACCACTATGATTAAGTTATCATAATGGAATAGTAACTTTAATGCATTAAATCTAACAGTAGGCATGCATTACTATTATATGCACTACATTAGTCTCCAGACTTATGACGCCTGGATCTACATAGCACGCCAACCACATTTTGATTTTCCTGTGACACCACAATAATAAACTGTTATGCAACAAAGTGGTACTTTGTTAATTAAGCTGGATATTTTTAAATTTAGGTTGATAACTGATCATTACATATAATTTAAACTTTATAACTGATATATTGGCCAATATAAGATATACAACTAGAGAGCTACGGAAAAATGTAAATGTGTTGTAAACGGAAAATGTAACTTTCATAAATAGAATTAAGAAGAATAACACAAGATGCCTGCTTGCCATGGATACAAAATAAAATATTAAAGGCTCCGAGTAAACATTTGATTTGATTTATCTTTGGTAATAGGTAGGCCTCCTATAAATAACGTGGCATCTTATGATAACTTGCACTACCATTCAAAAGTTTAGGGTCAGTAATATTTTTAAAAGGTTTTTGAGAGAAGTCTCTCATTCTCACCAAGCGAGCAAAGCTGAATTTTCAGCATCATTACACCAGTCTACAGTGTCACACGATCCTTCAGAATTCATTATGATATGACGGTTTGGTGCCCAAGAAACATTTCTTATTATTAGCAATGTTGCAAACAGTTGTTCTGCTTAATATGTATGTGGACACTGTGGCACACATTTTCTTTTTAAAATAGTTGCATTTATTTGAAATATAAGATTTGATGCATTTTGATAACTTTTTGACAAATAACGCATTCTTGCTGAATAAAAGTTGCTGTTACTGACACCAAACCTTTAAACAGAATTGCATATATTATATATATATATATATATATATATATATATATATATATATATATATATATATATATATATATAGGGGCTATTTTACTTATTGGACCGATATCAATATGGCAGCTGATATATTGTTCATCTCTACTAAATATACAGTTGTGCACAATAATATCCTGTTTACATGCTACTAAGTACCTAGAGCAAATCTCTGAATATCTTGTAAAGATTCAATACAACTAGGAAAACTGGCAACGTCTAGATCAGGGGCGTCCAAACTCGGTCCTGGAGGGCCACTGTCCTGCAGAGTTTAGCTACAACTTTTCTCAACCCAGAACACACCTGCTAGAGGTTTCTAGTATCCCTAAAAATACCTTGATTAGCTGGTACAGGTGTGTTTAACTGGGGTTGGAGCTAAACTTTGCAGGACAGTGGCCCTCCAGGATCAGGATTGGACACCCCTGGTCTAGATTCTTGCTTAGTGTTAGTTGTAAACATGACTGTTTCCTGGCGGAAGGATTAAAACCGATACATCCAAATTTCCACAAACTGCACAGAAGCCAGCTAATCTGATTGAGTGCTGTAATCAGTACTCACTATTACTGAATTTCATTACCCTTACACTAACCCTGACTACTGAATTATGGGAACTGGGCAGAGGAGAGCGTTAAGCATCTACAGTAGACACAGTGCCACAGGGGGCTGCGAGCTCTGAGAATATTGCTGGTGCTGAAGAGAAAGGGAAAGGGTGAAACATGCCTCAATTGACCACAAAGGTAAGGTAGCATACTGGTCTTGATTTTGGTTTTAAAAGTTGATAGGGGAAGGTCGGTGTATATTGATTTGGAGGTAGAACGCTGAAATGATCTAGTCTGATTCCATTGAGGTTATAGAAGCCTGATTGGTAAGCTAAATTACTGTAAGTGATGGTGACACCTTGAGCTAGAACATACTGCGCCTCTTTAGCAATGCCCATCGCCTGCTGTGTAAATAGCGACACGCACAGCACTCAGGAACCTGTTTCTCTGACAGCCTTAAGGGATGTGTTTTAGATTGAGGTTTAGGGTTAAAGCTAAGAGGGGTTGCAGGTGGAGGATTGAGGGATAAGGTGGACGGCAGGAGGGATATAAGGGTTGGCAGGGGACAGTTTTTGGGGGGTTACCTGTAGTGGGGGTGCTGGTAGTGACAGTGTGGAACTTCTGAAAGAACAGTGAAAGAACATTCTTAATGCTGTCTCTCTCTCTCTCTCTCTCTCTCTCTTTCTTTTCCTCTCTAGCTGTATGCCATCCTGTACATACACATCCGACCATCATTTTGTACTTCCTTTTAGTGTATCACTGTGATAGTTTACTCTTCGATTTACTCTCTTTTCTTCCATCACTCCCCCTTCTGACCATTCAAACTAGTCAATTTGGCTCTTTCATCCACTCCTGAATTTCTCTCTTCATTGTCCTCTTTCTCTCTCTCTAAGCCTTCTGGTTCTGTCCTCTACTCTAGTGCAGTGATTCCCAACCGAGAGTATACAAACCCCAGGGAGTAGGGATATAAGAAGGGAGTGCTTAAAAAGATTTTGCTTTTCTAAAACCATAAGACAAAATGTTCACCTTAAAATATGAGGGCTGTTAATACATTACAATAATTGTTTACAATTATTGTCATCATTTTGTTTAGTAGTTTTTGTAGACAATAATGATATACATTAAACATACTGATAACTAATAAAAACTGATTAAAAAAAAATACAGTTTACAAAGACATTTATAATGTTATAAAATATTTATGTTTCAAATAAATGCTGTTCTTTTGAACTTTCTATTCATCAAAGAATACTGTAAAAGATGTATCATGGTTTCTACAACAATACTAAGCAGCATACCTTCAATATTGATAAAAATAAGAAATGCTTCTTGCGCAGCAAATCAGCATACACAGTGATTTATGAAGGAATGTGACACGGAAGACGGAAGTGGAACTTTTTTTTCAATTAAAATAAATCTTAAATGGCACACAGGCTACATAAAAACAGCCGACAGAGATTTTTGTGTCACTTGATTGACAATGTTAAATGATATCCAGTATAATGAGTTAAAATTAAACCATTTGTCATTTGTGTTGATGAAGGGTACTTCAGTCATACTGAGTGGGCTGTAGAGGTCAAAAAGGGTTGGGAAACACTGCTCTAGCTTTTTTATATCTTAATTTTTCTATTCTTGCATTTCACATGCCTTACCCATCTCTTCTAGTTCTGATGTCATTGATTTGGAGCGCAGAGCAATAGCCGGTGTGCTCAGTCTTTTACTCTGCTGTGGGACTGTGTGGAGAGAGAGAGAGAGAGAGAGAGAGAGAGAGAGAGAGAGAGAGAGAGAGAGAGAGAGAGAGAGAGAGAGAGAGAGAGAGAGAGAGAGAGAGAGAGAGAGAGAGAGAGAGAGAGAGAGGTCACCAGTGTCATGATCGTCATCACCATCATAATGCTTCACTGTTGTCTTTGTTGTGTGATTTTGTATCTCTTACTTTTCTTTCTGACCCCTTCTTCCATATCCGGATTCCGGGTAACCATGACAACCTTGACCATGAGACTGTTGCCACCTTGCCTGATCATATTGACCACCTGCCTGTGTCCCACCTTAACCACATTCTGACCATTCACCTAGAAAAGAGAAAGAAACAATATACCAACAGATACGGAGACCTTGAGTAATGAGGAAAATTTTAGAGGAACTTCAAGTAATGATACATAAGAATGAATAGAACACAAGTTTCATGATGCAGTTCTACAGACACCTCGATAAGGAAGTCTCCCATTCGCAGACCAGCTCTCCAAGCCACGCCTCCCTCGTCGACAGACTCAAGGTACTGCAGTGCTGGAAAGGCTGGGGTGGGAGTGAACTCTTCTATAGGGGTCTGAGCTACAAAGAGAGGACATTTACATACATAATTCTAGTGTGCTTATCCAGAATGTATTATTGAGGATTACAATACATGGACAATTATGAGATAGGAAAATGATAAATAATGATGAAAGATATTTTTTCCCCCAAATGTTTTAATTCCAGTTTTTGGAATGCAACAGTATATAACTGTGTGTGTGTGTGTGTGTGTGTGTGTGTGTGTGTGTGTGTGTGTGTGTGTGTGTGTGTGTGTGTGTGTGTGTGTGTGTGTGTGTGTGTGTGTGTGTGTGTGTGTGTGTGTGTGTGTGTGTGTGTGTGTGTGTGTGTGTGTGTGTCTGTGTGTGTGTGTGTGTGTGTGTGTGTCTGTGTGTGTGTGTGTGTGTGTGTGTGTGTGTGTGTGTGTGTATGTGTGCGTGTAATAGCGAGAAAGAACAATAATAAATGTGCCTTATGCAGTTTGTGAATTATTTAATGACTTTCAGGGAGGTCAAAATAATTTGTGTCAATAGTTTTTTGGGCACAGTCAGTTGTGTTTAATGTAACACAACCCAAGTGTGTTTTTACCACCCCAACCCATCAACTTTTATAATATTAATACAACAAAACAAAAAACTGGGTGACATATTGTGATGAAAATTGAGATCCAATTTAGTGGCCAATAAAACGCTGAAATATATTTATTTGTAAAAAGAATAATTTTATACTTATATACAGTGAGAAAAATAAGTATTTGAGCACCCTGTTATGTACAAGTTCTCCCACTTAGAAATCATGGAGGGGTCTGAAATTGTCATCATAGGTGCATGTCCACTGTGAGAGACATAATCTTAAAAATAAATAAACCAGAAATCACAATGTAACTATTAATTTGTATGATACAGCTGCAAATAAGTATTTAAAAAATAGAGAAAATCAATGTTAATATTTAGTAGAGTAGCCTTTGTTTGCAATTACACTGGTCAATGTTTCCTGTAGTTTTTCACCAGGTTTGCACACACTGCAGGAGGGATTTTGGCCCACTCCTCCACACAGATCTTCTCTAGATCAGTCAGGTTTCTGGCCTGTCGCTGAGAAACACGGAGTTTGAGCTCCCTCCAAAGATTCTCTATTGGGTTTAGGTCTGGAGACTGGCTAGGCCATCCAGAACCTTGATATGCTTCTTACAGAGCCCCTCCTTGGTTATCCTGGCTGTGTGCTTTGGTTCAATGTGAAAGAATCCAAAATAATCAAAGATATTTTGATATTTTTCTTTGAACAAAGACATTTGTTTTACTGTGTTCCACCCCCGCTCTCTTATCAGTGGGGCTGTTTGGGATTCCTAAAGACAAAGAGATGTTGAGGGCCTGTAGGCCAAATGGTGCCACACCTGTAGTACAGTGGGGGAAGTCTGGTCTGACTGGTCAGTTTGAAGGTCTCAGGGTTTCAGTCACATGGTCAAGGGATGTATAAAAGAAGATTGCAACTGATGCTCGAGGTCTTTTCTATTTTTCTCTGGAGGGCTTCTTCCTCTGACGGTCTCTCTCTTTTTCTCTGGGGGTCTCTTTCCTCTGACGCTGTCTTTTTCTCTGGCTGTCTCTTCTAGGGCCTTCTTTGGCTCTTCTCTTTGCTCTCTCTTTTTCTCTCTCTTTCTATCTTTCTACCTCTCTTTATCTCTCTCTATCTCTCAGGTAACATTCTATACATGCTGGGTACGATTAATGGTATAAGTTTTATCATCTCATTCATCTATTTTGTAACTATTTTAAGTGTAACCATAACCGGATTTTGTCATTAAATTCTTTCAATTATAAATGATTTGCTAACTAGTTTTGATTTGGTATTGACTTTGAAGTGCTCCCTATTGCAATACAATATAGTCACATTAAAGCAACGCTCTCCCACATATTTTGCTATTGTAACTGCGCTTATTTCCGTCGTTGGTATAAGTTGCAGTGGGTGGTTATAGACAAGAAATGTGCAGATTTGTACCATCACGCTGATAACGTTTCTTTAGTCGTTCGGCAACCCTGCAGTCAGAACCACTGTAGGCGATCCACCCTTACAATTGTCATGTTGAAAGACCCAGCATCTACCCATCTTCAATGCTCTAACTGAGGGAAGGAGGTTGTTCCCCAAAATCTCACAATACATGACCCAGGTCATTCTCTCCTCAATACAGTGCAGTCACCCTGTCCCATGTGCAGAAAAACACCCCCAAAACATGCTTCACAGTAGGGATGGTGTTCTTGGGATGGTGCGCATCCTTCTTATTCCTCCAAACACGTTTAGTGGAATTATGACCAAAAGTTCTATTTTAGTCTCTTCTGACCACATGACTCTCTCCCATGACTCCTCTGGATCATCCAAATGGTCATTGGCAAACTGAAGACGGGCCTGGACATGTGCTGGTTTAAGCAGGGGAATCTTCCGTGCCATGCATGATTTCAAACCATGACATCTTAGTGTATTACCAACAGTAACCTTGGAAACGGTGGTCCCAGCTCTTTTCAGGTCATTGACCAGCTCCTCCCGTGTAGTTCTAGGCTGATTTCTCACCATTCTTAAGATCATTGAGACCCCACGAGGTGAGATCTTATATGGAGCCCCAGTCCGAGGGAGACTGACAGTCATGTTTAGCTTCTTCCATTTTCTAATGATCGCTCCAACAGTGGACCTTTTTTCACTAAGCTGCTTGGCAATTTCCCCATAGCCCTTTCCAGTCTCTAGTTTCTTTGGACAGCTCTTTGGTCTTGGCCATGTTAGTAGTTGGATTCTTACTGATTGTATGGGGTGGACAGGTGTCTTTATGCAGCTAATGACCTCAAACAGGTGCATCTAATTTAGGATAATAAATGGATTGGAGGTGGATATTTTAAAGGCAGAATAACAGGACTTTAAGGGTTAGAATGCTAGCTGATAGACAGGTGCTCAAATACTTATTTGCAGCTGTATCATACAAATAAATAGTTAAAAAATCATATATTTAGATTTTCTGGATTGGTTTTTTTTTATTATTTTTTTTTAGATTATATCTCTCACAGTGGATATGCACCTACTAGGACAATTTCAGACTCCTCCATGATTTCCAAGTGGGAGAACTTGCAAAATAGCAGGGTGTTTAAATACTTATTTTCCTCACTGTACTTTTAAATATGATTTTGATATGATATGATTCTGGTTCATGCTTTGAGGAAACCCTGCAAAAAACAAAACAAAACAAAAAACACTTCTCTTACCCTTGGCTCCTCTCAGGACAAAGCCAAAACCCTCATTGTCTTTCTTCTGCAGGAGGACTGTCTTCTCCTTGATAATGTAGTCACTGAAAGAAAGAAAGAAAGAAAGAAAGAAAGAAAGAAAGAAAGAAAGAAAGAAAGAAAGAAAGAAAGAAAGAAAGAAAGAAAGAAAGAAAGAAAGAAAGAAAGAAAGAAAGAAAAGGATAAAGAGATTGAGATAGAAGAGGCAAATAAAAGAAGAAAGAAGAGATTGTAAATATCTCTGCTGCATCAGGAAAACACTTAATTCCTGAACATTGAGTGAAGGAGGATCAGAGGCCAGAGAAAAGCGGAGTACAGTGCATGAACGCATACATCACAGGACAGCCCGTACTTATTCTTTAAAGGTGAAGTGCCTTTTTTTCCAAAACTAAAATTACTGTATGCTAGCTTAATGTGCTTTTCAAATGTAGGGCAGCACAGATGTCATATCAGTGGAAAAAAAACAAACAAAAAACATTATATATATATATATATATATATATATATATATATATATATATATATATATATATATATATATATATATATATATATATATATATATATATATATATATATATATGGTCCTTAAAAATATGCAATGGGCTCAGATTGGTTAGCTTGCCCAGCTGTGTTGTGATTCGCTAACCACCTAGCACACTCCAGCCAACTCTTCTTCACAGCAATAAAAAAGGGCCTCACCCCCCTTATTTACTATTCTCAGAGGAGGGGTTTATGCAAATATTGAACCCTCTGATGTCAGCGAGTCTGGAGGAAAAGGCTGCAGTTCCCAACCAGCCGTTTGCTGTAGTCCTTAGAAATTGATTTCTTTAAAATCAAATATCTCCCTTTGCTTTACACTTTGAGCGTTGTAACTTTGCAGATGGTTTTAATGCTCAAACAACAACATTACACACTAGCTACAGTTAGAAAAGGGAAATCGTATTTTACCACCCCTTTAAGCAGTGAAATTATGTAACTAAAAAACCAAGCTCTAATAAGCAGCAACTGTCTGTAACATTGACAATAAGAACTTGGACACAAAATCAGCATATTAGAATGGAGGATTTCTGGAGGACATGGTTAAAACAGTTATATGTAAATCAAGTATTTAATTATGTTACACAATATTACAGCTTTTACTGTGTTTTTCATCAAATAAATCTAGTCATCATGAGCATAAGATTCTTGTTCCAACACCCCCCAACGGAACAATGGCATAAATAAAATACATATACAGTACAAGTTGCAGTGCACTTCCTGTTCCTGACAGTTCTGTTCCAATAGTGGTTTCCATTCACAGCAGAGCCCCTCCACAGCTTTGTTTACAATACTCTAGCACCCATACTCTTGCGTTAACAAGTGCACTGCAGTTCAGAACACAATATCCCCATCCTTTAGCTCGGTGTTCCGGATACTTAACCAACAGTATCCTCTCATTGCTCGAGGACCAGAGGAGAGGGACTTGGGAGACAGGGCAAGTTGATGCAAAACACAACGGCAGGTCAGACCACACATGGCGATTCTCCAGCATTTCAGAACAATTTGGTGGGAAACCAGTCAACAAGCCTTGAATTAGAGGCTGTCTGAATTTCATCCATTGCACAAACCTTCACACCATCGTGCCAATCATGAATGTAGCTCAAACGTCACACAGCAGTGGACGGGGCAGGACAAGTCCACTCACTGCAATAACACAATCTTGCTGTTGTGTAGTTGAGAAAGAGACTGCAGATCTTCTGTGTGATGTTTGTATGTGCAATGGGCACTGCAAGTGAGATGTTGGCGGTTGCCTAAGCAACGGCCAGAACTAGATATAGGAACTAGCCAGACTAATATGTAGACATGCACAGTGAGTGATACAGTGCACACACTTGGCAGCCATATTGAACAGAATTAGTCATGCCAATGTTCACCTCAAAGCGATCTCAGCAATACGCCCAAGCATGTTTTCAAAAGCAAACCAGAGTATGCTTGGCCAAGTACATAACTGGTCTAAGCAAGAATATAAAAAAATGACAAAAGCTTGGCTGTTATGTCTGAGATCACGTCTATATTTAGGACTGTTTGCTCTGAATAGTAAAAGGTTTAGGAATGTAACTCAATGCATCTTTGTCAATATGCAGAGAAAGTAAATGTTAGACATCATAAAATACTGACTCTCTCTCTCTCTCTCTCCATTTCTTTGTTTATGTATTGTGTGTGTTGACATCATGATCTTTTTAAAAGACAAACCACCTATCACAAAAATGTATCATTCATTATTTTCAATATATAAAAAACTGGTATGTATAAGAAAATAAATAAATAAATAAATAAATACATAGCAATTCTAATTTTGTAATGGAGCCAGTGAAAGTGATGACAGCATACAAATCTGAACACAAACATTATTTCAACTTTAAATGTATTACATACACCAAAAACCATGAGTTTATGCTCCTTAACGAGTGAATTAAGAATAAGAGTATTCCAGAATGAATCAGGAGCAGTCATTATATACCTCACTGTCATTCAGTCACTGGTCTGATAGATCTGTGAATGTAGTACTAGTCAGTTATGCTGCTGATTCTAGGATGGTATAGGTTTCAGTGAGTTAGATGAGTCAGTTACTGTGTTAGTGAGTCAGTGTGGTTGTTTGTCCAACAGTGTCTCTGCCAGTCCATGAGTCATATGGCCAGTGATTTCATGAATCATGTGCTGCAGTTCTGATAAATGGCATCAGAAATGCTGCCTTCATGCTATACAGCTCCAAACTCGCTGCAGGTGTACATATATTATCATGTACAGGCACACTGAACATTATGTGAGCATATTAAGGCATTCACCTAGAATGCCCTTGGCTGCCCTGGGCTGAAAACAATGGAAGTTCATGTAACTGTGGTGTGAGGTTTCAGGTATGCCACTTAAGTGCAAGTTACACATTGACAGTGCAAGAAATTCCCACATACATTTATTTGCAGTAAAACAAAGAAGAGAAGCCTTTATCTATTGCTGATTTTTTTTATTTATTACTTTTTTATATATGATATATGATGTATGAAATTGATGTATGATGTTGAAATTAATGCTGAAAGGCATAGTTTAACCATAAATTAAAATTAGCCCATGATTCATTCACCCTCAAGTCATCCTAGGTGTATATAACATTCTTCTTTCAGATTAATAAAATCATATATTTAAAGTCACATTTAAAAAGTCCTGGCTAATCTAAGCTTTTGAAGTAGCTCTCTTTTGTCCGTCAAATAATGTGCTCCACGTGGCTCTGGGGACTTCTGAAGCGAATCGCTGCATTTATGTAAGAAAAATGTCCATATTTAAAACTTAAAGCTCCGGCCGATCGCCTTCTGTGGAAAAAGAGTTGAAAGTGCCTCACAATTCAAGATGCGTACAGCC
Source organism: Pseudorasbora parva (assembly GCF_024679245.1). Taxonomy (NCBI): domain Eukaryota; kingdom Metazoa; phylum Chordata; class Actinopteri; order Cypriniformes; family Gobionidae; genus Pseudorasbora; species Pseudorasbora parva. The sequence goes on from NC_090173.1 coordinate 31,242,357, forward strand.
TTTTGAACTGCAGAGGCACTTTTCAACACTTTTCCCATAAATTGAATACGGAATGAAATCGGACGAAAGGCCTTTATTAAATCCCCGAAGCCACGTGGAGCACGTTATTTGACGGACAGAAAGATTTTTTATGGACTTTAAGGATTGGCAATTATGGATTAAAACAGAGCTACATCTACTGTCATTAAAAAGCTTGGATTAGCCAGGACTTTTAAAATATAACTCTAATTTTATAATTTTATATCTTAAAGAAGAATGTCATATACACCTAGGATGACTCAAGGGTGAGTAAATCATGAGTAAAACACCCTGAAGTCTTCTTTCATTGTAACTCGAGGTGGTTAAGTGTTTCAGTTCACATGATAGCACCCGACAGTCAGACGACAGCTGAATGACATGTTCAGCATATAAGTAGTACCGTACAGTCAAGATAACTCGTAGTACCCCGATGAGCGGTGTTATTCAACTTTGGCGGTTGTTATCTGGGAATAACATACCACTGGAATGTGTGATTGTCCAATCAGAAACAAGCATTTCACAGAGCTGTGTAATAAGTTAAATTAAATGGTAACACTTTATAATAAGGTTCATTAGTTAACTACATTAGTTAACATGAACTAATAATGAACTGCACTTATAAAGCATTTATTTATCTTTGGTAATGTTAAAACCAACATTTACTAATGCTTTATTAAAATCTTGTTAATGCTCTGTGAACTAACATGAACAAACTATGAAAAGCTGGATTTTTTTAAACTAATGTTAACACAGATTAATAAATACAGTAACAAATGTACTGCCCATGGTTAGTTCATGTCAGTAAATACATTAACTAATAAAACCTTACTGTAGGTGAGGTTGTGTAAGGGTAACCCCCCCACCCCACACAACTTGCCCTAAACTCTACACTGCCTAAATTGGGGCCTGAAAACTTATCTTCTGGTCCTAAAAGTTTGCCAAAAGCACAAAAGTTAATGTTGTGTGATTAGCAAGTATATGTGTTGTAGTCACTGAGAGTGAATCAGACATAAATGACCCCTTTTAGAACTGTGAAAAGAGCCAAATTCCAAATCGGACCCTAAATCGGACATTTTGTCATTTGGGTCAGTCTGAGCTATTTAACAACTCCACAATTTTAAGAATATGCCTGCTTGTAAAAGCCTAACTAGAGAACGAACACTTAAGATATCAATGTTAGGTGGCCAAGAGATGGGAGACCTGCACTCTCCCAAGGAAAATCATGAGTCACAACAAGGCTGGTTTGATCCCCAAGACAGAGACTTAAAACAGACCTTCTTCCTTTTCAAAGACCTCTTTTTGACCTCTTTAAACGCAGGACTGAAATCCACAGAGACTCAAAATGGTGAGAGGAGGAGAAACACCCTGAACTGAAGTCAATAGCCGTGGGAATTTCCTTAGGAACTAGGGACTTTGGGGTGGTACTCGGTGTGTTTCAACCACAGGAACCGGGGTATAAATAAATTTCCCCTCAAAACGCCCCTGCTTGCGAGATAGTACTTTTTCAAAGTTCAGGAACTTAAGGGGGTGGGACTTGGCGCTGAACATGCTGATTTGTCGCATTTTATTGCAATAAGAGTCGTTTGCTATTTAAATCAACAATGTAGGTTTAAAAAATATGACCGATGGACCAATGACCAGAGTTCCGGCTTTAATAAGTTTATTTGCAGAAGACAAAATCCAGTGGGCTCTGTAAAGTCATGTGCTGTATATGTCACCGGACTAATCTTCACGGTACTTTAGATTGCGATGGAAACGCAGACAGCAGCAGATCTGGGGGGAAAAAGAGTTCATGGGACAAATTGTTCAGGATAATGTTGGTGGAAACGGTGTTATTGTCTAATTGTTCAGAACTCCGCCAGAGGGCTGGACAAACATTTTGATTTTAAAAACTCAGCACACAAAGAGAAAATGACCACAGATTAAGATCATTAGAAAACATGTCAAGAATAAGCAGCTTTATTCAAGCAATCAAACTACTCTAATCTCACTCAATTTTCTTTCTTTCACTTAGTTTCTTTTCTTTTCTGTTGAGAGTCTCACATTCTTAATGAGCTACAAGCCCACCTCAAACTTCAAACTTTGGCCATGAGAAAGACTCCATTTCCATTCATCACCAACACTCAAGAACAAGATTGGCCCTTCCAAGACGCACTCCAGCAAATTTCAAGATCAACGAAACCGCCAGCAAATTAATGAGCCTGGGAAACCCCATCTCCAGCAAGGACCACAGAAGGGAATCATCATCTACACAACACAAACACAAGTAATGACTCCAGATTCTAGCCAAACTGGTGCATTGATGGCAAATTTATTAACCTGCCTAAATGATAGAAGGGTTAAATTAATGATTGATGGTTTGTTCAGGTCAGGTCTTATAAAGTGCATCTTTTGTTATAAACTTGGGATTTCATAATTTCACTCTCTAAAAACTCATTCTTTTCTCGTTTTCTTTCTTTCTGTAACTTATGTGAATATGTGTGTTTCAACTTGTGTGAATGTGTGTGTGATAAAGATGATCTGATGAAACAAAGATTGTACTCTCTGGCCTGAATGTCAAGCAACATGTCCGGAGAAAATTTGGCACCACTCGTCGCCAGTACCATCCCTACAGTGAAGCATGGTGGTGGCAGCATCATGCTGTGGAGATGTTTTTCAGCAGCAGAAACTGGCAGACTAGTCGGGATCGAGGGAAAGATGAATGCAGCAATATATAGAGACATCCTTGATAAAAACCTGCTCCATAGCTCTCTGACCTCAGACTGGGGCAAAGGTTCATCTTCCAACAGGACAACGACCCTAAGCACACAGCCAAGATAACAAAGGAGTGGCTACGGGACAACTCTGAGAGTGTCACTGAGTGGCCCAACCAAAGCCCAGACTTGAACCTGATTGAACATCTCTGGAGAGATCCGAAAATGCCTGTGCACTGACGATCCCCATCCAACCTGATGAAGCTTGAGAAGTCCAGCAAAAAAAGAATGGGAGAAACTGCCCAAAAATAGGTGTGCCAAGCTTGTAGAATCATACTCAAGACTTGAGACTGTAATTGGTGCCAAAGTTTCTTCATCAAAGTACTGAGCAAAGGCTGCAAATATTTATGTGCATGCGATTTATTTTTATACATTTGCAAATATTTCAAACAAACTTCTTTCACGTTATCCTTATGTCATTATATTGTTTGAAGAATTTTGAGGGAAATAATTTAATCAATTTTGGAATAAGGCTGTAACGTAAAATGTAGAAAGTGATGTGAATACAAAAATACAAGTATGTTTCAAATTATGAATGTGATAATTTTTGTGGAAAATTGTTAAAATGATTATTACTTGTAAAAAAAAAAATATGTAAAATATAGTGTAGGGGAGCTAAGTAGAAAAAAACTTTGTAATCTGTGTCCAGTGCCAGTCAGGTGCTGCTGAGATGTTGTTTCAACTGTACCATACTGTACTCGCATGCTGATAGTCACACTGTACACAGGCTCAGCCCTCAACCCACTCCATCTGTTCATCTCTCTCTCTCTCTCTCTCTCTCTCTCTCTCTCTCTCTCTCTCTCTCTCTCTCTCTCTCTCTCTCTCTCTCTCTCTCTCTCTCTCTCTCATTGAATACTTCTGAACTCCAGTCTCCATCTAAAAGCCAAATGTAAAAGCTTTCAGTGAACCTCTTAAAGAACACGAACCCGAGGCTGGGGGGTCACTCATATCTCCGTGTGAACTCTTTCAGTAACTCCTCTGTGTGTCACCTCCTACCCTGCTTTCTATCTCAGTCCTCTCTTCTTTCCAACAGTCCGTCCACACTCCTCCTCACATATCTTCCATCGCGCCTGCACAGAGGGATGCCAATGGTGGCCATTCTCCATATCACCCACTCATCCCTGCCCAGATCGAAAACAAGCCAGGAATGAATTGATGTGCAGAAACTAATGGTCTCGCTTAAAGTTGGCACACCCTTTTTAAAGTTACAGGCATCTCACAATCCGCTGAACCTCTCTGCCACACACACATTGCCATCCTCTCTCTCTCTCTCTCTCTCTCTCTCTCTCTCTCTCTCTCTCTCTCTCTCTCTCTCTCTCTCTCTCTCTCTCTCTCTCTCTCTCTCCTCTCTCGGGCATTATGTTCGCCTTATGAAGTGATACAGACACAGTTAATACGGTAGCCACATCCAGAACTACTGAAGTCTACACAATCTTAATGTACTCTTCATGGTGACAAACCAACTCTTGCTAACCACAGTGCATGCGTCGTAAAGACCACATGATGAAGAACGGTTCTGTTTGTTGAACTTTAAGAGTTTTAACCCAAGACAGGTCTAATAAGAGCCAAAACATGATAACATCACTGCACATCGTACAAAATAAACAAGTTAAACGGACTCTTTACAAGATCTGCACCACATCAAACTGAACACTCTTCAATGAAATACAGCTGGGGTTACGAGAAACCAGTGCAAACGTCCCCTTGTGAACAATTCTTCATTCCTCGAATGTACACATGCAAATCACACACAGTGTGTGTGATAACACACACACACACACACACACACACACACACACACACACACACACACACAATTAACTCAACAGCATCAATCCCTTCTAGTGATGCTGGAACTCCTCTAAATCAGCACCAAATAGCACTGAGTACATTCTCTCTCCACCTCACACACACACACGCACTTGCGTGCACAGAAACACACCGGTTTAGCATTCTGTCCATCAGACCAGCGTTGTATCTAGCTGGAGGCAGACATTGTATTCTGCGGCCGTTAACAGAGAGACAGAAGCTGCGATTCACACACACACACGCACGCACAAGCATGCATGCAGCAGTGGAGACGCGTTACGCTGTCTAATGCGCGAGCAAGCGCTCGCTCTTCCGCACATAGACACATGCACACGTCCGAACGTGCGCACACACGCACGCATTGCAACACATCCCTGCCTGTCGATCCATTCCATCACTCCAGCTCGTTCCGTGCACACATGCGGCGCTCTCTCTAGCCCACTTCCCTCCCTCCCAGCCGTGAGAAAAACATGAAAACAGCCAGTACCTGTAAATGAACCAGACGCTGCGATTCATAGGGCCTAGCGACGGCCAGGACGACGAGAGGGAGAGGGAGAGAGAGAGATCCTCCTCTCCGCATCCTCCCATCGCCATTTCCCCCCCCTCCTCCTCCTCCTCCTCCACCTCCTCCTCCTACTGCTGCTCCTCTTTCAGCCAGAGAACAGCGAGCGAGAGCCACGCGAGGGGAGGAGAGGAGGAGAGAGAGACGGAGAGAGTGAGAACGAGGGCCTAGCTCTCCCAACCCTTTCATACTTAAGACGGAGAGAGAGCGAGAGGGAGAGAGAGAGAGCGATGGTTCACTGTGACTGCGACAGAGGAGGAGGGAAAGTGAGCGAGGCAAGGAGAAATAGAGGGAGGGAGGGTGAGATAGAGGGACAGAGAGAGAACGTGTGCTTGGAAGACATGGTTTAGCATGAAAGAGGACAGAAATGATGTAATTTGATGAAGGGACAGAGCGCGATGGGGGGGGGGGGGGGAGGCTTGAGGTGACTGAGTTTGTTTGCTGATTAGCTAATGCATGCATTGAATGTAAAGGATGCTAAGGGGCCGTTCACACAGGACACATTTTTGCATTTTAATAAATCTTGGAATGAAATGCATGTGCCTTGAAATGTGTTTTTAGAGTAAATTAACTGTGTTAACTCGCCATTGCACCTAAAAAAACACAATAACATTCAGACTGTGAGATGCTGAAAAAGAAGACGCACATAATGGTCAAAGGGACCCTGCCGATGTAGAAAAATGGCACATGCCTAATGCATGCCACACCAGCTGCAGAATAGGAGGGTTGAACCTTTAGGAAGGCACAATTGGAATGCCAAGCACCATTTTCACCAGGGCAAGACAGCTGTCATACATACACATCTGTATCTTTAACTCTCTCACATCTGCCTCTTCCTCTCATATTCAGCAATCATGTGAGTTGAACAGAGCGATGTTTCTATCACTGCCTCCACTAGTCACTGTTTTCCCATTCATAAAATTGGCAGCAGCATTTGAGAGGTAGAGAGAGACAGGAAATGAACGAGAGAGAGAGAGAGAGAGAGAGAGAGAGAGAGAGAGAGAGAGAGAGAGAGAGAGAGAGAGAGAGAGCACTCTCTAGTGCTCTTGTCGGATAGCCATAGAGCACTATAGCTCTCTAAACCACCATCCGCTTATTACATCATCACAAGCTTCTGAATGAACATTTGTTTTTTGTTTTTTTGTTTTTGTTTTACTGTGGATTTTTCAAAGCTGTTGCCTGTGGTTACACCTGATTCAAAATATTCAGATTTATTGTGCACTGATTGACATGTAATACAGTACTCTGTTTTCTAGTTTGATTTTAAAATGTAATATATTTCTCTGATGGCAAAGCTGAATTTTCAGCATTATTACTCCAGTCTTCAGTGTCACATGATCCTTTAGAAATCATTCTAATATGATGATTTGGTTACCATGAATATTTTGGTTACCATAAATATTTTGAAACGCTGATATTTTTATGGAAATTGTCATTAATTTGAATCACAATCTCTAAAAATATTTTGTAATATAAAAGTTTTCATTTTCACTTGTCACTTTTGATCAATTTAATGCATCATTGCTGGATTAAACTGAATTTCTTCTTTTAAAAAATCTTACTGACCCATAAACTTTTCAAAGGTAGTGTATACTGTTACAGTGTATGATTTATGTAACAGTGTCTTCATAATATTTGTCATAAATATCAACTGTAGGTATGCTTAGTACTCATAATTGTCTTGTCTCATGTTTTGAAACCATTTGTTAAAATATAGCTGCAAGCAGCAAACCCTTGAGCCTTCTTGTAATTTCTGACCGGAGAATCTGGCGTTTTGAAATTGTAAAAATCACAGCTTCATCGGAATGTTGCAAAACTTGCTGACTTTTATGACACTTGGAATGTGAACAGAAAAAAATTATTAAAAAAAAATTCACACTCATGATCTTAAGTCAGAAAAGACCGACCATAGGAAATCAATTTTTGTGTGCACACACTGCACAATCTACAAATCAGACAAAAAAACTGAAAAAAAGTACACAGCCGTGAAGGGATGACACTATAAAACATCAATAATGTGATATAGACATATCCACTCACACACAGACATGCGCGCGCGCACACACACACGCACACACACACACACACACACACACACACACACGCACACGCACACGCACACGCACACACACACACACACACACACACACACACACACACACACACACAGTGTTACTGTCTGTGACAGAGCAAAGTTTTGAGTATGTGAAATCAATCGGTGATCAATAGGTGATTGAATGAATCACATTTTTTAAATTAAATTCTGAATCAAAAAATGCTCAGGTTTGAGTTTGACTGTAATCTCAATGCATAAACTAACACTTCAAATCACAATTTAAAAAATAAAATAAAAAAATCTACAACTTGACAAAAAGTAGTCTTTGAGAGAAACTCAACAGATGGTACTAATCTGCTTTTTTTTTTTAAAGCAGAAGAAAAAAAAGGATTTTAAAGGCCTTGACTCTAACCTGATTTTTTGTTGTTGTTGTTAATATATATATATATATATATATTTTCTATGGAAAAAAAAATTCTGAAAATCATGAATACAATCTAGTAATATGATTTAATGGTTTATCACTTTTGACCAATATGTGGAGCTGTAACAAAACATATGTGGTGGGGACAGAGTAAGGTGAAAGACATGCAAAGTTTGGTGTCGATATGTCAAAGCATTGCAGATATACAGCCTCAGAGTCATTTTGGCACCATGCCATCAACTTTGATGTGGTATTAAAAAATTGGTTTCGACTTTCAACGAAATATGATATGATTTGATTTTTGGTGAAACAGTCTAGCAGGAGTTAGAAAAAGTAGGTTTTGAAAGAAAATCAAAATGGCAAACAAGAAGTTTGATCGAATAGAGCAAAATTGGTATCTGTGCTCTTGGAATGACCCAATGAATCTATTAAGTTTCCACTACATTTTAAAGAACGGTTTTTAAGAAATGTATTTCAATTAATCATAAAATGGCCCTGATATGTCACTAGACATTAAGAAATCTACCACAGCGTTCTACAAACAGATCTACAAACGTTCCTGCTGATCCTGCAGCCGATCTGGCAACCTCGAGTCAGGGGGGAGGGGAAGAGGGGATACACCGCTCTACACGCTCTTACATCGACTTACAATAGGTTGAATCACATGTCTGCCATAACCTGACAGGGTCTGTATCATTTTTAATCGTACGTTTAAACTTCGGGTTTCGGGATGTAACCCGAGAACAAAAAGAACTACAAAATTCGACTGCTTTACAGCATATACGTGACTTCCACCACCACTTCCTTACATTCGGACGTGCGAGCCCAACTATCGTTTGTTTGTCGGATGTTATAGTCATGTCCGAAGCAGCACAGAAAAATAAGAAAGCAAAGGTTTTGTTGGAGGAAAGCAATAAGAGGAAACTAAAAAGTGATGGGATTAAAGGCAGGACAAGGATCAACATTGGGCCAGGGTTTGCTCGTTGGCGTGAGCTGAAGGAGGCATGCCCGACCGATGCTGTCTTGGCTGTCATGCTTGCTATGGTGATTACCTACCACTCAAACATTGAATTGAAGTATCATAGATTCTGTAAAACGGTAACCAATAGACTATAGGGCTACTATAATGACGCTGGCTTGTAAACGTGAAACCAGAAGCCAGAAAAAGAAGAAGAAGAAGAAAAAGGCTTTCTATTTACATTACATTTCTTTTCTTTCTATTTATATTATATTACATTACATTTACATTTGCATTGGCAAACATTAACAATACAAAAATACTTTTGTTTATACATATTATTTTCTAATTGACTAAAAGAAAAACTCAAACATCTGAGTAATAAGTCTAAAATAACATTCCATAATATAAAAATTTCAAGAATTAAAGGAATTGTCTAATTAAGATGTTATCCTTTAAATGTTTATAAGAAAACAAAAAGGATTTTGTGCAGTTAAGCATAACTGATTAGTAATTAATCACTGAATAAAATAATTCACATAATTACATTAAATCAAATAACTGTCAAAAAGTAATTGGCGTGTTAATGAGCTTAATATTTGTAATGGTCCGAGAGTCTCTACACGTTAATCAGACTAATAAGAAGACCATGGGTGAGCAACATTAGCCACGTATGCTATACCATTGGTTGAGTAATCACAGTCATGCAAGCAATAGGAGTGAGAGATTAATATTAATCTCACTGGATCCTGGTTTACCTACACTACCTACTGTTAATTCAACTATGAGTAAAGGAAAAGCCGTGAGAGCGATCTTAAACTCTTTTTACTGATTCTTGGATGTGGATATTGCTGTTGTTTGTGGTGTAATTTTCGTCCTCTAAACCTGTTGCTCTGTTCTTGTCTTTGCACCGTGGCAGATGTATACACTTCCACACCCATCTGCTTCCTTTTCTGCCTTCTGTCCATCTGACCTTTGTTCCTTCCTCTTCCTCTGCTTGTCCTCCCACACTCTGTCCCTTTCTGACTTTTCTTTCCCCCCCTCCACTTTTATTATCATAGTTCTACACTGACATTGCCCTTATTTCTGCACTGACCTTGAGTGGATGCTAAGAACCCTTAAAACCATGCCCTCTTTTCTTAAAGGGATGGTTAAGAAAGTGTATGCTGACCATGGTTAGCATGCCAGATTTTCAGTGAATCATGCCTTAATTTCACGATTTAAATCATTACTGCTTTTCACACAAATACAAAGTTCTGTCATGAAACTCTAGATGGCGCAGGCTAATTGGTCCTTAACTCAATCTTGCTTGAGTTCATCCTACGCATTTAAGCTTATTAAAGCCTGAACCTTGTCATCGGTCCATTGGTCATATTTTTTATACTCCATTGTTGATTCAAATAGCAAGCAACTCTTACTGCACGGCACCACAAGATACTTGGTGGTTGAAATAAATGCTGCATGGACTCAACCAATCAAAATGCAGAATGAACTCAATCAATCAGCATGTTCAGCGCAGAAGTCCCACCCCCAAAAGTTCCTGAACTTTGAAAAAGTATGACCTCACGAGCAGGGACTTTCTGAGGAGAAAATTTAAAAGTCAAGCTAACAGCTGCTCCATTAATCTACGTCAGTACAAATCACAGTGAGCTGCACGAATGCGTTGGATTTGCTGTTTTGATGCCGATGTAGGATCGTAAACCCGGTGCATCAATAGTAGCACCAATGTTGATGGAAGGCTTGTTCGTGATGCATCGGTGCTGTGATATCACCGACCTCCATATGATATCAAAGTACAGCGAGAGCATACGACTCCTTATGCTTCTGAAACACTCATACAGTATATTGATATCATATCCAGATCGGTCTGCGCAGCGCCAATGCATCTTTAAGAGCTTAATTTTATTCAAGGTTCCCACTCTTTTTAACCAATGAATTTTCATGACTGTTCCAGTTGGTTACGGTTTACTGGATAAAGATTAAGAATAATGATTCTTACAAATATTTTTTTACTCGCAATTTCTACCCGATCAAACATTTTAGAGCTTGGCATAGCTACAAAAATTGATATTCATCATAAAGATGCCCACAGGGCTAAAATATTTTGTACAATTTATGTGACTTTTCCAGGTCTAGATTATTATTATTATTTTTAAATTAGGTTAACTTGTATTTCCAGGTTTTTCAAGACTTTAGGAAACCTGGTTCAATCCTTTTAAATCATCTTGAGGCTCCTTTAGAGGTTTGCTGATGTCCCCTAGTGGGCCCTGGCCACCTAATTAAGAACCACTGCCCCACACTGGAAAAGAAAGTTACATCTAAATTAAAAGTCAAAAACATTATTAAATATTGACTGCCTAAAAAGAAAACAACTTTAGAAATATCTTTTTATATTGCAGGTTACCACTTTTTTACAGTGTAGAGTCCCAATCCGCTTCTAAATGCGTATATAAAAGCAAGCAGCTCAGACATTAGGCTAAACTTCTCATTGGGTTTGAAACGACATGATGGTGAATAAATGATGATAGGTTCATTATTTTAGTGTGAACCATCCCTTTAAAAACAAACATACAATGTAACCACCGGACAACGCAAGCACAAGAAGGTAGAAAAAGAGACCCCTCCCCCTCCCCTTGTCACCTCCCCCTCCTTTAACAATGTCTGTAAACAAAGCGGAACCTATGAATGCAGGAGGAGAGGGAGCGAGGGAATCGAAAAAGGGGGAAACACAGCCGCGCATCTCCATCCCTCAGGAGGAAAACGGTCAGGGATGAGAGAACTGGAAAGAGAGAGACATGAACAAGAAGAGAAATAGTGAGCTAAAGGGGAGAGAAATCAAGAACTCACATCATCTCTGTCAAAGCCTCTTTCGTTGGATGTCGATGTTGGTCCTCTTTGCCCTCCCCCTCTGTCTCCCTCTGCCTCCTTCGCTCTCTACGGCATTGCTGTATCCACAATCTACTGCCTTATTCTTCCTCTTTCTACAACTCTCACATGCTTTCTATCCTCCAGCATGGTACATGGTACTACACCACACCGCTGTTCATTCAGAGCATGTGTGTGATGAGAGTGAGAGAGAGAGAGGAGGGGAGAAAGAGCGAGAGTGAGCAAAAGAGAGGGAGAAGCAGCAGGAAGAGAGGGGGTAAGGAAGTGTGGATAGTGGCAGAAGGCGTATGTGTGCCTGTACAGTACAGTATGTATTTGTACACGTGTTCTCATATCTGTATCGATGCCAGAAAACTTGCTAGCATATTTTCAGTGAAGACCTCATGCGCAGGAATCATTTGGTTAACTTTTACCTGAAATGATACTGTACGTCCTTGACCCTATTTCACAGATCACCGTCCTATAAAGAGATCACGTGCGTTGGAAAGGGAAAAAGAGAGTGCTGCAGGGTGTTCAGGGACAGGGGCGCTGGAATTGTGACAGAATTGAGCGTGCACGGACTGAAGGAAGACAAGAAGCAGAGAAGGATGATTCTGAGAGAGAAAGTTGCCATTAAAAATGACTCGTCGAGGGAAGGACAATGATGGAGGTGGTGAGGCAATGGCAGAAAGGACTTAGTGATGTGTGAGGTCCTGGAAAAGTGGATTTGAGATGAAAACAGAAGAACTGAGTGGTTAAGGAAAAAGATAGACAGTTTAATGAACAGAAAGAGTAAACATCTTTACAGCATTTATTAATCTCTAGATTAATATAAACGGATGTTCATGGATAATACATGAACTAATATTAACCTTAAGATGTATTAAATGTATAAGGCAAGGTTACTTTGGAAATGTAGGTTACAAATTACAACTTACCCTATATAAAATATAAGTAGCGTAACTTTGCAATTACTTTATTGAAGTAATGGAACTGATTACATTTGATTACTTTTGGATTACTTTTCTATTTTCCAGCATTGAAACATTTTCTATTTTCCTTGCCATGGTGGAAACTGACAGGTTGTAGCCTAAACCTTTCAACATCAATGTGGATTGATGTAATTGGCAGACGTGGTGCGCTGCAAATTCAAAAAAATCCAATCAAAAGCATCAGAACAGCATCACTTTACTAAACGGCAGGATGCATCATGCTTTGTATTATTCAACATATCCTAGCTTTTTCATAGAACAGATGTAACCCCCTTTGTAATCATTAATATTTTATTAATTTTATTTTATAAACTTTATTTAATTACATATTTTTCCTCAGTAACTGCAACGGATGACAGTTACGTTTATTTTGTAATTAAATTACGTAATCTAATTACATGTAATTAGTCTCCCTACTACTCCACAACCCTGTATTAATCCAGATTAATAAATGCTGTAAATTAATGCATACACATTATATACACATCCATTTTTGTATTTTGTCTGAATCAATGTCAAAGAGATATGAAAGAGATACGAAAACGGATCCCCTTGAATGCTAAACAGATTGACTAGTTGTTTTTTTTACTTTACTCATGTCAATAGTTGCAAAATACTTCAGCATCCATCCATCCATCCATCCATGCATCCATCTCTCTCTCTCTCTCTCTCTCTCTCTCTCTCTCTCTCTCTCTCTCTCTCTCTCTCTCTCTCTCTCTCTCTCTCTCTCTCTCTCTCTCTCTCGCTCTCTCTCTCTCTCTTCCTTTTTAGTGCCCTTCATAGTCTGACCTCCAGATGGAGTCACCACAGGGGTGGGAGGGTGATGGAGAGAAAATGAAAGAGTGCAGGGGGTGAGTAAAATGGGAGGAATTAAAAGAGAGAGAGGGAGCACAAGGGAGAGTGAGAGCGGGATGAGGGGGGTGAGGAAGCCAAAAATAGAGGGGTGAAAAAATAATTAGAAACTGAAAATACAATAAAAGAGTCTCAATGTGTGTGTTAGTGTTTATTTCTACATGTGCGCAAATGGGAGCAAGTGAGTGTGACCGGTGAAATTCAGAGAATAAATAATGTGATTTATACTGTATATATTTGTATGTAAATAACTAACTTTGCTTGTATTGTGTTGTACTGCAGGCTGCTGGGATGAGGTGAGTGTGAGTTCTTTTAATGACTGGGACAGAATGACATCACATGAAGCAGCTTTGTTTACTGTGAGGCGCTAATGAAAAGAGCTCAGCAGTGTTAATTTCCATGCACACAACTCACAGACAGCTAGACAGACTGAAAGAGGGAATTACAATATGAGATTATGTGAGATTACAATATGGCCACCAAATACAGTATTATGGAAAGTTTCATTGGGCTGTCATTTAAATTGAAAGGGACTGGGATAATATTTTTAGGGTCCCCCCCTTCCCCTAGGCAACAACATAGAGGACTTCGGTGACTCCCCTTGTTTTCCCTGATGATAGCCCTGAGTAAATTACACATTTTATCATCCTACAAAAGTAGATTAATGATGATTTGGGGGCTCTTCACACAGAACGTCTCGGTTACGTATGTAACCCTTGTTCCCTGAAAGAGGGAACGGAGACATTAAGTCAGTGACTAATGGGGGTTTTGCTTAGAAGCCTATCACCTTCGAGTTCCACAAAATCAGCCAATTGCAAAACAATGGCATGGGTCAGCGGAATTTGCATAGCGATCTCTGGCCACCAGCGTGGGTATATAAGGAGCCGCTCATGCAATCTCACATTATGTTACCTGCTGAGGAGCCGAGGCTAAGTGCTCTGGCCATACCAGCTGTACAACAGTTGTGGCATGGGGACGTAACCGAGACATTCCCTTTCAGTCAGTCACTACACGTTATGTCAGTGACTGATGGATTGGGGTCCCTATCTAATCTCACCACAAGAGCTGTCTTCCAGCGTCCTGTGCTGACCTGAGCTTCCTGCCGTGAGGCTAGAACGAACGAGGGGCCGATGCCAAGATACACTGAGAAGCATATCCCACAAGAAAATATGCAACATAATGCCTGCCCCGAAAGGAGGACTTCTGGAATACACATATGACCCATGAACAGGATCCATATGGAAAACTCTGAGGTATCCAGCCCGCAGGGTGGAATGTTTCAACCCCAGGAGTGGCAAGGTGGTCTAGTCAAGGGAAAGACACATGCTAAAGAGACTTACCGTGAAAATACACATGTGGGGGTTATCCAGAGGGAAAACCATGCACATGGAGGCACCTAGCTTAACACCAGGGTTGACCGAGCGGGCATGCACTCTGGTGTTGGCATCATCAGTGCTTGAGAAACTCAGGGCTTCCCGGAGAAACTCACCTGGGTAAAATAGCACACGCATCCAGTTCATGGAGTGGAATGGTGCAGCAAGCAATTACACAGAGCTGATCCTACTTGCTGGCCACTGGGAGTGAGTACACGAGAGGACATGAAGATTACAAAAACTACACACCGATTTTGCCCAGCCTGCAGCTTTGCAGATGTCTGTTACTGAGGCACCATGCACTAGAGCCCAAGAGGAAGCCACACTCCAGGTGTAATGTGCCTTCACCCCTAGGGCGCATGGCAGGCCTTAATGTTATGCCAGGACAATGGCGCCCACTATTTAGTGAGACAACCTCTGCATGAAGAGAGCCTTTCCCTTCTGTTGCCCTCTGTAACAGACAAAGAGCTGGTCTGAGGTCCTGAAACAAGGAGAGCATGTACTGTACAGAGCATTGCCAAGGCTGGGTCTGCCTCCTCCAGGGGCAGAACTTATAGGTTTACCACCTGATCTCTAAAATGAGTGGTGAGAACCTTGGGCACATTTCCAGGCCAGGGTCTCAGGATCACGTGAAAATTACAGGCATGCTTCGACAATTGAAAATGCCTGCAGGTAGCCTCTTGATGGAGGAAAAAGCAATCAGGAGCGCCACCTTCATAGAGAGGTATTTAAGATCAACGGACTGCAGTGGCTCAAAGGGAGCTCTCTGCAGGGGAGATAGAACCACTGTGAGATCCCAAGAGGGCATCTGTAGAGGATTAGGTGGATTTAATCTCCTCGCCCTGTCTAAGGAACCTGATGGCCAGATCATGCTGTCCTATCATTTTTGAATCCAGAAGGTTGTGGTGTGCAGAAATCACAACCAAACAAAACTTCAGGGTGGAAAAAGACCTTTGTTTGAACCCTTCTTGGAGGAAGGAGAGCAAAGACCCGATCAGGCATTTTCTGGGATCTCCTTGGCGATAAGAACACTAGGTTACAAGAGGTTCCACTTCAAAGCATAGGCGTGTCTAGTAGAAAAGGCCCTAGCTGAAGTGATGGCAGCCACCATCTGAGGTGGTAGGGTACTCAAACCTTTTGTGTCCTGTTCAGAACCCACACGTGCAGGTTCCACAGGTCAGGAGGCGGGTGCCAGAGGGTGACACAAAAACATGTCTGGACACTCATATTCACTATATAATATATATCTAAACAATCTGTAACTTGTAATTTATATTCATTCTAGAATAACAATCAATGCATGTATCGCTTTATACAAAATATATTACAGGAATTATTCTGTAAATAAACCATTAAAGTGACACATATAACATTCTTCAATGTCAACCTCAGCTATTTAATTCTGAAATTAATTTAACATAACAGACTCGCAACTGATTTCCAAAACATTGTGCAAACACTGCGATGCATGAATCACACACTGGCATCCCCATATCCATGCCTGTCAGTCTATCACTCACTCACACTCACAGCGGTGCGGGAAATGGCATCAATGCCTCCGGTGAGTCAATGCCAATGGCAGCAGTTCAGAAGAACCCACAGAAAACTCTCGTGCACTCATGTGCACAAATAAAACTCAGTCAAACCCATGAAATATGTGTGTAAATTATAAAGAATCAAAACCTCCTTAGATTTTTGACAGTTGTGAGAAAATAATCTGTATGATAAAGAATCTGTATGTTGAGAAGACCAGAAAAATAAAACCTCACACAACATATTACACCGTGTCATTATTTATTTTGCAAAAATAAAGCCAATATGGAAAAGCCATGGCTGACAAAGTTAGGACACCCTATCATTCAATTGCCTGTAGATCCACTTTTAGCAGCAATAACTTGAAGTAATAATTTTCTGAATGATTTATCAGTCTCTCACATCATTCTGGAGGAATTTGGGCCTGCTCTTTACAACGCTTTGTTGAGTTTTGTGGGCATTTGTTAATGCACAGCTCTTGTCACGGCATTTCAGTCAGGATGAGGTCTGGACTTTGACTGGGCCATTGCAACACCTTCATTGTTTTCTTTTTCAGCCATTCTGTTGTAGATTTGCTGGTAATCTTCGGATCATTGTCCAGTTGCATGACCAAATTTTGGCCAAGCTTTAGCTGTCGGACAGATTGTCTCACATTGGACTCTAGAATACTTTGGTATACAGAGGAGTTTGTGGTGGACTCAATGATTCTGAGTCATTGCCCATGCCCATCCACACACCTGAATGCTCCAGACCATTAAACTGCCAAAACCTCTGCTTTTATAGAGGTGATCACACTTTTGTGATCACGCTAGTGATTAGTTAAACGGTTAGTTCACCCAAAAAGGAAATTGATGTCATTAATGACTCACCCTAATGTTGTTCCACATCCGTAAGACCTCTATTCATCATCGGAACACAGTTTAAGATATTTTATATTTTAGTCCCAGAGCATATGCAGTCAATGCACTTCACTGTCCATGTCCAGAAAGGGAATAAAAACATCATCAAAGTAGTCCATATGTGACGTCAGTTAGTTCATTAGAATCTCTTGAAGCATCAAAAATGCATTTTGGTCCAAATATATCAAAATCTATGATTTTATTCTGCATTGTCTTCTCTTCTGCGTTCCTCCAAAAAGATTAAAACCGTGTGAATCGATCAATGATTCGGGTCGCCAATGTCACGTGATTTCAGCAGTTCAGATTGCGTCAAACCGCCAAACTGCTGAAATCACGTGACATTGGCGACCCGAAGCATTGATCAATTCACTGATTCATTAACCGTTTTTTTTTTTTGGGGGGGGGGGGGGGGGGGAAAGACACGGGAAGAGAGGACGATGCTGAATAAATTCATAATTTTTTGCTATTTTTGGACCAAAATGTATTTTCGATGCTTCAAGAGATTCTAATGAACTAACTGATGTCACATATGGACTACTTTGATGATGTTTTTATTCCCTTTCTGGACATGGACAGTAAAGTGGGCATTGACTGCATATGCTCTGGGACTAAAATGTAAATTATCTTAAACTGTGTTCCGATGATGAACGGAGGTCTTACGGGTGAGGAACAACATTAGGGTGAGTCATTAATGACATCAATTTCATTTTTGGGTGAACTAACCCTTTAATCTAAGGCATTTGATTTCCAGCGCCTGACCATAACTTACCCTCTTAATTCCTATTTTAACAATAAGGGTGTCCTAACTTTGTCACCCATGGCTTTTCCATTTTGGATTTATTTTTCCTAAACAAATAAGGACATGGTGTGATATATAATGTGTTGTTGTTCATCTGAGGTTTTATTTTTGCAAAGAACCAGATGATTTGTATTTTGCCCTGATACATAAAAACATGGAATTCAATAGGGTGTCCCAACTTTTTCACATGACTGTATGGTTTAGTCAGTATTTTATGTTGGGCTACTAGTTAAACCAACATAAACCACCTCTAAACTGGTCTTCTCACCAGGAGAACATTGTCATCAACATATCAACAATGCATCAAAATAAAAAGTGTAAAATTGTTCTTACCTGGGTGCATCAAAGCTGTCGTAGGATCCAACAGTGTAATGTCGGAAGAGTCGCTTGGCTCTCTCACTGCGGCTCTCTGAAAGATGCAAACACAATCGCATCCACATCATCACGAGTTTGTGTGTATGAGGGTGTAGCTACACCATGATAAGAAAATATATGTCCGACTTGAAGTTTCGGCTGCGACAGCGCCAGTGGCCCAAACACAGCGAGTTTAGCTAGCATGAAATGGCACGATCGGTCTCTCTCACACTCCAGTAGTGTAGTAAACTATTAATAGTCATCATAGCTGCTCTCTCTCACTGAGTCTGACATCACAACTTCACAGAGAAGCTGTGCCAGTCCAACTGTCCCACAACTACATCTGGGACTATCAAACTGACAGCTGCGAGTGTAGTGTGGATGTCTTTGATACTAATAACGTGTGTGTAATGTGTGTGCATGTGAGAGATGAGTCTCACCTGAACGGGTCTCCAGGCTGCGGAGAGCCACTTCCTCCACGCAGTCAGAGGGGAACCAGCCCGTGCGGCCTCGAACCGTCCCCTCCCAGTAGCCTCCTTCACCCACACTCAGCACTAAGAGAATCAAGAGAGAAACAACAGTGTGTGTGTGTGTGTGTGTGTGTGTGTGTGTGTGTGTGTGTGTGTGTGTGTGTGTGTGTGTGTGTGTGTGTGTGTGTGTGTGTGTGTGTGTGTGTGTGTGTGTGTGTGTGTGTGTGTGTGTGTGAGCAGTAAACATATGAACAGTGTAAGGCCACAAATGTACCATATAATACAGACCAGAAGCATCATGACCAAGACTAGCAAAGATTTTGAAGGCAACTACAATCTTTTATAATAAAGTTTCACAATTATTGTTGATAAAAGTGTTTATTGTAGATAAAAAAAATCTAAAATTCTGTGACAGAAATCATTAATTTAAGAGTCTACGTATTTTCTGTCCAATTAAGTTTCCTTCAACCGATTATTGACTTTATGGCTTTTTATAACTGTATGGCTTTTTCAGTTCATAACTTTTTCCCAGTCTTTTTTCCTTTTCCATACATGGCTGTAATCATGGTTCAATTAGTTTCTGTAACCAATTAGTTTCTATGACTTATGCATGACTTTTCAATATAAAAACTGCTAGGAAGAATTTCTATTTTATGTCAGATACAGTTCTTGAAATTAACAGATTTAAACTGTATGTGTCTTAAATGGTTGGAGATTTGAATCTAGCCCAATAGTGGATTTAACTTTCTGAGACAGAGACATTTATATCCATAAATGTACATTCATATTTATACTACTGTTCAAAAGCTTGGGGGCCTTTTTTTTAATGAGTCTCTTATGCTCACCAAAGCTTTTATTTGATCAAAAATACAGTAAAAAAGTGATACATAGGTGCATGACGCCCCTGATAAACAGTCACTGAAACAAACACACACACACACACACACACACACACGCACACACACACACACACACACAAACACACACACACACACGCACACACATTAAATCACATGCAAAGTCACCATCACTTTAAGAGTTTACTAATGTACATGCATATATATGCAAGATATGATGACAGATCTAAACATGACACACACACACACACATACAAACTTGCATGCACAGTGGCATTGCTTACAAACAGACATATACTGACATACCAACACATATCACCAGAATACATACACAGACAACGTTTATCCACACCTGTGAAAAACATACAGAAACAAACGCACATTTAATGGCACTCTTGCCAACAGTGTTGGGTGATATGCTCCATAGTCATATTTTCCCATTGTCAGCCTGTGAGATCAGTGATACCCAATTTTATCGTGACGTGTACTTCATTTAATTTTGTGAGCAAAGAGTGTTTGTTATTAAATCCGGTCATTTCCAGGTAGTGAGGTTTTAATAAAGCATAAAACCGAAGAGTATTCCAACATGTCAGCCAAAAAATTACAGACATGCCGTTACAGATGCATAATTTTGACTGTTCGTATGAAGAATCGATATTTCTTATTAAACAAGCAGTTGTTTTTTAAGTTTGTGTTTAAAGCTGTTGATTTTCACAAATGGATATAGAAGTTTAGTGATATTATAACTATTAATTGTATTGTTATTAATGTCATTAATGTTGTAATTGTATTGTTATTAGTGTCATTAATGGTTTGTTAATGTGTTATAGAAACAAAAGGATGCCATTTTCATCTTGGCTTATACAACAGCTGTTTAAGAATGCTATATAACAAGCAATATGATATATTTCATGACAAATTATATATATTTTTATACAAAGTACTTTATCCTCAATCCTAGGTACGTCAGTGTGGTTATATGGTGATGTCGTTATGAAATTAGGGAAGGCAAATAAATTGTAGGTCTTAATATTAATTTAATAATAATCTTAGCCATATATTAATAAGAAGAATTTAATATATTAATGGGAAAATGAACAAATTATCGTCTTGATATCGTCAAAGGAATCAGCCATCAGAGTTTTGTCTGACTCCCGTTGATACACAATACTATTGTCAAAACTCTACAGCATATCATTGCTCCTGTCCACAAAAAGTCACACACACATAATCACCTTTGACTTTGTCTCCCTTGTTGAAGCTGATCTCGCGGTCCCCCTGGGCCGAGTGCGAGCGGGTGGCCACAAACACACGGCCAGGCACGGCACTGTAGAGACGCCGCCGCTGCCCACTTGCTGTGCCCTGACTACTGATGGAGCCCGCACTGTACAAAGGCACACATATCAGACAACAGGGTTAACATTCATTTATGCACATTTATTAACAGCTCCACTCATTCAGGTGTCTGTCTGAATATTGAATATTGATTATGCTTTTAAGCATAGAGTTCACTGAATGACAAGCCATAACCTTGTCCTTTTTTACTCTAATCCTTCTCACCCTTGTCTTCCACGTGTTTGCCGGCTCCGATCGTCTCTGTCACCTGTTCGGCCACGGGATGGGGAGCGGGTTCTTGCTCCACGGGGACTGCTGGAGCTACGCAAGGTGCCGCCATGTTTTAGACCCTGATGAACATAGACATAAATACAATGATCCAAAGAGTAATGAAATGAGTTTCTGAAAAAATCTGTGGTTAAGTACTTTGTCCAAATCTTGTACGTTCAATCTCGTACACACAGTGTCAAACCAAACCAAGGTTTGGCTGGTTAGTATGACCCATATGGTTATAATCACTTAAAGGGTTAGTTCACCCAAAAATGAAATTGATGTCATTAATGACTCAACCTAATGTTGTTCCACACCCGTAAGACCTTCGTTCATCATCGGAACACAGTTTAAGATAATTTATATTTAGTCCGACAGCGTATCTATAGTGTATGCAAACTATACTGTCCATGTCCAGAAAGGTAATGAAAACATCATCAAAGTAGTCCATATGTGACATCAGTTAGTTCATTAGAATCTCTTGAAGCATCGAAAATACATTTTGGTCCAAAAATAGCTAAAACTACGACTTTATTCAGCATTGTCCTCTCTTCTGCGTTTGTTTTCAAACCTCAAATAAAGATTCAAACGGTCATGAATCAGTGTATTGATTCATGATTCGGATCGCGTCTCATACTGCTGAAATCACGTGACATTGGCGATCCAAATCATTCTGTATTCTGCGTACGTGAGTTTTTGTTGTAGATGGCTATTGCTGCGCGTTTAGCTAGAATGCCATACAAAACCAACCCATTGGGCCACTGAATCTGCATTAACGACAACAGCTGGGGCAACAGCCTTAGTCCTAATGGGTTGTTATCATAGCTATCAAAATCCAGTGTTCGGCATTTTGCGTACGTGAGTTTTTGTTGTAGATGTCTATTAAAAAAAATTTTTTTTTTAAAAATTGTGTACTGTGCTAATGAATTGAGATTTCTTACAGCTCTTACAGGTTGTTGGCCTTGTCTGTTTCGTTGCTTCTATTACTCTCCCCTTTTTTGTAAGTCGCTTTGGATAAAAGCGTCTGCTAAATGATTAAATGTAAATGTAAATGTAAACAGGAGAAACAGCAGCAGCAAGACGTCCGTCTCTGTGGTATGTACTGTATTTAGTGGCCTGTCAACATTTGTGTCTCTTTACTCTCAGTTTATGAGGACATGATTTGGTTTATGGACTATTGTATGCGACTAAACCTTAGCAGTAGCAAGCAAAACGGTTTTGCATGTCAGACTAGTGTAACGTTATACAAACAATGGACTAACCGTTTGGACTAAGCGCATTTGAATGACGAAGCACGCGATGTCGTTTACTGATGTTTACTCACGTGACAACAGCCAACAGCATAGACATTTGAAGCAGTTTTACTCACCGGCTGCTTCCAAAGCAGGACCGAACCTTTATCGCTGGGACCGCTCCGTCAAAAATACACTTCTTTGGTATGATTTGGTGAAGTCCTGTGACAGCAGTGACTTGCTGTGCTGAAGCGTTGAAGTCGCTTTATGTCACAGATAGGAATAAAGTGGAGCGCGGTGGGAGTGTATGGGCGTGCATTTCCTCTCTCGCTCTAGTCACACACGCGCGCACCCTACCGGGAGAAGAGCCCGTACGGCCCATACAAGGACCTTCTGCTCTAGTAACGTCAAGCCGAGCCATACTCGAAAAAAACTCTCCGAAACTTGTGAGAAACTGGAAGGAGTATTGTTAACACAGAAATACTCCATCAAACGTCCAACATTAGTTTTTGAAACTTTGTCTATGTTTAGGATGGGAATCCAAGTCTTTAACAGTGTAAAAAGCTCAGTATGCATGAAACAGCATTTCACCCACCCTTTAATGACATACATTTCATTTTTGGGTGAACTAATCCTTTAACTCCCATTGAGCTGAACAGGAACGCAAATGCTGAATTTAAATGTATATTTTTTTTTCTACCTAAATATATTAATAATTATATATATATATATATATATATATATATATACACACTATAAAAAATATTTAAAAAATATATACTAAATATTACTATTATATACTACCTTTCACACACACACAATACAATTTTGGTGGGAAACCAAAACGCCCCACAACCTACCCCCCCCCCCCCCCCCCCCCCCCCCCCCCCCCCCCCCCCCCCCACACACACACACACACACACACACACACACACACAGATAAATGACCTGCACAGAGACAATGTTTGATCCAGGAGCATTGGGAAAGGCAATCCAATCTGGTACGTTCATGCTGTTGTCGCTGTTAGCCCGCAAGAAGGGGTGAGGATGGGGCAACCCGAGAGTACGTGAACTCTCCCTCCTCTGGGGGGCATACTTCGGAGACTCCAAGAAGGGAACTATTATCAAATTAGGAAAGAAATAGTAATACAGAGAGAGAGAGAGCAGATGCAAAAAGAGACAGAAGTACACTCCAATTGACCCAATATTGTCCTGAGAAATAGACTTCATAATATATTCTACATAGGTCATCTGTGATTGATGACGTTGAAGCATTACAAATGAAGTGAACGTCAACATTTGCCCTGCTGAGTGCGTTGGGAGCAGTGAACACTGCTAAGGGACTGTGTGAATCTCTACACAACTAAAGAGAGACAAACGTATCAAGCTACAAATGTCACATAGTTTGCAGGGCAAATAAATAATCTCTCACAGAATAAAAATACAGACACAACCAAAATAAATCTCCGCTCCTTACCTACGTCTGATTCTCGATGGTTTTTAATGATTTCTCCCAGCTCAAAATGGCCAGACATCACAGCCACCTAGAAAAGAAGTTCACACACGCTTAATATTTGCATCTGTGAATGACGCACACTGACGCAAGGCTTGGGAATAACACAATATTAAACAAACACACACACACGCATCCACTTTCCTTCATATTAAACGCAAACGCATGATCACAGTCACAGCTGGGTCTGTGGAGATGGCTGAGGTTAAGTAAAACTATTTTGGCTCGCTGCTGCTTCACTCCACCTGGGACTCGCAACGCATACAAAAACGCTTCATGATAACACACTACAAACTACAAAACAGCAAGTAAATTGTGTCATTTCTGTGCCACTAGCATTACCAGATGGAAGTGCAAAAATAAAAAATGTGTTTACAAGCACAACAAAACATCTCATTTTAAAAACTTGATCATAAAGACTAGATTTGTTTTTCTCCGGGTTTGCCACCAAACAGACACGTCCACTAAATAAGCCAACATAATTATGACATTTACATCATCTTACACTATACTAACTTGGATTCATCTCTGCATATTTAACTGGAAAGGAAGGATGTATTTTAACATCCAAAAAATACATTCTTCACATTCAAGTTAACTTTAATTATATATATATATATATATATATATATATATATATATATATATATAACATCTCATTTTATATATATATATATATATATATATATATATATATATATATATATATATATATAACATCTCATATATATATATATATATATATATATATATATATATATATATATATATATATATATATGTAAATTATATATATATGTAAATTATATATATATATATATATATATATATATATATATATATATATATATTATAATTATATATAATTATATAATAAATAAATAAGAGTGTTTGTATGAGTTTAGTTTTCTTTAATTACTTGGTTTAAGCTGTTAATAATATGCAGAGTGTTGAAAAACAAAAACAACTAACAACCTGCAAGTGACAGTCTCATAATTACCTGGAAGGAGGTCTGCCCACTGTTATTCTTTGTGTCCTTATTGGCTCCTCGATACAACAGAATTCGGGCACAGCTCTCCTAAACGTAGAAATAGACAATAACAGCCACAAGACATTGAAGACATCTGAAGCTGCCCATAAAATATAATAAGCACTATTCATAAAAGTTTAGCACCGCAGTAAATACACCACTTGTACGCAAAATTATGAAATCTTCACAGGGCTCTTTAAAGCATCACAGGAAAGACCATGCTATTGACTAGCTTTACCAAAAGTTGAAAAGCATGGCTTTAAAGGGATAGTTCACCCAAAAATGAAAATTCTGTCATCATTTACTCACCCTCATGTTGTTCCAAACCTGTATGAGCTTCTTTCTTCTGTTGAACACAAAAGAAGATATTTGGAAGAATGTTTCTAACCAAGCAGATAGAACAAGCATTGACTACCATAGTATTTTTTTCCCTACTATGGTAGTCAAAGCTTGTTCTATTTGCTTGGTTAGAAACATTATTCCAAATATCTTCTTTTGTGTTCAACAGAAGAAAGAAACTCATACAAGTTTGGAACGACATGAGGGTGAGTAAATGATGACAGAATTTTCATTTTTGGGGGAACTATCGCTTTAATGTTGCTGCTGAAGAGCATGGCACCAGCAGTAACCAGCAAAAATCAGCCTGAAAATCCATTCTAAGATAGACATTTTTAGATTTTAATATTTGGCTTGATTTTTATGCCTAGACCGGCAGTTATACCTTGTTATATAAAGCACATATGTGCAGGGCAGTGTTTCCTGAGGCATTCTGGGATGAAGAATCCGCACCATAAAAAAGTAGGTGCTCTAAGTGTTGAGAGTTCCCATTTTGACAAGCCTGGAGGGAGGGAGAGGGAGAGAGAAAGAGGGAGAGATAAAAAGGAGAGAGAAAGGAAATCGGATGAATAAAGAACAGCAAAATATCCACAGGACCATTAAGAGAGGAGGAAAGCAAAAAAAGAGTAATGGGTAGGAAGAGGCAGAAACAGTAATTTGACATGAGGAAGGAAGAAGAGGGAGAGAAGAATAGATTTTATACATTGTCAGAACAGACACGGTTGCTAATTAACACTGCAGTGAATGTGTGAGTGAGAGGAATAGAACGAAATAATCAAAATAGATATGGAAATGCACACGTGCACAAAGAGAGGAGAAGGACTCAGCAGAGATTCTCAACCAGTGGTACTTGAAAGAAATTCGAAATGTTCTTTGTTGCCCATTTCCCCCTGAACTTGAAGCTAGCTGACTTTTTAAAGGGAGCAGAAACTTGGTGAGTCTGTTTTTCATCCCATCTATTGACTGTTTTTTTGTTTAAAAGTTAATAATTGTAATACCCATAATATTAGTTTAAGTCCTTTCAATATAAAATTCTTCGCTACTGAGAGACGCACTCATAATGACAGTGTTTGCTTACCTTCCAATTGCATAATTATGTAATTTTGTTTTTGTGATAACCATTTTACAATAGCAATAAGGTACTCAAAGCTGTATCGTGAGTAAGTCAGGGCTGAAGGGGTTGCTTTCACGTCGTGCCTGACAACTTCCTTTAGCCGTGACTTTATTCACGATACAGCACAACCTCTCATACCTTATTGCTTGCTTATAATGTTAAAGGTGGGGTAAGTGTTATTTCAAAACCGTTGTACAAAACGGACTCGGGCCGAGTCCAATAACAAATTTGTAGCCAATCAGCAGGTAAGGGGCGTGTCTAAAAATGAAGGTTGAGAAGAATGCTCAGTGCACATCATTATTCAAAACACACGACACAGATGACGGATATTAGCTGAGAACTAATATGGTATGCTGGTTTTTGCTTGAATATGTTCATGTGTTCGATTGTTTGTCCATTTGCAATCGTATTGTGGCTCACGTCAGCGATGATAAAGACCCGTTCATTTCCACACCATATGGAGCATCTCCTCACTGTCAGTTTCAAGCATCAGCTTACAAAATGTGTCCAACAAGTAAGATACTATATTCCTGTTTGTTTCCTCTTTTCATGATCTATAAAACTCTAATCTGGTCATAATTGTAATATGTCGTTAGTTAGACTGTCTTGCTCGTGTACTATCGAGGTGATCATGAGAACAGTTTGTGTTTTTGTGATCGCTATAATAACTCTAATCTGGTCATAATTGTAATATGTCATTAGTTAGACTGTCTTGCTTTTGTACTATCGAGTTGTCCATGAGAATGGTTTGTGTTTTTGTGATGGAAGGGGTGACTTTTCCATTGAATATTCGACCTGGATTAGTAACACAGATTCTGCAATAGTCGTTGCCTGGGTTATGTATGTGTGGGGCGGAGCTATCAAAATAGGGGCGAGACCATTTTGGGGGGAGGGGTGTTTTTTAAGGGGGGACCCCACCTGTAGAGTTGTTAAATGTTGCATATCCCTTTAAGGTTAGTGCTGTGTGTGAGTGGGCGGGGGGTTCCAGTGGAGGTGCATGAACAGTTTCTGGTTAGTCTTTGTGAAAAGGTACTTAAGTCTTAGTAACAAAGTACTGTGGAGGTACTTATTTTGTGGAAAAAAAACAGACAATAAAATAACTGAAAACTGGGATTCAAGAAAATATACAAATTGTTAGTGTTTAAAATAACACTCACGGACAGTTATGCAATGGCACGTGTTTTCTGTATGTCACACACAGTCTTCTTCTCAGCATTTCTTTGTACCTGATGAGTCTCGTCCCAGCCGTTCTCATCACGGAGCCCCAGCTTGGCTCTGTGGTACAGCAGCGTCTCGCAGCAGGACGTGTCGCCCCCTATCAGCACAGTGTGGTAAAGAGGTGTGAGCCCACGGCGGTCCTTATAATCAGGAGATGCCCCCAAAGACAACAGAGTCTAAAAAACAAACAGATGATTAGATTTAAATATGAATACTTCATCCTAATCATGTCATCATGTCTAATCAAAATCTGTTGTGGTTTTGTGTGTGTGTTACCAGTAGGGCAGTGTGTCCATGTGATCTGACGGCCTTGTGGAGAGGGGTCAAGCCATCCTTTGCCCTAAAGTCAATGTGAGCTCCCCCCATCACCAGCAACCTGATGTTCTCCCCACCGCCCAACTCAGTCTGTACGGCCAGAGTTAGTGGGGTCTCTGACACACACACACACACATACACAAACACACACACACACACACACACACACACACACACACACACACAATTACATGACTTATCTATTTAAATATCTATCCATCAATCAAATTTGTCTCCAAATAGATTTAAATACACATACACACACCAATGATAAATTATTAATATAAAAGGCAAATGCATAATTACAAGCAATGTGGAAGTACGCTGTTTGTATAAACTTTTTGTATTGACCTGAGTAGCTGTGATGTCAGATTGAACAAAGACAAACTGTTCTTTAGTCTGATCCATTTAGTAATCCAGTTCACAAAGATTCATTCACAGATCAGACTGATCAGATCTCGAGTTCAACTCAATGATTGTGTTGCAGTGGTTAACACATCTTTATGTTTTTTTTCAGTACACTATTTAAAATACCT
The DNA here is from genome assembly GCF_024679245.1 of Pseudorasbora parva. Classification (NCBI taxonomy): domain Eukaryota; kingdom Metazoa; phylum Chordata; class Actinopteri; order Cypriniformes; family Gobionidae; genus Pseudorasbora; species Pseudorasbora parva. Next base: position 31,270,830 of record NC_090173.1, read on the forward strand.
CCTTTTGTTTCATAAGGGGGGAGGGGGAAATACATATATAAGTTTGGAACAATATAAAGGTGAGATTATTTTCATTTTTGGGTGAACTAAGCCTTTAAATGCAACAGAATATCATAGTTCCAGATCAGCCCCCTAGTGATTGCAAATGGTGCAACAGTTCTCACTCCACATTAGCAGGGTTTGCTTTGAGAAGTGACTGATAGCCTGGCAAGCACAACATCCACTCAGTGGCAACGCAGATGACACAAACTGTGAACAACACTCAAGGTGGCTGTCTCGCACGTCACACTTTGCCGCAAACGAATGCTAATATTACTCTGCATTGTCATCTGGTCCATAAAATGACTTTCACGGCATGTCTGGACATGTCTCCAGCTCACCAAATTCTCACCAAAGCGCTACAAACTTGTATTTATATGCCATAAAAGATGCTGCCCTGTTACATTCAAATCATTCAGTGATTTTCCTTTGTTGATACGCATTGAACTGAACCACTGATCTGCAGTAATAGTATCATCTCATTAAACAGCCCAAGAACAGTAATTGTGTTTTTGTTTGTTTATAGGAAGCAGCCACTGAGTCTAACATTAACCTTACACTTTTGTTGCATAATTCAAACTCCAAATGACTTGCTAGAAACTGCATGGATCGCTGAAAAGATGCAAATGTCCATTCCTGTAAACACTCATTGAATATTCATCCAGACCAATTTCCATAAGCATAGCATGTGTGTGTGGGCCAGTTTATGCTCTGCTGGCAGTAATTCATTATTCAGGCAGCTCACTAATGGGAAGTTCATTAACCATCACAGGAAGTGAACAGAGCAGTGCCTGACACCTCACCTCCTGTATCAGGGTCGTGGTAGTTGGGGTCAAGTCCTTTGTCTATAAGTTTGGCTACCTTTTCCACAACACCGGTCTGGATGTAGTCCATGAACTTCTTCAGACTGGCCTGTAGAGGGAGACACATGAAACTTAGCAACTTATGGCTCACAGCCATTCTCGCCCTGAGGAGGATAAGCTACTTAACATATTTAACACACACACACACACACACACACACACACACACACACACACACACACACACACACACACACACACACACACACACACACACACACACACACACACACACACACACACACACACAATAGCACAACTTGAATATTTACTACAAATTTCTGTATGCAACCAAGAATACGATTATTTCTGTGCCGCGGCCTACCTTAGTGTGTAGTTTGGCCAGCTGTTTCTCATCTAGATTTGTCTGTTTGTACACCCTGGTTTTGTAGCGGAACTGTGTGAAAAGAAATTAGTCAAAATTAGCGGTGTGGTGTGTTTTCTTAAACAAATGATCAGCTGAGTAGTCTAAACTGTCCTTTGGAGGCCTTGGATACCCTTCTTTTCATTGTATAGTTTTGTATATCAGATAACAGTAAGTTAAATTAAAACTAGTTTTATGTCATTTAAATAAATCCAAAATAATATATAAATATTATAAAAAATATAAAAATATATTTTTTTAAATGTTTAAAATGTTTCCTTGACAACTTACTTAAATATGTACTAAAATAACTAAAATAAAACTGAAAACTGAAAATAATAATATTAATATATATATATTATATTATAATAAATATAATTATAATAAAAGTTATCAAATACTCTAAAGACTAGAACTAGAACAATCTTTAATGACAAAGGAGAACACTGGAAACACAACCATCAAAGAAAACAAACAATAACCATCAAAGGACAACTGAACAGAGTATATATGCAGGGGATAATATGAACTAAATTATTCACAGCAACAAACTGAGGGTGCGTCTCAATCCGTTTCCAAGCGCCCTAGCTCGTGAATCAGTATATTGTGTACACGAATTTGGACACTGGTAAGGACACCAGCTCACTACACATTGCCATCACGCCATTACACGCCATCTTCATTACCTGATGTATGTTCATGCTGAAATATAATAAAATAATGGTTTCTTTTTAAAAACATATATTACATGTCTTTATCGGTTGTTATGTGTGGTAAATTGCCTCAGATAATTTATGTTTTCAGAATATAAATTCATAATTTCTTCAAATTAAATTCAGATTCAGGACTTCTGTTGATCCCTAGGAACATAGTGAGCATTGATGCACCCTGGGTTTTGTGGTGCATTGTGGGACTTTTTAGGAAGCAAACATTTCAGTGCACTGGAAGGATTCTGCCATTGGGACTGGCCCCTTAAAATGGCCAACTGCCTGACCAGTACCCTGACTACTGAACTACGGAGATGATTGAGACGTTCCCAGAGACATAATCAGAAACCAAGGAAACAGAAACTAAACTGAGTAGGGAAACGGGAACTTAAGGAAACAGAACAGATTATCAAATTATAAGACTAAAATTGTGAGGATAAATAATACTAAAATAACTATTATTTTGCATCAACCTTGAGGTGTCAAAGTATCAAGCATTGCAACTGAACAAGCAGAACTTCTAACAATAAGCCTAAATTAAGTTGTTAATCATATCCTTTAATTAACTGTTGTTAATAAATTAAGAAAATTAGCTATATACAGTATTTTCCATAGTAAATGTTAAAAAGTATGGCTTTTAAATGCATTTATTGAAGCGCAATAACTTCAGATGAAAAGGGCTTCTTGTGAATTAATTAGACTGAGTTGAGTTCACTATTGTGGTATAACAGTAATTGCCTTTTGTGCTTACCCCCCACCCCCCACCCCACCCCCCAAAAAAGAAAAAAAAACACCGTAATCTTTTTCATTGCAAAGAAAATCTCCAGTAAACCATATCAGGGTTATTAGGATTCACAGTTACCAGAGAAGCCGTTTAAATAATTATCATCACCTAGGCAACAAACAAATTGAAGCAGCAGTTTCCTAGCACAAACATTTAGATTCAATTATAGAACGTGTAAAAAACTAAAATAAACTAAAAATGACTAAAATGAAGAGGAGAATAAAAGAAAGGGAACCTCCAGGTAGGGTACTCCTTTCTCAAAGGATTGTGGGTACTCCCGGAGCGGCCTCTCTTCCTCCAGGAACTTGGCATCGTGCCCATCAGTAGCAGGTTGGAAAAGGCCATAGTTTAAAACATCCCTTAGAGATTCGGTTAGACTACACAGCACCTGCTGCTTCGCCTTCCATACGGTTGCATCAGGGTTGAACCTCAGACACTTCTACAGAGACAGAGAGGGGAAACAAAGGCTGTTAGATAATGTTCTATATTTCATTTATAAAAATATTTTTCAATATACGTTTTTATACATTTTATTTATATAGACACTACCTTTCAAAGGTTTGGGGTCAATTCAATTTTTTTATTGTTTTTGAAAGAAGTCTCTTTGATTATACATGATGAAATACAGTACAAACAGTAATAATGTGAAATATTGTATTGTACATTTTTAGCATCATTACTCCAGTCTTCAGTGTCACATGATCCTTCAGAAATCATTCTTATATGATTTGGTGTCCTAGAAACGTTTCTAATTATCATCAATGTTGAAAACAGTTGTGCTGGTTAATATTTTTGATATATATATATATATATATATATATATATATATATATATATATATATATATATATATATATATATATATATATATACACACACACACAAACACAAAAATCAGAAATCTCTGATTAATACAAATTTAAAGAGAACACCATCTACTTGAAGTAAAAAGTTGTGTAACATTATACATTTCTTCACTGTCACCTTTTGACCAATTTAATGCATCCTTAAACAATATAAATTATAATTTCTTTTAAAAAAAACACAAATGTTTGAACTATTAAAAAAAATACTTTTTTATTTTTATATGTTTTACATTTTATTAGACAAAAATAAATATATTTCTATTTTTATCCATAAAAAAATAGACCATTTGTATCCCTATTGGCCCTAAAGGGGGAAAAAAACTGTTCTGTCCAGTGTGCACTAGAGGGAGACGTTGTGATTCACTCAGGTTAAACAGCACTGCTTGTCAGATTAGAAGATCCCTGGCCAGCAACTGTCAATCAGCTTCATTAACATCTCATTTGAGTCTTTGGTCACATTGGTAGTGCTAAATGGCAATGCTAATTGATTCGTTAGACTGCAGTAATAGCTATAATCCATAGCCTGCTCAGGTGTCATAACAGATGATTATTATTAGGAATGTCAGGGATTCCGATGTGATTGTGACACACCCCGTTCGGCAAGTACTGCACGGTTCCTGCTACGATATTGCCTAAAACTCCTTGCAGCCTCCTAGCTTGAGCACTAGCTCCAGGCTGAGAGACATGTTAGCTTCGAGCTGCTCAGGCTGGATTTGGGGACAGCAGCACTGTTCCAGGAACTGTGAAAATGGGACAGCCCTGCAGCGGGGAGCTGGAATGAAATCCCATCCTTTGACCTTGAGGAGTTGCTGCGATTGGTCAATGGTTGCGTTTAGGGTTTAAGTCTGAAAGAGTCAGTTTCCCTCTCTCTCTCTACCACGATCCTCTTGAATGTGTGTGTGTGTGTGTGTGTGTGTGTGTGTGTGTGTACATGCAATAGCACAGAGAAGTGTGAAATTTCTTCCTCCCTTCGTTATTCAGTCTCTCACTTTGCGCACAGCCAATCCCCATCACCATGGCAACCAGTTCATTAGTGGAGCAAGCTGCAGGTTGCCATAGAAACATCCCAGCAGTCCCTTGGTGCGCTATGGTATGGTGTGTGTGTTACAGTGTGATTTTCGGTGTGTATGTGCACTGGGGGGAGTTCTGCTCGAGAGAGGTCATAGGTGTAGTGGATGACTTCACAAACAATTGAGTATTAAGACTAGTGTCAAGATCATTTCTACACCCACATGTCTTTTGAACCCCATAAGACTTTTCTGTGGAAGGCAAAAGACAATGGCTACGTCCGAAATCGAATACTCTCTTGAGTAGGCAGAGTTTTTGCCTACTCTTTTATGAGTACTGTAAATTTTGAAATATCACTTTTCATATCACATATTTTTTTATCACACACTGCTTTTCGCCTACTATATAGTAGGGAAGTATGTGATTTCGGATGCAGCCACAGTCTTCTTTCATTTAGTCAATCTCATTTCAAAAATTGAGTCAAGTGTGGACACAAAATATAGTCTTTTGGGCTTCTTTTATGGTGCTCAGTTTATTTATTTTTGGCACTGGACAACCCCTAGTACCAATCCACTTTCACTGAATGGAAAAGAGCAGTGTGAACATTCTTCACAACATCTCTTTACATGCTCAATGGAAGAATAAAAGCCATACATGAATAAAACAAAATGAAAGTTAGTGACAGAATTTCCATTTGAGTAAACTGTCCTTTCTACACACACAATGCAAATGATTAAGAAAAAAGGTGCACAGCACAGATGCAAATGTGAGTTCATTTGTACCCTTGTGATTACAATAATTTTGTTGGAATGATAATCAACCTGGAAAATGATTTATTATAATGATATCTAATTATAGCAATTTGGTGGTTCATCTAAGAGCTATTATTTCCAGATCCAAAGCACAGAATACTGTCCTTGTTTTTTTCCGCTGACAATAAGCGTGGTATCCTGTGTTGAGAAACAATTTATAGCTCAAAGTTCTAAACAGATTAGTTAAAATCTGTACCTAAATGTCTTTGCTTGCATCTCCTGGTCTAAATAATTAGTTGATAAATAGTCGGTTTAAAAGCTATACATCTGAATTTATTCTCTTTTGGCTTTTTCATACTTGTTTTTCTCTGTTATTAACTCATATTCTGAATTTGAATCCATTATAAAATCTACTATTATGATTATTATTATTATTATTATGATTATTATTATTCGATTCCTATCCTTTCCCTCTCTTTCTCATTAAGCTAGTACATTCAGCTAAAGTAAAAATATAAAAAGTGCTTAATAGTTGGTTTAATAGTGAAAAATGTTCTGATTTGATGAATGAGACTAGCCTGACTGTGCCCTCATGTACTTCCACTCAATTTGAATTTTCCTTCAGTATTTCATCTGGGATTGCGGTATACCTATTCTCTGGTTTTCTCTGATCAAATTTTAGCTGGTCCAATCAGCGAACAGAGGGAGTGGCTGAGAACGATGACATTGATGTCGTGCGCTACAGTCTTGGGTTTGAGATGACATACGTCACGACCAAATGTTGGCGATTGGTTATAGCAGATTCAAGAGTTTTAAACTTCAACAAAGTACCCGCCTTCAAGGAAGTTAACGCTTGTCAATGGAGAGTGGCCAGACTCTGTACAAATGAAATGTACGAGAGTCTGGTAGGACCAGGCTAGAATGAGACTGGCCCTCATCAGGGCTGGACTGGTAATCTGGCATACCGGGCATTTTCCCGGTGGGCCGACGCACTTTGGGGGCCGTTTGTTTTTTTAGTGCCACTGACATGATGCAGCGACAGCGGCCCATTGGTTTGTGTTCTGAATTGACAGACCAAAGCGAGAGAGACCTCCCCTCCATATTAGGCGCCTTTTCTATTTATTTATTTATTTGAGCGCATGGAACTGCAAAAGACAAATATCCACACAGCGCAGCCACTGACGAACGTACGCTGCGTTTAAATGCTGCTCTATGAACGGCACTTTGACTCCGGAATTTGTTTTATACATTCGTGTGATATGGGAACATTACAGGTTCTGTGTTGAATCAGCTGTAAACAGCCGCAAGCATGTTGTATTCATGATGAAGTAAAGTGGAAAACGCCAATACACACAAACGTTTCACTTTAGCAAAACCACAATTCACCTTGCAGCTACAGCGAAGAAATATGGCGGTTTGGAAGAAACATTTATAAAAAATGTTGCTATTATTACTTAAATTTATATTGCAGAATATAAATCACTTTTATAGAGGCCGTTTCGTATTTTTCACAGGTGTTTACTTTTTAAAATAAAATATAGTTTATTATGTTTTATATATTTAAGAAACCATATCGCCATATAATGAGGAGCAAGGTTTTTCCAGTCTATGTTTTTTACCCTGTGACTACCATGATTGTACAGTTAAATGAGCTAGTCTATAAAACAGCTTTAAAGTCTGGATCCCATGAATTAAGGACAAAGCTTTTTTCCCCTTTAAAAGTTTTATTAACTTTTTTAATAGATCTAATGAAATTGAATTAAATTATATTTCAATAATAGCCTGAAAGATAGCTATCAGTGTCTTACTTAAATTATGTGTTAACTCTTGAAAAATATGATTGTTCTTTCAAAAATATATGTGCTCATTAATGTATATTTACTTCTTTCAAGTAATAAAGTATTCTCGTAAGTTTATAATATGCCATTGAAAATACATACGGGTGAGGGGTTCGAATGCTGGTCTCCATGTTGCCCCTCCATCTTGAAAGTACATTAGTCAAAGAGGGACATACCCATAAATTTAAGCTTCGCCTTTCGCGTTTTAATACTCGATGGCACCGTGTCGAATGTGAAGAGGGGGATTGCCATGTTAATTATGGACTAAATCGGCCACCGTAGGAGTTCAAACGAAATCGGAATTGAGAGGATCAGAAACTATTATTCACTGGATGGTCATATACCTTTTGGGGGAAAATATCACACAGTGTAGCTTTAAAGGGGTAGTTCAACACAAAAATGTGATCATTTACTCATCCTAATGTCATTCCAAACCTAAATGAATTTATTTCTGTGTAGCATAAAATAAAATAATTTGAGTCTGTTTTTTTGTTCATACAATATTCAAATGGTAGTCTACACAAATGGCTTGGTTGCCAACATTCTTCAAAACATCTTATTTTGTGTTTCACAGAAGTCATACAGGTTTGGAATGACACGAGTGAGTAAATGATGACAGCAATTAAAAAGCAGTAAATTTACTTTACTGCATCCTAGCTCAAAATCATCCGTGCTTTACTTTCAAGTGCATTTCTGTGTGACAAAAAAGCAATATTAAGTTTATCTGCATTAGCAGCAAAGTTGATAATATCTATCATTATTTGTCCTTGACCTAATTTTATTTATTTACTCCAATTTAAGGCCCCAACCCCAGCAAAAACATTCACGGGGAACTCATGAGCCGGATGGGCTGTGTTTGCCAGGGCTGAATTTTGGCCCCAGTCCAGCCCTGAAACTCGTAGTCAATTAAATGTAACAAATTTAGTGGGAACAATATTATTTTTTGGACCAAAATACATTTTGGTCCAAAAATAGCAAAAACCACGACTTTATTCAGCATCGTCTTCTCTTCCTTGTTAGTTTTCAAACCTCAAATAAAGATTTGAATTGATAAAGCATATTGATTCATGATTCGGATCGCCAATGTCACGTGATTTCAGCAGTTTGACACGCGATCCGAATCATAAAGTCGTATTTTTTGCTATTTTTGGACCAAAATGGATTTTTGATGCTTTAAGAGATTTTAATGAACTGATGTCCCATATGTACTACTTTGATGATGTTTTTATTCCCTTTCTGGACATGGACAGTAAAGTGGGCATACACTTCCTTACGCTCTCATACTAAATCTAAAATATCTTAAACTGTGTTCCAAAGATGAACAGAGGTCTTACGGGTGTGGAACAACATTAGGGTGAGTCATTAATGACATAAATATAATGACATAAATATAATTTTTGGGTGAACTAACCCTTTAAATCCAGTGTATAGTTCAGTCATGATAACTCTCATAGTGGAGTATTTCAATCAGCATTTACAGGCATGAGGCATGGAATATACATAGGGTTGATTTTGGCAGAAGAGATCCGCTTTGCTGCTGCTGCTGAGCAGATACAATAATTTGTTCAGCTTAGTCAAAAATATCAAATGAAGGAAAGGCTGCCTTCCTGTGGCGATCACAGACTAGTACTTTATATATGGCTACGTGGATATTGAAGTGCTTCAAATTGGCTGGTGCCACAGCGTTGAAAGAACCAATAAGTGTTCAGCTAAAGTTAATGCCTGAATTATGTATTTGTAAGAAACATGAAAGGTGTACTGTAGGGTTAAATTGTTAAATAACATTAATTTTTTTTCAACAAACATAGTCGGCTTAAATAACACTGGAACACACCATGTAAACATTCACAGTGCAGGGTAAAAAAAAAGAAAGAATAAGAATAGTTCGATTTAATAACCGGTTGACTCCTTTGCCAGCAATAACCTCCACCAAACGTTTCCTGTAATTGTGGATCAGACTAGCAGGAGGTCATGAGGAATTCTGCACTATTCTGCTTTACAAAACTGTTTCAGCTCTGTAATAAACTTGGTTTGTCATGAGTGAATCAAAGCATCTCAGTTAAGTTGAGGTCAGGCCTGGGCCTCTTGAAGTCATTCAGTTGTTGTTATACTCCCACTTTATATATCCCACACCCCATGGACAGGTTGAAAACATGCGGAAATATCTCCCTCCACTGGCTGTAGTCTTTAGCCTCTAGCTCAAAAATACTCAGATGACGCAAAATGACGATATTTGCATCATCAGATAATTTTTATAATAAAATACATAAATCTCTCATCTCAGGGGGATATGGGGGATGGAAAGTATTATTGATCATTCTACTGATGCAAAGCCATATTCTAAATTGCTGAAGTAACCATTTTAGGTCGTTGTCTTGTTGCAACATCCAACTTCTGAAAACCCAAAAAAGGCTGGGCAGCTCTGACGACATCTTAAAATCAGTGAACATTATTGTGGCAAGCAGTGGGGCGAGGGACCGCAAGAGCGGGCCGGCTACGAGTGGTAATGAGTACCAGCTGCGCGACACACCGGTCTCTTCTCGCGGTCCCTCATCCCGCTGCTTGCCACAATTATGTTCATTAAAGATACCTGATACCTTCAGTTCAGTCTGAATTAAGGTTTTCCAATCACTTACATGACCACAGATTTATAAAATCAAGCACCTATGCAGACGGCATCTACAAATATTTGTGAAAGAATGGGTCGCTCTCAGTGAATTCAGTGCTCAAGCGTGATAGGTTGTCACATGTGCAATAAGTCCATTTGTGAAATTTCCTCACTACTAATTATTCTATGGTCAACTCTTAGTGGTATTATAACAAAGTGGAAGCAATGGGGAACAACAGCGAGTTTGGTGGAGAGGGTATTATGGTGTGCAGATGTTTTTCAGGGGTTGGGCTTGACCCCTTAGTTCCAGTGAAAGGAACTCTTAATGCTTTCAACATAGCAAGACATTTTTGACAATTTCATGCCCCCAACTTTGTGGGAACAGTTTGGGGATGGCTGCTTCCTGCTCCAACATGAATACGCACCAGTGTGCAAAAAAACAAGGTCCATAAAGACATGGATGAGCGAAGTCCTGACTTCAACCTGATAGAACACCTTTGGGATGAATCAGAGCAGAGACTGCAAGCCAGGCCTTCTCGCCCAACATCAGTGCCTGACGTCACAAATGCGATTGAAGCTGTTAGAGCTGCAAACAACTCAATATTAAACCCTATGGATTAATAAATGTGATATAACTGTGTTTCTGAGTAACAGACAGAAATACCATGTAACTGAGCTAATCATAGAAAGACCATTTTAATACATTATCATGTATATATGTTAAAAATTAACTATATCGAATGATAAAGAAGGAACCCATTGCTGTGTTCTGAAACACTCTCATGTATGCAAATGTTACAAGATGCTATTAATAAAGTGTTAACTCATGTTTGACTGGTACATTGCTTCATGTAACCCTCTATTTGTCTGCAGGGCAAGAGCAGGGGGGATTAGTATAGCCTTTAATGAGACCTATAGGGAAATAACCTTCACTGCCTCTTCCTCCTCTAGCTCGCTTTCATTGACATCTTTAATGACCACTCACATCTAGGCCTCATAGTTCCACATACTTCCCTTTCACCATTTTCCTCTTCCAGTGGAAAAAATATCATACTGAGAACACAATTGCAAAATAGTAAATGTATTTATTTAAAGAATAACGTTTTATGTTATGCATGTTACCATGTTTCCTGAAAATAAGGAATGAGATGCTGCATACCCAAGATGCATTCCCCATAACGTTCTCTTTTGGAAAAGGAATCAAATCAAATTTAGTGAGGTTTATGCTTAAAGTAAAGCCAATGGTAATGGTAATTCAATCAATGATACGATCAAGTTTAATTTAACATTTAATTTAATATTTTATATAAAATATATATGTTACAAAATAATTTCTACTCTAAAATTACTATCAAATCAAAGCCATAGGTCTAATCAATTTGTGTTCCAAATTTGAAGTTGATATCTCAAAAATGGAAGTTCCCGTGAGATTGTGTTTAGGCGCTGTACCACAAATAGCCACCGGGTGTCATTGAAATTACATAGATTTTTTTTAAATGCAATTTCCTGTGTCAAATGTATATATTTTGTCCAAATATAACAAAACAGTTTGCAGATATAGAACTCAGACTTTTCCAACGATATGTGTTTTGTCAGTATTAGAAAAGGTTTTTAATATGAAGTTAAATAAATATGAAACATGACAATGCCACTTGGGGAGGAATTTAGAATGAATTCGAGAACAATAATAATTTAGCCACAAGAATAATTCAGAGCACCGTTTCCATGGTAACACAAGGTCCGATTTCAAAACGGGTTTCACAGGATGAATCTTGAGTTTGTAAGCTATTGAATGATATATAGTTTGTCAACATTAGATCAGGACAAATATAGGATATAATTGTTTTAAACATGCAGTGGAAAATTGGCCCACCGGTGGGCCAGTATTGCCTATTAAAACATTTGGGGCAAGTAAGATTATTTCAGCAAGAATGCATTAAATTGATCAAAAGTGGCAATAAGACTTTAACATTGTTACAAAAAGATTTCTATTTCTATACATCAAAGCATGTATCAGTTACCAAAAACTATTAAGCAGCATAACTGTTTTGAATATTGGTAATAATAAGAATAGTTTCTTGAGCAGAAAATCAGCATATCATCACCTTCCTAAAATAATTGCCCAAGTCATTTGCAATTATTTTAGGAAGGTGATGATATGCTGATTTTCTTGATGATATTAGAATGATTTCTGAATGATCACGTGACACTGAAGACTGAAATAATGATGCTGAAAATTCAGCTTTGACATCACATGGATAAATTGCATTTTAAAATACATTCAAGAAAACTTTTTTATTAAAATAATATTTGCTAATAATATTGCGGTTTTTACTGGTGTAATCACATAAATGAATCTTATTGAGTTTTGAGTATAGGAGATCTCTTTAAAAAAACATCTGACTGACCTCCAAGTTTTGGAACAGTAGTGGATTCTCTAAAGGCAAGTTGCTTTATTTTATGAAAATGGATCTTGATCTTGTTTTAAGGATGACAAATTGATAAAATGATGATAGACAAAATGCTTTTTTTCAGTTTAGTAATATTTCTTCTTCCTGACTTCCTCTTTCCATTCCACTCACTCTCTTTCTCCCTCCATCTTTACTTCTCTACTGTTGCCCCCAGCTCTCTCAGCAATCACTGGTTCATAGACCTGCAGGCAGATGAGTGCGAGATGCAGGGTCGCTCTGCTACTGCCCTGATGTCCCTCAGGGTTCGGCACCCCACACTGCTAACACAGCTGTTCCACTAAAAAAAGTCAACTCAGCATATTATCAGCTTTTCTATTCTGTCATGTTAATCCTTTAGCTTGAAGTTTTTATGCAGTTTGTGAAAATAAATAAATGTCCATGTATGATTTCAAGGACATTTTGTACGATAAACAAAAACAGTTTTGATGTCCAATGTAAAATCTGTGTCCAAAAGCATTTAGTGCATTACCGGGTGAGTGGGCATTCCCGCGGCCCTACATTTGCTCTGTTGTGTTTGTGCACCTCCTGTCTCTCCCCGAACTCATTAAACCACAATTAACGAGCAATTGCAGTTTATTGAGGGTGAATTAGCTGGTATGTAGAGCAGGCCTAATGTACTGGGATTATGCGGACATATTACTCCACACAGAGGAAACGGAGAGGAAGGGAGAGAGAGATTTAAAAGAACATGGTTTGAGGCAAGAAAGAAATCAGGAAGACATATGAGAGAAAGACAAATCTCATAATTGTTATTTTTGATAAAACATCATTGTTACAAATAGTTGTCTTTGTAAACTGTCAAAGTCGCAATGTAAAGGAAGTAGCAACAGTTCTTTTCCTCCGTATTGTGACATGCAGCAGAGTAAAACGAATGATCAAAAAAGAAACAATAGTGCGGGAACTTGGTTCTTGTTGGTTGTTGATTGGATTGCGAGCTTGAGGTCGATTGTAAGAAAGGGGCGTTTAGAAAAGAGAAAGAGAAGAGTTTAAGGGGAATAAATTCTGGCACACGTCAGAAGTCTGTTGTTTCACTGGAATATCCATTTTGATTAAAAATTAATAGGTCAAAACTACTTAAAAATATATAAAACATGCATGGGTGAATAATTCAGAATAGTATCAATAGCATGCATGAGGAATATAGATATGGAAAATTTTTATGTCAACTGCAATTCAAATTAAATTAAACAAAATTATGTTTGAAAAAGGTTTTAAAAATGGGTTTTAATGTAATTATAAGTTGTGTAATTATAACCTTATGCATCATGAATCCATTGCTATATTGCAGCATTTGAGTCATTATATCATTTTTGCTCAGGCAGGTGTTGCAAATTGGCTGAACAAGAAAAATGTTTCGATCCAGCTCAGATCACTTCCAGGTGTTTCCCTGCCATTTGGTTTCATCTATCTACCCATCTTGTACTAATTACAATTTGCTATTGGCTTGTTGGACTAAATAGACAGCTTTGGATAGCTGGAATAACCAAAGAAATAACCACTTATTGTCTCTTTCTTCCACTCGCACACACACGTTGGTCTATGTGGTTTACAGGGACTCCCCATAGGCGTACTGGTTTTAATACTGTACAAACCGTATTTTCTATCCCCTTACACTGCCCCTGCCCCTAAACCTACCCATCACAGGAAACATTCTGCATTTTTACTTTCTCAAAAAAACAGAGTTTGTTTGTTTTTTTAAAGCTATTTGAAATATGAGAACATTTGAAATGTCCTCATAAACCACATTTATTGTATAATACCAGTGTAATACCCATGTAGTTATACAAATTTGTGTCCTAATAAACCACATAAACAGGTTCACACACACACACACACACACACACACACACACACACACACACACACACACACACACACACACACACACACACACACACACACACACATGTTGGTCTATGTGGTTTACAGGGACTCTCCATAGGCGTAATGGTTTTTATACTGTACAAACCGTATTTTCTATCCCCTTACACTGCCCCTGCCCCTAAACCTACCCATCACAGGAAACATTCTGCATTTTTACTTTCTCAAAAAAACATCATATAGTATGTTTTTAAGGCCATTTGAATTATGAGGACATTTGATATGTCCTCATAAACCACATTTATAGTGTAATACCAGTGTAATACCCATGTAGTTATACAATTTTGTGTCCTCATAAACCACATAAACAGGCTCACACACACACACACACACACACACACACACACACACACACACACACACACACACACACACACACACACACACACACACACACACACACACACACAATAGTAGAGAGAGGTAAACCAAAGCAAACACTGTTCAGGTTTTCCAAAAACTGAGAATGAAAAGAGAAAGACAGACAGAGAAGGGAGTCCGAAACCTTATTACCAGGCATGTCCAAATCTAATCTTTGTGTAACATCCAGTCTACTAAAATGCCTCCATCTTGTCATTATTTGAATTTAGATATCCCATAATCCTGTGCTTGTGGTTTTGCAGTTCTTGCAAGAATAAAATCCTGTCTGACTGACTGATTTAAAAACAAGGGAATTTGTAGATGGCCAGATTCTTTGTATTTTTCTAGAAAAAGTTAGGGCTACTTAAATGATGAATCTACCTAGAAAGTCTCTTTAGTTATGTCTAAAGCTTGCAATCATTAATTCTATGATGTATCATCAGTGTTTTTTGTGTATTAACATTTTTTTAATTGAAATAACATTGAAATAAAATTAAATATTAGATATTAAATATTAAATGTTGCCTTGGCAACAAGCAAAGATGTTGTACTAAAATAAAACAAACTAAAAAATATATAAATATTTTAAAAACTATATAGAAATATTTTTAAAAGACCAAATCTAATAAAAAAACAAAAGTACATAAAATACAAAAAAAATATAAAATAAAAGCTCATTCATAATAATAAAAACATACATAATTATACATAATAATGATACATAAATATAATAAAATATAAATAAATGAACATTGGTATAAATTGTATTATAGTGCCAAATAGCAAGTAATAAAAAGGCTATCTGTTGAGTCATTGGTGGACCTGTTGGCGAAGCAGAAAAGCAGCTGCCTTCAGTTTGACTTCCATTTAAGAACACGCTGGCTCCAGGTCTACCAACCATTTTAATTCAATTTCAATTATCAAGCATAATCATATTATTCATGAATCATTAATCTTTTGCCTCTTCCCACAGCTATAGAGCGGGCTGGGTAGCATGAAAGGAAAGTTTTATTATTATTGACATTCTATAGAGTGAAGCACAACTATAAACACATGCTGTCATGTATCTCTCATCAGGGAGGGAGCAGAGCCGTCGTTTGCATCCCTCTTGGCAAACGGGTCCACAGTGACTTTAATTAAAAGTGCCTGCTTTAATTTGTGATGTACAATAAACGGATTACAGCAGTGGTGATTTCATTCCTCAAATCACTGAACCTCTTAATCAGTCTTGTAAAAAAAAAAAAAAAAAGATTCCCTTGAACATTTTACTGTGCTACTTTAAACCCAGATCTTTTCCCCCTCTCTTTCTCTCTATCTAAAAGAGTTAAGGTCACCTTGAGTCTGTTTCCACTTGAGTCATACAATTGTTTACAGGATTTTTGTTGGGCAGGATTTTTACCATTGGATGTTTGACTAGAGTCCCTTTACTTACTTTCCTTTGTTCTTTTATTCTTTGTTCTTTATATTTCTTCTCTCGCTTTCTCTCTCTGCTTCATCTGGGAAAAACAGAATTTTGCCAACGTTTGCATATCTGCATGGGGCACATGTTTGGATAAAATCTACTCAAACACACACACACACACACACACACACACACACACACACACACACACACACACACACACACACACACACACACACACACACACACACACACACACACACACACACTGGGCACACAAATGGGCACACACAGGCCGCATGAGTGTACACTGGGGGGCAATTTCAGCAGATCCAGCCAGCGTCAGCCCATATTTAAATATAGATTCCTGAGCAATCAGAATCCCGTAAAACCATATACCAGATAAAGAGATGTATGAAATATAATATAGTTTAAGAGTTCAAAGTAATTGGACATGTCAATGATTTATTTGAAACTCTTCCTGACATTAATGAGTGCTGAAAAATGAAAGTGACCAGTTCTGATCAAACTGTCAGTGGTAAATTAGTGGGAGAGTTCTGATTAAAGCAATCTAAATGTGACTGATCAGTTGGATGACTGATCCACTGAGTACCACTACTGTTCAAAAGTTTATGTTAGATAAAATGATTTTGACAGAAGTCTCTTATGCTCACCATTCGGTCCGAATGCAGTAATAGGTTGTCCTACCTGCCCGTCAACATATGTATTTCCATACCTCTGCGCACCTGCTTGTACAGACATTACAAGTCATCATCGTGTTCTGTAAGGTCATGCGACGAGCATGCATTTTCAGCCAGGTAGACACGCTCATTCAGGACTGACAGGTTTTTAGAGCGATTGTATCTGCAGTAAAAAGTGGGAGAGTGATCCAGTTCTCAAACGTGGATTAGACCAGTGACTTGAAGACTCTTTATAAATATAACCATGGCTTCTGCTGTCCATCGTCATATACCCACTCAGGACATCTGCAGCTAGCAACCACAAGAGCTGCTTAAAGAGGTTTGAATCAACTATTAAAGGTAGGGTAGGTAGGACTGATCTAAAACAATTTTGTCCAAATTTGTTTAAACTTTCTTTATATGTCAATACATAATTAAAATGCAAGTACTCTGAAAAGGAGAGTATAAAAACCGAGTGACTCTAGACTTTTTAATCTGCAATAAACACCACACATTATTTTAGTTCGGGACGAAACAGATGATTGGCCTGGGCGACTGTCACTCTCTCTCGCTACCATGGCGACCACCGCTTTCGCTACAGGATCTGCCCACATGCGCGCGCTCGTTTGACTTGAGCAGTTCAAGAGGCAAGAAACCTAGGCCAAATAATGGCAGAGAAAGAGCATTCAAAATTCACAGTGCAGGGTTTTACAGTCAGCGAAGGCAAACAATGCAAAAAAGGAAGACAGTACGAGAAAAGGCAATGCACAGAAAGTCTTTGGATAAACAAAGAAATCAAACGCGAGTAAATATCTGCGTGGCTTTTCAACGATGGTGAGAACTGAGGGACCTGAAAAACGACTCATTGCTGGCTGTATTTCTGCTGGACAGGTAATCTTTCATTTTGATTATACATTTTTTTGGTTTATGTTTTCATGAAGCATGTATCAAGAGCACATGAAGCTGCTTAATATAGCTAAAATAACATTACTTAGCATAAAGTTACAATGTTATACACTTAGCCATTAGTAGAGATGATAAATACTCAATATGCTTAGCTCAAGTTGATCGCTGTCATGTTGAATTGTGCAAAATGTAACTTTTGATAACAAAATGCATGTGTAAAAGCTAGTACACCGCATCCAGGAACTTTTTTTTAGAGCCAAGTTAGCTTTAGCTACTACTAATCAACAATGCTTTCATTATGGAAACTATTACATGCAAAACACAGTATATGTTATGAATCTTACACGAAATTCATCTTCATTACAGAAAATACTGATGTTATTGGAAAAACATGATGCTACCCGTTTTCTTTGCCTTATAAATATAACTAGTTCGTTACCAAATCAAACAAAAATATCTTTTAAACTTTACCAGTATCGGTATTCTAGCTTGATAGTGAGTACTAAAAGACATCTTATTTGTTTATATTCATTCTGATAAAGTTCGATTTTTTAATTACATGTGATTCTGCCATGATGTCTCTACATGCACGCCGCTCCTCTCAGGTAAATAATGCGTCTTCCAGCTGAGCGGTCGGTGAGGCGCGTTCATGTATTTTGGGGGCGTGGCTTTGGAAAGAGCCCAAAAGTGAGAAGGTGGAGTGAATGGAAATAATGAGCTGTCTTTAAAACAGTCCTGAGAGGTCCACAGAAACTAAATTTTTATACTTTCTTCTTCAGAGTACTTACATTTTAATTATGCATTGATATATAAAGAAAGTTTAAACAAATTTGGAAAAAAAAGTTTTTTAACCAATTTCTACCTATCCTACCTTTAATCACTTTTGACTGGACTAAGTAAGTGTTCTGAGGAAAGATGTACTGTAGTTTTGTCAAAGCAAAGAGCAACACAAAAGTAAACACGTTGTTGTTTTGTTTTTTTGGCGGGTTATTGTACAGTATCAAGGAATGACACATTTTGGCAGTGGTGTGTGCATTAACCCGTGTGGAATGCCTGTTAATTATGTTGCTTTTTCCTATCTTTTATATTGGCTTATTCTTACTTTTGACATTGAGAATGATGCAGGGATTGCCTGAGGGATTTTCGTTTTGACAGTTTCAACCTGGATATTTTAGTCATATTTGATCCGTTTTCCTGGGATTTTTTTTTTTCATAAACACTATGTTTTAAGGAGATAAAACAGTACTTATCAACCTTGATTTGTATAGCAAGCAAAACAAAACAACCTTACTGACTCCAAACTTTTGAACTGATGTGTAGGCTACATATGCAGTTATAACTGAGCTACAGCGGGTCTTTTCAAAGTCAAGCGGCAGTCTTCATCTATATGTCTGTCAGTTACAATGCTTGAATATTTGAAATACTAAATATACATTGCGCATCACCCCTGCTTTCAGAGAATGTGCACAATGCTGAGACCATCTGTACTCTGATGTTTTAAGGTTTACAAAGCCGAACTACAGTCAAATTGAGGAGGTCTGTTCAGTTCGAACTGGAATGGTGCAAAATTAAGCGTGTAAAATATAAATATAAAATATATTAATTATTACATTAGTCCATCTGAATTTCAACTTTTAAGGGGCATGTATTGAAAGTGTTATTGCAAGTGCTTCTGCTTTGTAGTGGCGGCAGCAGTGGCATTAAATGTGTTTGTTGAATATGTGGCCCACCAGCTGGTGTGCTCTGGGATCTATTTCAAAGTCTATTCACATTTTATACATGTATAAGGTACTGCAAGGGAGATAAGTGTTAGCATAGCAGGTCTTTTGTGCAGCAGAGGTCATGTGTATTGACTGAGAAAATGTCTGGCCCTATTGAGGGGAGAGTGAGGTCTGGCCTGCCATAGCAGAGCACACGCTCCAGACTATTTCAGATGTTCACACTGGCACTGAACACTTGAGAACAGCTTTTCCAAGTCTGTCTAATTTATTCCTGCCCCTTTTTTCCTGATTTGTTTACTTGTATCACGACCAGTATTCGCCTGATTGATTTTTTGAATGGTGTTTGACGGCGCTCTGACTGCCTGGTTAATATGTATGCTGTGGGCTCAACCAGGCATGGTTAGCAAAAGACATGTGATTGGGTAATTGGGAAACAGGTGTGGGTCTGTGTGTGTGTGACTAACCGTCTGTTTGATATCAGGAATGCCAATCCGAAAGACCATCATAGCTATGTGTGTGTCGTCAGGTGTGTTGCTCGAGCTCCGCTCTCGTAGCTTCCGCTGCTGTTGCTGTTGCTGCTGCTGCTGATTAGCTGGCGTTTGGTGGGTGGGTCCAGGGTTGGACGAATAAGGGTTGGCCGTGTGGCCCGGGTTGCCAGGTCGTAGCGGTTTGTCTCCTGGGAGTCGTCCAGCCATTGTGCCTTTTTGCCTGTGCCCCTCTTCCCTGCCTCCTCTCAAACGCCCTGGTCCTCGCCTGATGTCATCTTCATCGTCCACCTCCTCTTCGTCATCCAACTCCAGCTCTCCATTCTCCTCCTCGCCTTCCTCGTCCATGCCGTCATCGTCCATTTCCTCTTCCTCCTCCTCCTCCTCTTCCTCTTCCGCCCCTGGATAAAGGTGTTGACTGTTTCCCAGCATCCTTTGCTGCTCCTCGTCGCTGGAGAGGGGGCTGAGCGGCATCGTCATGGCGACAGGGAGAGTGGCACCAGCGGCAATGGCATCATCCCCAGAGACACACTGTGAAAAGAGAGGAGGAGTGCAGGCATGAGAAATAGCGAGAGGTGGATGATGAGAGGAGGAGAGAGCAGACTGAGAGAACAGAAGTAGGAGTTTGAGAGAATATAAAAGAACAAACAATCCCACATCACTCCATCACTCAGTGGCCCCCACCAAGTTGCAACAGGCCATTCATGCAGGACGTGTTCTTGCATTTGCAGCATTTTCAAACATGCACTAGAGTGACATCTTTGACTGTCACAGCATGTCTCTGTTTCTTTTAAACACCTCGTGCTGAAAGCATTACATTTTGAGACTCTGTGGACTGGAACAGAATTAGATTAACTTTTTTTTTAACTCAACAGGGTGTCCTAAAACGTGGCGCTCATGGTAGGAGACTCAAAAAAATAAGCAGAAATTTGTCGCAATGGTTACAGACATCAGCCTAGTGCCTGTTTTTACGAAGAAAAACAATAAAAAACAGCCAAGCAGATGCAAGAATGCATCTAATTTAAACAGTCCCTTAAAGGATTTGCGCGAAAAAAATTCATCACTATCATAAACCAATCATCATTAAAGGGGGGGTGAAATGCTGTTTCATGCATACTGATCTTTTTACACTGTTAAAGACATGGATTCCCATACTAAACATGGACAAAGTTTCAAAAGTTAAGGTGGACGTTTGATGGGAGTTTTTCTTTGTCAAAAATACTACTTCCGGTTAGTCATAAGTTTCGGCAAGTTTTTTGCGATCATGCGTCCACTTTGACGTTAATGGGGGCGGAATTTCCTTGTATGGGCCTTACGGACAATTCTACCGGAAGAGCATGAGAGAGAGAGAGGGAGAGAGCGAAAGCAACAGCCTACGCCCATCAAAGCGCTGGCTCGTAGGCTGCGCTGGACAGGTGATGTGCACAACTAACAATGTCACCAAAAAAGTGTGTTTTTGGTTGCTAGACCAAGACAGTCCTGCACAGATTCCCCAAAAACCCTGCGTTAAGGCAACAGTGGATGGAATTTGCTTTTCCGGATCAGCAACTGAGTTGCGCGAATGTTTATATCTGTTCGCAGCATTTCGGTGCCGACTGTTTCATAAACAAGGCCCAGTTCGACACCGGCTTTTCCGATCGCCTAATGCTAAAGGATGGAGCAGTCCCAACGATAAAGGTCCCAACGTTAGTACCGCAGGCTGTGAGTAAGACTGCTTCAAATGTCTGTGTTTTTGCCTATGCTCATCAAGTAGCCCAAACATGATCACATATAGTTAATTGATCAATGGAGCATGCGATGTGTAGTGCGTGTACATTTGTTTAGCTGGCCACTATATGTGTAACTTTATGTTTGTGTATTGTAAAAGCACTCCAAACAACAATACACAAAGAGGGGGGAAATATGTTGAACTAAATAAGCACGCTTCTTCATTCAAATGCGCTACTATTCCGTGTCTTTCTATGTAAACACTAACTTAGCCTGCCGTGCAAAACCAGTCCGCTTAATAACGTTACAATTGTCTACACAAACCACGCGTAAACACACACACACACGTGCACAACTGCACTTCCCACATGTACACCTTCAAAGACAAAAATACGACGATATAATTCAAGTATAAATATGTAAATAACACAAGCCGCTAAGCATATTATATAGTTAGTGTATAACTTGTACCACATAGAGACGTCCTGCTCTAGTCGTTTTTGCTGCTGCTCCTGTTCAACTGCAGCCTCTGGGTCTGATTCCGGATCATAGATGTATGGCTGTATCTGATTAAAAGCCATATTTTTATTTTGAATAAAGTTTTTTCCCGCTGTTAGGGATGACACAGCTTTACGACGCACTCAACCCAATAACAGCGACGCGCACACGTCATTCTTTAGCTCTGCTCACACGACACGCCCCCACCCGCTCTGCTTTTTTCGGAAAGACTCGGAACAGCACATCTTTCTTATATAATTATTAAAAAAATAAAGACTTTTCGGAGATATGCAGGATGCAATGCTACTCTATAGGTACTCAAGATTGACATGACACTGACTGAAACTGAGTGTTTCACCCCCCCTTTAATTAATTCTTCCATTAATTCCTCACCCTCGTGTCATTCCAAACCAGTAAGACCTTCGTTCATCTTCAGAACATATATTAAGGTATTTTTTGATTAAATCCAAGAGCTCTCTGACCACCCACAACATAAACCACCACTTTCAAGGCCCAGAAAGGTAGGAAAGAGCCAGCGTTCTGACATAGTAACATTGCAGTCCATGTGGCCTCAGCAAGGTCTCTTGGTCAGCTTGTTCTCGATTGTCTGAGCAGAACTTTTTTTGTTGCGGGTGTCCGAGAACTATTGTGTAATTAGTCATACATTTAAAGTGGGCGTGGTTAATACGGAGAAACAGAGGTGTTCGGCAACTGCTTTTCTCGTGAAGTATGGAAAGTCCATACTTGCCACCTCGAGAAACGAACCAATTTCTTTGTTCTTGCAGAGTGTGTCCCAAGCTTAACAGTGATGTGTAGTTGATGAGAGAGAAGAAGATCATGCAGGTGTGTATCTCTACAGAACACTAGTGGGTTTTTCCCAATCAGTGGGGCATTTTCAACCACTTTACCCAATTTGCTCTAATCCACTGGGGGCTTGGTTTAGGGGTGGGCCATCATGAGTTTAGCAAGTCTGTTAAAAAATGGTTAAAACATCTATTGTAGTTTGAAATTGGCCACTGATTTGTAAACGGCCATTTTGGTTTAGCATGTGTACTTCTCAGTAGTTTAATTGATGCTTCTTCATTAGAGAAAACTGTGGCACATCCTATACAGTCTTGTGTGTTGAACTACCTGACATACATGACTTCTCTTGTACAATTTCAAACAATGCTCCATCTACCTGTTCCTACTCTTCTCTGTTCCTTTATTTTGCGTGCTTGTTACTTGCATTTGATTTGTATTACTGACTGTAATTATAAACATTTTTCCACATTCTTAAAACAATGCATCTTGTTGTAGTAATGTTTATTTGGAAAATCCTGAATAAAGTTCTAACATCATTTAACAGATTTCTTGAAGTGCAAGAGACATGAACTTGAGCAAGAATATCACACTGCACACACAGCCCATGTCTTCATCCATCAATGCTTGCAGAGCACATTTCTCTTTTAGGAACAAAGGATGAAGGAGGGTGAAAATGGACAGATTTAAATAAAAAATGAGAAGCACCCTCCTGATAATGCTGACATTGATTATACATTGAATTATAGTCGACAGCATAATCACCTGACCTGTGTCTTATCTCCTGCTCCCTTAATCAGACAATTATTCATATTCCTGAATCACTAATACATTTAGGGAATGGAACTGATCTCCATTAGTCTGTTTCCACTCAAACACAAATTATAAAAAAAAAACATCTTGTGTTTATTGAGAAAGTGACTGACATGGCTACTTTCTGATATTTAAAGAGATTAAGGTCTACAGAAGGTAAATCTGCAGATTTACAGGGATAGTTCACCTTGAAATTAAAATTGTCTCCATTTACTCACATTCAAGTTATTCCAAATCTGTATGAGTGTGACAAAAGAAGATATTTTAATGAACGCTGGTAACCAGACAGTTGATTGCAGCCATTGACTTCAATAGTATTTTTTTCCTACAATAGAGGGAATGCACGTGACATCACCATCAGCTGGAGTGACTGCGATTACGCCCTACTGAGTGGCAAAAAGACTGAGAGGCAGCATGTTTTACAGCGTGAATGCAGCGAAAACACACAGAACCAGGCCCGGCGCCAGAGGGTGGGGTAGTTGGAAGACTTGTCGACGGACCCAATGGACATCGCTGTTCCGAGCTTGAGATGGACTAATAACGTGTCATTTTCTCATTTAAACCACTGCCACCTGCTGCTGCTTCTGCTTTTAGAGGGAAAAGTAGCCCATAACTGCTTGTCTAGGATCTATAATCCTCTGTAAGAATTTGAAATAATAGCATAATGAGTAATGTATCCAATCACAGACATGTTTGTAGATTTCTACAACGCAGTTGGCCTATCACAGGTGTTGAATTTGGAATCCACTCTCCTCTCGAGTGTTTGTCCACGCGCGTCTGTAAGTGCAGACATTGGGAAAATAAGAGATTCATTGTATACCAGCTTCACTGCAGAACTTTGTGAGATTGCATTTATTGAATGAGTGACAGCTTTTAGTGATTATAAAGGGAAAGTTTTCTATTCTTGAGAAGCGACCACATACACGCTTCAATACACTGACCCATCCGCATATACATGCGGGATTCATAAATATTACAAATGTCGAAATTAGGCTTATAAAAATGTCCGAACAAACACGATTCCTGGCTGCATGTCATTATGCATGGATCAGTGGGTGCATTTACATGCACACCAGTAAACTGACAATGCAAGTACACCGCGTTTACATGACTGTATTAATAAACCTATAAATTCTATCCTAAAAATAAATTCTGCTGCATGAGATGAGAACACATCTTTACAATTTTCTGGGTCTTAAAAGAGTCTCTTTTTGTCACCTATCGGGCAGGCACACGTCAATAAGCCGACAGAAAGCAGGTTAATGCGTTTACATGCAGGCCGAAATCGAGGTAAGAGGCAAAAAACTACCTGTCCCGATCGGTTTCTGCTTACGCCGTTTATGACCTTACTCCGATAAAAGAAAACGGGTTACCGCATTTACATGACCAAGTTCATTGTCGGCTTATTAGGCATAGTCGGCATAAGAACGTGCATGTAAACGCACCCACTGAATCTTTGGTAAGTTGTAAGGAACACTATATCGAGCCCAACCTTTAGTTTAAACTGATAATCATTTGCTCAACTCGCGTTTTCCTCAAATAACTCCAGTCACGCAGCAGCTCTTCTGCCACCCAGCACCGGCTGAGCTAGGGGGCGTGTTCCGGCGGGAAGTGACGTCAATGCATACACTAGAAATCAGTGGCTACCGTCAACTGTGTTCAGCAGAAGAAAGACACTCAAACAGGTTTGCAACAACCTGCTGCAAACAGGTTGTTGCACAAGTTGTTGCAAAGGTTGTTGCGTGTCTATGGCACGCTGTTTTTCACATGCATATGATACGCATTTTATGGCGTATTATACATACGAAAGAGAGATAAACTTGTGGGAAAAGTCAGACACCTTTTAAATGGACGATAGCTTTGAGGATATTCTTGAGGAACAAGGAATGCAAAGTAAAAGAATTAGAACCTTATTTATTCCTTAAAGATGTGATCTAAGCAGAATTTAAATTGGGTTTTTTGTTTGTTTTTTCCCCCTTTTGATTGAATTATCATAGGTTTACTGCAACACTCTACACACTCCTGTACAGTAGGTGGTGGTATGCAACACATGAACGATGCAATCTGCCAAGAAATTAAAAGAAGACACTTTCTTTTGTTATAGAAGCATTTATAGATTTTAGAAAATTAGAATTTATATATATATTTTTTTTTATATTTTTATATTTATATTTTAAAAGATGTTAAATTGTCCATTGACACATAGTGGGAATATTAATGTTCCAACATTAACTTGGTGCATTAGATGGCAACATTGTTTTATGTTGTTACTACATTTCAGTTAAACAATATTACCATTCATTATTTTTGAAATTTCAATATTGATTCAACATCAGTGATGTAGAATCCATCAAAGTGTAATGTGGATCAATAGCACTACCATACCATTTTTATCTTACCACTGATTCAACATTAAATGCGGGTGCAAATGTGAGGCTCCAACACGATCTCATGGTCATGCGTATAAATAGTACGAGTGTGAAATCTCGTGGAATGGATACGCCAAAATGAGTTTTGGCAATGATTATTACAATTTATTTGTTGTTGTTGTTGTTGTTGTTGTTGTTGTTGTTGTTGTTGAACTGACGAAAAGCGATTTTGAAAAAAAATCTGTAATGTTGAATCAATGGTATTATCATTGATTTTGTCATTTTAATCTCTACATTGTTTCAACAGTGCCAAAGTGCTCTTGAAAAAATATCACTGTAATATTGAATCAATGCTATTACTGTTGATTTATGGTTGAAATCTCAACATTATTTCAATATGAACTAAGGATGCAAAAGTGATGTTTAAAAATATCACTTTGTAATGTTGAATCAGTATGATTACCATTGATTTGTGGTTAAAATATTAGTATTGCTTCAACATTAACTGAGGGTGCAAGAGTGATGCTGAAGCAATATCACTTTGTAATGTTAATTAAATCTATTTGGCGTTGACGGAGCAACACTGACTCAACATTGTTTCAATGATTACATGCTATCTGGGCAACCATTTAAGATCAGTTCAAGTTCTAAAGACTCTGTCTTTCTGTTCTATTCCATTTAGGGCTATGTTCGATACATCTATACAACGATGCATCGTCACATACTTCTGGTCGATATGAATATAAATACATCTGCTTCTGTATCGACTCTGCAGCATGTGCGCAGCAGTGGACTGCGCTTTGAAAACAAACAAAGTGGAAATGTGCTGAAATTAATAACTACAATATAATGTAGGCTAGAAGAAGGTTTAATCTGACCCACAGAGACGAAATCTCCCAACCAGAGCTTCACACTTGCGCAATGCGAAAAACACTTGGCAGATATACTTATTTTTCTCAACCTGCCAACTATGGCTCTTGCAACCCAAGCTCTTGCTGCGTTCCACTCCACTTTTAGACACACACTTGCAAACTTCCCTAAGCACTTTCCCTCGGGGGAATCCCTGCCACCATTTTGAAGTGCGCTTCACTTTGTGAAGTGGACAAGGGAAGTTTATATGAACAGACCGAACTTGTTCCCTCGATTTTGACTGAGGGAGCAAGACTACTTCATATGTACACTTTAGGCAGCTTCATATACCACAATGCAACGCGATTGTGACGTCACTGCATATTTTGTTTAATTTAACCCACCACTAACAACTCTATGATATTTAATTATTTAAAAAAACATTTAAAACAACCCAAACACACCTATATACATATAGAATTCTGCATTAAACAATTTTGTAAAGAAAAAAAACATAATAAATCAATTCCATAGTGGATTCCAAGTGAACAAGTGAACAAAGGCTCGTTCCAGTTTACTCCATGGCAAAGGTTACACCAGTGGGCACTCATGCAACGTGTTACCTTCTCAGCTTCCGCGCACCGAACCGTAGTTGGGTGCGAGCTGGTTTCAATATAATAACTTGGCTCGCGGCAGGTAACTTGCATCTAGTGGTCCGGGCTAACAGAGCCGAAGCACAAAACAGCGAGACGTAGGTTTCAGCAATGAACTCGGGCTTTATTCCTCACAGTGGAAACGGTACACATTCACGGGCATAACTGCACTCTGCTTGCTAGCATTCACTGGAGCATTGACTGCGTCACCACATAATTTTCTCCGTACAACTCAGAACTGATTCTCCCCCTATACTTTGTTTACACTCTTCATACACATCCTGGGCTACTACGTCACACATACGCATTTTTCCCCACAAAACCACAAGAGGGGGGCAGAGATAGCAACAAACGTAAGCAATGACCCACATCTGAGTGAGCGAGACGGAAGGAAGTTAGCAAGTGAAGTGCATAATAAAAACTAACTGGAACGCAGTCTAAGATTAAACATTGGTCTGAGGAGTCTGCTGTGTATTTTCTACTGCACAAGAGGAGTGATCGACGAGCATAATTCAAATGACTCTGTACGCAAGGATAGTCCTTCAACCAATCAGACCACAAGAGGAGTGATCAACAGGCATCGATCCATCGATCTGTCTTCTCCAATGGTGGAATGTAACAAAGTACAAATACTTCGTTACTTTACTTAAAGGGGGGGGGGGGGGGGGGGGGGGGGAAATGCTGTTTCATGCATACTGAGCTTTTTACACTGTTAAAGACTTGGATTCCCATCCTAAACATAGACAAAGTTTCAAAAACTAATGTTGGACGTTTGATGGAGTATTTCTGTGTTAACAATACTCCTTCCGGTTTCTCACAAGTTTCGGAGAGTTTTTTTTCGAGTATGGGTCGACTTGACGTTAATAGACCGGAAGGTCCTTGTATGGGCCGTATGGGCTCTTCTCCCGGTAGGGTGTGCGCGTGTGTGACTAGAGCGAGAGAGGAAATGCACACCCTGCAGATCCAGTCGACCGTGAACACTAATGTCGGTTATAGTCCGCGCCGCGCTCCACTTCATTCCCCCACTTTGACATTAAGCGACTTAACGCTTCAGCACAGCATTCCGGGAAGGCAGCGCTGCATTTGAACCGATTTGAACGCAGAAATGCTTCAGTCGCATCGCAAAGTGGATCTCCGCACTCCAAGAAGTGTGTTTTTGACGGAGCGGTCCCAGCGATAAAGGTTCGGTCCTGCTTTGGAAGCAGCCGGTTAAAACTGCTTCAAATATCTGTGCTGTTGCTTATCGTCGCGTATGTAAACATCAGTAAACGACACGATCGAGTGCTTCATCAATCAAATGCGCTAACGGACTTCATTGCTGTTCTCTGTATAACGTTACACTAGTCTGACGTGCAAAACCGTTTTGCTTGCTACTAAGGTTTGGTCGCATACAATAGTCCACAAACCGAATCATGTCCTCATAAACGTCCTGCAGTTGCTGTTTCTATTTCAGCCTCCGAATGATTCTGGATCATATCTATTAGCTGAGATCGATAGCCATGGGTTTCTCCACGCTTGAGGACGTCACCGCTTTGCGCATTCGTCATTCTTTAGCTCCGCCCACTCGATACGCCTCCAGGCGCTCGTTTTTTTCCGGAAAGACTCGGTACAGCCCATATTTCTTTTACAAATATAATAAAACTAAAGACTTTTCGGAGATATGAAGGATGCAATACTACTCTATAGGTACTCAAGATTGACATGAGATTGACTGAAACTGAGTGCCCCCCCCCCCCCCTTTAAGTAAATTTTTCACGTATATGTACTTTACTAAAGTAATCAATAGTGCATACTTTTTACTTTTACTTCATTACATTTTGCAGCAAATATTCTACTTTCTACTCCACTTCATTTCTACAACGTTTCATTACATTTTCGTTACATTTTCTGATCAGTTTCAGGGCTCAAAATTAAGGTTTGTTCGTATAATTATTGGATAATAATAGGCTTATGTATGAACTGACGGTTGTGCTGTTGACAATCGCGCAGCGTCTCGAGGAGAAATGAAAACAAACTGAGAAACTCAGTAACATACTGCAGTAAATATTCAAAATGTGAAGGTTTTTATATTTTATAACGTATAATACAGTTAAAAAACATCACATGACACGACCAAGAGTGCTGTTTACCTGAATACAATCACGACTGAAAAGTGACACTGATTTCATGACAGTTCCATAAACAATCAATTAAAATTAGTTTTGCTTTTGCTCTATTACAGCAGCGAAAATATTTCCAAGATCAGATCATATTTCCACATCAGAACCACAACGCATCTCACAGCAATAGTGTGTTAATGAATGATTCAGCATTTGAATGAATCGGTTGAATCAAAGATTCAATGACCTGTTCGTAAACGACTGCCTCATTCATGAACGTATCAGCCGTTTGAATGAACCGACTCAATGACTCACTCATTACGACCTGCCGCCACCTACTGGTAGTTTAGTTTCATGTTTAAACATTCTTTCCAACGTTTCTTATTGTATTAAAAATAGTTAAAACGATCTCATAACATTATTTAATGCAGTTATAATTTGTCAGTGTAAATTATTTAATTTAACAACCATATAGCGTTATTCTAATTAAATTTATTGATCAAATTTAAGAATATAAAAGGAAAGCTGAAGCATATCCTATATGTAAGATTAATCCTCATAAATATGAAGATTTAAATACATCAAAGCTGATGAAA
This sequence comes from Pseudorasbora parva, assembly GCF_024679245.1. NCBI lineage: Eukaryota > Metazoa > Chordata > Actinopteri > Cypriniformes > Gobionidae > Pseudorasbora > Pseudorasbora parva. The sequence continues at coordinate 31,300,949 of NC_090173.1, forward strand.
ATGTTACTTCTGAACATTTATATTTAACTCTGCTAATCACCCTGATATTGTGAGTCAAAATGTAAACTGGGCAACAGATGATATGCACAATTAGCCTACATTAACCCAAAACCAACTTAATTAAAACACCACAGCCCATACTGTTTTCTTCTTTTTAATTATTAGAATATAGACATTAAGGGAATAAATTGTTATACAAGTACTTTTACATTTAATACTAAAAGTACATTTAAAATCAAGTACTTTTTTACTTTTACTTAAGTAGGATTGTCGTTGTAGTACTTCTACTTTTACTTAAGTAAATATGGCTCTGGTTATTTGTACTTTTACTTACTCCACCACTGGTCTTCTTTATCATTGTGTTAAACCTGCCAATAGTGTGGCAGGTGGATAAGCCAGTCTGTGTTTGGTTCCTGCAAATGTGTATCAGAAGCAGGTTAAATTAATGTACAGGTTAGACTGAGCTGCAGGGCGAAATCAAATCGCTGGCAGATCAGGATCACCAATGTGGATAAAAGCTCCTTCTGAAAACAGCTGTTAACTTGCAGTTCAGAGATCTCCAGTTCAATATTCTATTCACAAAAAAGTGAAAACAAGTCTGTGTTCATTTACGAGCCCGGGAGAGAGAGAGAGAGAGAGAGAGAGAGAGAGAGAGAGAGAGAGAGAGAGAGAGAGAGAGAGATTGTGGATAAATGAATTATCTCAGTCTGCTCCGTGTTTCTCTATTAACAGTGAAGCGGTGAGTTTAATTGCTTGAAAAAAACAACTATGTTATCAACTCCATGCTGAGAAAGATAATGTAGCTCTTCAGAGGTGAAGCAATTTTTTTTTTTTTTTTATGCATGGACACGTTGAAAAGTTTCTGTGTTGCTGAATGTTTCTGTGCAGCACTATCTGGGTGACTCAATGAACACTTCTAATTTTGAACAAAAAAATCAGTAACGCGTTCATTTGTGCAATGATAACCTACCAGCAATGTAAAGATGATGTTATTAATATATTAGAATGAATAAAATATTATTTATGTGCTCACAATCAGAATATTTGACCTGTTGGGGAGTGCTCAATTTTAACATGAAACCTGTTCCACTGCCTATTTATTGCTATGCAGTGCTACAGAGGCCCTTCATAATACAATTGCCTTATTGATGCAGTGTTTAATAAACAGCAGCTACTCAATTCTGTGATGTATATCATATCGTGTCCTCCATATATGTCTATATCGTGACTTTGTTGCCGATACACAGCACTAATTCCATCGCATGCCGTCTGGCTGGTTATGAACACAAGGAGAGTCTTCGTGGGAACAGGCCCTCGGCAAGAAGCCAATTCTCATTCACAGACTCCCATCCCTCGTGTCCCACTTGCCCTTATGCAAAACAAACACGCTCCTTACATTGACAAGAGTGAACTGTCCATGTACAGACACTCAAGCACTACCTGCTTTACAAATTACAACAGAGAGAAGACGTTTGGCTTCCACCGGTTCCAGTTCTTTACAAGCATGCACCTTTCGTATATTACAGCACAGACAGGACTCTTGTCTCTGTCACTGCACACACACAGACAGCAACTCTTCATATGTCCCAGTCAGATTTACAACAAAACCACTGTAGTCCAGCACACTCAGTCACTGAGTGTCTCTCTTTTAAACAGACCTCTTCAAAATAGGATTACTGTGTTTAGCTAAGGGAACAAAATACTTCTCTGTAGTGTTACTACAGCTGCTTTAAGGGCTCAGACGCTGCACCCACACTTTAGATGTGAAGGATATCGTATGACAATGTGTCTTGTACTTGTGCCAATCTGCTGTGGTGTCTCAAAGCATTCACTATTACCCATATCAAATCTTACGCACAGAACCATAGAACAGAGGTTTTCAAACAGTTGTAGGCCAAGGCTCTTCAAATACGATGATGCCTGATGTGATGTGATGTGATATGATGTAATGCGATATGATGCATTTTCCAAAATAGTAATCATATTATATAAGCAGCTATATTTATACTGTGTGTAAAAATATGAAGTATTATATGAAGTATTAAGACAATACATTTAAAAACCGGTTTTCAATCTTAAATAATTGTACTAAAGCAAATAGCATCTGTAATATTGAAATATTTAAAATAGCATCTGAAATATTTACATTTTTAAGTTTACTGTGATTCTTTTCACTAAGCTATATGCAGATTTCCCAATAAAAAGTAAATACTTTCCAGATAATATTTAAGAAATCTGCATATAGATAGTGACAATAAATACCGTAAACTTTTATAAATAAATACATAAATAAATAAATAAATAAAACATTTTCCATATGTTTTAAACTTAAACTTAAGTTTTCCTCAAACCTATATGGAGGTTTTTGTTTTTTATTTCTTACTGATAAAAAAACTAGTATGGCATTGCAAAAAAATTATTGAAAGCAGAATAAACTAACAATTTAGTAAATGTATATGTAAAAAAAAACAATATCACTACATTGAAAGCATTTTTAACACATCCTATTTTTAATGTTATCAAAAAATATATATTTGAACCTTAATTTCTGTCCGAAATGAGAAGGGGTGGCTCCTGTAAGGTATATAAACGGCCACTGCTATGACTGGCTAACGTCATTGCATAGAAAACAGTATCGATGCCCACTCGCTACTGCACGCTAGTTAGTGTTTTGAAAACACTATCCATATAAAACTGTTATTTATTACAGATAAAGCATTATGAAATAATTTACTTACAGATGGCTGCTTCATCTTTCAACAAAAGTTTCTTTGCGAACTCCTTACACTGTGCCTCATTTACAACACAACATGAGATCAAATTCTCTGATCAAACATAATCAGTTGACTGTTTCAACAAAATGCTTCAAAGCGAATGTTCCTTTACGCTTCTTTTTACTTTTTTCTTTTGATTTTATCATGATTTTATTTTTATTTTAATGACCCCTTTAAATTGCACAGGCATAAAAAATTTTTTTTGAATTTTTTCTATAAAAAAAAATTTCCACAGACCTCCCAGGATGCCCTCATGGCACCCTGGGGGTCCCCAAACCCCAGTGTGAAAAACCCTGTCCTATAGAGATACAATGGAGTCCAACAGAGATCACAACTATAAATAGTAACAATTTTTCTATTTTGCACCTATCTATTTTAATTGGTTATTTCACTAAAAGGATCCCATGATTTTCTCATCATCAAGCCCTCCTAAGTGTATATGACTTTCTTCTTTCAGCCAAGCACAATCAGGATATATATACACATACTGTATATAAAAACAATCAAGCTTTCTTCCAAGCTTTATAATGGGAGTGAAAAGTAAAAATGCACTTACATCTACCATAAAAGTAATCTTTATGGCTCCAGGTGTTTAATAAAAGCCTTCTGAATTAAAATTATACGTTTTTGTAAGAAAAAAATATTTATATATTGTATATAAAAATATTTATATACAAAAAAATATTTATATGTTTTAGCCCATAACTGTATCCGGTAACAGTGGTACACAATTCGAGTTCCACAGGAAGAGTGACCTATAAAATTTTCATTTTTAGATGAACAAACCCTTAATACAATTATCAGCAATCATCAAGAATTTGACTGAAAAGTTTCTGCTGTCTCATTTATGCCATGTATTCTAATGTAGATTCCCAAAGTCCATGTCTGCCATCATCACCTTAACTGAGTTTTCATTAGAAGCACTGTTTTACCATGAAAAGATAGGAAGCAATTGAAGCACTTAACAAGACATCATTGCCTGCCCGCCACCAGGGTTATTGACTCAGTACTGGAGGGCAGCTGGTGTTAATGTCTCTGCAGATACTTAATTCAGAAGCTGTTCCTGGAGGTACGGCAACATAATTTCTTTGTCTTGCATGCTCATATCCCCAGCACAGAAGCATACTATTGAAAACAACAGGAAAATAGCCCTAGAACAGCTTAGCTGCATGAAGAATTCAGTCAATTAAAAAAAAAAACACACAGTGTAAAATATACAGCGAGCAGCGCTATCAAAGTTGACAATGTGCCAAATACAATTACACCCAATTTGCATCTTCAACAAAGCACACAAATCATAATAGCTGAGAGCCTGTGGATTCGTTGTGAAGTTCCCCTACAGAGTCAGTGAAACCACAAATCTTCCTGAAAGAGTATCTTAATACTTTCTTAAAGACTTTCCTACGAGTTCAATGCAATATTCTGACCCTTAGATTGTTGACCATCAGTCATTTAAAGGGGACATATTATGCAAAATTCACTTTTAAATGGTGTTTGAACATATGTGTGGGCAATGTGCACACAACCACCCTATAATGGTAAAAATCAACCTACTCCTTTTTTAATCACCATAAATCATAAACAGTGTCTCAGAACCACCATTTGCAGTTTCTGTGTAATGTGATGTCACAAATGCCTAAGCCCCGCCCACAACTGCTATACACAGTCTGCCATGTTCATCTCCTCCCCAGGGCATTTAACAGCAGCATTCAAGTAAGACATTTATTTTTATTAAAGCTTGTCAAGTTAATTCAATCAAGAGAAGCGAGTGATTACGTTTTATTTTTATTTTTTTGATTCATCAACGTGTCAGCGTCCTCGTAAGGGGTTAACAGCATATATAGCATTATATGCTGTATATTATGCTGCTTTTACTTTAATATACAGATATACATATAATTTCTTTACTTGCTGTTTACATTCACAGACATAACCGACTATGTTTATGTGAACTTTGTGTGTAAGAGAACAAAAGATGTAAAAGAGAACTTAGTTTAAAGGGTTAGTTCACCCAAAAATGAAATTGATGTCATTAATGACTCCCCCTAATGTTGTTCCTCACCCGTAAGACCTCCGTTCATCATCGGAACACCGTTTTAGATAATTTATATTTTAGTCCCAGAGTATATGCAGTCAATGCCCACTTTACTGTCCATGTCCAGAAAGGGAATAAAAACATCATTAAAGTAGTCCATATGTGACATCAGTTAGTTCATTAGAATCTCTTGAAGCATCGAAAATACATTTTGGTGCAAAAATATGATATATGATTTTATTCTGCATTGTCTTCTCTTCCGCATTCCTCCAAAAAGATTCAAACGGTTAATGAATCAGTGAATCGATCAATGATTCGGGTCGCCAATGCCACGTGATTTCAGCAGTTCAGATTGCGTCAAACCGCCAAACTGCTGAAATCACGTGACATTGGCGACCCGAAGCATTGATCGATTCACTGATTCATTTGATAATGTTTTTATTCCCTTTCTGGACATGGACAGTAAAGTGGGCATTGACTGCATATGCTCTGGGACTAAAATATAAATTATCTTAAACTGTGTTCTGATGAACTGTGATCTGGTGAACGAACCCTTTAACATATATACATGGTAATGTATTAAAATGGTCTTTCCATGATATTGCTTGCGGTTATATGCGTATTGCGACATGTACATTTTGATATTTCGATAATTTTGATATATTGCAGATGAGATTCTCCGTCTAATTCATTTTTCCCCAAAATTAACGTAAATGTTCATGATAATATAACTGTGTTCATACTGTGTTTTTCATTCTACTCAAAAATAGATATTTACAACGTAGTAAGACATTTTTAACTGAAACTTCATAGACACATTCTGGGGACACCAGAGACTTATTACATCTTGTAAAAAGGGGCATAGGTCACCTTTAAAGCTTGAATATGATTATGAAAAGAGAAGTCGACTGTGTGTGGGCAATGCAATTACAACACTGATTGCCTTTTATTTTCTCAGAGGTTCATATGTGCTTATGCATGAGCATGATTTAATTTCTATGCGTGAATGAGTTTTAGTCTATTTGTGCAGCCTATCACTTGCAATGCAAAGTGACAGAATAACTACATCTGAAGCCGTTTAAATACTCTTTGACCGATGTCAACGACCTGTAGACGATTGTAGGGGAGAGTGGGGTAAAGTGACTTCTTACATTTGTGCCTCTAAGCACACTAAAATTATATATCACTAAAACTGACACATTTCCCATTAAATCATAGGATGTTTCCCAGCAATGGAAATATTAGAATTATTCGGGACAAAGGTCAGTGAAAATATGAATGTTTAAATGTCTTGTGTCTCACTTTACCCCAGCTTAGGGTAACGTGAGACAGACCAGATAAATCAAGGGGGTAAAGTGAACCACTTAAATTTTTCTACTCTGAAACTACCATAACACATGTTGTAACAGTTTGAATCCTGACAGCTAGCTTGACAACCAATAATGTAATAATATAACCATAATATAATTCTAAATGTTTAAATTAACATTCAAATAACAGATAGAGACAGTTAGATTAGAACACAGTCTGGGGGTCAGAACACAGGACCCTTAGAGCCAGCTATAGTGTCAGGGGGTCAGAGCAAAGGACAATCAGAACCAGCTAGAACAGCCTGGGACTCAGAACACAGGCCTAGACCCACCTGGATTAGAACATCAGCCTACTGTCATACTCTACAACTAGGCCTACTCTACATCCCTAAAGGTGCAGGGAAAGATGAGGAGGTGCTCTCTCCGTGTAGTTCCTCCAGGCCTTGTAGGTTGAGGCAGCTTCTTCTCCACATCACTTATAGGAACATTTGCCCCAGGTGCTTCCTGGTGTATTGCCTTGGCATGATGGCTTTTCTACAATGTTTATGACATTAAAAATAAAACACATGTAATGTAATATTACATTAAAATATGTTTAGACTAAACCTAACTTGTGCCTCGTGTCTCACTTTACCCCACAACCATATTTTTAGAAAAAAGATCTTTTCTAGCACTTTTTAATCTTCAGCTAGCACCATTCACATGGTTGTATATGTTGGTAGTTCATCAACATGTATGATGCAAGTTTTTCTATCTGAATTGATTTGCTTTGGCACAGCAGTTGCTTAAGTTGACAGCAAGAAAATGTACTTTTACATGCAAAAAATATATTTTTGTGAAAAATACACGCTGACCACAATACCATGAGGTCCTTTCTCTATCATGGCCAAGGGGTAATTGGAGGGGCTTGAAAACATAATGGTCATATGAATGTGTACTGTTGACCAGATACAGGGGGTGTCTCATATTACCCCACTCTCCACTATCAGATTGTTTTACACAAGTTTGATAAATAATTTAATATTGTATAACTTACATTTTAGCCATACATTTTTGCTCCACCAACAAAAATATGTCCAAAAGAAGCCGCAACGGTTCTAAGGGGCCATTGAGAAATGCTTTTTTCCATTCCACTGTGCTACTTTTCCATATTTTATTTTTGTAAACACACGCTAGAACACGTCTTTAACCGCTGTGCTCACTTTTGCAGCATCTCGCACATGAGACAGCATTCTAAAAATCCATCATTTTTCTATATGGACAATACATGTTTGACTGTTGCGCTCACGTCTTGCGTCTTTCGCATTCGCTTTGAGCACAAAGCAAAGATATCTGCAAATGGCAAATGACTGCCTAAAAATCTATAAGCGATTTAATGATGCCAAAGCAGTTGTATGATGGTTTACAACATGTGATCGGTTGCCAGTTGCTTTTATGACATTGCTTTTAAAATGATATAGACACAAAGGTATCCATCCTTTTTAATAAGATCATTTATGTGAAGCATCCCCAGCACAGACTGACAGCACAAACTTTAATCAAAATAACTTCCTCTCCTTGCAGTGACATCTCATCTCTGATAACCTGTTTACTGCGTGAGGGCGGGAAAACCTGTCACTTACATGACATCACAGCAATAGCAAACCTTGAAAAAAAAAATCCTACCCTACATGGTTTCTTGTTCAAGAAGCCATTCCCTCATATATACGTCAACAATATTGGGAAGAAAAGACTACTGTATATTCCAGCTTCTGCTTCATTCGGACTTCAACGTGGCAAAAAATTCAGAGTTAAAGGTGACTGCATAAAACTGAATACAGGAACAAAAGAAGTGTTCTGAAACGGGGCATGTTTGATGCATAATGACAGGCCTGACCTGAAGAGGAGGAACAGCGATACATAATGGAAAAGATATGGATAACACCAGAGGGATGAAAAAGGGTGAAAAACTGGCAGAAAATATGTGATAGGAACATTAAAGGGCTGTAAAAGAAATAATATAACTGTCAGAGAATATAAATGGCAATGGCCAAGAGAAGTGGAGTGGGAAGAGAGGGTAATATGAAAGAAATACAATAAATGAAATGCAAAGCCCTCTTATTTACAACCAATGATCAAACTAATGCCCCTTTGGCAAGCTCTGTGAAATTGTGCCGTTGTTTAATCCTTCTTTATCATAACTGCTGCCCTTAAACTAAAAAACAGAACCACAAATGCTGTGCAATTTAGACAGACACACTGACCATATTCATGCTACTGGCCACTCAGATAATCCCTGTTCAACAGAGCAAAGAAAAAAGAGGGAAAAAAAAAAAAACATGATTAAAATAGGGGAGTAATTACAGTAGAGAGAATAAAATAGAGGAGGTTGGAAAATGAAAGATAAAATAGCTTTCAGAGGTAGAGCAGCTGGCAGAATCTGAAAAAGCATATGGATAAGGATAAAATGAAAGAATCAAAAAAAAAAACTGGCAAAAGAACAAAGTTTTTTTTTTTTTACTGCTGACTAATCACAGATGAGGGGGATTGGAGAGGAGGGGAAGCAGGAGGAAGCTGAGATAGAGGGTAAAAGGAGAAGGGTGGAGAGAGCTGGGGTGAGAGACTGAAAAAAATGTAAGGCCGGGATGGTGATAGAGAGGGATTAGTCTTGACAGGTTCTGAACTCAGGGAAGAGGAACTCTGGCACAGCGTGAGGAGAAAAATGTGAATCGAACTGATAGAATAAAAAGCAGAACACTGGGGAGCTGAACTGACATGTGGGAAGAGGTTTATAATGGCAGAGAAGTATGTGAGCGTGAGTTAAAATGGAGAAAATTAGGACCTTTGAAAGGGATAGTCAATGTAAATCTAAATTCTGCCACCATTTCCTCACCCTCAAACCAGTAAGACTTTCTTTCTTTGTTCATGTAATTTTCAATATAATGAAAATGAAGTGTCTGAAAAGCAAGTATTTTGAAGCTATATGATTTGTATGAAGAACAGACCAAAAGTAAATATTGTTCATTGATCATTTTCACATCCCATGAAGCCTGATTTTACCCTCCAATAATGTTCAAATAAAACATAATACAATATTTTTTTATTTTCTTTAGTCTTTTTCGTAGCTTGAAAACCCCTAGTTAAAATGGGTTTGGAGTTACAGAGGTAAGTAAATAGAATTTTCATTTTTAAATGAACTTCCTTGTGAATTCTTGATTAAACTAAATTAATTTCTTCTGTATTGTGACCGTGCTGTGTTCGAAATCCCCCCCCCCCCCCATACCCTTCATTCACTATTCAGTCCACTGATATACTCCACTTGAAGGAGTGAATGAAAACGAGCGAGTGAATTCGGACACTGAGGGCTGATGCTTTTGCAGTTTGTTCATACGGTTCAATAATCATTTGAAACAGCAATCTGGCAGTGCCATTAGTAATGAAAATATTTATCTTGAACTCTGCCATGAAAACCAGCATGCATAATCCATAATTAAACTATTTAATAATCAATAAAAATGAAATTATACCTGTAAGATATTATGCTGGACCAGCACGGTTTGGACAAATTGATTCAGCCATCTCTTGGCGAGACACAGGAGTTCTTTCAGCATGCGACTCACACAGTGTATTATGGGTATTCTCAAACCATTGAGTGTACATCAGTTGTTCACTTATTATTGTTGTGCATTGTGGGATTAAATGAGTGCTCAGAATAATGTCCACTATGGTTCTGGAGCAGAAGTCAGCTCCGCAAGTGGAAGGAAGGCAGAGGAGTCTGAGAAGGAGGGCCTAAAAGCTCTCTGGGATGAGATCAGAAGACGCCTTGCTAAACTCCGCAGGGAAGAACGCATCAGAAGATGGAGAAAAAGGAAGGAGAAGGAAAGATCAAGTTTCTTCAGGAATCCATTCAGGCATGCACGCGGGCTCCTTGAGGAGAAAACAAGTGGAACTTGGCTCTAATAGGAACAGCTCTACTGAATGTGGAGGGGAAAATCTTCCTTCTCTGTTATGGCAAGAAGAATCACCACCTACCTCATGGAGAACAATTATATTAATACCAGCTGCCAGAAAACTGGGATTCCTGGCTGTGTAGAGCATGCTTCCATGATTTAGGAACAGATTCAGACCACTAAGAGGGAGAAGAAAGAGCTGCATGTCATATGGCTAGACCTAGCCAATGCCTATGGGTCAGTGCCACTACTGCTCATAGCCTACGCTCTGGAATTCTTCTACAAACCCACACAACATCAGGACCATGATCAAGACTTCCAGGACATGCATATGTGCTGTGCATTAAAGAAAGTCACCACTCGCTGGCAACAGCTGGAAGTAGGGATCACAATGGGATGCTCCCTTTCCCCCATTCTCTTCATGGTGGCATTTGAGGTAATCCTAATCGGGGCAAGGTAGGTGGTGGGTGGGGTCTGGCTGCCTGCAGGCCGGGGTTCCTGCCCCTAAAGAGCTATATGGACGACATCACCTGCCTATTATGAACTGCCTCATGCACATCCAGGCTGCTTAAGAAGCTGGATGAGCTGATTACTAGGATAAGGATAAAGTTCAAGCCACAGAAGTCAAGGAGCCTCTCATTGTGAAAGGGGTAGAGAAACGATAGTCACCCTCAGCGGTGAAGACATACTCTGCATCGTGGATAAGCTCATCCAAAGCCAGGGAAGACTTTATACATCTGATCTCTCAGACAAGGAAATGGGGAAAATCATCCTTCGGCAGTTGTCAGAAGACCAGCCCAAGATCAACACAAGCCAGCTACCTGGAGAGAACATGGTGTGGTGTTATCACTTCACCCTGTACCCAAGGGTGATGCGGCCTCTGAAGCTGTGCAAAGTCACCTCATCAGCCATAAGCAGGATGAAGGCAAAACCCAAATCCTTTATTCATTAATGGCTCGGCCTATCAAGATGCTTGTCAGCTGCTGGCCTATATGGATGGAACTCACTCCAACTACCCCTGAAATCCATCACCCTGGGCTACAGGCAGGAGAAGGCAAGGTTTCTCCACCAATGGCTTTGAATAGAGCAATCATGTGATGTGACCTCTGCGGGACCATCAATACCTCACTCCAGCATGTTTTGTCGGGCTGTAAAACAGCACTGACACAGGGTCAACTCAGATGGTGGCACAACCAAGTGCTCAGGAATCTGGCAGAGGTGCTGGAGAAAAGTCGGCAGGAGGCAAACCACCAGAGTCCACCAGAGAACTGATGCATGATCCGCTTCCTCAGGCAGGGGAACCAGCAATGCATACCAGCAAGAAACCAACCACCAAGTTGTTAACAACAGGGCGGTGTGGATGACGGAAGTAGACCTGGGAAGGCAGCCCCAGTTCCCACAGGAGATATACAGGGCTGAAAAACGACTCATTGCTGGCTGTATTTCTGCTGGACAGGTAATCTTTCATTTTGATTATACATTTTTTTCGGTTTATGTTTTCATGAAGCTGTATCACTAGCACAAGTAGCTAACATAACATTACTTAGCATAAAGTTACAATGTTATACACTTAACCATTAGTAGAGATGATAAATACTCAATATGCTCAGTTCAAGTTGATCGCTGTCGTGTTAAATTGCGCAAAATTTAACTTTAGATAACAAAATGCATGTGTTAAAGATAGTACGCCGTATCCAGGAACTTTTTTTTAGAATTAAGTTAGCTTTAGCTACTGCTAACCAACAATGCTTTCATCATGGAAACTCTTACATGCAAAACACAGTATATGTTATGAATATTACACAAAATTCATCTTCATCACAGTATAACTGATGTTATTGGGAAAATTTTTTTATCAATGCTACCCATTTTTAGCTTTGCCTTATAAATATAACTAGCTCGTTACCGAATCAAACAAAAATATTAAACTTTACCAGTACCGGTATTCTAGCTTGATAGTGAGTACTAAAAGACATCTTATTTGTTTATATTCATTCTGATAAAGTTCGATTTTTTATTACATGTGATTCTGACATGATGTCTCTACATGCACGCCGCTCCTCTCAGGTAAATAATGCGTCTTCCAGCTGAGTGGTCGGTGAGGCGCGTTCATGTATTTTGGGGGCGTGGCTTTGGAGAGAGCCCAGAAGGGAGAAGGTGGAGTGAATGGAAATAATGAGCGGTCTTTAAAACAGTCCTGAGAGGTCTACAGACACTCAAATTTTATACTTTCTTTTTCAGAGTACTTACATTTTAATTATGTGTTGATATATAAAAAACGTTTAAACAAATTTGGAAAAAAGGTTTTTTAACCCATTCTTACCTACCCTACCTTTAATGACATCAATTTCATTTTTGGGTGAACTAACCCTTTAAGTTGACTAAGCCTGAATTCAGACTGCACGATTTTCAAACTTGTCGGGTGACTGCTCTTTTCACACTGCATGACTATCTGGGGTAGCATTTAGTCACTATATCTAGGTCCAGATATTTAGCATGCTAAATATCTCACAGGCATCGGCGACTCCTCTGCAATTCTCTCTGATCGCGTCTTTGATCATTCACAGTGCGTGATTGGCACTCACATGCACAAGCATCGATGTGCCTATGGTTTCAGGCATTTGTCGGTGACTTTGGAAAACCAGTCTGCGATTAGAAGAGGATTAGAAGAGCCCAAAGTCTGGGCTAAAATCAGGCAGTGTGAACTCGGCATAAATGGAGATGTTTGGTATACGTCACAAGAACTGTCTATCATTTCACATTAAGACATTTATTTTCTTTAGTCTTTTTCGTAGCTTGAAAAACCCTAGTTAAAATGGGTTTGGAGTTACAGAGGTAAGTAAATAGAATTTTCATTTTTAAATGAACTTTCCTGTGAATTCTATAACACTAATTAGAGTAAATTTTCATTTCATGCCCTTTAATATTTTTTGCATAAAATATGATGCATATGGGTTTGGAGTGACATGGAGGTGAGTAGGTTAAAAAAAAATTAAATTTGGAGTGAACTTTTCCTTTAAGGACAGAGTTAGAAAGGACATGCAGGATGTCAGAGCACACAATGAACTGAACATATCTCAATTAATCATCAGCAGAGGAGGAGAGATAAATCAAGACAAAGGAAGTGATTGATGCCCTCTGTAGGGCAAGAACGAATCACAGAGTGATAACAAGTGCAAGATAACAGTATCTCTCCCTCTACAGTATCTTTTCTTTTTTGTTCTTCTCCCATGTGTCCCTTTCTTTCATTTACTCTGTCCAAGCGAACTTCCACTTTGTATTTCGACACAATTTTAATGAGCTTCAAGGTTATGGCGCCTGTTAAGCATAGTACACAGTATCAAGGTTTCTAAAGTTTGACGTAGCACCTCAGGTTGCCATCATGTCATGTTGAGTTTAGCGTTTTGTAAACACCAATTTTTCCTTTCTTGTTATTTTGAAATTGTTTTCTCTTTAGTTTTGATCACTGAATGTGACCCAATCAGAGTGGTGAAAGATGGAATGCATTAATGCTGTGGGGAAAAAGCAATTGCATTTGATCAGGATTCAATCATTTTCAAACGACTAAGAAGAAAGTTTCTAATAAAATGTGAATACTTTGAATCCACATTTAAACATGTTAGATTAACAATATTTCCCTAATTGTTGCCCCAATTAGCCTAAAATGTTGTCTGGACAGTAAGTTTCATCATCATTAGCATGTCGCTGATTTGATAAGGATATGTGAGCTCAAGGATGTGTTGCAGCATGAAATTTGTAGAGGCTTTTATTGGATTATAGGGTTGCTGTTCACTGATTTACTTTGTTGCTCTTGTCATAAATGTGATGTACAGACCATACCTTTTTTTATAATGATGTGTTGTCACTGTTATCGAGGCATGTGTTAGGGTTGAGGGATTGTCACCTTGCAAGATCCCAAAAGAAGTAATGCTTGTAGAATTTACTTCATACTAAAGAAATAGTCTACCAGAGCCACTAGTCCAGTTTAGAGCAGCTTCCTCTCTATCTGTTTTTAAAACTCTTCTTAAAACTCTTTTGTTTTCTTTAGCTTTTAACATGTTAATTATCGCTCTCTGCTATCTTATAAACTTTTATGACTGTTTTAAATGTGCTTTGAAAATAAATGAACTGAAGAGATAATTCATTCAAAAATTAACATTCTGACATAATTTACCAAATCTTTACTTATTCCAAACCTGTATGACTTATTTTGTAACCAAACCAAAAAAAAAAAACTTCTATTGTATGCAGCTCCGATCCTAGACTTCTGGGGGCCCTAAGCAAAACATTCCCATGGGGGCCCCTGTCAATGCGTTCATAAAAAAAACTCAAAATGACCCCCAACCCCTTAATCTGTTCCTTTAGAGCAGTGTACACTGTCAATGAACAACAGTCAGTTAAAAAGTTCAGTAAAAAAAAAAGAAGGAAAAAAAGCAATAGGACAAATACAACAGAAAAAAAATATGCATGAAATAAACAATTTATTCTACGGATTATAATAGCCTATTATACAAAAATGTATAATTCACTGTAAGACTGAAATAAACATTGATTCTTATTATGTTTACTAATGTTATTCAGGGAAGAGCATGATTCTCTCATGTTTAATTAACATTAAATGACCGAGAGAGCAGCCGGTTGATCAGCTGCGGTCACTTTAATACCAAATGCACAGACCTTATACACTGACAAGCATTCTCAGCTCACAGAGTAATCCTTCTGTTCACCAAAGACATAACAGAACGACTTTCCCCAAGATGGACATTTTGACAGATTTTTGCATGCATTTGTCCATTTAAGCAGACGCATTAAGCGGTTCAGGTGTCCTACGCAGTTTGCGTACTCTGTGTATAGAGAGGATCGGCTCTGATTGTATGGACAAAAAACATATTTGGAGATATTTCTTAAAATATCTTCTTTTCCACAGAAGAAAGTAAGTCATTAAATGATGACATAATTTTCATTTGTGGGTGATCTATCCCTTTAAGAAATATATAAAACCAATAAGATGTGTTGTAAAGTGTTGATTTCCTTAACAAGCAATCTATATTTGGCCAGAATTTATTGATTGAATGAGAAAAATTACGAGTACATTTTCCATTGACTGTAGAAAATCAGGTAAAATAAAGAAGTTTTACTTAGGGCTTATTAATAACATTTTAATAGCAATTTTCAATGCAACATGTTGCTTTTATTATTATTATTTAACTTTTTCTTAAAGGGGGGGGGGGGGGGGGGGGGTGAAACACTCCCAGTCAATCTCATGTCAATCTTGAGTACCTATAGAGTAGTATTGCATCCTTCATATCTCCGACAAGTCTTTAGTTTTATTATATTTGTAAAAGAAATATGGGCTGTACCGAGTCTTTCCGGAAAAAACCGAGCGCCTGGAGGCGTATCGTGTGGGCGAAGCTAAAGAATGACGAATGCGCGCAAAGCGGTGACGTCCTCAAGCGTGGAGAAACCCATGGCTTTCGATCTCAGCTAATAGATATATGATCCGAAAAATCAAATCAGGAGAAACAGCAGCAGGACGTCCGTCTCTGTGGTATGTACTGTATTTAGTGCCCTGTCAACATTTGTGTGTCTTTACTCGCAGTTTATGAGGACATGATTCGGTTTATGGACTATTGTATGCGACTAAACCTTAGCAGTAGCAAGCAAAACGGTTTTGCACGTCAGACTAGTGTAACGTTATACATAGAACAACAATGGAGTAATCTTTAGCGCATTTGAATGACGAAGCACGCGATGTCGTTTACTGATGTTTACTCACGCGACGATAGCCAACAGCACAGACATTTGAAGCAGTTTTACTCACCGGCTGCTTCCAAAGCAGGACCGAACCTTTATCGCTGGGACCACTCCGTCAAAAACACACTTCTTTGGTATGGTTTGGTGAAGTCCTGTGACAGCAGTGACTGTTTTGCGACGCGACTGAAGCGATGTTGTGAAGCTTCCCGTAATTTCTGCGTTCATATCGGTTCAAATGCAGCGCTGCCTTCTGGGAATGCTGTGCTGAAGCGTTGAAGCTTGCCTGGAATAAAATGGAGCGTGGCGCGGACTATAACGACATTAGTGTTCACGGACGACTGGATCTGCAGCTGAGAGAGTGTTTATGGGCGTGCATTTCCTCTCTCGCTCTAGTCACGTCTAGTCTAGTCTACCGGGAGAAGAGCCCGTATGGCCCATACAAGGACCTTCCGCTCTAGTAACGTCAAGCCGACCCATACTCGAAAAAAACTCTCCGAAAGGAGTATTTTTGACAAAGAAACATCAAACGTCAAACATTAGATTTTAAAACTTTGTCTATGTTTAGGTTGGGAATCCAAGTCTTTAACAGTGTAAAAAGCTCAGTATGCATGAAACAGCGTTCCCCCCCCCCCCCCTTTAATTTATTGAGAATCTGAAAATAGTTAGTGCTTTTTTTTTTTTTGCCAACTGCAATAGTCATGTACAAGACAACCAACTGGTCATCTCTCACCATCAAGACTAAAAATCCGAATAGCCTTCCGACATCCCTAAAATGGCCATCTCTCTCTTATAGCTGAACACTCACAGGTGTTCAGCCCTTTCCCTCCCTCTTCCTCTCTCCCTCTCTCTCTCTCTATCTCACCCTCACTTTAATGTAGGACAAAGCATCTATATAGATAGATATTTTCAGTATCTCGGCCCCCAGGACATTACACTGGGAAACTTCCAAGGAACAGACCGCCCCACTTTTACACCATGAAACTGGAGCGGCCAATTTCTCTCTGATACATACACACAAACGCATACACACACACACACGAACACACATACACGTACATACATAGTACCCGCCTTCCATAGGTAATGCTCTATGCATATGAGAGACCATACAGGTAGGACAGGAAATGACGTACGTGCACCATTATTCAATTCTGTCTCTCATGACCTCTCGATTTCGTGTGTTAGAACAGCAACTAGACACAAGCTCGGCCCCTCTGAGAGTTGCAGTCCTCAGAGAGAGTTATTCTGCAATCTCCTCCGCATAATGGAAGCAAGTCATTTTAATTCCCTCCCTCCATCAGCCATCTTTACATGGGAGCTCATAAAACAATAACCGCCACACTATGTTTCATGACGTGGGTAATAACAGTGACCTACTTCTGATGCTCATTATCCTGCCATTTTCTCTTATTTTGAAGTGTTGGGAATTTAAAATTATATCATTAAATCAAATACTCTCTTCGTCTGTAAATGAGCCCGTCAAAAGACACCACACATGGTCACATTTGTATAGAAATATATTCCCACAGCAAAAGATGGCAAAAGCTCAAATCTCTACTGTGTACTCTGTAGGATCCCGGTCTGGTTATATAACAGAAATCACATTAGAGAGCTGAAAACAGCTGTACTTCCACATTGACGCACCTTAGGGGAAGCTACAAATCAAACTCCCCCTCTGAGTCGACAACTCTCCACCATGGGGCTAATTAAGATCTCAGATCCCGCTCTTTCGGTCTTCTCCAAAATGGCTGCAATTTTAAAAGATGTTCAAAAAAAATTACAATACTTCTAAATATTTTGAGAGAACTCTCTCGACCGTAGCATCCCTCTCTCCTTCTGACATTTCCAACAGAATTTGTTACTTAAATATCAAGGTAACACTTTAGTTTAGGGTCCAAATCTCACTGTTAACACTGTAAAAAAATATTTTAAAAATAAGTTACCTGGTTGCCTTTAATTTTTTAGTTTTTTGAGAATCGACAACCTTTATTCAAATAATAGTAAAAGACTTTGCAAGCATATTGGGTAATTGTGTGTTTTTATTTGTGATGACGGAGTGAAACATGGCAAACTGTGCAATTTTCATTTCTATTTATTAAACCAATTTCCTTCATTGTATCAACTTACATTTTTAATTTCAATAAACTCATTAAGGCAATGAGTAATTACGGTAAATAAGGCAACCAGGTTACTTACTTTTTTAAATTTAACAAAAAAAAAAAAGTACGGTGTAGTTGCTTTGTCCCCTCGGGGCAACGTCTTCGTTGTCCGGGCTGTAGGACACAAAGGAAGAGGGCAACCTTTGTTCCAAAATAGGTGCTGCTTTTAAATTCACAGCCGTCTCTAAGTACCATCAATTTCACCATGCAGTGATTTTTAATTTCATATATGTATATGTATATATTAGCGTATTTATTCTTTCTTATATATGATTGAACTTGTTTTAATATATCGGCACTTGTGCACATTGTGTTATTTGTTTATTGTATGATTTTATTTATGTTTAGTAGTGTGTTACTCTACGAGGCCTTCTTAATTGCCCCCTTGGGGACAAATAAAGTTGTTGAATTGAATTGAATTTTACTAGCATGCGTATTACTTGGATATGGCTATTTATTAGTACTTAAAAAGCACATATTAATGTATTATTCTGCATGACCATATTATACATCCTTTAGTTTCACCCTATACCTGAACTTAACTACTACCTTATTATCTATTAATACATATTAATTATGAGTTTATTGAGGCAAAAGTCGTAGTTAATAGTTATTTAATAGAGATTTGGACCCTAACATGTGACCATGTCAGAGTTGTGCACAATCTACAACTGAACTGACAGTGCAGACAGACAGACAGACCGACAGACGAACGGACGGACAGACGGACAGACAGACAGATGGATAGCTGTATGGTACTCTGACAAAACAAATTCTGAATCAGAATCTGGCTCAGTTTTGAATAAGCTCACACCCTTAAAAACATACTCACGTATGAAATTAGTAAAATTGTGGCGTGTCAAGCAGATAGAAAAAGGAGAAGAAAGAGAGCTTGTAAAGAGAACATTTCAAGGGCCACTGGTCTCTTGAAACAGCTCTGCATCATGCCTACTTTACAGCTGAGCGATTTCATATTCTTTTCACACAATGATGCTTCTGAGTTCAACATCAATCAGCAGTGACCTGTGGCTCCATGAGGAGAGCGTGAGATTCTTACACAGATCAGCGGCCCACATACAGAGTATTTATGAGCATGTTTTAAAGAGACAGAGAGAGGGGAAATAGATGGAGAGGGGAAAGGTCACAGTGTCTTTCAAAAAGAAAAAATAATGGCACCTTTCCTTTGCTTGCCTGTGACAGTATCACATCATGGCCTGTTCATCAGCCAGCCACTGGGCACATAACAACGTCGTATTTGCTCAGGGCACAAACCTGGCGCAACGGGCACAGTGATAATGTCATAACAAGAAAACAGCCCTAGTACAGACCACCTCCGAGAGGCCGAACAATGTCTCGCTATCCTGCGTTTTCTGGCTAGACTGATAAGAGCACAGACATCTCAATGGGAAAAGAGCTTGCCTGAATCATTCCTGAATGAAGGCACATAAAGAGGTTACACACATTAGAGCGGAACGCTGCAGGGGGAGAGAGTGTGTGGGCTCAGGGTTTGAAGCTTGGGTTTTTCACGCTTAAAAATGACTGGCGACACCCTGCATGATGGCACAAACGCAGGACAGATCATCCCACTACAAAGTATGAAGACATATTAATGCCATGCTGCTTTTAGTTTATTTTATAATAGTGCAGAGATGTAGAAGAAAGTAATCTTAAAGGAACATTTCACCTAAAACTCTAGTTTCCTGTTATTTCAGAAACTGAAATAAAATAAAATAAAAATTAGATGGAAAATTTTAATTTAAACTTAAATGAAAATTAGAAATGTTGCTTCGGCAACTAACAGTAATAAGTTTAAGCTTGATAAGTTGAAGTCTTATAATAAAAAATTAAAGCTATATAGAATTTAAAATAATAATAATAATGACAAAACATAACAGAATTCTCAGAAAGAATTTCAAAATATTAATAATTACTGTATATTGATATATTATATATCATGTAATAAAAGCAAGTGGGTTCTAAAATAGTTTTTTTTTAATTATTATTTTATTGTAAATATCAATGAAAAATATCAATATATCTTTTAAATTACTGTAGGACAGAATTATCATATATATTCTCACTCTATTTACAACTAAATTCATTAGTTTTACATATTTGTCCCATGAATGGTTTCATACATAAATAAATGATGTTTGTGTTTGTGAAGCAAAGAGGCTGCATTACTTGTGTAACATGTTTGTTCTGTTGAGTTCTGTCTAATCTGTTTAGCTCAGTTCAGGTCTCCTCTGTCCTCTCCCTGTTTGTTTCTATGGTTTCTAATGGATTGTGTTAGTTCAGTTCAGGTGTGTTTCATTTATTACCTCATCATCTCCTGTATTTGTCCTTCTATTTAAAGGATAGTTCACCCAAAAAATAAAAATTATGTCATAATTTACTAATCTTCATGTTGTTCCAAACCTGTATGTATTTCTTTCTTCTGCTGAACACAAAACATATTTTGAAGAATGTTTGTAACAGCAGATAGAGCAAACTTTTACTATACCATAGGGAAAATACTATGGTAGTCAATGGTTGCTCTATCTTCTTTGTTACAAAAATTCTTCAAAATATCTTAATTTGTGTTACAAAGATGAACAAAGGTCTTATGGGTTTGGAACGACATGAGGGTGAGTAATTAATGACAGAATTTTCATTTTTGAGTGAACTAACCCTTTAAGCCTTCAGTTTCTTTTTGGTGATTGTCTAGCTTTGTTCTTTGTCAGAGTGTTTGTGGTATATTGTCTCCTTGCTGATATTGCTGTTCATAGATTATTATATTAAAAGTCTCCTTGAATACATCTCCTTTATTGTGCGCTTCAGTACTGAAACCACATCGTGACAACTTGTTAAATGAAACGACTGTTACACAATCAAGCTACCTCCTCTTATTTGCCAATAAACTCTCCTGGCCTTTCCTTTTCCTTGCTTGTATGTCTGAAAAGACACCCTCAAGCGAACTTTAACAGAACAGGACGTTTTGGATCTGCGCAGTCCACAAAAGCTTCACTGACTCAGCCGATGTGGTCAGTGTGTAGGTTTTCTGAAGCCAATGCACTGAGGTTTGTGTTAAAAACAGAGCTAATGGACACGGATTATACAATAAAACTAGGAAGAACTTAATAAATCCTATAAGCTATAATAAAAGCTAACAGAAAGATCAGACACGTAATATGCCCACAATAAATCAACATTGAAAAGAGAAGAAAAGGCATTTTTAGTCTAGGGATGTTTTAGCTATAACAAATTAAAGCTCAGGAAGGTACAGCCAAAAATCACCCAAGCTGCTAAATCCCTTAAACGCTAAGCTGAAGATGTGGTTGTGTATTTTGCTGACTCGCTAAAAAAAATTCCCATTAATACTGCTATATTTTAACAAATTCTGCACAATAGCTCTTTAAAATGAGGAGATAAATCCCTTGTTATTTTAGTATTTGATTTCCAAATAAATGTGTTTGAGAATATTGAAATAAAATCTCTAGCTGCAGATTGTTTGTAAGGAAAACACAACTGACACAATTCCAAATAAATGAAGTCCAAACTGATTTTACCACAAAAATATGATGCCATTGTTGGGTAAACCCTGTATTAACATGTCAAATAAAACTTGAGAGAGTGCTGTGTGGTGATGTGTCATCACCTTGGCCTGAGGGCTTCCTCCAACTGATTGTGTTTGACAGAGTTTCCTGACAGGCCACACTGCTGTTTTGCCACGGCTCCCTCAGGTGTAAGCCAAGCTGACTTGGCACTTTGTGACGGACATATTTTGCAATGATACAGCCGTCAGAGGGATTTCAATGGGCAAACACTGGATTAAAATATCTGTGTGCCTGTTTCAGAGAGATGGCTGAGAGGGACGGTGGGAAGAAGCTGGATCAGTGGAGCTCGCTCTCCAACAAGCACACGCTTCTCTCTTCTTCTTGCGAAAGTGCAATTCACAGACGCACTTCTGATGTCAAAATTCAATTCCACAAACACAGGCAAAAATGAGTAGTCATATGGTAATGTAAAAAAATATTTCCGGGTTAGGACATTTCCCATGAATACAGTTATCTTTGGTGTCTGATAGCTTTTTGAATACAAATCATTGTTGTTGTGAGAACTATTGGATATGTTAGATAAACTATTATCCAATAAAGAAAGTAGATAGGTTTAAACAACTACTTTGGCCAGTCCCGCCTTCGAAATAGTGAAATTGATGACTGCATAATACAACAAATACATTTTGACATTAATCAACTTAATTAATATTCTACTCCTTGTACAAAATATATATTTATTTATTTTAATTACCAAATAAATCATATTACACACTTTTGGTGTGTGCAACGGAAGCACATGATTTTCCTATATTCAAATATTTGTTAACGTTCCTTAAAACACTCAATAAATTATATATATATATTTCATATTTTATTTGTTTCTACGGCTTGGTTGCGAGTGTCAATTTTATTTTCTCAAATTTTAACCATATTCATCCACAAAGTCACACAGAGCTTTAGCACAACCAATACAATGTTCTTCCGCAAAATGCATGCAGTGGTTAGAGGGCCAACAGTTACATAGTAAACTTTGAATATACACTATATAGCCAAAAGTATTGGGACTCCTCTCCAAATAATTGAATCTAGGTGTTCCAATCACTTCCATGGCCACAGGTGTATAAAATGAAGCACCTATGTATGCAGACTGCTTCTACAAATATTTTTGAAAGAATAGGTTGCTCTCAGGAGCTCAGTGAATTCAAGCGATAGGTTGCCAACAACAAGTCAATTAGTGAAATTTCCTTATTACTAAATATTCCACAATCAACTGTTAGTGGTTTTATAACAAAGTGGAAGCAATTGGGAACAACTGGGAACAACAGCAACTCAACCACAGTGTGGTAGGCCACGTAAAATCACAGAGTGGGGTCAGTGCATGCTGAGGTGCACAGTGCACAGAAGTCGCCAACTTTTTGCAGAGTCAATAGCTACAGACCTCCAAACTTTGTGTTGTCTTCAGATTAGCTCAAGAACAGTGCATAGAGAGCTTCATGGAATGGGTTTCCATGGCAGAGCAGCTGCATCCAAGCCTTACAACACCAAATGCAATGCAAATCATCAGATGCAACGGTTCAAAGCACGCTGCCACTCTAGAGCAGTGGGGACATGTTCTCTGGAGTGACAAATCACTCTCCTCAGTCTGGCAATCCAATGGATGAGTCTGGGTTTGGCAGTTGCCAGGAGAACAGTGTTTGCATGACTGCATTGTGCCAAGTGTAAAGTTTGGTGGTGAGGTGATTATGGGGATTGTGTGGTTGGTTTTTGGGGGGGGGGCTTAGTTCCACTGAAAGGAACTCTTAATACTTCAGACAAAAGCCACGTTTCGACCGCAGGAACTTTACCCAGGAACCAGGAATTTTGGGTGGTACTCAACCCAGGAACCAGGGTCTAAATGAAGTTCCGGGTAAATATTTCCCCCTCCAAACGGCCCTGCTCACAAGGTAGTACTTTTTCAAAGTTCAGGAACTTTCGAGGGTGGGACTTGGACGCTGAACATGCTGATTGGTTTAGCTCACGCAGGATTTTATTTCAACCGGCATTTTTAAAAGTCTTTTGCGAGGTTCGGTCTGCGTTCAGTAAATATCAGTCTAGCTCTCTGTCTGATGCCGCACGTTCATCTCAGCCATCTCTGTCCGTAATAGCTGATAATAATATACATTGTCATTTTAAATCTAGCTTTACAAGCTTTCTGAATATGCTGCTCTTTTCTGTTGTTGTTAATTACCTCTTTAGTAAACCTAACGTTATACATAACCAGCAAAAGCAGCACAGCTTGAATCTCTTCCATACTCGTTATTAATTTTTTTACAGTCTATTTTTCAGAGTGTAACCGACCTGACCGATTACTTTTAAGTGTGCGTCCTTACATGACGTGACAGCGCGCGCCGCGCTCATGTTGACAAGAGAGGAAAACTCATTTTTCTTAGGGGTAAATTTTTTATTTCGTAAGTTATGAAGATAATGTTTGAATAATGACACAGCGTATATTGCCCCAGGCAGTTTTTACTTTAACTGCGCCTGACAGAAGATTTTTTTTTTTTTTCTGAGACGATTATTACACTTTACAACAGATAAATAGCTTATATAATACTGTATTAGTCCTGGTGGCCGTTAAGAGTTGCTATGGCTACAGTTAACACATTCCAGCTGGTGGAGAAAACAGTGGCGACATTTTTGATGCGGCAGGCAAACTGCTTATGTGACAAAATGATTGCGATTGAAAGTCATCACATGTAAACACCAGATCGGTTTAGATAACGTCTCATGTAAACAGTCCATTAAATCTTTCAATCGGTACAAAAAAATGTCATAATTTTTGATTAATGTCCGTCACTGGCTTGGAAGAGCAGTCGCGCGCAGTCCTACATCACGGGACTAATTTGCCTAATCTTCTCGGAACTTTAGATCGCGGTGGAAACACAGACAGTTGCAGGTCTGGGGGGGAGAAAAGTTCCTGTAAAAAAGTTCCTGGTACAAATTGTTCCAGGTAATTTTGGTGGAAACGGGGCTAATTTGGACAATTTTATGCTGCCAATTTTGTGAGAACATCCCTTCCTGTTCCAACATGACTGCACACAAATGCACAAAGCAAGGTCCATAAAGACATGTAAGCCCCCAACCTGACAAAACACCTTTGGGATGATTTAGAGCAGAGACTGCGAGCCAAGACTTCTCATTCAACATCAGTATCTGACCTTACAAATGCACTTCTAAAAGAATGGTCAAAAATTCACACACTCCTAAAGCCTTCACAGCTCAACTCGATATAAAACAGATTAGGATAACATTAAAGTTGATGTGCATGTAAAGGCAGGCACCCCAAAACTTTTGGGAAAATAGTGTAAATATTGACAACTTAACATTTGGTGTTAAATTAATGTTAATTGCAACATATATAAAAATGTAAATTTAATCTAAAAAATAAAAATAACAGAAAATAAAACCAAAATAAGCAAAAGGCAATATTTTTAAGTTTGTTGAAAGTGCTTCAACACGCACATAAACACACACTCTGTGATTTGACCAGCCATCAAAACATATATTTTGACCATCCATCAAACATATATATACAAACTGCTGTCACTTTCTAATATTAAAGGCTCCAAAACAACCAGTGACACATCATCCTCACTGGGATTTGAGTTGCAGTATCAAAACCTTATCCATCAATTTAAAACCACCCCATTTGGGTTTTATAAACTGACAACATTAAGTGATGGAAAGGACATGTCAGCTATTATACAAGCTACTACTGTGCCCCGTACAGTATATTTTCATTGCTCAACAAATGTTCTTCCACTATTCAATTACATTCAATTTAATTCCATTTAAAATTTGTAATATTATGCATTGTCATTTGTCACCTTTCTTTTCTAAAGCAACATCTGAAGAAAAAACACTCCAAAGAAGTGTCATCTTGTGTAAATGACAGCGGCCTGACATTTAGAAAGCTGCTTTCAGCAATACCAATATTACAACTCGTGATGCTGATGTCACTGATATCAGAACACTCTCTCTGAGAAAATGAAGCTGCTTGGTATTTAATAGAGTGTGCTGAGTTATGTGGGCAGCTCTCTAACCGCCTTCAACATAATCAATATATTCCTGCCAGCCCTCGGAGTGACATGACCACCGTAAAACAGCAATGGCATCTTAAAGGTATAATCTGACAGGTGGCATGCTCTCGCAGTTAGATTTCATGCTGTGTTATAATAAAATATAATTAAAAAAGTTCCCACTAAAAAGTGGGGTCTCAATGCTAGAAGAACCGCTTTTTTAGTGAACAGTTCCAAAAAGAAACACTTCTTATTGTGAAGAACATTAATAATCTGACGGACTTTTTTCCACCATAAAGAGTATTGTGCAACACTAAAAATCAAGCTTCTTTATGGTTCCATAAAGGACCTTTAATATCTGTTGAGGTTCTTCATGGTGAAATAAGGGGGTTCTTTAGATTTTTTTAAATGTTCCTTTCGCTATTGTTTACTGAAAGTTTCTATTGGATCTAAAAAATGGTTCTTCTATATGGTATCACTGGGAAAACCTACATTTTGGACCTGTTGAACGTGTATTTTAAAGAGATGACAAAGATTCTTCATGGAACAACAGATGCCAATAAAGAACCTTTATTTCAAACCCTTCATTCCACAAATTATCCTTGCATTCAAAGTCATTAGAAAACAAAGATAGATAAGAGTGGCTTTTATCTCAACTACATGTTTTTTTTTTTATGTGCATTAATATTATTCATTAACATACTGTACTCTAGCTACTGCCTCTAAAAGCTTCTGCCTTTGATAGTTAACAACAGAAGCCTAGATTGTCTAATTCGTTTTAGAGGAGAGTATCAGATGGAAAACAGAAAAAAAGAGTATCAAGAAGCTGAAGATGTGCATTTAAACCGTGGATGAAAGGTGGAAGCCAACATGAGGAAAAGTCTTTATATCGTTCTAATCTGTTCTATATAGGTCAATCAATATGGAAAGACTTCAAACAGCCCCCACCCCTCCACCATGCCCCTCGGCTTTGACAATACATGTACGTGCCTCACCATCTAACTGTGTTTGCATTTTTAATAGTTCGAAGCGATAAAACGAACAGAAAAGACATTTAGCATACCTCCAGCTTCCACATGAATCCAAATCTACGGCTGTCACGTAAAGCCGCACATTATGCTTGAGGAAACGATGCGCATGATTGAAATGATAAAGCGTGATTTCATGACAGCGTTACTTGATTACATCTAGAGTGTTGCTTAAAGAAACATCTGCAATCTGTCTCTCAAATATCACAAGAATGAGATAATTTGTACTCAATTACAATGTGAGCAGGCATGGGATTTTGAGGAGGTGCAGTGACACAGTACAAGAAAAAAATATGTCACTGTATTATCTTCTGTATATTTTTGTAAATATTGAACTCTTTTGATAGAGCCACAATTTAAATGATGCTCGTTCTTTTCTCTAATCTCGAAGACTGTGATCAATTAGGCATTCAATGGTCCATGACTGATTTGAAAATAAAGCAGTAATCTAGCAATAATGCGTTTGAGGGATGTGAACGAAATCAATCCTGTCTAGTGTGATGGCTTTGTGCTTTCAAATGTTAATGTGATCATTACAGCCATCATTATGTAGTCCTCTTTCATAATTACCGAAGCTCTGGAGAATCTGTGCCCTGAATGTCATGAGATCAGCCACCTGGATGGAGTATGGAGAGACAACAACATTGACCTCAACAGACATTTGGCATTATCAGGACCCACAAATATTACTCCATTGCAATATATTCGCATTAAATATAGAAGTTTAATGTAGTACCATCAATGAAAACTCTGTAAACTATATATTTTTTTTTTGCGCTTTCATTTTGAGGAGAGCTACTCCAGCTCGTGTGTGCTTCAGATGATCAATGAGTTCTACAAGTTCACAAGAAAGTGTGTCAAAGTGGCTATTCCCAAACTGCAAATGGTTAGTTCGTTGAAACATTTAAATTCTCTCTTCATTTACTTCCTCTCATGTTGTTTTCGTGCGTCACGCAACCATAATAGAAAGTAGTAAAGCCACAAGACATAATATTTGTGTTAGCATGGTTTTATAGTGAGGCAAAGCAGATGTGCACCTTTTGAGGTGCAAGTTGAAGTAAAGAACTTAATTGAAAGAGAACTGCACACTCTCTCAAGCATATTTATTTACCAACGTTGCAGCTATAGTAGCCTTTTTGAAGGTACCTTGACAAAGTAGCCGAAACATTGGTGAATAAATAGGCTTGCCGTTCTCTTTCAACAAGGTTTTATAACTTTTCTGTGAAGTTATATTCAACATCACAACTTTTTTGCCATTACAATGTAACACCTAAAAACCATATAACAACGATAAAAATTACAAGTACTTTACAGCTGAAATACTGCAAGGTTTAATGGAAAAATTTGACTAAATACATTTTACAAAGTGCTTTTATTAAAAAGTATAAGCTTCACATTTCTGCTTTTAAATCCTTCAGCCTAATTTACTTCCATTATTTTAAATAGCAAACAAGTTTAATTTAATTTGGTAAATCGACCATTATCAGCAGAGCTCATTTTGAACCCCAAAACAATCCTTTGGACTGATAGAGGATTAGACAAGAGAAAGGAAACTGTTTTCAGGTAAGTGGAGCACTGAAAGCGGCAAGTTTGTTTGTTTGTGTCAAAGTCTGCCAGTGTACAGTCACGTCTCCAGGATGCTATCACCCGCTATTTCTACAGCTGTTAGTCATGGCAATTGCCGTCCACTCACACATACCAGCCTCGCAAGCAAGCAGGCGGGCGGCTGAGGTTAGGGAGGTTCTGTCATACATCATTCCACATTCAAAGCGCCGACACCCTCCACTGTTACTATTAATACAACCAGCAGCGCCTCCATTATTAATGTGCACAGCCACTCCAGCCAATCACACCAATCTATCCTGAATCCATCATCGCAAGCTGAACGGCACCACCTCCAGATGCCTGACTGCCTGGCTGACCCACCCACAGCTTTCTGAATAAGGCCTGCAGCTCAGCACAGGCTTTAGAAGAGGATCAACACAGGGATCCTGGTGTGGATGAGGGTCTGGCTCATTCACCATAATCTCTTATAAATGGGATGAACGGATGACCGAGCACATAGTGAGGGCAATATAACTGCTCTGACACACCTGAGGACACACTGTCCCAATGCTACAGTATGAGAGAGTATTACAGTAATGTATATCGTTTTGGACTTTTATTGTGAAATATCTTCTTTTTTTCAGGTTAATCTCTTGAGATTAAAATCTTGATGACATCAGAAGACATGACCACAACAAGAACAACAAAAACAAAGGATGATGTGAAAAGTAATGTGAGTAATTAAATAAAATGCCAAAATGACTGTTTAAAATCTTTGGCCTGAATCCTGAGACCATTTAAAGTCACTAGAGCTTGTAATTTTCATTACAACAGAGATGCAAGATGGCGGTGCCTGCATTTGCATGAAAGTAGAGAGAGCAAGTCCATGGTGTGAAACATCAAAGTAATGCTGGTTTCATTTATTTCGGATGGAGCGGTATTCCAACAATTTCAGAGAGCCAAATATAAACCCATGCAGAGAAAGTCTATTATGGTCATTATTACAACTGATGGTAGACATTTGTGCTTTATGTAATAAATCTGCAGAGGTAGATCACTGCCACTTGTTCTTAAAAAGACGTGTAAAATATAACTCAAACCAACAGTGATTGTTAAAACTTGATGCAAGTGCACAGATGGGTTCTTGTTTTCTTATAATTTATGCTGCCACATATTGCTCATCTCTTCAGGCTAATAGCTTTAGGCTTGAACACGCACCTGTTTCAGGGAAAGAAGAACTGTTCTCTCCTCTTCCATTTCTCAAATCTGATAAACATTATTCTGTGGTGAAGTAAATAAACAGAAAAAGGAATGTAAAAAATAAAAAGAATCAATAAAAACTAAATTCTATAGGCTATAATATTCTGCCTACTTAATTTAAGCTTGTAGAAATTAAAGGTGTCATGAACTGGCTTTATATATATATATATAGGCAATATGCTTTTACATTCAAAAAAAAATTGGGGTGGGACGTGCCGCACTGGAGAAACATATTAAAGTAATCGCCCACAGCTAGGATTGGATAAGATTTGCATATTTAATGAGCTTCAGCTCCCCTGTCAGTTCACATGAGAGAGGAGAGATTTAAGGAGAAGCGGCAACCAAAATGATTCTCTCAATCACAGGGCTCGTAAACGTCTTTATCACGTCAAAAAAACATAATGATTTAGCTCTCATCCACCCGCAATTGATTGGACTATTATTTTTATATTACACATAGTGGGCACACACACACACACACACACACACACACGTTACATTGTATAGCAATGCAATACTCTTACATATAAAAACTAGGGCCGGGACTCGATTAAAAAAATTAATCCAATTAATTAGAGGCTTTGTAATTAATTAATCGAAATTAATCGCATTTTAATCGCATAAAAATATTTGACCTGAGAACAGTGAGAAGTAATTTTTCACATGGATTTTAGTATACCATTGAATAATGACTGAATACATAAGCTTAATCAACAAAATATTGTTTATTTATTTCAGTCCAGCAGACCAGCGCAATGTTTGCCATTAAGTTTAGCAAAAGCATATTTGTGATATTTGAGGCTTGATGTGCTGCGGTGATACGCAAATTCCTTGTTGTTTAGCTTGCACACAACCATGCTCTTGTCGACGCTTCCATCCTTTTGTTTTTTTAAAACAAAATTTCTTATCCACGGGGCCAAGCAAAGCGGTCTCATCAGCTTCTTCGCTCATGTTCACTATGGTTTGTTGTTGCCGTGACTCGTGCGCGCTAGTTGGTGTTTCAGTATAATCGGTCCGTCGAAACTCGTTCATTGAAAAACGTTCTGCAGTGCAAAAATAAGTGTGGTTAAAATTATGTTATTTATTTTTTTGCATAATTAATTAATGCGTTAAAGTCCCGTAATTAATTCATCTTAATTAAGGTGTTAAAGTCCCGGCCCTAATAAAAACACGTTTTACTCACGTAAGACTGGTGTGTTGTACCATTCCTGTCGGATCCAATATAGAAGAAACAACATTAATGTGTTTTAATCTCAAATGTCTGCAAATGCAGCCTTTACCTGAGATTTGTTTACAAACGATCCGCAGTGAAATGAAGTAAACACCACTGTCTTCCTCACGTCAGCTGGAACTTCATTAAAGGTCCCGTTCTTCGCGTGTTTTCAAAGCTTTGATTATGTTTACAGTGTGCAATATAACATGAGTTCATGTTTCGCAAAATGAATTTGCGTTAACGCGTTATTAACGCGTTAACTTCGACAGCCCTAATAAAAACGCGTTTTACTCACATAAGTGTGTTGCACCATTCCTGTCGGATCCAAATCCAGCATCGACCGGAGATTTGTTTACAAACGATTCCACAGTGAACTGAAGTGAACACCACTGTCTTCCTCACATCAGCTGAAACTTCATTAGAAATAAAGTTCAACCACTCATTCCTAATATTAGGATCCAAAGGAAGCTTATGCAGCGACTGTGTTCTTCCACAACCAGGAATAGCGCAATATCTTGATCTTCCTCGGCATGTTTATTGTTGTTGACCAGCTAGCACGAGCCCTTTCATGAATCGGTGGGCGAGGCTACTGGATTAGACGTGCTGTAGAGGCGTGTTTCGTAGCGATATAATGTAAGAATGAAGCACAAGACCGTTTTCTGGGCCTGGTGTCTACAAAAGCTTTTCTTTTGACAGAATTTTTTTCTTTCGACAGAAAATCTGCATTAATAGACACAGTTTTAGGTAATACTGCAGCTGACAGTATAACGTGAGTTAGCCTGTTAACCAGATATCCACAAAATAAGAAACACAATCAACACAATGTAGAGCACAAGCGTCTTCTCGGCATGATGCTATCCAGTATCCACTGCAGTGTTTGAGGTGGTTTAAGTTTTGCCTGGTGTCTGCACGCAATAAGTGGACGAGCAATATGCTAATGTTCCGCCTTGACGTCACAACGAAATGGCTTGCGATTTGTTTGAAAAACGATGTGTTTAATTGACTCAGAGTCAACTAACTCTTTCTTTTGAGAGACAATAACTTTATATACGGTGCACTTTCAGATTTAAAACTTTGCAGGATGTTTTCATTCGCTTAGAACTATGTTACACACTACATGAAAAGTAATTTTCATAAATCCATAATAGGGGCACTTTACAAGCTGCTAGTAAACCTTGCACCCCCGCACCTTTACTGGGTCCTGCTCAGAGCGGGATTCGAATCGACATTGAATCCCGCGCGAGATCATGTAATTACACACACTCCTTGAGGTCACAGGTAAGTGTATTTACATAAAAATTAATTCTGAGACAAAAAAATAATCTATCCATGACCTGTCATTTTATTCGTATCAAAATATGAGGAGGGCGCTGTCTCACAGAAAGTCCAAAAGTGGATTCGTAGAAGTAATACTGTCATGCTGGAGCTGCCCGGGAGCTGCAGCTGAAGGAAAACAATCGTTATGAGTGATGAAACGTGGCGATGACAATCAGACAATTATGACAATGCTTTATGTGTGTTTTTCAAGTCATCTCAATATAGGCTATTATTGACAATAATGTATGCATATGAATAATGCAGCTTTTTTTATGTTTAGTATCTTCTGCTCACCAAGGCTGCATTTATTTAAATAAAAATAAAGTTAAAACAGTAATATTGTGAAATATTATTACAACTTAAATCAGCTTTTTTCTATTTGAATATATAGTAGTTTAATTCATTCCTGTGATCAAAGCTGAATTTATCATCAATACTCCAGTCTTCAGTGTCACATGATCCTTCACTAATCATTCTTATATGATGATTTTATAATCAAGAAATATTTATGATTATTATCTGTGATGAAAACAGTTGTGCTGCTTACATTTTTTTTGGAAACCATGATACATTTTATTTTTCAGGATTATTTGATGATAGAAAGTTCAATGGACAGAATTTATTTGCATTTATTAAATAAATTATTATCTTTTGTAATATTAAAAATATCACTTAACCATCATAAAATTGCCATATAATAAAGGAGAAAAAATATATAGATTAGTGGTTATTGTTCGGCAGTGTATTTGATATCTTAACGAATTAAAAGCAAGAGATGCGATAAATTATATAGGTAAAAAAAATGGAAAAGATGGCTACGCCCCTGTCTGAGGGAGTCGCCTGTCAATTGCGCGTCATATCTGTGTTACCCTTGGTTTCTGGCTTTATTCTGCAGAAGCTCTTTACTCTTAGCAGTGTGAACAAGTGTCACAGCAGCCGTCGAGCAAACGCACAGAGTAATATCATAACATCTTTTTCAACACACTCAAATGTATCTAATAGAATAAACAGAGCTACGTTACCTCCTACTCTTGACCGGAAAAGCAGAAATAGAACTGTGTCCCGTGACCCGTCATAATAAAAGTCCTGCTGCTTGCGAGGCGTGTGTTGTTCATCTCATTAACAATCGCTCCAGTGGCCTTGCTCAGCTCCACAACACTCTGCTTCATACTACAGTAACGTTAATAACCGCAACCATCAACATGATTTCTGCCCGACTCCTATCCTGATTCTTTTCCAGCGGTTGTGAGGTGAAGACCACGTCCCAAGATGCTGCCCATGGCGTCATCAAACTATGCCTTTGATTTGAATAGGTGCCCTCTAGCGGACGGAAAAGTTGCATAGTGAACCTTTAAGTAGAGTTTACTTAAAAGGGTGATGCATTGAGAAATCAACTTTCCCTTGAGCTTTTGATTTATAAACGGTCATGGTTATATAAAAATATCCTGTAAGTTTCAGAGCTGAAAACGTCCTTGTTAGTCAAAGACAAGCTTTATAGACACCAGGCCCAAAAAACGATCGTGCGGGCATCTTTACATCATCGCGTGACCAAACACGACTCTACAGCACATCTAATTCAATAGCCCTGCCAACAGACTCATGGAACTGCAAAGTAGATAGCAAGATATTGCACTATTCCTGGTTGTAGAAGAACAGCCCCTGCATAAGCTTCCTTCGGATCCTAATATTAGGAATGAGTGCTTGAACTTTATTTTTAATGAAGTTCCATCTCACGTGGGGAAGACAGTGGTGTTCACTTCATTTCACTGTGGAATTATTTGTGAACAAATCTCAGCTCGAGCTGGATTTACATAGCCTGGCTCTGCCTTCCTACATACTTCCGCTCAATTTTCATTTTCCTTCAGTACTTCATCTGCAGTGTATTCTTAGGTTTTCTCCAAACAAATTTTACCGGTCCAATCAGCGAACCGAGGGAGTGGCTGAGAACGATGACGTTAGTGCCGTGCGCTAGTTTGAGTTGTAGTTCAGTAATGGCGGTGGAGAAAGATGAGAATGAAACCATTCATTTCGTTGTGGCACCACCTCTGCCGAATGTCCAGAAGTTAAAACCGGAGCAATAATGATCTTTGCTGAGGTTTGTTGGTGGCTATGGTGCTGTGGTCCTCCTCCCCAACAGGGTTATTTCAGGAAAAGTTTGATTTTCCAGCTCGCTCCGTTAGTGGTGAAGGAGTTGGCTGAAGCCCTATTCAGATGGCAATTGTTTCTCGTGGGGTCGGAAGGTATTACCATAATTTAAGTTACAGGGGCTAGTCAGTCATTTTATTGCCGTCCGTTTCCCACCCAACGTGTAAAAATCCCCGGCCGAGTTACCTGCTGCTTTTGAGAAACACCAAGTTTTTGTGGTGATGTAATAGCTGTCTGAATCCATATGTAAGTTTTCAAGAATATATCACTTCAAAATTCACTGTTTATAATCCTTTTTGACCACTACAGAGCACCATACGGTTGCGCTTTGCTGTTATTTGGATGCATTTCTAGACTTGTATTTCTTTAAAATGCTGGCAAGTATTTACAAGAGCAATATATTTAATCACCGCTCAAACAAACTAAAATAAAAGCACGTAAACATTTGAATTGGGCTACCAAGCAGACAACATTTTATTTACAGCATACAATCATGTTACGGACCACGTGAGCAGCGCGTTCCCGATCACAAAACTCTCCTCTCCACCGTGGCATGAATAAATCATAATCCGAATGCATGGGTTTTAGGTTATTACTGAGTTGGTCTGCACATTTATTTTGACGGATTTCCATGTGTGAAACAGGCGAAGGGCGCATGAAATACGTCACGAACAAACGTAAGCGATTGGTTATGGCAGATCCAATAGTTTTAAACTTCAACAGAGTACCTGCGTTCGCAGAAGTTAACGCTTGTCAATGGAGAGTGGCCAGACTCTCTGTACAAATGTAATGTACGAGAGTCAGGTAAGACCAGGCTAGGATTTACAGACATTTGAGATAAAAACACATTAATGTTGTTTCTTCTATATTGGATCCAACTGGAATGGTGCAACACAATTATGTGAGTAAAATATGTTTTTTATATGTAATAGTATTGCATTGTTATAGATCGTTTTGATTATGTGTACATGTCTAACAGAACATGGCTTTAGCACGCTGGACTCAGACATGTATGGGCCAGGGCTCGCAAAGCCCAACGTCCCGGGGCTGTGTGTTTTCCAGATGGGCTACCAGAATGAAGCCTGTCTGCAGGCCGATGAATCTCATAATATTCCTTTCTAGTTCTGATATGTTATCTTGACATGACATTTGTAGGACACGCGTACGTTTGCGTGTGCGTGCGGTTAGCGCTTATATTGACCGATCGTGCAGGCTGTGTAATGCAAAAATGATAGTCCAATCAATCACAGGTGAATGAGAAATAAATCATTGTCTTTGATTGATAAAGACGTTTATTCCGGTTGCCGCTTTCAAACAACTCCTCCCTCATGTGAACTGAACTGAACAGGGGAGCTGAAGCTCATATGCAAATCTATTTCCAAGTCTCCAGTACGGCACACCCATCAAAACCCAGCGTTTTGGAGAGAGCCTCAAAACCAGTGTAGAAAATAGCCTATTACTTATTAGTTATGTTGTTAGTTATGATGTTTTTAAAGTTATGATGAAGTTATTAGTTATGATGTTTTTGAAAAACCACACAAACTTTATTATTTGACTGCGGACAACAGTATAAAAAAAAAGTATTAAAAAAAAGCCAGTTCATACGCAGAATTTACTTTAAAAAGCTTCAATACTTCGAAAATAAAAATTAAGTAAATTTGAATTCTTGTTTTTCAGTGTACAAACTGTGCCATATCTAAATGCCATCCCTGATACCAAATATACAAAGTTCTGAGCAAAATATTTGTTGTACATTTCTCAAGGGATAATTCACCCAAAAATGTATATTCTGTCATCATGTACTCAAACTAATGTTTTTCCAAACCTGTATTACGTTATTTCTTCTGCGAAAACCTTTTCAACAACAACAAAAAATATTGTAATATAAATAATATACCGGTATTTAAAATATCTTCTTTATAAATATCCCAAAACTGCATACATGCACGAGTAAAGGTGAGCAAAAAATTAAAATAAAAATTGTGACAAACTTGAGCTATCACTTTGAGTGCCTAAAATGCACAAAAAAACATCACTGGTAAAATAACAGACAAACATTCATAACCGTAAATAATTATACAAAATAACCCTACGACTTTTCAATTCCCATGTGCAACATTAGTTTAGAAAAGGACATGACTGACGAGTAGGGTGGCTCTAAAAGCCTATTGATCTAGTTGTTGACTTGAGCTGACACTGACACCGCAGCTAAGCTGAAGGTTGATTGATGGTCTGTGTGTAGCTGACACTGATAAACTGAGCCAAAACTGTCAGCATAAGGAAAGATAAATTAGCAAGTTTAGCATAGCCTCTGCAATATAGATCTAGTGCTGTGAGCTGAAGAATATGGCCATTAGACCTGCAGTAGATGAGCAGAGAGTGAAGAATAGCAGGCATGCATCACTGGCCTCCAACAAGCTATTCATCAACTATTGCAGCGGATCACACACAGAGTTAATCTGTTTGGCGCAACTCTAAAACATGCTCCTAATAAACAAACTGGATGGCGTAATTTGCCATAATGGCATTCAATCTCGAGGATCTGCATGGGTAAGCCATAGCCATTTTCGATAACTGGTATTCTCATCAGAAGCGTCTGCTGTGTTATACTACTGAAGAAGAGCAAGCGTTGGCGGATTAATACAGGTTTTGTGCATAACTATATGATTTTGCAAACAATGCGATATTATGCAGAAGTATTCATGAGTAATAGATTGTTTCCTGTCTTCATTAAGCACGTCTCAGTAGCATAATCCCTCTGAATGAAGATGAGCACTTCTTAGCCACACACACTTAAACAGCTCATTTTCCATTGCAGGTAACAAAAAAGGCAAGTAAAACATGTTTGCACATTTGCCTATGTTTCACTGATGAGGCTAAATAGTATTATGCACTAAGTAGGGTATTTGGTCAAATATTTGCACCCTTGAAAAGCTTTGGAGGCTGCTGACAGCAGTTATTGGGCAATGGGAAGCCTTGATTCCAAGGCTCACTGACTGACTTTTATTCCAAAACTAAATTAGAAGGCCTAACACTCACAGTACCTGTACATTACATTTTAAGATTCTAGAAGTTTTAACATCTGAATGTTTTTTCAAGGATTCCATTCTTTTACATTCATTTCCCAGTGATCATGATTTACCATTTTCCAAAGTGACTTACAACTGAGGAGTACAGGAAGCGATTTGTCATGAAGAGGGGAAGAAACGCAAAAAGTGCCTTAAATACAAAGTTTTGAATATTACTCCGAGTAGCAAATAGAATAGGGAGGAAAAAATGAAAACTAGGAAGAAAGAATAGGATTTTTTTGATGATGATGATGATGATAAGATTAAGTGCTCATGGAAGAGATGAGTTTTTACCTGTCTTTTGAATGAAGTGAGTGATTCTTTCATGTGGATGGAGGTCGGAAGATCGTTCTACCAACCGGGAACCATGAATGAAAAAGTTCTGGAGAGGGATTTCATGCCTCTCTGTGATGGTACCACAAGCCTCTGCTTGTTAGCTGAGCGAAGGCTTCTGGTGGGGGTGTAGACTCGTAGGAGTGAGTCGAAGTATGCAGGTGCTGAGCTTGTGGTGGATCTATAAGCAAGAGTCAGAGTTCTGAATTTGATGCGGGCAGGGAGTGGTAGCCAATGCAGAGAGATTAGGAGGAGTGTGAAATGTGCCCTTTTGAGCTCGTTGAAGACAAGACGTGCCGGAGCGTTCTGGATCATTTGCAGCGTTTTGATCACACGATGGAAGTCCAGCCAGAATCACATTGCAGTAATCAAGTCTAGAAATGACCAGGGCTTGGACAAGAATCTGTGTTGCATGCTCCGTAAGGAGCGGTCTGATTTTCCTGATGTTGTGCAACACAGACCTGCATGACCGAGCTGTCTTTGAAATGTGGTTTTTGAAGGACAGCTGGTGATCAAAGATTACTCCAAGATTTCTGACCGACCCTGAAGGGGTAATCAAAGATGAACCTAGCTGGATGTTGAAGTTGTGTTGTAGGGTCGGATTAGCAGGGAAGACGAGAAGCTGTGTCTTTCCTAAGTTTCCGCAGTTAATGTTCTTTCATCCATGCCGAGATATCCGCCAGACAGCTTGAGATTTGTGCATTTACTGTGGGCTCATCTGGTTGAAATGAGAGGTAGAGCTGTGTCATCAGCATAGCAATGATATGAGAGGCCATGTGCCTGAATGATGGGTCCCAATGATGTAGTGTAAATGGAGAAGAGAAGAGGTCCAAGCACTGAGCCCTGAGAAACCCCCATGGTCAGTTGATGTGCAATGGATACCTCGCCTCTCCAGGCAACCTTAAAAGACCTACCTGTGAGATATGACTCAAACCAGTGGAGCGGAGTCCCTGTGATGCCCAGTGATGAGAGGGTGGACAGAAGAATCTGATGATTCGCATTGTCAAAGGCAGCAGATAGTTAGAGGGGGATGAGGACTGACGATTTGGATGCAGCTTTTGCCATCCGCAGGGCATCAGTAACTGACAATAATGCCATCTCAGTTGAGTGGCCCTTTTTGAATCCTGACTGGTTTACGTCCAGTGGATTAAACTGTGAGAGGAAAGGTTAAACCTGGTTGAAAACAAGTCGTTCAAGTATTTTCACTATGACTAATAAAAGAGAAAAAGGTATGTAGTTCTCTACAAGTGATGTGTCTAATGTGGGGTTTTGTAAGCAGTGGGGTTACCTAAGCCTGCTTGAATGTAGGGAAGATGCCGGAGCAGAGAGATGTGTTGATGATGTGAGTGAGTGCTAGTAGAAGTGTAGGGGAGATTTACATTTACATTTAAATTTTATGCATTTGGCAAACGCTTTTATCCAAAGCGACCATTCAAGGTACACATTTTACATTATTGTCAGTTTTTGCTTTCCCTGGGAATCGAACCCATGGCTAGTGCCACACTCTACTGGTTGAGCTACAGGAAAGGAGATGGCTTGTAGAAGATGTGAGGGGATGGGATCTAGAGAGCAGGTAGTGGGATGGCTGGAGAGGAGAAGTTTAGATACTTTTGCCTCAGTGATTGTAGAGGAGGAGGAGAGAATATGTTTGGCTGTGGATGTGGCTAAAATCATCTGTGTGTGGAGGTGGGAACTGATTGCTGATGATTGTAGTTTTATCAGTGAAAAATGGGCAAAATTGTCTGCAGATAAAGAGGTAGTGGGAGGTGGTGGAGGGGGAGAGAGCAGAGAGTTGAAAGTTCTGAAAAGTGTGCGCGTGTCTGAGGTGGTGTTGATTTTGTTACGGAAATATGACAGGGTATATGCAGGAATCCTGAAGTTAATTTCAATACCTTTTTAAGACTTTTTAAAGACCTTCTCAAAATATTTTAAGACCTCATCGCACTTTAAGTTCTAATCGGCAACAAACCTTTAATAAACAGTTGTAGTCGAATGTAGACTTAAAATCTCTATCGTAGGCCAATTTTGTATTGTTTATATTGCATATCTGTTTTATAACGTATGGAGGGCGACACATTACCTAACTGCGCATTTCGCAAAATACATGACGTCACCCGTAGACGGCGCTCGCCAGGGATGGAAATTAACTTTTTTCAAAGTCTACCACTCAATGTTTTTAACAGCCACTTTTTTGTTTTTAACAAATTAATACTACAAGCTCTACAATACTTAAGCAGTTTATTTAATCTCAAGTCTCAATGAAATACTGACATTTTCACGATGATTTGTGGTCTTTTATGGCTTCCAGTTTTATGGTTTTTAGTCCCAAGAATGAAACTATTCGTTTTGGCATCTTTGAAGCGTGTTGACGACATACCGAGCAGAACATTGTCAGTAGGGATGCACCGAAATCAAAATTCTTGGCCGAAACCAAAAAAGAAGAAACCAAAGCCGAAAAATAAAATTCAAACTAAAATGTTTAACTCGACCTCACTCATGTGTACATTAAATAATAATGTACAGGCCTACTGGCCTGCAGAAAGGTATAGAAATTGAATAAAGTAATCAAATGTAAAATAACTGCATATTTAACTGTTTAAATGAAAGATTAATCCTTATTAAACTTACAAAAGCTATTCAATCAAGAGCATTGTTTTATGTCAAACTAAATATAAGGACATCACTCAGGCAGCAGTAAAGGCTACTGCACCTTTAAGACCTGATGCAGGGATATGCTCGTCTTTCTCGACTGTGCATACTATACAGTTCACTTAAGGCATATTCAGACTATGTCTGCTAGGATACTCATCAAGATGGACATGCTGACACTTCTTGTGTGAGTTTGTCCGTTTAAGCATAAGACTTGAAAGAGAACTCAATATTTGCGCGCTGTGAGACTCGCGCTCGCTCTCGGATGATGCACAGCGTCAGATCTTCTCTCAGCGCGCGCGAGTCTCACAGCGCGTCTTCATGCGAGTGATGACGGAGAAAACGACTGGTTATATGCGCACATACGGCAGCACTCGCATGCATTGAACAAAGTTTACAAAGAGGTGAAACAGCTCGGTAGGTGAAGCGAGTTTACCCGCCACAATTTTAAATCAGCCGCATTTAGCTGGTGGCAGTGCTAATATCCATCTCTGGCGCGGGGCGTTCCAAGCGGATCTCAGACTGAGAGCCCCGTTGTTTTTTAATACATATGGGGATGAAAAGAAATATATTCATAAATACTTTTTGGAGTCAAACTCTTTTGACAAAGCTTGAACAAAATACTTTCATAATTTAAGACTTTATAAAGCCGTGATAAGACTTTTTAATACTTTATAAGGGTCTTAATTTTCCCAAAATTGATTTATCACCTTTTAAGACTTTTCAAGACCCCGCGGATACCCTGCATGAGGATTTAGCCACCTGGACATCCTTTGAGAAGGAAGAGAGCAGAGATTGATACTAGATGGTTAAGATTTGCCCATCTCACAACATAGTGAGATTTATGTGATAAGGACTAAGGATAAGGCTTATTTAAAATTATGCTTTCCATCTCTAAAAAGTAGGGAGAAAACAGTAAAGTCAAATCATTTATTTAGCAAAATTTTCAATGGATTCCCTATAGTAACCTCCTTGCTGACCTCAGTTTGAAAACCCCTGGAATAGGGCATTATATACTCTTAAGAGTCATCTTACTGAACCTAAACATCAACACTTGATAAATGTGCATAAGCAGCAAAACTGTCCATAGAAAAGTCAATATGGGGCGTAATGCACTGCCACGGCAGTAAAAAACTGCTGTTCTGGGCCGACAGGATCACCATCACTGCTTGTGAGTCTAAAAATAGCTGTACTTTGATGATGCACTGGGAAAATTCATGCCCCACTCCCCCTCTTTTGCTGCATCCCTCTTTCCCCTCTCAATGGTGCAATTAGCACTAATACACTGGGATCCGGTCCACAGAAGAGCAGGATACTCTGGCCAATCATTCAGATCAATTGGCATGAATGAGCTGATCTTCACATGCAGCAAGCGGGAAGGAAGGGATACGGCAGCTTGCGGCTGCATTACTGCAATAATATATCTCTTGCATTTGCAGCGAAACAATGGGAGAAGATCGAGAGGGAGTGACAGAAAGAGCAGAAAGAGAAAGTGAGTGAGAGAGAGAGAGAGAGAGAGAGAGAGAGAGAGGAGAGAGAGAGAGAGAGAGAGAGAGAAACAAAGATTGATGCTGTCCTCTGAGATTCAACAAAAGGATTCTGTTCTACTTATGTGCATACACACGCTCAACAACTGCTGTCAGAAACACTCCAATGCCCTGTGCTCACACCGATGCAGACACCATAACAATCTGACACCAACTCATGCCCGAGTTTCCAAAGTGCTAGACCAATCTCAGCTGCAGGACTTGTGTTTGGGTCTTTCTTCAAATCACAAGTGGGAACAGCTCTGTCAGTGCAAGTGGGATCGAGGCCAGATACGACCAGAGTGCATGACACCTGTCCCTATATAATGCTCCAGCAATCATAAACGACACAATCTGAACAACATCAAACTCCACTGCTGAAAAGACTGTGCTTTCCTTGTTTGGTGCTCATCTAACTGATAGACCTGCACTGTAATCCTATTTAACTGCAAGTAATTCTGGTCAATGAGAATGGTCTTTTTTTGGTAAACATGTTTGACCCAGGAAGCCTGGTGGTTACACCAACAAAGCAGCATCATATTCTGATGAACCATAACCAGTGCATAATCAGGTACATTTTCCAAGTAATTTAAGGAGTCAAGTAACGATACATAACACCACAAAACCAAATAAATAAATAATGTCACTTTTGTGAATACTTAATTGATTTACTCACAACTGAAAGCCTTCTGCTTTCACATCTTAAATTAAAAGGCATAGTTCACTCAAATTAAAAATTCTGACATCATTTATTCATCATGTGGTTTCAAGCCTGTATGGCTTTCTTTAATTTTTTTTCTTTTATATAAAGATTATATTTTTTTAAAACAACATTGGACCCATTGACAAAAAACACATATACTAAATAAACCCATAGAGGTTTAAAATTACATGACGGTAAATACATTTGCAGTGGTGTAATTTCAGAAGGACTAAAGTGTTCACATTACATTCTAAAAAGATAAATTGTTTTAGTCAGGCTGAAAATAAATAATAAAAAACAGTTACTTGTGCACTGAGCTTGGCAAAGTTTCTTTCAGTCCACAGTGAGATTTGTTTTAAAAACTTCAAAACGCTCCTACTAAATGAAAATAAAGCAGAGTGCTTTAGTCAAATTCTGGTTTACTTGTTATTTGTACTAGACAAAAAAAAACTGATTTTAGCTGTGGATCTACTCGGTCCTTGACAATGAGCTCTTTCGCGCAGTATATCCAGTGTGTGGCACAAAACGGTCAAGGAATAAACACTTTTATGTAAAAAAAAAGAAAAGAAAAAAAAAAAAGGAAAAAAACAGTAAGCCAAACAAAGTGCTTCTACTTTGGTGGAGGAAGAGTCTAAAAATAATAATAATTTATTACATTTATATAGCGCTTTTCAAGCACTCAAAGCACATTACATTGAAGGGGGGAATCTTCTCAAACCATCCACCTGGATGATGCAACAGCAGCCATATTGCGCAAGAACGCTCACCACACACCAGCTAATGGTGGAGAGGAGTGATGAAGCCATTCAGTGTATGGGGATTGATAAGGAGGCCAT
Organism: Pseudorasbora parva; assembly: GCF_024679245.1. Classification (NCBI taxonomy): domain Eukaryota; kingdom Metazoa; phylum Chordata; class Actinopteri; order Cypriniformes; family Gobionidae; genus Pseudorasbora; species Pseudorasbora parva. The sequence goes on from NC_090173.1 coordinate 31,344,130, forward strand.
GATGGACAGGGGCCAACCCCTTACTCTATTTCCGAAGGACATCCTGGGATTTTTAATGACCACAAAGACTCAGGACCACAGTTTAACGTCGCATCTGAAGGTCAATGTCAGCTGTCAGTGATAAAAAGTTACACGAATGTAATAATGTTACAAGTTTGACCATAACTCTCCACAACACTAGTCATCATCCCATATGTCAAAGAGAGACACACTCAGGGCAAAATAGGGGAAAACAGATGGAAAGAAGGATAGAGGAAAGAGTTTGGGGAGGTGAGAGAGAAAGGACAGAGCTGAAGTAGGCCAGAGCGCAAGGGAGACCGTCTGTCCCAGATCAGTCCTATACCGCAAGCAGAATGAGCGAGAGAGGAAAAACGTGAGCGGAAGTGCGTAAAACTACTGGGCTAAATCCTAAAAACTACCCTCCCCTAGAAGAGGACAAAAGGGCATGACAACTGTACGAGTGGTTGTGAGAATTAAAGTGCACAAAAAGAGAGCACAAGGAGGGGGAGTGGTCAGGAATAGTGAAAAAGACAACATGGAATGGAGAACATAACCTGACAGTAGTTAAGTTAAATGAACAGGAATGAAACAGTGAACACTGTATACCAAGTCTCCACGCTGGCTTAATTTAAACAGATCCATTGGTATCGATTCAAGCTGCCCAGGTAGCGCACAGTGCCTACATTCATCAGCTTAGCCAGGCAAACGTGTCATTAGAAAGCACTCAGGATGCAGATGTTTGCTGAATGGCATAAACCGATTGCAGGTTTTTTATTTATTTACTCATTTTACAGGACAGCGTGAGAAGAACATCAGACTTCATTCATCACAATTGCCCTGTGTTGGTAGGTTGTCCACACCTTCAGTAGATTTTATGTGAGCGTTAAATGGTGTTAAAATGGTTTGAGCAGTTACTATGTTAAGATGAGAACATTTCTCATCCACAGTTACAAGTGTGAGGATGCATGGCAGGAGATCTTTCTGCTTCACCTAATGAGCGAGATGTGTTTTAACTGCAAAAAGAGAGCGGTGGTACTCTCACCACCAGCACATCTCTAAACCAAGACATAAACGAGGCAATACACACAAATATGAAGTAACTGAAAAGAAATATTTTCACTCTACACACTAGAGATGGTTCAGAAGGGTCAACTGCACTAGCGGCTGCATTCTCACATACCAGCAGTACTATTCTTTTATTCAACAAGAATTATTTTTCTCAAAAGTGACAGTAAAGACTTTTACAGTTTTACAATTCATTTCTATTTTAAACTAATTGTAACATCAGCACGAAATGAAAGTTCTGATCATCTTTTCTTCTGTTGTGGTGTACATGTGTAAAACGGCTTCTCGAACAAAAAAAATAGGGCGGCACCTGACTTTGATTTGATTGTGGTTTGGTTGTTCTGCTTTCGCTCTAAAAAACATATCATCAGAGAAGAAAACAGATGTTGCTGTCATTATTCTGACCTAAGATCATGGCTATTCCATAAATTAAGGAATTGTCAGATTTGATTTCATAGTGACTTATAAATAAATAAGTGCTGTGTTTTTGAACTCTCTATTCATCAAAGAATCCTAAAAAATAAGTATTACAGCTTCCCGCAAATATTAATCAGCAAATCATCATATTAGAATGATTTCTGAAGGATCACATGACACTGAAGACTGGAGTAATGATGCTGAAAATTCCATCACAGGAATAAGTTACATTTTAAAACAGAAAATAGTTAATTTTATGTTCATCAAATAAATGCAGCCTAAATAATAAATTAAGCATATTAGTTTTCTTTCAAATATAGAGTGAAATATAAAGATATGTGTGTGTGTGTGTGGTCTTGCACATCTCTACTCTGGACATATTCATGTGTATGCATGAGATGGAGAGGGCAATGCAGATGAGGGGAGAGGCTGGGTTTTCCAGAGCATTGAGCAGAAGGGTGTCAGTGCCGTTCTAGTTTCCCAATTTATCAATGGCCCGTTCAATGTGGCTAATTTTAACTCCCTTTGTGTGGCTTTGTCTGATTATCCACTCTGTCATCCTATCTCATTTCCCCCCCAAAGCGAACACACTCACACAACACCGGAGAGACACTGTGTGTATGTGTGTATTTAGGGAAGGCAGAAAGAGAGAGAGAGAGAGAGAGAGAGAGAGAGAGAGAGAGAGAGAGAGAGAGAGAGAGAGAGAGAGAGAGAGAGAGAGAGAGAGAGAGAGAGAGAGAGAGAGAGAGAGAGAGAGAGAGAGAGAGAGAGAGAGAGAGAGAGAGAGTGTGTGTGTGTGGGAAAAGAGAGTGTGTGACAGTTGTGACAGCGTGACTGAGGAAGAGATGTTTTATTACAAGTTATATTGGCAAAACCATTCTACCCAAAATCTGTCAGAAAAACATATTTGAGAGCTTTTGTTTCTTAGCCCATTTGCAAATAAATAGTTGTTATGCATCAGTTTAACAGCATGTCGAGAGCTTCATTATATTTTGTGGGGAAATTTTCTCCACTTCAAAAAAATTAATAAAAAAAATTATAATAATTGTCTTTTTGTCATTTTCAGCATGAATCTAACCAAACTTTAAAACATACTCTGAAAAACAAGCGATTTGTTTTAGAATATTTGATAATTTTACTGGAAAATAAAACTTGTATACTCTGCCATATGTGTTTTTATTTTTTGTCAGCTGGTAGAGCTAATTCAACATGGAGCTTCTTTTGTCTTTGGCTTCATTACATATGATTTTTTCCCTCCCCCATGTTTTCTCTCTCACTCTCTCTTTCTCTCTCTCGAAATACATATATCATGTAATTATTTGTGACCGCAGCAAAGACCTACAACAATTTCCCTCTTCTGTATCAGAGGAGGATATACACAAGAAATAAATGCTTCTAATAATAGATTCAGCAGATAATGGCAGGGGACAGTCCCCAAACCAATCCACACACAATCCCTGTGTAAAACCACACAGACACACTGCAGCTGCTTCAAGATCACTTCACATCTGTGCAGAGGATAGAATGTTTTCTTGTCAGTTCACCAGTGTGTGCCACTTCTAGCCTGAGAGATGAGGAGTTTGCTATCTACTTGAGGAGCATTAAGTGGGTTGTCTGAGCACCAGTGTGTGTATCTGTGGGCGGAGAACAATCTGTAGCAGAAAACACTGATTATGGGAATCACCTGAAAGTACCTGGACTACTTATATAACAACTTTTTATATTAAATATTTACCAAATACATATTATGTATATACATTATATTAAAAAAGATTTTAAAAAATGATTGTGAAATGTAAGAAAATTCTGTAATACTTTACTTAAAGATGTATTTAATATATATAATGCATTAATTAGGCTTTGTAATGCACCCTATAAAGTATTGTATGGTGATAATCATAACCCCAAATAATAATACTTATGTTACACCTTTAGAAAACACAATGCATTAAAAAACATGACAAACAACACATTTTAGATGCAACCAGATAGCTCTAAATATTGTAATTCATTTTAACTTTAATTACAATTTTTTTACGAAAATATATAATGCATTATAATATATATTAGAAATACCTTTATAATACATTTTACATAAAGGCTTTAATTTCTTATAAAGTGCTACCAATTTTGAATGAACTATCCCCTTAGCAGCAAATTCTTCATGCATTGCATATGCTCATGAGAAAGAACGATAAAAAGCAGTGAACGGAAAAGAAAACTTATGTGGCATTTAAGAGCAGCAAACGCATGAGAGAGCTGCCACGCTTGCAAATCGGTCCGTTAGCACTGCTGGGTGAGTAAGTCTGCATGCATGCCAATGTATGTGGGTGGGTGTGTTTTAGGGAGTGACAGGATACTGCATATCAGTCTTTTCCCGTTTAAAATACCAGGGAGAACAAACATATTACACTCTGCACAAGGAACCGATATACATATCAGTCATTTTATCATTATGATGATCTATTTCTGTGCCAAGCTCTTTCTCTCACACCAACACATAGCCTATATATCCAGAAAAACTTACTGCCTATTGATGCAATATTCACCTATTATTTATGTGCTTCATGCCCCTCTTTTTTTAATTGAATATCAGCATATGTCTCTTTAACGGACAATCAGATTTTCCTATACGAAAAGTCAAGCAGCTGCAACACCAACCCATATCTATGTCCTCACATCATTCACTCCCTACAGCAGATACAGCACAAGTCACATCTGTTTCCCAATAGCAAATATTTCCAGATCTGAATGGTTCAACTTTGAATGGAAAACTGCCAACATCCACAGGATCCATTCATCTCTCATCCTCTGCACATTTTCACCAGTCTCCCGTTCCATGCATCGCCCCGGCACAGGCGTGAAGAAGAAATAAGCCCCACTTACTGTCTTACTGTGGTTGCCTGTATTTGCAGATCCCTCCTTTGTAAATGGAGAGAATGACAGCAGTTAAACGAATGGGAAAATCCAGCAGCTGGTAAAGAAACAGGAGGGGGGGAATACAACAACGACAAAAAGAAAAGAAGAGATAGAGAAGGCAGATAAAACAAAAAAAAAGGGGGAAAAAAATGAAATGGAGGAAAATAAGTCACCGTGGCAACAATTAGGCCTTTGGAAATTACATTTTAGAGAGTTTCCTGCGAGCCGGTGAGCGCTGGGATCCAATGCATATCCTCAGCGGGCAGACACCGCTCCAGTGGCCGTGCAATAGTAACACTTCTATTTCCTCGGTTCTGACAATCGATCTCACCCTCACCCCTCTCCCTCTCTCTCTCTCTCTATCCTCCCTCCTTCTCTCCCTGCCACGTTCAAACAGCCCCAATCGCTCGTTCTCTTTCAGCTGGTTGGTTGGCTTCATTCCGCTCTCATCCTCTTGTTTCCCTCCCTCCATACCTGCCTTTCTCTCTCTCTCTCTCTCTCTCTCTCTCTCTCTCTCTCTCTCTCTCTCTCTCTCTCTCTCTCTCTCTCTCTCTCTCTCTCTCTCTCTCTCTCTCTCTCCCCTCCCCCTCTCCTCTGCCGTCTTCTCCATCAGAACCCAGATACAAAGCAAAACCCTCCTTCCCGCTCTCCTTCTCTCCGGCATTCTTTGATGTTTTGAGGAGTTGTAGACTCTAGCTGAGGACAAGGAGGAGACGCCTTTGACAGACTATGGCGGTTGCTGAGAATGGCATGAAAGTAGGGGAGAGATAAAATAAAAATGCATCAGGCTACACATTCTACACAAAGCAATAATGTGAACTCTGGCTTAATTCATTACACAAAAGACAAAAAGGAAGCCAGTCACAGCATGGGATGAAAACAACTTAGGACCACAAGGTATAGCTGCTTTATAAGCAAGCACACCTTTTGATGTGGTCTGAGAGGCAACAAGGGCTCTGCAGCAAAGGCCAACATAAACTGAGAAGTTAGAACTGAGTGACAATACGGAAGATGGGTGAACCACTTATTAGCTTGGGGAAGAGGGAGAAAATGAATGGATGGATGGATGGATGGATGGATGGATGGATGGATGGAAGGAAGGAAGGAAGGAAGGAAGGAAGGAAGGAAGGAAGGAAGGAAGGAAGGAAGGAAGGAAGGAAGGAAGGAAGGAAGGAAGGAAGGAAGGAAGGAAGGAAGGAAGGAAGGAAGGAAGGAAGGAAGGAAGGAAGGAAGGAAGGAAGGAAGGAAGTTTTTTTAAAGAGATGTAGGGCATTGATGGAGAGAGAAATAACGAACGGTTCCCCAAAATCAAGGTAAAAAAAAAAAAACTACTCTCAATGTGTTTTATAAGAAAGCTGCTCAAAACTATTTTTGCTCATCCTAATTGCTACTTATCAGACCCTTACACACACCAAACTGTAGCAGAAAAAACACTGGTACTGGTACACTGGTTAAAGGGGTACTTCAGCGCTGGGAAGATGAATCTGTATTTAAATTGGGTCATCAATGTAGTAGAAATGTGAAATTATTTTTGAATTTGGTGCCTTCTAGACTAAGAAGAGACAGAAAATGTGTTTTTGTCTCATGGGGATGAAAGACAACAATTCCCAGAATGCTTCGCTGCCCTGTGAGGCCACTCCCAAAGCCACAGCTACTGGATCACTAGATCACTTTCTCACTGCATTCATTTTCATAAAATCGGGGCAACAGGAAGGGGTCAGCATTTACACTAAAAATGCAGTGTGTCTTAAATAAAATGTGCGGTGCTAGAACATTTTCTGTAATTAGCAATGCCCAGATTGCCTTGTGATAACTGAATAGAAAATATATTCAAAAGCCCATGAAGTACTCAACAAAAAAAAGATACATTGTCACAGATCTCTGCCAGGCTCTCACCCCAGCCAATCACTGCACAAACCCTTACCAGAGCTCTAATTACACACACCTGTACCTTATCTGCCTGCTTATCTGGACTGCTACATAAACACACATCTAAGGTAGCCTACCATCACTGGTTGCGTTTACATGCACGTTCTTAAGCCGATTGTGCCCAATAAGCCGACAATGAACATGGTCATGTAAACGTGGTAACCCGTTTTCTTTTATCGGAGTAATGTCATAAACGGCGTAAGAATAAACCGGTCGGAACAGGTAGTTTTTTGCCTCTTACCTCGATTTTGCGCTGCATGTAAACGCATTAACCTGCTTTCTGTCGACTTATTGAAGAGCGCATGTGTGATAGGTGACTAAAACGGAAACTTACAGCAGATTTAAACACATCCAGACAGAGCGAGCTAGCGTTTGGCATGAAATAAGGACATATATCACAAACGCAGACTCGTTTAAGACCCAGAAAATTGTAAAGAGGTTCTCATGCAGCAGAAGTAGCCTAGAAGAGGTTCAGTCAAAAAACGCTGCATAACTGCATAAGGGATAATATGAGCCATAAATCTCCCGCTGACACGGTGCACGCTTTATTTAACATCACAACTGATGTAACATTTGAAAAACTCATAGTCAGATAGCCTACGGACATTAATATTTTTGACGGCACTACAAGGAAATAACCCGGTTTATAAATAGTCATGTAAACACGGTTTACTCGCCTTGTCCATTTACTGGTTTGCATGTAAACGGGGAAAACTGGTTGTTTCAATAAGCTGATTTTTTTGAGTTATCAGTTTACTGGTGTGCATGTAAACTGTCTGGCCTTGTTCATATGAATTGAGTCCTTACTTGTTCTCCAGCGGCTCACTCTCAGTTGTTTCTCCTGTCTGCTATACAACAGAAAACATCACCATCATACTCACCACGACCGACGAGGTGTGCGTATTCATCTAGCCACCAGTTCTGCCATCTTCTGCACCTGTAAGACAAAATGAAGATTCTGTTAAAAACCCATACTCACAAAGTAAATTTAAACCGCCTATGCCCGTATTCTCCATTCTGCTCTGTGTGGTAAATAAACTCACAGTTAACAGATTTTCTCCTGTTTTGGTCCTGATATGTCATTAGACATTAAGAAATCATGTTAATTTCAAATACTTATATCACTGACAACAGTAGTCCGGCCAGGATATTGTCATTTAAAAGTTGTTGTTGCAGCCCTCAACTGATGTTGATGTTGTCATGTTGTGTTTTGGCCTGAAGCTCCACCCTCCACCTATCTACCAATCACAAAGTCAGTTGTGTTTCTGCATCCGGGTTGCCAGCTCTCCTCTAGTCACCACTAGCCTAGAAATCTAGACGCACCCTAGCGGCAGCAAATCTAATCTGCCCGAGAGTGTCGTCTAGTAACTCTCAATACCCTTCTGAGCTGTAATCGCCAAACTCTTGCCGAGCCAATCACATCATGTATAGAGTCGGTGGGCGGGGCCATAATGACGACGGCCGAGTTGCATTTGCGTGCTTCTAGTAAACACAGAAGCTGGCGAACGGCGGCGGTCTTTCGAATCAGCTTTGACCGCGACTCTGGAAGATGGAGTTAAGCTTTTCTCTGAGAAAAGAACGGCACTGAGGTCATTCTTAAAAAGGGAAGATCTGTTTGGAGTTTTGCCGACCGGATACGGCGAATGTTTAATCTATCAACAAGCTCTGTTTCACCTTCGTTGCTCTGGTTGGTTGTAGCACTGGTAGCTCAATCCTATCGCGTGCAAAGGGAGTTTGAAAGACAACCGTTTATCCCGCCCCTCGGATTGAGCTCTGTTAATGGTGAGTTTCCAGACCAAACAGTGGGTCTGGCTTGTCAGGCTAAGGGTGTACTCACACTAGGCACGGTTGCCATGAACCGGGCCCGAGTACGATTGTCCCCCCTCCCCACTCCCCCGCTGGCCTGCACTCACATAGGGTTTCAGCATTCGTGCCGGAGCACGCTTATGTCATTATGGTGCGATGGTTTCGGGTTTCAGCATTCGTGCCGGAGCACGCTTACGTCATTATGGTTCGACGGTTTTGGGATAAACAGGAAGAGCGGCGCTCTCTGAACACAATGGAGTCTATCGCTCTGTTTTCTTTTGTGGATATTTTGTGTCGTTTGGTCCACGGTGGTCCACAGCCCTCTTAACAGATGTGTCGCCTTAGTGGCGCGAAAATGGTCACGTAATCGTGCTGCTCGTATTATGAGGTTTGCAAGGTACCAGCTGAAGTGCAGCAAGGACTTTGCAGCTTTGATTACGGACTCCAGCACAGTTAGCGCTCACACTGCATGTGAACCGCGCCCGAGTCCAACTGAACCGTGCTCTGGCCCACCTCTTCCAAGCGGGCCAGTGCCGGCTAATCGAGCCGCGCCCGGGCACGTTCAGAGCACTCACACTAGTCAAACGAACCGCGCTTTGGTAGTCAAACGCACTCGGGCACAGTTCAAACTGGCTAGTGTCAGTACACCCTAAAGCCCCTTTCACACTGCACGTTGGACCCGCAATATTCCCGGAACATTGCCGGGTCGCCTTCTGTGTGAAAGCAACCACGTCCCGGCATTGATTACCGAATTCGACCCGGGTCGGGGACCTAGTAATATTGCGGTATTCGACCCGGGACGAGCGCTGTGTGCCGAAACTAATGCCGCAACGTGTACGTAGTTTATCGTGCGACTCCTAGAGCTTGTTTTTTCAATAATACAACCCTGCAGTGCCAGAAGAGCTAGTCGGTGTTTTAAACGCAGACAGTGTTCGTATACAAAAGAAACTAAAATTAAACAAGCAGAAATGTGTGCAAACTGGACACAAGTCGAGACCACGGAGCTCCTTACTATCCGCGCTGAAGCTGAGATTGCTTGCCATTACACGTCACATCAGGATGTCACGTGTCAACTCGACCCGGGACTGTTAAGCGTTGTGTGTGAAAGTGCACATATTACGGTATTTCGCTGGCAGTGGGAATGGACCAAATCTAGCGTCCCGGGAACAAATGCCGGGTCGCATTATCCGTGTATTTGCCGGAATCGCAGTGTGAAAGGGGCTTAAGTTACCACAGCTGCAGCTACAAAAGTTCCTGCTGGATCCAGTAGCCTATCTGGCAACCTCGAGTCAGGGGGAAGGGGGAGAGAGGATACTCCTGGAGTACCAGTTTTGACCACAATCTTACATACACTTCCTTTAAATATTGAATGTTCAATATTGAGTCCTTCAAATTTAAAAGTGTCATGAATTGACTGTTTTTAAAAAAAATGTATACTGTTGTCTGATGTGAACTAATGAAGTTTGTGTGGTTTTACATTCAAAAACATAACTAATAAGTAATAGGCTATTTTCTACACTGGTTTTGAGGCTCTCTCCAATATGGTGTTTGGGGGGTAAAATGTGTGTTATTTAGGCAAGGTTGCCTGCTAAAATTCGCACTCATGGATCTATATATCACATAATAGTCGCTTAAAGTTTAAACCTCGGACATAGAAAACAACCCGCGGAAAAAAAGGATTTGGCAACACAGTGCAGTTGAGCTCTGTTGACATTTGACAACTAACGTATGCGTCGCTTCGTTGCTCTGATTGGTTGTAGGTCTATCCAATTGAGGTCTTTCCTGGTTCGGTTGAAACACGCCCCATAATCACAGCCCAATGGAGCAGTATCAGACTCATATTCAGAAATCAGAATTGAGTATGACCAGGTCAGGCTAGGAGAACGGATAAACGTCTTTATCAAACAAACACAATGTTTTTTTTTTTATCGACATGCATTGATTGTTATTATTTTTATGTAACACATAGCCCCTAGATATAAGCGCGCCCCGCCCTCAGATGTCAACGAGAGAGAGAGAGAGAGAGAGAGAGAGAGCGAGAGAGAGAGAGAGAGAGAGAGAGAGAGAGAGAGAACAGCAGAACAAGAACGGAATATAATGAGATTCATCGGCCTGCCAGCGTGCTGAGGTATGTTCTGTTAGACACTTACACATAAGCAAATCGATCTAGAACAATGCAATGTTTTACTCACATCTGTGCGTGGCACCATTCCTGTCGAGAAGTTTGTTTACAAACGATTCCGCAGTGAACTGAAGTGGATGTCTTCCCCACATGAGCTAGAACTTCATTAAAAATAAAGATCAACCACTCATTCCTAATATTAGGATCAGAAGGAAGCTTATGCAGTGACTGTGCTCTTCAAAACCAGGAATAGCGCAATATCTTAATCTTCCTCGGCATGAAATTGTTGTTGATCAGCTAGCACTAAATGCTCATAATTCTGTAGATGGCGTGGTCAGAGCCATTTCAACAGCTCTGGGCGTGGTGTTTCGTCGCGCACTGACGTCAGTGAGTTACCTGACATTTGTTGAGCCTGGTGTCTAAAAGCTTTCTTTGACTAACAAGAAAGTTTTCAGCTCTGAAACTTACAGATATTCTTATATTACCATGACCTTTTATATATCAAAAGCTCAAGGGGAAAGTTGATTCCTCAATTCATCACCCCTTTAATAAAGGGAAAATATGTAAATTACAGAAATTAAAATAAAATAGATTGAATTCATATAACTCAAATAGGTCTAACAAGAAAAACAGAACTTCCAAAGGTTTTAAAAGCCTCACAGACAGATCAGAGTAGAACATTTTCTGGGATGCCATTAACTTAATTCTGTATATACCACTTCATGCCATGGCAACTGAGCTTTCTATTTCAATTTAAATTCCAACTCCACATCTAAAAGGGAGGTAATTCTTCAATTCAGAATCGTACTAAACCTTGTTGTCAATATCAGGTCTAAACGTACCCCCTATGTCACATTGTTGCAAGAAAAAGTATGTGACCCGTTTGCAGAAAAAGTTAATAATTTAACTAAATTAAAGAGAATACAAAACGTGTTATTTTTATGCTGTCCTCAATGAAATATTTCACATATTGTTTTCTACTGTCTACAAGACAAAAAAACAACCCGAATGTATTAAAATTACCTGTTACATTTTTTTAATAAACCATTTATTCTTAATGCTGTGTCGTTACCTGGATGATCCACGGCTGTTTTCTTCTATTCCTGCAAATTATTCAGTGTTACAGCTTCCTTTGTATATTTGAACACTATCCAGCAGTGACTGTATGATTTTGAGATCCATATTTTCACACTGAGGACAATTAAAGGACGCAAACACAACTATTACAAAAGGTTCAGACATTCACTGATGCTCCTGAAGGAAATTTCGATTGCACTACAGTGTCCCCGGAACGTGATTTCTATCGATGGGGACCCCCGTTTCCAGACAACCTGTGCTTGGCACTTCAGCCAATAAAAATACATGAAACTACATTTGGCCATCTAACCAATCTAAGACCATTGCGTTTTTCGGAGGGATGGGCTTCATAGCAGGAAGCAAAAGTAGCCATTCAAAGGACAGTGGACACAGCGGTGGAGAATAAAAGTAAAATCTAAGAAAAATATGGCGTTTAAAAAAAGAAGTATTAAGGCATGTTATACGGAGCCCCATAAACACAACCAAGCCTAGAAAAAAAAAACACGGAACCACCCCTTTAAGAGCAGGTGGTGAAAATCTTTGAACATTGTCCATTTTTCTTATTTTGTTTAATTATAAATTGTATTAATTTAGTACTGCCCTTCGGAAGCAACAGAAGATACACGTTTCCCAGAAGACAAGTTAAGTACAATTTACCTTGATCTTCAAATTCAATACATTTTTACTCCTGGCTCTTATTGCATTGCGTTTCCTTCAGGAGCATCAGTGAATACCTGAACTTGTTTTAATAGTTGTGTTTGAGTCCCTCAATTCATAGCACCTTTTTGCTTCATCACACAACGGTTTGTCAGAATTAAGTATAGCTTTTTTACACCAGTGGCTCTGATGTTGAGGTGTCTGACTTCACCATCCTAGTCCATAACATTCAAGATCACCTCCAAAACACATTCAAAAAGACTGGTTTATATAAAATTATATATTGTCAACGCTAATTGTCTTCTATAATATACTGTACCAAGCAAACATACACCAAAACAATGAAGAGACAGCTTACAAACGTTAGGCTATATGTAGTTCAATATACAATTTTCTGCTAAATTAGCATTGAATCATTGTTGAACTTGAAGGTCCAGTTAAGAGCAGAATTCCTCATTCACTTACGGATCGATTTCATTCCATTCAGACACTAATACTTGCAGTTGGCCTACTTCACTAGTTTCAAATCTAAAGCGGTTGAAAGTGCCTCCTTCTGTCTAACATCCTTATCTATTATCCATCTATTTCCACTCTCAACAAACACAAGCTTTCAGGCTGCCCTGGGTCCCGGTAAGTAGTGTCATATGTACATCTCTCTAAATGAGGTCGCTGGTCCTTCATGTAGAAAGAGCTTTTAGGACATACACTTACTCTTCAAAGTTAGAAACATCACATAATATTTTGGAGAGGGTGTCGAAACTGAATGTTAAACTACATTGTATACAAGTATAAAAGAAGGCTGGATAGGTATGGGTGGAGTTACCATGAGAGAACAGATGGAAAGGTTAATTTTGCCATTAGGTTTAGGAATATTGAACATCTTTTCCACATTACGTCATTACATCACAGATGGGAAGATCCAGAAATAAGTGATTTGTAAGCGTTCAATGCAGCAGCTGCTACAGTTCTCTTACGTGACATGCAGGAATCCAAATACAGGACACCTGAGAGCTGCTCTAAGTATATGCTTATCTTAATTTCACCATTAACTGCACATTCCTATTCAACTTGACAAATAGCATTGAAACAATACTAAATTAAAAGCACATGAACTTTGCTCTGGTCCTTCATGTGCAGTCCCACTGAACCATGCAATTTGCCATTCTAAATTCAATGTTTAACATTACATGTACAGGAAGGTGGGAGGGAGGGCGGATGGCTCAGTGTAGGAAAGGATTACTGAATAATTCAAAAAGAGAAGAAAGCACAGATGAATCAACCGGGCTAGTGCCTGTCTCACACACAAGCACTATAAAATGGAGGATGCTACTGTAAATCTTTTTTTCTTTTTTTTACTGAATCCATCTGTTATATATGCCAGTGAGTGAGGAAGGCAGTCTCTTTAAAATAAGCAAACCCTTGGGTTACTAGATCAATAGCATTAATTGCACAGAGGTTTTGTCACCTGCTTTAACACAACTGAAGACAGTTTTTTGTGCACCATAGATTCATGGTGATACAGTAGGGCTTTTGGATCCTTCAGTGTTTTCCGCAGTGTCTAAAAGGTTCAGCCTTTTACTGCCTCACTCTCTATCCACTGCCTTTCTGCCTGTGTCCTCGTTATGAAAAAAGCTGTTCCACTTGGCTTCAGAGTTAACCCTCTGTTGACTGTTGAAAAAAGAGAAAATGGGTCATGAATGGGGAAAGGGGATGAATAGGTGGCAAGAATGAGAAAGAAAATGGACAAAGGCTCAAATGGGATTGGGGGATGAGGAAAAAAAAACAATTTAACAAATGTAGCAGGGTGAAAGTGAGAGACAGAGATAAATATTAAATAATTTGAAGAAAGATATATATCAGAAAGAAAGTTTATGGAAAAAGTTGATAAAGTCTTTACAGCATTTTGGCCAAATCAATCACTGCAGAAAATAACTATAAAACAATATAAAGAAATAGTTGTAGTGCTCTTTTAAAACATTGAGGAAGCTTACTAGGCTTCATTTTTAAGAGAAAAGACATTGTAGCCTATATATTATTCAGTTATATTAATCTCCTGATATAACTATACCAGGCTATTTTTTTCTATTTGACATATACATTTATAATGATATATACATGTATAATATTTTATATATACACACACACATATGCTGTCAAACTGATCAATCACATCTAACAAAAATGTTTTGTATACACACACAGATAGATAGAGAGAGAGAGAGAGAGAGAGAGAGAGAGAGAGAGAGAGAGAGAGAGAGAGAGAGAGAGAGAGAGAGAGAGAGAGAGAGAATCATATTAGTTTGCTAAAATACCAAGAGCAGTTTCTTTTAAAATCATATTTTAATTGCATTATTTTCATTTTGTTGTACAATTTAACAGTGGAACATTACAATTTAAAATTGATCTCAAATGACCTAAGTAACAAACAGGATGGCCATACAAGACAAACCGGAAAAAAAGACATCTGAATTGTAGATATTAAAAAACGGTAAATTACATAAAGTTCAGTACAATCAAAAAATTAAGTTATATTGAAGCACCATGTTAAGAGAACATATTAAAATAAATATAATGAATACACTTTTATAGACCAAGGCAAGGCTTAACACAAATATGTCAAAAACATGTAGGACATCCCAGGGCTCTCATGTCTGCAACTGTTAAAACTGAAGAAGCCAACAAATGCTTTTCTGACATGGACTGGGGAGGGGGAAAAAACAAAAACAAAACAAACAAAAACAAAAAATATATATATATTAAAAAAAATAATAATAATAGTATAAGTTCGGAGATGTCAGGTTTCGGGTCTTGGTGACCTACAGGGCTACAGTACATATCGTAACAATATTCTATCAAGTGTTAAGTGAGTCTGATTAAAGTTCAGCTCCAAAGAACACTAAACATCTCTCTAGAGTAATACAAGTGGCAACTATGCATTTGCCCAATGTACCAAAGCAATACCCAATATGATACAAAACCCCATGAAGCTGATATAGACAAATGTTTAGAGTCAATGAAAAGAAAAAGAAAAGCATCAAACGCCAAAACACATTTGTGCTTGCAAATTGTGTGATTTGTGTGGAAAAAAGATGGGATGCTATTCAAATAAATATATTTGAATAGCATCTCCTTTTCCATATTACATCAGATGGTAAGATCCAAAAATAAGTGATTTGTAAGCATTCAATGCAGCAGCTGCTACAGTTCTCTTACGTGACATGCAGGAATCCAAATACAGGACACCTGAGAGCTGCTCTAAGTATATGCTTATCATGATTTCACCATTAACTGCACACTCCTATTCAACTTGACAAATGGCATTGAAACAACCCTAAATTAAAAGCACATGAACTTTGCTCTGGTCCTTCATGTGCAAACCCACTGAACCATGCAATTTGACAAACACGCTTATTTTCCTCACATTTGATCGAACACATGTTCTTTGAACGATCTAGATTGCTAACTCTGAAATGAAAGGGCTAGGAGGAAATGGAGAAAATTTCCACATGGTGGAGAACCGCATCTCCATCATGTGGCAAGTCTTGTGTACTACAGGATCAACAGAATATCCATTTTTCCTTTGTTTTTATACTTACAGTAACCACTAGCATGAAAATATTATTCTATAATAAATGTACTAAACAAACTTCATTAAATGTAGCATACAAATAATTAAGCAAGTGTGCTAATAAAAATATGTCTTTAAATATTTCAAGAAAAAAAAAGTTTTGATGCTAAGAACAGGACAATTCCATATCCATACAAGTTTAATGAAAACAAAAGAACACATTACATTGAAGTTTTAAATAAATAACTTCTTAGCATATCAACAACTATAGGATGTTATTAATCAGTATATTGTAGGTCCAGATCCACTGTACCGTCAGTCACCACAAGCCTAAGTCTCTTAGGCTTACGATCCGTTATGGCGGTGCTTTGCGAATGAGAGGTGGAGAAGTGTAGAGAATTACATGGTTGAGTTCCAGGCTGCCCCTGATGCTGCTGAACCTTTCCAATTTGACCTCCATGGACTTTAGACCTACTCACAGAGGGAGAAGGTGTGAAGTTTGAGGGACCACATGCTTCTACAACCAGCTTTCCTTGTGTTCCTGAGGGCTCCATTAGACAATGATAAGTGTAATTTGCAGGTCCTGAACCAGTGTAATTTACATTTTCACCATCGCCACTGTACCCCAGAGTCACAGAATGATCTCCGGTGAAGTTCACTACATAAGACTGGTGAGGAGGCTGAATGTGTTCAAAGGTGGTTGACTGAGTTTTAACCAATGGGACCTCATGAATTGAGGATTCTCTGCGTCCCAGATGAGGACTACTCTGCTGCGATGCAGGGGGTGAAAGGGAGGAGCTGAAGTTGAAATCAGAAGAATCACAGTGAGAAATGTTTGGACACGTTGGATTCTTACTGGGCTGAATAGAAGACACTCCAGAAAGTTGAGTGTTTTGAGTAGGAGCCACAACAGCATGAGGTTTCTCCAATTTTGAGAGTTTGCTTTGTGTTGTACTGTAACATTGAGAACTTTGAGATGAGGAAAATAAATATGAGGGCAGGGATGGATCTTTATCATTTCTTGAGATCTGAGGCTTCATACCTGCAATGTTCTTGAAAGCATTTGTTGTGGTTTTGCTAGAGCTAACAAAATAAACTGGGTGAATGTGATCACTTTGCTGACCGGGATTTGCAGGATATTGTTTGTTGAGGATGTTCTTTTGGCTTTTTTGCAGATTTTCAGTAAATCTTGAGAACCCAGCATTAGGACATCTGGCTGAGTCTTTTCCACTGTGAGAATTTGATGGACCGGCACAAGTAAAGATGCTTTCCAGGTTGCTGTGAGATTTTGAGCTGCCTGCAGCCATTGAAATCTGACAAGCATTTTGGCCTACCTCTGTTTTCAAGATATTCTTGGAGTTTGGAAAAAAAGGAAGCTTCTTGTCGTTGCTACGAAAATGTGCATTACCAGAGTTGAATGCACCTGAATACTCTGCAAGTGAGGTTGACTTATTTCCTACATGAAGGGAATGGAAGGGTGTAACGAGGTTACTCTGAGTTCCAGCACCGTGCAGGCTTTGCGTTGACTGGTTTGAAATGACAGATTCAGATTTAGCATGTAAGCCATGCAAGTTGAGAGGCTCATGAGTTTTGTCTTTAGCATCAATTTTAGAAAGTCCTGGCTGAGAGGACTTTGTGTTAACAAGGGAATCAAGAAAGTTTAACTTCTTGTCCTGAGGTTGCAAGCGCACAATTGGGTGTACAGGCTGTTTAGCACTTGTGCATGCATTGTTAAACACTGTCAGGTCTTTGGGGAGAAACTGTGTTGCTGAATCTTCCTGCACCTGAAGATCTATGGGACTTTTTGACAACTCGCTATCAGACAAGTACAGATCTTTCTCAGGGTCTTGAAGAGGAGCAGAACTTGTGGCTGCATTACATAACTTATCTTTGAAGAGGAGTTGAGACGCACCAATAGATGAGGATGTGTCAGACTGAGTAAAGACAAGATCCGGGAAGCTTAGATCTTCACTG
Source organism: Pseudorasbora parva (assembly GCF_024679245.1). NCBI lineage: Eukaryota > Metazoa > Chordata > Actinopteri > Cypriniformes > Gobionidae > Pseudorasbora > Pseudorasbora parva. The sequence continues at coordinate 31,361,664 of NC_090173.1, forward strand.
CTACTAAAGTTACTCACAGGGCTTGGGGATCCTAGGTAAGGGGTCTCTGGATTCCATGCATCGGTGGGACTTTGGGAGAAGGGGCTGCTGAAGGATCCCGTGTTATGTGGTTCACCAGGACAGTAATCTATCAAAGAGCTCGCCAAGCTGTTTTGTGCAGGCATCTGATCATAGCTTTCAAGATTTAAACATGGAAAGTCAAGCACATCCTCTGAATAGTTACTGAAGCTGCACTCCGTGGCAAAAGGAGAGATGGGAGGAGACTGAATCTGAGAGGAGGTTACACTGGTGTTAGTGGGAGCACTTTTCTCGCATACCTGTGACTGGAGACTGGACTGACTCAGAGCTTGGAGTTTTGATAGACTTTTATTAATCTGAAGCAAATTGTGACTCAAGCAAATGTCGTTCTTCCCTTTATTCTCAGTCCTACTAGATCCAGCCTTAATAATATTGGAATTGTCTGACACTTGCTCTCTTGCATCGTCTTTTGCTTCAATACTCCCACTGACGTTACTAACTCCTGTCAGTCCATCATAACAGGGAGAGTAAAGCGATAAAGGTGAAAGTGACAATGGCAGAGGTGAAGTTTCAAAACTCACTGGATCTTTGAAGGCCTCTGGCCCCTTGGTACAACTACGCACTGTCATTATTTGCTGGCAAGGAGACGGATTTTCCTCTTTAACTTTGCTGAGAGGCATCTGTTCCAGTATTGCTGCTGTAGAAGAGACCGGTGTTAACTTATTTGGCTCCCTGTACAGCATATCAATGCTCCCATCTTTATTTTGAGCATCTTTCCACTCAACCTCCCACTTGCCTTCAGCTTTCCTGCACAATCTAATCAAAGGTAACGGTTTAATGTCATCAGTGTCTGCTTCAATTTTTGGACCAGAAGATTTTTGTTGGAGTTGCACATTAGAAATCTCAGCGTGGTCTTGAATAATTTCTTTTGGTGTACGTTTGCCATTTTTCTTGTTGATGCAAACTTTTGATACTTTTTGCTGTCTTTTACATGGCTTAGTTGCACATTCTTTTCTGCAATGCTCTAGCACGTCTTGGACTGCTTTGGTGGCTTTCTCCAAACCGATTCCTTTATCAGCCTCCCCATGACCCCGAATCCTCTCCATTTCTGCATTTAAAATAGAGACAGAATCCAAAATAGCCCTAAAAGGGTCAGCTAAAGCCAAGCATTGCTGTGGGCTTGATTTGTCCAGAACACTTTCTGCTTCATCTGTACTATCCATTTCCCACTCCTTTCCTCTTTTCCTCTTAAGACGAATTCTGACATTTAGCCTCTGATCTTCTTCTGTCTTATCCATAACATTTGAGGTAGACAACTCCTCTCTCATGGCATTTTCTATATTATCCATAATCTCACAGCCCCCTGGTCCTTTAGTTCTTCCTTCCATTTCTTCCTCACTTTTCGCTTGGTTCTCCTCTCTCATGTTGCATTTAACAATTTCTCCTTTAATTTTGGATGTTTCACTGTTACAGTCATCGATTGTCCTCTCATTATTTGTGCCATCCCTGTTTTCACAAACTCTGACATTGTTTCTCACTGGTCCATGCCGAGCACTTTGAAGACCTTTACAACATTTTTTCAACTTGGACAGGCCACGCTTTTTGGACCCAACGCCATTGCCTTTAAAAGTTAGACTTGATTCTGGTAATGAACACATTGCTGCTTTCTCCACATTGCTGCTTTTAGAGTTAAGTTCTGCGTCATTATTGACGTCTATACACGATTTTGTAGGTACATTAACATCCTGTTCTGGGTCTGTATCAAGCGATTCTCGAAATGCTCGTTTCTTTAGGGGAATACTGCTCTGAGAACTATGATCTAGACAAACCATGCACATGGGTGGAGGCTCTGAGGAAACCAAAGTGTTTTCTGACCGTCTCACTTGAGTATCTTGATGTATATTTGGCTGATGAGCTGCAGTGAGTCCCTGAATAGGGTGCTCATTTCTCTTAAGTGCCTCATGCTTGTCCTTTGTCTCGTTATCGTCAGCAAGTGATAGTGTCTTAATATTATCAACTTCTCTGTTACCACTGTAACTGCATGGATGTTGGTGTTCATCAGCATCTTTATCTTGTTGATTAATCTTGCCACTCAAACTCTTTCGAATATCTGACAGTAGTACCATTGCCTCTTTAACAACAACAGTCCTGCTCCCAAAATGCGCTGTTAAAACTTTCTTTTTCAAGTAATTTTCTTCTCCCTGCTTCTTGACTCTTTTTTTGTCTCGCACCTCAGGTTTACCCTCATTTGTTTGTTTCTCATCCTTGTCTGCTCCTTTCCTTTTCTTTATAGAATCTTCTGATTTTTTGGGAATTGTGACCTCAACAGACGCAACCGTTACAATGTTATTATCTTGCTTACCTTCAATTTCATGCTCACAGTGGCTATCCTTACTGTACACATCCACAAGTTCTTTAACAACAGGCTGTGTTTTGTCAATCTCTAAATCACATGTTACTTTTAAGTACTTTTCTGCACTCTCCATATTTACTGGTGTGAAATACAACTCCTTCACCCCTATCTTACCTTGTCTATTGCTTTCTTTGCTCCCATTTAACTTTGTGCTCTGCTGTACTGCTGCTGCTGGTGTTGTACCCTTGCATCTTCTACTGTCTGCCTCCTTCTGACCTGTACTCTCGACCTCTGGTTTTCCTGGGATAGCCACCCTGACCAGACTTACTCTGAGGTATCGATTTAACCCTGAGAGGAAAGTTATAGGACTGTTAAGAGATGGTGAAGACAAGGAGGGCGTAACGTTAGAAGAGACAGACTGCCTGTGGTTTTGCTTGTTATCCCCTGAGGTCTCCAAAGCTATACAAGAACTAACATCACCTTGTCTAGGAGTAATGGAACCGCTGATGTGTCTACCGTCACCAGCCACTTCCCTGAGGCGATCCCTAAAGACTCTCTGCTGTGCCTCTCGGATCACAATGCTCTCTGTTTGTGATGATTTGTCACCGTTAGCTCCAGCGTCTCCATCAATGTGTACATTTTTGTCAGAACATGGTTTACCTGGAGAGATTAAAACCGGATTAGTGATGTCCTTGGACTCAACCTCACTTTGTTTTTGCAGCTTCCCAACTTTTGTCTGCAAGTCAGAGCATTCATTTCGGTCTGTAGCGAGTTTAGAGTTTGATTTGATCAGTCTGGTCCTCCTTTTGTTAAATCTGGAAAGTTTAGATCCAGTCCTTGTTCTGAGACTGCTCCAGCGATTACGAAGAATATTCCTGGTCCTTGAGGAAATGCCCTGGTGGACAACTCTGACAGAAGATGCATCAATATTACGTCCCTTGGCCTTCATACTGTTTCTTTCATGTACGCTGGAAACACGCCCAAGAGTGAAGGGTTTGAAACTAATGACATGGTCTCCATTTAACATTTCTCCATCCTCACCCTTTCTCTCCTCTGGTCCATTGTTAGTACTGCTGCCTATTGGAGAGACAGATTTCCTGTTCTTTGTGATCTTCTCTGGTTTTGGTCGCTCTCTCTCAATTAGGTAGAGCAGGGCCCTTTCTTTGCTCAAGGGGTCCTTACAGCTTAATAGGAAATTTGTGCTGTGTTTATAGAGGCAGATGCTCAGCTCCTTTAGCTTGAGGTGAGGAAAAGATAAAAGGTTTTGTGTTCTCTTTTCCACCTGTTTGCAATGCTCCTCCTTCCGCCGCCTATCAGTCTTTCTCATCTTGCTCAAAACAAGGGCGTTCCTCTTCGTCCTTTGGGAAAATGTATTCCTCATTGGCAAGACTGACAAAGAATGGGATGAGAAGAACAGACAGCCTGAGTTAAGTGGTTTATAATAGTGAGATTAGTTGACAATAACAGCTTCAACACATTACTAGGAAATTGCATGGGATGCCCAATTATATAATTTTCAAAACATGTATATTTGAGTCTGGGACACAAGTAAAATAAGAAAAGAAAAATGAATGGAATAACAAACATACCCGAGTTTGATACGGTGAGAAATGGCTTTGGAGTGCCATTTCCCCTATTCCTATTAAGCCTTAGATCAGTCTCTCTGAACTCATATTTCTGTCCTGAAGGATCCCTGGAGCAAGCAACATCTTGTAGCTGGTCTCTCTTCTTAAATGATCCCTCTCCTCTCCTGTATAGATTGGCATCATTAGACTTGTGATAAAAGCATACTTAAAAGACTTTTAAAATGAAAATGGTCATTAGAGACCTAATTGACATTAAAAACCTCCTATAGCTCAGAATAATTACATTGAGTTAATTATGCATCATAGATCTAACGTTACTATAATATCGATAGCAGATGGCCTTTAAGCAGTATTAACAGCTTTACTCTCACCTCTCACATGTGCAGCATTCACACATTTCATTATTCTCCCCAAAAAAGCTGTCCCCATAGTAACAGGTAATTTCTTCCCCTGGTGAGATGGGCCGTACCACTTTTACACAAGCTCCATTTTTATCTCCTGGGACAAACTAAGAGGAACAAAAACAAAAATTATAAACAGTTTGATTATGATCTATTTAGAATGACATATGACAGCAAAAAAAGAAAAGAAGAAAATGTAACGTAAGAAAAAAAAAAGATGGGGTGGGATTTCTTTGGAAACTGTGATACATTTTTTTTATAAATATTAGTTTTAAAATAAAAGCGTTTATTTTAAATAAATATCTTCTGTAACATTATAAATGTTTTAGAGTCTTTATAGTCACTTATCAATTTAATGTGTCCTTGCTAAATAAAAGTATTAAAACCACACTGACACCAAACTGTGTATTTTGTTAGTTATCTACATTTAGGCCTCCAATGACCCAGACTTTTGACAAAACAGAAAACAAGTTAACAATGATTTTTTTTTTTTTTTTTAAAAGGTTAGAGACTTTTGACTTCTAAAACCCTATTATTCAAAATAAATAAGGGTTCAAAATATAAATAAAAAAACATTTTCAAACAATTAAACAAAAATCTAACTATTACTACCAATTAAAAACTAAACTAACAAATTTACTCAGTCACTACTAGTACACATCTCGATTAAAAAAAGCAACATTATCAGTATAAAAGTATGTATACACAATGATCACTCGAGATTCTTAACTTAAGACTTAAACATAGTTACCATTTTTACACAGGTGGTATTTCAAAATGGCTAACTTAGCTCGTCCAATAAAAATAAATGAATAAAAGAAATAGCACAAACACACTGTTGTTGCCACAACATTCTAGTTTGATATTCTAAAAATCAAAGTACCGTATTATTATATGAAAAACCAAATTTTGTCATACACTTGTTAAATATCGCAAACAGGGATCCAAACACATGGTCAAAAACGAGAGAAGTAATCAAAGCCCTCACCCCGCAGCAAATATCCAGACACCATTTTATATTATATAGTAGTGCACTAATGTGTGTGTATATATTGTGTATATTTTTATATATAAATAAATTATATATATATTAAAGCAATACCATGTAGCATTACAATGTTTTTCAATTAAGTAAACACTGCTTTCTTAATTATTTAAGACAAGAAATTAAATGAACAAAGAAATAAAGTGACAAGAAACAGAATAAACCAAGCAATTCCTGAGATTTTCTACAAAAGCAAAAGTAATAAAGTAGTGTCTTACCTTACAGTTGGGTCTGCAGTCTTTTCCAAACAATAAAAAACAAAAGGAGATGAGGAAAAAAAATATCAAAACATTACATTTACATTGAAATTACATTTCAAAACAAAACAAAAATTACAGATCATTATATGTACATAGGCTCTCTCACCATGATTAATGAAGGCAGCGGGCCCCAACCAAAGCTGAGCACATCTCTTGCGCGTCGAGTACATGACACTGAAGTCATTCACTCCTGCTCTGAGCACAGCACTATCCCCAGGGCTCAGCTCAGCTATACAGCCCTGCAGTACCTCCACCCGTTCTCCCACAAACCTGGAGAATTAAACAATGGTGGTCAACAAAATTAAAAATTAGACCAATGTTATGAGTCACCTTTATTTTTATAGCGCTTTATACAATGACATTTTTTTCAAAGCAGCTTAACAGTGATCAACAGGAAAATAATGATTTAATTATCAAGTATCAAATTATTATTATTATAAAAAAAACAAACAAACTGTGATTTCTAACCAGTGTCGGGTGGATGTGATTTTGGCTCCATTAGTCTCAGAGGAGTAGCGGTTACACGGCTCAATGTTCACTCCGCTGTCCAACAGAAATGCAGTCATGTAGCGATACATCTAAAGAAAATAAGTTAAATAGTTTTTAAAGAACACTGCAATATTCAAAAATATATTATTAAAACTAATGCCATGCACTGTGCTTGTCTTTAATCAGACCAAATATGCATATCTTGAATTACAAAAGCCAAGCCCTCACAGACACGACACCACACTCAGAACGCAGGGCTCAGCATCAAGCCTGTTCATGTGCTTTGCTCTTCAGACAAGTAAATCTGTCATTCACTTGTCCGAGTACAAAATGCCATTTGGTGATAATGAAATGAACAAACAAGGAAAGGTGAACATTCACCAGTTCTGGATAACAAATTATACTCACATGCTGCTTTAACAACTCATGTCGGTGTGAACCCAGCCCAGTGAAATAGCCACTGACCCATTCCCCATCCAGCAAAGCATCAAAGGTGGCTTGGAAGTCATGCGTGCGCTTAAACCGCAGAAGGGTCTCTCTGAGGTAGCCCCATCGCCGGATCTCAGGGGGAGCACTTCACACAATGAAAGAAATCAAACAATTATTTAAAATATATAATTTAAAATAAAGTACAAAAGAACAGTTCAAAAGCCTCGGGCTAATAAAACGGTATTCATTTATTTTAATACTTTTATTCAACAAAGATACTAGTCAAAAGTGACAAAAATATTAAGCAGAACAACTGTTTTTAACATTATTAACAAGAAATGTTTCTTCATATTAGAATGATTTCTGAAGGATCATGTGAATGAATACTGGAGTAATGATGCTGAAAATGCAGCTTTTATATCACAGAAATAAAGTACATTTAAAAAAAGAAAACAAGTAATTTGAAATTGTTTGTTACTGTAATTTTATCAAATAAATGTAGCTTTGGGGAACATAAGAGACTTCTTTAAAAAACATGAACCTGAAAAACTGACCTCAACCTTTTGAACAGCTGCATTCCAATTGGCCTACTTACACTATGTCCTAAAAGTATGTAATGTTTTGTAATGTTTGTATGTAACTTTTGTGCATGTAGCAGAAGATTAGGCAAGTTTTGGGACTACTTCTTAAAACTGCACCGTCATCGGACAGCTCTTAGTTACGTGCATCCCGTCACTGTTTAAACTGTGCTGTCAATAATCTAGTCACAGTTAAAATCCTCCACATTCAATTTAATTTAATGTCTTATCATATTGGAGAGAAATAAAGTAGCATGTTGATCTGCCAGTCGTGGGTCTTTCATGTGGAAAACCCTCCTCAGTTAGTAAACTAAACCTATCTTTATAAAAATTAACAATGCTAATTAACTGCTACAGATTACATGGATAACACTGAATAAATACCTTTTCCTGAGGTTAGATATTGATTATTAATCACTCAAGCCCCTTTATCTAAACCTCTCTAATTAACCATCAGTCTCAGATGTTAGCCATGTTTGTAGTTTTTAACACTTGTAATGAGTGTTTGTAGTTGTATTTGAATCCTCATACAACACTCACTGGTTGTGGCCAATATTATCTGTTAGTGTACTCGAATCTGCGCTTCAGATCCTAACCGGAATAAGTAGCCCATCTGGGAATCTTTGAAATACTAATTTCAACATACTGCAATTTAGGACACACTAATTCTAATTTTGAATACCATTTAGGACAGATTGTATGCGATTTGGGACGCAGCATATAATAAACAAACAGATTACAGTTCAGGTTTTATGTTAGAAGTAGTGCAAAAGGGTCAGGCAGAATAAGTACCTTATGTTCATCTTATGGGTGCTGAACCCCAGTAAGGGATCCAACACCAAACTCGTGGCCAGGTCATCTGTCTCACAAAGTTCTCTCACACTCATTCTATAAGTTCCCTCCATGGTTGCCCACCATCAACATGCTGGAACAAAATGAAGCCGGTGAGTTACATATTCAAACAGCTGCAGGTCATTCAACATGCATAATGTATGGAATGGGAGCAACAGTCCTTTTTTCCTCAGGCCTTGGTATTAAAATGCATTTTGGTCGATCGGATCACAAGTGGGTGACGCTAAATGCAGGTGTAAACGGGAACATCCAGAGGTAGACAAAAACGCATTCAACCAGATTGCATTTGTAGCGTAAACGTTCATATGGTTGAATGTTCAACAGCTGCAAAAAGACCGCCTGCTGACCTAACACCTAAACATTAGGCAGCTTCTATTTACGTTCAGTGAAAAAAGCATTTTTGTATAGCAACTAGATTCTATTTACATTTAAGTGAAAATAACATTTTCTTAGGGATAGATGATAATTACTAAGTGAAAATAGTGATATATTCTATTTACACCATGTAAAAGTAGCAGTTCTTTGCAATGTGTAAATAGTAATTACATGCTAAAATTACATTTATACTTTATTTTGACAGATACATACTATTTGCACCTCAGTATTGTTGTACATTAAAATAAAGGTTAAATGGTTATATTTATTAGAATTAATAAATGGATGTCACCCCTAATGGGACAATAAAAGCCCTCCCCACACTCCCTCCCTACTACCTCTAGCAAAACGTATGCTTTTATTATTATTAAACATTTTGTTAGGCACTTTATTTCCAGTTTTAGAACGGTTTATTGATTTCTATTGAAATTAAATGCCTTTCCGATGTGATGAGTGATGATTGGAAAAGGGAGAAAAGCGAGTTTGGCAAAAAAAGGATTCAAACCCGGGTTGATCACGTAAAACGCTAGATCCTTAACCCTCACGGTTCACTGACTAATGCGAAATATATATTATAAAAATCTTGGCATGCTAAACAACTCATACTATTTGCACTTGGTGTAAAGAGACACTGCGTAAACTTTAAGGGAAACGCACTAGCCAGACAGATTTAAACTTTGTCGCCTGAAGACCCAAATTTGGTATGAGGACAAAAAACATATCAAGCACAATGCTAACACATACTCGCTGCGTCCTGGCATGGCCTTGTGGCTATTGTAGCAGAAACAAAAATATATAAATAATCTGCTACTCCTTATTTATTTTTTCTGCCGTGTTCATATGTAAATTGTGATCTTATAATTTCTACCATTAGACAGAAAGATCCAAAAAAACAAAAAAAACAAAGCCCATACATTTACCCACTAATAGACCTCGAAGAAATCGGGATTGAAGTCGATGAAATTGTACAGAATAAAACACCAGATGTAAATGGGAATCTGTCTCTCTATGGTCGCAAAGGGGTTGAACATTTCCAGTAAATTTCCAGAAAATGTCCAAAAATCCTGGAAAGTTTCTGGAAACTTTGCAATCCTATGGGTCTCCCTCATCTACTTGTGATCAGATCCACCAAAACTCATCTTAATACCAGTTGTTAACAGGGCCACAGACTGAAACAAATTAACCTTCATCTTAAAGAAATCCAGTAACAGTGCTTTCCAAAGGTCTGAAACCACTAGTGAAAATATTTCTATTTGAAAGAAATTCTTCATTACAAATTAGCCTATATTCATCATCACAATTTAAATGAAAAGTTGATAGTAGCAGCGCAAATTCAAGTTCTCTGTAAAACCTGATGACCATGCTCCAGCATGATTTGAGAATATTAAAAAGTATCTGGAGCTTCAATGCAAGCAAGAACATCTGGATAGTCTGCATTACACAAGCCATATGATAAGTCACAAAACTACTTGATGTGCATTTTTAGAGACCTAGAAACAAAAGCAGAAATATATCCAATTTATTTTATATCACAGCCTTATGTTTTTTAGAGAAAAAAATGTGATTAATGCACTCTCAGACTTTTCGAATCCACTGTATTTTACACAAATTTAAGTGTAGATATTTCTCAATATCATCAAATTTTCATTTTTACAACTACTGTACAAATTCCTCTCAGTGCTAACAACGGTTCACTGATTTTTTTGTAGTTGTAGTTTAAACCATACTTGTTTCCTCAGGAAGAGACTATAGTTAGCAAATGCTAAATAAGTAATATCGATCGAACTTGTTTATGACAAGACATTTAGTGTTCATTGCGGCTAATTTGCCCAATTTACATACATTACTGTACACGCCATTCCATAATGTTTGTATTGTAAGTAACCCTTGTTGATTGTTGCCGCTACCTTGTAAGCAAATATCCTCATCTAGTGGATTAATATAGGCATTAAACTTCTCTCCGCTGACAGGTACTACAAAGCAGCTATTCAGGCAGAAAGCACTTTGAGTTGTAATCGAGTTCGAGTACGTGAGCGTGAAAATACGAGCTCCGGGGATGCGTGTTATAACACCAGCTCAGAAAGAGCGCGAGCCAGCAGTCCACGGAAAAACATTTTTTTTTAAAACGAAAGGAAAAGAAAAAAAAAATCACATATACAATGGTACAAAAAATGCATTATAGTAAATAATAAATTTCGCACGGTGACACCCACATCTGTCATCGAGCACCTTTGATCGCGCCAATCAGTAACAGTTAACGTTAGTTATTAAACAACACACCTTATTAGAGGTAAAAGGCTTGCCAATTCATTAACGCCGATTATTTATGGTCACAGGCTCGAGGGGTCATATATCACTGTTGAGGGAGTCGAGTTAACGGACTTCATTCCAAACCACCGGGGTCCAGTTAGCTCACTGGACAACAGAAGCAGACCCACACGATCCAATTCGAATCATTAAACATGATACAATCTTCATTTTGAGTAATATGTGATTTCCAAAAGCAGCGCGAGCATTTCCATGTAGTATAATAAACAGCACCGCATTTTACCTGACGGGCTTTCCTTCAAATTTCTGGTCGATTTGTCCGTAGTGAAATTCGCCTGAAAGCTAGCAAGCTAGCTCTTCCTGTTGGCTACGAGTGCTGCAGCCATCTGCTCCTGTTGTCCCCATATTCCATGATTTTAACGTTTCTGCTGCGGATATATAATCATAAACCGGAAAATTGAGGGTCTAGCTGAAATGATTCGGGAATTATACTAACATCAATTTTTCTATACTGCGTTTGTTTTCGAACGAAGAAGTCTCGTCCTGGAGTCGAGATGAATTCAACCAATCCTTGACATCCATGGTCGCGTTCCTATTGGTTACTGTGATGAGTGGCAGGGATCTCGGCGTTATTCACCCAATCCTATTGGCTGGCCAAGTTACACGGCGTTGAGATTGGCCTATAGCAGTGTAGATGTGGAAAATACCACACGCTTCTACCAATCAGTGGCCGAGAAAGAAGCTGCTTTCCCCGCCTCATCTCTGTAACCGTGTCCTGTTGACCTCCTGAAGTTACGCAATATAATAGTAGCAGGCTGAATGCATGTTTGATGGGATTAAGGTTTTAAGTAGATGTTTAAATATTCATTACCCTCACTATATTTTTTGAACTGTTTAAATGTACTATGTAAATATGTACATGTTTTTTGCACATTGTCTGAAAACAACAAGTATTGGTTTTAAATCTTTTGTAAATGTTATTTAAGCTCCAGTTCTCATTTAAAATATTTAAGGTTGAACATTTTTAAATCCCCAAATTAGGATTTCTAATCCTTTTAGCCAACAACTGAATAACCTACAAATGTCCAAAACTTTCCAATGGGTTTTGTGCTTCAATGCTAGCTGTTGTTTTATCTAACCATTCTCAGCTGTGACAGTAGGCAACTTTCAGGGTGGGACATATTTTGTAGAAGAAAAAAGAAAAAGAAACTTCAAGTAAATCATAAACTGTATGGTTTTAAAAACTTTAACCTGGATTAGTTTAAAAGACAAGGTTTGTCATCTTTTTAATTAATCTAATTACTGAGACCCTACTTAAAAAATAAAAAATAGCATTAAGATGCCCAATTATTACCAATAGAGAAGGAATATCCAAACAGCCAGTACAAATACACCGTTTTATTTTTGTTTCCAGTAGCTGAGAAACAGGATTTGTAGTTGGAAATCAAATTGCATTGAAAAAGCAAAATCTTGAAACCATTTTTTTTTCTTGAAACCCCTTAACTGCCGTAATTCTACTTATGGTTTAGTTGAAATAATGTAATACAGTGCATTAAGGAAAAACATCCCTGATTGCTTTATAAGAGAAAGAAAAAACATTACATCATCTAAATATCCTGCTCTCTGTCAAGTAAAACAAATAAAGTACAATTATATATTATTAAACAACAACAATAACTCTACTACTAAAGTCTTAATCTCAGTGTTGCTGCAAAGCAAAATGTGCACAATCTACCAGCCTTGCTGAGGAGATCAGAGATAATAGAAAGGCCATCAACCAAAAGTAAATACATCAAATTTTTTTCTTTTTCTTTTTTTGACGACATACATACTCCATTCAAAATCCCCCAAACATAAGCAAGATCTATCAGAAAACAGCAACATTATGATTATATTATGGTTTTTATGATATTTGATTCGAGACTGACCATAAGGTGCCAGGTGAGGAATGGCGTTGGATTGTCATGTTATGTTGCCACTGTTGTGTTCTGTATATAACAGCCAGTTCTGTGATGCAAGAAAGCAATTAATGTGTGTAGGAGTGCGGTTACTACATCCGTCTATTACTCTTTACTCTAATTTTCCAGTGCCAGTCTCCTATACTGGCTAAAAATATTACATCAGCAATGACCTTGACCTGAATAGCATCTAAAGCATAGTTAGCCATTATTATATATATATATATATATATATATATATATATATATATATATATATATATATATATATATATATATATATATATATATATATTCAAGTTTGGGCAGCTCTGGTTTATAGTTTCTTTTATATATTTTAAAAGATATTCATTTACACACTTAACCAAAGATGACCTGCTTGATTTAAACAAATGTAGATGTTGCTACTGTTTTAAATTACAGAACTACTTATCTCAACATATAAAGCAGGCCACTGCAGGGGAAAAACAAATGTCAGTGTCTTTGAGCCAGCAGAGGACACTAGTGTATTGCTATATTCCTATCCCCTATGAACACATTGAACTAGTGATTTGTGAAATACGCCATCTGCTGGAACCAGTGATACAAGTCTGAGGAAAACTAAATCCTACTTACAGTAGCAACTCCTCAGATTTAAATGGATCAAACTTTAAATCCTGGCATCTCAGAACACACAGTTTGAAATGGAGGGAGAGGAATGAAAAGAACAACAGATCTCCAGAGGTAAGGGTTGAGCTGACAAGTTGAGCTGGCAAAGCAAGTTTAAGGAGCTGGGTGTAACGCCCAGTGCTTTAAAACCCAGATAAGGCTAACTAACAAAAAGTGAAACAAAAAGAAGGACAGACAGATCAATAGGACAGATGAGAATAATTATGTTGTTGCAGTAATTAAAATGTAAATGGAGAAAAGCATAATTGGAAGGCAAAGGGGAAGAGACTAAGTTTACTGTTGAGAGGAAGCAGACAGAGAAAGCAGCAGCAAGCAAGTTGTAGACAAACAGAAAATGATTAGGTGCACAATCTTGCTCCTTCTCAGCAAATGTCAACTTTGGTCAACCCTAAAAGACTACATTCAATCCACTTTAGTAAATAAAGAAAGAAAATAGAGAACAGGACAGATTTGCAACAGTAAACTTACACCTGAGGAAGAGTCGTAACTTGGGAGAACGGGACACAGTAATATAGTACAGGATGTTTAAATAAAGTTCTCTTTATTGATAATTGTCTTTCAAAAAAGACACTAAAAAAAACACATAGTAAGCAAAGAATTTCAAAGCTTTTGTTGTGATCCATCTACAAAAAAAGTAAAAAGTTCCAACATGATTGATTGTTTTGAATCACTGGATTTCTAAATGGAAATTATGCACCTGTGACAGTCTCTCTCTACCTCACGCTTTCTCGGCACATCCATTCTCCCTGCGTGTGTGTATACATTTATCACATTTCACTCAGACTGGCTCGCTAACTAATGCAGGATGTGCAAGTTCTGTGTTTAAAACAATGCAGGAGGGTGTCAGGACACAAACACTGAGGGGGACTTCACCCGCACCTCCTGACCCACCCCCTTTGACCCCCTCTGTCCGTCTCGATCTTTCCCAGAGCCTGGCTGGGTTTTACACGGAGACTTCGTCGGAGGCTCCCTGACAGAGACAGGTGGAGAGATGGGGGCAATGAGCGGTGGAGGGGAAGGATGGGTGGAAAGACAAACACAAAGAGCCTAACAAACGTAACCGACGCTCTCACACGCAGTCTCATATATAAAAACACATTTGTAGATACATAAAGAAAAAAGAAAAGAAAAAAAGAGAAAAATAGAAGGAAAAGAGGACTTCAACCCTGGGTACTGTTTTGCTTTATAGCCATTTGGAGATGGAAAGAAAGAAGGGAGGTAGAGAAAGAGTAGGGTGAGAACAGGGAAATTTTCAGGAGAGACGACGCTGGGGGTGGAGGGATCATCCAGCGGGTGTTATTTCTTGGCCTTTCCACCCTTAGCTGAATTTCGCGGCGGGGTGACTGGACGTCCTGAGCCCATTCCACCTCCTCCACCGTAGTACAGCTTCTTATCGGCTGGCTTAAGGATCTGAGAAAAAGACAGAGGACAAGAGTAAGCTACGGCGAACGGCAGCTAACAGACTTCCAAATATAGACATGTCCTCCCACAGAGGGAGCGTGTCGGTGCACATAAGCTCTGTTCCAAAACCTAGTGAGCTACCTACAATAGGACCATCCTAACCGCCATGGAACCTCACAACTGGTCAATTCAAAACGCTCTACATTGGTAGCACCGCCATGGTAGAGACTTGACTAACAATTGATTTTAGCTAGAAAAGCAGCTATTGCAATGTTCTTGCCCGATTAAGATTTTTTTTAAAGGTTTTATGAACTGGCTTTTTTTTAATACTGTTTTCTGAGGTCAACTAATGATGTTCATGTGGTTTTTACATTCAAAAACATCATAACTAATAAGTAATAGGCTTATTTCTACGCTGGTTTTGATTCTCTCTCCAAAACGCTGGGTTTTGATGGGCTCTTGCATTGTAGGCCTGGAAGTAAACACCCACTGCTAGGATTGGATAAGATTTGCATATTTAAAAAAATTAAAGTCCCTGTAAAGGAAATTCTATTAAAAAAATCTAAACACATAAATCTTAGAAATGTATAGCTAAAACACATTGCAAAGACTGTGAACTGTGAAGTACTAAATTGTGGAGTTAGACCGTTAAACAGTTCACCATTGCTGTGCTCCGTATTTTCTAGGCGGGGCTAAAACGGTGGCTCGATGACACACTGGAGCCTCTTATCCTGGCCCCGCCCCAACTGTCGTTGACGCACTGGAGCCACTGAGGCTCTATAACTAAAGCCCATGCGAATCAGTTTGCCACTCAATCGCGAGTACTATTAGTTACTATAACCTACAGTTTGCTAGCTAGCTATGCCTTCGTCGCGGATATGCGTTACCTGTATGTAGTCACTTACAAAACAGATCGGTGTCCTTATTTGAATATCCAAAAAACGATCATATCAAGAAGAGGTGGATTCATTTTATGAAGAGCCACTTTGATGGAGAGCTGAGGATCACCACCAAAGTTACATCAATATGATTCCTTAGACAAGTGATTTCAACTATTATATCTGTAAACCTGTATATATTATACCTGTAATATCTGTATTATATCTTTTAGTTTGCAACTATAAAGTGGCAAAATACACTTTATTCTATGTTATTGCTAGCCTATCTTTATTTGGCAATGTTTATGCTAGTTACATAACTAGCTAAATTGCATAAAACGGAGAGGAAAAAAGCACGGACCATTCTGTTGCAGATCGAGGGGGATGATGTTGGTTATCGAATATGTCAATGTCCTCTAAGTTTGTTTCTTGCTCTGGAGGCTCAAACATGTATGCATTTTAGGTGAGGCGGAGGTATATTTCCCGTGAGTAGGGGTGGTTTCGTCGCAGCCAGCGGACACGCCCCCAGCGTTTGAGAGGAGAGAATCCTGTTCATTTTAATTTCATCTTATTTTATTTACTTGGCGACTTATCATTCAGATTTGGCTGGGTGGTTAATAACATTTTTATGTGGTGTGACTAACTCAGATCACATACTTAATTTTGACTTTACAGGGTCTTTAGGCTCCGCTGTCAGTTCAGAGGAGAGATTGAGGCTGAAGCGGCAACTGGAATGATTCTCTCGATCACAGGACTCATAAACATCTTTATCAAACAAACACAATTATTTATTTATCTTGACCCACGATTGATTGGACTATTATATTTTTATACTACACATAGCCCGCAAGACCAGACAATATAAGCACGAACAGTGCGCACACACGTCCAGCGTGCTAAATGTATGCTCTGTTAGACACGTACGCAAGCAAAACAATCTATAACAATGCAATACTATTACGTTTTACTCACATAAGTGTGATCCAAATCCAGCATCGACAAGAGATTTGTTTACAAAAGATTACGCAGGGAAATGAAGTGAACATGTCTTCCAAAACGGTGTTTAACCGAACACTCGCCAAGATGAGCATTTTGACATAATTGTATGCATTTGATTGTTTAAGCGTAGTGACAAGCTCAATTTGGTACTTGTGCGACTCAAGCTTGAGATTGAGAAGCGGCTTTTGCGGCCCACATATACTGATCGGTGATGTGTGCACTTTTTTTGATGAGCGTGAAACCTGTGGGAATGACTAAAATTATGTGTAATATAAGCACGATTTAACTGGAGCAAAGAGATGAGTGAGGGAGCACGGACATGTCACGTCGCTGTTGGAGAGAAGTCAGCAGGAATGCGAAGCTGCCGTTAATATTGCCTGTGTCACTGGCAACAAAAAAGGGGCTTGAAATTGGAAAGAAATGAGACTGACCGGCCAGACGTGAGAATATTATGCCAGCTTCTTGAACTATTTCATAGTAAAACAAATTTAAAAATATATATATTTTATAAATTTTTATTCATTTACTGAAATCGAAACATTGAACTTATTTCAGTCCCATATTCCCATAAAAAAATGAATAAATAAATAATTAACTCGACTCTAAAAATCACTAAAATGTTGACAGTAGACAAACAGGCCTCGTTTCCCCGCCATTTTGCTAATGTGACTGCACATTTAGAATAAGCAATCTTAAATGGTAGCATAATTAAGTGACTCTGTGCTGAGAGCGTGCCCGTAAAGCCTTAAAAAGGCATCTGTAGGCAGTGCACTAGGTTTTGGAACAAAACAATAGAAATCACTGTAAATGCAGAGAACAAATGTACAAATGATGATCTAATGGAAATTTACAGAGGAAGTTGGCCAGACCATCAAAGTATACTTCATGTATTTGAAGAGGAACCAGGAAGCCTTGTAATCAGGCATGGTAAAAGAGAGGGAGGAAAATAACAGCTCATCTTTTACCTGGAAGGAACACATGAGTGTCTCATCCACACTCATCATGGCCCCGGCGTTATCAAACTCGCCACAGTAGTTGGGAGCAGAGAACAGGGTGACTAACTGTCTCTTTGCAAAAAACTCATAACCGTCTTCCACCACCTGCACAAGATGACAAATGTCACATTTTGACATTAGTTTAGAGTCTAATAATGTTGCAATGCTTTGTTAAAAAAATTATACCACAGCAGAGGATATACTGTTCTAACCTGGTGTGCCCTGCATATTAGGTCCATGTCGTGTTTGTGAAGGAATTTGGCCACCACATCTGCACCGAAGGTGAAGGACACACCACGGTCATTCTCTCCCCAACCCAGCACGTCTTTGTCTGGGTCAGCCCAAAGCAGGTCACACAGCAGCCCCTGGTCAGGCACATCCGTGGGCCGCATGACGCGCCGCACCTGCTCCATAGACTGCAGGTCTGGAGAGAGGCCTGGAGCAGAAAACAAATTGTGTTTCACAGTGCTTTTTAGGGAGCAACATTTACTTTTTTTGCATCCAGACATTGTGAGCTGCAAAACAGCACAAGAAATTAAAACATTTATAAACAGACGATAATATGTAATAATGAATGTAATTTTATATTATTTATATTTATATATAAATAAATAAATAAATAAATAGAGACAGGTTTTTTTTTTTTGGCATGTTTGTAAAAGCCACCTAAATGTCCTAATTGAACAAAGGCCTAATCCTGGCTTAATCTAAACCCTGTCTCTGAAACCAGGCCATTAAGTTTTAAAATGTTTTATAACAAAAAGTAAAACACAACTGTAAAGAAATTGGAAAAAAATTACTAAAATTATTAATATTTCTTTCCTTCAATACAAGACATAAATGAAAGTAAAGGTTTGCAACTTAAGCAAATTGAATGTAAATTTAATAACCACAATTCAGGATTCAGTGAGAAAACATCAAAACATCATGAGCACTCCATCTGGATCTTGGTTTACAAGAGTTAATATTTTTCTTACATTTCATCGCCAAGCACAGCAATTATTTTTAAGTATATAATGAATGTCACTGGAGAAAAAAAAAAAATCAATAAATAACAGTTCATTTTAGGACAGATTCCTCCTACGTCATTTGCAAACAACACAGCAGTCCAAATGAAATGTACACTAAACTGTTGTCTTTTTATGAGGACTCTAGTCAGTGCCCTGGTGTGTCCCTGAGTTTTCATACTAATGAAATAAACCAAACTTTATGGTCTCCCAGTGATTTGCCTATAAACTGCAATTTCACTGGAGAAGTTAAAAATATAGCCGTCATACAGAAGTTATGAACATTAAAGTTGTCATGGGGACAGAATACCTCTGCCTGCACTCACCTCCATGGCAACAGAAGATCTTCTCGTCTACAATGGCAGCCACAGGTAAACAATTGAAACAGTCTGTGAAGGTCTTCCACAACTTAATGTTATACCGTCGCTTGCCTTAGAGGACAGAACAAATGGCTTATGAGCATTCACAACCATGAAATGTCAATTTGGAAAGGTGTCAAGAGTTAATGTAGTTGTCAGACATAAAATTCATTTTTTTTTACTGATACCTACACTCATCATAGAAGCCATATATACGGTTGATAGAGGCGCACTCGTGGTTGCCACGCAGAAGGAAGAAGTTTTCAGGATATTTGACTTTGTAGGCCAACAAGAGGCAGATGGTCTCTAGAGATTGTTTCCCCCTATCCACATAGTCCCCCAGGAACAAGTAGTTGCTCTCAGGAGGAAAGCCCCCATACTCAAAGAGACGAAGGAGGTCATAGTACTGACCATGAACATCACCTGCACATGCAACAGAAAAATGTATGTTCAGTATCATAATTTCCACTAATTGAGATCTGAATTCCTATTTTTAAGGTTTTCCATGATCGTGGGAATCCTGTATGACAAACATACCACAGATTTTGAGCGGCGCTTCCAGCTCCAGCAGGATTGGCTGGCTGAGGAAAATTTCTCGAGATTTGAGACAGAGGCCACGGATCTCACTCTCTGTCAGCTGTACGTTCTTGCCTGGCCTTGAGCCTTTAACTGGAGAGAGAGAAAACACAAGAGACAATTGTAATGAGAATTGTAGGAAAATAAGCAAAAACAAACAAAGCAAGTCTGCCAGATTAGACCGTTATCAGAAAATAAGTGCTAAAAAAAACTAGGAAGAACTAGAGGATTAAAAAGGCATTTACAGAATTTAGCAGGTTTGCTAAATTCCTTAGTGTGTGTCAAACGCACAACTGTACCATGTATTGTGGTTGTTAAAAGCCATATGTAAAGATAATACTTCTCAGGCACAGCTGCTGGGAGTTGAAAATAATGTGCAATTTATCTTCAGATAAATTCAAATATTCATGACGTTCAAATTAACCGGTACTGGAAATTTGGTACCAGTCCCCAACAGTACCTTTTTTCTGTACCTTAGGGATACATCAATAACTGTAAAAGAAAATGCAAGTAATTTATAGAAGTGTTGTTGACATTATGCCAGTGCTGTCTTGGTCTGCCATTGTCTGTGATGTTTGTTCACTGAAATAGTAGGCTACTAGCTACTTAACTGAACAAATAAAAACAACCATATTTTTTTGTTTTAACTCAATCTCTATGAAAAGATTTCCAAAAATGTTTTATGTTGTGTATTTTCTGGCAATCAAATGAAGACCTTTTCGTCAAACAAAGCTGTGCAAAATAAATTATATTCTGGTAAAATAAAAAAAAATGGAAGAAAATATATGTTACACATAGGCATGTGCCGATATCAATTTTTCATGTTGCGATTAATTGCTGACGTTTTATCACGGTATACGATATTATCACGATATTGAAATAAGTTGCATAAAAAAGTGTTGCCATAGCATAACAGCTTTAAGAACTATTTTAGTATAACTGAATGTTTAAATACAATAGTGCACCAAAAATATATACAGCTCTGGAAAAAAAATTATGAGAAATCAATGTTAAGTGGTCTCTTGATTTTTTTCAGAGCTATAAAAGTACAATTTTCAAACAGATTAAAGTGCAAAAGAATTAGGCTATAAAGAACTACAGGTAACAAATTAATATAAGGTCTCATTATTTAATGCATTCACTAAGATTGAGCAATAGCTACATTTGTTATAGAAAGTATAATGTTTTTGGTAATGTTAGTTAAGAAAATACTGATCATTGTTAGTTTTATCTTGGGTCCATTAAAAATGTTATTTTGATTTTGATTTTAATGTTATTAAACAGTAACCAAGAAATTAACATTACTTGGAATAATTAATTCTTTATAAGTATTTTTCATTGCCAGTTTGGTAATAATGAAGTCGTATGTCTCAAAGTTTTACTGAACAATAACAAATAATTAGA
Organism: Pseudorasbora parva; assembly: GCF_024679245.1. Classification (NCBI taxonomy): domain Eukaryota; kingdom Metazoa; phylum Chordata; class Actinopteri; order Cypriniformes; family Gobionidae; genus Pseudorasbora; species Pseudorasbora parva. Next base: position 31,382,564 of record NC_090173.1, read on the forward strand.
ACAGTTCTAATCATTTGGGCATCTTGTAGTCCAGATTAAAACATAAAAATGTTTAAGTTTGAAAATAAATAGGCTATTAAGTCTTTAAGTATTAAGTGCTGTGATGAACATTGAGATTACAAAAAACGAATGGCTGTTTTAAAAACTCCTTCACTAGCGCTGTTTGTTTTGTTTGTGGGGTTTCCGGGGTAACCGTTGCATTCTTCCGTTCCATCAGCGCCCTCTGCTGTCACTGAGCGGCACTTCAGCAGCGCGTCTCCTTCACCGGTTCAGTCATGTGCAAACGTCATAGGCTTTGTGTTTCATGCATAGCCTACGACGCATCCTGACGTGCACCTCTCCAAAAATGTAACGCCGCATCAATTCTACTCAGAACAAACTAAACACTGTGATTGGTCTGCCAGAACCCCACCCTCAGGGGTACACATGCTCCCTCTGCATGTATAAGTGCATGTCGCCACTGACAAAGACACAGAAGTATAAATGAAAATCTGCATGTAGCCCACAGTGTGCAGGCTGTGCCACAGTTCTGACGCAGAACTATAATTCTACCTTCAAAGCGCCTGCGTTCATGTCCTCGTATGAGATGGAAACACGACTGTCACGTGCAATTATGTGGGTGTGTGGTAAATAAACTGCGGGTCAGCCCCATTAATTCACACAAGTATTATCGTATTTAAACTGCCTTTTTGCAGTTTAATAGTCAGACACTAGTCTATCAATAGATGCGTTATCAGGTACCGAAATCTGATATCGATTGAATTAATGTAAATCGGTACTCTGTAGTACCGACATAATTCGGTCGGTGACCTCGAAAGTACAGAGTTCGGTAACCAATTAACAGATCCTGTACTCATCCTTGCAGCTCCTCCACCCCCACCTCAAAAAGGAGCCCCAAAGAGATTTGCTGGTGTGCTGTAAAAGAGAAGGCTTGCAGGGTCTAAACAGACTGTCATCTCACACAACGCAGACCTGTGGTATTATTCAAACATGCCCTTTTAGACTGGGTACATGACACACTGTTCAGAGAGTCTAGCTGGCAGCAGGAGATGAAAGCAAGCACATATGATGCATCTGGAAAGGAGAAATATTGCCTCTTTGGACAGAGCTGATGATGACATCTCCTAGGTCACAATAGCCATACATCTGAGGTGATGTATCTGCGCATGGGATGTTTAGAACAGGAAGGTAAAAGACCCAGAGGCAGCCCTGCAGTTGTAGTCAAGCAGTTGCTGGGTTTTAAATATACATTGCACACGGCTTGCTTCAGGCAAGAAATATTGTAGCGTACACGGAGCGCATACTGGTGACTCACATAATCGGGCAGTTACGCAAGGATTTAGAAGATGGCTTATTTGTGCAGTCACAAATTCGATCCAACCAGCCTACACCTCTAAATAAATGTTTAAAGCATGCAGCTTTACGCAAATTAACCAAGGACACAAATAGTCAGCAATGAAGAAAAAAAAAAAAAAAAAGACGACATCACTGTTCAACTTCATAGAAACTGAAGAATGTTAACGCCAATACAATTTTACGGTGCATAACAAAATTGCCTTTTGCATCCACTCATCTGTATCAATTTAAAGCAGCAGTACAGAAGATGTCTCATTCAACGTGACAGTGCACAGAGAGAAACAACTGGCTGACTGAATGTTCACCCACACTGAATACATATTCGTGCAGCTGTTTAAAAGACACCAACAGCACAATCATTTACAGTGAAAAATCTGCATGTCAACTGAAATACGATTAAATTACTTGCATATGCGACCAAATTTCATTAGAGGCAAATAATTAGAATTAGCCAACAGTTAGTATGTTAATTGTATGATTAGTCACATTTAATTGAGCTAGATAAGTTAAAATAAGTTTAGTGCATATATAATTTAATTGCCTGCTGAGTTTTACGAATCGTTGCTTTACATATGCACTCTCATTGAGAAAAAGCAAATGCAGGGCTCGCTGACAGAACTTTCACTGTCCCGATCATACCAGTGCTGCATCACCATGAAAGTTTATGATTTGCTAAAGTTAAACCTCACCAATTTAAACATTCAAGCAAAAGAGACAAAAGATAACTTTTCAAACAACACACAGGGTTCATGACAGGGCAGCAGCAATAAGAACACTAGATAATACACTCACTTTTAACTTCACAGAAACAATAATTTAACTTATTGACTTGATATGTTTTCTTTAGAGCAGTTAGCAAACATAAGTAAACTAAAATGAAATAAATGCCTCCACTGTAGAGTAGTTTAAAAAAATAAAAACAAGCTAATTTATTAAACAAATATTAATGAACACACACAAGTAATGTCCCACTTGGATGAATAAATAGGCATAAAAGTTAAAGCTATAAAATAGCAGTTTTTGTAACAAAAAGCAGCCACCACACCAATTAAAATATATACACAAATAAAATGGAATTTTGGAATTATGGAAAACAAAAGTTACCATGGAATACACAATACCAACTGAACTGAAATGACCTGAAAGATGAAAACAGCCCCTGACTAGTAAATGGACTGCATTTATATAGCGCTTTCAACAGACCTATGGCCATCCAAAGCTTTACATTTTGCCTCACATTCACCCATTTATACACTGACAGCAATGTCAGCCATGTAAGGCGCCATCCAGCTCGTCGAGAGCAGCTGGGGTTAGGTTTCTTGCTCATGGACACCTCGACACTTGGTCAGGTGGAACCGGGGATGGAGCCACCAACATTCTGGTTTGCAGACAACCTACATGAACCACTGCCACCCACATCATACCTGCATGCAAATCCTTCCCAGCTCACAAAACGGCATACCAGTTACGTGATTTATAGCTACTTTTATTTCTTGATTACGTTGCTCATAGTTTCTCCTGCACTTTATGAAGTTACGAACAGCCGCATTTGTGCATGCAGTTGAAGCGTGTGCTATGAGCACAGTATAACGGCTGACACGACCTGAATATTCGGTTTGCTACGGTGAGACTTTTTATTTCGAAACAAGCTCAGAAAAAATAACACAAATATGCGTTCTCTCATGCACTCCGCGACCCACTCAGAACCATAGATATATGTATATTGGTAGAGCAGAAGCAGTGTGTATGGAAAGTGGGAGCAGCGACCGGTGTGCATTCACACTGCCAGAATTTGTCGCACATAGCTGACCCATGGCATATATCAAATACAGACAAAAATTGTCCATTCTGTCACCTTTTCCAGTGTTCTCCTCCGACCCCTGTCTGTCTCGTATTGTTATTTATAAAATATTATTAGCATATATCTGCTGCAAATGTGACCGTGTTCCCCTCTGTTCTAAACACATGCATATAACACGCTGTATATAGGTAGTGTACACAATAAAAGTAACCTTAAAGTTAAGACATGCATCTAGTTTTAAAGGGTTAGTTCACCCAAAAATTAAATTGATGACATTAGGATTAGGAGTTAATGACAAATTTCATTTTTGGGTGGACTAACCCTTTAATCATTTAAAAAGGCCTTTGAAGTTCGGCCAAAAACTTCTAGCAGTGATGTGTTTTTGTGCATTTTATTATTTCTTTCATAGCACTGGATGTCATATGGTGATTGTGAAACACACAGAACACCCCACTACATGATTTCATGGTGAAATTTGTTTGTTTTTTTAAATAATACACTGTGGCTTTAATTCAGCGTGAGCAGTGCGGCAAAAATAGACTTGGCGCAGAAACAATCATGGCACTGCCGCTTCTGCTCATTCTACAGAACTAACCAGTGTGTTTACCCTTGTCTGCAGCTTATTTGCACAAGATCTATATTGATCTTCCCTTAGTTTTATTGTTTGTGCATATTGTATGGTTGCTACTGCTCTGTCACGAACATTGTGTGTTTGCATCAAAGTTACCTGGGAAGCTACATTTCACTTTCCCCCCTGCACAACAAAGGAAAGACAATTCCCCGCATTTGACTTTCATATTATGGAACAAGCACTTCACTTTTTTTGTTACTGATAAATGCTGTTCAATATGTTGGATTCATTTTAACAGATGACTTAAGTAAACAAGTTAGATGATCCGCAGTTTGCGCACCAACATTTTTTTCTGGTCGTCTAGGGCCTGGTTTCACAGACAGGACTTAGATTAAGCCAGGACATGCCTTAGTTCAATTAATGCATTTAAGTGGCTTTTATACACGTCGACACTTCCATGTCATGCAGTAAGTGTCATAATACTTAAGCCTCCACTCTTGTCTGCACACAAACACATGGAGATATGTCTAATAATGGCGCACGTTTATCTAGTTAAAGTGCCTGTTTAAAATCAAAGCATGTTTCAAATAAGCAATATTTGAGGTCAATGGATGACAGGAGAATGTTCGTAATTACCACATGGACCCTCACGAACTGACGTACGTGACTACACCACTTCCTGTGGAGTTTTTTTTCTGCACCCAACCAAAGAATAAAATTTTGGTCGACTAAAGCCCAAAGTTCACTAACTTGTGTTTTTTGCAGTATTTTCATTGGTTGTAACTCGTGGTGAGAGATTTCTCAAAACTGCACTTGCGTTGAACACGTGCACACATACGAGTCAGAACATAGTATACTTTGCAAGGCTGTGAAGCTGTGCGTTTGTGCACGCAAGCAAAACCGCCAAATCTACTTTGAACTTACGCCTCTTTCGTCTACCAACATTTAGTCGACTATTGGGGGACAGTCCTACCAAACATGCACCAACGATGTGGTATAACAGTTAGGTGGGGTATCTAAAAAGGAGGCCTTTAAGGTTTCAGCACAAGTGATCTGAGGGCTTGGATGGTGACCGGAAGCATGTCAGCTCAGCCAGTGAAAAGTGGGTATAAATAGGATCCTGCCGCTCGTCACTTTAAACCCAGATTAAGCCCGGCTAATGCCTTAACAGCACTTGCTCTAAAGTTAGTCACGGGGCCAATAAGCAGCACAGAGCTTAGAACCAACACAAGGTTGGGGGTGGACCCATATGACAAACAAACAAATAAACCACTTAAACGATAACCAGTAGGTGTTCCAAGTTAGGTGTATGAAACTCCATAAATAATTATAAATAAACAGTAGTGTAGAGAGCAGTACAACTGCCCACCAAAATGGGGGTGTACTTGGTTGATAAATAAACCACTTGAACCGTTGCAAAGTGTTCAGTTCTTTATCACAGATAGTGCAGAGAACAACAAAGGCAATCAAATGTAACTACACGTTTGCATCTAGCTGTCTCATGCAACAGGGAAGTAGTCATGCCAACAGTCTAGTGCTTAATTGGTTTGGCATGCAGATAGTCATCACACGGACATCCATGTGTTTTCCCTCAAAAGCTTCAGGTTCTCAGAGGTGATACCCTCTACACGTAATCCAATGAAGGCAATGTGAGGGACAATCCAAGAAGAAAACAACTTGTGCGACACCTCAACAGATTGATAAATGTTAGCAGATGCTGGAAAAACACAGCACCCAGCATAAAACCACCAGGAGCATCAGTTTGTGCAAAGGTTTCCGTCATGTCACCTGCAATCAGTACAATTGATTTTCTGTTGGCTGGTCATGAGGCTTCGGGCACAACAACGTTGCAGTACAGAACAGCATGAACCGAAAGGATCTGGACTTAAAAGCTGGAATCTCTGAACATTCCACCAAACAAGTCTTGGGATCCGGATTTTAAAAAAAGGGTACTGCCTGTCAAAAGTTGCACCGCTGTGTTCATTAAAATCTAGGATTAAGTTATGTAACTTCTTGTAATTATTTCCAACCTAAAGGCACAGTAACCTAAGTACAAAAGAAAACTTTGGTATTTAGGACACTCAGAGTCTGATACGTTCACTTAGGGGTTTAACAGCACACATATTTGTACTGAACCGCTTCGGTAAAGGACTTCTGGTTAGTGTTGTCAAAAATATCGATATTTTGGATATAATATATATTTTACATCCATATCTAGAATATATTAAGCGATACGATTCTTAGTTTCTACAGTATCTATACCAGCTGCACTCTTCTCTCCTCTCCAACCATATTCTCATTCAGCCCGGCTAACCTCTGAACACGGCAAACACGCGTTCTGCTGGATTTTTCCTCATGACAGCGTGTTAGTGTGATCGGTCTGAATTTCGCACGGGACTCCACATAATTCTACTAATCCCCGCAGATTTCGCACTGACATCTGAAGCACACACACACCGTAATAAAGCCGCCTCTGACATACAAGTGCAAACATTTGCTTCTTTTTCCAGCTTATTATTGGTCAAATACACTCAAAAAAAATAGACAAACGATCACACTGCTCTTGACTGATCAACTTGTGTAACTAATGGTTTCATCTGTAGGCTATAATTTTTTACAAAGAACATTATCCAAATGTTGTTTTAAAATTAATTAGTGCATTTTTTTATTCAGTTTCTTACCTGAATGTTAGACCTACCTGAAAAAATAAAACAGTCTATTTCATTTGTAACTTTTATTCTATTGTATTTATTTGTGCTATTGCTTGTAGTCTGTTTATTTGTTTTTATTACTGTTTACTCTTCTTCTTAAATTCATTCATGTTGAGGATACCTTACTTAAACACATCATATGCCATATAATCGCTTTGTGTTTCAACAGTTAAAAAACGGCAATAAAACAGCTTGAAAACAATGTCGTGTAACCTCAAGCAAGTCAGTCCATATCCACACAGCTAGTTAGTTCAGCAGAGAAATTGACTCTTTTACTAAATATATGCACTATATTAGCCTATATATTCATTATATTCTACTTAACCTGTTAGTGATGTCTTAAATTGATTTATGTTACAGTGAGGAAAATAAGTATTTGAACACTGCTATTTTGCAAGTTCTCCCACTTAGAAATCATGGAGGGGTCTGAAATTGTCATCGTAGGTGCATGTCCACTGTGAGAGACAATCTAAAAAATAAATAAACCAGAAATCACAATATGATTTTTTAACTATTTATTTGTATGATACAGCTGCAAATAGGTATTTAAACACCTGTAAATCTTGACCATCAAATACCTGTTAGTCTGTCTTTAAAATATCCACCTCCACTCCATTCATTATCCTAAATTAGATGCACCTGTTTGAGGTCATTAGCTGCATAAAGACACCTGTCCACCCCATACAATCTGTAAGAATCCAACTACTAACATGGCCAAGACCAAAGAGCTGTCCAAAGACACTAGAGATAAAATTGTACACCTCCACAAGCCTGGAAATGGCTACAGGGAAATTGCCAAGCAGCTTGGTGAAAAAAGGTCCACTGTTGGAGCAATCATTAGAAAATGGAAGAAGCTAAACATGACTGTCAATCTCCCTCGGACTGGGGCTCCATATAAGATCTCACCTCGTGGGGTCTCAATGATCCTAAGAAAGGTGAGAAATCAGCCCAGAACTACGGGAGGAGCTGGTCAATGACCTGAAAAGTGCTGGGACCACCGTTTCCAGGTTACTGTTGGTAATACACGAAAATGTCATGGTTTGAAATCATGCATGGCACCCTGCTTAAACCAGCTCATGTCCAAGCCCGTCTTCAGTTTGCCAATGACCATATCATATAATTCAAATACTTATTTGCAGCTGCATCATACAAATAAATAATTTAAAAAAAATTAAACATTGTGATTTATTTTTTATTTATTTTTAGATTATGTCTCTCACAGTGGACATGCACCTACGATGACAATTTCAGACCCCTCCATGATTTCTAAGTGGGAGAACTTGCAAAATAGCAGTGTTCAAATACTTATTTTCCTCACTGTAAATAAAAATGTCATGAAAAGGTCAGCGACTGGGTATAAACGATTAGATTTTAACAATGTAATGGAGTAAAAACAATTGTATAATTCGATTTAGAAGTTAATGCAAAAACTATGCGAATATTCACTTATGTGAAGTTGACATGTTTGCTGTTATTTGAGTGTTGATTATTATACCTAAAAATAAATAGCAACTGAATTTAGGCTAATAGTTTGTTAACCTTTAATATTATAGTAATGTGCAAGTAAGGGCTCCCTAAATAGTTAACAACTTTTAGTTGCAATTAATTTAAAGGGATACTTCACCGCTTTTTCATATTAAACTGTGTTATTCCCTTAACTAAAAGAGAACCCTTAACTAAAAACATCCCTCACATCTCCCCCTCCCCCCTATTGACAGAAATGAGAGACAGAGAGGGAAAATGTGAGGATTTTACAGCCGTGACTTTTTACTGTGCCGAGTCAAAGTACTCTCAGAAGTGCTATTCCGCCATACATTATAGTTCTCCTTTTTAATCCGCTTAAAAAAAAACAGCACGTTTTATTTTGTGTCACCATACTAGGTCGTTCAACTATTCGTGTAACTGTATTTAAATAGGGGAAACGTGGAGGCGTTTGGTCGCTTCTAACTTGATCTCTGTTTGGTACCATAGTGAATGAACTGGGCTTAGTGGGCTAAGCTAAATGCTATCAGATAGTCAGAGCGATTAAGAGCACGCACTCAGACGAGAGAGGTATATTTCAACTCGTTTTAGTTAAGGGAATAACAGTTTATTATGAAAAAGCGGTGAAGTATCCCTTTAAGCACAGAAATTTCGACTATTTCAAATCAGTAAACCACTGTTTAATAAATAAAAAATAAAAAAAACTTTTATATTTAGTTCTCTCCCCTGCCCTACAGAACCATGACTATGTAGCGTTAAACCCCTAACGTTCACTATAACGTGCCTTGTTGAGCGCAACCTACCTGCATACAGCGTGACCAAATCTGCATGTCAGAGTAATGCGTTTTTCCCTACCCTCAAAAATCACTGTCAGCAACAACTCGGGCCAAGGGAACAGGAAAACAACTCTACACTCACTAATTATCCCCTACATTTTGTACAATAGAGTAGATATGATCAATAAAGGCACAATAAATAAATATATATAAAATATGCCATATCTATATAATAGCGAGATCTGTGTAAATCTGAAAAGCAGACATCAAACATATCACCCTCAGGAGAATCAGAAATTTGGATGAAGACATCAAGCTACGAGGGGAAAAAGGACAGCAGGATTACATAAGAGATTTATATACAACTATTATCAGGCTTGTTTATTTTATTTATTTACTGCGATTTGCAGAATGAAAAAAAAGGTTTACACAGCCGTACTGCCAACAGGACCCAAAGCCAAAGGTACCATGTATGTGGAAATCTGTTTTCATTGTCTGACTGTGTTTGTTTCCCCTTTCTTGCATATGAAAAAGTACTGGACAAAAATACATAAAATTCCTTGCCAAGAAAATAAAAGTGAAACTGTTCAATCCCTCCTTCAAAGGCAGACCAAACAACCCAGCACCATCAGTAATTACAATGTCTAAATGACCAGGCCCACACAGAATCTTAAAATACATGTAATTTTGTGCAGTGGATTCAAACACAGTAAAGTGTGTTAAATGAAGTGGAAGGCATAATAAAACAAAACAAATATTTAATAAATTAATGCGCAAGGAGCGGTGATGTGCATGAATTTTATGAATGATGAATTTCACAGTAACTTAAGTGTCTCTTTGGACACTTTGGAGTTCTGGTGGCTCAAATGACACGTGGGCTTGCTTTCAACCTTACTCACAACTTCCTTTGCTACGGAAATGGCTGGAAAGATGGTACATGGTTTACAAAAAGGCCTGAAGCATTACCACTTTGCAACACACATACTGTGAGTCAGAGATATTTAATAAACTGGTAGCTTAGGTTTAAGCCCATCTGTGCTATGATTCGCAGTGTTTACCCTCAGTAGTCATCAGTAAGCATTAAGCACAAAATACATTTCTGGTGCAGCTAAAGAGACATGGAGCAAAAGCTGTTCCAAATTCCCAGTGTGAGGATGCATCCTTACTTGATTCAAACCTTAATCACAACTAGGGCTGTTCAATATATCTAAATATCGCAAATGTACATATCGCAATATGCATATCACAATTACACGCAATATCTGAATGATTTAAATGTTACTTCGACTTTGTGAAAAAGTGTACGCTTTAGGTCGACGCATATAGCAGAGAATCAACTGGGCACACTCCTTGGAGTATTGCGCTGTCTGCTGTCGGGGACACAGCAAAATGTGCACACAAGCGTATGATCCTTAAAGTTCTGTTTTGTGTCTTGTTACACACTCAAAACTGTCAACATAAACAGTTCAAAATGGCTGTCTTGATGAGTATTCATGTAAACCCAGTCAGTTACGCTTTAAGTGAATGATATCAGTCATGGAAAGAAACCGAATGTGTGTCAATGATCAGTGCATTAGGTCTTAAAGTGACAGCCTGCTAATACAGTAAACCTCCCACTGTCTGTCAAACAACAGAAGAACAAGAGGAAATCACTCAGTGCTCTTGGCTGAATAACATTTTACCATGCATCAGTGTATATTTAAAGGTGCACTATGTAGTATTTTTGCAGTAAAATATCCAAAAACCACTAGGCCGGTGTTATATATTTTGTTCAGTTGAGTACCTACAATATCCCAGATGTTTCCAACTATTTGTAAATTGTGAGAAAATTGCTATTTTAACTAAGGACAGGGACGTTTCAGCATTGCATTTGAGGGAGTCGCCTGTCAATTGCGTCATATCTGCGCTACCCTCGGTTTCGGCTTTTATTTGGCAGGAGCGCTTTACTCTTAACAGTGTGAACAAGTGAATGCACAGAGTAACGTCATAACATTGTTTTAAACACACTTAAATGTATCTAATATGATAAACAGACCTGCATAACCTCAAAATCATAACCGGAAGAGCGGATCTGTGCAGGCGCCCGGCAACTGTGTCCCGTCTGGTCATAATAAAATTCCAGGTATTCGCGAGGCGGGTATTTGTTTAACAATCGCTCCAGCAGCTGTCCTCAGCACCACAACACTCGGTCCTGCTCTGCTTTAGACTACAGTAACGTTAATAATCACATGCATGAACGTGATTTCAGCCCGAGTCCTATTTTCCACCGGCTGTGATGTGAAGACCGCATCTCCCAAGATGCTGCGCTCACACTTTGCGTCATCAAACTACACATTTGTTTTGAATAGGCGCCCTCAAGTGGACGGAAAGTTGCATAGTGCACCTTTAAATCATATGAAGACTACTGTTTTTATTTTTAATAACAAAGATAAATTAAAATAACATAAGTTATCATCCACCCCTAGTTCAGGAGTCTTTGTTTACCTGGATGTTCTTGATGTTAAAGGGGTGATGAACTTCAACTTTCCCTTGAGCTTTTGATATATAAAAGTTCATGGTAATATATGAATATCGTGTAAGTTTCAGAGCTGAAAACTTCCTTGTTAGTCAAAGAAAAGCTTTTATAGACACCAGGCCCAGAAAACGGTCCTGTGCTTCATACTTACATCACTGCAAGACGAAACGCAGCCTATACAAAATCTACAGCGCGTCTAATCCAGTAGCCTCGCCCACTGACTCATGGAGGGCTCGTGCTAACTGATCAACAACAATAAACATGCCGAGGAAGATTAAGATATTGCGCTATTCCTGGTTGTGGAAGAACACAGTCGCTGCATAAGCTTCCTTCGGATCCTAATATTAGGAATGAGTGGTTGAACTTTATTTCTAATGAAGTTCCAGCTGATGCGAAGAAGACAGTGGTGTTCACTTCAGTTCACTGTGGAATCGTTTGTAAACAAATCTCCGGTCGATGCTGGATTTGGATCCGAAATGGAATGGTGCATCACACTAAAACGTGAGTAAAACGTGTTCTTATATGTAATAGTATTGAATTGTTATAGACCGTTTTGCTTATGTGTACATGTCTCACAGAGCATACCTCAGCACGCTTACGTGAGTAAAACGCGTTTTTATATGTAATAGCAGTGGTCCCCAATCTCATTCCTGGAGGGCCACTGTTCTGCACAGTTTAGCTCTAACCCCAATCAAACACACCTGAAAAAGCAAATCAATGCCTATAAATGCATTGATTAGCTGTTTCAGGTGTGTTTGATTGGGGTTAGAGCTCAACTCTGCAGGACAGTGGCCCTCCGGGACCGAGATTGGGGACCCCTGTGTAATAGTATTGCATTGTTATAGATTGTTTTGCTTATGTGTACGTGTCTAACAGAACATGACTTTAGCACGCTGGACTCAGACACGTATGGGCCAGGGCTCGCAAAGCCCGGAAAGCAGATGAATCTCATTATATTCCTTTCTTGTTCTGCTATTCTCTCTCTCGATTTGATATCTGAAGGGCAGAGCACGGTTTGCGCTTATATCATCTGATCTTGCGGGCTATGTGTATTATAAAGACAATAAGCCAATCAATTGCGGGTCGATGAGAAATAAATAAATTTGTTTGTTTGATAAAGACGTTTACGAGTCCTGTGGTCAAGAGAATCATTATGGTTGCCGCTTCTCCCTCAATCTCTCCTCTCCCTCACGAACTGACAAGCGGAGCTTAAGCTCATTAAATATGCAAATCTTATCCAATCTTAGCAGTGGGTGTTTACTTACAAGTCTCCAGTATGTCAGGCCCATCAAAACCCAGAGTTTTGGAGAGAGCCTCAAAACCAGTGTAGAAAATAGCCTATTACTTATTGGTTGTGATGTTTTTGAATGTAAAAAACACACAAACATCATTAGTAGACCTCAAACAACAGTATAAAAAAGTCAGTTCATAACACCTTTAAGATTTAGGTTGAAGCAAAGAATTTTTGGTATTCAAATATTTGGATTACATTTTTTGTTTGTTTACATTGATGTTAAATTTATAACGTCAGATTTATGACATAAATGTGTGCTAAATCAGTGCTGGTCACTTTCAGAAGTTGTAGCGATGCTTTCTTTTCCCAGAAAGAATGTAAAACACAAATAATATTCTCAGTTTTTTAAACGTATGTAATTTAAATAGATTTTACACACTAATAGTAATATCGTATCGCATTATTTAAGATGATATCGGGGTTTTTTTTTCAATATCGCACAGCCCTAATCACAACGTAGTATTTTATGTAATATTTCAACTTAGTAACAAACATCAAATTTTAAAACAACATTACCAAAAAAACAAAACAAACAAAAAACGCAACAACATTTGGCTTCCAAAAGGATGCAACAGTGGCAGGTCTAAAGTATCAGTTTAACTGCATATGACTAAACATTTTGTACATAATTTGCCTATTTATATAGTAAAACAGGTTAAAGTTAGAATATCCTCAGCAAAAAACAAAAGTAAACAGGTTTTGCCATGCATGTTGTGAAGGCCTCTATGTGAAGATCACTTAGTAATGCACTTCCACTAACTACAGCCTCATTAGTTAAAAGTAATCCTATTGAAATCCCATATGAAATTAAAGGTAACTAAACAACAAATGTGAACTGGACACAGAAATAATCACTTGAAACACAGGAACACCAGTAGTCATCGAATGAAATACTGGCCGATTTCCCACTCATTTGGCCCTTAACATCAAAATCGTGAGAACATGAAAAAAAAGAGCATACACTTGTCTTCTATATATGCTATTTATTATGGCAGATATGCTATTTTGAATATAAAATCGCAGGCAGAGTTTTAGTAAATTAATGTAGACAGGTTGGCTGGGAACTGCTAATTCGCTCCACTTCCCCCGGCTTTTTTCAGAGCACAAAATATGATTACAAGTATTCGATAATACGCCATATATGCAATACGACCACAATTACAAGTGTTTGTTGACTTTACACACTTCATTTCCGTAAAGTAGTTCATGATTAAAATATATTTGAAGTTCTTCTCACCTTCCAGGAGACGTTGTATTATGGAGTCAATGTTTAATTTGTCCGGCTCCGCCATTTTAGTGGATTTTTGCAGGGTTTATTCAAACAGGTCTGTTATCTTGGTGCTTGGTCAAAAAATAAGGCCCCAATCAAAATAAGCAAAGCGTAAAAAAGATATCGTTATGGAAATGTGAATTTACTGGCTATATTTCCTTTGTCGTTTGGTTAATCGCTAGCTGCTAACGCCGTTAGCTTGCTAGCGCTAGCTATTGCCTACCCGTATTTAAACACCAGAAAAAGGTAAATGTGGTACAAAAGCGACCAGATATACCCCTTCACCTCTTCTTTTGATTATTTTTATGTCCCGTGAGCATCTAAAATATGCAAACTGTTCCTATTTTCCGTATCCTCACAGCCCCCTTTCTCTCATCGTCTACGGAACTTTAAAAAAAGACCGTGTAGATGGAGAGCGAAATCAACGGAGGCTGATCGGGCCCGCCTTCGCTTGTAAATGCATGGAGATGATTGGCTTACATCTAACATTTGAACTGAAGGTGTGGTCGTTGATTGGCTAATGTCAGAACTCAATGGCTCTGGCTCTGGCTAATGTTCATACATCTCATTTCCAGAGTCCCGCCCCGAGTTGTAAAGTAATGACGTCAATGAGCTGAAAAAAGGAGAGAGATAGCAATGAGGGAATGTTCACGTTCATTGCAATTGCTGGAAGTTATAATGTACTTTAGGTTTAGGCATTATGGTAAATAATAACTCATGGCCACATTATTATATCGAAGCGCTCACGTTGTAAATAACATTAACTGTTTAATGACAGGTTGTTCATCTTTCACATGATCATTTCCTAACACACCAGCGCCCTCTACTAGGCGTTACGGAACACCGCACCTCCTTTTATTGAGAAAGTTTTCATTTGTAAGTTCCGCTGTTTATATATATATATTTTATTATTCATATTTTGAACTCAAACGTAAATAATGTAGTTGATTTTATACATTTTAAATTGTTATTTTGTAAATAAATCAATAAATCAAATCATCTTCCTAACGCCTCCCCTATCTCGTTTGCGGAGCAGCGTATTCCCATTCATATTTACAATTTTTTAGCACACCAGGGTGAAATGGTCCAGTCATGATTTCCTGCTTCAAATGACTATTAATATGGGGGAAGAAAAAGGTCAAATGACTGTTTCTGTTTTGAAGTCCATAAAAGTGCATTTATCAAAACTGCTCTACAGGCCAATGTGTATTTAAGAAAAACATTTATGTAATAATAATGTCTTTCTTAGTAATATCAGGATTGCCACTGAACATTTTAAAGGGGTGATGATGAATTGAGAAATCAACTTTCACTTTAACCATTGATATATAAAAGGTCATGATATAAGAATATGTACGTTTCAGAGCAGAAAACTTCAGATATAAAAACCAGGTCCAGAAAACGAGAGCTCTCAAATCAATGACATAATTGAAGGGGGAAACACTGCCTCTACAGATAAATGTGTAAAGCCTGCTTCTGAAGCCCCGTCCACCGACTCGTGGAGCTAAATGAGCAATAAACATAATAAGCAAGATAGCAAGATAATCATTTGTAAACAAGGCACAGGTTGCCACTGGATTTGCAGACATATTGATATTAAAACACAATGCTGTGCCTTCTATTATTGGATACGACAGAAATGGTGCAGCACTAGCCTGACGTGGTCATACTCAATTCTAGTCAGAATATGAGTCTGAAACTGCTCCATTGGGCTGTGATTATGGGGTGTGTTTCAACCGAACCAGGAAATACCTCAATTGGATAGACCTACAACCAATTAGAGCAACGAAGCGACGCATCGTCAAAAGTCAACAGAGCTCAACTGCACTGTGTTGCCAAATCCGGCGGATTTGGCAACACAGTGCCAAATCTTTTTTCCTGCGGGTTGTTTTCTATGTCCGTGGGTTGAAACGACTATTATGAGTGCAAATTTTAGCAGGCAACCTTGCCAAAATAACACACATTTTACCCCCCAAACACCATTTTTTTCTTCGGAGAACCCCTGAGAAGCTATTGTTTAGGGCTAATAGTTGGCGGATTTTGTTGTAAAAACTTGGCAACCCTGTCTGCAGGCACGCTGGAATAAACGATCTTTGCCGGTGTTGTAAAAAAATAAAAGAATGTAATGATACACAGAGTACTTACCCAACATGATCATCATTTTTGAGAGAAATTGTGAAGGTGAATGCATATACAAACAATCTCTCCGTTTAGGATTCGAACAAATATAATCCAAGCCCCTTAGATGACGTGATGATTACGTTACTGTTGATCATCTGTCCGTCATCGTCTAAAGCCCGCCCTGATGATTTCATTGGTTCGAACAGTTTCTGTTCGGGGATAATTACTCTTCTAGGAATCCAGGCCAGACCGAACCGCCCGACCTAAAATAATTGTGGGTGGGGCTAAGTTCGGCTGGCATCCAGGCTAGTGCAGCACATGAGTAGGCCTAAAACATGTTTTTATACACGCAGCTAAAGGATTATTAGGAACACCATACTTATACTGTGTTTGACCTCCTTTCGCCATAAGAACTGCCTTAAAGCTACACTGTGTGATATTTTCCCCCATCTAGCGGTGAAAAGGTATATGACCATCCAGTGAATAATAGGGCACGTCTCAATCAGCTCCCTAGTTCAGTAGTCAGGGCACTGATCAGGGATTCAGCCCATTGACTTATGTCCTAATCAGTGCCATGACTAGTGGACTAGTGAGATGATTGAGATGTGCCCATAGTTTCTGTTCCTCTCATTTCTGATTTCGTTTGAACTCCTACGGTGGCCGATTTTGTCCAAGATTAACATGGCAATCCCCCTCTTCACATTCAACACGGTGCCATCGAGTGTTAAAACACGAAAGGCGAAGCTTGAATTTATGGGTATGTCCCTCTTTGACTAATGTACTTTCAAGATGGAGGCGCAACATGGCGACCAGCATTCGAACCCTTCACCCGTATGTATTTTCAATGGCATATTATAAACTTACGAGAATACTTTATTACTTGAAAGAAGTAAATATACATTAATGAGCACATATATTTTTGAAAGAATTAAGTGTTTTTAGCTTAGAATAAACTAAATAAGTTACACAGTGTAGCTTTAATTCTATGTGGCATTGATTCAACAAGGTGCTGAAAGCATTCTTTAGAAATGTTGGCCCATATTGATAGGATAGCATTCTTACAGTTAATGGAGATTTGTGGGATGCCCATCCAGGGCACGAAGCTCCTGTTCCACCACATCCCAAAGATGCTCTATTGGGTTGAGATCTGGTGACTGTGGGGGCCATTTTTGTACAGTCAACTCCAATTTAAACCAATTTATTTGAGCTTTGTGACATGGTGCATTATCCTGCTGGAAGTAGCCATCAAAGAATGGGTAAATGGTGGTCATAAAGGGATGGACATGGTCAGAAACAATGCTTAGGTAGGCCGTGGCATTTAAACCATGCCCAAGTGTGCCAAGAAAACATCCCCTACACCATTAGACCACCACCAGCAGCCTGCACAGTGGTAACAAGGCATGATGGATCCATGTTCTCATTGGCCCTCATTTATCAAAAGTGCGTACACCAAATTTCCAGCGTACACCTTGCGTACACCCAAACCCACGGTGACTTTGAGATTTATCAATATGGACGTTGGCGCTCAAATCCTACGCCAGCTCAGGAGGTGGTGTACGCACGTTTGAGTTAGTGTGAAAATGCGCAGAAAAACAATTCCTAACACCACAAAACGCACTGACAAGATATGCTATATGACCCACTGTTAAAAACCACAACAACAACATTCAGTGTTTATTTTTGTGCAACATGAACGTCAATGTTTAATTTGTGTGGCTTTACCAAAGTGTTTGATCTGTAGGCATATGTAGCCTATTCCTCCAGTCGCGAGCCTGTGCGCTTTATCTGACGTTTCAGGCCCGCCTGGCCCGGCAGCTGCGCACGGACTGGGACTAAAATAATTCAGACTGACAAAATAATAAAAATGGCCTTCTTCTTTTAAATAATAATAAAATCAATAAAAACGGCATTTTCTTCTAAATAACAAGCGTCATTAAGAATAATAATCATAATAATAAGAAGAAGAATCTTACAAATTGTCATGAAGTTATTAATGTGAATGAATGGTACTCCACATCACATCATCATCACTATTGTACACCCCAATACATGTGCCGTGATACGAAATTGAATGTTAATTGTTTCAAAACATGCTGTAAAATAATGCATTGTGATTCTTTATCATCCAAACATTGTGGTAATTTATCATCCAAACAGCTATTTAAACTGCTGGAGTGCGCTTCTCAACCTCCACACTATTAAGAGTACTCGTAATTTGGGTCCATATTTTGTTTTTGTAGGTGCCTTTAATCCCACTCTTTAAACTCCCAAATAAAACAATTTCGGGGGGGTTCCACTTCCCTGGTGATCGGCTCGATGGGTGCGTCTCAATCATCTCACTAGTTCAGTTGTCAGGACACTGATCAGGGAGTCAGCCCATTGACTTCTGTCCTAATCAGTGCCCTGACTAGTGGACTAGTGAGATGATTGAGCGTGCCCGATCTTCACATCGGAGAAGTTTCGCTTCTTTGCCGTCTTCTGTGTGTCCATGGCATAAAATGAGGCCGTGGGGGAGGCGGAGACTTGAATATATAGGGGCGTGTTATTCTAATGACGATCGTTTTCAGCCGCGGCATTTATCAAGGGCAAGTATTGCGTACACCTGGATTGCAGAGGTACGCACAGCTTCATAAATCAGGCGATGAGAGGAGTTTAAGCATAATCTTAAGCCAACATATACACCAGTTTCTACGCAAGATTGATAAATGAGGGCCATTTTGTTTAAGCCAAATTCTGACCATCCGAATGTCTCAGCAGAAATCGAGACTCATCAGACCAACAGGCAACATTTTTCCAGTCCTCAACTGTCTAATTTTGGTGAGCTTGTGTAAATTTCAGCCTCTTTTTTCCTATTTGTAGTGAGGATAAGTAGTACCCGGTGGGTTCTTCTGCTGTTGTAGCCCATCCGCCTCAAGGTTGTGCGTGTTGTGGCTTCACAAATGCTTTGCTGCATACCTCGGTTATGACGAGTGGTTATTTCAGTCAAAGTTGCTCTTCTATCAGCTTGAATCAGTCGGCCCATCCTCCTCTGACCTCTAGCATCAACAAGGCATTTTTGCCCACAGGACTGCCGCATACAGGACTGCCACAGGCCACAGGACTGCACGTTTTCCCCTTTTCACACCATTTTTTGTAAACCCTAGAAATGGTTGTGCATGAAAATCACGATAACTGAGCAAATTGTGAAATACTCAGACCGGCCTGTCTGGCACCAACAACCATGCCATTCTCAAAATGGCTTAAATGACCTTTCTTTCCCATTCTGACATTCAGTTTGGAGTTCAGGAGATTGTCTTGACCAGGACCACACCCCTAAATGCATTGAAGCAACTGCCACGGGATTGGTTGATTAGATAATTGCATTAATGAGAAATTGAACAGGTGTTCCTAATAGTCCTTTAGGTGAGTGTATGTGATAGCATTGTATTGTTACAGATCATATTGATTATGTGTACATATCTAACATAACATACCTTAGCATGCTGTCACAGGCTGGAAAATCCCTTATTTGTTGGTTCATTGCGATTCATCATCAGACTCCCAGGGCTGGCAAAGCCCAACGTCCCAGGGCTGTGTGTTTTCCAGAGCCCTGTCAGAGAATTATTCCAGTTACTGCTTTCAAAACACTGACAAGGGGGTTGAAGCTCAAAAAATATGCAAATCTTATCCAATCCTAGCCGTGGGCATTTACTTCTAAGTCTTCAGGGCACACCCATCAGAACCGAGCGTTCAGGAGAGAGCCTCAAAAAAGTGTAGAAAATAGCCTATTACTTACTAGTTATGCAATGTTAAACCATCCACACGTCAAGTTGACCTCAGATAACAATATATAGATATATATATTTTTTAAAGCCAGTTCATAACATCTTTAAACTTCTCCAATGATCATTCTGAAAATGCAGCTGGATGCTCCCCTTTCCTCATCTTAGATATTAAACCCAATTAACTGACATCACAAGACACAAAAGACATTTTGCCTTTTTCCTCTCTGAATTATTTGCAGTTCTCTCCTTTACTTTCAGAGTTAAAGTGTCAGGCAAGCACATTCTTAATAAAATGCACACATCTGTAGTCATTCACTTTAGAAATTCTTCAGAATTATAACAACTTCACAATCAGTTTCAATTATGTTAGAATCTTACATCTTTGTTTCACTTTACTTTATAACAACAGATGTAATATAACTGTCACCGCACTGCGTCAGGTTGACTCAATTACTTTAGAATCTTATCAGAATGATTTATTTAAAGACCAATACCAAGTTTCAGTTACTATTCAAACTTAGTTTCAGCTACTTTAGGAACAACAATTCAATGAACTCAACCTCACTGCATCTGGGCTGATTTAGAATATCAATATTAAACAAAATAATACGGAATATAGGCTTAAGAGCTCCTCCTGCTAATATTGAATAAACTGAATTCTCCTATGTCCTTAACTTTCTTTTCTAGAATTTTTTTAATGAGCAGGTTTCTGACAAAAATAAAAGCATAAAAGAAATAACCTTTCCCCACTTTTCTTTTTACGGAATTTCCTCACTGGGTGGCTCACCAATGTAGGAATATAAAAAATATTGAGGACGTTAAAGTTCTCAAAGATGAAGTTAATTGGAGCTTAGCAGTGACAGAAGCACCTTGGGTTCACCGGTGTCTGAATGACATCCAAATCTTTTTATCCTGTTACATCTTTATTTTTTGTTTGTTTTAACCAACAAAAAGAAAGAGAGAGACAGACGCAATGATGAAATAAAAGTCTAATAACTGGAAATTGTAAATAATTGGTCATACGATTTAATTTTTCCTCAATATATTTTTCTTCGTCCAGCATCTGAATTACAGACAATTACATATCAGTGCCTCATCAGTAAAAAGAGATAGACCAGTCATGTTGTATCTTCCTTCTTCTGGCTCTATTTTTGGTCCTTAAACTTTCTGCCTTTTTACCCAATCTCTTATTTACATCTTATTTATAATCCATTCTTGCCTAACCCAGCTGTGTTATGATGTGTCTCCCAATCCTGATGTTTCACAATTTAAAGCCCACCCACTCTAACATGTGACAGTTTCTATTCGTCACGTGTGGTTTCAGCAGTGACTAGGCAGAGCGTATGAGGAGAGGGTATGTGGTTGTTTATGAGACATCATTATGATTATGACAGAAGATTCAAAGACTTTATGATTCATAGTATCATGATGCTGGACCCTCATGAACACGTGTCGTTTGGTAACGTGATGAACATTGGGGGGAAAATATGATCAAAGGTATCTGATATTAGTTTACAAATATGAATACCATTTTCTTTTTCTTTTTAAAGAAATAAATATCCAACATGGACACACAAAAAAACCTAACCTAATACAATTATGACACCTAGACTGACTGGTTTATTTGAACTTAAACTTGGTTAATTGCACTGATGAGTAAAATTCATCCTAAGTGAATGAGATCACACCAGTTTTATTCGACATATTCTGTGAATGTTTCCTTAACATAAATTACTCTAGTTGAGCCAACCAGTGCAGTTGCTGTTCAAACTGGTGCTCTTGTGCAGAGTTTTAAGAAAATGGAAAGACCTGTTAAGTGTAAGTGTTTAATGTTAAGTTATTTTGAACATTTAAAAGAGTTTGTTCATTTAAAAAATATATATATATACTTGAAGAGTTGAGCTTGTGGTTAGGTGGTGAGTAGCTGTCATGTGTACACACATTTTTCATGATTGCATGATTGCAAGGGGTAGAACTGAAGACTGTGTAAATGATGTGCTTACTCTTAAACTAAATGATTTCATTTATTTCTTTAAAAACGAATAGCCAACACACCACCCATTTTAACAAGTGTGCCAAATGTAACATTTGTAGCTTGCAAGTAATGATCGAGTAAAAAAAACTTCTCATCACTGGCATGCACAGTTACAGCTCATTGAGAACATCACAGACTTATTTTATGCGGCCATCCACAGCCTAACCACAAGGTCTACACTTAATGACTTCTTGTATATAAAACTTGAGTAAGGTGATACAAAAAGTGATAAAGAAAGCGGTAGAGGGGAAAAAAACAAGTCCAGTCTTGCCTTTTCCACTTTACCAACCCACCTCCGTCTCATACCCCACCCATTGCATTCTTCTACAAAAGCAGCCCCACATCCAAACACCTCCATTACAGGTCACTGTTTGGTAAGGTGGGAGACTAACTTAAAGACGAAGCGAAAATACATTTTCTTCAAAGAGATACAAGAAAAGGTAATGTTCAAACTTTTTTTTCCTTATTGCAAGATTATATAAAGTATTTAAAAAGAAGGATAAATTATTTTATATAGGATGGTGCCTTTGTGTATTGTGTTATAAGTATTGTGAGTATTGCCTGACAGATATACAATTTTTTTATTTTTTTATTTTTTTATTTTTTAAGTTTATGACATTGTTAACATAAACGTATCATGTATTGTTTGTATGTCACATCATACATAAAACACGAAGCACATCATCAGAAGTTTCACTACGGGCTTCTATTTCTGTTAATATTGTTAGAATGTAATTGACCTGAAAACTGGACAGTACCAAAATTCCTCACTCATTCATAATTTTAGTTATGAGCAGAATTACCATTGCTTAGATCAAAAGAATAACATTTTTGAAGGAGCCGAACA
The DNA here is from genome assembly GCF_024679245.1 of Pseudorasbora parva. Lineage (NCBI taxonomy): Eukaryota > Metazoa > Chordata > Actinopteri > Cypriniformes > Gobionidae > Pseudorasbora > Pseudorasbora parva. Next base: position 31,405,107 of record NC_090173.1, read on the forward strand.
GCATGTTAATCGCTCGGAGAGCTGTTGAATGATTCACAGTCAACTAAAAACAGCCACAATTACCATAATTTTGCTGGTGCCCACGCACCACCTGGTCACCTCTTCTATCCATCCTTCTATACTTCTTCTCACCGATCACTGGCGCTTTGTGTGGAGTAGGAAGATAATAAAGTGCACTATAGTGAACTACGGGGTCTGAACTACAGTCCACACATTCTAAGAGTAGTTTTATGAATCAGCCAAGAGCAAACTCTGAGGGGATATAAGAGCAGTTCAGTGAGATCGACATGAATAAAATGCTACAGACATTTGGATATGTGTGGCGGGTGTGCAGAAATAAGAGCAGCTCACTAAAAAGGTACACAATGTTTTTTTCCAGCATCCGAATAGAACGAGCTGGACCTGAGACCCTTACCAGGGAGTGGCAGTTCACGAAGAGCAGATAAAGATTGTTAGAACCTGTTGAGACTTGAGGCTTCATGATGTGGGTTTCCTTAGAGATGGTGTTTTTTCCTGCTATAGCCCTAAGATACAAATTCGTGTGTAGGCCTGTCTAAAGGGAGGAGCCATTGAGTGTCTGGGAAAATACATAAGCACTAGGCACTACACAAGAATATAGTCTTACAAAACATACCACTTATCAATGACGCAAGCAGGAATAAGTTAAGACCTATATCTTCACTACTGGATTTGCAATGTGTACTTTTGTCATGTATCACATTTTTTTGGTCTTTCAGTTTTAACCATCTCCCTCGCTCACTCTTTCAGATGGGCTCCTCTGGTGTACAGATCGTGTGTATGGCCCTGGGAATTTTGGGTCTCATTGCTGCAATCGTGACCATTGCTATTCCAAGATGGAGGATTTCTGCCTTTATTGGTCAGAATATTATCACTGCACAGGTAAACATATATTTCTTAATAATTGAATTTATTATAAAGAGATTTTTAACAGAATGTCTGAAGATTGGGTCCTGTCAAGCACAAAAAAGTGACACAAAAGCACTATAAAATGATCTGTGGTAATCTATATGGTATATTCAGAATCTCATGAAGCCATCATAAAATATAAGCTTACATAAATTATCAACATTAGAAGAAAAACGTTTAAAAAAAATTAAACGAAACCGAAAACAGGAAATGTAGCTTTGGCAATCAACTGAAACAAAATTAAAATAAGTAAAAGCTAAATAGAAATATTGGTAAAACTTTAGTTTAGGGTCCAATTCTCACTATCAATTATCGTTGCTTGTTAGCATGCATATTGCCTGATTATTAGTAGCTACTTATAAAGCACATATTAATGCATTATTCTTCATTACCATGTTTTACATCCCTTAATCCTACACAATACCTAAACTTAACAACTAACTATTAATAAGCAGTTATTATTTATTTTTAGGCAGCCTAGTTAATAGTGAAAATTGGACCCTAATCTAAAGTGTGAACGAAATATATATATCAAAATATATAAATGACAAAAGCACATTACAAAATTACTAAAATACCTAGATAATGTGAATGTAGTGTAGCTTCTTCCAGCCTATGCCAGCATGTCGAGGCCTACACATTTACAGTCGTCCTTGAGGCTGTGTGTAGGCCTACCCCCCCAACAGAAGAGAGGCGTGTATTTAAAGTCGTCATGAACAGAAGTTGTGATAGTCTTTTCTTCCCTAATGTGATGTACATCCGAGTGAACGGCTTCAAACAAGAAAAAAATGTAGGAGGGGACTTCATTTTGTGAATTGGCAATCGATTAGATGATTGTATAGTTTGCTTTGTGCAGAGGAATTGAAAAATCATGTATAATAAATGAAGCAGTATTCCATTAAAATGTTAATTTTGATTAATTGTTGACTTTAATCAATCTAATATTCGATTACATAATGTGTCATGCATATTTTACAGGGAGACTGTAGTTTGATGACATGTAAATTTAATCTACTAATTGTATGGCGCAACATTCGGTTATAATAACCGAGAAAGAAAATAATTTATTCATTGTCCTTGAACGAATTATGTGGATGGGAGGGTATCTTCTTTGAAGAGTTGTGTATGCTATCTAAAATTAACTTCCCCCAGGCTATATTTTTCCATTAATAACCTGTGTAAATAACCCTGGATAATCGTTTCTCTCCTCACAGGTTCAGGAGGAGGGCTTGTGGATGGAGTGTGTGGTTCAGAGTACAGGACAGCAGCAGTGTAAAGCCTACGACTCGATGCTCATCCTGAGCTCTGACCTTCAGGCGGCTCGTGCCATGACCATCATCAGCTGTATGCTCGCTGTCCTGTCCCTGCTCATTCTGTGCGCCGGAGCAGACTTCACCACCTGTATTGACAACGAAGAAGTCAAACCCAAAGTCAGTCTGGTGTCCGCTATTGGGCTGATCCTCGCGGGCTTGTTGCTGATCATCCCCGTCAGCTGGGCGGCTAATAATGTCATTCGCGATTTCAACAATCCACTGATCAATCAGTCTCAGAAGAGAGAGCTGGGTGCGTGTATCTTCGTGGGCTGGGGAGGAGGAGCGCTGCTCCTGCTGGCCGGAGGCCTGCTGTGTTGTTTCAGCAGACCCCGCTCTGGAGGATCGAGCGGAACCGCCAAATACTACAGCAATAGCGCCTCTGCACCAAGCAAGAACTATGTGTAGATGAATACAAATGGGTTAAACTATTTAGTAGTCACAGTAATTATATATGTAGTCTAAAATGGGTTCACGTTAGTAGTCTTTAGTTGGTAGGAGAAGAGAAAAAATTGGAAAAGGTCAAGATCTTGAAAAATGTAAATATTACTTGTTTGAAGCGTTCGTAGAAATACAGACTTTAAGCTTTTTAATGAATTAGCATTATATCTTTTACATTTTACTGCTGCAATTTCTTAGTGCAGCTAATAAACTATGCACTTGTTTATTAAAATTCAGGGATGGGCAAAGCTTGTGTCCAAAACACTTTCAGGTCATTGTATCTAGGCCAGTCCTATAGGCTAGGCATCTCAAAAAAATGCTACTGAATAATTGCGTTTGAACTTTTAAAAACCTTTTAAGGATATGGGAATCGTCTGCAAATACTGTATAGTCACACAATTTTTGTGTATTTTTGGTCATAAACATTTCTATTGCCATTCATGTATTATCAATAAAACTGACTGATTTAAGACATTTGTGTGTGCAGATTGAACAATGATTTTTGACACATAACTCTTTGTTAAAATAACACTGAAATTTATTTCAAATCCTATAAAACATATATTAAAATTGACTTCAAACTAATTAAAAAAATCTTTTTTTATAAAAAGTTAAATCCCTGAAGAGCAAAATTGGGTTCACAATAGACTGCAAAATGCTATCACATGAAAAACTTCTAATAATTCTACAAATCTTTCCGATGCACCTTTCACACTTTCATTATTCACGTGTCTATTTGCATATTTCTTTTAAATCTCATTCTGCTGGGGTCTCTCTTTAGCTACTTGCTCTCCAGTTCGCTCACTCGCTTGGTTAATTGCTCAACCATCTCTCTCAGCTCCTTCACTTCATTCTGCAATGCCTGCACGTCCTGTATGTTAAAAAAGAAAGGCAGAATGAGTTTGTGACAGAAATACACACAATTCACAGTTTGAGGCTAAATAAAATACATTAAAAAGGCTAGGGTAATTTTCTGTTCTCGTACCGCACTGTCAGATTGTCGGTTGTTCGAGGATGAGGATGTTGTGGCCATCAAGCTCTTGATGACTTTGAACTCTTTGTTTTTGGTAGTAGCCACAAAACCGTCTTTCAAAGAGATCAGGATTGGTTCCCCATCTTTACCAGCAAACCAATCATCTGCCTCCACCGATGGCTCGGGGCCAATTGTGTCAGGGTAAAGGTCCTCTTGAAATAAGTCAGACTAAAGCAAGCAAATGAAAATGTTAGATTAAGTAAAATAAATTAACTGCACTAAATCATAAGTGGCATTCATACACCACCATTCTAAAATTTGGGGCTGATATGATTTTTATGCTTTTAAAAGCTGAATTTTCAGTCTTCAGTGTCACATGATCCTTCAGAAACCCTTCTTTGCTGCTTTGGTGCTCAAGAAAATTTCTTATTATTATCAATATTGAAAACAATAGTGCTGCGTAATATTTTTGTGGAAACCATGATACTTTTTTCAGGATTCTTTGATTAATAAAAAGCAATATTATGTAACATTATAAATGTCCATAATGTCTTTTTTGTGATCAAAACTTTTATTGTTTCAGAATTTCTGCATATACGAAATACGAAAGCATCAAAAATACATTTTGGTCCAAAAATCACAAAAACTACGACTTTATTCAGCATTGTTTTCTCTTCCGCGTTTGTTTTCAAACCTCAAATAAAGATTCAAACGGTCATGAATCAGCGTGTCAAACTGTTAAACTGCTGAAATCACGTGACATTGGCGATCTGAATCGTGAATCAATACACTGATTCATTACAGTTTGAATCTTTATTTGAGGTTTGAAAACAAATGCAGAAGAGAGGACAATGCTGAATAAAGTGGTCGTTTTGACATTTTTGGACCAAAATGTATTTTTGATGCTTCAAGAGATTCTAATGAACTAACTGATGTCACATATGGACTACTTTGATGATGTTTTTATTCCCTTTCTGGACATGGACAGTAAAGTGTGCATTCACTTAAATAAGCTGTCGGACTAAATATAAAATATCTTAAACTGTGTTCCTATGATTAATGACATAAATTGTAATTTTGGGTGAACTAACCCTTTAACGCATTCTTGCTGAATACATTTCTTTCATACAAAAACAAAAATCTTTCTGACCCCAAACTTTTGACAACATTTAAGCTGATCTTTGCCTTCAAATCCAAACTTACCTTACGAGGTACAGTCATAACAATAGGTTCACACTTTCGCTCGTGAAGTTTATAGAACCTGTAATAAATATAAAATAATTCAAATTTAAAATGTTGATCTTTTTAAATGTTTGTGGGACAAAGCAAATACACTATGGGCCTTGGGTGCGTTTACCTTGCAATCTCACATTTGTTGACTTCCAGGCCTCTCTTAGGCATGTAGCCCATGCCCTTCTGGCTCTCTTTACTGCTGTACATGGAGAGGTAGTGGACGTATGGAGCCTCGTCCGTCACCTCAAAGTATCTAATGCTGCTGTCACCCTGTCAAATCATATACACGTTTTAACAAATACAACTTCATGAATAAATAACTCATCATGATCATTAAACTTGAACTTGTGTTAGTTCCTTGCCTTGCCACAAAGGTAGACTACACCAGTGTCTGGGTCAAAGAAAGGTAAGAGCACTCCACTGCTGGTGTCCAGCTCCTGCAGGGTCAAGGGCTCACTGAGGTTGTTCTGCAACCACAAACAACACACTTTAGTGAGTCCACTGATTTACAACTGAAAGAGCGCTTCTGAAGCACATGATGTACTCACAGGATCCCACAGCGCCACCTGCCGCTCACTCATGCGGCTGAAACCGGTGGTCAGGATCTTGCCTTCAGACACAAACACGGCTCTGATTGGCCTGGAACCTTCATGAGGCTTGTCCTTCTCCTGGAACACACGTATGCACAGAGAGAGGTCACATAAGCAGGCAGAAAGGAAGGTGTAAGAAAGAGATGAATACACTAGGAACACAAAAAAAATGCTCAGATAGCAACTTGGAAAAAATTAAATAATAGTTACATTTATTAAATTAATTCGTTTAAATGCATTCACAGAATGTAAAATGTTAAAAGACCAAAAATGCTTCACATTAACTGTTGTTTGAATTTTCAAGGGTGAAATCTAAGTAATTTCAAAAGGAATTCATGTAATCGTGAATTTTGCACAATGTTAATTATTCGGTATTATGTGCTCCATCTCAAGTTTTTTGAATACACTGATGAAATGCCTTAAAACGGCATCAAAACAACACGAAACAACCAACTAACTGATCTTTTTACAGCAACAAATGCTTCCAAACGCCGCAAGACAACAACTTACTAGATGTGACAAGAAAAACAAATGGTAAACAGTGCAAATATATTACTTATGTATACCCCAATGCATTCTATTTTTTCTCATTATTCACTTTGGATAGCGTTATTTTATCATTGTTTCCATTGAAGTCATGCACGCACATAGATGACGGTGCCCTCGCGGGGGTCGAACACTCGTAGCTTCTTGTCCTTGCAGGCAGTAAGGATCTGAGAGCCGTTTCTGTTCCAGCAGGCGCTGTAGATCAGATCAGTGTGCACTGAGTCAATGCGCACCATTGCCGCTCCACAAGCCACGTTCCACAGGATGACCACGTTATCACAGCCTGCAGACGGAAACCGAGAGAGAAAGAAAGATGAGGTAAATCAACTGTATAGGGGGAAGGAGGGAGAAAGAGAGGAAAGGAAGCAAAAACATCAAATGTATTATAAACCTAAAGAAGTGTGAGTGAAGAATCAACAGAGGGCGCCATCGTTCCATTTCAACTGTAAATGTGGTCTCTAAATTGCAGGAATGAGTGTGTTTAGCCATGCATACATAGTTCAAGACTATATATAAATGCTCTTTTGACTATTGGGTGGGTGTCTGATGTTGGTTTACCTGCACTCATTAGCACATTGTGGGCAGTGGGGTGCCAGCTGAGGATGCCCACACGTTTAGAGTGCCCGTCCAGCTTCACAACTGGGTCCTTCAGGGGCGATATGAGACCTCCATCTGGAATCTCCCAGATCTATTACACAACAACATTGACCTGATGTTATAATAAGTAGTGTGAGATCATAATTTAGCATCATTTTTACACCAATACGGTGTCCACGTTCAAATTTGTTATTCCGGCATTAAAGCTGGTTGGATGCTAGATGATGCCATGTGATCTTTTTTTTACTTTGCAATTGCCTACACAATAACGCAGAGCAGTTAGTGTTTGAAAGAATAAAACCTTGCATTTTATTTTAATTTGTTTTAGCAAAAAAATTAGGTAAAACAAAACAAAAATAAAGAAACGTTTAATTATTAAATTTTACTTAAAATATGCTTGGTGTCTATGAAAAGTACTACACCTGAGCATTATTATTATTATTATTATTATTTCTCTTTCAGATTGACCCACCCATCCAACACGTGTCAGTTACAATTGCATGAAGATTGCTAGAATACATCTGCAAAAAACAAACAATTTAAAAATAAATAAATGTGAATAATGAAATAATTTAAATCACAATGTGAAATAGTTATTCAGCAGATACGTTAAAGAGACTATTATATTGCATCTCCCCACCAGGTCATCATCCTGTATACTCAATAAATGTCAGGTATCTGCCTCACTTTCTCCTATAAAACTATTTTTTCCCCCAAGTAATTCCTTCATATGTGCAAACTTTTCTTAATTTTGTAACCCATTCTTGGAAAGATCATTAACTAAATGTTCATTATGATTGATATAGGCACTGTTGTTGACAAGTAAAATTAATTTTTAATGTTCTCCCTTTAAACCGATTTATATTTTCACAACGACACCATCCCACATAACCGGCATTACTGTGTATATAGTAGCAAGCCTAGTATGAGCCCTTTTGTATTCATCATTTTATTATTAATTTATTTATTTGATTGACTGATAATAATCGGTAGACGTGGATGGCACTGGTCTTATAATTATGGAATATATTAGCATTTTCACTTTACTATGAGTATTAATTAACCGTTTTGGTTCATAAATGTATTGTGATCGAGCCATTAAGCTAAAGGCACATGTAACTCACCATGACACTACAGTCTTCAGAGCCACTGGCAATGATATTATCATTATGTGGGCAGAACTCAATGTCCAATACTGGTCCAGTGTGACCACAGACAGTGGGCTGGGACATGTCGATGCGACCCGTCTAAAACACAAATCAGAGACCCAGAAGGGACAAATAGGTTAGGCTAAACCTTGGTATGGAGGAGCGGAAACACAAATGTACACAAATAGACACATTCACAAGTCCTTCAAATGACTAAACATAGAAGATGAACTCTTTGAAACTTTGACGAACAGAGCAGAAAAAGAGCAGGAGAGATCTCAGACAGATGAGGAGGGCTGTGTCAGCTGATCTCAATTTTACAGCTATGCCTTCAATTACACCTAATAACTACTAACCCGTTTAGAGAGGACAGCACCGTGCAGGAGTTCCCATCATGCACAGGGAGAGCACATTCACTCTGCAAAAATCTTATTGTTAAATGTGAGCGTTGTGTGCAAGTCCATGTAGAGTACGAGTCTATAAATGATTGCACTTCCACAGGGGCTGCAGTAAGAAAGAACTTGCTAAATCACAATGATTTATAAGTGGACTAAAGCAGTGTTGTTATTGTTAAAATAAAATATGAGTATTAGATGATAAACATAAAAACCTTAAGAAATGATGTCTTGGCAAGTAATTGCAAGAAAAGACGTTGAAGTTCTAAAAACTTACATAAATCTGGAACCTTAGAATTATATCAAAATAAAATAAATAAAAACTAATGACAAAAGCACATTTGATTTAACAAATTAAGATGAAAAGTGAACATATAAAAGTATAAAATATCACTGATATAATTTATTACATTATTAATATTACTGAATAACACTAAAGACTAAAAATTATTTAATTATTTTTCAGAGAAAGTGACTGGATAAGTTCAAATTACAACAAATTCATCTTTTCCTTAAGAGTCTAACTCCTGGTGCAATGGGCTTCCAAGCTTCTAAAACCACTAGTTCTACATTCCTATTTAATATAATACAAATTATGAATTGCAAATTATATTATATCACATACTTCACAGGTGTGTACAAAACCTGATGATCATGTTATCAGTCTCAAAACTGAGCTTTCACAACTTCCTCAAGCCACCCAAACAAAATGAAAGGGCTTGACTCGAATTCTCGTGTTCACTGGGAAACAATGGCTGCCATTGAGCAAAGCACTGTGTAAGATGCACATCAGATTGAATATGACAGAACTCCCATTCATTCTCTACTATAAGACCCAGGAGTGCAACATACAGAAGCAGAGGACCTGAGATGATGGACTGAGAAGATGAAAAAAGAAAGAAATGACATATGAAATCAACTCTACAACAACAAAAAGAGGAAGTCAGAAAATAGATTCCACCATACTTCTGTTAGAGGTGCAATCACCTTCTGCTCATTTTTGAAAGGCGTTTTGAAAATATCAGAAAGCTTTAAGAAGTAAAAAGCACATAATCAATTTTTGAACCAGGCTGATCACAAGAAGAAAAAAAAACAGGCACATCAAGCCTTAGTGGCAGCTGTCCTTTTCTCATAGTTTTTGTCACTCACTCAATCTGCTAGCTGTCACCACATCCTGTGCAGGGCTGACAGTAGCGCACTCCAAATATGGCAAAAACAAGATGCAAGAGAGCAGAAAGAGAAGAGATGCTAGGTCTGGTGACACGTACATACGAAACTCAACCTTGAACTTCCTTATTTAGACAAACACTGCATGACATATCTATAGTTCAAAATTCAAAGACCTCAGAAGATCATCAGAAACAGGTAATGGGTTAAAACTACAGTTGGACCTAAAATCAAGTCCCAATATAGTCCAACTAATTTAATATCTTTATCTTTATCCATTTCTTTCTCTGTCTCTCTCTCTATATATGTCTATATCTATATCTATATATATATATAGATCTAGACATATATATATATATATATATATATATATATATATATATATATATATATATGTCTAGATCTATCAATATATATATAATGACATGCATAAACTTCACAAGTATGTACAAAACCTGATGATATATATACCTATTTCCCACCAATATGAACACTGCAATTAATTTGGCAATTAATTTGAGCTTAATGAGTGCTATCTGGATGCACCTTGCTTAGGGGCAAAACAATAAAAGCTCCTCCACCACTGGCATCCACAATCATGGCCACAAACTTGGGGTTGACGGAGCAGAAGTTGCTGTCCCAGGTCATCTGGGAGATCCTGATGTCATCATAGCACTGGTCTGCCTTCACCGCCTGGCCAAAGACGTGGCGAAACTTACTGGTCCTTACCACCTTCCTAGACATGATGACCTGGGAAAAGAGAGGAGCACGAGACACAGGGATGGAAAGAGAAAACACATAAATATGAGAAACAACTGGAAAAGTAAATGAAGTATGATGGTTTTCATCATTCCAGAAGCTCAAACAGTAGAGCAAGGCGCTAGCAATGCTAATGTGATTTTAATTACAAAGGAATGCATGTATTAATGAATTGTATACCTTTTATGCATTGTTTTGAGGTATTTCTGTATTTGTGATTTGTAGTGAAAATGGCTGACCGCAATTCCTGCATTTGATGGTGATCTTTGCTGTGGTCAGTATGCTTGCACTGTAGTTGTGTTCTTGGTTTAATGACTAAATTCTCTTAAATTTGAATTGAATTCCTGTAAATGTATACAGATTCTTTTCATCTTTCTATGTTTAAAAAGTGTGTGGGCAACAAGCCCCAAGAAAGAGGAAGGAAAGAGAAAACAAGCGTGAAGTAAATGAGAAGGAAATGCACTGGCTACTTCTCAAAGGCTGATGCCACGTTGTCTGCAGGTTTAGTAATGTAAAACTTCTCATCTATATCGCTCTCTCTTTCTGTTTCCCCTTTTAATTTCTCATCAATTTATCAAAACACAGTCTTGTGTGCATATGCTTAATTGGTTTACTAGCAAATGTCACTCATTTGCAATGCATCACTGAAGCCATGTACACCCACAAAACTCAGTAAACTGAAAAAATGAACGATGCAAAAAGTGAGCATTTGACAGATTGCGAGAGGAAACTTGTAACTGGACAAATACCAAGGCAACCGTGGGAGCGCAGGAGATGTTCAAAACTTCAGTTACACCACATCCTTCCACTGCTTCAGAAAGACTGTACAAATGCTTCCATTCATTTTACTTCTCACAATAAGTATTATATTCAAAGTATAAAAAAGGTAACTATACCTTTAAGGAGTTTTTGAAATAATTTTAATGAATTTATATATATTTTACAGTGCTTTATTCTTTATATTTTCTTTATTTATTTCTAGCTTGTATTGAGCAAACTCTCAAATAGGCTACACTATTGTCTTTTATGCAAAATCTGTGAGAAGAATGAGTGATGAGCTCAGTCATATCAGCTTCATGTTTATCTGGAAATATTGTTTAGTTCTCTTACAAAACTTCCTCAAATGTTTAACCGTGCCTTACCGCAGTTCAGAAAGGCACAGCCACATTTAGCAATGGAAATTCTCATTGAAACTAATAAGGGCAGAACAGAACCCGAGCAAACAGACTGAACGATTCACAAGTAGAGTTCAAATACTACTTAGCTAAACAACATTTTAGGCCGTATAAGCGTTTAGGCGCGCCCAACATGTTGTCTAGATAGTCAGCATTTTGAGAGGCGGGCAAAGATGCAAAGTTCTGCACGGTTACCAAAAACACCGGACAGGAGCACAACACACAATATGATGGGACGGGGCACTGTACCTGAGAACTGTGGCTGGGGAGGGACTCTGGCTCCTGAGGCGAGAGGATGAAGCGCTGGGCTCGTTTGACAGATGGAGAGAAGCGGATGAATGCCAGCAGTTATGGCCAGATCTCACTCTAAATCGTGGAGGAAGTGAGAGTTAAGATGTAGATGAGAATGGGAGGTGTCCTCGCTTTGTTTCCTTTTAAAGTGATTTACGTTGCATGAAGCTGAACCCCACTTGATCTCACATTATATCGTGGTCATAGCAACACAAACGTGACGTGCGCTGGCATAATGTTTGCGGTTTTTGCCGATGTTTATCTCTTAATCGAACCGTTATCACACTCACATTTTCATACACTTTGTCCTCCAACAATAGACAATTAAACAGCAAAGTTGTTAAATGCAACATTAAAGTAGCTTAAATGCCCTTACAAACATTTGCATGCATCTCAATTCACCCATAAATAAATAAATAAATAAATAAATAAATAAATGCGATTTCATCTCGCTCTGTTTTTACAGCATGATATTTTGGTTAAAACTATAACCTTACTCTAAAATTATTTTTTTTAATTTATTTTCTATAAAAGTCAAATAAGAAATCATAAACATGTTGGTAACACTTTAAAGGTCCAATTAAGGGTCAAGTTGCGTATTAGCATGCATAGCCTATTACTAGGTTGTTGGCTGTTGATTAGTACTTAAACCGATAAGGCATGACATTATGACCACCTATAATGTGTTGGTTTTCCTCTTGCTGCCAAAACAGCCCTGACCTGTTGAGGTATGGATTCCCCAAGACCCCAGAAGGTGTGCTGTGGTTTCCCAGCAGAACATTGCCCAAAGCATCACACTGCCTCCAACGGCTTGCCTTCTTCCCATAGTGCATCCTGGTGCCATGTGTTCCCCAGGTAAGAGATGCACACACACCCAGTCATCCACGTGATGTTAAAGAAAACATAAATCATCAGGTCAGGCCATCTTCTTCCATTCCTCCGTTGTCCAGTTCTGATGCTTACGTTCCCACTGTTGGTGCTTTCGGCGGTGGACAGGGGTCAGCATGGGCAAACCAACTGGTCTGCAGCTACGCCGCCCCATACGCAACAAACTGCGATGCACTGTATTCTGAAACCTATCATAGCATTAACATCTTGAGCAATCGGAGCTATAGCTCGTCTGTTTGATTGGAACAGCCTTCACTCCCCACGTGCATCAATGAGGCTTGGCCATCCATTACCCTGTAATCTTTTCACCACTGTTTCTTCCTTGGACCACTTTTCACAGGTACTGACAACTGTAGACTGGGAACACCCCTCAAGAGATGCAGTTTTGGGGATGCTCTGACCCAGTCGTCTAGCCATCCCTATTTGAACCTTGTCAAACTCGCTCAAATCTCACGCTTGCCCATTTTAAATTTGAGGATAAAATGTTCACTAAAATATCCCACCCACTAACAGGTGCTGTGATGAAGAGGTAATAAATGATTCACTTCACCTGTTAACATACCCAGTACCTAAACTTAACAACTAGACCTAGTTTACTAACTATTAATATGTAATTAGGAGTTAATTGAGGCAAAAGTTGTAGTATATATATACTCCCAGCCTGGTTCATTACTCAAAACCGCCATCATGGGTAAGACTGCCAACCTGACTGCTGTCCAGAAGGCCATCATTGACACCCTCATGCGAGAGAGTAAGACACAGAAAGAAATTTCTGAACGAATAGGCTGTTCCCAGAGTGCTGTATCAAGGCACCTCAGTGGGAAGTCTGTGGGAAGGAAAAAGTGTGGCAAAAAAACGCTGCATAACGAGAAGAGGTGACCGGACCCTGAGGAAGATTGTGGAGAAGGACCGTTTCCAGACCTTGGGGGACCTGTGGAAGCAGTGGACTGAGTCTGGAGTAGAAACATGCAGAGCCACCGTGCACAGGCATGTGCAGGAAATGGGCTACAGGTGCCGCATTCCCCAGGTCAAGCCACTTTTGGGCTACAGAGAAGCAGCACTGGACTGTTGCTCAAATATTGCATGTCATTCGGAAATCAAGGTGCCAGAGTCTGGAGGAAGACTGGGGAGAAGGAAATGCCAAAATGCCTGAAGTCCAGTGTCAAGTACCCACAGTCAGTGATGGTCTGGGGTGCCATGTCAGCTGCTGGTGTTGGTCCACTGTGTTTTATCAAGGGCAGGGTCAATGCAGCTAGCTATCAGGAGATTTTGGAGCACTTCATGCTTCCATCTGCTGAAAAGCTTTATGGAGATGAAGATTTGGTTTTTCAGCATGACCTGGCACCTGCTCACAGTGCCAAAACCACTGGTAAATGGTTTACTGACCATGGTATTACTGTGCTCAATTGGCCTGCCAACTCTCCTGACCTGAACCCCAAAGAGAATCTGTGGGATATTGTGAAGAGAAAGTTGAGAGACGCAAGACCCAACAGTCTGGATGAGCTTAAGGCCGCTATCGAAGCATCCTGGGCCTCCATAACACCTCAGCAGTGCCACAGGCTGATCGCCTCCATGCCACGCCGCACTGAAGCAGTCATTTCTGCAAAAGGATTCCCGACCAAGTATTGAGTGCATAACTGAACATAATTATTTGAAGGTTGACTTTTTTGTATTAAAAACACTTTTCTTTTATTGGTCAGAGGAAATATGCTAATTTTTTGAGACTGTATGCCAAAATCATCAATATTAAAACAATAAAAGACCTGAAATATTTCAGTTGGTGTGCAATGAATCTAAAATATATGAAAGTTAAATTTTTATCATTACATTATGGAAAATAATGAACTTTTATCACATATGCTAATTTTTTGAGAAGGACCTGTATATATACTCACCTAAAGGATTATTAGGAACACCTAATAATTTGTGGTGTTTCCTCACCACACAAACAGCCACTCGTAACCTCCGCTCTGTTCCTCTGTTTCGTCTTAAAACTCCCTCGACCAATCTCCGTACTATGGGAGATCGGGCCTTCTGCTCTGCAGCCCCCATTCTGTGGAATGCTCTCTCTGACCACCTGCGGACTCCACAGACTATAGATGCTTTTAAGCGTGGTCTTAAAACCCACCTTTTTAGCAGAGCTTTTAATTGACTTGTTACTTCTTTATTTTATTTTTTTCAGTTTTATTTATTTTATTTTATTCATTTACTTATTTATTTATTGTTGTTGATTATTTTTAATTCTGTAGCACTTTGAGATTTTGTTTAATATAAAGTTCATTATAAATAAAATGTATTATTATTATTATTACCTGTTCAATTTCTCATTAATGCAATTATCCAATTAACCAATCACATGGCAGTTGCTTTAATGCATTTAGGGGTGTGGGGCTGCTGAACTCCAAACGGAATGTCAGAATAGGAAAGAAAGGTGATTTATTTTGATTAGAATTTTGATTTTCAATGGTTGTTGGTGCAAGACGGGCCGGTCTAAATATTTCACAATCTGCTCAGTTACCAGGATTTTCACGCACAACCATTTCTAGGGTTTACAAAGAATGGTGTAATTTAGCATTTAGCATTATTATTATAAAATTAAATGCATCTAATTATAGCCTGACCTCAGCTGAAATGGGCCAAATAAGGTTGTAGCATCATATCGCTTAAAGTTTTTACAGCCAATCACAGTAACTGATTTTGCATTGTCGCTTCTACACTTGTCGGCATGTAACAAAAGTTTTGATTGTTCTTTAATGTTTTTTATGGTAGGCAGAGCAGAGAGTTACATGAAGCCTGTCAGAAAAATAGTAAGGTAAGTGAGCCTGACATATACATTTTATCCATCATAAATAAGGGTACCAAAACAATTATAAGTAAGCTTACCAACAAAGCAAAGGTTTATAAACAATGTTTTGACATGCTCTTTCAAATAAAAAAGTTTAATAAAAAAAAAGGTTAAGGTTAAGCTAAAATTGGCCATACTAATCAGCTAAAATGGGCTGCATACACACACACACACACACACACACACACACACACACACACACACACACACACACACACACACACACACACACACACACACACACACACACACACACGTGTTGTGTTTCCATGTTTTATGGGGACTTTCCATAGGCGTAATGGATTTCATACTGTACAAACTGTACATCCTATCCCCCTACACTGTCCCTGCCCCTAAACCTACCCATCACAGGAAACATTCTGCATTTTTACTTTCTCAAAAAAAAAAACTCCTTCTGTTTGATTTATAAGATGTTTTCCTCATGGGGACCTAAAAATGTCCCCACAAGGACAAGGATATCGGATATTGCCATCTTTGTGGGGACATTTTGTCCCCATAACGTAGGGATTACCAGGTCACACACACACACACGTCAAATATGTTCTAAACTTTAACAAAATGTTTGAAAAATATTTGACAAGCATACATGCACATGGACACTAATGCACAGAAACAATATGATCAGTTCATTTTTTTTATGAAATATTTGTTCGATTTTCTGTTTAATGAAATTCATTTATGGTGCTTTTGTGGCACACTAAAGACAGTAGTGTCACTTTACTGTTAAAAATAGTTATTATTTTAGCCAAAATTATTTGTGTTGTTCTCTTTTTATATTGGCCCATTTTACCTGAATGTTATGCCGTGGCTCGAGAAGGTACCTGCTAATACTTTAACTCTCATCATTTTAAAACAATTATACTTTTTCACATTTAAAATGTATACACATATTTAAGAGACCCATGCTAATTTATAAAAAATATCATTAGATCTCATGCATAGCTTATTTGATAGTATTATAAGTAATTTACCAAAACGTGGCCCATTTTAGCTGACGTCACCCTATCCTTAATGGTAATTTTGACCCGGGAGGAAAAGTTGGTTATAGGTTATGGTTAAGATCAAAGATGACCAATTTAATATATAGAGCAATATAATAATACAAATAAAGACAATTTTAAAAGGTGACTTTAACTTTCACACAAGCAGATCATGACAACTGTGAAAATAAATATGTGAAATATGAATAACCTGAAGTCAAAACAAAAAAGCATACATATGATGTTTACATCCACAGCCCTTTTTCAAAGAAATTCAAAAGAGACAATATAAAAATATAAACCTCGATTTATTGCACAATCGCTGCAGGAGACCAATGGGGTTTGGAAGATCTGTCTGTGTAAAAAAAAAAATTTAACCGTGTTCACAAAAAGACAGAGAGAAATAGGCCCATACAATAAAACAACAGACATACGTTTATAGATAAACCCATTTACAATAAGAAATTTGTATGCAAAACCAAAATTATAGCACTTTTTTTTAACAAATTAGTTTAGGAGACCCACTGAAACAAGCAGAAAAAAAGATAAATGGCCGACATGGTTCAGCGAGCGCCCTACGAGACTGACTTTATTCAGAACGTCAACGGTTCAACTGAACATCATTTATGCTGTTGTCGACTTATAGAGCAAATAGAGGGCTGTGGCCACTAGATGGTGCCAAACAACAACCAAAATCAACAGTAAAAGAGTGGAAAAAACCCCCCGACAGATCTTTCAGAGACCTCCTGTCATCCTATGTGCATTAGTATTCTCAGTCTTTGTACTTAAATTAAGATTATCATTGATAGTGGTAATCCATCTCAGAATAATAGTAATAATAACAATATATCCATTATCATAATAATGCGAGATGTAACTCAGTAATTTTAAATTATCGTTTACAGGCTATCCAGCACCTGCATACTAAGAAACAAAAATGTTATTATAGTTTCATACATCATGTCATATTTTTTTTTTACCACAGGACATTAGAATATACAGACAGGAGAACATTATCCATGAGAATATCATCCTTGTTCCTCTAAAACATGGGTTATGATGCAATCCATTTCCTTTAGGGCTCAATGACATGCTCTGCACATTCTCACATCACTTAACTACATAAATAAACACATTCTTGATCAGCATTTATGGACACATTCGGCCCCACAAAGGCAATATGCATCAAGAAGGATGCATGGTCCAAATGCTTGATGACTGACAAGCCATCATGATCTTTGCCCTTAAAACATGGAACTGTCACCATGTTTGTTTTTTGTTTTTTCTCGTTTTTTTTTTCTTTCTTTCTTTTTTCAGTCTTCAATTTTAACCAGAACAAGCAAAGAACACATGACAGGATGAAAAGAAAACTGGCCCGAAATCAGTTGTTGAGGTCACTCAGTGTGATCACTGACAGGGCACCCTGAGAAGAGGAAACCCCAGGATGGCATGGTCTGAGCAAAACAAGTTGGTGTGAATACACAAATCTGTTTCTTTTCAGGACTGGTAAAACATCTTGTTTTTGGAATTCGCATGTACAAACATGTTCATGTATATGTATATATATATATATATGTACATATTTTAATTATGCATAGTTATCCAGTGGGTTTCAGAGGTAATAACATATCAGGACCCCTGTGTTTCAAACCAAAACATCTGTATTGCAGCCTCTCCTTATTTTTCATAATGTAAAAAAAGAGATTTTGCAGACCAAACTAAAATACAATCCCTTCTAAACTGTTTAAAAACCAAAGACTGTGTTAATGACATTATGACATCATAATAGTACAGACATTATTATGATGTTAACCCTACAACATACACGCAACAGCATTGTTAGCTCTGCCGCCAGGTTTTTACACGCACAATAGATCAAATCACTGCTGTTTTTCAAATGAAATCAGACAATTCATATTACGTCACCCTCTGAGATGAAATACATTAACATTCAATATATTTTCTTCCAACATTGTTGCTTTAAATATTAATATAAAAATGTCAGTAAGTATGCCACTTGCATTTTATGCATATAGTCTACATACAGGTATTTACGTTACCCATATGGACTTTTAAGTTCTGAATTGGTTTTCACTTTGATCCAAAGCCCTTTTGGTAAAAAACAAACAAATAAACAGTGCAGTTAATTACTTAATATTGTTGTATTGCCTCTGGGCTGCTCTATTGATTTCATTCCCTTTCTATAGACAGATATATTTGATGCATTAGCTCTGTTACTGAACATTAAGCACATATGTCAAGTTCAGTGGCTGCATTGGCCAAGCATTAGGAAATCGAATGTTGTGTTTAAGTAGATTGGTTTACTAGTATTTACATGCACCATTTGATTTCGGAGTAATTTAAAGGGGTTGGGGTGAATTGGCCCTGTTCTGAGGGACTGTATTTGTGGCTTGTATTTAAAACCATGCTGGTCTGCTAAACTCAGGACCATCATGTGTGACACCTGAAGCCCCCAAAACAGATAATTTGGCATAGTGTGTTTAAGTGTTTGTCAGATACATCTGAGTAACATTCTACCTAACATGCACCGATTCTACACTAATAGGTCTGACCTCTGCTATAGGACTGTCAGAGTAGTGTGGTTATGTATGTCATGGTAAAATAATAATTTAAAAAAAGACATTCAAATAAATTATCGTCAAAAAATTCTAAACAGTAAAACATCATCATAAATATGATAAATAAATTACCAGTGATACGGATATTGGAGGTAATTGAATTGAAATTTATGGCAGGCCTCACTGATGTTCATTCTGAAAGCTACAATGTGATTGTGTCCACCAAGTTATCACAGTTGTGTCATTTGTTTGTCTAGTGAGGTTGGAAGGGTCATTCTTGGTTTGTTCCGCTCAGTAGTGTATAAGCATGCTTAGGAGAAAATTTGAAATGTGCAAAGAAAATTCAAACTTTTTCCAATTTTTGATTTGGATCAATGTCAACATCTTCGTAGTGCAATCTGCTATGAGAATTGATTTTTCTTCCACTTTAAATCGCATTCTAAAGCAGATATTGATGAGACTTTTTTCAGCTATGTTGAACCAGACGTCTTTTTGGCAACTTGTCTTAAATCAGAGGGGCTATTATAAATTATATTCAATCAAATACATTCCATTACAAAAGACTTAAATAAACCGGTATATATATATATGTACTAATATATCCCCAGTCTTCATTAGGGAATTCATAGTGTATCGGCATGTGTAATGATGCTGCATTTTGGAGTCTAATATTCCTCTGTCACATCTGATGAGCGGGAACATCAGGTGTGCATTGGTCGAGGACAGCTAGCAGAGAATTAAAGCCTTTGTGCAAACAGCATGCCATTAAGAAAATAATTTGCCTTGTCTTGAATCCAAGGTTACATAGATAATTGAGGTTAAAGGTCAGAAAGAAATTAAATCTAATTTAGAGCAGTACAAATCCAATCTCGCAAACTACGGATTAGGATATTAAAACCACGAGTGTACAAGGTTGAATCGACTGTTAAGTGGCACAACAGAGAAAATATCTTCTTCAGGTAATGAGAAATGCTTCCCAGGGTGTTATTAAAGTTGTGCTCCTGCAAAAAAAGGCATTAAATAAATGCCCCTTAGATGCTAACAATCATGATCAAAGTCACAGAGGGCAATCAAAAAATTAAAATGAGCACTCAGCAACTATAATCGCCTAGTAAAAATATAAATGGCAAGGCTACAACCCAAGAAAAGACCCTTTCACCCTTCACTTACAGCTAACTAGTATGAATGCGAAAAATAAGGACCTGAACAAGAAGACGTCACGAAAAAAGACACGAGCATGATTAAATAGCTAAAATAAACTCAAGTATTTCCAGTAAATGTTGCTGTGAGACTGGGCTTACAGTACATTATGTGTGTGTGTGTGTGTGTGTGTAGTGTTAGCATTGATATAACATTTGATATGCTGCATAGTCTGCAATAGAGTAGCAAGTTAAAAGTTGGAGGTGGATACATTTCCGCACCAGCGATCTTTGTTTGTGTCACCAGCAAAATTGAAACGCAATTTTCACAAAAGCCATGCTATTTTGAGCAGCGAGTCTTAGATTCCGATACGTTAAATCTCGCTTTTCGAGAGCCAATCATATCAGGGCTCAATTTTAATATTTTGTTGTTCAGCTAAAACAAAATTTAGAGGCTATTTAATAAATGCTTTAAACGCTGGTGAATATATGACATCAAATAATGTCAGATCCAGTGTGTCAGATCCAGTGTGTCAGATCCTGTCTGTCTGTCTGTTTGTGTGTGTGTGTGTGTGTGTGTGTGTGTGTGTGTGTGTGTGTGTGTGTGTGTGTGTGTGTGTGTGTGTGTGTGTGTGTGTGTGTGTGTGTGTGTGTGTGTGTGTGTGTGTGTGTGTGTGTGTGTGTGTGTGTGTCTGTGTATATATACACGCCTATAGAATGTGTAGGTCTCGAACCCAAAAAAATTGCCTTAGTTTGAGCTAGTAGGTCTAAACAGTGCCATGCACAGACAATGTTTATGCAAACACGGGTATGTACATTCTGGCTACTGACAGCACAAACAAGCATGTGTGTCGAAGCTGGCACTGGTGTCTCCTAAAAAACATGTAAAACACTTCTTATGGACTTTCGTGCACACATTTATATACAAAGCACAAGAGTCTCCCCTGCCCCCCCCCCCCACCCCACCCCATACCGTTCTATACCCTATTACGTCACATTGCCAAACATCTCAGTACTAAAAGAGGTCCTCACGCCATATTACCTACGATTCCAGACTAACAGGGTCAGTCTGAGGGACAGTGATAGGTGTTGATCCACAGTAAGTCATCCAGCACCCCCCAGTGTAGGTACATTATGGAGACCACCACCAGCACATGCATGATCTGATGGCTGTTGCACCAGTAGTCAAAGAGGCCTGGGCAGAACCGCTCGGGTATTCGTGTGATATTGATGATCCCGCCCAACACTGCTAGTGCATCCATGGTGAAAAAGTGACGCAACGAGGTGGGACTCCCTCCGCCCACACCTACCCAGCGCAGAAGGAAAAAGGAGAAGCGGTAAAGAAGCTGCCAGGCAAAGGAACGCAGACGCCGCACTCTGCTGCGTGCTGTGATGGCACAGTAGATGGCGTAACTGGATAGCAGGATGTACATCAGCAGAGCCAATGTGCGGGTGAAGGGGTAGCAGAGAAGAGTGCTGTACACGATGGGCAGAGCTCCTGTCAATGAAAAAACACAGTGTTACTAAGATGCCAAGCTCTTGTTACCTAACATACTACAGTATAGTTTATTTTACATTTTATTTTGAATTTTAAGTGTTTAACACACTGTCTTCCCATTGTACTCTGTAAAAAATAGCAGCAGTTGAGAAATGTATTGAAAATAAATTAGTTAGCAATATTTCAGGATGGCATTGGGATGTCTGTATATATTAGAGAATAACTGTGTATTTCACATTTTTTAAAATAAAAAATGTTAACCATAAAAATGATATATTCTGTAAAAAAACATTTTTTGTAAAATGTTATATTTTTACTAGCCTGGATGCCAGCCGAACTTAGCCCCGTCCACAACATTTTTAGGTTGGACAGTTCGGTCTGGCCTCGCTCCATAGAAGAGTAATTATCCCCGAACAGAAACTGTTCGGACCAATGAAATCCTCAGGGCGGGCTTTAGACGATGACGGACAGATGATAAACAGTAACGTAATCATCACGTCATCATAGGGGCTTGGATTATATTTTTTCTAATCCTAAACGGAGAGATTGTTTGTATATGCATTCACCTTCACAATTTCTTTCAGAAATGATGATCATGTTGGGTAACTACTCTGTGTATCCTTAAATTATTTTATTTTTTTACAACACCGGCAAAGATCGTTTATTCCAGCGTGCGTGCAGACAGGGTTGGTGGAACAAAATCCACCAACTATTAGCCCTAAACAATAGCTTCTTGGGTTCTCCGGGAAAAAAATGGTGTTTGGGGGGTAAAATGTGTGTTATTTTGGCAAGGTTGCCTGCTAAAATTCGCACTCATGGGTCTATATATCACATAATAGTCACTTTAACCCGCAGACACAGAAAACAACCCGCAGGGAAAACATGCAGACTTGGCAACACACCACACAGTACAGTTGAGCTCTGTTGACGTCGGTTCGTTGCTCTGATTGGTTGTAGGTCTATCCAATTGAGGTCTTTCCTGGTTCGGTTGAAACACACCCCATAATCACAGCCCAATGGAGCAGTTTCAGACTCATATTCTGACTAGAATTGAGTATGACCATGTCAGGCTATATTTTTACATTCTATCCTTTAAAAGTATGAACATATTTATGAGAATAATTGAATCTGCGCACTGGGAACATATACAAACTAGAGTAAATTAAGTCAATTGTTCTAAATTATTTAATAGTCTCATCAAAACCACTTCTGCATCATCAAGCATATTTCATTCTTACAGTAAATCATGTCAAAATGTCCTTTCTCAACATTCTACAAAATGTTCCTTTGTTTCCTAATTAAATGGTCGATAATTATAAAAACTAAGATAAAGCACTTTAACGAGATCATCAAATAAACAGAGCAGGAGACAATGGAAGTGCTGTGAAAGTGCCTTGTCACTGCTGTTTTACATGTGGCAGAGAGAACTGTCTTGTTATAAGGCACTTCAAAAGACTCCATTTGGTTTTCTCTGTTTCTTTATTTCCTCTCTTACAGCACGTTGAGCAACTGTTTTCAATGTTATAACAGTCTGAGTACACACAGATAAGGGGGAAAACAGACATTTTACTTATTCATTGGGCTGCTGTGACAGCCCATACGGAACAAAAATATATAGAAATATATTGCAAAATATAATGTGATATATTACATAAAACATTTATATGTGGGAAACTACTAGTGCTTATATTTTTGGCAAGTACCGGTATTTAGAAAAGAAGACAAAAGTAGCATTGCATGTTATATTCATAAAATATATCCACTTTCAACAGCCAACTTAACGTTTTATCCTTTATTGTGCACATATATTGCATGTTTCCACCTAAATTTGAATGTATTGTACACACATATTCACAAAATGAGTTCCAGCTGATTTTTTAGTTCCCAGCATGCTTTGCTTCTGTCTGTTATAGGAGAGTAAATGTTAAAATGAAGTGTTATTTCACATGTTTTGCTCAATATTAATATAGAAGGAGATTTTCGGATTTAAAAGGGTTTCTGGTGTGTCTGATTTTTTTGGGGTTACCAGAGTGCTGAAGAGTACAGCTTGTGGTTAGGCTGACGATTGGCCGGACACCATTCAGACTATATATAAAAAGTAATGGCTGTGTCCTCTTCAGCACAGTGATAGTCTCTTTGCTAAATACTTTATACTTTATTTATTATTTATAAATACTAAATACTTTATTAAGTAGGTTTGCTTGTGCTATTGTTAACTAGCTTGAAAATATGAAAAATGTGTAATGTTTAATTTAATATATTACATTTTAGTAATAGTATAACAATAACAATAATAATAATAATACATTTTATTTATAATGAACTTTTCGTTCCGAAGAATATGGAAGAATATTCAATAAAAGAATGAAATGTATAGAATAATAGAATGTCCCTCATCAATAATAGAATGTCCCTCTTTGACTAATGTACTTTCAAGATGGAGGGGCAACATGGCGACCAGCATTCGAACCCCTCACCCGTATGTTTTTTCAATGGCATATTATAAACTTACTAGAATACTTTATTACTTGAAAGAAGTAAATATACATTAATGAGCACATATATTTTTTGAAAGAACTAAGTGTTTTTAGCTAAGAATAAACTAAAAAAGTTACCCAGTGTAGCTTTAAAGATCAGATATGAACAACCTGTACAAAAACATCAGATGTGAGGTGTCAGGGAGGGAGAAGTTGAATCAGCAGAACAGAATTGAAAAGATGTACTGAGAGATAATGTAATGGAGATCTTGGATTGTGGTTTGAGATGCTGACCTAGCGTGTTGATCATGCAGATTCCGCACATATCTAGCGTGAGCAGGGTTTTATAGACAGGCTCGCCGCCCTCATGGTTCATGAAGAGGTGGTAGACCACTGAGCCCAGCTGTGGCGACAAGCAGGCCAGGAAGTGCACCACGCCGAGCCATGTCACGCTGATCTGCGACCAGGGGATGTTGAGCGGGAGCAGCACCAGGAAGCAGAGCAGAGGGATTCCTGAGTGAAGAAAAAGAAACAATGAGACAACGAGGCTCAGGAGACTCATTGTGTACTGAAGACGTGTAAAGTGCTGTTAAAACACGCAAGGCCCATGAAAAAAGCGAGAAAGTTGTTATTGGACATTATGCTCAGACAGGCCCTGCAGTGTTTTATCGTGTCTCTTGAGTTGAATCGCTGCAGCCTAAACACCACATGGATTTATGGAGGCCCAGGGTACAGCCCAGTACAATGAGGGTCTCAGCGGCTTTGCTGTGCTAATTTTAGCAGCAGCTGCTAAAATTGCAAACTACATGCTAAAACAAGGATCTTTAAAAGTCTTCAGCAATAAACAACAGTAAGTGGCTTTATAATAGGGACTCTGACAATATGAAAAGACAATCTTCAACAATCTTCTGGTTATTTGTGAAGCCCCTGTCATTCCCCCAATGTCAAATGATTTACTCTGGTCAGGTAAAAGCACCAATGCCTCCCACACTTCTATTTTGAGTGAGCTATCTCTGTTGGCTTAACTCTCACTTTGACAAAGACACTGTTGTTAGAGAACATGCACTTTACCCTAGAAAATGACATGCATTTAAATGGCACTTATGCTTTGTACATACTGTAAATGTGTCAAATAAATAAATACAATGTGAAATTGTTTTTAATCCCTATTGAATTTCATGTTTTTCTGCATTAGGATATTATAATAATAATAATAATAAAAAACATCTGGTCCTTGGCAGGATTAATTTGGAAAATAATAATGGTAAAGCCATGGATGACAAGGTTAGCACACTCTTACTGTTAAGTTAACATAGGAACAAGTTATGGACAGGCACTGCCAATCAAATGCCTTTGATTAACTGATCACCTGCAAGTGTGAATACCTCTATAAAAGCAGTAGGTCTAGGCCCTCATTTATCAACGGTGCGCACACAGATTTGTGTGTAATGAGTGCATAAGAACAGTTTTACGCAAAGAGTGGAATACCAACTTGTACTTATACATAGAAATGTGTGTAAATAAGCACATCTCTGAGCCCGCTTACGCAGAGAATCGAGATGTAGAACAGCGACACTACACTTTAAAAGCATTTCTCAAAGTCTCAAAGTATGCATTAAGCAATCCACCCATGTCCTGCGTTTCCTTTAATTATAAAACACTCAATTTATAATTTTTGTAGTTTTAAACATGATGCGTAATTGGTGTCAAACCCTATAAAAGACAGCTATGACAAATGTTTTAAATGCAATTATTTCCTTGGCCCCAACCTACATACAGTTGCCTTACCAAAGTCTTCATGGCCAAAACATAATTTAAGCAAATAGACTGCACCCACATTGCCATAAAAGCACCATCAACCAACAAATTTAACGGTGTAAATACAAAAGGGTTTAATTCTGTTAACGTGCAAATCATAAATTGTGATACAAATGTATTTTTGTTAAACGTTGTTTGCGTGACTCTATGTTTGTGAAGTTCGTCTTCTTTGCCTTTATTGCGATGAGGAAAAAACACAATCACGTGATTTTTAAAGGGAAGTGTCGTCACCATATATGGTTTATTGGAAGCATTTATGAATGCTAATGACTGTGAGCATGGTACTTAAGCACATGTGGGATTTGTTTATTTGTTGGAATTATTTCTTACTCATGTGCGTAAGAACTGTGTGCACGTTTGATATGGATTTGCTTGTACTTAGGCACATTGTAAATTTAATTTGTAGGACAAAATATAGAACCTTCTCAAAGCAATGGTGATAAGGCATGTACTGTGTTGTTAACACCAGACCTGCGGACTGACAAGTGGTGAGACATATTTCCGAATTAAATAATTTTAGGGGGATCTGGGGCATTGCCTCCCAGTAGACATTTTTTTTGTGATTTGAACATGTAAGCAAAGCATGTTGGTGCACCCTGACAGGAAATAAAGGTAAATGATAACATTTGCTTCAAGTAAAAAACATTACTATAGCGCTGAGGGATGTCAAAGTACCAAAATTCTATTCTTTACTAGTCGTTACCAATACCATAACAATTTTACGGGACTCTGTACAAATTTTGGTACCACAGCAAAATGTTTTACCTATTTTTCAAAAAATGTATTACTCTAGTGTGGCAAGGGGGGCGTGGTCCAGCGAGGTCTGCAGCGGGAGAGAGAGCCGCGGGACGAGCGGTAAGTGAGTGGGTTGGACGCAGATTGATAACACCTGTCTCTTGTTCCAGTAATGAGCACGGAGAGGGTATAAAACATTGGTGGAACCGGAGACCAGGGAGAGAGAGAGTCGGACGGTTGATGCCAGAGACACTGAGACTGAGAAACCGGAAGCCGGAAGTGCCGACCCGGAAGTGATCATTGTTGTTTTGAGTTTTGACGGAAGTCACACGCTGAGTGTGCCGTTTGGTTATTGATATACAAAATAAAAGAGAAAGCATCAACCGTCCAGCCGACCCCCGTGTCCTCTTCCTTCCTCACACATACGAACATTGTTACACTGGTGCCGAAAACCCGGGAAGGAAGCAGGACAGCGCCGCCGCCATGCAGACGCACTCCGCCTCGCCGTTTGCGGACATTATCACCTCTCTCGCGGCCCTCCACCAGGATCAACATCAGGCTATGCTGGACCTTCGGGCGGACCAAGAGCGCCGCTTCGCGGCCATCGTCCAAGGCCAGCAAGAGGACCGCGAGAGGTTCCGGAGCTGGATTGACCGGGAGGTTCGCGCCGAGGCCGCCGGGCTGGCCAGCGCACCGGTCCACGTGCCCCTGCACAAGATGGGGCCACAGGACGACCCGGAGGCCTTCATTGATCTGTTCCAGAAGGCCTCGGAGGCCTGCGGGTGGCCCCGGGCACAGTGGCCGGTGCACCTAATACCACTGCTCTCGGGAGAAGCCCAGGCGGCCGCCCAACAACTGCCGGTGGCGAACCTCCTGGAGTATGAAGATCTGAAGAGGGCCATTATTCAGCGGGTCGGCCGGACCCCAGAACAGCATCGCCAAAGATTCCGCTCCTTGGAATGGGGCGAGGCCGGCCGACCCTTCGCGATGGCCCAACAGCTCCGGGACTCGTGCCGCAAATGGCTACTGGCCGGTGGAAGCGACGTGGACCACATCGTCGATCTGGTGGTACTGGAGCAATTCATCGCTCGGCTACCGAAGAAGACCGCCGAGTGGGTCCAGTGCCACCGGCCCACGTCGCTGACGACGGCCATCAACCTGGCGGAGGACCACCTGGTGGCGTGCCCGGGGGTCGGCGAACCCCTACTAACCTCTCCCTCTCTCTCTCCCCCCTCTGTTTCTCCCTCTCGTCCTGTCCCTCTCCCTAGGTCCCGCCCTCTGGGCCCTCCTCGGATTCCCCCCAGAGGCCGGGGTGGGATGGGCCCTGGACCGTTCGGGAGTTCGCGGGCTCCGCCCAGGGGGGCGGAGCTGCTGGGGGCGGGGGGTGACAATGGCTCTGGTTCCACGCCCTCCCCGCGCTCATTCTCCAACCCACTCCCCGCCGCCGGGCTGGCCTGCTGGCGGTGCGGTGATCCGGATCATTTTGTGGACCGATGTCCGAGGATGGACATCGGAACAATGGTCCGGATCCCGGACGTCCAGCGGACCACCCCCGATCAAGCAGGAGAGTACCAAATTCCTGTGAGTATCAAGGGGGGTACATATCAGGCCTTGGTGGATTCAGGATGTAACCAAACCTCGATCCATCAAAGCCTGATGCAGCCTGGGGCATTGGATACAAGCCGCATGGTTAAGGTGAGGTGTGTGCACGGGGATGTGGTGGAATATCCGGTTGTCCCAGTCACGATACAGTTTAGGGGAGAAAAGCATAGGGTTGAGGTGGCGGTTAGTCCACACCTCCGGCATCCGCTAATTCTGGGGACGAATTGGCCCGCCTTTACGGCTTTATTGGGATCGTTATGTGCGGATGCCGCTTGGGAGAAAAAGGCGAGGAAGGGGGCGGTGCGAGTGCAGCTTGGGGAGACTGAGCCGGGACCCTTGGGGACAGCTCCAGAGGAACCGAGCGGGATTGAGAGACTGATTCTCTCGGACCGCGATGACTTCCCTCTGGAGCAGTCACAAGATGAAACCCTTAAGAACGCTTTCCAACAGGTCCGATCTATCGACAGACAGCCTCTCCAACCTGCCTTGCCTGTCTCCTACCCTTATTTTGCCATAATAAAGGATCGGTTGTATCGAGTGACCCAAGACACTCAGACAAAGTTAGATACAACCCAGTTATTAGTACCGAAGAGCCGCTGGGAAATGCTTTTCCAGGCGGCTCACTCTAACCCGATGGCGGGCCACCTGGGGCAGGCGGCCACACTGAATCGCTTAATGACCCGATTTTTTTGGCCAGGCATTCATGACAACGTGCGCAGGTGGTGCGCGTCTTGTCCTGAATGTCAGTTGGTGAATCCACTGGCCTCCCCAAAAGCGCCCTTGCGCCCACTTCCATTAATGCAGGTCCCCTTCGAAAGAATTGCGATGGACCTCATCGGGCCATTAGAGCGATCCGCACGCGGCCATCGTTTTGCGTTAGTTATCGTGGACTACGCAACACGATATCCGGAAGCAGTGGCCCTCCGCAACATCTCCGCGAAGAGTGTTGCGGACGCACTGTTTCGACTAATCTCCCGGGTGGGGATTCCGAAAGAGATCCTCACTGATCAAGGCACGGCGTTTATGTCACGTACATTAAGCGAACTATACGGGTTATTGGGCATTAAGTCCATTCGAACAAGCGTTTATCACCCACAAACGGACGGCTTGGTCGAACGGTTTAATCGCACACTTAAATCCATGATCCGTAAGTTCGTGCAGGAAGACGCCAAAAATTGGGATAGGTGGTTAGAACCCCTCTTATTTGCCGTGCGGGAGGTCCCCCAAGCCTCCACGGGGTTTTCCCCCTTCGAGCTTCTCTACGGGCGCCAGCCACGGGGGGTGTTGGACGTCCTGCGAGAAACTTGGGAGGAGGGGCCTTCTTTGGCGAAGAATGAAATTCAATATGTGCTGGACTTGCGAACAAAACTCCACACCTTGGGGCGGCTATCTAGGGAGAATTTGTAGCAAGCCCAGGACCGCCAGAGCCGGTCATATAACAGGGGTACGAAGCTACGCAAATTCACACCGGGAGAGAAAGTGCTCGTATTACTCCCTACGTCGAGCTCTAAATTAATGTCAAAGTGGCAGGGGCCGTTTGAGGTCGCACGACAGATTGGAGACCTCGATTATGAAGTGATACGATCCGATAGGAACGGGGCACGTCAAATATACCACCTCAACCTCCTTAAGAAATGGAATGAGGTGGAATCAGTGTTGTTGGCAACGGTGATCGGGGGAGAGGATGATCTCGGGCCAGAGGCGAGCATCAAAGCACAATCGGTCGCGCTGGCCCCTGGGGGAGATCATCTCTCACCGTCCCAACTCACTGATTTATCGAAATTACAGGCGGAGTTCGCCGACGTGTTCTCGCCCCTACCGGGACGTACCAACTTGATTCAGCACCATATCGAGACCGAGTCGGGCGTGGTAGTTCGCAGCCGGCCGTATCGCTTGCCTGAACACAAGAAAAAGGTAGTTCAGGAAGAATTAGGGGCAATGCTCGACATGGGAGTAATCGAGGAGTCCAACAGTGACTGGGCGAGCCCGATAGTTTTGGTCCCCAAAACCGACGGCTCGGTCAGGTTCTGTGTTGACTACCGCAAGGTGAACGTAGTGTCGAAATTCGACGCATATCCAATGCCGCGGGTTGACGAGTTGCTTGATCGGTTGGGCACGGCTCGATTTTATTCGACACTGGACTTAACAAAGGGCTATTGGCAGATCCCCTTGTCTCCATTGTCCAAAGAAAAGACAGCTTTCACCACGCCGTTTGGATTGCACCAATTTGTCACGCTTCCTTTCGGCTTGTTCGGGGCGCCCGCGACCTTCCAGCGACTCATGGATAGGATTTTGCATCCCCATGCCGCATATGCTGCTGCCTATTTGGATGACATCGTGATTTATAGTCACGATTGGCAGCGGCATATGCAGCATGTTAGGGCGGTCCTGAGGTCGCTGAGGGGAGCGGGGCTCACGGCCAACCCAAAGAAGTGTGCGATTGGGCGGGTGGAAGTAAGGTATCTGGGCTTCCACTTGGGTCATGGACAGGTGCGTCCCCAAATTGATAAGACTGCCGCAATTGCAACCTGTCCGAGGCCCAAGACCAAAAAGGAGGTAAGACAGTTCTTGGGGTTGGCGGGATATTACAGACGGTTTATACCAAATTATTCGGACCTCACCAGCCCTTTGACTGATCTTACTAGAAAGGGGCTACCAGATACGGTCCAGTGGACGGAGCCGTGTCAACAGGCTTTTACCCAAGTTAAGGCTGCTCTATGTGGCGGGCCGCTTTTACACTCCCCTGACTTTTCTCTCCCTTTCTTGTTGCAGACTGACACGTCGGACAGGGGGCTGGGCGCAGTCCTGGCCCAGGAGGTGGAGGGGGGAGAGCGGCCGGTGCTGTACATTAGCCGTAAGCTCTCAAAGAGGGAAGCTAAGTACAGCACCATAGAGAAGGAGTGTCTGGCCATCAGGTGGGCCGTTCTCACCCTCCGCTACTACCTCCTGGGGCGGGAGTTCACCCTCTGTTCGGACCATGCTCCACTCCAATGGCTCCACCGCATGAAGGATACCAACGCGCGGATCACCCGTTGGTATCTAGCTCTTCAGCCGTTTAAGTTCAAGGTGGTCCACAGGCCGGGTGCTCAGATGGCTGTGGCCGATTTCCTCTCCAGAAATGGGCGGTGGGGGTATGTGGCAAGGGGGGCGTGGTCCAGCGAGGTCTGCAGCGGGAGAGAGAGCCGCGGGACGAGCGGTAAGTGAGTGGGTTGGACGCAGATTGATAACACCTGTCTCTTGTTCCAGTAATGAGCACGGAGAGGGTATAAAACATTGGTGGAACCGGAGACCAGGGAGAGAGAGAGTCGGACGGTTGATGCCAGAGACACTGAGACTGAGAAACCGGAAGCCGGAAGTGCCGACCCGGAAGTGATCATTGTTGTTTTGAGTTTTGACGGAAGTCACACGCTGAGTGTGCCGTTTGGTTATTGATATACAAAATAAAAGAGAAAGCATCAACCGTCCAGCCGACCCCCGTGTCCTCTTCCTTCCTCACACATACGAACATTGTTACATCTAGTAAATACTAGAGCCTAGAGTTTTTGAACCACACTTTTGTAAAGATACTACAGTAAATTGTAGTATTTTGTAGTATATTATAGTATTTAATGTAGTATATTAACTATAGAGTGGTTTAAAAACACTATAGTATTTACTAGAGTAGTTTTACTATAATATACTATAGTATTTTTTCATGTGGGTTATAACTTATGATGATAATCAAGTAAATAATACATATACATTTAAAGGCTGTATGCTGTTTAAAATTAAACATTGTTTAAAGATCAAGTGAAAAATAATCAACCATCTAGGCATAATTATTATTATTAATAGAGGCATATTATTATTACATAGAGACGTAGCTAGATCTACTGTACATCAGTAGCCTATTTTTATGCTGGCAATTTCTTCACGTTAGACCAAACTTTTATTTTGATGGGTTGCCATGTGATGGTTCATACGTTCGTGTCCTCATATAGTGACACACGGCAGTTGGCAGAGACTACAAAGACAATGAGTGAGTGTCGTTTCATAGACGAATGAAAAAAGCTGGCCTATTCCATCCTTATGCCAATTAATATGTTGAACGCGATGCTACTATCCAATAGAAGTAGAGTACATGGAGACTGGGGGAAGTCAATGTACAAACAAGGGAAGCATCGCAACAGTTTTTCTAATCTAATCCTGGTCCAACATGCAATGGGTTGTGGGCAATATCAGACGTTAGAGTGTACATCAATCCACACATCGAATTCTGACTGGAAATGGTAATCCATCCGGGTATCTTTGGAATACTCTTTTCAAAATACTACGATACTAATTCTATTTTCAAATACTATGTATTATGGATAGTAAGCGAATTGGGATGCAGGGCCAGTTTCTGTTGAAGGCTGCCAATACGGAAGTAACTTAAAGGTGCACTATGCAACTTTTTCAGTCCACTAGAGGGCAGCTATTCAAAAAAAAGCCGTAGTTTGATGACACCAAGTTTGAGCGCAGCATCTTGGGACATGCGTCTTCATATCACAGCCAGCGGAAAACAGGACTCTAGCAGAAATTATGTTGATGGATGCTGTTATTAACGTTACTGTTGTATGAAGAAGAGCAGGGCAGAGTGTTTTAGAGCTGAGCACGGCCGCTGGAGCGATTGTTAATGAGATGAACAACACACGCCTCGCGAGCAGCAGGACTTTTATTATGACGGGACACAGTCGCCGACGGCGGGCTCTATTTCCGCTTTTCCTGTCACAAGTAAAAGTTAACGTAGCTCTGTTTATTCTATTAGATACATTTGAGTGTGTTGAAAAAGATGTTATGATATTACTCTGTGCGTTTGCTCAACGGCTGCTGTGACACTTGTTCACACTGCTAAGAGTAAAGAGCTTCTGCAGAATAAAGCCAGAAACCAAGGGTAACACAGATATGACGCGCAATTGACAGGCGACTCCCTCAGACGCCATGCTTAGACTTCCCGGCTCCTTGGTTAAAATAGCAATTTTCTTACAATTTACAAATAGTTGGACACATTTGGGATATTGAAAGTACTCAACTGAGCAAAATATATAACACTGAATATTTTACTGCAAAAATACTACATAGTGCACCTTTAAACAGCAAATCCTCAACTGGCCGCTAAGGACAGGCATGTTAAAATGCCCAACTTTACAACAGAAAAAAACATATTTACAGCTTGGTACAAATTGTGTTTTGGTCTATACGGCTAATTTTGGCCTTAATGACAACTGTGAGGGGGGTGATTTTTTTGTATAACTCATTCGTTTACATTATGTAAAGACTTAAAGTTCTGCATAATCAAGGGCGTGGCCACTTTGAGTGACAGGTGGATAGTCATTTATCCATTGTCTGTTAGTCATTGCGTCATCTCAGCTCCACCCACGTCCCGCCTGTTTGCCCATTTTCTGTTATCCGGGAGTGATGCGCGATGAGGCACTGCCAAGATGGCTGCGGTCAGCTTGTCTCTACTTTACACTTCAAAACTGCTCTAAAGCAATTGAAGTGAACTGAAGACAACTAAAGACAATTGTTGCTGCCATCAATCTGAAAAGGGTCAATGTTAAGGCCATTTCCAAAAATCTTCTTACAAGTGAACATCCCAGCAAATTCACCCTAAGATCAGACTGTGTGATGCTCAGAACAACTGTAGACAACCCAAGAACTACACCTCACACTCTACAGGCCTGAGTTAACACGTTCAATGTTAAAGTTCAAGACAGCACAATTAGAAAAAAACACGTTAAGGATGGCATGTTTGGAAGGGTTGCCAGGAGAAAGCCTCCTTTCTCTAAAAAAAACATAACAGCAAGGTTAAGGTTTGACAAGACCAAAGTGGAGGCCACAATGCGCATCAGCGCCAAGTTCGGTGAAAACCAAAAGAGCAGATCAGCTTAACCACAAAAAGACAAGCATGCTGGTGAATGGGGGGTGGGACTGTTTTGTAGACAGGACCTGGGCACCTCACAGTTATTGAGCCCACCATGAACTCCTAAAGCTTGGCCAAAAATGGGTCATGCAACCGCACAATGATCCGAAGATCACCAGCAAATCTACAACAGAACAAGAAAAAAATGAAGGTGTTGCAATGGCCCAGTCTAAGTACAGACCTCATCCTGACTGAAATGCTGTGACAAGAGCTGTGCATTAACAAATGCCCACAAAACTCAACAAACCCAAGCAGCGTTGTAAAGAACAGGCCAGAGAGCTGTCATGACGGCGAGGGCATCACGTCGCAGGCTTACGGTATCGATAAGAGGCAGTTTTAATCTGAAAATTTGACCGAAAAGATTTCATTTTGTCGGACATTTAATTTTTTTCCCAGCCAATGTCCGGTAATTACCGGATAGTGTTTCCATATGGCATTTTTATGGCAACTTTTTGAGCAATAAAAGTAGTAGTTGAATGGACTGTCAATGAAGGGGCAGACATCTTTCAGATTTCATTAAAATATAATTTTGATCGAAAGACTTAACAGGTTTGTGAACCAAACAAAAAAATACAATTCCAGTTCCAAAAGTGTTCAAAGTTTCTGTGATTTTAAGTAGTTCTTATCACACTTATCATTTTCTTCCTTCAAATTAAAGGGGTGATGAACTGAGAAATATCCCTTTCCCTTGAGCCTTTGATATATAAAAGGTCATGGTAATATAAGAATATCCTGTAAGTTTCAGAGCTTAAAACTTCCTTGTTAATAAAAGAAAAGCTTCACCAGGCCCAGAAAACAAGGCTCTGTATTCAATGATATATTAGAAGGGTACAACACCGCCTCTATGTGTACGCTGCTTCTGTAGCCCCGCCCACCAACTCGTGGAGCTAAACTGATCGCGTTACCGAGCAATAAACACGTCGAAGATAATCGTTTGTAAACAAGACACAGGTTGACACTGGATTTGCAGACATATTGAGATTAAAACACAATACTGTAACCTAAATCGGATATGACAGGAATGTTGCAGCACACTTATGTGAGTAATGTTTTTTTATATGCAATAGTATTGCATTGTTACAGGTCATACTGATTATGTGTATGTGATGTGTCTATCAGAGCATACCGGCATGCTGTCACAGGCTGGAGAATCCCTTATTTGTTGGTTCATTGCAATTCGGGTTCAGACTCCCAGAGCTTGCAAAACCCAGCGTCCCGGGGCTGTGTGTTTTCCAGATGGGCTACCAAAACACAACCCCATCGGCAGGCCGGTGAATCTTAAATAGTGAAATAACATTAATTTCTTGATCTTTGTTGTTTTTGAAGAGCCCGCGCGTGCTTGCGTGTGTGTGTATGGTTTGTGCTTATATTCACAGATTGGGCAGGCCGAGTAATAAAAAGAGTTAAGAGACAAATCATTTTGCTTTATTTGATAAATACGTTCAGAGAATTATTTCGGCCGCTTCCTCCCTTGAACTGGGAGCAGAATCTAATTAAAATATGCAAATCTTGTCCAAGTCTTCAGTGCCGCACGCCCATCAAAACCCAGCGAGAGGGCCTCAAAACCAGTGTAGAAAAGAACCTATTCTTATTAGTTATGATGTTTTTGAATGTTAAAACCATGTAAGATGACCTCAGACAGCAGAATAACATTTTTTTTGACTGGACCTTAGGCCTGTCACGATAACAAATTTTGCTGGACGATAAATTGTCCAAGAAATTATTGCGATAAACGCTAATATTGTCGTTCTGAGACCATTTTCATCTAAAATAATGATAATGGCATAAAAATGCAGACAACTTTTCAAAGATAAATAAACTTTAATTTCTAATGGCTATTTAACACTAAAAATGGAAAACATTTTAAATAACCATAATAAATGAACAAAACAACCAAAAACAATAAAAGCATGGACTCTCAGTCTGTTGAAAAAAATGCATTTAAATAAATACCAAAAACAATAAATAAAATGGATGAAAACTGCAACGGATGATTGTGTTTTAGGGGCGTCACAAAACCCACGGTTCGGTTCGTATCACGGGTTTAGGCTCACGGTTTTCTTGTATTTTTTTTATCCAGAAATGTATAGTGATATTTTGATACAGCAAGAGAGAAGACATTGATGACATGCTTTTCATTTATTTGGCAAAAAAGGAGAATGTGTATTCTGTATTGCTATCTCTACAGGAACTCATGTGCCTTTTTAGCACACAAAGATTGAACTGAAGAATTAACTTGCGTTTATCAAACTTCAGTGTAGCTTTAAGCCTCGTTTATACACAACGCGTCCGCTCGAGCGCGAGGGTGTGCGCGGCAAAAATGACGTCGACGCGGAGTTTGCGAGACCCCATTTCGCTTGGTGCTGTGCACGTGAAATTTCGTAACTTTGTGTGTGGCTCCGCAACCCAAGAGCCATGAGTTCCAGACGAATCTGGCCGAAAATAACGTCTCATAATGCCGCACCCAGTCTGCGTGCCGAGTATAAACACCTCCCCAAACGGACGAGGCACGCGCAGTCAACGAGAGAGACGAGGAAAACAAAAAAGCATGCAAATGGCAATTATCGCGGCCGGGAAAATTATCGAGCTCATTTTTTTTTATTGCGCGATTAATTGATTTATCGACTATCGCGACAGGACTACTTGACCTTTAACAATTGTGTGGACAATTAAAAAATAACCTCTTGTATTCCACAAAAGAAAAAAAACAGTTTTGAACAACATGAGGATGAAATAGAGATAATAACTTTGTTTTTTGTTTTAAGCTGTATGTGCAGGTGTCAATCAATTTATGCAGCAGCCTATTATCCGATCATAGCCATACATCAGAGGCCAGACAAAGAGCATATGGGTTAGAAAATACCACAGACTTAAAATTTTAGCAAATGTGGTAAGACCAGGAACAGATCAGAAACATTAGTCATAGTGTGTCAGGCTGAGATCTGAATCTCTCTTTAAACAGCAGCTTCAAACAGCAGTAGACCTAGAGGTTCAATAGATGTAGAACCTCAACTGTTGCTGTGAAGACATGGTATGCAAACATTGGATGAAATTGTGCATATGAATCATGTAAAGTAAAATACAAATACTTCAATACAAAGCAAACACTGTGAAGGAGCATGCACCTCGACTGCATACAAATTCAAGAATGGAAATCGGCCTATGTAAAGAAAAAAGAAAAAATGCTATCTACAATTAATCTTCACTCCATCTTCATTAATGCCACTGTTTCTTTACAAACTCTTAACTGGAGGCATTTAAACCAGTCAAAACAGTAGAGACAGAACAAATGATCCTACATTTCAGGACAACAAGGTGCAACTCTCTACAGCAAAGTCATCTCTTGGGTCAAGTTAAGCTGTGTTGCTCAATTTAAATCTCTAATTTCTGCTTACCGGAGCGACTACAGTAGGCCAGAACTCTCTGTCTAAAATATACTATGAAACAGCATTGGCTTGAGAACACACAGCAACTTTGAGATTGTGCACAGACATGATGTTTTTTCTCAGGTTTTCAGTACATTAGTGTCACTCTTCATCATAAAATGATAATAAGACGAAGAATAAGAAGTAGAAAAATGTATTATATATATTCTATATATAAAAATAATTAAAACAATTATTAACCTATGCTTTTACCATTTCTTTCCCCGTTCTAGCTTGTTCTTCTCTGGATGATGTCTGAAACTTTAGCTCTGTATAGCAACAACAACATTTTACCAGTCAACATGGGAGTTTCTTAAAAGGGAAGGGTTAATATGAAAGTGCACCTACACTGTAAAAAATGTGTGGTGGTTTTTGTTGGTTTAACTTAAAAAAGTAAGTAACCTGGTTTACTGAAGTTTACTGAGTTTACTGAAATTAAAAATTTGAGTTGATACAATGAAGGAAATTAGTTTAATAAATAGAAACTCAAAATATTTTTGTATCTGAACCACATAAAAAATGTGATAAATCATGAAAATAGCACTATTTGGCATGTTTCACTGCGTCATCAGAAATAAAACACACACAATTACCCAAAATGCTTACAAAATCTTTTAATAATATTTTAATAAAGGCTGTCGAATCTCAAAAAATGTTCATTGTATTAACTCAAAATTTTAATTTCAATGAACTCAAAATTTTAAGGCAACCAGGTAACTTTTTTTCTAAATAATTTTTTACAGTGTACAGGCAACTCATGACCCAGCTTAATGGTTCCAAACAGGAAAGAAATCAAGCCTACAAGTTTACATGCAGAAATTCCTTTGGAGCTGACCTTTTATACCAATGCCAATGCACTAGACAATGCATTTACAACCAATGCACTATAATGCTCACCTACACACTGCACTCCTTTTATTATTAACAAACATTATGTATAGCAAACTAGGTTTTTGAAACTCAAACTCAAGTTTTTGTGCCCCCGATCAGATCTGAGTCATTGAATATTGAGTATCTGCTGATACCGAGTCCCAGTCCGATACTTGTATTTTCCTAGTGCTTG
This sequence comes from Pseudorasbora parva, assembly GCF_024679245.1. Lineage (NCBI taxonomy): Eukaryota > Metazoa > Chordata > Actinopteri > Cypriniformes > Gobionidae > Pseudorasbora > Pseudorasbora parva. The sequence goes on from NC_090173.1 coordinate 31,443,670, forward strand.
GTGCACACTTCAAGTGCATTCAAAATATTTAAATCAATCTGTATCAGTGAGTCAATGTATACAGGGATGTGCAGACAGCTTATCAGGGGCATGGGCATCTAATTATTAATGAGCAATTACAAACAATTACTACAGATTAAATAATAAGATTATTAAATCATAATTACCCTATTAGCCTAGAGTTCAGCTAATAGGTCTGTAGATGGCACATGAAAGGGGTCAGAAAGTAATCAATTGATTACAACTGTATTGATAAGAGTACATTTAAAACTAATTACCATTAATATGACTTCTGGCAATGGTTTTGGTAAGTGCTTTGTCATTTTTCTTCATATTAGATATTTTCTGAGAAGCAATTCAGCTGCAAACCACAGATTAAGATCTTGATTCAGAATCAAATGCATTTTCATACAGAAAAAAACACGAAGAACCATACTCATCTATAATAAGACTCTATAACATATATAATGTAAACATCTTTTATAATGGTAGACATAAAAAAACAGACTGTGTGATCACACGATTAAACTTCATATATTTTGATCCAGGCCACTTCGTCTTTGAACTTTCTCTTATCTTGAGCCAGGCACAAGAAAAGTTTCTTACCTCAAGAACAATTATATAAATAAACATATGCAATACAGAACACTATTTACACATGGCAGACATTTGCACAAGCTCTGCAATTCGGCACTCTAGTAGTCAGGTCACGTTTATATATAAAGTACTTTATACAATAGATTTTTTTAAAGTATGCAGCTTTACATAATTAAACATGAAAAACAGTGTCAGTGTCTCATTTCATCAGAAATACAACTTTATTTAAATATTTTAATTTTATTTAAACTTTTTATTATAGAATTTTTACTCGCAAACCTCCTAGCACACTTACTTATTAAACCACGGACCAATGGTAGTACGAAGGTGTTTACCATGCCGAGCAAACTTTTTTGTAAGGTTCGCTTTGACAAGCTGTTTCGAACTCCCAAAACAAACTCCAAACGAATGGATTGATTTTGTTCGAAATGACGTCACATCAGTTTGTTCTTCAATTTTGCTTCAAATATATCAGGGCCTTAATTGCAACAAAAAGAAAAAAAGTGGAGATAAGGTTAGAAAGCATGAAGCTTGCAGTACGGAAATGCCAGCCTGTCAGTCAAGTCCATACGGAAGTAAACACGGAATCTTTGACATGCTGGAACAGACCACATTGGTTCTCGCATGACACCCATTTAAGGGTCTTTTTTTCTTTTAATGGTGCTTGGCATTGGCAAACCCACTTGAATGAGCAGTGTCTGCAACCTACTGCATGACACCTGCGTGACAGCTTTCATAAAATAAAGGATTGGATTTAGGACAGCCAATACCAATTTGTTTAAAGAAAATGCTTAAATTGGGACATCCCAATAGCAAACTGCAGCATAAGTACCTAGCAACCAGAGGTGGACAGTAGCTAAATAAATATACTTTAGTACTGTACTTAATTACACCTTTTGAGTATCTGTTAGAGGTCGACCGATAGTGGATTTTACCGATACCGATAACTAGGTTGGATCACACTTGCCGATAACCGATTAATCAACCGATTGTTTTTTTAATAGATACAACATAACACTAAGTAAAACAGTGTTGAACTTTATTACAAGAAATAAAAATAAAAACAGTACTACCATAAAAATGTGCTAAATTGCATATGTAAATATAAATATATTAAAATATTAAGTTCTAACAGAAAAAATCTACTGAAAATAACTAAAACATTAAAATATTACAAATAAATATTTCTTTAGCTATAACCTAGAAACATGTGTGTGAATGTCATAGGTAACAGACTGCAAGTCCCATTTGTTAACAAGGATGTATTAGCTTATTTAGCTAACTTACATGAACTAAATACATCATGCAATATACATTTTACAGCATGTTTATTTGAGCAATATAATTGTACCTTAATCATTCATGTTAGTTCATAGGGCATAAAAAGGTCAACAGATAAAACTAACAATGAATAATGCTTCTACAGCATTTATTAACCTTACTTAATGTTAACAATTGACCATTGTATTATATTTAATGTGATTATTTTTTTTCATATTAATCCAAACAGTTTGCTTTTTTAGAACACTTGACGGTTTTCTAATCAGAATAACCAAATATGTATTGAAATCGAATGCATTTCTGATTTGTTTATATTTCTGTCGGATGCATGACCATACAGTCTGGTTTCTCACATCAATAGTTGTTTCATCGTTTTAACTGCTTGAGGTAACCATTACTGCTAATGTTAGCATCCTGTCAGCCTCGATGACAAAGTACATACATACTGCTGTTCTTTCCCTGCTAAAGCATTATAATGATTTGGCAACATGTACTGAAGTGTTTTGTATTCATACCTGTTGGTTTTTTAAATGCGCATCAGATGTGTCAGCGCGCTCTGTGCATCATTATGTGAAGCGCACCAGTTAAAGGGGGGGTGAAATGCTGTTTCATGCATACTGATCTTTTTACACTGTTAAAGACTTGGAATCCCATACTAAACATAGACAAAGTTTCAAAAGTTAAGGTGGACGTTTGATGGGAGTATTTCTTTGTCAAAAATACTACTTCCGGTTAGTCATAAGTTTCGGCAAGTTTTTTGAGATCATGCGTCCCCATTGACGTTAGTGGGGGCGGAATTTCCTTGTATGGGCCTTACGGACAATTCTACCGGAAGCGCGTGAGAGAGAGCGAGGGAGAGAGCGAAAGCAACAGGCTATGCCCATCAAAACGCTGGTTTGTAGGATGCTGGACAGGTGACAATTACACATAGCACATAACAATGTCACCAAAAAAGTGGGTTTTTGGTTGCCAGACCAAGACAGTCCTGCACAGATTCGCCAAAAACCCCGCGTTAAGGCAACAGTGGATGTAATTTGCTTTTCCGGATCAGCAACTGAGTTGCGCGAATGTTTATATCTGTTCGCTGCATTTCGGTGCCGACTGTTTCATAAACAAGGCCCAGCTTGACGCCGGCTTTTCCAATCGCCTAATGCTGAAGGATGGAGCAGTCCCAACGATAAAGGTCCTAACGTTAGAACCGCAGGCTGTGAGTAAGAGTGCTTCAAATGTCTGTGTTTTTGCCTATGCTCATCAAGTAGCCCAAACATGATCACGTATAGTTAATTGATCAATGGAGCATGCGATGTGTAGTGCGTGTACATTTGTTTAGCTGGCCACTATATGTGTAACTTTATGTTTGTGTATTGTAAAAGCACTCCAAACAACAATACACAAAGGGGGGAAATATGTTGAACTAAATAAGCGCGCTTCTTCATTCAAATGCGCTACTATTCCGTGTCTTTCTATGTAAACACTAGCCTGCGGTGCAAAACCAGTCCGCTTACTAACGTTACAATTGTCTACACAAACCACGCGTAAACACACAAACACACGTGCACAACTGCACTTCCCACATGTACACCTTCAAAGACAAAAATACGACGATATAATTCAAGTATAAATATGTAAATAACACAAGCCGCTAAGCATATTATATAGTTAGTGTATAACTTGTAACTTACCACATACAGACGTCCTGCTCTAGTCGTTTTTGCTGCTGCTCCTGTTCAACTGCAGCCTCTGGGTCTGATTCCGGATCATAGATGTATGGCTGTATCTGATTAAAAGCCATATTTTTTTTTTGAATAAAGTTTTTTTTACCGCTGTTAGGGATGACGCTCGACTCAACACACAGCGCGCTGCTGCACACGTCATTATTATTTAGCTCCGCTCACACGACACGCCCCCACCCGCTCGGCTTTTTTCGGAAAGACTCGGAACAGCGCATCTTTCTTATATAATTATTAAAAAAATAAAGACTTTTCGGAGATATGCAGGATGCAATGCTACTCTATAGGTACTCAAGATTGACATGACACTGACTGAAACTGAGTGTTTCACCCCCCCTTTAATGTAAACAAAGTTTTTTATTTGGCCTCTAGAGGCCGCTCTCACGCTATATAATGCAAAGCAGACCCTTCTCAGAGCTCTCATAGGCTACTGACAGCGCACCCTTCAGCCGGTATTGATTTTTGCCGATTGCGATTATTCCACCAATCAGCTATCGGTGCCAATTAATCGGCAAAACCGATGAATCGGTCGACCTCTAGTATCTGTTCTTTACTTGAATAAATTATTTTTTTTCTGGTAAAAGTAAACATTACTTTTTACTTCACTACATTTCTGTCAAGGTCCTCAAAGGCGAAACTCAGCTGTTTCTGTAACAGCTTTGAAAGTCAATGGATGATTTTTTTTGCTTATTTAAAAGGTTTTTTTTTTTTCTGTTTTTTTTTTTTTTTGCAGAGAGCCCATCACACTTGATGGGTCATTTGAAGTTTCCCAACATTTTTGAACACTGCTCAGTTTATAGCAAAATGGAAGAAGACAGTTCCTCTGCACCCATGGACCTAATTAGAAAGTATGTTTCAGTTTGTACACGATGCATGTCTCATAAAATGTTTAAAAAAATGTAAATGTCTGGGAGAAAGAGAAGAGTAAACAGTTGTGAGAATATCAAATGTGTATCAGAGTATAGGGTATTTGCATTTTATGGTGTAGTTGTTACTGGGTGTAAATGCAATCTTTAAAGGAACTGTATTTAAGAAATGTATTTCAATTAATCATAAAATGGCCCTGATATGTCACTAGACATTAAGAAATCATGTACATTTCAAATACGTGTATCACTGACAACAGTAGTCCGGTCAGGATATTGTCATTTAAAAGTTGTTGTTGCAGCCCTCAGCAGATGTTGATGTTGACTTGTTGTGTTTTGGCCTGAAGCTCCGCCTTCCACCTATCGACCAATCACAAAGTCAGTAGTCAGTAGTGTTTCTGCCTCCATCTTGACACATTGGCCAAAGAGGGACATACCCATAAATTCAAGCTTCGCCTTTCGCGTTTTAACACTCGATGCACCATGTTGAATGTGAAGAGGGGGATTGCCATGTTAATCTTAAATCGGCCACCGTAGGAGTTGAAACAAAATCAGAATTGAGAATTCTGATCGGAACAGAAACTATTATTCCCTGGATGGTCATATACATTTTCACCGCTAGATGGGGGGAAATATCACACAGTGTAGCTTTAATTTGAGTCTGATCTTTTCAATGAATAAGCTGATGCAATTCACAAAATTATTTTGTGAATTGCATCATGTTACTTGGCTTGGCTTTCCTGTAGCTCATCCAGTAAAGCGTGGCACTAGCAATGCCAAGGTCAAAGGTTCGATTCCCAGGGAAAGCAGGAATTGACAAAAATGTAAAATATGCACCTTAAAAATGCAATGTAAGTCGCTTTGGATAAAAGCTTCTGCCAAATGCATAAATGTAAATGTTCATAGATGAATGCATGATCAATGATCCAGACACTGAAGGTAAATACTATAAACAAGTAAAAACTTGCATTTGAGTTTGATCATTACAAAAAGACTAAAATATGATGTGATCACATTTATCATTGTTAGAATATTACATTTATTTGCCAACAAAATTGTCAAAATTTCACTGTAACCACACCTTAAAGGCCAATTAACACTACACCGAAAGACGCCAACAATTGGCAACAGACACTTTGTTGGCATCTGGTGGCAGGGGTGCCCAATCCTGTTCCTGGAGATTTACATTCCTGCAAAGTTCAGCTCCAACTCTGATCAAACACAAGTAAACCAGTCAGGGCCATCCTTAGGAGGGTGCAACCCCATGCTTGCAGGGGCCTCGCGATGGACAAACCACTAATTCCTTCTACTGTAGAAAAATTAAGACAAAATATCCCAGAAATGTTCATAGCCGATTACATAATTTGGAGCCCATTTGACACAGAAGTGATCCTAAGGTTGAGCTGTGGTGTCAAAGTTAGGGTTTGTGGTGTCACAGCTGTCAATCATGACATTAAACTCAGTTGTTATAGGATCAAATAACTAACCAAAACCAAATTTTCTGGGAAAAACAACAAAACTTAAACATATGTCTGCATGATAAGAACCAAAATGACAGAAACCATCTTTGGAAAAATATGACTTGGGGTGTAACTGGATTAGTTTTTTTTTTGGCTCCCATTCGATTACATGGAGAGGACAGGGTTTATGACCAATGCCTTAGCCAGCAACTAGGGGTGATCAAAATGTTTTGGCACCGTAAAATAGGGCACTATTTGAGGGGACAACCATTTGTTGTGGTGATCGAATTGACACTATCGAGTGTACTCATTCAATCCCACAATGCAAAGCAATAACGAGTGCACAACTGATGTAAACTCAACGGCTAGAGAAGACCCATAATGTACTGTGAGAGTAGCACCCCAAATGAAATGCCAGAAGACGGTGCCCGCAGCTAAACAATCCATCCATTAATTTTCCAAAACCAATGGTCCTATGTGGCTACAGTGTAATATCATACAGGTATAAATTCCTTTTTAATTGATTATTAAATTATTTTAAGGTTTATACATAGTTTCCATGACAGGCAATATTTTTGCCTTCTATAGTCTATGAAGTTTCAAATAATTAAATAAACTATACAAGAGCGGCAGCCCTTCCATTGCACTGCAATCAGTGTCTGAATTCACTCACCCATTTTCTTTTACTCCATCAAGTGTACTATATTTGTGGACTAATGTTGAAGGGATTACTAAATGAGGATCGATTTTGGACACACGTGGTCCACGTTTGTTTTCGCTGACTGAACTGGATCATGTTTTTTGGGTGGTGGAAAATCTGAGAAATTATGTACTATAAGGTGATGATTGTCTGTGGATTGGCCTTTAAGGCTTCCAAATATTTAGCACACAAGTCATATAGACTATATTTTTTACACTGATTATTACTCAGGATTCATAATGGATCAGCACATGCTTTAAATTTTCTTCTTTGTTTTCGACAGAAGAAATTCATTCCAAACACGAGAATAATTAACTAATGGCATTTTTCATTTTCATTTGAACTATTTTAACGTGTAGTTTTATGAAAGAACAAGTAAGTTGCAGCTTACAAACACTCATTCCTTGGGTAGGAAATATAGACCATTCCTTTTTGCTGGTGGTAATAGCACTGATCATTTAAATAGGGTTTAGACTATAGCTATGAATGGGTAATACAAATGCAAATGCTGGTAAGACCTACGCAGCCAGGATGGGTAAAGTTCATACTAACATAATGCATATATACGTTATTGCATAACGATAATGAAATTATGCATTTCATTTTTTTTTAAGTTAAAAGAAGAAGAAGAAGAAGAAGAAGAAGAAGAAGAAGAAGAAGAAGAAGAAGAAGAAGAAAGTAATATGACAAAATGTGAAGCAGGTGACATGTAATAACCACATAAAGAACAAGGGCACTGTCAGCTTCCTCTTTAGAGGCAATATCTCACTCACCATGCGTGTAGATGTTTCCCAGCTCATTGTGCAGATAGAAGAGACTCTTGATACACTCCTGGACGGAGGAAATGGGTCTATAACCAGTCAGGACATATTTGTTGAACTGTAAATGCGGAGGAGAGTTTGCCCAGTCCAGCAGTCTGGGACCGTTTAAAAATGCCATAGCAACCAGAAACAGTCACGACGACGACGCTAAAATAACTACGCTATACATCTACACTTACACGTACAACACACACTAAATAAAGATTTGACACTCTAGACATCAGTCGGAGAAGTCCAGACCGGTCATGTGCAGCCAGCTACATGGCTAACAGACCCGTCTTTCCGCCGAAAGAATTTTAAAAATCAACTTTTTCCTCCGGTTTATTTTCGAGCGGCGGCGGTGGCGTCATCCACACGGGTTGACGTAGATATTCCAGGCTGCGTTCATAGTGAGCTTCGCTGATATATACAGTGCAGCATGTAACATTTAAACGAAGTGCGGTCACACCCTGCTCAAGTCTTTCAAACAAACCCCACCAACTTCTGTCAGCTCGACTTCAGAGGTGACCCGAGGAGAGGTGGCTTTCGTTTACTCATCAAACAGCCGCTGGATAATTTCACCATCGAGAACCAGGGGTTTCGTGAACGCGAAGTCGTGTTCTCTGTTCAGGGTAACTTCCTCATATTCCCGTAGAGTGAATCATAATGATAATCTGTCCGTCCGTAGCGTTGGCATTCAAGCTACCAGCGTAGTTGCAAAAGAAACTCATTTACAGGACATTTCGACCTGAAAGAAGCACGAGGCAGGTGTATTCTCGGTAAACAAATGACAGTATGCGTTTAATATATTAAATTAATGATACGACTATATTGCTAGGCACCAACCATAAGTAATCACTATACAAAAAATATACACAGTTAAGTGCCACAATCGATATGACATCCCACGGGGTTCAAGGGGTTAACATTAAGATATTCGGCTAACGTAAAAAAGGACGCAAGTTTGATATGTATTAAAAAATTGTCATAGATGTGTCAAGTTGTTTTTTCTCCCCGCCCAGATATCAAGCATCTCCTGGCATCTCCTCCAGCACTATTGTCCAATAAGGTAGTACACCGTGCAAAGAAAAAAAATGCACTCATGTATCATGTATGTTTTCCTCTTTCAATTTAACGATAACGATATTTTGATACCAAACGCGCCCGGTGCGTTTTCTGTTCCCAAACTACCCGGATAGCTCCAGAGCTAACGGGCTAGCTGCCGTCACCTTGATTGTGCTGACTGCAAAAACACACGAGCTTTACAGTCACTGCTTTAGCAGCGGTTAAACATCACAACCGGTTTTCCCAAACAGCGGCACATGCATTCCTGCAATTCACCCTACTCCGACTAGAAATCTCTGTATCCATAGGCTTGGCATTTGTCATCCAGCAACCGGAGGAATGTACGTGGTGCTCGGCTCACAGGAACACGTCTTCCCTGTGTTTCCAAGTGATGTTGCTGCTAGCTGCAGTGATTTTCAACCAGCAGAGTTTTAAACGAGGACTTTGGTGAGGAAATCCGTTTCTGTTAAGCGGCTATGCCAAAAAAAATTAAAAATTAAAAAAAGGTTACTATCCTCTACAGTCCCCGGCTCATTTCTTATGGGTTGTGATACCGGTGTGCGGGAACATGCGGCTGGTGGAGGGGCGCAGCGGCCCGGCCTTCACTCCTTATCATCCGCTGATGATGCTGCAGCGCTCTAATCCAGTCTGGACCAACTGGGAAGAGCTGGGGGTGGCGCGAGGACAGGATGGATTCAATTTGTGTCTTTTAGATATTTTTCCATTCAAATATATTTTCCTAGCATGAAATAGCTAGATGACATAAAATGGCGCACATTTTATTTTATGATAATAGTATTTTGTAATGATATTAGCGATGTCCGATTCTGAACAAATCGGATTTTTTCAATGAATCGGTACGTTGGACAAAACCGGGGCTGCACCCGAAATCGCATAGGCTAGGTATAGTAGGCGAAAAGCAGTATGTGATAAACGTATACCAATTCATAACCCTACTCAATAGAGTAGGCAACTCATCAGATGACCGTCTTCCTCCGCAGAAATTCTGAAGTGTGCATGGCAGCATTATCCCATGAGGCCACCGGAGAGGATTTATGAATGGAAGTAAAGCGATTACTGACACTGGCATGAAGTACGTCCGCATTACGTTCATACACAAGCCTAGCCTTTTTAGCAGTCGCGATTTATTCAAAATAAGTGGCCTACTCAAAAGAGTATGCGATTTTAGCTCACGCATCGAACTGAATCAGTCTGAACAGATCTCACTGAGTCATTTGACCGAGCGCTTGTCTGATTCACAATGCGCCGATTTAAGTGTAGCCTAATTTTACCGCGGAATGTTACTTGTCACTTTAAAATCAGCATTGATAATGATTATTTTTATGGATTATTTTAATATTTATTTCAAATGATTTATCTGTGCACATTTTTTAAATAGCACTCTTAATCTTTAATCAAAATCTACTCATGCATAGCAATTGCAAACAACAATTCAATCCGATTCCCGATGGACGTAATTCCCGGTGTTCTGCCGAATTTTGACCCATTTGGCGGGGGTCAACATTTGTTACAACACTAAAGTTCTTATTCAAGGTCTATACGTAACAATAGAAGGAAAGCACATGCCATTGTAAACAGAGGTGCACAAAGGCTACACTCTATTAGAGTATAGCTAATATAAAACTCAAGTAAGGTACAGATACTCAAAAAGTGTACTTAAGTACAGATACTCAAGTAAATTTACTTGCTTAGTGTCCACCTCTGGCAAACACGTGTGGGTGTGGGGCTCTGCAGACCCCTGTCTAAAACTTGAGCACACTAACTATAAATAGGGCTAGGCAGATGGAATTTTGACATTCAATGAATGGCTATTTATTTGTAGCGCATCTTTAGAGTGGAAATCATAGTTTCTCTGGCATCATTATACACAAAAGTTTATTATTGGATAAAAGATTAAATGTTAATCAATGCCAGTGTTACTTAAGTTGTACTAAATTTTGTTTATTTGCACATTTATTTTAGGAGCAAGGGCCTGCAACAATGTTTGCAGGTCAAAACATTTTAGTTTCTTTTGTATTATTTTACCATCTGGCCTACTACAACAATGTTCACCGATTTTAATGCTGTTCTCTCTCTGGCCATTAAAAAAAAAAAAGCACACATTCAAGCTTAACACATCCACCACATGAGAATCAAAAATTTCCAACCACTAAAAGCTGTTTTTTTATGAGTCATGATCCCCAGACCAAACCATGCAGACCACAGTCAAAGGATGAGCTTATTGTGTGTATTCTACAAACATCTGCATAAGCTTAAGACCTCTTTTGAGTAAATTTATATACAAAACAGAACAGGTTATTAAAATGGTGAAAAAACTGTTAAATTCTCTAAGATATAAAATTGCCTTTCATATTTATTAAAATTTCAGCATTTTAAAAACATGCATGATGCATGAACCTATACTATTACTACCTTACTGGTTGAGATCTGCAACAATGCAGATCACATCCTTTTGTCAAACAACACTTTTTCACAGTTTCCAACATTTTACACACTTATTATCTTCACTTTTACACATGATGAGTCAGTGACCATCTAAGTGTGAATTTTTTTTTCATACCTGTTTATTGGTTTGAATATTGATATGTTTTTTTTTGTGTGTGGTATAAATATGAGCACAGCACAGTTACTTCTCAATCTGCATGTGGGAGCCTCTATTACAAATTCCTTTTAGGTAAGTAAAAAAAATAGCCTGAATTGACTTCTATGTGAATGAGCATTGCATTTGTAAAATAAATAAAAGGTCAAGGAAACAAAAATCATATATATATATATATATATATATATATATATATATATATATATATATATATATATATATATATATATATATATATATATATATATATATATATATATATATAGGTTTTCAGAGGTTTATCATTTTATATAAAAAAAAATAAAAAAAATAAAAATCTGCATTATTGGAACTGTAAAATTGTTGAAATATATATATATATATTTTACAGTTGTTTTATGGTTTATGTAATACCATTTGATATTACCCTTATGTATTATTTGTTTAATTAAAATAGGTCTTAAAATCCCGTAAATGTGATTTTTACCCATTTTAAACCATGCAGATTACCCTACCTTATATTAATGTACTGTATGTAAATAGAAACACTAAAGTTAATATTAATATTGTGTGCTAATAATCAGTAAATTTTTTCATCCTTTTAATTAACTAGGCCTATATCACAGCAGAATAATATCATAGACCCAGATGTGCAATGATTCCTCTAGCTATCCTGTGGTCTGGGCTTTTTCTGCACCTTCCTCCTCCAACCAGCCCAGCTTGCTTTCTGGGTAAAGAAGCAGAGTGTCAAGATGCCGATTTTGCACCAGGATCTGACTTGGCTGGAGAGGGTTACGACATAACTAAGATGCAACGCCTGGGGACTTTTGTCATCGACATGAGTAAGTGGGAGCTCAAGAACAACACGTGTAACCTGTGCAAAAACCCATACATGCAAGACAAAAAGCAGAAGCTCCCGGTGCCTGTGGTTTTCTGGAAAGCCACCCAAAAGTGCAGCAAGTCATTATCCAGCTCTGTTTATGAGTCCAGCGAGTCCCTGATCAGTTCCAGTGCCTCCTCCATAGAGAACAACTGGAAAGCCGACCTGGGAGTAGGCAATATGTTGAATAAGATGTCGCTGATGTTGGCAGGAACTAACTCCAGACTTGCTGAGTATTCAATGACGAAGACCAAAAAGGACAAGTTCAGCTTCATCAAACAGTCTGCGTCCTGTGGATACTACAGGTAAGACTTAATAGGTCACACTTTATGTTAGGTATGTTTAACTACTATAGCTATGTACTTCAAAAACATAAAATATATAAAATATAGAAGGTATTGTGTTCATATTCTATTTCAAAATACTGAGGTGGGATACGGGTAAGGTTCGGGACAGGTTTGGTGGTATGAGTTGGTTAAGGTTAAGGGTAGGTTAAAATGAAAGGAAACTGTCATTACAGAAATTAATTACAGCTGTAATTACATGAAATTATATTTAAAATATAAGTACAATGTGAGAACAAACCCCAGCAAGTTACACAATAAGTGAATTGTATCAAATTATTAACTTAAATCTTAGTACATAGTGAAAAACACATAGGGACATTTTCAGTTGGCCGAATTAAATTTCTGTGAATTAAATTGCATTAATTCACAGATTTTATATATATATATATATATATATATATATATATATATATATATATATATATATATATATATATATATATAATGATATATATATATATATATATCAGTTGTTGTGATAAGCACCATGGTTTATTGTTGACTGTAGATTTGAATGTGCAGCAAATATAAGCAAATATTTTTGTCTTCAGCTACAGGATTGGCAGCGGCTTTACTTTACATCGCGAACTAAACCACGATTTCACAAACCTTCCAGAGACATATGACAACCAAACAAAAGAAAGCTACTTGTCACTTGTTGAAAAGTTTGGCACACATTACATTGTCCAGGTAAATCCATAGAAATATCAGTGCTTATACATACTGCAAGGTATATGTTTATTTTTACACTTGCGCACTATCGCGCTCCCTCTATCACATATACGTCTGTGTTTTGTGTTTGTAGGTGACACTGGGTGGATCTGTGCAATCTGTGACCAGTGTCGAAAAATGCATGGCTACTCTACAGGACGTCAGTGTGGACGAGGTCAAAACATGTCTGGACGTTGTGGCATCTGCAAGTATAAAGGGGAGGGCCACTACAGACATAGCATACAATCACTGTAAAAAGGCCCAAGACACAAAACTGAGCCAGCACACTTTTACCACCAGTTTTAGTGACAGGTTTGTATTAGAATGTAATATATAATTATAATCCCATATAATAATATTATATGTTTATTCAAATTGCTTAATTAAAATGAGATAAAGCAAACCATTCGCTATACATTTTGTCCTAACTTAATTTGTGTTCAATCACCCTTAAATATAAGTCAAATAGAAGTTTATTTCATCTGTTTGTGTTGAGATTACATGAATGAATTGTGTTGCATTAACTGAAACTGTGCAGGACTAGCTAGCTAAAAGTTTGTGCAGCTACCTAGTGCAGTATTATATAATTCAGTTGTGTAATATTAAAATAAATGAAAATTAAGAGGATGAATAAATATATGAAATTGAATGCCTGAATCATGTCAGGGAGCCATATAAAATTCACCTTGAGACTACTTAAATGGGTCACTTAAAATGCATTCATTCCATGATGTTAAAGTTACATGAACAAGTTATGTTTAACTTCATTAATTCATGTAGGACCGATGAACACGATTAAATCATATAAATCCAACTCACTGTTTTTTCCAGTGCACTTAAATATTTTGTTCTTTATTTTTTTTTACAAGGTTAACTGAAATCACAGGCGGGCACACTCAAGACACTGAGCTTCTCTTCTCATCCAGCAATGACCGTGGTGCTTACAAACAGTGGCTTTCCTCATTGGCAGAAAAACCAGATGTGATTTCCTTTTCACTGAAGCCCCTCCATATGTTACTGCCAGTCAAGAACCCAAAACATGAGCAATTACGCCGAGCCATTCGTGACTACATACTGCAGAGGGCCCTTTGGAGGAACTGCTCCACACCTTGCAAGGCCGGTATTGTAACTAACCCCAAGGAACCTTGTGTGTGCAGCTGTCATAACAACCCTAATATAAAGGCAAACTGCTGCCCTGCACAGCGCGGACTTGCTCAAATTACTGTAACTGTGACAAGGGCGACAGGTCTATGGGGAGATTACTTCACGCAGACTGATGGGTATGTCAAGGTCCTGAGAAATCAAAATATCTTTCTAGGGGAGACGCCGGTGATTTGGAACCAAAATTCACCAACCTGGAACTGGAAGTTTGATCTCGGCAGCTTCGTTCTCTCTAAGTTTGGGGGTCTGAGACTAGAGGTGTGGGATAGAGACAACAAGTGGGACGATGACCTCCTAGGGGCGTGCAACATACAACTGACAGCTGGCGTAAAAAGCAACTTCTGTTCACTCAACCATGGTTTGCTGTACTACAGAACAGCTGTAGCTTGTGCTCCAAGTTTAGCTGGCTCCTTATGCGCAGATTACGTTGGCTCTCCAATGTCTTCCCATCTGGAGAAGATGTACGTGTCACGACATGCCCGGCCCATCCCGAAAGACATGCTGATGAAAATGGGGGTCCTTTTAGATGAGCGCCGCTTTCAGCTCAGTCAGACCAGTGATCCTAAAAGAAAAACTCAGACTCTGTGAAAGCTTAAAATAATGTTTAGCATTAAAGCACAGTAAAAAAAAGTAAAAAAAGGAAATATAATTTTAGTAATTAGATTTAAAAAAAAGTGTTTTGCATCTCAGCATTTGCATTTTATAGTTGGCATTAACTGACATTTTCTTTGTTTTATTTTGTTATCGAGATCTTCGATACTGATTGATATGATGTCTGTTTAAAATCTGCACGTTTTGATGGTCTCACAACAGATATTCTACTGACAAGAAGTAACTTATCAAGTAAAAGTCAACTTATTCTGCTTACCCTAACTGTAATCCTAACCTTAACCTAACAGTCACCTATTACTTTGAGTTTCATGTTGCAAATGAATAAGTGAATTAGCTGACATGTCATTGAAAAGTTACTTATAGTTAGTAGAATGTCTAAAGTAGACTATTAAAATAAAATGTAACTTTCTTCTCATTATATTTTACTTGCATGCTAATTTGTGTGGCTAATAAAGAAATCAGGAAAAGCAAGTGATTCTTCTAAAGTGATTCATGTCGTGCATGATTTTTAGGTTGCCGAACTGTGAAGAGTGTGTAGGAGGTTAGGCCTGTTTAATAAACCACAATAGGAACTATGTGACTAACATTAACACAAGAACTTAACATTTAGTAAAGTTTGGATCTGACTAACTTTGTGTTACGGTCACTGTCTACGTGTTCCATGTTTTAACAATGCACAGGTCAATGTGTGAATGAATGCTCACATGTTCCAATGACATGTTGTAGGCCCCCATCTCACCACAGAAAGTATGCGCTGCAATGGCTATTTAAGACCACAGAACTCCTATGAACTAAAAAGTGTGTCTTCACTTACCCACAGCAGATGAGTGTGTATTTTTTTTATTGGTAGCGCATAACGGTAAAGCCCACCCACAATCTTGGGTTTATTTGTCACATATAACCCCTCTCACACATTACACACGAACGCTGTTAGACAAAACAGAGTAGCTGCAGGTAAGAAGAGACTTTTACATCTCTTTTAAAAGAGCATAGTGCTTTTTCTTGTTAGTTAAGCTTGTTGTGCCTATGATGTAATACAAAGGAAATAAACAAACTGAAATGTGTTCCTTTTTTAAAATATTATTTCTTATGATCCTGTAAGCAAGATTCACTAAATTGTCTCACAAATTCCATAATCTTAACTACAATATAATTACCCTTTTTCATCCACAACCCACTGTTATTAAAAAAAACCGATGAACAAGGCATCCATACTGTTATGACCATCCTGTTAATATTACAACATTAGTTATGATTTAGAGACTACAGTTTATATTGCATGTTTTATTTACTTCAGAAGTGTTAGTTAAACTCTACAATTCCATTTGGTGATGATAATTAATTTTAATTTCAATATGAATTTTATTACATTGCATTACATGAACATAAACTATATTTATATATATATATATTTGTTTTATATTTTTAAATTATATCAAAGTATGACCCTGCTCTCCTGATGCTAGTGGTGATAAATGATTTCTAATGACACATAATAGGAAAATATAAGATACATTTTGAAGACAACTTAATATTTAATTTTTTCCCCCAACTTGTTGATTGGATGTAAGTAGTTGCCTTTATATTGATTGTGATTTTTTTTAGTAGGTGGGTTTAAATCTGTTGTTTTTCTCAACAATTAATGTGTAATTTTATATTGCCTTGTGAAATTCCAATAAAAAGGGATAACTTTCCTTTTTGTCATAGGAAAGAAAAGCATCCATACACCTTATCTCATCCCATTTTACAGAGATGTGGGCCGGGCTTGTTATTTACCTCTTTCTGCCCGTCGTGCAGTCATGCGCTAAAGGTAAACCGAATGAATGCGCAGAGGCAAACTTCGCCCCCGGGTCCAACCTTGCCGGAGAAGGATACGATGTGACCAAGATGCAGCGCAAGGGAGCCTTTGTCATTAACACTGATGTCTGGAGGCGGAAGGATAAATCGTGCACACTTTGCAAGAACCCCTACATGGACGGGGCAAAGCAAAGGCTTCCTATATCTGTGGTGGACTGGAGACCCAGCCAAAAGTGCAGCATAAAAATATCAAGTTCCCTGTACCAGTCCAGTGAGGATCTGGTCAGCTCCAGTACCTCCTCTATAGAGAACAACTGGGGTGTAAATTTGGGGATAGATATTGGCCAAAATAAAGGCTCATTCATTATGGCTGGAACAAACTCAAAGCTTGCGGAGTACTCGATGGAGAAGACCAAAAAGGACAAGTTCAGTTTCGCCAGTCAAACTATCTCTTGTGCCTTTTACAGGTGTGATATACCATGTTTTACTGATTCACGCCTCCCTTGACCATTATACTGATTATTCTTCTATCGCCTTTAACGTGGTTTCAATGTCTACCTACAGCTACCGGGTCTCCAACAAGCCTGTTCTCCATCCCGAGTTCAAACGCTCTGTGAAAGAGCTTCCCAAGACATACAATCTTGATTTCAAACCGCGTTTCTACAAATTTATTAACAACTATGGGACCCATTACATCACTAAGGTACTTTTGGTTTCACCCTTTGTTACAGTTTACGCAACTTGTTTTGTATGGATTTCAACGACCCAAAATGCTTTAACAGTAAAACATAATTGCATAATAAGTGCATAGATTAAATGTTTTGATTTTCCCAGGTAACTCTTGGTGGAAGCGTCCAGTCTGTGACCAGTATCCGACAGTGTGAGGTCGCTCTACAGGGCCTTAGTGTGGATGAAGTGAAGATATGCTTGGAAGCGGAGGCAAATGCCAGCATTCGTGGTAAAGTAGATATGAAAGCAGAAACTAAGCACTGTAGTGAAAACAAGGACAAAACAGAGCACAAAAGCAGCTTCTCCAGCCGCTTTAATGACAGGTGGGTTTAAAATAGGATGCACTATACTTTGTTGTTATAATACATAGCTTATAATACATATATTGTCCTTGCACATACAAATCAACAGAAGAGATGCACAATGCATTGGTACCATATCACATCTTATATTTAGATTAGCCGTAATCTAACACTCAGTTGATCTAAAAATAAATAAATATTTTAATAAGAGTTAAATTCAGCCTCTATTTTTCATACATTATAATTTTGTGATTCACTTGTAGCATTTATAACTACTTATTTAATTTTTTTGTGAATTATTTTTTCCATTCATTTAATTTTTACAATATATTTGATTTACATTTTATCTGAATATCAAGAACGTTTAAGCATATACTCACTTCATTTTGATAAATTTATCAGAAAACAAGACTTACTATGTCATTTTGCTTCTCAATGTATCTTCATTTTAGAATATTTAGATATTCGTATTGGAAAAACAAGACAAAAATACAGAGCAATGAATTCCCTTTTGAAGGGAACTTGAAAATAATTATTAGACAGAATTTTTATATTGGTGCATCCCTAATTAGCAGATCCCAAATGATCATTGTTTTTCCATTCAAAGGCTGACTGACATCACTGGAGGTCACACCACAGAGCCCGAGCTCCTTTTCTCAGGAGGAAAAGACCCGGCAGCGTACAAAGAATGGCTTGCATCCCTTCCGCAAAACCCAGATGTGATTTCTTACTCTCTGGAGTCGCTACACGAGCTGATCCCCACCAAAGATCCAGTGCGCAAACACTTGCGCCAAGCCATCCATGACTACATTTTGGAAAAGTCCCTCTGGAGGAACTGCACAGATGCTTGCAGGGATGGCGTCAAAACCAACCCAAACAAACCATGTGCCTGCACTTGTCGCAACAATCCGGGGATCACTCCAGATTGCTGCCCATCCAAGCGTGGACTTTCTCGGGTACAGGTCACAATCGTGAAGGCTGAAGGTCTGTGGGGTGACCAAACCACAGCGACAGATGGATACGTTAAAGTGTTCGACAAACATAACGTGCAGGTCGGGCGCACCAATATGATCACAAATAACAACTCACCCTACTGGGGCAGGACCTTTGATCTGGGTGATGGTGTCTTAGCAGAAAATGACAAGATGAAACTAGAGGTGTGGGATGAAGATAGTAAGTGGGACGATGATTTGCTGGGAACCTGTGAAATACCCATAAGAGCAGGTCGGAATGAAAATTTCTGCAATTTAAATCATGGGGTGCTGTTCTACAAAACAGAAGTGACATGCGCCCCAAGTTTGTCTGGCCCCTATTGCGCCGATTATGTGGGTTCTCCCATGAACTTTCACCTGGAGAAGGCGTATGTGTCTCGAAATGCACGACCTGTGCCAGCAGAAATGCTAATGAGCAAGGGAGTGCTTCTGGACAGACTTTACGTTCATCAAAAGACAAATTACAGTGCTAAAACTATTTTGTAGCAAGTTTTGGCTTTGGATCTGATTATACGAGTATTCGAAATGAAACCAGATGTGTTGTATTTACCACTATTAAAGAGTCATATGTAATATAATTTAACATATCTCAATTTTAGAGACCCTGCTCAACACATATTTATTATCGGGTTTCTTTATTGCAGCATTTCCATGCTTGCACTTTTCAAAAACACATCATATACATTGTAACTTTACTGTATTATGCTCTTTCAGTCTTAACACTGTACTATTTATAATCATTTTAATTTTTTTATCATGAATTCTTAACCTACACTATGACAATTATTCAACTTATTGTGTATGCAAATATTATATAACTTAAAATATAATGCTCTGTGTCATTAAAAGCTCAAAATGCTTCACATCATCTGCTTGGAGTTGAATTTTCTGACCCATCTGCTTTGTTTAAAGGGATAGTTCACCCAGAAACAAATATTGGTGTCGCACCTGACTTTTTTTCTTCGGCAAGACACAAAAAGGAGATACTTTGAAGAATGTTTTTGTCTATACAATGAAAATAAATGCGATCCAAAATAACACAGGACCCCACTGACGTTTATTGTATAGACCAAAAAAGCACTCTTGGTGGGGGGGAGTGAAACAGGTTTGGAATGAGTGACATGAGTCCGAGTAAATGATGACAGAATTTTTATTTTTCTCTCTTTAAAAATGGCTCTGATTTGTCTTTTTTTCTTAAATGGTGTCTCAACAGTGTGACACAGGAAGCTTGTTGTGTGGTTTTCCTGTAGACGGATGAGAACTGAGAGCAGCATGTTCACCCATATGACACCTCACAAGGTTATCACTTGTTATACTCTTGTTATTTAGTTTCTCTCCCGCTTTGAGACATTACATAATGTTTAATTTGATAAGACAAACAATAATGTCCTCTTGAGTTGTTCTGACGCTAATAGCACAGATTCAACCCCAATCATCACCCATCATTTTTATGACATCCTCAATGATCGCATAGTTGCCAAACAAACACCATGGAGTCAGATTAGAAGGTGGAATATTTCGTGTTTTATAAGAATTAAAATAACAGCCAATGAAATGCTTTGCACATTTTAGTTAGATACAGAGACACAAAAGGACGTGAAACACTCCCCTCCACGAGACAAATACTGGGGGAACATCCACAAACATCACATAACAATAAACATCAAAACCACACATACACACAAAACACACATGCCCACACAAATGGGCACAAAAGTAAAGCTAAAACAATATGCCAGACAAAAACATGTCACAAAACTGCACAACGCTGAGGAACACTAGGTGAAAAGGGCCCAAAAAAAACACTGATGAAGTTAATGGCATGGCCCTGGAAATCAACCTAAAAAGACAGAGAAGATGAGGAGTGATAAATGAGAAAGGATAGAAGAAACAACATATTGAGTTCAGAATACAGAATATCTAATACATCATATACCTTTGTACCCATTCCCATAAATGCCACTAAGCTTGCTTCCATCCTTCTGTCCTGTAGAAGAAAGATTGAACATAGTGAAACTAACAGCACGCTAGATCTCTAAACTTGTTGGTTTAACTGAAATGGCTTCATTACTCACCACCATAGGAACCTTGACCACCAGCACTTAGCGCTGCTGCATAGCCTGTGCCTAGAAATGATTAGTCATCACACTCACTATCAGTCAAAGGCTTTTATGTATTTAGTCAGTGATGTCTGCTAGCTATTAACATGTTACTGCAGAAATGATGGTCAGTTATCAGTCCATATTATAAATGACTGAATTATTTAATCAGTAAATATTATATATTTAATGAATATACTTAAATGTTAGGAGTCTGTATTATTTTTTCAGTTAAAAAAAAAGTATTTTATGCTCACCAAAGCTGCATTTTTAAAAAGAAATCAGTAATATTTTGAAATATTATTGTAATTAAAAAATAACCATTTTCTATTTAAATGTATTGTGAAGTGTAATTTATTTCTGTGTTGGCAAAGCTGAATTTTCAGCATCCTTTCTCCAGTCTTCAGTCACATGATCATTCAGAATTCATTATAATAGGATTTGGAGCTCAATTGACATTTTTATGTAAATTGACACTTTTGAGCAATTAAATGCATCCTTGCTGAATACAAGAATTCATTTCTTACAAAAAAATGTTTTGGCCCTAATATTTTAAACAGTAGTGTATTAAATGGATATTAAGTGCATGCTAATTTTCTCTATTTTTACATTTAAGGCTGCAGTTTTTTGCACTCAGCGGTTAATAAACAGAACTGCACGTGTCTTGTGGAAGAACATTGCAGCCGGAGATACTTCTCTCTGTTTATGTCTATGGTGGATCACGCAGGGACTGTGCTCCTCCGCATCGGTAACTACCAGTCTGGCCAGAAATAGTCCCAATATAAATACTTATTATAAAGGTACCATAATGATTCAGGGTAAGACAAAAACACGGTTTGGAAAATGGATCCATGTTGTACATTCTCATTATATAATTTTTGTAAATCTTGAACACAAAACGGACAGCAGCTTTAAATGACCTTTCCTCTCATCTAAAACTCACTTAAAGCTATTTATTTTTTATGGGGTGTTCAGGCAAATGGCACATGGTTTTAATATCAGCCATTGATCAGATATCAGTCATAACATAAAAGTAGCTATCATAATGGCAATAAGTTGTTGAATCTATCCATACAACAATGGACCCATACAGGTTGAAGAAGTTATTGCATTTTGAGTTACTGCAACTCTTCAAGATAATAATCATTATAGATGAATCAAATAAAATTGCTCATATTCTCACCATATTTGGCAGCTGTCTTTGTAACATCAGCGCCCAGACTGAGTTGCTCAGCACCAAAAGGATAACCAGCATCACCTGCGGGACAACACATTTAAACCGGTCTCAAAATCAGACAGACCAGTTCTCTTTCTCTCTTTTTCTTACCAACTTACCATCAATCCCAGCAGAAATGACTGGTGCGCTGTAAGGAATCTGGCCTACAGCTCCACCTGTGCCAGTAGCAATTTGTTATAAAGGAAGAGTGACTTTGGTATGAAATATTATAAATACATTTGCTAAAACTTCACAATGTTACCTGCTAAAGGCTCCATTGCTCCACCTGTACCACCTAATAGAGACAGACCATCTTTACTTTCTTTTTGTTATATAGGTATCTGATCTTAATGATCATATCTGGTTTATTCGTATGCTTTATCATCTTGTTTAAATCGTCTTTCTTTTTCTCCCAAGGGATTTTCATGTTCAAGTCAAATTCTCAGGCAAAGCATCAGGAAAGCCAGTATTTGCATGTTGCATTTGAATAACAAACATATGCAATGCACGTACCCAGACCAGCGTCTGGCCCGAGGGTTGGTATTCCTCCGTATGTAGTTCCACCATAACCACCAGTCTTGCCTTGAGGGCCAAGTCCAGCTGAGACCACAGGCTGGCCTCCGTAAGGCAAGGACCCGGCAGATCCAAGAACTCCACCAGCCCCTTTAGACAAATCAAAGGTATGACAGCATCAAGCAACCACAACCACTAAGACATATCTAAACAGAAGAACATAATGTACATTAGCATGACTGAACATGGGTCATATAAGCTGGAAAGATTCAGGAAACTATATGTATATATATATACGTTTGAATAGTAGTGTCAATAGTGTGTTTAAATGAATTTGTTTCAATGAATTGGCAAAGTCTTCAGTTGTCTTTTTCTTACCGTACTTTCTAGACTTGGCATCAGTACCCAGGCCGGGGTTCATTATCATCCCGGGACCTCCAAGGCCTCCAGCTCCAAGACCTGCAAGAGACATTGACCTCTGTGAGATCACCTCTCACGCAGAGGATGCTGCTTCTAGTTACCATTCCTGCTAGCCGTATTCCAACAGCAAATTACAGTCTTAGACAGACTACCTTAGTACTTAGTATAAAAACATCTGCAAAGGCAACATCTGCTCTCTCTAGTGGTTAAGCTATTGCAGTTCAGATATCTTAATTTACCCAGATTCAATTTAATAAGATTCATAGGAGAGAGTGAATTAAACTCTGGATGACGTGCTGTATTTCAGGTGTTTTGAATCTCTCTTTGGTGTGAATACGATGTTTTTTGTTACACTAAAAACCTTCAGCCTTACCAGCTACACCGTTCAGGCCAACATTATCAGCTACCACTGATGGGTAGACAGGTCCTGTAACATAATTATAATTGTCACTCAATTATAATTATGCCTATATGTTAGTGTGATGTTAGGATGCGCTCCATCGTACCGATCCAGTCTGACTCACCTGCCCCGTAACCTTCTGCTGTGCCATAAACATCACTGCCATATCCATTGCTGTACCCTGCGGAGAAAACAGTTTTCAACCCAGCACTCAGCGCAGGAAAACAATGGCGGGGTGTTAAAATCACACAGGAAGCAGCTCTGTGTTCTCTAATTCAAGGTAAACCACTTTGCAACCAAGATGATTTGGAAAAAATGAGCATGCCAGGGTGTGAAATGTTTGGGTGTTTCTTGCACAAACAAGCACGCACGTTTCTATAAGCACTCAAACGCAGAGGTCTTAGAGGAGCACTTAGCCTGTAGCGCGGCTCTTGGCCTTGTGCTGAACCAGCAGGCCGCTGATCCGACCACACTCTGTGCTTAATGCATCAGTGCACCAGTATATGATATTACTTACTACTACTTAGTACTAACAGAGACGAGAACAGTTGTCAGAAGAAACACTTGGACATTATTTAAATGGGGGGGGGGGGGGGGGCTAGAGTAGTCACTTTTTATTTTACTACAGTAAATATTTTAGAGCATTACAGATAGCATACACGTTGTCACAAATGGAAGCCTACCGTACAATTTAAACAGGGAAATTTTGAAATGTAAAAGCATTCTTAAAATAGTAAAAATGTAAAGGTGGCACAAAAGTGGCAACTTGCCCCAATACAAATGTGACATAAGTTGTTTAAAAAAAATTATATTGGAATTTTAGTGTGGCGGACAGAATTCACAAAAACAATCATAAAAACTAAAATGTGTATTTGATTTAAAAATTGGTGTTAGAAACCACCATATAAGCTGCTGTAAAAAAGTCTTGTTAGATAGTTAGATTGTTCTTCTATTCTTCTGCCTTTTTTGTTTAAATATACAGTAAAATAGTAATATTGTAAAACAGTATCACCATTTAAAACAACTTTTTTATTGTAATATATTTTAAAATAAGTAATTTATTCCTGTGATAGCAAAGCTGAATTTTCAGCATCATTACTCCAGCCTTCAGTGTCACATGATCATTCTAATATCAATATGCTATGCTGCTTTATATTTTTGTGGAAATCATAACATTTTTCACATCATACTTGATGTGAACTTGATGAATATAAATAGCAAAATAACAGCACTGATTTGAAATAAAAATCTTGGTAAAATTACACTTTTGATCACTTGAATGTGTATTTATATAGCTAGCCCTTGTGGCAATTTCCCAGTGTGACAACTAGTCCCGGTCCCCACAGTATAATGAAGAAATACATATTACTTACCAATTTGCTTTCCCGCTCTAACTCCCTGTGGATATCCACCTACCCCAAGACCTGCATAAAGTAAATAAATTAGCTGTTACCAAAGTATGAATATGCTATAGCATATATTTATGATGATGTGTCTTCTGGAAGCTAAACAATATTTTACAATACCTGCTCCATAGCCATCAGAAAATCCACCTCCAAGATAACCAGCAGCGCCAAGGCCATACCCTGTGGACAAAACATGATAACTTTAAAATTTGGCCACTATTTATTTTTACTTTAATAAAAATCATGGTCGTCACAGAATCCTCTGATCTTTCAGGGGCCTGTGGGTCAGAGTAATCATGCGAGAAACTTCACAGTGTGACTAGTCCATTCATGTGGCCTGTGGGAGGAAAATAATGCAGCATGCATTGGATACACATTAGCACAGAGGTAGATATAAAGATAAGGGCTCAGGTGAAGCATATAAAAAGAAAAGTGAACAGAAAAAAAGAACAGCCCCAAGAAATAGATGAGGCATTAGTCCAGCACACACACACACCAACCCTTCTGAACAGCTGTGCTAGAGAAAAGCACTTATTCATAGACCCGCAGCTGCAATGAGTCCAAGATGAGGGGTGGATTTTCCAGTCCACAATCACTAACACATGTGTCATAGGTCATATTTTCATTTCATTTGATGGCGGTTTGAGTACTGCATTGATTTTAGACTGGGGAAAACACCACCTCATGACATGCATTCGGCCATAAACCGGTGACGGTTTAATGTGGAAGACGTTTACCCTTGTTGGATGGTTTGGTGCCCTGTCTGCTGGGCAAAACTGCTCCTGTATCGTATCACAACAGTGGTTTATCTCAACATTGAGATAACATAGTTATGGAACATAGAACATAGTTCCCAATATCTTTTTCATGCATCCCTTTACTTCCAATGCACATTGGAAAATATTTATTTACAGAAACTAAGCTATTTGTGGTGTGGTGTGTATACCACTAAACAGTTTCAATACTACGGTGATAAAAACCAGCTTTATTGACAAATGCAGTGAAGGCTTTACCATTGTTTATAACTCCTTGTCCATTAGTCATATCTGCAGCTGGACCGTAGCCTACAGATTACAACAGTATAAAGTACTTTATGTAGTACAGGATCTTGTGTTGATCATTTGATCCAAAGAAATCTACACTATCGTTCAAAAGTTTGGTTATGATTGAAGTTTTCATTTTTTATTTTTTTTTAGAAACTGAATTATTTTATGTTGTCAAGACATTAAATTGAGCTGAGTTAAAGTACATACATTTATAATGTTATAAAATATTTCTATTTTTTAAAAATGCAGTTTTTTAACTGTTCGTAAAAGAATTCAGATTACACAGTTTCAACAAAAATATTAATAATAAATGTTTCTTGAGCAGAAAATCATCATGAACGATTTCTGAAGGATCACGTGACTGAATACTTGAGTAATGGTGCTAAAAATTCAGCTTTGCCATCACATTATGTTTTAAGATATATAAGCATAGAAAAGTATTTTTTGAAACTTTTTTTTACTGTATTCTTCATCAAATAAATTCTTGATATGATTTGGTGAGATTAAGAGACTTTAAAAAAATCTTACCAACCCCAAACATTTGAACGTTAGTGTACATAAAATCTGATGTGATCTGTCATTAATTCAGGTAAATGCTATAAGCTGATGGAGTGTGTTTACCCTTATTTTGAGCCCTCATTCCATTGGTCACTCCTGGTCTTGAGGGGAAACCTATGGACCGCAGCTACAGTTACTATACCAGTCCCAGAGACATTACTCAAAATGTATCCTCGTTTGAACTTTATACTGACTATACCGTATATATTTAACCATTTACTACATCTATCATATTAAAACAGAGATTAAAAACCAAGTCACACATACATCTGGGATGAGGTTTACCATTGGTTATAGCACTCTGTCCATTAGGGACCCCTCCGTGACCATAACCTAAACATCACAACACCAGTTAACATTCGCTAACAAGATACTATCAACACAGCAGCTGCCAATGATGCAAGAGCATAAGAAATGGAACTCTGCAGGATAGAAATCAAAGACCCCACCACCACCACACACATTTCAAAATAGCCATAGTGAGGTAACAGAGAGCAACCATAAGGTAATTTGTGCTTATTTTCACTGTATGCTTTTGTGTTACAGTGTAAACGGCTTAAGTACTGTAAACAAAATGACACAACAGCAGATTTAAAAAGCTTCTAAAAGCATAAAAGTCGCACATGGAAGTACTGAGGTTTACCATTGGCCCTCTCTCCCTGTGACACGGGCTGGCCACCTGTAGGCCCAACACCTGTGAATACAGAAATATCAGCGGGAAGCAATGATTTCAAGGGTGAGCAAGATAAAAAGCAGCAATTGCAAACACAATCGAGTACTGAAGCAGCATGCTTTCTGATTTTTCAAACACCTGTAAAGTTGCATTGATTCTTGATTTTGGCAAAGATCACTAATGTACAAGAGGATATCTCTATTGTGTCAAGACGGATGCAGAATAAGAGACAGGACGAAATGACAGACTAATACAACAGAAACTCTTCCACATGCACAACAACAACATAAACACAAGACTGGCACTGAATGGACCTGGTTTCTAAGTCTAATCAACCTTATTTTTGTCATATTAGGTGTTTATTTTGTTAAAGGGATCCCCTGGTGTTGAGACTTGTATGGCTTAATATAACATAAATGATGTCTCTTACTGAAATATGTAGTAGAAAACCCCTAAAAGATCTACATTATTTAAAAAAATCGATTTTATATTTGGACTATGGGCGGCGCCATTTTGTTTGCGTTCTAGGTTGATGACGTAGAATGGTTGCACTCGGCAATCGGCTGGCGTTGCTATTTTTACCACAACGCAACTTTAAAAGTGTTTCAGATTTAAACAAAACCAAATAATTGCTTTGTAATTGTACTTTGTAATTACTTTGAAATTTGTACTTCACAGGAAATAGCTTACTTCTGTGTTGAAATATAAGGTAGACATTTTGACATAGTTGAATCTTATATAACTTATAAAAATTGAACTTGCTTAAATTATCGTGATGAGTTTTTTTATCATGTATTCTTAGTCATATCCACTATCTTAAACAACCATAGGGTAGAACAACCTATGCTGACAGGACATAGCATTTTTTTTGTTGTTGTTGATGATGCGAGAACATATATGTTGTGTACGGGAACCTTTTGATTCAGGCCTGCAATCCCTGCCGATTCAAACATCTCTATTAATCTTTCCTCCAATATTTTTTTGTGTGCATATAATAGGCCTCTGCAGGCTGGACAACTTTAAAACTGAAACCTAAACCACCTGAACTCTAGATTAGAGTTCTTCTGCCCTGCTCCTGAAAACCTATTGTCCTGCAAAGTTTACACACCTGCCTGTTATTTTCAAGCGGTCATGAAGGCCTTATTTGGATGGTGTTTGATTGGTTGGAGCTAAACTCTGCAGGACAGTGGGTCTCCAGGAGCAGCGTTGTAATCCTTGGATCTCGAAGACCCCCTGGTTTGAGTACTTTTTATGCTCTATCACTTTCTAAACCTTCAAAAATAGCAGCACAGAGACAGTGCAGCCAGGCTCAAACAGACTCAAACGTCAACAACACAACAAGCTAAGGCGTGCAGGGACTACAAAACAATACGTTTGAAGGCAAATCTCCTTTACAAAAGAGAAAAACAAGATGTAACTTCTTAAGTACTTTTACTTCTCAAGTAAATGTATCTCAATTTAATAATGATAGACATTTGGACTGGAAAACGAGACAAAAATACTAAGGAAGAAATTATGCAATAAATCAGTTTATATAGGACTTCCTTCTTTATCTCTACTGTCTCAGGTAAAATTATTCTAAATTATTTCTCATCATTACTCCCATGAGATTATCAGTTTAGTGTGTGCGTGTATGAATGTGAATGTTCTACCAACAGCAATTATCCCTAAAAAAAAAAAGGCAAGAAGAATGAGTTAGAAACTCTGGAGGGTTTACCCAGTTTTGCTGGTTTTGAGCCTTGCCCTATGGGTGTGCCACCCTGTACACCATATCCTGAAGATCACAAAATCATTATGTTACTGTCAATTTCACAATTTTGAAACACTTCATCTGGAAGGGAGTGATCCTTTTTGTTCTCTGACATATAGGCTACTGTAAAACAATAAGTTAAAATACTGATTAATGGTCAGCTAGAACAGAAAAACAATGAACAATTTACCATTGGCTCTCATATCTTGACCAGCAGAAACACCTGCTCCTCCTGTGCCATATCATAAAACATATGAATAAGCTTTGACTCAACAGATGCAAAGCACACATAAGATTACTGAAATTAAACAACAAAGGTAAGAAAGTGGTTAAAATTCTCATAGCAGTGTTTACTTAACACACTTAACACTTACAAACCTACTCCATCCAGGACAAATAAGATGTGCAATTATAAAGAAACAACCACATCCACCTATAGCTTGATAGCACAGGCCCTTTGCATTATCTCAAAGCACAGCCATAACATTAAATCACGTGACAAGCGTCACTTTTTCCAAAGCACTGAAATTATTTTTGAGGGGTTGGGGTATGCATGCAAGACTATTAAAACGTTGATAAACGTATACAAATTATTCTTAACAAAAGATTATGCGATGCAAACACATCTGAGATTTTACTGGGTTGCAGCGCCTTTCGGTGGTAAAGAGAGGTACTGCAGTCAACAACGATAAACTATTTAGCATTTAAAAATGAAGGCCAGTAGATTATTAGAAAGCACTAAAAATAAGGTAGCCAAATATTGTTGCATTCAGTAGGCTACCTATTAATTTGATCAACCAGTTCATGTTCAATGTGAAAAGATGACATTTGAAATATTTTGTAATTACTGATTATTTACTAGGCTACATTTTCTTTTTGCAAATGTATGAACTTACCATATATTAAAACATATATTTTTGTTGAATGTAGCTAATTAAAATAATAGTAGTTGAATTAATTAAAAGATAGAAATTGAGTTTGCCTGCAATGAGGGGTTTAAGGGTTAGTTCAAACAAAAATAAAAATTCTGTCATTAATTATACCCTAATGTCGTCGACACCCGTAAGACCTCCGTTCATCTTCGGAACACGATGAAGATTAACAAAACGGAACACAAAATGAAGATATTTTTGTTGAAATCCGATGGCTCAGAAAGGCCTTCATTGACACCAATGTCATTTCCTCTCTCAACACCCATAAAAGCCAAGATGTCGTTTCGAAGCCTATCTCACTACAGTGGTTCTACAATAATTTTATAGCCTAAAGCGACGAAAATAGTTTTTGTGCGAACCCCCCATTTTGAAATCGCCCATTACTATACAAGTCATTATTTAGTTTTTTGCACACAAAACCTGTTCTCGTCGCTTCATAAAATTATTGTAGAACCACTGTAGTAGGTTTTGTAACAATGTCTTTAGTGCCTTTTATGAGACTTGAGATAAAAAATTACATCAGGGGTGTCCAAACTCGGTCCTGGAGGGCCACCGTCCTGCAGAGTTTAGCTCCAACTCGTCTCAACACACCTGCCTGGAAGTTTACAGTATGCCTAAATAGACCTTCAGGTGTATATCATTGGGGTTGAATCTAAACTGCAGGACAGTGGCCCTCCAGGAGCAGGATTGGACACCCCTGAATTACATTGTGGTCAATGGAGGCCTTTCTGAGCCATCGGATTTTAACAAAAATATCTTCATTTATGTTCCAAAGATGAACGGAGGTCTTACGGGTGTCGAGCAACATGAGGGTGAGTAATTAATGACAGAATTTTCAGTTTTGGGTGAACTAATCCTAAAGGTCCCCCCTTTAGGGTTAGTTCAAAAAAAACAAAAAAACTTTGTTATTAAATGCCACAAATCTGGTGCACCTAAATTACTAGGCTACTAGCTTAATCATGAGATTTTCTCAAATTCCCATTACTGTAGAAATCTGAAATAAAGAAAACATTATTTAAACAAAAACATTCAACTACTTCCTGAAATAAAGTGTATAAAGTTGGTCAGTTGCTGTAACAGCCTCAGTAAATAACAAAAGATTGTTCAGACCCCTGAGTTTTAAAAACACATTTTTTAATAATGCAACTGAGAGAGTTTACATACCGCGTCCAGCGCCGGTGTATCCTCCTGCACCGTAACCTGGCAACAAGACAAGATAGAGGTCAAGGTTGCAAAAAGAAGAAATAAATGACTGTTTAGTGGAAGTTGAAAACCAAAACTCCCACTCTCACCCAATCTAAATCATCAAAAATATGACACCTAATCATGGCAAATGGACAGCATATATATATATATATATTTATATATATATCACTATGTGTTAAAGATTTTAATCACAGAGCAAAGTCAAATTGTGATTGATTGGTTAGATCAGAGCCAATCTTCTACATAACCTTTGGGTCGTACAGCTGTGGCCATAAACTGAAATGTGTCATTTAGTGTTTATTGATTTTGGGACGTTATAGTGCACACACTTACCAAGCTGTGCTCCATATCCATTACCGTTATAACCTAGAATACGTCAAAATCAAACAGCGAATTAGTCTGCGGCAATTGTATCCTGAATGCAAAGCAAATAAATCGCTCTCACCTCTTCCTCCGAACTTCCCTGCTGGATAACCCAAAGCTGCTCCAAGCCCATTGCCTAGGCCATACCCTGTTCCGAGTCCCATTCCGGCAGCTCCAAGGCCGGTTCCAAGGCCGGTTCCAAGTCCAGTTCCAAGGCCGGTTCCAAGATTTGCGGCTAAGACAAAAAAAGTCGGACCATGGTGATGCAAGATGCAAGAATAATAAATCCATCAGACGTAATTTAGG
Source organism: Pseudorasbora parva (assembly GCF_024679245.1). Classification (NCBI taxonomy): domain Eukaryota; kingdom Metazoa; phylum Chordata; class Actinopteri; order Cypriniformes; family Gobionidae; genus Pseudorasbora; species Pseudorasbora parva. The sequence continues at coordinate 31,475,187 of NC_090173.1, forward strand.
AATGACGGTTTTACCTCCTCCATAACCGAGTGTTCCATATCCTTGATTCAGGCCTCCTCTGCCCGCAGTGGGTCTGTATGCTGCCCCTAACATATACCATAGTCATTACACATTCTACACACACACATTGAGCACATATGCACATAATAACACAGGCTACTGCACACACACAAGCTTGCATGCATTATGCACTATTTTGTTCAAATGTTTAAGGTCATAACGCAGTACACTTCTTTAAAAAAATTTCAAAAATCTTGCCAACCCCAAACTTTTGAATGGTAGTATATACAAAATTAAAGAGAAGAATAGATAAAATCACCTCCAAGATAACGGCCAGCTGTTTGGGAGAAGGAAAAGAACAGCATTAGATGGTTCGTTTAACAGAATCCAAAAGATTAACAGTTATGGCCTATAAATAAACACCCTCATTTGTCTCATTGGCACCTATTTTCAAAGTCAGTTCGATGTATTTTGGCATGTCTTATTGGTGTATTTATAGTTCTTAAAGTTAATATTGGTGTATTTATTGTTCTTATGTTCATCTCAGCTTGATCAGAGGTTGATGGACTTACCACCTGTCTTTCCTTGCTTGCCTGCCCCATAGCCACGGGCTCCAAGAATACCAGCCACTGGACATAGGACAGTACAGAAAGTAATTCAGATAAAATAACCATTGTACTGACATAAGAAAATTGCTAATCAGATTGAACAGCATCCATCGGATTCAGGCAGACAGTCTCACCTCCGGTCTTTGCGATACCAGGACCTACAAAGAAGTCAAGATTGGTGATGAAACTCATTATCATGACCTAACCCTCTATAATATCTCACAGATGCACCACATGTATATAGAAATGAAATATTGCAATATACCTCGATTCGCCAATCTTCCCAGAGCTCCAGTCTGTGGCCTAACTCCTTTAAAACAAGGGAAATATCAACTGTTGTAAATGCATTCAGCCTAAATAGAAATAAAGAATAGAATACCATAATTTTTGGACATTTACCATGATGATATTTCTGACAAACCTTTGTGTACTGTGCAAATACATATTTGTGGCACATTGTTACAATCTGATAACATTATTATAATACCACAATACACTTTTTAAGGGCAGAGGTCATGAAGGTCGTAAAGCTGTGGCTGCTAAAAGAAAAGGGTAGTCAAATAGATTTTGACACTTCCTGGACAAACTCAAATATATGTGTAGAAAGCTTGATTCCTTTTGACTTCTCTGTGAGACTGTTTGAATTCTTAGAATCGACCTATAAAAACTTTCATGGCTGAGATACTGTGCCATCTGACATAACAAAAGATTAGCGGTGCAAATTTCCGCCATCTCCACATTTCGGAACAGGCCTCCATTGACACTATATGGATTCCATTGATGTAGGAAAAAATGGACTGACTGTGAATCGGTCGTATAAAGTCAGCACTGACATGAGGTCGACAAATTTTGACCACCGCTGTCACCTGTCCGGCCCAAGGTTTTGATCTTCAGACATGAAATACGAGCACTCAAGCTGCGGTCAGGGCTATGGAGGCTGCAGCGGATCCTGGCAAACTCAGATATGTTAAGCTGTGACTCACTTCCAGAGGTGTTTTTTTCCCTCTATTTATCAGAGCTTTCAGATATTTAACATACAGTCGTTGTGTGCATTTTATTACGTCATTTTCTAGACACCTTTTAGTCTGACGTACAAACATCCTTGAATGTTGGCTGAAAAGCCGATGACATAATATATAACCATGTCATGCTGACTAAGTGAGATAACAGTGTAGTGCCCAAGACTATATATATATATATATATATATATATATATATATATATATATATATATATATATATATATATATATATATATATATATATATATATATATATATATATATATATATATTCCACTCAAACTGGAGAACTGTTTTACCTCCTGTAAAGTGTTACTTCTTTGATCCTCCAATAAAAATATTTGACAAAAAAAAATATATATTCCACTCGTGTGAATATATCTAATAATTAGAGAGAGAGAGAGAGAGAAAGAGAGAGAGAGAAGAGAGAGAGAGAGAGAGAGAGAGAGAGAGAGAGAGAGAGAGAGAGAGAGAGAGAGAGAGAGAGAGAGAGAGAGAGAGAGAGAGAGAGAGTTTACTTTAAAGTTTTTAAAGAATTGAAAGCGCAAACAAGTAGAAAAATCTCTCGCACACATACAGTTACTTTTTTCATAGTTTGGATATTTCCTTCTGGGCATCAACTAATCAAAGATTTAGGGACTCATGTTATAGTCATAAAAAAGGACTGGCAATTTCCTTTTCTACTTTTTCTAAAGCTGTGCATTTGTAGCATCAGTATAGCTATAGGCCTATATGATTTAAATGTTTAATTAAATCTTGTCAGTATTTCAATAACCCTAATTTTTAATAGTTTTAACTTTCAAATATACAAATATGTTTTCGCACACAATAAATCTTAATAAAAAGTCCAGTCCAAATGGGGCTAGACGTGGTTCAAAAAGGTTATACTGGTGTCACTTTGGTTCAGCAATCCAACTATTTTGTTTTTGTTAACATTTTTTGTCTCAAATGGTATGCAAACTGATTTCAGGTACCCTGATCTGCATCAACACAGCATGACATTAGTGGGTGAGATAAAAATGGGTTTTAAACTCTTACCTCCAACCACTCTTGTGAATTTCTATGCTATTGCAATTCTTAATTGCATATATTATACCATTATATATATTATACCATTCCTTATTTTTTATTATTTTGTTATGATTCATGCATATTTACATTTAATTACCAAACTGCTGTCAGTTTGTCCAGATAGACATTCAGAGAGAGAAAAAAACATTGAAGGAAGGTCTCTCCACTTAATGAGACATACATATTCATTCTGCTTATTGATCTGATATACAGTGCCAGTTGAAATTAAAATAATATAAAAACATTCAAAGAAACCAAAACCGCACATCACATTTGACAATGTGTGGCTTGAGGACACGAGTCAGCCCATGGGATTAACCGTACAACCTCTGATTCTCTTCCATTCAAATTCATCCCATTGGTTTCATTTTCAGTCATAATTACAATGATTTGACCCCATGCGTTTTTAAATGTAATAACACACCACTACACTTCTTTCTTCCCACTCCTGCATTCACAAATTCTCCTCGTTTCTCTATCCTTCCACCCACCCTACACTGTAAAAAAATATTCAGAAAAAAAGTTACCTGGTTGCCTTAAAATTTTGAGTTCATTGAAATTAAAATTTGGAGTTAATACAATGAAGATTTTTTGAGATTCGACAACCTTTATTAAAATATTATTAAAAGATTTTATAAGCATATTGGGTAATTGTGTGTGTTGTATTTCTGATGACGCAGTGAAACATGCCTATAACCTAGAATAAACATGCCATGATTTATCAAATGTTTTATGTGGTTCAGATACAATAATATTTTGAGTTTCTGTTTATGAAACAAATTTCCTTCATTGTATCAACTCAAATTTTTAATATCAATAAACTCAAAATTTCAAGGCAACCAGGTTACTTACTTTTTTAAGTTAAACCAACAAAAACCAACAATTTGTTTTACAGTGTAGCCACTTCAACAAGAGCTTCAGAAGACACATCTAACTTACCTCCTTGAATGGTGTTTTGTACCAGCCACAGGACCAGTGAGGTCTGCAGGAGCGCCCGGACCAGCATGTTGGCAGTTAGACAGACAGAGACCTGGTGACGGGGAACAGCCAGAAATGCACACAGGTGAAGTGAGAGTCAAGCAGCCTCAGTTGAAAGCAGCACCACTGGCCAATCTGCCCGCCTGGCCTTTATTTATTCTCTGGAAGCCCTTGTGTTTCCCCTGACCAGCCCTGCCCTCTGCTATGCTATTGGGCACCCCTGACCAAATCACCTGCCCTTTCACTACTCGTCCCCATTCTACTTCTTTTCCTCATGCTTTACCAAGCCTGAAGAAGACAGTAAGCTTCATTCAGATGTTTATTGTGATATGCCCCTATAGACGGCACATATGGTGGTCACAACACTTTATTCCGATGGTCCACTTTGGACATTCTACTAATTATAAGTAGTATAAGTATATATATATATATATATATATTATTCATTATTTTTCTATTAATTGAAATGTGTAAATCATAAAAAGTGAGTTTTGAGTGTAGGCTGATTGTTTGGTTGTATAGTGACTTTATTATCTTAAAAGGGAAGTTAAGATAATATACAGGTATGTCAATGTATTTATTTGTACAAAGAATATTGGATAGCTATCTAAAAAAGGGATTTTGTACAGTCAGTCAGTCATTATTGAAAAATATGCAATATTATGAAACAATATCAGAATAATATATATAATGACTACACAGAGCACATAAATACAAACGATGATGATGATTATTATTAAAAAGTATTGTTAGTAAGCATATTCAAATCTCATTTTTTGAATATGTGCACAGTAAAACATCTTTCACACAGGTCCACACATTACATGTCTCTAAACCGAGCTACTGATTTACTTACTGATGTCTTTATTAGGGCTGAGTGCTGGCACAAAAATCAGTTTAGGTCAGTCTGCTTAAACACTTGGCCTGACATTCAAGACAGGGCTCCACCTCTCACTGAAATTCAAATGCCATGATTTATAGCAGTAAAAACACCATGTGAGTCACTGCAGTAGCTCCTGTTGGCAAATATTCTGAAAAAAAAATAGACTTTCTGTTTCTGTTCTGTTTTAAGCAGGTATTTGTCTAATGATTAAGTGTAAATTATTTAGGGTTGAGACCTGTGAGAGAGAGAGCAGACAGCCCGTGTCCTGTGATGAAAAGAGCCCAATGGAAGAAGGACAGGGACACTCTGTTGTGTGGATAAGGTTAAAAAGTTATTACCCCAAGTCCAGACAGCTCTGCTCGTTAGTTTTATGTTTTATTAACGTGTGCGACTTTGTTTTAATTACAAATATCCTGCTAGTGAAGCTTTGTAAATATACAAGAGGAATAATACAAACCAGTGTAGGATGTGGAGATGCCGAGTTCCACATTAAGCATTAATAAAAGTTTGTTTTTCACGGGAGGACAGTCACTGGCAGAGACTCGGTCCGGTGAAGTCATATTTCAAAAGCAATTTAAAGCCTCCACCATAACGTCATCAGCAGTTTATTTCGACTTTTGACGCTTTCTGTCTGCATTCGTTTATACACCTTTCTTACCGCACAAAGAACCACCTTGCACTGAAAATAGAACATGCATCGAGTAACACAGTAGCAAGGTTCACGTTTGTTTTATAATCTTTAGCACAGACACCCATCAGACAGAATACACATATAAACAGGTGTAGAACTAGACTCATTTTTCACCATCCATACATCCATTCATCCATCAACGGGAGAAAAATCTCCATTCTTACACCTGTTTATGTGAGTCCTGTCTGGATTTATGTATTTGTGCTGACTTCAAACTATATGAGAAGTGTGAATGAATGAATGATGAATATGCTCATTAAACTTTAGTATATTTGTCTGGAACTTATTACCTTGCTTTTCCAAGGTAATTTTATTACTGTACAATTTTGTACAGTAATATTCTTCTCTTTCACTTTAACAACTGACATTTAATATCGTTCATTTATTTATTTAGGGCTTTTAAAAAAGATGCAGACAGCAGTCCAGACATGAAGGCTGTTTCAAAAAAGCTAGAAAATTAATTTGTTCTGCCCCCCTAAGATTTTGACTAAATTTTAAGGCAGCAATGCAATCCCAAAATGAATTGAGTTGTGCTCAGCCAAAATAAATACATGAAAAATCCAGATGATGGATAAAGCAATGGAACTATTAAAAAACAGAATGATAGTGATTAAAAAATATAAATAGTTAAATAAACAAATACTTTTACAATTGTTTCCTAAAGGAAGAGTCCACACAAATATCACAATCCTGTCATTATTCACTCACACACACCAAAACAAACAGTTTGGATTCCCAACATTGTTCAAAATATATTTCTGTGTGTTCTGCAGAGTTTGGAGTGACATTAGGGCGTGTAAATAATAACAAATTGTGAATTTTTGGGGGGTGGACTATCCCTTTAAAATATTGTGTCATTCAAAATACTTTTTCTGTAGTAGATTTTGGAACAGCGCTAACACGCTGCAAGCTTGTGCACAACCAGTATGTCATGGATTAAGCCACCAAGTTTATTCAAAAGATTTCATTGCAGCCAGTGCGCAAACTAAAATGCCAGCTGATCATGATAAAATCACTGTTATGTTGTTAAAGTTACAAACAAAGAAAGATTCAAATGGAGTTACAGAGATTATATATACACAACCCTAATATAGATGTAGAGAGAGACAGGCCTGATGTTGCTGGGAATCTTTGGGCTCTATTGTCCACTTAAATGGACACCCAGACACTAACCACAAGCCACCCAGAAGTTTGGAATACAGGATAATACCTGATAGCTGGTGTCAGACCCATTAATAAGCAAATTTGCCATTTCTAAATATACCTCACACAAAGTTTGCGGCCCGCATGACTTTGACTGTGTGCCACCACCACAGATGAGGTGAAGATAAATAATCACGGGCAGATTCATTCTCTGTGAAAGCTTTCGCATGTATCCGTAAGAATGTGTTGTGGTGTAAATGACAAAGCGTACGAGTGTTTATCACTTTTATTGTGCTTAATAATACACTTTTGCAGTGTAACTCTACACACACACACACACACACACACACACACACACACACACACACACACACACACACACACACACACACACACACACACACACACACACACACACACCAAGTATTTCTTGTGGCACAGCACTCCATGTTTTAGCCCATGTACAGGTATGGCAGTCACTCTGACTGCACCTGTGATGGTGGTGCTGTGTTAGCGTTTCGCTCCACAGAGTATAGCATAAACAGTGGGAACACACACTGGACCACAGAAACATGGGGATTTTTTTACACTTTGTCTCTCAAATCAACTTTATAAAGTAGATTTTACTTGTTTGTTAAATTATATCGTAAAATGTAGTTTATCTGAAGTTTAGACAGACAGACAGACAGACAGACAGACAGACAGACAGACAGACAGACAGACAGACAGACAGACAGATAGATAGATAGGTAGATAGATAGATAGATAGATAGATAGATAGATAGATAGATAGATAGACAGATAGAGACAGACAGAGACAGACAGACAGACAGAGACAGAGACAGACAGACAGACAGACAGACAGACAGACAGACAGACAGATAGATAGATAGATAGATAGATAGATAGATAGATAGATAGATAGATAGATAGATAGATAGATAGATAGATAGATAGATAGATAGATAGATAGATAGATAGATAGATAGATAGATAGATAGATAGATAGATAGACTTCTCCATCCAGAAATATTCCTGCTTTCCAGTATCCTGCTGACACAGTCAGACAGGGACAATATTGGCGGTGCATTCTTCCATTTCAAAGATTTGCTTAAGAGTCTGCAGCAAGACGCCTTTAGCAAAAACAGACAAGCACAGCCCTGTCCTGCTCCAAGACATACAGAAAAATGAGACAACAAGAAAGGGGGAGAGGTTAAGGACAGACAGAAAGCTAATTGTGTTATTTTGACTCAACAATATGTATTACTGTTTAGTCACATTTTTATTCACAGTTACATTTTATATATATTTTTTTTTAAATCATTATTTTTAAAGAAATAATTCCTGTGATGGTAAAGCCAAATTTTCAGTATCATTACTCCAGTGTCATATGATCCTTCATAAATGATTCTATGGTGTTTTGAAGCATTTGATAAGATGTTTTTGAACATTTTTTATTATCAATGTTGAAAACACTTGTTCTTATGTAATATTTTTGTGGTAACCATTATTTTGATTCTTTAATTAATAGAAAGTGTATAAGAATGTTTTTTTTTTTTTAATGGAACATTTTATAATAAATGTATTTATTGTCACTTTATCAATTTAATGCATGCTTGCTAATTCAGAGTAATCATAATAATAAAAAGATCACTTTATAGTCCCTGTCTTTGTCCAGTATCTCAACCTTTACTTCCTATCCCATCATCTCGTCAATATTTTGATGCCCGTTTCTTTTCCTCTGCCAACCTGTCTGCCAGACGGTCCTGTGACAATGCCCATTTCACACAGGAATCCTTCCGCCCACCTTAAAAAAACACTGACCACATAACAGTGTTGATTTCCTTCATCACAGCATGTGCAGCCAAACAGACTACATCTAAAACGTGCATGACCAGCAGGTGAAAACAGAGTCGGTGTGAAAATATTTTAAAAGAGGAGGAAGGCAGTCCGAAAAGGATTCTCGTAAATACCTTTCAGTGTAGATATTAGTTACATTCATCCTCTGAAGACACTGAGCATGGCCTACTCTGAGGGTGGCTGCATGTGCCAGTGATGATATAGTGTCATGTTTCTGACCAGCTTCATGCTTAAAGATTTCTGTAGTTTTTACTGTGGATCTATTTAAAACCAAAGAAATCTTTACTACTGTTTATACACATATTCAACTGTGTTGAGTCTACATGTCTCCTTAGACTCAAAATCGTGCCAAGTTTACAGAAACAGGTGTATGCTAGATTAACCCGGAGAAGGCAAGAGAAAGAAATGTCATCTTCCATGCGAGTTTGGAAAATGGCTCATCATAGACAAACTCACATAGAAATCAAATGCTGGTACTTGTGTGGATACTTCTCGCTTGTGTTAAAACATGCTTTTTACCAGCTTCACTCCGCGTCTGTGTGTGTACATGCAGCAAGACGGCAATTCTTCCCACAAAAACATCGGGTCAGATCTCAGACGGACATCCTCAATGCCCGGCTACTGGCGGTCTGGGCAGCAGGATGACTTCATGCCTGGCACTAATGTCTGTTTGTATTGCAAATATGGAAGTTGTGCAGACAGCGATGTGCAGACGACTTTGTAGAATGAAATTCACACGTTTCGGTTACACAAACTCGTCGAAAGTATATGCACATATACAAGCACCTTTCACTTTTAGACTTCTACATTAAACAATTCTAATTTCACTAAAACATTTCACAGCTAGTTTCCATCACAAAGCTGCCATATATTGATTGCCAATTAGCTGGCCAATTTGTCTTTTACAGTTTTTTTTTGCCTGTATCAAAAGCAAAAGTTGCATGTGAACACGTCTTAAGGTTACTACTCTTGTTACAACATGTCTTTCAGATCCTATTCTCGGTTTATGATGGACAAATGGACACATTGCGAATAGAGAAAATACTCAGAACACAATTTCATGCTTCATGAAACTGCCCTGAAATATCACAAGAAGTGCAAAATTCCACTCAGGTGAGTTTTTTCAAGTGGGAGAAATTATGAATTGAAATGCCTATGAATAAACTCCTATATGGTATTATGATGAGTATAACTATCTCTGGAACAGAAGGGCCTGTTTCTTTTTTAAATAGCTACAAACAAGCTCACAAAGGAAAGGAACTTCTATTATTCAGATGGCAAGAGGATTAAAACGGGAACCACAAAATACATTTAAAAAACTAGCAAGATCATTAAACTAGCTTTAATAAAAGAAAAAGAAAGAGAAAACGGAAGGTAAATAGTAGCAAATATCAGTCACATTACTGTATAGTGCATATCTGGCCAAGGATTAACACCCAGTGTAAACACCAGTTTCTAAATTATAGAAAAAAACATTATAGATAGATTGTGTATGGTAGGCTAATGCGCAATATAACTTGATAAAGATTATTGTATATTGCATTTGGTAATAATTCTGATAAGCTACTATGACAATACATCCAACAATTAGGGCCTACAAGATTGTTCATTGATGTACTAATGCTGCTGCCAGAAAACTTCATCATTAAGTAAATATGATCAAAATTTACATACACAACAGGGAAACTAGTGAATAATTTGATTAGGCCTATACAAAATAAATGAATACATAAATAGGCCTAATCTGAAATAAAAACGTAATGTTACCTATAATTATGAAGTCTAATTAGGCCTACATTAAATAGCCTATTTATAGGCCTGCACGTTTAAAACATGTTACTTAGGCTACTAATCGGGGCTAGTAAATAAGCTAATCAGGTATTGCACGTTGTTTCTTAAATGGTCATTTAAATGGCCAAACAGCAAATGCAATCAAATTACGTGTTTAACTTATGAATATTAATAAGGACTTGACTTGGTGACATTACTTCACGCTCCCCAACGTCTAGTCACACAAAATAATATTCATAACATAAGTAAAGCGAACTTAAACGTGTCATCAAAGTGTCTCAAGTGAGACTCGCAAACTCGCGCTTGAGTGGTAGGGAGACATCAGAACTGCGGAACTAAACCGTTTGTCAAAAGAGAAGTGTAGTAGCCTACTGAACATGTGGAAACAACAAAAGAAAAACTGCCAGAATGAGGAGATAAGGTCACTCACTTTTGGTCACAGAGTCACGTACACACAAACACGAGAAGAATATAACTCATCTAGCTGTCAAATGAACAGCTACAATTAGCTACTCATTAACTAGCTACTTAATGATCTAATGTGGTGATTTTTTCTACATTTTTATATACAAACCAATACCCATGAGATGAAATAGTCCTACAATGAAAGACAGCTTGCTGTGTTTTCTTCTAACTTATAGACTACTCACAGCTCCCTCTATCTCGCCATTACGGATCTGCCCATGCACTTGACCAAATATAAACTTCATGATTCTTGGCAGACTGACAGATTTCAGCAGGGAGGAGTCTCATGGTTTAGGCCAGGACAGAGCAAAGGACAAACAGACAGAGGTGTAGAAAGAGAAAGTGGCTAACAACTGAGGAAAAAAGGACAAAAACACCTGACCACCCTCTTTGAAAGCAGAGAACGTAAGTGTCCTTTGCATTAGATGTATCATTTGAGCTGCTTTGTTCTGTTAGTGTTAGATATTAAGAGCACCGGAGGAGCATTTCATTCCATTAACAGCAGTGAAGCAACACATGACCCACAACTGAGAAGTTGTTTGTCCTTGTGCGCGGGATATGAGGCTGATCAAAATAATCTCATCTAAATGCATGAAAGTTTTTTTATATTAATGTTACATGTGCTAGTTTTTAAGGGGGGGTTAAGATATCAAATAGCATTCAGCATTGAAGGACAGGAGAAACTGCAGAGGCTTTTAAAGGGACGTGATAAGCAACAGGCCACAGCCTAGCTAATATTTGAAACCATACAAAAGTATTATTTTGTTCATTAATTTTATGTAACATAAATGTATTGAGAGACCATCAAAGTTTACATGGACATAATGGAGATGTATGTAGGTTTGGTCATTATTTGACCTTATACTTTTTTATCACCTTTCCTTTGAACTATCAAAACCACAGGCTAAATGTGCACACATTTTCTGCCATGCTTCCATTTTCACCTTTTTGATTAAGGTACTATAAAGGTTTATGTTAACAAATATCACTGACACTTTTCACACTTTACGATTTTGGCCATGACTGTTGACATTTTTGAAACAAGTGCAAAGCTTTCACATCTGACTTTTGCGTTACCTTGCTAGCAAAAAAATAATCTTTATAATTTTTTTATCTGTAATATTATGATTGTTTTATACAAAATGTTAAATTGATATCAGCAAGGATGCATTAAATTGAGTAGGCCTTATTAGATTCAAGATGACATTGGTTTATGTTTTTATAGCTTTCAGTTCCAAATGAGTGCAGTTCTTTTGAACTTAATATTTATCAAAGAATATTTTAAAAAAAAAATATCAAAGAAGAAAATTAAGCAGCACAACTGTTTTCATCTGATGATAAATGTTTCTCGAATAACAAATCATCACAGGAATAAATATCATTTTAAAATAGAAAACATGTTTCAAATTTCAAAACATTACTGTTTTCCCTTTATTTTTAATCAAATAAATGTAGTTGTAGGAAAGAGACATAACATATATTGCGCACCTGAGATCAAGATCTTCTCTGTAAGTCTTGAAAAAATGAATTCTTGCTTACTGTCTTTGCTTCAGAAATGGCGATGTCACCCACTGCTATGGTGGCCCGTCGGGCTCTCGCGGCTGCATCACAAGGGAGCCATGAAGGAGGAGGTTTGAGATAAAATAAAGTCTTTTCATTTACATTCCACTTGTAAAAATACTGACACGTAATAAGATCATATTATTAAACAAAAAAAGCACAATATTCAGTAATTTGGTTATAGGCCTATATTATGCTCATCAGCATTATGAGATGCAATGATTTGAATCAATTACAGCAAGGACCTGGAAGATCCTGTCCTTCGTGTTGGCCCTGCCAGGTGTGGGTGTCTGCATGGCAAACGTATACATGAAGATGCAGGCCCATTCCCATGATACCCCAGAGTTTGTGCCATACCCACACCTTCGCATCCGGACCAAGGTGCATACATTCTTCTATATATTCAGACTTCTCTCTCCCTGTGCAGCAGGGGCGTAGCACCAAATTTTGGGCCCTGGGTACAAACCATCTTGCTGGGCCCCCGTACCATGTATGTGTATGTATAGAAAACGGACTTCCCTGCCTTGGGCCCTGGTTACTCAGTACCCTTTATCCCCCCAGTCCCACGCCCCTGCTGTGCAGACAAAGAATAACATGTTGATGCCTTCATATTACATATTACAATTAGACATGCCATGAATTATTTCAAATAGCTTCATGCTTCTTTCTCAGCCATGGCCCTGGGGTGATGGGAATCACTCCCTCTTCCACAACTCTCATGCAAACGCTCTGCCCACCGGTTACGAGGGACCTCACCACTGAGCGCGACGCCACCTGCTGTCTGAACCGATGCCATTACACACAGTCTCCACTCAGCAGCGACCGACGGACAAGCTTTTAACATTTTAAAACAGAAATAAACAACTGTTTTTCACATGAATTAATTGTACGCACCTGAATAAGAGAAGTATCTGATCACAGATAGCTAAGCGTATTTTAAGAGTGATTACTTTAATCATAGCCTAATTGTAGATTCTTTATTGAGATTTGCCAGTTGCTAAAGGGAAGCTACACGGACAGCCCAAAAATAAATAAAAAGTCTGGACTGAAAAAAAAAAAAACCTTAAGAAATTGCTTAATCCAAAGAATCAGATTTCTTGAAGAATACAGACAACATTAAAGGGGTGATCAAATGAGAAATCAACTTTCCCTTGAGCTTTTGATACTTTGCAAGGTGATGGTAGGCCTAATATAAGAATGTCCTGAGATAGCAAGATAATCGTTTGTAAACAAGACACGGGTTGACACTGGATTTGAAGACATATTGAGATTAAAACACAGTGCACATGTGAGTAAAACATGTTTTTATATGTAATAGTATTGGATTTACAGATCGTACTGAGGTTAGGTTACTTTGAAAAGTAATGCATTACAATAGTGTAGGTCTAATTGAGTTACTTGGTTACTTCTTAAGAAAAGTAATGCGTTACATTACTTTTTCAAATGGGTTTGTTATTAATAATGCATTACTTTATTAGCTACTTGAAAAAGTAATCTGATTACTTAACTAAAGTTACTTATAATAAGTTACCCCAACACTGCTTATATCCACCGATCAGGCTGACCAAATAGTAAAAAAATAAATCATATTGCAGGTGGATTAGAGATAAATCATTGTTTGTTTGATAAATACATTTTGAGAGCCCTGTCAGAGAATTATTACGGTTGCTGGTTTCAAAACAATCCCTCCTGTGAACTGACAGAGGAGCAGAAGCTCATTAAATATGCAAATGTTCTCCAATACTAGCCATAGACATTTACTTCCATGTCTCCAGCACAGCATGGCCATCAAAACTCAGCATTCAGGAGAGAGCCACAAAACCAGTGTAGAAAATAGCCTATTGCTTATTAGTTATGATGTTTTTGACTACAAAAACTATGTAAACATAATAAGTTGACCTTGGACAATAAAAAAGCCAGTTCACGACACCTTTAATGCAGACTCAGAGCTCATTTATTGAGAACCATCCTCTGCCTTCTACCAACACTTGGCCGTTTCCATTATTCAATTCAATTTTTCATATATACAGAAAAAAATTATGATAGCACTCCAACAAACATCATATACAAATCCAGATTTCTATACAAAAAGAAAAATATAGCAAACATAAACAGCTCTTTCTCTATGACGTTATCTTATTCACATAACATACTGTACAAGATCACATGCTATTACTTGATGCACTATGATGAATGTGGCATCAGCATTAAACCCTTTTGGCAAAATAAGATGAAAAAGTGAAAGATAAACAAAAAACAACTTCTAAATAAAAAACTAAATACTTGGTCATTCTACTCCATATACAAACACGTCTTGGAAAAGAAACGTGAGGAAGAAAGTATTAGGAATTAGAATCTTCTAAATATTTTTCTAAATTTTTGATAGCTACTTGCTAACTAAAATTTAACAAGAAAGATTTTTGTTATTCCATCTTGTCCCAAATGCCCCAGGAATCTAGGAATTCCCAATCCCTTTCTATATTGTGTGTGCATCAAAGCAGCTACTAAATTTGATTACACCGACGATTTATTACATTCATTTCACTATCCACTACTGTTTGTCCTCTAGCTGAGGGCTGTTTTGACAAGGTTTAAGATGTCCTGCCTCAGCCCTTTGGTGCAGTCCGCCTCACGCGCCAAGCGCAGGAAGCAATCAGCGGACAGAGAGGGGGGAAGGGGTGCAGGATGGAGCCCCTGTGGTTGCAGCAGTATAGATAGACAAGCCTGGCCCAGTCGCAGGTAAGAGTAGCGCTGTGAGAACCAGTACACTTGTGGCAACAGAGACCTCAGCCAAGCTCCTTTAGTGTCACTGTCTGAAGAATTTGATGATGAAGGAACTTGTTTGGAGCTCTGAGAGGGTTTAGAATGTTGTTTGAAACACTTTGACGCTTCAGTTTTCAACTGTGGTGATCCTTCAGGACTCTTGCAGACTGAACCCACATCCATTCTGCTGGTCGCTGTAGTGTTATCATTTGAACAGCAACGTTTGCTCAGGCTCCTTAGGACAGAATAGAGAAGACCGACACACAGGTCCTCAGCTGCACTTTGTAAACCAGGGACTAAAAACCTACAAGCCCCAATCATCATTTCGGCATATGGTGTTTTCTGAAATTCCTTCTCTTCTGCCAAGCATGATTCAAACTTGTCTTGTGGTCTACCCAGCCCAGCAGAGACTAGAGAGGCCAAAACAAGACAATTTGTTTCTTGCTTTGACATATGGTCTTTGTTTTCATCAGTCAAACGACATCCATGCAGGTAGTGGAGAACTGGTAACAGCATCCCACTGTTTACATCCTTGATCTGGATGGCCTCACCTTTAGCTTTCTGTGCCTCCCCAAACCCTCCCATTAACAGGGCTCTGAAATAATCAGACCCGACCTCATTGGCACCCTCTTTCCCAGTGACAGCCTCATGATTGGCTAGAAGAAGGGTTCCATCATCAAGAAGGAAAGTTAGGTCATGAGTTGCTTTTAGGTAGGGGCACAAACAGTTCTGTTGCGGTTGAGATTTATCTAGAACTTGGGTTGTTTCCATTCTGGAATCTATGCTAAAACTCTTTATGTCCTCCTTGGAAACCGACAGCAGATTGGAGAGGCATCCAATCAGGAGAGAGACGTACAGGAGTTTAAATCTGAAAGAGGACACTTGCTCAAGAGGATGCAACCAGCCAGCAAGAAACGTCCTACATTTGTCAGACTGTCCAGCTTCATTATCATCATCATCATCACCACTGTGACAGCCAATCAGTTCAAGAGCTGCTGCCAGCCCGCCACTATCCAGCAGCAGCTTCTTCAAAAGAACTCTGTTGCTGGAGGAGGAAAAAAAGGAGGTCAAATCAACAACACAAAATGCAATTCATACATTCATTGACTTGAATACACCTCTTCCATGATGAGCATGTTTTTAATTATGGCGTGAAAATTTATTTGGTATTCAAAAATCTGTCAGTGCAACTGCCTTTCTGGTGAAAAACTGTTTTGCAAAGAATTGTCTACCAATCAGAGAAATAAAACTAGAAAAATCACTCCAAAAGAACCCTTTAGCACTATAAAGCATAATAAATGAATCAGTCAGTTGTCAATACTCCTATATATGCACAATAAACATCAATATTGATATATAAATAAATATTTTTCATTCGCTTTTATTCTGAATGTCATTTGCAGTGCTTCATGCAAATTCTTTCATTAAAGTTTTTAAGTACTGTCTTGTACTTTCACATTTTTTTATGCTTCAAATGAAATTTTTATATAAATGTTTTTATGCACCTTTTAGCAGGTTGGTTTGGTTTAATGCTTATAATTAATTAACAAAGATGGTTTTAAATTCCTATGGGAAAAATACTTCCGAAACCAAGGCCACAATAAATGTGCCTGGGCTCTGTGGCACTCTACAGTTCATGACATAATAATAATAATATTAAAAACATGCTTTAAAACTATTTGAAAACAAATTGACACACCCATTTGTCGTTGGCCCGCACTTATTAGACTATAAAAGGATTTTGTTTTTTAAATCAATAATTCATACCTGTTAATCAGAGGGAGAGAAAGAACACAGTACAGTTTGTCAGATTCGGCACCTGACAGCATGATATGTGTAAGAACTCCAGAGCCGAATCCAGACTCACTCTGGACCCTCAGATTACTGAGCAGACATAAACCTGAGGAGCCAGAAAACATATTAGCTTCAACTGAACAGCAGTCCTCTTATAATATGCATCAATACCATATATTAAAAAGTCACAAACCTAGTTGTGTGATTTTGCCTTTGACCTTTTCTGATTGTCTGTCTATTCCTCCGTTGCAACCCCCAATCTCCTCTCCTCTCACACACAGTCTCTGTCTGATCAGAGCCACGGCTCCAGTTCTAACCAAAGCCTGCAAGCAGTTTGGGTTGCAGCTGAGTCGCCCTAGCATCCGAAAGCACCGCCCGCTGGGGTCATGGTGCTGGGTGAGGTAGTACAACAGCCCGGAGAAAACATTTGTGTTGATGAGCGCTGTGCTGGGGTCTGAGGCATGGGAGAAGCGTGACAGGAGCAGAAAAATGGGGGATTCTGGGGCCCAGGCCTCAGGGTGATAAGGGTGATGATAGACTGGGGTTTTTGATATCACAGGGGGGCTCTCCAGGGCAACCACACCATAGCAAGAGGAGGATGCAGAAGAGGTTGAAGATGCACGGAGTCTCTTTCTGGGGGGAGAGGAGATTTTGAGGGGAGGTGAGGGGGTAATGGAAGACTTTGTCACTGAAGACGGTTGCTCAGATTGAGGAGTGGAGGTACAGGAAGGCTGTAAAGAGGAAGGTGACCCTGGTATGTTTCGAGGAGAAACTGGAGTGGAGGTGGAGGTGGAAGAAGACAGTCGGATGGGTTTAGAGCGGGAGGAGGGAGAAAAGTGGGGAGGACGCAAGGTCGTGGTTTGGGAAAGCTCAGAACAATGTGTAAGTGGTGATGATGAGACGGAGGATTGAGGGCTGCCACTAAACACTTCAGATCCACTAGGAGATTCAGTCAGCTCACCCTCAGATGAGATCAGACCCTCAGATACCAGCCAAGACCTGGACAAAGAAAATCATTTTTTCCATATAACGCATACATAAATGTGAATAACAACCATTTAAAATATCACTATAAAGGGTCAAAGTGCCAAGTGTAAAAATGATAAGAGTGGAAATGTTCCCATATCCTCATGCCTGAAACAATAATTATCACAAGAAAAAAATAACATCAAGATAATAAGTTTGAAGAAAAATGCTAGAATCTAGAAAATGAATGTCAGATTTTCACAATAAGAGTTCACAATAGTTTCATAAGCGTTTCACAATAACAGTTTTACATGTTGATACAATTGTTTAAAATAATATATAGATATTCCATTCTCATCAACTAAAAAATGTATTTAATAATTATGTTGATTAAAATAAAATGCTATTTTATTCAGGAAAATAACTAATATGAAAAATATTGTATTAAATTAGCACATTACTACAAATGGGCAGTATTAGTCTGAGATTTGTCAATTCGTCATTTTGACAGGGATGTTCATGTGTAAAATGATCACTGCATATATGCAAAGCTTTGTGCTCTCTGCTTTTGGTAAAGCTATAAAGAACTGACCTGAGGCTCAGGAAGCTGGAGGATCCTGACGTCTGGTCTTTATTCACATCTTCCCTCTTGTTCCCTTCAAGGGCTGAGAAGTCAAATGATTCAAAACACGAGGTCATCAGTTCAGTGCATGGAAAGCTAGACGACAGGCTAGTGTCCATCTTTCCTGGGGTCAGTTCTTCTCCATGAGCAAGCTCCACCAACCGCTTGATCAGCAGCGGCACCAACCCAAGCTCCTGCAGCTGTTCAAGAGCCGATTCATCGTAGACAAAGTCCACGCAAGCTAGAAAAGCGAAACGAGTGAGAGGGTGGTTTTGATGGGCGGATAAAAAGCTGATCAGCACCTCCAGTCCCCCACTCTCCTTTATTTTAGCCCTGTTCACAGCCTCTCTGCAGCACAGGCACAGGGCCTTGAAAAACACTCCCGATTTCAGAGGGTCCTTCTTCACCTCCTCTACGAACTTCTGAATGACTCCCAATGAGCCAACCAGCGGCCTCAGACAGCCTTGAGAGCACAGGTTAGCCAGAGTCTTCAAAGCTAGCTCTTCCAAAGGCCGACCACATTCTCCTGAGGCCAGGACCCCCAGCTGAGTCAATGCGCCAGACCTGGACATCTCCCTGGCGCACTCAGCACTGCAACCTCTGGTCAGCTCATGAAGGGCTCGAAGAGAAGCCCGTCTCAAACCTAAAGGGTACTCTGGAGCAATGAACAAAGCAAGCGATGGAAGAGCCCCTTGTGAAAGCAGCAGGAGTCGGTTCGCTGGAGTGTCAGAAAGATAAATGAGTGCCCGGGCAGCAGATTGGAGACATTCCACCTTAGGAGCACAGAGTTCAGGAGTTGGAGTAAGTGAAGAGGGAGAGGATGGAGGTGGAGAGAGAGAGAGGCAGAGCAGGAGAAGTGGAACACCACCTGAGTGAGAGAGACAGAAATATAATGATTTTATGGTTCAGAGAATAGAAGTAGTTCAGTTCTAAGAAATAACAGTTAAAAACCATGCATGCTCTGTTGCACGTACACAGAAAAAAACTAATGCACAGCTGTTTGAGGCCTATATATCCTTTTATATCCTTATGAAAAATAAAGTCTTAAAATATAAAGCAAGACAAAAACTTTGTAAAACTTAACACTTCATATCAGATTAATGATCAATGCTATTTATCTGATGTAAGAAAGACAGAATATATGATTATTTTAGTGCTTTACAGTCTGTGACTGTAAATAAAAATAAAGACAGAATAAATTATTTTAGTGCTTTACAGTCTGTGACTGTAAATGAATGAATGAATGAATGAATGAATGAATGATATTCTAATAAACCCTGGCTGGAGGTCCTGGGACTAACCTGCAGAGTGGACCTCAGCAGAACCCTCCGGGTCCATGGCAAGATTTCCCAGAGCTCGTGCTGCTCGATTTTGCAAAGTCTCCACGGAGACATTCCTCTTGAGGACATCCACTACAAAAATTAAAGATCACAGAGTGAGCAGAGCACAAAAAATGTACACTCACAATGACAGTGATCGACACAAACAAACCGATCTGAAGTCACATGATATGACAGTAAACCTGGGCAACAACAATGAGAAAATTTCATATAAATTAGCAGCATTTTTTAAATGCAATATTTCCCTCTCTAAAAGAAAATGAAGTTTTCGTAGGCAGCACGTGGGAAGCCGTGCTCTGTAAAATGCACTGAGAAACCTCGATTTCTTTCTTTGCGCATGCCTTTGGGTGGGCATTATACATATATTTTACATTATGATGTGGACCCTTAAGGAAGTAATATCTAGACTTTGTTTGAAACAGTTTAGGCAGGTCTGGATCAGTTTCCTCTGTTAGATACAATCAATCCCTTTGTGGGACACTATGAGCGACTTACCAACAACAGATATGCCATCAAGCTTTCTTACCTATAAGAAAAAAACAACAATCAGAAAACATTAATCAAAAGAATAAAAGCAGCATATATAAACCAATGCATGCTTTAAACATTAGAGCAAAATTCTGTCAACATCAGCATGTTTCTTACTTCTACTCTTGTCCCCCTTTCAGTGCAGCAGTTGGCCAGTATGCTAAGTGCCAGGTCCAGAAACTTTCTGGAGCTGTCTGGTCGCCTGAGGAGATCCAGCAAAGGAGGGAGTCCTCCTCGTGACTGGTAGCGAGCTATCCTACTGCCACCACCTTTGATGTGCTGTGTCCGAATGGCCACCAGTGCCCTCCATTGACCAGCTTTGAGTCTCTTGTCTGCATCCCTGGCTTTGCCTCCTCCAGTGATGGGTTTATTGTCAGCTCCTGTCAGTCCACTGCTGGAACTGCCTGCTAATGTGCTCGTTTTGGACAGCTGAGCCAAACACCAGGTCAGAGAGGATTCTGGGAGAGCGGCGGATGCCTCCAATGTGCTGTTTGAACTTTTCGAATTTCGTTTAATTCCTTGTTCTAAAGGTGTAGACATGATGAATAAGGAGCCCAGAACAACCTCCCCACCACCACCACCCCCTCTTTTGTAACTTATCTTTTACTTCTCAATATTTTAGGAATATTGTATAACAATATTTCAGTGAATTTAAATAAGTTTGCTACAATACCAAACACGTGTTTCAATTTAAAAGAAGAACGAAAAATAAATAAAATAAAAGAACACAGGAAAAATGCAGAAATATCCTATGACCGAAACATTTCATCCACAGAGAAACAAACATTTGAAAACTACAACTACCATGTTCACCAAACAAAGCAAGCCCAAAGCAATGGCTTCTGGGAAAAGAAGTCTTTTAACCGTGCGATATATTTCATTAAGGCCTACAATGGGTGGTAGGCCACAAAAAATAAAAAACAGTGAAAGTGCTGCCTGAAAGTAATCTATTTGGGTGTATTTTGATGTTTCGATGAAGAGTGAGAAGGCTTCGTTAACTGTTCATCTTACTCACGTCAAATTTCCTACGCGCTACAAAGCGCAATCTCCTCAGATTTGCACAGGCGCCATCTTTTAGTAGAGCGACAAACAGGAGGGGTTTTGAGAAAGGGGGGTCTGTTTGCAGACTCGACCTCTTTAAAGCATATGGGAGTTGTAGTTTCAGGACAACTCAATAGATGCCTTTATATAATACTTGAGACACGGAACAATAAAAACGGAATTCATTCATGTGCAGATATTAATTGTATCATAAGGAACAAAAACAGGCGGTGCATTTTGACGTTCTACCTTTGCGGGCGGAATACGCGTAAAACAATGGCATGCATTTCCCACAAATCCTCTGTCACACGCAGTGTTCATTTCCGGTAAAAATACAACGCCACCCTGTCCATCGCTGTCTGCTGCAAACGAGGTCGTTGTTATTATCATCGCTGTTGTCGTAGCGTGAAAAGAACTCATCGCTTGAGTTGTTAAAATCCACGATTAGTCACAATAACGCTTGACGATATAAATACAAATAAATGCAACATGGAGGTTATTGAGTCAGTTGTCACAGAAGCCGTTGAGGTGGAGGACTCGACAACTACGGTAATGACTTTGGAGAACGAAAAGTCAAAAGCAGGTGAGATGTGAGTAAGTCATTGCAGGAGTGTGTACACTGGGCATCGGCAGCGAGGAGGACGCGATGAGCCTGATGGAACTGATTGTGATTGGCCTTCACGCCAGTTTTAAGTTACTTAAGATAGTTTCAGACCTTCAAAACACTACATTTATTATGGTATAAAGTAAACTAACAAATAATTTTTCTAGAATTTTTAAATTTGGTTTAATGTTATATATACTTTTTTATTTCACAATAATTGTATATTATATACTTCATATTTAAAATTATTATGCAAGTGACATCAGTAGTAGGATTTTAGTACAACAAACATTCAGATTAAATTTTTTCCAAAGAAAGTGTTGGTTTGTTTTATTTCTCCATATCTTTTTAGATAACTGTATAAACCTCATAAACCCATAGTTAGGTTTACCTAAGTACATGGAAACCCTACTAAAAGAGGTTGTTCACATTAAGCAATATTTCTCTGCAAGCTTTGATTAGAGTTGAAATGCAACTTTGCGCACAACTGGCAGCCTTAATGGAGAAGTTCTTGAGACTCCAGCAGCTTTAAATACCAGTCTTAAAATAGCTGTTCTTTTATTTACTTTTTGACAGAAACTTTCCTTAATAAGCCTTTATCGGATTTCTCTTGTGGTGTAAATTACTCACAGATCTAATGATAGTTTGATAATCTCCAGTTTTGATACATTAGTTTTTTCATCCCTTTTGCAAAACATTGCACCATTTCATCTTCAGAAATGTCTTTCTTTCTCCCAATATTGCATGAGAATGGTGGCTTAGTGTGGAACAACCTCTTAATGTAGTGTTTCCATTTACCTAAGAACACCTGGCAAACTATTTAACAAACTGGTGCGAGATTGTCACTACTGATATGTCACTTGCATAATAATTTGAAACGCAGTGTGTAATGCATATAACAATGATTGTGATATGTCCTCGTTTTTAATGGCTCATTCTGTAATTATTACAATTCTTCCCAATCCTAAATATTTGGTTACATTCTTGTACTGAAATAACTGTAATCTTTTTTTATTCAGAGTTTGTGTGGACATTACAAGCTACATGGCATCTGGTCCACGTTCGTTTGGACATGGACCCAGAATTTGACCAGCCTGTGTGCAAAAAGAAGAAGCTGTGGGAGACCGTGGCCGAGAGGGTGACTGCAAAGCTACGAGCCGATGAAGGCTCAGATGTTTCAGTCAAAGCCTTCGAATGTGACCTGAAGTGGAGAAACATGCTTGCAACGTACCGCAAAAATGCAGAGCGAGCCAAAAGACTGGGAACCAATAGTGTTCACTGGGAGTTCTTCAAGGAGATGCATGAAGTACTGGGAAGGAGCTACGAGGAGGTTGAGGCGCAGCGCAAGGCAAAGCTTAATGGAACTAGGCTGGGTAAGGCCATAGCCAGTAAACGATTTACCCCAATTCTGCCCACACCCACAGTTACAGCTTCACAGTTACCCAACGCCAGGCCACCTCAGGATTTGCTGCAGTTGTACCTGGAGCTGCAGGAGAGGAAACTGAACATGTGGGCTCAGCAGAAAGCTCTGGAAGAGAGGAAGATCGAGGCCATCAATAATCTGGCACGTGCCATTACTTGTCTGTCCCAGAACAATGCCATGCAAACACCCAAAGAGTCTGTTGTGCCGGATAACCATTCTACCCAGCATTAGGAATTAGTGATGTTTTGCCATTGTCTTTTCAGATAAAATATTTTTTTATTTTTAGTGAAATACCTTAAATGTACTTTTTCAGAGAATGAATTGAATTGAACAGTAAAAAAGTGTGCTTGTATCATGTTAAAGTATGCTTGGTTTTCCTTTCCTCCATTATAAATTGTAAATATTACTTAGCAAATGGTCACATTCATGTAAATGAGTAAAGACAAGTTGTACATTGTATTTTCCTGTTTTAATAAAATTCATACAACATGAGTTTTTCAAAAATATTCCCCCCCCCCCCCCCCCCAAGACAATGGAAAAGAAATCCATATGAATTGAAAAATGTATTCCAACATAAACTTTCTTTTTTGAAGAACAGATTTAAGCTAGGCTTTTATTCATTTAAAATTAATTGTGTCTTAAAAAGTGATCTTGACTCTTCAGAAGACTTGAAACAAACTGCCAGATAGCTATATAGGTTATATCTTTGAACATGTGATGCTTGGGTACATGTACTTTCAATGGATAGACAAATGATTAAAGAATATGAAGAAAATATCATATGTGTTCTGAAGATGATTTAAAGTCACAGATTTGGAATTAAATAAAGAGTAAATGCTCAGAAAATACTATTTTTTTTTGGCAAACTATCCCTTTAAATATGTGAATCAGTGTCAAAATCTTACTTTGTTCCGGATTCCAATGCACTATAAAGAAGATTCATTACAGTCTCCCTCATTTTCACCCCAGAAGCATCTTTGTTTACTTCCTCCAGATCTTCCACTATGCTTCTCTCTACCAGTCCCTTTGTCACATCCCCCATGTCCAGAAAAACATTGTGTAATATACAAGCGGTCAGAACCACAGCTTTTGCCCTATCGTAGTTCCCCATATCCAAATATCTCAATTTCTGGAATCGCTCTTTTAGGTCAGCCACAACCTGGTTTAATCTGCCTAAATGGGTTCCCACTGATCTGTTATAGAGGTTTTCCTGTGGACTTCGACCTGTTGAAAATGGAGTCAGTATTTGTTCTGTGAGCGGGTATCCAACTCCAGCTATCAAGCAGGTCCCTGGAGGAACCATCTCAGGGTGTTGCTGAAGCCTTTTAGCTAATGCACTTCCTCTATCTTTTTCTGAACCTTTGCTGATGTGGCAGTAAATGAAGCGGCCCTTGTCATCGCAGACCAATTCCAAGTTCAGCCATGAATCTGGATGTGGTTCATTCTTAAGTTTCTTGGCTTCCGGAGCCTCACCCTCGCTGTCCGGTTTGCCAGCAGGAAGGCGGATGGGGATGCGCGTGTCACCCAACACCCCGAGAACTCGAGGAAGACCTCTCTCTTCCAGTCCCTCATTGCGACTCAGCCAGCTGGATAAAGGAAGTAGATGTTGTAGGGCTTCCTCTGCTACAGAGGGAAGGAGAAAACAGCTGTACAATGAGTAAACCTGCTGATCATCCACTATCCTGCAATTTTGATATTATTGCTTCTCTCACATAGCTGATGATAAAGTTTGCAAATGAAAGTTACACCGTTTACTCAACCTCAAGCCATCCTAGGCGTTTATGACATTCTTCTTTCTTATACGGAAGGATGTTTTCCGGAAGCTAGATATTTTATTTTATATTTTAATTTTTTCTTTTTTTCCTACAAAAATGCATTTCTTCACTTCAGAAGGTTTTTATTAACACCCCAGAGTTTTGTGGATTACTTTTATAATAGATGGAAACACTTTTTTGGGCTTCAAATTTTGGACTGCCATTAAGAGCCAGGACATTTTTAATATAACTCCGATTGCATTCATCCCAAAGAAGAATGTCATATACACCTAGGATGGCTTGAGGTAATTCATGGGTAATTTTCATTTTTTGGGCAAACTATCCCTTTAACTGGAAGGAGCTGGCTGGTAAAATGATTTTCCAGCCAGTATACTTCACTTCTACATCATCATCATCATCAATATTTATTTTTAGAATTTAGTAATACTACTTTGTCTGTCTATATTTGTACTTTTTAGTGTTCTACTGGCATGTGTTAATGAGTATGTATTTGAAAAAATTATAAATCATAAATAGAAATGTTTCTAGTTAAAATTTTAGTATGTCAGAAACTAAATGAAAATGATATGGCTGCCTTGACATGAAAGGGGGATTGGAGGGGGGACTGCCGCTTCAATATACCAATATATATATAATAGATTAAATTAAATTATTAATCAAAGCCTTAATCAATATTTATCTTCCTATATTATTATAATGATTCTTTCCAGTTATGATTTGCTTAAGAAAACCACTGATTGTTTCTTGTTTTCTGAAGTGTGTATTTGGTCTCTGAGGAGTGACTGAGGATCTGGCCTAGAGATATGTGATGTGTCACTAAACACTTGAAAGCAACAAGGTGTTGTGTTTGGATTTTGGAGGTATCACGCACCCCTAACATGCTAGGAGTGCAGAAACAAGTTGTGGTGGTGTACAATGGGCACCCTAAGAGATGGGAGGACTTGTTGTCCTGGGCAAGCTGGTGCCGGCTCCAGATCTGGAAGGTCACTTTGGGCCTAATTCTGGGGTGAAAGTGTCAACAAGGGACACGTCTATGGAGCCGTGCATCAGATTAACTGACATGAGTGGAAATTTACCATGACTGTGCATTTTCTCTGAGCCAATCAGAACCGTCCACATTGCAGTAATGATGTGGATAAGACCTTGAAAACGGTATAACTTTTGGGACAATTGTATGTACGATAGGGCGGGGCAACAAGAAGGTGAGAGAGGGAGCACGGCCTAGGTCTTGGTTTATAAACTGTTAACCCCTAACTGTTAAACTAACTGAAGTTAAGTTGTTTATATTTTATTCTATTTCAATAATTGTTATGGTTTTGGTTTTAGTTAACAATAACGCATACCCTTAAACATACCCAGGTATGTCACATAACCTGCTTTCTGGAATACCCCCTTGGTCTACAAAAACAAACAGCTTCAACTTTTATTTCTACTATGTGCATGATGTCTATGATGAATAAATGCATTGTATACATGTATTTCCATTGTACTTCTAAAAAAGCCACTATGTGAACCTAAAAAAAATCTAAATAAAATGTATCTTTCTGTATGCATTTTTTTTTTAAATAAATAATGTACTAGTTAACTGATCTATTTTTAAAAGATTGAACCCTGTTGTTTTCATGAAAACAGCTGTAGAGTTTAAATGAAATAACTGTTTGAAATAATCAACTCTTTTTAGATCATACCTGTAGGCCATTGAATGATCCGATCCTGTTGTGTGATCACTTGATCACAGAAAGAAAAGAAGATCCTGTGAATATTTCCCTTCTCCAGATGGAAACTAGAGGACACGCTGCGATAGCTGATGCGTTTGGACAGGAGAGTGAGGGACAGGAGGACAGTATGAGACAGGGACAGTCGAGCTCTTCCAGACAATCGGTTCTTGCTGTAGCACGTGGTGGAGCTTTGCAGAAAATGTGTCACATACTGCAATACATAAGACAACATAATGTGAAGCAGAAGTTCTAAACCTTTTTTAATTCCAATGCCCCAAGATTTTTTCAGTTGTTCGTCGTGATTAACAGTATAATGATATAAAATGTTTTTTTTTTTTGTTTTTTTTTAACTTACAATTCTACCCAATAAAATAGTTTTGAGCAAGGAATAACTTGACATATGTATTACTGTTACAAAAGAAGACAAAAAGAGAAGTTAAGACATTTCATTTGCATTAGTTTTCCAGGTCTTTAAAACTAGGCTAGCTCATATATTCAGGTTTAGGAAGCCACACGAATCCTGGTTCTTCAATGAAACAAAAAATAATATTAAAATAAGAAATATCTTGATTTTATCTGTATTTTATCCCTGATTTTATCTCATGTCATCTTGAGGCCCAATTGGAAGTGTCTGAGGCACCTGCTCTCCCTGCTTGGGAACCACTGATGGAAACAAAGCATCACAATTACTGCAATTTATACGAAATTGCACGACATCTGACCTACCTGTACGTTAGGATTTGCCTCCATGGCTTCAGTAATATGTGAACGCTGCAACGCGCTCTCGGGCACCCGAGGGGTCACCGTCACCGTTTGCGCCTGGTCTGGAGGCTCTGAATCCTCCTGTTGAGAGGCTTGCGTGGTCACAGAGGCTGACTGCTGCTGAACCAGGGCCACCAGGTCAGCCTCTATCATTTCTTCCACTGCACGGTCTAGTCGCTGATCAAGCTCCCAGTAAGACAGCGGTTCCCATTCAGCCTGGACGACGTCCATTATCACCCGTCCTGCGGCCGCGACCTTCTTTTTACGAACCTCCATCTAGATGCAATTTTAAATCGGATTAATGTAGGAGAAAACGGATGATTTCGGTCAAAGCTAGCCTGGCCAAATAAGTTTGTTTTCCCAAAACACGTTATACGTTGTTAAATGTGCTATTACAACAGAATAACCGGAGTACACGATATGCAAGTAACGTTATACTATAACTTCGAAGTGCAGAATTAATGAACGGATGTGCTGAATAGCTTAACTTGTGATTCAGTTAACAGACTAGGCATGCGATTCTGAAATGAAATAAAAGTCTTAAACTCTAAATTACTTACTGGCAAGAATGTGATGAAGTACAACTTAAAATCAAAACAGCCAAAACATATTTGAAGAGACAAAAGATCTTAAAAACAGACGATCCTCTCTATCCTTTAGCTTCTGTTGCTAGATAGATGGATATTACTGCGCATGCGCATGGTCAACTACGCTTTGGTCCTACTCTTTACTATCATCTTTTTCTCCTTTACCTTGTTCTTGACTCAAGTTCATTAAACAAAATCACGCAATTCTCCCATGACGTAAAGGCGTAACTGACAATAATATTTATAAGGATCATATTATAATTGCATTATGCATAATATTGCAAAAAGTAGGGATGCGCTATATGCGGCGCAGCACCTTGGGGGCGCCAAAGCGATATATATATCATCGCTTTATATATATATATATATATATATATATATATATATATATATATATATATATATATATATATATATATATATATCATTGCTTTATATATATATATATATATATATATATATATATATATATATATATATATATATATATATATATATATATCATCGCTTTATATATATATATATATATATATATATATATATATATATATTTTGTTTTGTTAATTTTCTATGTTGCTGCTGTTGTGCATTTATATATATATATAAAAAAATTCTGTATTTCCTCAATAGTATATAATATTTTAGAGGCCCATGCTAGAGTAGGCGCTTTGTGTGTTTAATATGTGTTTGTGTGTGCGCGCAGTATAGGCCAAATACATTTTGTGACTTTTTCCAAAACGTCGTTTCACAACATGAAACAAACACGTTAGCGTATAGTTCTGTCAAGTGAATTTGTGATGTAAAATTTGAGGGGAAGGGCAACATATTTCTAAAACGAATTTATTAGTTGAACGTTTAATAGGCTATGTAAACACCCACTGTTCCGTATGCTTTTCGATAAAAATGGCCATAATCAAGACAGTCAAGTTCTTAGTACATTCCGAATACTGTTTTATAATCAGACTATACGAAAACCACTCGAACCGGGCACTGAATCGCTCAGGTTTAGTGAACCGATTCATACATCTATTACACGCATCCGTGTTGTCTTTATTTTGAAATGTTGTTTGGTTTAATTTATACACATAAATTAACTGAAAACGAGTTTATTTGTATTACTTTTGGCTAAGTTCCAGATACATAAAGGCCAAATCTCCAAACAGAAACATAAAACACAATTGAAGAACTTTCAGTAGCCTACTTTAAAACGCATTGTATCTGAAAACACAAAGGCAAGGAAAACACTATTTTGCTTCCATTTTTAATGTAATTAACTTGTAATATTATTTCTTGTTCATTTTCTCCTCCTTGCCTTGTTTTATTATTATTGGTTAATCTGTTATATTGCACATTATATATTAAAAAAACCTAATACATCAGTAGCAATACTATTAATAAGCAGACATTGAACATTAAACAAGGAGTGGAAAAGGGCTGATTTTAATTCATTGAAATGCAGTTACAGATACTGCAGCATGATTTTCTTTTCAGTTTCTAAATTTTTTCCTCCTTTTTCTTTTTGCAAGAGCACTGTGAAGGGACACTGCCATCACCAAGAAGGATATGGGTGAGATCGCAAAAACAGGAGCGTCTGGTTTTTGGGATGAAAACACAATGTCAGCATTTGTGTTAAAGTTAAAACATTCACTTGTTCAAGAAACTGCGTTCAAAGGCTTCATTCTTATTGATCCTTAAATTGTTTACTTGATTCTTCCACTATTTTAAATTGCCACACACACACTCACGCACGCAAAGAAAAAACTGACTAGCATTTACACTCCCCTTTGATTTAAATACAAAATCTGGGAATTAAATGTGAATACTTAAGCTTCCAAACTAATTTTCAAAAAGAAACAAGCTATACTAACTCTAACACAAACTTGTAAAGAAATGCAAAACACTTCAAGAAGCAACGTTGCATGTGTAAAAATGTATTTACAATGAAACCACTGTATGTCAGAATTCACCGTAACCATGTGCTGGGAGTTAATCTGCAGGTATAACCTGATGGCATCCATGCCCATTCTGATAAGTAAGTTCCATGTGCATTTACACTAAGTTGGTAACATAAAACGGTTTAGCCTATGGCCTTTTGCGCCCCAATAAAATTATGAAGGATCTAAATAAGAATAATTATAATATCAAGTCATTAACACACAACAGTGTACTGTAAATGAGATCAGTAAAGTGGGCATTTGTAAAACCTCACAGCCACTTACACACAAACAAACCCACCCCGGCCCTAACAGATCATAACACACAAAAAGCACAAAACGTTTGAACTCTCCAAACATAACATTTGCGTGAATTAAATAAGGAGCACAGGTTTAAATACTCGGATATCTAACCACCTCTGATGGGTGACTAACAAATGAGCAATTCATTCAGAAATGAAGGGAAACATTACCAAATCAAAATGTGCCTGCGCCAAAAGGGGAATTGTGATTGGTGGGATAACCTGTAGATGAGCACTGAGCAGACACTGAATATTGGAAGGGTTTGCGACAATACAGTGAGAGCAAGCTGCTAGTGCTTGATGGGACGTGAGGCGTAACAGGGAGAGCGATTCAAAGTCTCAGCAAAGTTACAATATCACACAAGATCACTCTCACTCATGCTTCCCCCTTCTTTATATAACTCAATACACACCACCATCTTAAAACACACGTTTTGCTTGTCCGCTGTTTTGGACACTCTTTACCTCTGCCATATCCCCCCTCCCTCCCCCCTCCCAACCCTAAATATCTTCGGTTCCTCCTTCACTGCACAGCTTGTTCGTTGGCGGTGCTGCCCGAGTCTTGAGGCTTCATAACATCAGGAAGCTCGGGAGGGCTGGAGAAGGCCTCTATTCTTAGAGGCTCAAAAGCATCATCTGTGATTAAAAAAAAACAAACAGACATAGTAAACTAATTCAAATCACCAAAATACCAAATGCAAGTGTTGAAAATGGGAACTCACCACTGATGCGAAAAGCCAGTCCTACTGTGGCCGGAGCCTGAGGCCTGGCTGTCTGGTTTGTGAAGCCACAGTCTCCAAGAGTCTTACTATCTTCAAGCAGCATGTCCTCCTGTGGAAAAAATGGGCAGATTACAGTTTACTAAAGTGCATAATATACTTGAACCACTTCAACTAGTCCATGCCTGATTTGTAGCACACTTTCCCACCTTTAGGGTCTCATTATGGATTATATATATAAAGATTTTTAAAGATAGTATTTAGATGTTTGTTCCCAGATATATTTGTTCCCCCTTTCTATAATGTACAATACATTTAATACATCTTCTTGGAAATGCTGTTCAAATTAATTTAAAGGTAAACTATGTAACAAGTGCGAGTACACTACCAACCAAATATAAACATCTTTATTCACTTTTTTTTCTATGAGCAAATGATAACTGGGCTACTTGCGGTGCCACATACATATTTGCAACAAATGCCCCTTAAAGCACTTTACACACTCATTTACTTGATTAATTATACTGGGTGTTAGTTTTCAAGAGTAATGTCTTTTTCTCCAACCAAAGTTATTAGTACATCGCAAAGAGAGACATGGACTGCAAATACATTACCAACCAAACAATAACATTATTTTCATGTGTTGTCAACAAGTCGCTCTCTCATTGCTATACCTCATGATTTGAGTTAATTATGTAAAATACTAGTCATCAGTGCAAAAAAACAAAGCACAAGTGCCAGCTTTTGTGTCAGGTTATGTTGTAGTGCTAAATATAACAGTACAGTTGTGTGTCTAACACGATATGAGATCCAACAATTAGAGAGGTTCCCGAATCTGAATTGATTTTTTGATTGGATAAAATGAATGGAGAACCTCTCATTTTTCCATGGGTGCTAAATAATTTTCATGGGGATCATCCCCTATGTCTTGAAACAATACAGTACGCCTATAAGTGCTTATATTTCAGACTATTTTAGATTAGCTGGGACAACAACCGCTGTGGAGTAGGCCAGTACCTGTGTGACTCGTCGGGCCATCCTTAAAAATATTTTGGTTTGCAGTAACAGTAAAAATTTTTTAAAAAAGGGTCGGTAGGTAGGTCTATATTTTTTTTTTTTAAATTCCAAAAAAAAAAAGTAAATTTTTGGTGATGGTGATTACGTAGGTATGAATTCAAACAAATTGGCATATCGTGACATAACTGACTGGGTCTTCAAGCCGTGCCTTCGGGCGTGTAGGCTAATTGCAGGCTATATAGACCACAAACAAATTGAAATATTTGTCAAAAACATGTTTATTGCCTAAATTTCAGGTGCATTCTTTAAGAAAGGGGTCCAACCACCAGCTAGCTGTCATTGACTCAAAGCTGTCAACCCTCCCTTTTTTCGGGGTTTCTCACGTATTTTAGCTCTTTTCCCGCTGTCTTCCCGTTTTAGTATTTCCCCGTGATATGTTTCTTATTTTTACGGTCGATTGTGTTAACTCAGAACACGCAGCTATCTGTGTCTCTGAAGTGGCTTGCACTTCTTGCCAGACTAACGCATCTGGTGATATAGACTAGTGCATTTGAATATTAAAAAGCAAAAAGTTGTTTTTATGAATTCAATTAATTAAGTAGCTATAACCAGCTATTCAATCAAGAGCAGTGAGTAAATCCTTATCTTTTGTTTGACAGACAGCAGTAAAGGCTACTGCCCCTTTAAGACCTAATACAGAGATATGCATCGTCTTTCTCAACTGTATAAAGTTCTCTTAAGGCATATAACTTACAGACTGTCTGATGGATACTCATCAAGATCGACATGTTGACATACTTTTTGTGTGAGTTTATCCGTTCAAACGCAAGACTTGAAAGAACTCAATATTTGCGCGCTGTGAGACGTGCGCGCGCTGCGCACAGAGACAGATCTTCTCTCACTGCAGAGATCTCATTCGCGTCTTCTGGCGAATATACTGAGTCATGATGGCGAAAATGACTGGTCATACTCATACGGCAGCACTCGCAAGCATTGAACACAGTTTACAAAGATAGACCGTTTTGCCCACGTTTTCTTTTATTATCGCTGTTGTAGTGCACGTGTATCCATCGACAGAACCATACATAAAGCATTATTTTTCAAGTTACAACCAGTGCCGCCGCTCCCACCACGCGCTGGGGTCGAGCAGAACACACGCTACCCATAGCAACGCGTTATGACAACGACATTTCAGACTGACAGAGACAAGATGAACGGCTTTTCCGCCATTTGTTACTGTTTTGTACACGTTGTTATATTAATTATAATTCAAAATCTGTTTTATTCGCCACAATATAGTAATGATGAATGTTGAGAGGGGCACTTTTGATTCATTTTCAAAAAGGGCAGTGGCTCAAAGCCCTCCCCTCTGCAGTGCACTTGCCTGGTGTGTGTAACGTGTCCTGACTCCTGTCACACAATGCGGCGAAATCTCCGACAGGGCTTTAACAGTCTAACGTTACAGTGAATGAGAGTATGAGCCGAGCCGAAACGAACGCACGTGCAGGCCATAGTGTGACATCCGTTAACCATAGTGTAAACATAGATGACGTCACGGGTTTTTCTATAAACGAAAGAACGTAGCCTTCGTTTGTATGGCCCAGGCAATTTATACATTTATAATACTTACTAAAATATAATTCATATTATTTTATTACTGTTGTATTAGTTGTTTGAAAAGTAAAAAAGAAAAAAAAGAAATTGGTCGGTCTTAAAGCCAATTTACAACCGGCAAGTCGGTCGGACTAAAATGGGAAAAAAATAAAAAATTGAGTCGGCCCTAAATTGACATGGTCGGTCGGGTTACGGCAAACAAGAATATTTTTAAGGATGGCCTCATGTACATGAACAAAACTGCATGGCATGGTCTTGCAGAAGAAAATTGTAGCCGGTGCTACTTATCTCGGTTTATTAACTGTTTGAGCACCAAAAGTTACATAGTGTACCTTTAAGTTTTTCACTTTCCATTAAATAAATTCCAATAAAACCCTCAGCTTTAATTTGTAATGGTTTTTAAGCTTAAGGGGTTTTAGCTTAGCCTAGAAATCTAGACGCACCCTAGCGGTAGCAAATTTTATCTGCCCGCAAGTGTCGTCTAGGAACTCTCAATACCCTTCTGAGCTGTATTCCTCACAATCTGGACAGGCCAATCACATAATGATTGACGGCCATAATGACGACGGCCGAGTTGCGTTTGCGTGCTTCTAGTAAACACAGAACGGCGGCGGTCTTTCGAATCAGCTTTGACTGCGATTCTGGAAGACGTGGAGTTAAGCTTTTCTCTGAGAAAAGAACGGCACTGAAGTCATTCTTAAAAAGGGAAGATGTGTTCGCAGTTTAGCCGACCGGATACGGCGAATGGTTAATCTATCAACAAGCTCTGCGTCACCTTCGTTGCGCTGGTTGGTGTAGCGCTATCCTATCGCGTGCAGAGGGAGTTTGAAAGACAACCGTTTATCCCGCCCCTCGGATTGAGCTCTGTCTATGGTGAGTTTCCAGACCAAACATCTTGATGTAGGTCTGGCTTGTCAGGCTAGTATCAGCAAAGAATTTGATTTATTCTGTGATTGTTTATGGTATTAATTGGTTTGGGATCGGTAAGAGTTTAGTAATGTTTTTGAATATATATGTGAAATATTATAACAGTTTAAAAAACCTTTTGTATTTTGTTATACATGCATTTTAAAATGGATTCATTCCTGTGATGACAAAGCTGAATTTTCAGCATCATTACTCTTTATAATTACTCTTCAGTGTCACATGATCCTTCAGAAATCATTCTAATATGATGTTTTGCTGCGCAAGAAACATGCATTATTATTATCAATGCTGACAACGTTTGTGCTGCTTAATATTTTTGTGGAAACAGCAAACGATTTTTCAGGATTATTTGAGGAACAGAAAGTTCAAAAGAACAGCATTTATCTAAAATAGAAATCTTTCACTTTTGAACAATTTAACCTCTTAACCCTCGCCCTGTGCTGAGAAATAAATAAAAAAATGACATACCCCAAATAAAAATGTCTGCAGCTCTTAAACCCTATGGTCTATATCCATAAATGTGGTCTTATTTTAAACTAGACACTTTAAATTATGTTACCCAAAAGTCATAATAACTCAAATAGTATAGGGACAGATTAAAACAAGGGGAAATATGCATGTAAGTGACTCACGTTTTTATTTTTTTATTATTCCCTTATGGAAAAAAATATTAGATTTTAATTTTTATGCCCTGAAAATAACCTAAATATAAAACTGAATGTCTGATCATGCTTTGATTAAAATTTGAGGACGATTCTCTCAAAAATGTAGCTTCTGTAAGCTTTTATGTCAAAAAAGACTGGGCGTCCTTTCAATAAAGTCCAATTATATTAGAACATTTGTGTAATAGTAAAGAGTAGTTTTTATTCAAATAAATCTGCAATAAACTGCTAATTATAATGCATTTGCAGTCCCTGATAACTAAAACAACTATTTACAGAATTTACAAGTGTAAAAAAAACTCATTTAGTTGATAAAAACAGTCTCTTATTTAGTCTGCGCGTTGTGTGTAAGTATGTGTGCTTACACTGGCAGGCGCTGGATACGATGAATGAAAACTGTGGAGACGACGCTAAGTAACAGCTAAGTAAGCATGAGGTATTCACCAATGCTTCTTACGACATCTCTTACAGAAACTACGCAAAATATTGTCTTTTGATTCGTTACTACATCCATCAATCAAATCTATGCTGGCTATGCATTGGCTAGGCATTGACTGGCTTATCCAACAAAGGACCGGCGAGTTTGACTGACAGATGTATCACCCAGTGACGCGCTCCCTTTCTATTTATGTGTCCTAGTCAGCTTTTGATTGAAGGAGAGAGACCTGGGAGGGTTTAACATAACCGGAACAGTCCACAGTACAGGGGAGATTGTCAAAATAAGGCTTACAATCGCTATTTCATTGAAAATGGACATGATTGATTACTCTTAACACAAAACCATTATGCAAACAACGGAGGATTTTTAGTTTTTTCCCCTTATTTTTTCGTTGTTTTGGATTAAAAGTGGGATGCATTTTGAAGAGTGGACTCTTACACAGACATGTATGCTGTTGTTTCGTGGATTCGTCCGATCTGATCTGAACGTCAGGAGATGAAAGATGAGTACCGCGTTCATTATGCTAATGTTTAAATAGCCACTGCTTTAGCATTTAATTTAACCCTTTCCTCTCTGGTGTATTTATTGCAAAAACGAGTTCAGAACATGAATCTTGAGTGTTTTAGCTTTCAAATGATGCATAGTTTGTGATAGTTGATTGAACAGTTTGTATAAAACAAAAGTAATTATAAGTAGAGACACGCCCACTTGCGTCAGACGCCCCGCCCACGATCCGGTGCGGATTAAGAAGTTAATGCATCCCTGTTGAATAAAAGTACTAATTCCTTAAAACAAATCTTGCCAACCTTACTAAATCTAACATTTAAAAAAAAAAGTTATTTCATTACACAAAATCTGCCATGCTTTTATTTCTTAACAGGAACGAGGCAACTAAATACAACCGTCAGGCTGTACTAAGTGAGCTGTAACATTATTGACTTGTGCATCAATTCATAATATTAACAATAGTAATAAAAACTTTCTTTGTTGACCTTATAAAGCCTCTGATCCTCTGGTGCTCGCTTTAAGATGCCCTCCACAATCCGCTTCAGCTCGTAGACTGTGGTAGACTCCTTAGCATCTGTGAAGATGGTTGTCTTGTGACGTCTGATCATCAAAAAGACATCCTGTAAAGAAAACAAGGAGTCAGGCATTTAACTTTCAGTCCCATCTCATCTTTGAGATGTGATCTATGCTGAGTTATCACAGTATCAACTCATGCCTCAAACCTTACAGAGTACTTCTTACTCTTCACAAAAAGGGAAGGGAAAAAAGGGAAGCATCAGTTATATTGGGAAAATAATCCTGAACACCGAAACTGTTACATAATAACAAAAAACTAAAGTCAATATCTCTTACCCTAAAGCTGTTTGCAATTTACAAGTGAAACAACCAGTGGCTTTCAAACTAAATAATGAAAAGAAAAGCAGATGGTGAACAGCTGAAATGTGTCAACTACACAACTGCAAAGCTCTCTACATGTAAAACGCCGACAGCTGCAGCTGTCTTAAGTTGTTGTCTTAGTTACTGGCTACACCTAGGAAATGTAGCGCGTTTGTTGTTGTGCGATTTGTGCACTTCTAACATCTAACCTGCATTACGGAGAGCTGAATTCTCGGTGACACTAACGTAAGAGCGGCTAAACAAAAGTATATTCAGCCGACGCCAAGTTGGCGCAAGTTATCTTTTAAACATGGACGTACAAACTGGAGCTAACGACGGCAGGCTAGAAACCAATCTGTACTCGAAAGTCATTTGACCATTCATCTACTTTAGTATGGGTCTGGAATAAATCGCTAGATGACCATCTGAAAGGCACAGCCCAGAATGATCAATGACAGGCCCGTTCCTACATTACAGCTCCGAGCTGTCATGAAATCAACACCGCGATCAACAGCCCCGTCTCGGCTACAGGGACTGCGCAACGCTCATACAAACAAACAATACAAAACTGATTCTCCATCGAGTCTTCATATTGACTTACAATGTCCTTCGTCGAGCGCAATTTAGTGACAAACTAATACGGTTACATTAATAACTGGGCGGATTTAGCAGGGAACGTTAGCCGGGCTGCTAAAAATATTGCGAAACAAAGAGGTCTGCGAAAAGGCTACGTTTACACACGCTAGCCACTTCATCCGGCAGCTAGTTTGGTTGAAAACGTTCACAGTTACGTTTTCAAATTCCAAAACGATTAAATACATTTGGTCTAGGCTCCATTTGCTTGCTCACTCACCATTTCTCTACGACTGTTTCGCTGACTTCTTCCACTATCCCACGCTGCACTGCGGAAATCAAAGCGCTCGAGCCAGTCCTCCACAATCCCAGATGTCTTTGCGCGTGCAGCGTGAACTCTTTTCTGTGCCGGAGACGGGCCCTGTTCCAAATGGCACCCTAAACCCTCACGGTCTTCCCCTGAGTCCGCACTTTCAGAACGTAATGCCGCTTTGACTGCCGGGTAGAAGTCCTCTGCGTATCTCGCAAACTTGCGGCCTCAGCTAAAGCGTGCGTCGAGGGTGCATAGTAGCCGCAAAGGGGGCGCTTACGAACACACTTATCTAAGCTTAAATGACGAATGGGACACTCTCGGTCTTGTGGACTTGACGGACACGCGCACGCAATGGCCATTGTAAGTCCACAAGATCGAAAGTGCACATGAAGTGTGCCATTTGGGACAGGGCCACGGTCGCGCTCTAGTGGCTTCACATAATTCATTACAATTTGTCATAAATCATTTTAATTATATTTTCCAACTATATAAGTGTACAGTTTTAGCTATTTCAGTGAGAATGTATCTTAGTGCGTATAGCATTTGTACTTGAGAATGAAATGTATGAAGTAGAATTTCCATTTGAGGTTTAATTAGAATAGGATATCAAGACTTTTAGCTATTTAGTGCACATTCTATAAAGTATTTAGGACTGTGGCGTGGAAATATACATGGGCATTAAATACACACAGACAGACATTAAAATAAGTATTGACAGTTTATTTTCACTGCTTGAATAAACTTTGTCAACTCTAAAAAAAGATATATATATATATATAAAACATGTAATAATAATTTGCACAATTCATTTCAGCCCCCAACTATTTTCTTTAGGATTGCCTGCAACTCGTATAAATATTTGTGGCATCATCAGCTTATAACAGCATATAATATCTTTTTGCTGGCTCAGTCTGGCTGAATCAGTTATTTACAAAAACTACAAATGACCAAAGACCAAAATCTTTCAATCCCCACTCCTTACCAAACAGTTTATTTTACAGTTAATATTATTCTCTAAAATACCTTAATGGTATTTATTCACAATGCTGCACAACATTTCAATATGAAAAAAAAAAAATCACAAATAAACAACACATCAGTCTGGGTCTAAATGGACTTTAACATGTCATTATTTTCCATCCCTTCCTTAATCCATGTGGTCTGTATGGAGGTTCTTCCTCAGGGGACCTTCAGTTTGAAATCATACACCAGTTACATAGGCACACTAGAAACAGAGGAAACAATGTAAAACCACTGAATATGTGGTAGTAATGCATTTTCTGGTTTATACAATGTAATGACAAGATTTAAAATCAGAAAACAAATACTACTGTAAATTCACACTCACTAATTTATAGCCTTATGAAACGACAATGTAGTCCGCTGATTCTCCTGTGTTAACAACATTTAAATGATAATGAGCACATTTGTGAAGGAAAAGTAAACAGATTGATATTTGGACATGAGGTTTTCATACTCACGGAATATTTGTTTTAGTGCCTCAATTTCTTTGAAGGGGTTTGGTTTTTGTATTTTGAAAGTGTACTTCGCAAGGTCATCTTCACTGAGCTTGATTGAAAAACAAAATACAATCTTAGATTACATACAGTACAAACAAAATGCATACAGTACCATTCAAAAGTATGAGGTCAGTAGAACCTGTTTAGAAATACATTAACATTTATGCTACAAAATATCACACTTCAAATAGTTGTTCTTTTAAACTTGATGAATTATTATTATTTTTTAAACCAACCAAGTCCATCTCACTACAGTGGCTTTACAATAATTATACAATGCGACATTGACACAATTGTTATTGTGCGCACAAAAATCAAAATAACGACTTTATCCACCAAGTTAATGACGTGAACTCGACGCAGGCGCGAGAATATGGCGCAGATCCGCCGTTCAGAGACATGACCCAGAAGCGAAGGAGGAGCAAATCTATCACGAGAGTTCACGTCCGAGACCTACACGGAAGACAATAACTTGGCGGATAGTCATTATTTTGATTTTTTTCATATTCTCATATTCATCATATTCTCACGCATGCGTCAAGTTCACGTCAATAACTTGGTGGATAAAGTCGTTATTTTGATTTTTGTGCGCACAAACTATTTTCGTCGCATTCTTGTAACATTATGTAACATTATTGTACAGCCACTGTAGTGAGATGGACTTTATATCGATGTGTTTAGTGCCTTTATGGGTCTTGTGATTGAGAATGTACCGAATGCCAATGGAGGTCTATCTGAAGCCTTTCTCAGCCATCAGCTTTCAGCAAAAATATCTTCATTTGTGTTCCGAAGATGAACGAAGGTCTTACGGGTGTCCAACGACATTCACGACAACGACATGAGGGTGAGTAATTCATGAAATCATTTTCATTTTTGGGTGAACTAACCCTTTAAGAAATGTTTCTTGAGCAGCATATCATCATATTTGAATGATTTCTGAAGGATCATGTGACACTGAAGACCGGAGTAATGATTTACCATGACAAAAAATAAAATACATAAACAGAAAACAAACTTTTTTACATAGTAATATTTCACAATGTTAATGTTTTACTGTATTTGAGCATAAGCGACTTCTTTCAAAAACTTTAAAAAAAAAATCTTTCTGACCCCAAAGTTTTGAATAGTATATAATATGATGTTGTGGATACATGTGTAGAATCACAAAACTAAACTTTACTACACACTGAATTTCTCCATTATTAAACTTAATTATTAAAATTTCAGTGCAATTCTTCTCATGATTCATGACAATAATAACCGATTATCATTTTAATTTGGGCTGCCAGTGTGAACAAAGCAGTTGCAATGATACATACTGGCTGATCTCTAGGTGATGTATAAGGTCTAGTTCCCACACTGCGATGAAGAGACAGAGGTCTGTGTTTGGTTTCTGGGTGCACACTGCAGTTGAAGCGCAGCACGCTGACAGGCAAATGAACATGCCAAATGTCTGGATGCTTTTTCACCAGATTTTCCACCATACTGTATCACAAAACATAACAGTATCACAGATGTTTCAAAATAACTCCAGACTCTTAAATATGGTGATTTATGTCCAAACTATTTCAAACTCACTTGACAATGTGGTATTGTGTGTGAGGCTCAAGCTGTGAAGCCTGGTGATGCCGGGAGACGAGGGAAATATCCTTTATCATCAGAATATTATTGAGTGCTCTGTTAACCTTGACAAAAATAAGCAAAATGGGAGATCAGCACAAATAAACTGCACTGAGATATTTTAAAAGCATTTCAGCACATTTCGATAAAAATAAATACAATTTACAATTATAAATAAATAGCTAATCACAATGTAGGACTTACCGTTCTGACCTGAATCCCTCTGGCCCCCCAAGGTGTAAGAAATCCCAAAGGAAAACCATATCGGGAAATGGCATCACACATAAGCAGGGCAATGGAATCAGAATTAGGCTTTTCTGATGGAAAGATTTCAATCCACTTGGTGTAATAGTCACAGATGACCACAATGTGGCTATAGGGGCCTTTGCTTTCTTGAAATGGCCCTGTTATATCTATACTCAGCCATTGCCATCGCTCCGTCACCTGAAAAGTAGAGACATTTAAGTACTAGAAGACCAGAGGTCAAAGTTAAAAACTAATTTAAGCCACATTTGAAATTACTTTTAAGGCCGTGACACACAAAAACAACATCAAAGAACCAACGATGACAGAAGCAGACCGTAAAACTGATTTAATTGCAGTCTTGCAAAAATGTCTTTTTTCAAATTGCCTGAAAAACCACCTCATTCAAGAGTAAATTTTTTTTGCAATATTTAGCTGAAGGGTAATGGAATCGTGGCTTTTGTGTTGTTGCCTCGCATAAGCATCATCTGGGACAAAAAGAAAACTTGAATACACCAAAAGGCAACTGCTAACTGGCATAAGTTTTCTGTATCTGCATGTAAGGAAATAACGGTCTATATCAGCAGGTTTCAATAGGCTATACTTGTCATTCAAAAAGTTTGCAGATATACAATCCATATACAAAGCAGCGCTTGCTTACCATTTTGAATATCAATCATGCCGATTACTTCCTTATTATTTTACCATCACACAGTGTTTGCTTATTGGCTAGAGGAGACCTGGCTGAGCCTGGTATTTTTCTCCATTCTGTCACCTGATGGAGTTTGGGTTCTTTGCCACTGTTGTCTCAGGTTTGCTTAGTTAGGGGCACTTAATTAATATTATTGATTTGACTGCACTGACACTATCGGATGAGAACTGAACTGAGCTGGACATCACTGTTATCTACAGAGCTGCTTTATAGATGATATTAGCTAATTCAATGCTTGATGATCTTTACAAAATAACTGAATCAACACTGAAATTACTTAAGCTGAACAATGACACCGTTTTCTTTTAGAGCTGCTGTACAGCCACAATGAACTTGTTTGCATCGTCAAATCATTTTCCTGTTATTAATGTAAAGCTGCTTTGAAGCAATCTGTATTGTATAACGCAAAATACAAATAAAGGTGACTTGACTCTTAATTTCAGACGGCTCATGGTATGAAAATATTTCCATATCGGAATGCTCAGGAAAAATGACGTAAAATTAGAACAGCCTTCAATCTGTACCATCTTGATTTGGCTCTCTTTTAACACTTTCATTTTTATTCTTATACTCGTTTGCTAAACTTAACACCAAACAGAGTGATTTTATTTTTCACCAATGGCCTCGATGCCGATTCAATGCCATTGGCTTAGTGTGTCATGGCCTTCACAGAAAAGTAAGCATTAAATTTTATTTTTATAACCATTATGGCTAGAATTTCAAGTCTTCATACAAAGAAATACCACTGTAACAGATAATTTATATGCAGATTAGTAAGAGGCATATACCCTGATAAACTGTGTGTTTGGATTTTCAGGTGTGTCAAGAGGTGCATCACCATTAGCAACATCATTTCCAGGATCCTGCATGTAAACAGAAAAAGCTAAAACACTATTCAGCAGATTTTCAGATCTGTCAGGCTTAAGTTTTTACTTTTACAGCATGAAAAACTGTAAAGGTCTACATACACTAGAGTCATCCTCCTCCTCCTCCTCCTCCTCCTCCTCATCATCATCATCACCCTCCAACAGCTTCATCCAGTTAAAGCTCTGTGAAAACACATTGTATTGCATATACTGTACAAGTGTATAACATGCTCATAAATCAGAAAGCCTAAAAACAAAGAATTATGAACCTGCGGTTTACAGTAGTCATCATGAAAGCTGCCAGCATGAAAAGTGCCACGGCTGGAACCATCAGAATCCACAGTCACACGAACAAACTTTCCCTGAAGCCTACCAAACCATGAACGAAAGATGTTAAGTAGTAAAACAATTAGAGAATTATTTATTTGACAACTATGAAAGAAATAGCAAATGTGTTACCGTGGTGTTACTGGCACTGGGGGTGGTTTTGGTTTGATAGGCACTTCAACTGGCTTACGATTCTGGTTTTAAAAATGATAATAAAAGATCAAAAGACTTCCTAAAAGAGCTTTAAAACCGTGGTTCTCAACTGGCTTTGATTTGAGGACACAGATTTTACACTGGAATTCAAGTGGTAAACAAATAAAGCAGCCTGGATTCCCAAATATTTGACCTAAATATTTTTTAGAGGTACCAACTGAGATTAAGTTAATTTTTAACCACACATTGAATGATGATTAATGGACTTCTACATGTGTAAGTGTTTCATTTT
This sequence comes from Pseudorasbora parva, assembly GCF_024679245.1. Classification (NCBI taxonomy): domain Eukaryota; kingdom Metazoa; phylum Chordata; class Actinopteri; order Cypriniformes; family Gobionidae; genus Pseudorasbora; species Pseudorasbora parva. The sequence continues at coordinate 31,518,798 of NC_090173.1, forward strand.
GATTTCAAGTGTTTTCTTTGTGTTTTTTTTAAATTATGTATTGTTTTTTAACATGATTTCATTGATTATCAGCTTTTCATGAAGCCACTTAATAGAGCATGAAAAGTAAAACACTAAAGTTTATCCTCACAAACTGCATAAACCAAACAATATGCAAAACTATTATCATCATAAAGGCTGAAGAGAAAAAATAACAACTTTGACTGTTTCTGGAAAATTAGCAACTAACATTTTTATTGGATATGAAAAGCAATTCCTCTCTAATCTCCAATACATACCAAAGATCGTCTCTTGACAGCTGGTACCTGGGTACAATGATTTAAAAAGAAAAGTACACATTAGAAAGATAGGAAATAAAGATACGAAGCAGCAACGCAAGAGATATATACATATGCATAACAACCACAACATTTAAAAAACCTTTTTAGACTCGCCTTCCACTGGAGATGTTTAGGGAAATTAAAGATAGTCGGAACAGCAGTTTTTCGCAATCGTTTGTGGCTGCCCACTTGTTCAAAGCAGTCCTTCTCAAAATGATCCGAGCACAGGACTGAATTTCCAGTTGGCCACCAGTTCTGCCATCTCATCCGACGGAGCCACTCTCTCACTCTCAAGCCATCAGCTAATGGGAATCTGCATGAATGAATAAAAAAACACATATGGAAATACATAAGCGTGTTAGTGCATGCGTGACAAACCTGCACAAATGGTGGCCAAATAGCAGTGTATATTTAAATATGACGTGCGTTTTTTGTAGGGTGATTTGAAAATGTACGAATTTGAGATATTTAAAACTTACTTGTGAAAAGAAAACTCGCCCCTGTTGTATGCCTCTTTATACTCTCTGTCTGAACGCTTCTTGCACTTATACGCTGAACACACTGGCATTTTTTTACAATGAGATACGGAAATTATTTAACTTCGATGCAATTTAACACTATTCATTACAGACATCAGAGAGCGTATTTAGTATTTCCGAAAACTGTTCTTCGGGTAAGATCTGGGACAGATTGAATGCTGAGAGTACTGCCACCTACCGGGCATTTCTAATAATCTCCGTTGCGATCGATGGCTCCGCTGTCTGTTCTGCTCTTTTGTACTCACTTATTTTCAAGCTCTGGTTAGTTTCGGTTAGTTTACACAGCATATACTGAACCCCTCAACTGTTGCATCGGTGTTTGTGTCAAGCGAAAATTTTCTCAATAGCGTCCTCGTTTCACTTATGTCGGAATGAGAATCTCTAAAATGTAACGCATTTAAATTTTAGACTCTGGTGGTCTTTTTGCGTATTTTGATAGCTTGAGCCTAGATCTGCAGTCAACAAAAAGGAAAACTCTCTTAAATCTGCACCCAAGCAATTATAATAAAATAACTAATAAATCGACCAATCTTTTTTAGTCGTCAACGACCAATTAAACAAATTAGTTGAGCGAATGACAAACAGACATTACATTTTTCTTGATTCAGTAAATGAATTTATTTGGTGAAGGGATTCAAAAGATTCGAGTCACTGGGATAAATTAAAATCCCCACCGTGAAGTAACAGCTCCTTAAAAATGCAACACACGTGATGACAACAGCCCCGTAGATGTTTACCATTACGATAACTTACTTGATATGTTTGTCAAAACTATGCCGTGTCTGATTAGAAATTAACTTTACACAATATTAAAACAGTTGTTTTAGGTGTGTGCATATTTTGATTAGGGGACTTTACATCTGAGGTTGATTTGCAACAAAACTTACGTGTGAAAAGAAAACTCGCCCCTTTTGTATGCATCTTTATATAATCCATCGGAGCGTTTCTTGCATTTATAAGCTGAACAAACTGGCATTTTTCTATCAGAAATGTGTTACTGCTCCGCCACCGCCAGTTACGTCGCATAGGGCAACAGCAGAAGGCTCAAGGCTGCCTGTCTGTTTTGCATTTCCGGATGTTGTGGTTCACTGAGAGACGCATTACCGCCATCTATCGTACATTGGATGTTATTGAGGTTCTGAAACAACATTAGCTTGAATTGTGTTTTTATTCAAGACAGAAAAGAGAGCATTGTCCATATACTTTATTGATGGTGGCTTTTTTGGTTAAAATAATATTAACTTTGAAATATGATTTAGAATTTTTCTATGATAAAGATATTTAAAGGTGCCCTAGAATGATTTGAAAAATATGTTAAATTGTTCTCTGATATATATTATGAACAGGCAATGAATCTTTTCATCTTTCTGCTGCTTTAAATCTTTTTAAATCTAGTAAATCTTATTATCAATTTATATTACTTTCTATTCATTTTCTCTTCTATTACAACTTGTATGATTATCTCCGTATTTGATTTTTAATGATTGATATTCTTTATGGTTGCCTTTGATTATATGTTTGTATATTATTATCGTGTTTCATCTTTATGGCCAAATTACATCTGGCCCAGTTGTCATCTCAGGCTCAGTTCTGACAACGGCAAAGGTCAACTCACTACGGCCCATATGACCTTTGCCGCTGCCAGAACTGAGCCATGAGTGCCGTATTTGTCCCAGATGAGGCCAGGATATGTATGCTGTCTGAAACAGTTTTGTACATATAAATTTGAATAGACATGTTATTTATGAATTTATGAATTTTTGAAAATGCTGCATTGTTTTTGTTTACAGTTAAAACATTGTTTAAATAGCAGTACATTTAAAATGGTATAGTTTAAATAACAAGTCAGAATAACAGACTTTCTTCAGAAAACTTGTTCTTTCCATATCCACACTCCAGTCCAGTTAGTGGCAGTAAAGCGTCAAAAGGTAGCTTGCCAACCAAGAAGACGATGACAACAACGCAACCCAGTAAAATGACAGCTATTCCTGGACACGAACGTGAAATAAATATATTAGTTAAACGTCTTTTAAGTTTATAGTAGAAGGTACGAAATATCGTATCGGTGATATGTAACTTTTAAGATGATGTTTATTAAAGAGGAGAGTGAGGACAAGTGCGAGCCAGAAACCTGTATGATACATGAGCAACAAGGAGGTTAGTGTCTATTCTTGATTGTATTTTTTAATAAATTGCGGTGCAATAAGGCGACATCTTCAGACCGCTATTTAGATTCAGTGTCTAGTTATAGATTTCACAACAGCCGCTTAGACAAACAAAGAGATGAAGCAAATAAACAACCACAAAATGATCATAATTTGATTTTGTATGTTGTATTCAGGCCAGATGGATGTGAAAGAGGAAAGACAAGATCTGAATGAAGTGGATGAGAAACATCAGCATGAATTAAAATTCTCACAAAGTAGCATTCAGAAAATAGTGAAAAAGCCTTTCGCCTGCTCTCTGTGTGGAAAGCGTTGTGCCCACAGAGGCCATCTCAACGACCACATGTTAACTCACACCGGAGAGAAGCCATTCTCATGCCCTCAGTGTGGAAGAAGATTCTCACGCAGAAGAAACCTCAACGAGCACATACTAATTCACAATGAGGAGAAGCCTTTCGTGTGTCCACAGTGTGGAAAGAGTTACAAACGTAGCGAACACTTTAAGAGTCACTTACTGAGTCACAATGGAGACAAGCCCTTCACCTGCTCTCAGTGTGGAAAAAGTTTCAGTTATAAAAGAAGCCTTAATGACCACATCAAAATCCACACTGGAGAGAGTCTTCACACGTGCCTCCAGTGTGGGAAGAGGTTTGTAAATAATGGACACCTTAAGGAGCACACAAAAATCCACACCGGAGAGAGACCTTTTAGCTGCCCTCAGTGTGGAAAGAGCTTCATGAGTAAACGAGACGTTACATATCACATGAGAATTCACACCCAAGAGAAGCCTTTTAAATGCCATCAGTGTGGAAAGGGTTTCGCATGGGCAAGCTGTCTGAAAATTCATATGCGCCACTCTCACTCTGAAGAAAGGGAGTTTACCTGTGAGTACTGCAATAAAAGATTTGCTTTGGAGTCATACCTAAAGAGGCACATGAAAATTCACGGAAATGAGAGACCTTATGTCTGTTCTGTTTGCGGAAAAGGCTTTTTATGGCATCTGTGCTTCAAAGCGCACCAGAAAATACACAACAGTGTGAAAACCCACGTGTGCTCAGAGTGTGGGAGAGCCTTTACTACAGCCGACTACTTGATAAAACACCAAAAAGTCCACACGGGAGAACGACCGTACACATGCTCGTATTGTGGAAAGACTTTCAGTAAGAAAGCAAACCTGGGTGAACATGTACGACTGCACACTGGAGAAAAGCCGTACACTTGCGCTCAATGTGGAAGCAGTTTCACTTCATCTAAAGGTCTAAGCTATCACAGAGAAAAGCAGTGTTCGCAAAGCACAACAAATGTATGCTCTGTAGAAATCAATAAAGTGTCAGAATTGGCTGAGTTTTCTGCCCAGAGATCTATTGCATCTACCTTTAGTGGGGAATAATCTGTCAAATGTAAATGGAAGCAGAACTTTTGTGCATTTAGACAAATTTGTGCATCATATTCTCTGATGAAGTGTTTACTGGTGTGAGAGTGAGACAACCTGCCACTTCACAGGAGATCGACCAATAGCAAACCACAACAAGAACCGTCCTAAATGTTTTCCTGTTCGAGAAACTCGGTTATACATCACAATAGAGAAGTAAAGACCATCACAGCTTCTGTTGCATGACGACTTTAAGAGAAATAAAAAAAAAAATCATAATTTTCAGAGTGGGGTCTGAATCATTGTACATTTTTTTATAATATGTCTTAGAGCCAAACATATATAGCTGCATAGAGGAATACTAAAAGTCTATCTTTTATACTAAAAGGAATAAAAGGAATTTTTAGTAAGGAATACTAAAAATTTATCTTATTTGTTTTTTATTAATTTTATTCCTATATATTATCCATTTTGGTGATTCAACCAATTTGCAGTAAGAACCTAAACAAACAATTTTATTTCGACTTATCTTTTTCTGTACCTTAATTTTATTCCCCTGACAACTTTTATTTTTTTAACTTAATATAATTTAATTATTATCGGTATGTACAAAGTATGATTACAAATACATTGGCATGTTACACGTCATATTTTACTATTGTATTTTCACATTGTGTTTGTAAATGCTGGATGTTCTGTAATAAAAAACGAGAAAAAGAATGAAATGTTTAGCGTGTCTGGTCCATGCAGTAGATGGCGATAATGCGTTATTTAAGTTTGCGAGCCGCTATTAAACCGTATTAAACGAAAGAAAAGAAGAGGCTTGGGGACTGGAGAGCTGTACGAGCGAATCGTCTGTTTACGGATATACCTTAATATAAAATCTAAAAGTATTTTACCGTAATACTTTGAGCTCATTGTAGAAAGAGATTAATTAAGATTAAGCCCACTAATTAGATTGTTATTAATTATTATTTTTTTGGTTGGTTGGTCGGTCGGTCAAAAAAAGGGGAATGAGCCAGAACAAGCAGGTTGTTGTCCATTCCTAGTTTTTCTTTATTAACTTTTTTTTTTTTGCTACCAACGCTTCAGTCAGCTGCCCTCAGTGTGGAAAAAGCTACACCTGTAAGAGAAGACTTCATGAGCATCGTTCACAACGAAGAGAACCCTCGCACATGTCCTATATGTGGTAAGGCATTTGCACGAAAAGGAAACCTAAATTGGCACATGAGAATTCACACTGGAGAGAGAATCTTTCACCTCCCCTCAATGGGAAAAGAGATTTTCACACAAAGGGAATATTAAGATGGACATATTAAGACAAAAAGAAGAGAAACTTTTCATCTGCATTCACTGTAGAAAAAGATTCACATGTAAATATTATTTTAGTAAACACATTAATTCATACTGGATAGTAGGCAAGCCGTACACATGTGGAGACAGTTTCACATAAAAGCTTTTTCTTTATTTTTACTTAAAGCTACACTGTGATATTTTCATCCATCTAGTGGTGAAGAGGTATATGACCCATCCAGTGAATAATAGTTTCTGTTCCTTTCCATTCTCATTTCGTTTTAACTCCTACTGGTGGCCGATTTAGTCCAAGATTAACATGGCAATCCCCCTCTTCACATTCGACACGGTGTTATCGAGTGTTAAACGATGTAAGGTGAAGCTTGAATTTATGGGTATGTCCTAGCCTGACATGCCAGACCCACATCAAGATGTTTGGTCTGGAAACTCACCATAGACAGGGCTCAATCTGAGGGGCGGGATAAACGGTTGTCTTTCAAACTCCCTCTGCACGCGATAGGATAGCGCTACACCAACCAGAGCAACGAAGGTGAAACAGAGCTCGCTGATAGATTAAACATTCGCCGTATCCGGTCGGCTAAACTCAGAACATATCTTCCCTTCTTCAGAATGAATACAGTGCCGTTCTTTTCTCAGAGAAAAGCTTAACTCCAAGTCTTCCAGAGTCGCGGTCAAAGCTGATTCGAAATACCTCCGCCGTTTGCCAGTTTCTGTGTTACTAGAAGCACGCAAACGCAACTCGGCCGTCGCCATTATGGCTGCGCCCACCGACTCTATTTAGAGTGTTTTTAGCTAAAAATAAACAAAAAAAGTTACACAGTGTAGCTTTAATGTCAAATAATTTGTTAATTTACTTAAAACAATTGAATAATCTGATTTATTTGCATGCTATGCCTTCGTTACTTACGTAAAAACATTACTTGACTAGTTTGAGTACCATTTTGCTAAAGGATTTTTTTTTTTAAATAAATAAAAACAAAAGTTTTTTGAGTTTTGATTTATATTAATTCACAAATATTGTGTATATATATATATATATATATATATATATATATATATATATATATATATACACACACACACACACACACACACACACACACACACACACACACACACACGGAATTGACCATGATTGAGACACAGAACTATTCAGCATGTAAAACACTACAACGGTAACAAGTTTTCATTTATTTATTATTATTAAGACCTTTACCATTTTATTTGCTGTCGTTATTGGGGTTATACTAACAAAAGGTAAAATAAAGCCAAAAATAGTAAAACAAAGCAATTAATTTATTCATGCTGCAATGCATGGAAGTACGCTTCCTTAGATCAAAGATGTAATTTAATTGACAAAACTTAAATGGTTTAAGAGCAATTTGATGCAGCTAAGCTTACTTAATTGAGTATTAAGTGCACTCAGTGCCAGTTGAACTACTAAAAATACATTCAATTTACTTGCCATAGCTAAAAAAAAAAAAAAGACAGATTAAAACTATGTTGCATTAATTGGCATTAAACTAACTTAACTTGGGAGGTGGTAGCTTTCTTTACTTTTAGCTGATTATTAAATTTACTTTAATATTAAATTTCCCTTTAAGTTTGCTTAGCAAAAATAAGTCAATTGGTTTCCAAACTTTTTTTAAGTAAACTGAATTTACAGTGTAAAGGTCTGATCACAGAGAAAAGAACACCGAATTCATGTTCTGTTTGAATTTAAATTGTGTCTGATCAGCTCAATGACTTTTGAGTAAAGTTTGATCATTTGGGTCTTTTATTAGTTTTTTTTACATATTGTTTCAGTCTAAACTTGTTTATTGAATCCATTAATGTTTATTGGCCACTAATGTTTGTGTAGCCTACTGATTATGTGGTATAAATAGTAAAGGTTTTTGTCAAAATTACGCTCAAAAATGTGTGGTAGGCCTATGGAACACATGCAACAGATTTGATATTATTCTTGTGTGGCTTGGAAATAATCATGACAGCAAATTATTTTTGCTGTTTTTTTTTCTTTCTTAAAATGGATGTAGAATGTAATGAGTGCTGAAGCATCAGTGATATCAAGTGCGGCAGGGGAGTCTGCTCTGTGTCGAGTGATCCATGCTGTAAAACTAAACTAAAAGAAATAAACCATTTTAATAATAAGTTTGTATAATTATTTAGGACATTCTGTTTTTAATTCTCCCTACATTTACGTGTGATGTCTGAACTTCTTTCTTCTGTTATTTTAGATATAATTTGAGGATGATGTAAACAGCCGAAGATAGGCCTAGCAGGGTCACCAAATCCAACAACACAACCAGAGGTTAAAACATACCGCCCTCTATTTCACACAAAATGGATGTAATGTTACCCAAATTTATAAAACAATATTTTATTTCCTAGAAAATATTGCTCTTGTAGTAGGGATTTTACTTCCTCCTCTACTAAGACTACACGCTGAATGCTCTTAACACAAGTCCATCCGACACGCAGGGGTTAACTTGTTACCCGTCTCTAGTTCACAAAGACACATACTCTATCTTTCTTTAGATCCTAGAATTTCATGAATGTTGTTATTTATTATTTAGTTTTGTCGGTGTTTTAATTTAAAAAAAAAAAAGAAAGTATATTTAGAAGTAGGCTATTGACATTCAAACACGTTTTTTTATTTTTATTTTGTTTGGACGTTGCTATTAGCGCCCGTTGTGACCAATATATCAACAACAAATGATCTGTATGCAAATCAAGTGTAAAGGAGTAAAGCAGAGAGGAGCATATCATACCGTATCAAGTCGTGTCCTCACTAAAGAGGGTTTCTGAAAATCATCAGATGAGTTCAATTAAAGAGCGTCCCAACAAACTGGACGCTAGGTGTAAGCGGCCACTGCATCAAAGCACCCTGACTCTTGGCGATCAGACTAAACCCATTTATTCTACAACACACGCAGAGGTAATAAGACCACGCTATGAAAGCTTACATTTTTTATTGTACTTGGTACAAAAAAAAAAAAAAAAAATGTTAACTTGGAGAAAATATGAGAAAAGAGAAGAAAACAATGTAAATAACAAAATATCGTCAACATGCATTTTTCCTATTAGCCTTAGCAATATTTGCTCAAGCTAATTCACATGACAAGCTTATTCTGGGAGGCTTCCCTGCTGCCCCATACGGAAATGTAATATATGTAACGTTACACATAATATGATATGAAATATACATATATTAATTTATGTCAATATATAAAATTGTTCCATTTTCTAATAGGTTTTATATATATATATATATATATATATATATATATGCCCATATAAAAAACCTATATATGGGGGTCTTTTATATGTCACACATATAATTATCAATATACATGACATATTTCTTTGTATAAATGCTCATTATACAAATTACACATTACATATGTCCATGATGTTTTTATATAGTCTTAGTATTTATTTTACAATCAGAGTGAAATATATTGTAACAGTCTCCATAGGAACAACCTAGAGACAACAACTTCAAGATAAATTTGAGGGAGGGACCCAGTGACCATCCTTGCATTCAAAGATAAAGAGCAAATAAACAATTCAACATAAACCCCAAAACACAAATAGAGATAGACTTGTTAAAAGTTGAAGCTGTTCAAATAAGGAAGCATGTAAAACGTTTGTATGTTGTTTAAATAAATTGGCATATATAAATTAAACATATATTGGTGACATAATATAGTCATAACATACAATATTATATAAACAATAATCATATGCATAGTATTAATATATGTCAATATACTCTATACTATAATATATTTAATATGGACAATTCATATATGTTATAAACTTATATCAACATATATCTAGAGATATGTATATATGTGATAGCAATATATTGTCTTATATTTAGCATAACTGTGTCACTTGTGATATAGGGACATGTATGACATATATTACATTTCCGTATGGGGCACATTGATAGTGGACACATTAAATAAACTGTCTTAAATGCGCGCTTTAAATTTTGTTTTATTACAATTCAGGAGGGACACGTTTAGATAATCTACGCAATGTGAGGAGCATGTGATATAGCCGACTGTCCCACGACACTTTTCCAGCATCCCTCCACCACCCTCACTCAACTCTCCCTATCCCAGCTAAGGATATTCCGAGCTCAGAGCCCTCCCTTGGGACGCAAACTTTCCACTCTATCCGAAATGTATGTGTGAACTTGTGAAGAGAATTGTATTAATTCATATTCAAGTCAGCAGACCCAAACGTGGGTGGACACAGATTTGAGAAAATTGCTTTTATAATGACAATTTATGTTTATTTCTCATAATTTCACAATGAATAAGCCCCATAAAAGTTTAATCTATATGAATAATGTTGGTGACAGTAACTAACGTTGCTGCTGTTTCTTAGAGTTTTTCTGGGAGAGGACGTGACGTTCAAGCACTGTTCTTTCTACCCCGAGATCCACGTTATCCCTCTCCGCATAAAAGAAAGCTGGACGACATACATGTGCCACAAGCACAGACACACTCCAGAGATGTACATGGTCCGAAGAACATCCTACCAGTAAGTCTAAAGTGTTTATTCAGATGGTCTATATTGAATGCAGTAGTGAATCTTCAGAGTAGGTCGCAATATTTGAGCCTACAGAGTATGTAAAAAAGTTCACCCGTGCAATATATAGCCTAATCATCATAAAGAGTGTGTCGTGTATGTGTACAGCATCATGTCCTACACAGAGTGGGGGTACAGAACAGGGCACATAACCGTGATGGTTTTGTGATGAAGGAGGTCACCAACCCCACTGAGGCCACACTGTACAAGACCACATATCAAACAGTGCACTGCTCCACATCAAACAAATAAATCAAGCGGACAACCTGTCTCCTGGCACAGGCATAATATTATCACAGGTACTGTATATGAACACATAGGGCCTTTTAGAGAAACTACAGAAGTACATGTTGTTAGTGTACTGCAGTATAGTATGCAAGTGACTCTCATAAATGTCCATGCAAAAAGCCATATTGGTATTTTCTGGGCAACAGGAGAGGAGAAGACTGCAGCAGTGCCTGGGCGGCTCAGAGGACAGTCTGGGGAGAGCCTTCTGTGCGCAGCGCGGCGCTGGGAAACGCATTGCAACACTTTTCATTTGTATTGAACTCGTTCAGCAAGAAAGCCACAACACAACACTAATAAAATGTTCTCAAAATTGGACACATCGTCAAGCCAAGTCACCTTTATTTTTATAGCAAAATTTTTCAAAGCAGCATAAATAAGTAAATATTTTTTAATGCTATATTTTGTATATTTGGGTTAATGTATTATGAATATACTGTATAGAATTTAGCAAGATTTTAAATTGTGTAGTTTTAGTAATTGGTATCTGCTTTAAGTAAAAACTTAACAGGTACAGTACATATTTTTTTCATCTACAATTTTATTTCAGCCTTTATTTTTCAATGGCCAATTTTTGTTTTGTTTTAATAGTTTACAATAACACTGATTTGGGAAACAAAATGAGTTTTAAATTTGAAGTTTATTGTTGTGATAAACACAAACGCAAGATGACATTGAAAAAACATGGAGAGAAGACAAACTTAAGACAAGCCAGTAGAAACGAAAATACAAAGAGAGAAAAAAAATGAAGATATATATACACAGCCCAGAAAAACGGGTTGGATTGGGAAGTGGCTAGAGCTAGAGGACAGTAATGAGGTCCACATAGCACTAGTACAGCAGTAAGGGTCTAAGATCCCCTACACAATTCTCCAGTTCTGTTTTCCAGTGCAATTTTCAGAACAGTGCAGAAATGCATGTTTAAGACGTCTGATGATGCGTTCTGTGCATCTAGTTTGTAAAAAAAAAAAAAGTTTGATGGTTGCCTCACTGATTGAAAAAATTAAGCTCTCTTTATATTTTGCACAGACTTAACATTTAATATGACATGCAAATAATCATGGATGTGAGTATTAACACATTTCAGTGTTGAAAAAAAATACTTCAGTGGTGGCAAACAAATGCATAATTTGAAATGAAGCTTAAAAACAAATCTTACATATGAACCTCAAGAGATTTCAGCATACATTTAAGCTGTTTACTAGATGTTACTTTTCACTATCTGCTCAGTTTCTGCAAAAGCTTTACGTTGGTCTTCAGAGATTTTACTGTAGGCATGGGGGGGGAGGGCGAGTACCATGTTTAACTCTTAAATTTGTCTTTTCACTTGAGCCTTTTCTTTACTCGGTCTTCTTCTCCTTCTGCTTGAGAAGTTTGTTGATCTCTCTCTTCACCATGCCAGCATACTTGGTGATGATGCCATGCTGGTTGAGGCCAGGCAGAAGCAAAAGAAAACTCACTGTGGATAAAAAACAGAAAATGTGTGGACAATTACTAATAGGATGGCCCTGTTTTATACCACCGCGGTATCCAACTTTTCAACGCACACTGGTTGCAAATTGATTTCAGCATCCTGGATTATAATGCCTTATAATTGTCTTGTTATGATCTTATTGTTAGATCTTGTTATGTTGTGATTATGACAGTATAGTATAATAAAGTTACACTAAAGTTGTATTTGTTGCCAAAATGGTAATATTTGGAATAAAAATACACTAGCTAACGTTTGTTTCGGTGGAAATAACACCAACAACGTTTAAAAAATGACAGTTATAACAAATAAACAAATGACAGTGCTAAAGAACATTTCACCTAATTGGCACAAGCAGATTTAACAAATCTTGTGTGCAGGGAGGGTAAGAGTCAGCATATTTCTGGATTGGAACTTTGGCTTTCCGTGACCTAAATACAATGGCTTCTTTGTCGCACAGCCTAGTCAACGGTTGCATGAGCTAAGCTTTGATAAAGGACAGGGACTTCTCTACAATTTGCTCAATGGCATGTCACGGTGCATCGCTCTAATGTAACAAGACAGCCTTCCAACACAGGATTTCTTTTGTGGAGTTTGCTTTTTTTTAAACTTTTTTAGCACAGCTTGACAGCATACGTACCGATAAGGTAAGTAAGGAAGAGGTTATGCACTTGTTGTCCGATCCAGGCCACAGCCACAAGACTGCTGATCACAGAGAGGAAATACTGTAGAGAAGTAGAACAAGTGTGTTACATGGAGTACACTGAGGGGCAGCCTATTTTCTGAAGGTAATACAATAATTACAGAAATGCTTCAAAGTTTTCACTTGCACACTTTGTGTGAGCAACATCTGACATCCAATTCCATACATTTGTATCGCCATTTAGATTTCATAAGCGACAATGTTCACATAAGACCCATGTGTGTATTTGACAGTTTAAACAACAAAAAAAGTCTCTGTAAAGGAAAATCGGAGACTTGTTTCTAATAGGGGTGTAAGAAAATATCGATACACGTGAATATCGCGATATTATGTTTGGCGATATTGTATCGATTCTCAAAAACGCTGTATCGATATTTATATATTTATTTATTTACATCCAAGTTTCGTGGCTTTGTGTTCGGTTTAAACCACAGACTGTATAACACCCAACCGCTAGATGGCAGTGTTATCTCAGAACGCATAACTGACGCGGAGCCGGAGAAGCGCAAGGTGAAAGTGCTACCCTGCGTCCCAATTCGCATACTATCCATCCTAAATAGTATTCGAAAATAGAATTAGTATGTCCCAAATCGTAGTATGTTGAAAAGAGTATTCCAAAGATTCCCGGATGGTTTACTATTTCCGGTCCGAATTCACAGTATGGATCGATGGGCACTCTAACGGCTGATATTGCCCACAACCCATTGCGAGTTGGACGAGGATTCGATTAGAACTACAAACGCGGATAAAAAGCGTTAATAAACTACAAACATGACGGATGTGCGAGTTCGACGGTTAAGTAGAGAAGTTTAGATAAAGGGGTTTGAGTGACCAACTATCAATATTTAACCTGACAAAAATATATTTATTCAGTGTTGTCCACATTATATTTCACATGCAGCAGCATTGTGAACTTTTGCAATGACACATTTGGCCATTAACCTTTAAATGCATCATTATATTTAAACGGCAAACACAGGAGGAGAGTCTCTGCATTAAAGATCCACAAATGGCAGATCAACGAGCGGCTACATTTCTCTCCGATAAGGTAGGAGATTAAACTGAATGTGAAGGATTTGAACTGTGACAAATCTGACGATGATTGACAGGGCAGATAAACGGTGACGGGATGCACGTAACTAATCGACAGAGTCCGTTAAAGATGGCGAAGTATATCCCGAAGCTTGCATACTTTTCTCCTACACACTCAAAAGTATATACTTTTTCTTCACAAAAAGAGTACATACTTTTAGGACGTAGTATAAGTAGGCGAATTGGGACGCAGCACTAGTGTTTACATTAGCAAACCCAGCTCTCAAGACGATAGAATTATTCCGCTCCTGCAGTATACAGAGCTGAAGTGTGGACTCATGTTGGCTTCAGCTATAAAGAAGCCACTAAGGAAATCGACAAGAATCATTTTGTTTGCAAAATAGGCCAAGTTATAATCTAATACTCGGGAAACACATTGAAACAGAGAGCTCGCTTAACATCCTGACGTCACCCGCGCTGCTGAGAAGCATTTCGATTGAATAGACTGCACGCTTTCCTCTCAGTAACAAAATAAACACACTCCAAAACTGACAGCGGTGGCAGGAGAATGAAAAATAATAGCGATGTAGATATGGATGCACCAGCTCTGCAGCTCAGTAACGTTACTTGAAATAGCACTTAGACTGCTAGACACAATAGACTGCTTTATAGAAAACAGCTTTAGGGTCCGATCACACAGAACGCGTTTATCAGGTTCGAAAACGCGAGGCGCACTGCACTCCCTTTTTTGGACGGCGTTTTTTCATTCAAAAATGAGCAGTGCGCTTTAATGTTTCTAGGCAACCCCCGAATCACCTGTACTGTCAGTCAAATCAATGTAACGGTCAACACAACGGAAGGCCCGCCGCTTCATTCATTCGATTGGACAACAGAACATAAGCGCGATGATGTTGCACGCTTTTCCGCTCAGAGTTGACTTTTTTTCAACTTCATGCGCTCGGAGCGCTCCTTCAGAAACGTGAGGCGCAGCAAGCGGTTTAAACGCGAGGCGCCCAGGGCGCATAAGCAGCGCGCATAACGCTCTCTGCCAACCGAAATCCATTCAAAAAAGGCTTCTCGCTGCAAAAACGTGTTCTGTGTGATCGGGGCTACTGTGTTAAATATAAAACAAACAGTCATTCAGTCATGAAATGGACTGCACTTTCTGTTGTTAAATAGCCACTGCTATACTGTGAACCTTTAAAACATATACACATAAAGAATCCTGCAGTCACTTTACATTTCCCTTAATTTAGATTGCAGATTGCATATGATTAGTGATATAAATGATACTGTATTAATTAAATAAAATACTTTGTCTCGTGTTTTAGGCTTATGGTTGTGTTCTTTATTCTTTTAAATTATAAAAAACAAAAACACACAAAAAAGAAATATTGCAATATATTGCCTCTCTTACAATATCGCAATATATTGCAATATATTGTATCGTAACCCCTGTATCGTGATACGTATTGTATCGCCAGATTCTTGGCAATACACAGCCCTAGTTTCTAAACATATCAAATGTTAGAAATATATTGTTTAAACGCGTTACAAAGACTGAACTGCGCAGAACTGAATTTTGGAGTTAGACTGTTAAAGCAGTTTTTCACCATTGCTGTTTGAGGATTGTTTTTGCGGGGCTAAAACAGTGGATCGATGATGCACTGGAGCCACTGGAACATTTTTTATAACTGTTGACGATGCACTGGAGCCATGAGCCTGGCTCCGCCCCTAACACTATCATAACTAGAGCACATTAGCATCAGTCTGATCGCGAGTTACTGTCAGTACCGTTACTACAGCCTACAACTTGCAAAACAATGATATCAAGAAGAGATGGATTCATTTTGTGAGGATCACCACCAACACCTGCCTCTGCAGTGACTATACGCCGTACATATTTTTACAAACTTTCATCGGAGACAACTGGGATTCACTGATAGTCAGCTGCAGAACGGGGCCGATTTGACTGCTCCCATCCCGCCGTGCCGACATCTGGTGCCATCATAAGCTGTATAATATCATAAGTATTGTCTTGTGTGCTTACGGCAACTTTCCCGCTATCCGTGACAGTGCTATATAGATGATAATCAAAACCAAGCAGAGGTCTTGTTAGTATTTGGCAGAGACTCCAATTGAGGGGGCAGCACTCAGCAGCTCATTTGCATTTAAAGGCACATTTTTGACTTCACATGTTCTTGACTGTAGTCAGAAATGGGCATTTGCAACATGGATATATAAATGAACTTCAAGGTATTTTAGGCTAATACTTCACAGACAGATACCAAGGACACCTGAGACTTAAATTGCATATTGTTAAAATGAACATAATAGGTCCCCTTTAATGTAAATATCTTGTCACCAATGCAGCACTTTCTTGCACAAAAAATAGAGTAAAAGCAGCAATACTGTGAAATATTACAATTCAAAATAACCGTTCTTTATTTTAATATTTTTTTAATGCAATGTATTCATGTAAATAGCAATGCTGGATTTTCTGCAGCGAGGACTCCAGTATGAAAACATTCCTTGATGAATACTGAAAGAGAACAGCATTTATTTCAAATAGAAATGTATTGTAGCAATATAAATAGCTTCACTGTCCCATTTTTAATGGATCCTTGCCAGCAAGGATGCCAGTGATGCGCGGGTCAATGTACAAACAACCCGCATCCGACCAACGTTTTCT
Source organism: Pseudorasbora parva (assembly GCF_024679245.1). NCBI lineage: Eukaryota > Metazoa > Chordata > Actinopteri > Cypriniformes > Gobionidae > Pseudorasbora > Pseudorasbora parva. Next base: position 31,535,296 of record NC_090173.1, read on the forward strand.
GCTAACCGGCCCGCAAATCGGACCGCAAAAAAGAAAATATTGTAACGTTACCTGACGCGCATTTTTAAGTAGTAAATGTTCCCTGGCATAATATCCATTAATCCAGCCTGTGGAGGAGAGAAATATTTCAGGCCCTGACTTGCGTTTAGAGGTGCAGCAGCGAGAGCAGGCAGTTCTTGAGGCGGCCGATCATTGTCCATTTCAGCTGTCTAGATGCATATTATTGATGAATGCGATATTTATGTTTCGACCCTGCTTGGAGAATTCATCAGCACGTCAACTGAGAGAGCCCACTTTTGGAAAAGTGTGTAAGGAATGCAAATTGCAAACTATTTTTTTTCTGAATGCTGTATGATAGCCTAGTGTTGTGTAATAAAGGCTTGATTTATTCTTTTTTTTTTCGTTTCGTTTTCTTAACAATTAAGATGCTGCATGTCATGTGTTTATCCAGTCTAATCAAAGTGTGCGTCTCTCCCCCGACTTTCCCAACAAAAATCCCGCCCTGGAATGTACATGCCAAAATGAGTTATGCAAATTTTTTCAGGTGCATATGATGATACGCACGTTATGGCGTATTATACTAACGAATCACCCACCCCACCAACCTAATCCTACCCAAGAGCGTCATATACACACCATAAAGTGCGCATCATATGCACGCAAAAATCTGTGCAGCATATGCACGCCAAAACTCATTTTGGCGCATACATTCCATTAGATTGCACGCTCGTACTATTGATACATTAGTATATTCCAATGATTGTGCTTTCCCCCCTAATATCCCCCTGAGACAAGAGATTTATGCATTTTATTTCTGGAAAAATTCCTCCCATGACACAAATATTGTCAATTTGCGTCATGGGAGGAATTTTTCCAGAAATCTCGTCTCAGGGGGATATGGAATGTCCATCTTTGGAATGTTTGGCAAGACGCTAAAGACTACAGCCAGCAGAGGGAGCTATTTCCACATGTTTTCAACCCGTGCATGGGGGATAGGAGATCACACACTCACAGCTCAGCTCGCAGCTACAGGCATTCATGGAAACTGAACTAGATGCTGAGAGCAATGTAAGTGTTTTAACTTCTCAAATTAATTTCTATTAAAGTTAAGCTTCCAAAGACATGAACTGAAAACGCGCCAGACTGAACACGAGCTGTGAAGGACTGCCGCGAGTGTGGTCGTGATTACCTCAGCTCTCATCACGAGAGCTCATTTATGACGTTAAATGTAATCTGACTCCTTCAGTTAGTGCTCAGTGCTGTGATACTCGCGCGGCGACTCGACCATTATATTGAACAGACACGTTCAGTATTTAATTGTAGTGTCTGTTCACAAACGTAGTCACAGTAATCCAGTAGCTGTTGTAGAACAGCTGTAGCCTTTCATCCCCATGAGACAAAAATTAATTTTCTGTCTTTTCTCAGTCTAGAAGGCACCAAATTCAAAAATAATTTCACATTTCTACTACATTGATGACCCAGTTTAAATACAGATTCATCTTTTCAGCGCTGAAGTACCCCTTTAAATAGGTTCTCGTAAGGGCATCAAGTGCTCTTTTAATTATGTATGGGTAGGTCCATGCACTCAGGCTCATGTTTGTTTGTTCTTACTGCTGGGTAACAGGGTGAAAGCCAACTTTGTGGTGTGAAATGGCAGCTTACACGGAGTGTGAAATGCTTATGAGTCACTAGTGAGTTCTTTGACATGAAACAAAGACGTTGTTCAATAAGTCAAAGGAGTGTACCATTTTTGGCTTTTCTTCCTTCAGGGCAAACAGACGTTTCCACCAGCCAAACACACGGCGCTGAGTCTTCACAAGGTTCCCACAGATCTCATGGAAACGCTGCTGCTGTTCTGTGGTCCTGTGCAAGAACAAAACACTCCTTAAAAAAACAGCAACAACAACAACAAACATGATAAACAATGTTAATACTTCAATTAATGGGTCTTTACAGGTAAAACAACATAACTGATAAAGAAATTCTTCCATTTGTGCTTAGCAAATGCATTTTATTTCTGGTCATAAAACATGACCATATTGAAGACTTAAAGCTTAGAGCCACAGGAAGATGCCAAACACTAAAATAAACACCAGAGCTCTGGTCTCGCATAGCAAGAACTCTCACTGCAGAGAGAACAGGCAGGATCAGCACAGTAAAGATCTGCTGAGTCAAACCAACACTGCCTGACACTAGATACTCAGCAGCAACTGCAACTTGTCACTCAAAGACATCAGAGACCCCGGGTCCTGTACTAGAGCAATGGAAGTTGCCAGGGGTGACAAACTAAAAGGAAACCAGAACAGGCAAGAACATACATGCTGTGCAAATACCTGAATGTGTTCTTAAGAGGATCTGATGTTTTTGTTATGTATTACACAGAGAAATAAACACTTTTGTTCTTAGCCATTTCATATTAACCTTAGCCGCGTTTCCACCGCAAGAACTTTCCCCAGGAACTAGGGACTTTGGGGTGGAACTTGGTGTGTTTCGACTGAAGGAACAGGGGTCTAAATAAAGTTCTGGGTAAAGATTTCCCCCTCGAAAACAGCCCTGATTACGAGGTAGTACTTTTTTAGGAACTTTCACGGGTGGGACTTACGCGCTGAACATGGTGATTGGTTGAGCTCAACAAGCATTTTATTTCAGCCTAAAACCTAAGAGTCGTTTGCTATTCAAATCAACAATAGAGTATAAAAAAATACAACCAATGGACAACAACGAGGTTCAGGCTTTAATATGTTTATTTGCGGAGGATGAAATCCAGTGGGCTCTGGAAAATTGCACGCAGTAAACGTCACCGGACTAATCGTCAAGGTACTTTAGACCACGATGGAAACGCAGACAGCAGGTCTGGGGAAAAAAAGGAGGTCCTGGGACAAATTGTATAGGGTAATTTTGGTGGAAACGTGGCTCTTGCTAGTAGATGAAGAGATTGTAATGAGAACCTGTGGTCAAGAGCTGTGGTTGGGGCTTGTTATTGTCCCTTCACTCACCATTTGTTGGAACCAAAGACACGGGGGGCAAGAGTGGGCACCAGGTAATCAGCCAGGCACAGGATCATGACACTGCAGGACAGACCAGTAAGCACAGAGGGGTCCAAGTAGTATACCAGCCTGCCCAAGAAGAGAGAGGAAATTAAAAAGTTTCGAAAGTGACATCTAAATATAAATGCTGTATTCACTCTGCACGAGATAGAAATATCCTCTTGAGACCCAGAATAGGGGTTTTCCCTCTGTAGAGGACATTACATTTTAGTGAATTTCTCTGACAATACACAGTTTTAAGTCTGGATATTCTTATGAAATTCTTATGAAAATATTTATTTTTATTGCACATCTTTTTACATTACATATTGTCCCAAAAACATATTACTATGCAAATTAGATATAGTGTATAGATGCATTGCATAGAAGGGCAATGGCATTTATGACCATGTTTATCATTAATTATTCTGCCGTAAAGTGCACAAAATTAAGATTCAGGAGATGGTTCAAGTCAGTGTTCAATAAAAGATGATGTTAAAAAGGTGATAAATTGAGGAATCACTTTCCCTTGAGCCTTTGATATAAAAAAGGTCATGGCAATATAAGATTATCCTGTAAGTTTCAGAGCTTAAAACTTCCTTGTTAAAGGTCCCGTTCTTCACGATTCCATCTTTCAAACTTTATTTAGTGTGTAATGTTGCTGTTAGAGCACAGGAATCCTGAAGTTAATTTCAAGACCTTTTTAAAGACCTTCTCAAAATATTTTAAGACCTCATCTCACTTCAAGTTCTAATCATCAACAAACCTTTAATAAACAGTTGTAGTAGAATGTAGACTTAAAATCTCTATCGTAGGCCAATTTTGTATTGTTTATACTGCATATGTTTCGCAATGTATGGAGGGGGACACATGACCTAACTGCGCATTTCGCAAAATACATGACGTCACCCGTAGACAGCACGCGCCAGGGATGGAAATTAACTTTTTTTCAAAGTCAATGTTTTTACCAGCTACTTTTTTGTGTTTAACTGACAATGTGTAACTGCATTTGAAAATTAATACTACAAGCTCTACAATACTTAAGCGGTTTATTTAATCTCAAGGCTAAATTAAATACTGACATTTTCACGATGATTCGTGGTCTTTTATGGCTTCCAGTTTTATGGTTTTTAGTCCCAACAATGAAACTATTAGTTTTGGCATCTTTGAAGCGTGTTGACAATATACCGAGCAGAACATTGTCAGTAGGGATGCACCGAAATCAAAATTCTTGGCCGAAACCAAAAAAGAAGAAACCAAAGCCGAAAACCGAAAAATAAAATTCAAACTAAAATGTTTAACTCGACCTTACTCATGTGTACATTAAATAATAATGCACATGCCTACTGGCCTGCAGAAAGGGACAGAAATTGAATAAAGTAATCATATGTAAAATAACTACATATTTAACTGTTTAAATGACAGATTAATCCTTATTAAACTTACAAAAGCTATTCAGTCAAGAGCATTGTTTAATGTCAAACTAAATAAGGACATCACTCAGGTAGCAGTAAAGGCTACTGCGCCTTTAAGACCTGATGCGGGGATATGCTCGTCTTTCTCGACTGTGCATACTATACAGTTCAATTAAGGCATATTCAGACTGTCTGCTTGGATACTCATCAAGATGGACATGTTGACATACTTCTTGGGTGAGTTTGTCCCTTTAAACGCAAGATTTGAAAGAACTCAATATTTGCACGCTGTGAGACGAGCGCGTGCTCTCGGATGATGCACAGCGTCAGATCTTCTCTCAGAGCGCGCGAGTCTAACAGCGCGTCTTCACGCGAGTGATGATGGAGAAAACGACTGGTCATATGCGCACATACGGCAGCACTCGCATGCATTGAACAAAGTTTACAAAGAGGTGAAACAGCTCGGTAGGTGAAGCGAGTTTACCCGTTTAGTAAAGTTTAATGATTAGTGAGTTTAATTTCCATCCCTGGCGCGCGCGCTCCGAGCCGATCTCAGACTGAGCGCCCCGTTGTTTTTTAATACTTATGGGGATGAAAATAAATATATTCATAAATACTTTTTGGAGTCAAACTCTGTTGACAAAGCTTGAACAAAATACTTTCAAAATGTAAGACTTTATAAAGCCGTGATAAGACTTTTTAATACTTTATAAGGGTCTTAATTTTCCCAAAATTGATTTATCACCTTTTAATACTTTTCAAGACCCCGCGGATACCCTGGAGCATAAATAATACCTGTAAAATTATAAAGCTCAAAGTTCAATGCCAAGTGAGATTTTATTTAACAGAAGTTCCCTTTCAAAGCCTACAGCAAACGGCAGGTTTGGACTACACCCCTGCACTTCCTTCAGGAATGACGTGACTAGAACCGTTTGTGGACTAAACCTCCGCCCACAAGAACACGCAAAATAGGGGGAGTGGTCTTGTTGCTCTCCCACGTGGAGAAGAGCGCGCATTGAGCGCTTGCATCTCCCCGTTATGGTAATTATGGTCCCTATTACGGGACCTTTCCGGGCAAAGTGCGCTAAGCTGCTGTCCAATCACAACACGGGAAGCGCTGGCCCAATCAGAACTCGGTACGTGTTTCTGAAGGAGGGACTTCATAGAACAAGGAAATCATCAGGCCGTTTTTAGGACAGAGGAAACAGTGCTGTACAGATAAGTAAATTGTATTGTGAAAAATACTGTGTTTTTTACACGTGAAACATGAACTCATGTTATATTGCACACTGTAAACATAAATCAAAGCTTCGAAAACACGCGAAGAACGGGACCTTTAATAAAAGAAAAAAGTGAAGCATTTCCGAAATCACTTTATTAATAAAACAGTAGGCCAACAGAACCCCGGATGACTTAATTCTAGCAAGGTTTTGAAGTGCACATATAATGAACACTTTACTATCAATTGTAAATGGCAGTGACATTATGCAACTAACTCTGGTAGGTCACATGACAAATGAAGCACGACTGGATTAGAGCAGTTGAAAAACAGAGTTTTGACACTCCCATAGACCAGAGTCCTGCACAGTTCCTGTTTGGTAAACTCGTACCCATTTATCCGACTGCAGCACTAATTTAATTCTCTACTTGACCCAACCTTTTCGACAACATTTTACTACTACATCAGGTAGACAAATAATAATAATTCTCATGCAAAAAAAAATAAAAAAATAAAACCAACATTATGCATTGAGTTGATGTTGGGTATCAAGAATGTACAAGAATTTTAAAACGGGTACCAAATTTCAAAGAACCGTGAATTTAATACAATTTCAGACAGGACTGATCCAAACCCGATACTGTGCATATAATATTCTGTGCTATTGTTAAGCCCCATTATAAAGCATCACAACGCTTTGTGCACTATATTATAAGTGTTGTGAAGCCATTCCATAATTAAATGTGAGTAGATGAAAATTTAAGTCATAACCAAAGGCAAAAGTTCCTTGTGTAAGTGTTCTAAATCTAAATAGTTACATTTCAAATGATACCCAACCCAGCACACCAAGGTAATAAAAAGATGAGAATGTGCATCTGTCATATAAATAATACAAAACATTTGCCTACATCATGTGAACAATATGCCCAAACAGGCCATTTTGAACAAATGTGCATAAATCAGACTATAGGCTATACATATGCTTAGAGGCCTCTATTAAAAGTATATATTGCCAAATGAGCCTTTACCGCAGGGGTCTCAAACTCGCGGCCCGCAGGATGATATTTTGTGGCCCCCTACTTGACATCAAATTTTAGTGTTAGTGCAGCCCGCAAGTTGTTCTGAAAATTATCTCGTTGTGTGCCTCAGTTCATGCGTGTGTGTGTGTGTGAGAGAGAGAGAGAGTTAGCTCGGCCCTCATGCAAAATAATTGGTTGACACCGTGTGATTGACAGGAACAGAGGCTGATCAGACAGTTCAAACAAATGTGGTCTAACAGCGCTCAGATGGCCAATCAAATCAAAGTAGGCTGGGTTTACATTCTCTTTTGGCTTGCGCATTTTTTACTCTCAGCAGTTTCTCTCACACACACACACACACCAACACGAGCGCGTCATTTTATCACTTAATGCCGTTGCGGAGCGAGACTATTCTTTCCGGTGAAATCACAAAACTACACACACAAATGCAACAAGTCCATGCTCTTATTATACAACCATCGATGAACATTTTAATGAAAGAAGATAAATTAAAGAAGAAAACAATATGAGAGCGAATTAGAACTCGGAACCTTCTACTAATAGACACTGTTGATCAGTTGTGCTCGAGTTTTTGTGTGTGTGTGTGTGTGTGTGTGTAAAACTCGTTTATGACCCAGCCTGACTCGCAGTCTACCTCCAACCGCCCCCATGTAAATTGAGTGTGAGACCCCTGCTTTACGGTCATATAATATCAGGAATATTTTAGCCGATTCACCCAGCATTACAATGTGGCTGTCTCTCCTGAAACTCTGCAGCGTGCATGTGGCTGTTGCTACTCTTAGCAGCATGAAAGATAAAGCCATTATTCAAATTGTGAATAGATTATATACAGAAACTGAGCAAAGAGCGCAGCCTTAAAGTTTCATGAAACCCAGTTTTAGAATGGTTGTTTTCTGTGGGTGACCTTATCTGATTAACTGAAGTGAAAGATTAGGCCTTAAGTCAAGAAGTAGCACTAATGCACATTATGAACCGCAGACTCACGTGAAGAGGATTGTGGTGGCAGCTACTAATACTGCAGGGTACCATGGCTTCTCCCAGCGTAGGAACTGATCTCCAGCCAGGATGACCTCTCCCCATCCTTGTAGCTGCTCTTCCAGCTGACTCGTCTCCTGAGCCTAGTGAAATGCTTGTAGTCAATATTACTGTTAAAACAATTATGCCATGTGACACGGCATTGTCTGGGGAATTGTTTTAAAATGGGAGTGTCATGAAGTCTTGGGAAGGGCACATCCAGCTGGAATGTCAGGAATGTAAAAATGTATACAAACACAAAACAGCAGCGTATTAAAGATAAATAAAATGGTAAATATAATATATATAAAAACAAAAAAGCTGCACACGTCTTAAAGACGAGTTGAGAAATGTTCTGTTTAAACCAGCAGGCAAGTAGTTTAAATGGCCAGCCCAGTTAGTTCCTTTCTGTGATATATAATGTAAAAATATTTTAAATAGTTTTTAATGTGTTTCAAAAATCTAAAGCATAGACTTGGATTTACAACTAACCAATTGAGATTTAATTAATCTGAAAACCATTCAGACGCGCATGTAGAGACTTTCGTCTCGCTTATCTTGAGCAACGCTCTATGCTTTCTATCTTACAAGTTAATTTATTAAACATAAAACACAAATTATAGATTTGTGTGACAAAACCAATTAGTAAGATGCTAGATAAAGAGAGTAGTCCTTTCAGTTAACACCAGATATGTACGTTATACGTACAACGTTACGTATACGGTTAGCACTGCATTAGCTTGCTAACATCTTATCACGCACACGCACTACATTTCCGTGGCGTATTTAACGTTTCCTTACATTCGCTGCGTTAACACGTCTAAACAATTACAAATAAGAGACAGATTAAGCTTTATTGTGACTTGTCGCGTATTTTTATCATCTGGTTAAAATGGAGGCAGCAGTGATGTCTGAGTAGCATATTGCTAAAAAAAGGAAAGACTATCGTTATAGGAAATATATTTCGACAGCAGACGAACTGCTTGTAAGAAGGGACATTAACAGACCACTTACCAACAGATTTGCACTTTTATTATCGCCCTCAGCCATGGTTTATTTTGGGGAATTTCAGAATTTGTGTTCCTCGGAGAGAACGATTAAATGAAGGCTCTTCCCCTCTACTGCCGCAGTCTGTCAACCGACCGTTATTTTCAGGATGTTTTTATCTGAAACTCGGAATACAAGGAGTCATGGGAAATGTAGTTCACATTAAAAACAAAATGGCTCACAATTGGGTGCAAAATAAGACACGAACTGGACCAACTGGACACGAACAAATTATCAACGAAAGGTGCTGATCGTAAATGAATTGTTGTAAAGGCAACTGTAAAGTGTAATCTTATTAAGCAGTCACCTTCCAGAGATTTAAGTTAGCTTGAATTTAAATCAAATGTTGATTTTTAACTCCTTATAAAATTACATTTCCTCCCAATTGTAGTTGGACAGCTGCGTTTGACAAAACACAATCTGTTGAGAAAAATGGCATGCGATTTACATTTCAAACCATCCATACAAAGGGTCATATATTATTCCCTGGATGTAAAAGTTTTGCAATGGGGGAAAATCACAAGTCAAAAACTCAATAAAGGAGCTAAATTAGTTTCAGCAATTAATATAGTATTCACTATATCAAAATCTTAAATTACTGAACATCAATGCCAAGCGAAAAAACCTATTCAAATATTTGGGGTCAGTATCATTTTAAGTCACGCTCACCAAGGCTGCATTTTACAGTAAAAACAGTAATATTGTGATTTATTCAAATACAAAAAAAGCCAACCCGATCGGTCCACGATTTGATTTTGCCCTAGAGACTCAGGCTGGAAACCTGTACATTAATTTATTCTGCTTCTGTTAAAAATTAGCAGGGACCAATCACAAAGTGGCTTATCCACCTGGCACACTATTGGTGGGTTTAACACAATGACAGCTAGAGAAGCAATGGATAGTTGGTCTGATTGGTTGAAAGACTATCGAATTGCGTACAGTCATTTGAACTATGCCCATTGATCAAACCTCTTATGGCCTGTTTGGTTAGAGGATTATCCAATTGGATACGGAGACATTTGAATTATGCCAGCTGATCACACCTCTAGTAGAGCAAAATATAGTAAAAATAGAGCAGACTCCCCAGACCAATGTTTAATCTTAAAGGGATACTTCGCCACTTTTTCATATTAAACTGTTATTCCCTTAACTAAGACGAGTTAATACATACCTCTCTCGTCTCAGTGTGTTCTCTTAATCGCTCTTACGCGCAGCAACGATCTGATAGCTGAAAAATCCTCCGTCACATCTTGAGGATTTTTCAGCCGTGACTTTTTACTGCGCCGAGTCGAAGTACTCTCAGAAGTGCTATTCCGCCATACATTATAGTTCCTTTTTAACCCGCTTAGAAAAGTTTTATTTTATGTCACCATACTTGGTCGTTCAACTATTCGTGTAACTGTATTTAAATCGGGAAAACGCTTGGTCGCTTCTAACTTGATCTCTGCTTGGTACCATAGTAAATGAACTGGGCTTAGTGGGCTAAGCTAAATGCTATCAGATCGTCACAGCGCGATTAAGAGCACACACTGAGACAAGAGAGGGATGTATCAACTCGTTTTAGTTAAGCGAATAACAGTTTACTATGAAAAAGCGGTGAAGTATCCCTTTTAAGACAAGCATTGTTCTTGAATAGAGATAAATTTCAGTATAAATTGTAAATCTAACCCTAACCCAAAAGAACATCACCTTTAACAAAAAGCTAATTTTGTATTATTAGGTAAATGATCCAGCTGCGTCTCTGGCCTTTAATTTGCACGTCATCAGTAATCACACACCGGTTTTCCCACTCCCACTCCCACCTTGGAATTGCACTCATGCTAATTTGGCCTGTTTATTCAATTTGGCATATGTATGAAAAATGCCAAAAGGTAAAAATTCAAACAAACATGAACAGATACAGCAAACACTAAGACCAAATACCTTTAATTATAGATTTATTTGACCAACAAAATGGAGTAAAACCATTGAGACAACAATTGAAACCATCACCACATCACTATTCCATACTAATTTCTCCCACTAAAAATGTAAAACTAGGTCAAGTTCAGTAAAACGCAAGCTTTAATGGGGACATGTATCAGCAATGATACACTTCCACAGGCAAGTCAAAAAAATATCAATCTAGACTAACTAAATCCATAGTAAAGAAGGACAGGGAGAAAAATCTACAATACACAAACAAGATCAGAGATGCATACTAAGAAAAAAGCATTTAGAAACTGACTTGCACATCTCACCACATTAAGCCTGGGTCATACTCAAAGATCAAATCAAACAGAGACCTCAGACTGAGCACTTACCAACTCCAAGCATATTCATTGTGCCAAACATTGAGAAACTCATGACAGAGAACGTTCTCAAAGCTACTTAGCGATTCGCCTTTTAATTGTGAAATTTGTGCAATACATTAGTAAAGGTGTAAAATAAGTTTTTGAAACATTTTTTATATATACTCGAGGGGAAAAGGTCTTTTTTTGTGTGGTTAAGAACAAACTCTAAGGTCTGTCAAAAGCCTTCTGGCTTTGAATGGAGTCCCTTGAGCCTTCTGGTTACACAGCCCTCTACACCCACTGCAGCAGGAGACAGCTCAGCCATAAGTCGTGACCCCGAGCCATCCAAAAACAGATGCCAGAGGATCCCTCGAAGACCAGATAACACTTTCCTTCCACTCTCGCACAAACGTAGTCTAGAAACTCGCTAATTAACGCAGACCTGTGCTCCAAGAGTGGATAAACTGTCTCCTGCAAATTTTCCCTGTGGCAAATCCTATTTGTTTTGATAGTTGACAGACGTTTATTTGTTGTTGTTGATACAGGGGTTGGTTGGGGGGGTTGTTCAAGCCGTGTGCCTTGTCCCCCCCACCCCGCCTCCCCATCTTGGTGAGCTCCCACACATCCCGGGGAGACAGATGCAGACCCATTTCGTTGTGTTAGCTGGATCGCCGGATGTAGCTGTGCTACGGGGATCCGGTATGGGCCTGAGGGAGGGTCTCTACACCCCCCCTCCCTTTCCTGCATGGTGCTCTGTGGCTCCATTGCCCCAGACCCAGTGGATTTTGGTGGATTTATACCCTCGCTGGACCAAAGTGATCTACAAGGATCCCGTTCACACCCATGCTGTCCATCCCTCGTACAACTGTGCCAGGTTGTCCACGTTCGTCGCTTCTTTGATGACATAATCCACCTTAAAGAGAGAGTGGGGACAAATATGCACTAAGAAAAATGCACAACAGTAGCAGTATGGTTGTTGATGTAAAGGAGGAATGTTCACCTGTTCAGTTACACTCATTCTCCTGTTAGGGTCTACATCTCTCCCTTCCAGTTTGGCCTTCACCCTCTTCCACACACTAACAGCGTAGGAATTCCTTTCTTGCACAGCTGTAGAAAAAATGACTGATCAGAGATCTTGGCAAAGCTTCAAGTTGATGTAAAGCTACAAATATTTTATTTTTTCTTATAGAAGATAACATCCTCATAATCCATTGCAATTTAAAACCGTTAAAATGTTGAAACTGGCCGAACATGAGCATCCTTAACTTGAGTATAAAAAAAAGCACTTCACTGATGATTGTCTATTGTAGGGATGTTAACCGATGACTGTTTGACCGATGGTTAGTCGTATCAACGTTAACTGATCTAAGTTGTCGGTTAAAAAAAAAAAGTGATCTCTAAATTAGGCTATTATAGACAGTGGAATAAACGCTACTACAATTAGCAATCTCATTCCAAAATCTTTTTGTGTGAACTGAACAAATTACACACTCAATTTTTCATAACTCGCCTGTTTGTACTTAATAAACCAATAAGAACATTTGGCGCGAGGTCACAGCGCTTTTTCACAGCGGGTTTGCACGTTTACAAGGTTTGCAAAAAGTAAACACTAGAGGTTAGAGCCAGGGCAGACGACAGTATGAAGCGTGCATTCCGCATAGGATGGGCTTACATTTGGAAATATATTACATCTACATTTCAGTGGTAACACATAAGGTGTTGATCATCATCTTTCTTTATTATTGTTGTTAGCACTACCTTGAACTAAAGGGCATCTCTTCGGAGCTGTCATTTTCTTAAAAGAGCCGTGGCAATGTTACAAATGAGCTTCTAACGCTAGACAAATGCCTTTATTTTCAACGCGATCGCCTTGTACCATTTCGAAACTAAGGAGCCATTTGTTTGTCGATTACAAACAAGTTCCTCGGCGCCCCGTTTGCGAGACTCATGTTTCGCGCTGTAGGGAATTTTAAAAAAAGTGACGTGAGTGGAAGGGAGGCGCTGGTGCCGGCGCCGGGACAGTGTATGTGTGAGAGCGGCAGGCAGAGCGGCAGAGAGATCATAGAGAGATGCGACAGAGTTGCGAAATTGCAGGCACGGCTTGCGGCTGTTATTTCAAAAAGCGCAGCATATTTTAAACTAATCGGTTAACTGGTTTCAACCGGCTAATGAGGCTCTGTGTTCGGTCAAGAAAATGTTTAGTTTTCACCATCCCTAGTCTATTGTAGTTCAAACACAAATCTTAGGTTCCTAAACTATCCCACAAAAAGTACAGGAACATTTTTTTTAATTAAGTTTATGAGAGAACTTGTGGAAAAGCCCCTGACTGATCTATCGGTTAAATAATTGTTCAAACTCGCAGATGTACAGTTCCTACATTTGAGATTTTAAAAGGGAGTGGTGTATAAGATCAAGACATTTGCATTATGACTAACCTCTCCCAGTTTTGGGATCCCGCACAGCTCTTTTGGGGCTCGGGGCCAATCCTTTACTGTTGATCATCAGAGTGCTGGGGGGAGTGTCCGTTGGGGTCCCAAAGTTTCGAGGAATTGCTTTGCGGGCATTCTGAGACATGCTGTCCGGCTGGGTCTTCACTCCGCTGCAGCGCACTGCTACAGTGACAGAGAGGTCAAGTTCAGTGACACTGTTTTAGTATTTGTTTTTTGTATGTGATCAAAGCAATGAACACCTTAAACTTACCTGCAGCAAAGCTGGTCTGGACTGTGGAAGTGGGACTCGCACAGTCACTTCCTCTCTCAGTGACAAGGGGAGAGGCAAAGCCCACCAAGCCATTGTAGATGCTAAGGGAGAAAAACATTAAACAATCAACTACAAAAGCCACTTCAAAACATACAAGTTCTCTTCTGAATCCAGCACAAGTACTCACCCCTGGCTCTGAACCTTTAACTCCTTCAGGGTTGCAGGAATCTCCTGCAGCAGCTCAACCTGCTCTTGGCTGCGTGGTTGACCTGTTGCTTGCACTACAGTGAACAGCACTATCTGCACATTATCCTGCCATGCCTTGTATTCTGACAGGAACTGACGCACACTGCCCTCATAAGTCACTTCCTCTCCCTCAGCAAGGGCATTTTCCTCATCCTGGCAAAATGAAAAGCAGGTAACATTAGATCATATATAAAAGCTACTCTTGCTTAAAACCACTTTTTTTTGGAAACAGATAATAAACTAAACAAATCAACCATTTTGCATTTAAATATGAAATACCTTTGCCATTGCACGCAGTAGGTGCTTAACATCAGCAAGTTGGCGGTTGTGACTGGACAGGACTCCTTTAATGGAGTCCACCAGCAGCTGTAGTGTCTCTGTAACGCTCTCCAGCTGCTGCTCTCTGTCCTCCTGCATGGCTCTTTGACTGGACATCTCCTGGGTGAGGTGACTTTGTGCATACACTAGCCACTCAGGGCCACCAATAGACAGATCCATGGCAGGACTCTGCAAAGACACAATCCAGAGGTTTTGAATTCGAAATGGACAATGATGAGATTACAGAGAAACAGTTGACTACTTTAGTGAATAATTCATATGTTGCGCTGTAATATATGTACAAACAGGAATGTTTATGGCTCAGCTTTCAAATACTGTCAAATTGTCACAATTGCCAATTGCCACTGTCAAATACATTTCAAAGTCAAAGTAATTTGAAGGTAGTGATTTATTAGGATGCATATTACAATGAATGAAAAAATTGTGAGAGGATCTGAGCATGGATAAGTGAATATCAATACACTAATAAACAGTGCATTAAATTGATCAAATGTAACAAAATATATTTACACATTTGCAAAATATTTCCTTTCCAATAAATGCTGTTATTTTTAACATTCTATTCAAAGAATCCTGGGGAAAAAATAATTTCCATTTGCGAAGGATCATGTGAATCATATTACTAGCCTGGGTAAACCCATCCTGATCTGCTGGCGATTTGATTTCGCCCGGCAACTCAGTCTGGAAACCTGTACTTTCATTTCTACTGCTTCTGTTACACATTTTCAGGTTTATCCATCAACACGTTGACAAAAAGAGAAGCGATGGGTGATTGCCCGTTGATCATACCTCTTGAGGTCTGATTGGTTGAAGGACTTTCTAATTGACCTATTGGTAAGCCCTGCCCCCCTTAGTTACTGTTGCTAACTCGGACACGGCTTACGTCAAATGTTTACGTTAAACGACAAATTTGCTGTCTTACAAATGACAGCTGTCAGTGTGAAAACCACATCCCAAGATGTTTTTGGACACAAAATGTAACGTATACCCTGTCTGAATGATGACCAAACTCTACTGATGGTTTATGAAGCTTATTACATTGTTTTTTACTAAAAAAAAACAACTTTTTAGAACTTAATTTACTATCAATTCATATGCAGTATATAGCTTACTGTACATAATAAGGAAAAATGTTTGTCTTAGCACTATTTTAAACGTTTCTTGGGTCATATTGTGTGCTTGCATTCATTAATAGTCACTTGTGTGTGCTTATATAAGTATCATTATTCATTAAAAATATTAGGATGCTAAGTTCTAATATGATGCATAAATTATTAATGTTTTAAAATGTCACATTTAAAGAAATCTAGTGTTTGATCGCATCTTAATATTTAAATGCACGATTGTTTTTGAGCAACTAGATTAGATACATGTATATTTAATTATTAAAGAGCCATAAGGCATCTACTGAGTAATGACATTACAAATGAACATGATTAATTTTTAGCCACAAAATGACTAATTTACCTCTTTGAATTGGAGTTCTCTATTTTAACCTTAATTAAGACACAAATTGAAATATAAATATTAGAAGATATATCTTTTAAGTGGTCATTAATTGACAATAATTATTGCACAAATAGTATTTAGTACCAGAAGAGCTCTACAAAATATTCAATAAATATTATTGAACTAAAATATAGAACACTTATTTAATTGAAAAATAGTTACGGTGTATGGTCACATTTGACCATCAATGAGTATTAGTGTGACCAATTAGTAAGGAATATCTGAGGGCTAAATAAGAATAAAATTAATGTTAACAATGTTACATCTCCATCACTCTCCTTAATAAAAAGATCCTGTAAATATGGCTGACTTAATAATCAATGCACACTAAGCTGTAACGTTTACCAAAACTTGCTGCAAACATCTGTATAGTGAAACGGTTGTGTATCTGCTTAAACCATTCAAATGCATTGACACAGCGCTAGAAGTAGAGCGCTCCATGAGCCACGTGACTGTAAGCACCGCCGGGAGATGAGAGCATGTTGCAACTCTGCTTTTCAACGCCTCTAGCTTTAACATTAGCGCCAAAATGCTATTTATTGTTTGAATTTCGCATTAAAACTTAATAATGATTAAAAAAAGTTATAGGACTAGCTTTGTTTAACATTGAAAGCAGGTTTGGCAATTTGGCGTGAGATTAAGTTGGGCAGCGTTAGAGTGTGACACTCTGTGTGACAGCCTGAAAGTGTCTCACGCCAAATGCGTGAGAGTTGGCAACCCTGATACTGAAACATTTAAAAATCTAGCAACATAAGCAACACCCACCAGTCTGTGCAGTAGCTGAAGTTCCAGAGGGGAAACAGAGGTGCTGAACTGTGCAGCAAAGGAACAGGTGGCCTGGCATCGTTTCACAAGTTCAAAAAGTGTGGCATCCATGTTCAAGGCTTCAGGGGTACGGGTACGCAGACCTTCAAAGTTGAGGATAGTGCTGCAGAGAAAAGTAACCTGGTTGGCACGCTGACTCTCCTTCATCACCAAAGTACGGCGCTCTGCTATAGTGGCCTCAAAGTCCTGTAGCACTGGGGCGAGTGCGGGGTTTGCACCACCGGCCCACTTCAGCCTCTGCTCTATGCTGCCCTCTAGACCTGCCAACTTCTCCTGCAACGCAAAGTCCAACATGATTTAGATTAAAAGGTTTCAATTTTTACAGTGACATGTTCTACAAAACAAGCAAAGGCTTTAACCTGGACATTGCCAATAGAAGCTTCATCCTGACTGAGTTTGTAGAGCTTCTTCTTCATGTTGCTGAGGATGATGGAACGAGGTGGGGGACTGACCGTCATGGGTTGCGTCCTTGCACCGAGAATGTCCTCATGCTGCCACTGATGAGACAGATCGGAGGGTTACAACCAAAACCAGTGTCAGTTTTTTCATAAAGGGAACTGGTTCTTACCTGGAACATTGTGATGTGAAGCTGGGTCCTCTGCAGGCTGACCTTACAGGCTTCGATGCTGACCTCCAGACGTCGCACCAGATCCAGTTTTTTCCAGGCCGTGTCGTAGGAGCTGGCCAGCACTGTGGCCCTGTTGAGCAGCAGCTGGGATATCCGCCCTGCTTGCACCCCTTGCTCTACCGCTTTCTTGCACAGGTCATCCAGAGAAACCTTCCCCTCAGCTCCAAAGTCCTTGGCCTCCACCTGGGCGATGAGATCCATGCCGAGCGCACTGAGAGTGCTGCAGATGGCTAGGCCCAGAGCCTGGGTGGGGAGCCCCATTAGCATCTGCCTCACAAAGTCTGCCGTGAAGGCTTTGATGGGCCGCATCATCTGGTCCTCACTCACTACAGTGGAGCTTCGATATAAGGGTTTCGCTATGGGTACTGGGCCATTAGAGGGTGGAGGCTCATCAGTGGGTGTAGGGCACGTTCCTGTTGAAAAAATGAGAAGTGTGCCTTATCAAGAGCCTCATACTGCACTACTTTACATGACTTGAAGGTGCCCTAGAATGAAAAATTGAGTTAACCTTGCCATAGTGAAATAATAAGAGTTCAGTACATGGACATCACATACTGTGAGTCTCAAACAACATTGCCTCCTGTCAGATAAACAAGCTGCTCGCATGGACACACTTCATGTTCCAGGCTGTTCAGGAGACGAGAGGACTTTTCTACCCTTCCCACAGATAAAAAATGTCAACAGTCATGGTTGATGTTTATTATAATCGGATACCACAACAATTTAATTCAAGATCATTCGTTGGTTTGGCCCATTTCAAGCAAGCTTCGCTCAGCGTCTTAAACTGGAGAAAGGGACAATTACAACTATAGTCCTGCAAGCAGTAAGTAGCGATTTTATCCACCTATTGACTGTTAACAATTTCTGATTAAATTGAAAGTTTCTTAGAGAGACAGCATTGTCTAGATAACGCAAGACGCTTACAGTAACAATAGGAAAATCCAAGTACCATACAAAACTAAATAGTGTGTCTAATGACAAAGGGTAATATTATTTTGTATTACAAAATAAAACCGTAGATACTTTGCTTACAGATCGTTCACTCGATCCTTCTAGCAAACGTCACCTTTTCCACCATATAAGTTAAAACGATAGTCATTTGACAAGGCTATTCATTGTGTAAAATATATATTATATTTTTAGGAACTGAAGTATGGTGTTTCCTATGATGTTTTTGCCTATTTGTATTTCAGATTAGGCTACATCACAGTCACTGTGTAAACTTGTGACTAACGTTACATAAACATGCAATATCGTTGACGAAAAAAGACAAGTTTAAAATGTAGGCTGAATGACACACTTTAAACAGAACATCTCAAATGGAGATTGCTAAAATGCAGCTTACTTGTTTATTGGTGTTTTCAGATCATCCACATACGAGAGAGAGCTCAGGTGCATATGGTTGCCAGATTGGACATGTTTAGGTAAAACACCGAATTGTATACGGGTTTCTTTTTACAGAAAAGCTCTGATTGGGGGATTTAATTTACTGAAATCCGGCAACCGCACAAACGCGAGCTCTCTCCGTGCGCGGATGATCTGAAAACACCAATAAACAAGTAAGCTGCATTTTATCAATCTCGATTTCAGATGTTCTGCTTAGTGTCATTAAGTTGGTCTGTGTTCTGTTAGGACTCACAAGCTGAACAGCTGAACTGCTGTAATAAGCCAATCAGAGTAGAGCTCAAAGTTAATATTCATGACCCTTCCAAATAAGGCAAAAACAGAGCATTACATCCTAGGGACAATTTATAGGGTTGTAAATGGAGCTGAGAAAAAATTTTCTGGACAATTTTTGCCCTTAAATAAACCACATACTCTATGTCTATATCAGAGAACAATTTAACATTGATTCAAATCATTCTAGGGCTCCTTGAAAACCAAAGGTCATGGTAATATAAGAAGAATATTCTGTAAGTTTCAGAGATGAAAATATCATTGTTAGTCAAAGAAAAGATTTTATAAACACTAGGCCCAGAAAACGATCGCGTGTGCGTGTTGCATCTATACGTCGTCGCACGACGAAACTGCCTCTACAGCACGTCTAATTCAGTAGCCTCGCCCACCGACTCTTGGAGCTGCGAAGATAGCAAGATATTGCGCTATTCCTGGTTGTGGAAGAACACAGCCACTGCATAAGCTTCCTTTGAATTCTAATATTAGGAATGAGTGGTTGAACTTTATTTTTAATGAAGTATAACTACTGATGTGGGGAAGACGTGATGTTCACTTCATTTCACTGCAGGATCGTTTGTAAACAAATCTCAGGTCGACAGGAATGGTGCAACACACTTGCGAGTAAAACGTGTTTTTTATATGTATTATGTAACAGTATTGCATTGTTATAGATCGTTTTGATTATGTGTATGTATCTAACAGAACATACCTTTAGCACACTGGACATTTATGGGCCAGGGCTCGCAAAGCCCAATGTCCCGGGGCTGTGTGATTTCCAGATGGACTACCAAAACGTAAGCCCGTCGGCAGGCCGATGAATCTCATAATATTCCTTTCTAGTTCTGCGCTGTTATCTCTCTCTTAAATAAATCATTGTGTTTGTTTGCTAAAGACATTTATTCTGGTTGCCGCTTCCAAAACAACACCTACCTCATGTGAACTGAACTGACAGGGGCATAGATATGACAGGGGCTAAAGCTCATTAAATATGCAAATCTTATCCAATCCTAGCCGTGGGTGTTATCCTCCAAGTTTGAATGTAAAAACCACATGAACGTCATTAGCTGACCACAGACAACAGCAGAAAAAAAATAAAAAAAGCCATCAATCCTAATATATTTACCAGATAGTGTCTGTGCAAATGATCCACACAGACGGAAGAAGTCTCGGATGGTCTGGAGTCTCTTCAGAAAGAAAATCTCTTCCAAGACCTGCCTGGTCTGAGCATTATCAAAGAAATGGACCTGTGTAGCTCTGGACTCCCGGATAACATCCACCTTTCTCCAAGCAGCAGGAACATCCATAGAGTTCAGCTTGAGGGGAGAACAGGATTTATTTAGACACCACTCCAATGTAAATAAAACTTTTCAGACAGCTAAAGACAAAAAATATAATACAGAATATGCTTTTACATAATTAGAAATCACATACGTTTTAAGCGCACACTGAAAAACATGCAATGAAGTTTTTGTTTTCCTTAGCATTTGATAATGCTTTGCAAGTTGTGTATGTGAAATGTTTGTATTTGTTTTGTTTTTTGACCTCCTGTACAGACCTTTGGTTCCACTTGTGGTGTTGAAAGTGCTTTATAAATAAATAAAGTTGAAGTTGAACCTTTCAGCTTTTTACCTTGTCAATCAGAAGTCCAAAAGCAGTCTCCAGCTGTGCAAACATGCCATCAAAAGCTACCAACAACATCTGACCAGCACTCATCTTGGGCGTTTCCTGCACGGAGCTCTCCATACTGCGTGGCTGGATCAGCTCTGAGTACTGGGCCCGCAGAACCCTTACAAAAGACAACACATAAAAGAAAGACAAAGTTAAGTCCATCCTGAAAGTAATGCAGCTTTAACAGGTGCATTACTTTTTTTGTCTGGGTTCACACATAATGTGTCCGCTTTTGTCCGATTCGCGAACTAATGACTCATTTGAACCGATTCATTTTAATGAACTGATCTGTCCAACACTGAACTCACGAATCGGTGTGTAATCATTTACTCACAACACCCTTGAAATGAGAATTAAGTGTGCTTACCCCATTAAACAAGAGGGGTTAGTACGAATTAGTCTTAATAATCCACAGTATTTTCATGTATTTATTGAGTTTTTATATAGATAGTGTGTTGTAAATTACCACAATTTTTTTTTAGTTTCGATTGGAATAAGGTGAAAGCAGAACAACGCAAGTTAAATTGTTTATGGCAGAGAATTAGACTATTTGTTATTACATTTTTAATCCTGATTTTTAATAATTGTTGCCAAAATAATGAATCAGTAAACCATGCAATCTGTGTAAAAATGAGGAACTAATGAAACAAACATCAAGATATCATACAAAATGAGATATCAAAATTAAATGAGCAACAAAAAAAAAAGTTTGCATTTATTTTACATTTATTGTCAGTATTGGGCTCACAGATCCCGCGGGTAGGTACTTTCACTGTTGGGGTGTGTGTGTGTGTGCATGCATGTGTGTGGATGACCATGACTGGTCAGCCACCACCGAAGACCATTTCTGACCCAGGAAAAACCCTGTTTAACACACTACAGTAAACGCTTCCATTTTCCATGTTACCTGGTAACATCTAGATAGTGGTCATCTGGATCCTCCTCCAGGCCCATGGTGGTGTTACGAAGGTGAGCCTGTAGAACCTCACCCAACCCCTGCAGTGAAACTCCATCAGCGCACTGATCAATAAGTGCATCGAGCTCTGCTAGCATTGTCTCTAATGTGCTTTCCCCCTTCAGCATGCAACGTAGAGCCTCTGGAAAGATGATCTGACGGAAGTTTGTGTTGAGCTCCTGCAAATATTAATACAAATGGTTTAAGAGTGGAAAAAACTAAATCACTGAAACCACGGAATACTATTGAAAGTGCAGTACAGCAGGAGATTTTTGACAATTCCAATATAAAAAACAAAAACAAATAATCAATGTATATATCGTAAAACCCTAGTGATCGCTTTAAGCCCTTAATCTTAGTCTTACTTGGACTATTGCGTTATGTAGAGAGCTGTTCATGAAAACTTTGTTTTTAAGCTCCTATACTCCTTCAATGACAATTAGTCATTCTACCTGAATAGTAACACCAACTGCTTTTACCTACTGATGACATCATACCTTCTGTGGTATCATACACTCGGGTTTCATTTGGTGATTTCAAATATCAGCAGGGTTTACCAGAAATCGCATACTGCACCTTTAAACACTGAGAATATCCTTACCTGAAGACAGGTGTACACGCCATTGGCCATGTAGACAACTTGTGAGGTCTCAGCAGGACTGAGGATATCCAGATCTTGTGATAGAAGCTGGCACTGTTGCAACAGTTGCACAAGGCATGTGATGTTCCCACTCATACTGCAGAGCTCCTCCAGGAACCAGGCGCCATCGCGGGACATCAGTTCCACCAGCTGCTCTCCGGCACTGGCTGCCGCTCCCTCCATTACCAGGTTACGCCTGTAAAGCACAGAAACATACTGCATGCTTTAAGGACAACTTTGAGCATGGAAGACCAAAAAATAGCTTGACAACAAATGAGTTTTTTACAATTCTTTTAAGTTGTTTTGTTTTAACTGCAGATTCAGACCTGGTGAGGGCACAGAGTGCAGAGACGATGATACCGGCCAGGCTAAAGGAGCCAAGCTCGGCGTCCTCATGCAGGAAGACTTTGATACATCGTTCAATCTCTTGCAGCTGCTCCTCACACACAGGCACGCCAGCGCCCTCTGCCTTCAGACGCTCTACCTGCCGCATCAGACGAGTGTTGGTTTCTGCTGCATGGTGCTGTAGCGCCATTTCAATACTAGACAGAATCTGACATGTGGCAGGAGGTGGCTGGGGTGCAAACTGCATTTCATACCTAGCAATAAAAAATAAAATAAAAATCAATCAATCATCAAAAATCATGCAAATGAAAAGTCACAGAAAGGAATCATGATTTTGATTCACGACCAAGTGTATAACATTTGGGGTCAGTTATATTTTATATATATATATATATATGTATATGGTAATTGCTTAAATTAATACCTAATTGATCAAAAGTGACAGACACTTAAATGGAAACAAAATATTTATATTTCAGATAAATTATTTTTGAAGTCAAAGAAGAAATGTTTCCTGGGCAACCAAATTAGCATAGAACATTTAATTTGACACTGAAGACTGAAAATCAAGCTTTACCATCACCGGGATAAACCGCAATTCATCTTGGTGAGCACTGCAGTAGAAACTTAAAATCTTACTGACCTCAAAGGGCAGGAAAAGTAGCCAACAAAGCCCCTTTCACACTGCGATTCCGACACGAATAATGCGACCCTGCATTTCTTCCCGGGCCGCTAGATTTGGTCCATTCTTACTGCCAGCGAAATACCGTAATAAGTGCGCTTTCACACACAACCCGTAACGGTCCCGGGACGAGTTGACACGTGACATCCTGATGTGACGTATAATGGCGAGCGATCTCAGCTTCAGCGCGGATAGTAAGGAGCTCCATGGTCTCGACTTGTGTCCAGTTTGCGCACATTTCTGCCTGATTTTAGTTTCTTTTGTATACGAACACTGCGTTTAAAACAGCGACTAGCTCTTCTGGGTTGTATTATTGAAAAAACAAGCTCTAGGAGTCGCACGATAACTACGTACACATTGCGGCATTAGTTTCGGCTTTTGTTCAAACAGCGCTCGTCCCGGGTCGAATACTGCAATATTACTAGGTCCCCGACCCGGGTTCAATTCAGTAATCAATTCCGGGACGTGGTTGCTTTCACACAGAAGGCGACCCGGCAATGTTCCGGGAATATTGCGGGTCCGACGTGCAGTGTGAAAGGGGCTCAAGTGTTCAGCATGTTTTCTGACTGATAGTGAACAACTATTAGTTGCACTTACTGGTGATAGATGGTCTGGCAGTGCTCTACGGTCATGTCACACACCAACTCCTCCATCCACTGTTTCCACGTATGAACTCTGTGCCTGTGCAGCACCGCACGGGGATACAGCAGGGCCACGGTGGCATAGCTGTGCAGGTGTTCAAGACAGCCACGCAGCTGAGAGCGCCGCTGCTGTAACAGAGCGCTCACCTCTGCCTCCAGTGCCTCACACTGGCTGATTAGATGTGCTTGTCCTGCATTCTGCAAGAAAGTTGTTGCTGGCACATAGCTGGGCGGACCTGCAGTGTAAAAAGCCCAAAGGTACACATTGAAAGTTTGCTTATCAAATTTCAGACAAAAAAGCACATAACAAAATAAAACAGCCCAAGACAACTGTACCTAAATCAATAGGACTACTGATCTCCTGGAGGAGGCTGGCAAGCTGGGTGGCCTCTAAACTGGCAAAGGCAGCTTGATACTGACTAATCCACTGATCCAGATCTGACAACTTCCCCTCAATGGCATCCTGTACAGTCCTCTGTCTGGACTGCAACTGAGTGTGCTCAGAGTATCTATGAAGGCACGGGAGAGAGAATAAGAGTGAGAACCTTTAATCTGTCCTATCAAATCTACACTAATGATTAATGATCAAGCAATAATTGTGAACAGCTGAATATAATTCCTTTTTTAAAAAAAACTAATCTGCTGACCTGTGCTCCAGGGAGTGGATGGGGTGATCTGCTCTGGTGTCAGCATCCTCTAGGAATTCCATCTCCTCCAGCAGTTTGCCCTGTACTTTCTCAACCTGTGTGAGCTGCTCCTGTAGGCTTAGGTACTCCTCCACGGCCTCCTCAACCTGCGGCAGTACACCAGTCATCTCATCACGGTTCTTAAACCAGTTCACCTGAGAAACAAGAAGAACATTTCGGTTAGCAAACCAAGTTGTCAAATTTATTTGTATATAGCTTTTCACAATACATTGATCAACAATTGTGTGAATAAAAGCCAAAATCTAGTCTGTTCATCATATAAAGCTTATTATATAAAGCTTACACATCTTCATTTGTGTTCCGAAGATGAACAAAGTCTTCAAGAATGACATGAGGGTGAGTAATTATTGATTTTCATTTTTGGGTGAACTAAACCTTAGGATGAGTCCCCTAAATAAAGTGTGATACAGAAACATGGCTCAACCAATGGCAACAGTTTGTAATTGGACAACCAGTTAGTCCGACCAATGGAAGGCGGTGAGATTGTTCAAGAAACTCATTATTTTAGCAATTCCATGGTCAGTGTGCATTTCTGTACAAGCTCTCACCTTAATCTCAGCCACACGGGAAGAGAAGAGGCTACGTGTGATATCTCTCTCCATCTCTCTCTTGCTCTGTTTGTTCTCCGCCTGCTGGCCACCTCCTCCATATACAGCTCCTGCAAAGCCAACCTCACCACCTGCTGTCCAGTCCACCAGGGGGTCATAAACAAATGCCTCTAAAAGAGTCAGGAGGGTCTCCCTACCACGCCGCATTATCTGGACCACCTGAAATGGAAGGACACCATTCAAATTTGTATGCACTTTCTAAATTAGACAATCAATTAAATTCATAGATTAAAAAAACTCACCTGTTCACAGGACAGCCTAAATATGCCCTCAACTCCTGTGACCCCCAAAGCAGTCTCAATATTGTGTGTCATACGGAAAGGGACCTTTTCTGGTACTCTCAAGCTCTTTCCTGTCAGAACAATGAAGTATTTAAATGTCTATGTGAAAGTAGTGTTTGGACATTCTCAAATGAACAAGCACTCACCCTTCTCAAAACAGACATTGTAGTCAATGTGCACCACCTCGCCTGTCGTCATATCAATCAGCACATTGTCAAGGTGTCGATCACCCAATCCGATGATGTACCCCACCATTGACATTACAGCAGTGGATCTGGCATAAGACTAAATGAGAAAGATTGTGTTATAGTACGATGAATTTGGTCTAACACTGTGTCGAACATGGTTAGGACAAGTGAAAAATGGTTCCTCTAACCTGAGTCACGCTCCACCACTCACTGGGGGTGGTACAGGAGCACCAGAGCTCCTTTGCCAAGAGGTTAGGTGGCGTGGCCTCCATCAGTTCTCGTAGAACATCTCTCATGACACTCAATGGCCAATCACGGCGCGACACATCCAAACTAAGCCCGACAGCCTTTAAGGCAGGACTGATCTTGCTGTAATACAGCTCACTAGGTCGTGGGACCATGGGAAGATTCTGAGGCTGCTGGAAGGAGTCCTGTGCCTAAAAATAAGAAAAGGTATTACATTATCATCCAGCTTTTTTGGTGGAAAAGCACAGCAAGACCTTCAGCCTTCTCCATTATTGACAACTGTTTTTTAAGTGCTTTCCATTACAATTACACATCATTTAGATTTGATTTTAGTTGATGTGGTAATGGAAACATTTGTTTTTTTATGATTTTAGTTTTGGCTAACTATAATAACCCTGGCAACTACATTATGTAAAACACTGAAAATGAACATAAAACACTTCTGAAAATTGTTACTCTCACCTTCTGGGCTTGGACCACAGCCTCACGCTGCTGCCAGCGCTTGTACAGGCCAAACAGTGGAGTGGCTCCATCTACCCACTGAATGAGGCCTGATCTGGTGCCCAGAGGTGTGACGGAATAATGTCGGGCGTGAAACCTCGGACTCTCCTGCTGATTCACCTTAGTGAACATGGTGTTGACGATAGACAAGAACTGCATGATCCTTTCATCCAAATGCAAGTCCTCTAATCCTAAAGCACAGTGAAATTAGCATGCATTAGAGATGGTTCATATATTAAAAAAATTCTGCCACCATTTACTCACATGCATGTGATTTCAAACCATTATCATATAAAGCGATTTGGATTAAACCATTGGATTAATATAAATTGCTTTTACAATGCCTTTATGAACTTTCTGAATCAAAGTGTTTGTGGAATCACCTTTAAATGAAGAGATAGAGATTCCATTAAATTAAGAGAAGTTCCAATTAAAAGTATCATTATGTGTGTTTGAAAGATGAACTTAAGACTTGTGGGTTTGGAACAACATGAGGGTAAAGTAAATGATGAAAAAAAATAATTTTCATTTTTGAGTGATGTTCTTACCCATGTTCCTAGTTATTCATACCTTTGAACAGGTAAGGATAGTTTCTGCCATCAGAGCCTAAGAAGTAAAGCTTCTTGGGTTTGGTTTTAGTTGGCAGAATTGTGATGGTGTTGCCTACACTCTGGATGGTGACTGCATCTGTAGCAGACAGCTCCCCCGGTAGCGCCATCTCTGTGTTGGCCATGGCAGTAAGACGAGGGCTGATTTCATCCAGCCTCAGGAGGTAACTGGCTCGTTTCTGCGCCCTCTGCTGCAAACTCAGCATGATCTGTGAGAGGATGGGTAGAATTTCAAAACATGAAATGCAGAGAATGCACATCAGCCTTCCCTTATGCGATCAGAACTCTTATACACACAGTTGCCCTAACCTGTTTGAAGGGCACCCAGCTGCTTGCAGGATTGGCTGGATTAAGAGGGTTCCTAAGTCTCTCTAGAGCATTGTGGATTGCCTCTCCGTACGTCTCCTGAAACCACGCCTCATGAGGGGTTTCTGCCGGAGCAGCAGTGATGCTGCGTACGTGATCCAGTGCAAAAACCACAGGTTTCATCAGAGCAGAATGCTTCTCTCGCATAATAGCCACCTTCTCATCTCTAACACAAAACAACCACAAGAAAAAGGGATTAGGAATTTAAATAATTTTTGCAGAGGCAAGAGTCACGCTCATTAATTTTCTTCTATATTTATAAGTTGTTTCTTCTATATCGATTTTCAGGGTCATGACTCACTTGCGCAGAGTGTTGTTGTTCTGAACTCTTTTCACCTCGTCCTCCAGCTGTTGAATCCTGCGCAAAACATGCATGTGTTGCTGCTGCAAGACCCCCAGCCAGAGCTCATCCCAGAGCAGAGTCACCCTCCTCAGCTCACCCACTAACATCTGCACCTGCACATACACATACACAAGAACCAAAAAAAAAAAAACTCTTACACAACGGCCTTAACGCAAAATCAAACACTTACAGAAGAGAAAGCCCTTTTTGTAATACCTGCAGCACCATGGTGGGGTTGGCAGAAGAGAGCTTGTCTACAATCTTGCTGTAGCAGTCCTGCATCATGGCTTGGTCCTCGCTAGAATACATCACCATCTCCTCCCCGCGGCTGCTCTCCTGAGAAGTCGGCCCACTGCCCATCTCACTCTCCCCTCCACAAAGAGCCTCTCCCTGCATGTTCCCCAGCAAGGTTGGCAGGGATGATGGCAGCTTATTACCTGGCAGAGGTGAAAACTTTTTTTTTCTCCAAAGAAACTAAACTTGAATATACAATCCCTAAATGTGTCGCAAGTGCTACAAAAAATAAATAATTGGTCTATGCAATTAATAAATGTACCACATTTTTTTATCTTGTTTGGCACAGCCAGGCATTGTCAGGCAGAGATAGTGCGAATAGCACTTGTCAACAAGGCATGCTATTTGCACTTAATGTGAATAGACACACTGTTAAAAAAAGCCAACAGAGTGAAAAGGCACTGAGTGGTTGTTTTTTGTTCAGTCTGTCCGTCAGTCAGTCAGTCTAATTTGGGCAGTCGTTGAACGTCAGTCAGTCCAGTTTTTGCAGTGTATTCCACACCGTTTGCCCAAGTTGGACAGTCTGTAGCTTTTCTGCCAATTGAGCATGTTGACTGTGTCAAGCAGACGGTGAGAGAAATCATGCTAATTGTTCAGCTTAACAAACCAGCGAACTAAAGAAAAAACACTGTGAGAACAAGCAAAAGAGGACACCACACAGGAGGCTCTCCAAATTTTGCATTTCAACAACCACATTTTTCATGACATAGCTTATATGACTGGTCCCCTAGTATCCACGTTGGAAGCAGAAGACATTCCCGGACTATCACAATAGCAGTTTGAAAAATGAAGCTTAGAGGAAAATTTGTTTCACCTTGGACACATTTGGTGGACATATGTCATAAGGGAATCAGGATGCCTCTGCCTGCAAGTACAGTACATACCTGCTGCCTGAGCCTCTCCGCCGAGAGAGATCGATCCCACAATGGCAGGGTAGAGAATGAGGTGGGGCGAATCTTGGGCCACTCTGCAAAGCAGGCTGCAGATGCTCTGTCGGATGTAGGCCTCAGGGTGATTTAGTCTGGAGAATAACTGAGGAATAATACCTAGCGAGACAACAGACAACTTAAGCTGATGCTAAAATAAATGGGGAGGTGTTTATTACTATATTGAATATCCATTTCTTACCTTTCCAGGGTGCAGTGGGGGTAGATGCCAGGCCATGCTCAAGACCCTCTCTCAACTCCCCAGCATGCTTTACGAGCAAGCGCAGTAGACGAAGGGTTGCCATGACAATTACATCATCGCTGCTCTGTTTGCTGCTCTGGCTGTTCAAGAGCAGCTTAGGATCGTCTTCATCTATTGGCACCTGATGATCAAGACACCAAGACATGTTTAATCAATTTCTGGTTTAGAAATTTGGTTTAGAAACCACTGCATAAATATTAGAGGAATCCTCTGACCTGTCCAGCATTGAGTTTGAGAAAGGTGAAGTATGCCCTGCACGAGACCCGGTACAGGCTGAAGATCCGATCAACCACTCTCCTCCACACGCCGATCAGCCCATCAGTCACAGTGTCCTCCACCTCAGACAGCCACGGACAGGCACTCAACAGCTGTCGACCAATCACATCTACCATGTCGTCCTCCTCATCCTCTTCGTTCTGCAAGGCCATGTCTTCATCCTGCAGGAACACAATAACGAAAATGAATACTCAAAGTCAAACTTATTCGCATATTAGGGTGCAAATAATAATCCAATTGAGGGGAGAGCCATTTTCTTTCCTGGTTCAGTTGAAATGTGCCCAATAGAGCCGTATCAGACTCATTGTGACTAGAATCTGAGTATGACGACATCAGGATAGTTTTTACTGTTTTTTTGATCAAATAAATGCAGCCTTGGTGAGCAACTGACAACAAAAGCATTCATGTTGCTTTAGTGAAATAAAACATTTTTATTTCACTAAACCCAATCTTTTGAAAGGTAGTGCATTTAAATAAAATATCTATGTTTTTCAGCATTGTATTTCCATAGTGTGTTATGTTACCATTTTTAGAACCACTGCTCTAGACTCATTTGAACAAACTGTGAACTCAATAACCTGAATTCCTGCTGGGCGACACATGGCTTGACCCAAAATGCCAAAAATGGTTTCCTTGTCTTCATCGCTGGTGCCTGCTGGGAGTAACTCTCCTATTTCTTTCTTCTCTCCAAGGAGCAAAGGAACCCCCTCTCCTTGACTATGAACAAACAGAACGGAAAAAAAACAAAGCAAAAAAAACTGAAGTATAAGCACATCCATGTTTTTTTTTAGTTTTGACTAATATATTAACACTTTTCATATTTAAAAATACCTTGCATTGTCCACAACCTTCCGGCCCCATCTGTACGCCCAGCTGGCTAGAGCAGCCCATGATTTGGCCACTTCAGGAGCCTGAGTAGTTGAGAGTTGGTACAGCTGCCCAAGGACAAAGTCTGGCTCCCCAACACCAACACTGACTGTAGACAAAAAAAACAAACCTTTGTGATCATGAAAGAGAAGCAAAGCCAATCAAATACTAATACACACCAAAAGTCACACTGTAAAATGCAATGCTATCATCATATTGGTTTCTTAACCATTCATGACACAAATAACAAGAGCAAGAGAGGTCTGTGTTACCTGTAGTCTCAGTAGTAATGTGCGGCATTTCCTGATCTTCCAGTGGCAGCTCCAACAGGCTGGAGATGTTTTTGGAGAGAGCCGAGAGGCTAGTAGAGCTAGAGTTCTTCTTCACCACCATTTTAAGTTGTGGAGTCAGATCTTTCCAGTCAGCCAAAAGCCATTTGCACAAAGTGAGCACAGAGCGACATGCCGCACGCTCACACTTTCCAGAGTGACAGTACGAAAGTGCACAGGAGCTCAGCATTTCCATTGCAGATATGGACTGACCTAAAAGGTAAAGAGGAAAGGCTTAAACATTTAGAACAAAACACACCAAAACCAAGTAAATCGGCCCAAAAACACATACCAGCAGCAAACAGAACTTTAGCCTTCTCGATTTCCAGCTCTGGTCCCCACTTTTCACCAACAGTGCCCTCTAGTGATAGTTGCCTGAAGCTTTGCACAAGGTCCTGACCTTCAGAGTCATCCGCTGATGGCTTGCTGCACAGGCTCAGCAGACGAGTGGCCAGGGCAATATTTCCTTGCTTACGAGCAAATTTCACCGCAGTCAAACAAAGTTCCATCAAATGAGAGTCCACTGGAGTGGAGGAACCTGGAGAAATCAATGAAGAGTTAAAGGGGTAACTTCACTGCTGGTAAAATACACTGTATAGGCAGTAGTGTTGTAGTCAAGACCACCTAAACCGAGACCAAGACTTTGAAGGGCCGAGACCAAGTCAAGATCAAGACAGGCCGAGACCGCGTCAAGACCAAGATCAGTGCATGTCCCCACACTTATGATAAAATGTGGAATATGCATATGATTGGCACTTCTCTCGTATGTGTGGGTGTGTAAGTGTACTCTAAAAGAAGTTTTGATCAAATAATCAAAAGGCATTGCAGCTATGTGGGAGTTAATCTTTTTCTTCTATATGCAAATAACACTTAACTTTTCGTCAATGGGAGGCACTGAAGACGACGTGCCCATATTGTTTACGGTCTATGGTGGACAGAAACATCAAAGTGACACTGGCAGAGTTTTGTGTTTTGTTTTGTGAAAAGCGCTCGCTCCCATTTTAAAACTCAAAGTTCCCTAAAAATGCTAATCTCGATGAGCTATTAATCTCAGACAAAGTGCATTATGTCTTAAATAAATGTGAATAACAGGAAGCAGAATATGTATCATACAGATATGCATTAGTATGCTGCAGCTTAAGCTAATTATTTTATATATGTACATATTTTTCATTTACAATTTGAAAATGTTATTGTGCAGCTTTGTGCAACACAAAAGCTGCCCTGTACTTTTTAAAAGACCATTTTTGCTTATCTTTTGTTGATATCTCATATTATGTATGACCTCTTATCTTGATGTTTCTTTTGTTCCAACAGCTGTAAGAACATCACAGAAGGTTTTTCACACAGAAAACAAATCATACTTTAAATAAACAGGAAACAATTTCTATCCAGTTATGAAGTATGTCAGCTGTTTAGCTGGTCAGAGAAGATAAGCGTTTTTTTAGCGCAATTCACACCGAGCGGTAATTCAAAATATTTGTCCGATTGCGCAACATTCAACATGGATTCGGTCTTCTGAACTTTTGATTTAGATTAATATGGGAAGTATGAGAGAGAGCTAAGGTGGTGCTTTTATTGAAGACAGAGAGAGTGCGTGCAGGTTTGAGTTCTCTGCTCTTTATATGCCCTCAAGCTGTGGTCTTGAGACAAAATCCTGAGTCATCTTCGCCCAAGACCGAGACGAGGCCGAGTAAAAATACGGTCGATACTGAGACCAAGACTTAAAGTTGCATTTTAAATTACATTTTTAAATCGGTGCTACCTGACTAGAGAAAACCTTCCCGTTTGTCAAATAGAAAACTTAACTTAAACATCCATAATGCACTGGGCATTTTGCCATCTAAGACCACTCCCACCAGTCCACTCTGGATACACTTACATGCTTTAGTAAGAAAATACTTCTTAGCTAACTTTTAATCATGATGGCATCAACCTGTATTGTTCCTGGGTGCAAGAATTCCAAGAGTAAATGTTTAGCGGGAGTGAGTTACTTTTGGATTCCAGTGAAGGATCCAGCGTATTTTAGTCAGTGGCAAAAGGCTTCAAAGAATTGTAAATAAGGACAGAACACCACAATGGATAAGCTGGAGAAGGAGGAAAAAAAAAAAAAAAAAAAAAAAAAAAAAACCTGTGCTTGCCATCCCATTTGAAACGTTGACTACAAACAGAGAAAAACTGAAAGAAACGGCCAGTTCCGCCCCAACACCCAAAGCAAAACACCATCACGTGCAGATAAGAAAGCTATTGCCATAGTGTCCTATTTTCACCATAATGCAGTTTAAAGAGTAGATATAGTATGATACCATTTTCAGTGACAAACCATCGATCCGACTGATACATTTTAAACAAGACTTCGTATTCATAAGTCATATTTACACATACTTACTTACACATAAGAGATCTTACCTTTGAGTTTTTGGAAGAGCTGCCGCTGAAACGTGGTGTATCGGAGAGCATGCAGCCAAGGCTGAACATCCTGCTGCTTGCAGGTGGTCAAAGCTTCACTGAAGAGTGGAATGAGACAGTCCTACAGAATGAAAAACAAAGAACAGGGATGTTTTAAAAAAAGGAAATGACCAAGTTATGTATTTGCACATTTATGAGGTTGATGTGGAGCCTCAAACCTCTGGGTGCTGGTTACAGAGAGAGTTCTCTAGAGAGTTGGCACAGTGCAGCTGCAGGGTGCTGAGGGTGGGCAAGGAGTCCGATAGGGTAAGAGTGGAGAGACGCAGCGGACCCAGAGAGATGCGACCCGTTTGCTTCAGGTACTTCACCAGGGTGCTGAAGATGAATACCAAAAGTAGAACAGCCATCAAAAAACACTGGATCCTCAACTAGGAAAATTTACAGTAGAAACATTTACTTACTCAGATGATGCAATAACCTTCTGGTCCTGTTCGTGATTGGTTGCGGTGATGGCTCCCACAGCGCTTCTGAGGAGCTGTACCTCAATGGCCTTCTGGAGTTCCGACGGGTCTGGACTCAACACAGCAGGAAGAAGCCTCTTCAGGTCTGTCAAAACGAAAGACCATTAATTCATACCGCACCAGAATGAGTGAATCCGGTCATAAAATTGATTGCATGTTTTGACCAATAGAAAACAAATGGATCAGGATTAAAAGGTTTATGATTAAAGGACAAGCTTGTTTTTTTCCTTCATAAAAATAATTTTATGGAGACCATCCTAACAAATAATTCTTTGCCAAATAATGTTTTTTTTTAGCTGAGTATAAATAGGGGAAAATGATAATAACAACAACGATAATTCCCATTATTATCTTTTTATTGTCCTGGCTTTTACCAAAAATTCCCAACTTTTTCCTAGTTTTCCATGACAATGGATAGTATAGGAAGTGATCATACCAATCTTGTCTTTAGTTGTAGAGTTGAGAAGGCCATAA
This sequence comes from Pseudorasbora parva, assembly GCF_024679245.1. Taxonomy (NCBI): domain Eukaryota; kingdom Metazoa; phylum Chordata; class Actinopteri; order Cypriniformes; family Gobionidae; genus Pseudorasbora; species Pseudorasbora parva. The sequence continues at coordinate 31,569,391 of NC_090173.1, forward strand.
TCCTCCCCGGGGAGAAGCTCCAGTTGGGCCCGGCACTCTGCAAAAGCACCCTCCTCAAACCTGCTCAGAGCTCTAGAGGACAGACAGACCAAAATAATGATTTAAATGAACAAATTGCATACCAACAGTCAGGACAGTGAACAGTTCTGCTGCTTCACACCTGATGTAGTTAAAGTCAGTCTTGAGATTGACACTGGAACTGCTGTTGTTCTTTTTGAGGTTCATCATGCTGGCTTGCCACTCCTGCACGGAGTCCCAGTCGCTCAGGGCAACGTAACACTCACAGGCTTTATTAGCCAGGAAGTTCAGCACCTCTGGAGAACACTCACTGGACTTCAACAACACTGTTTTTCTTCCATCTCCTATTAAAACAGTAAGGACAGACAATCAGAAACATCAACAAACTGATAATGGGTCAACTTCTGATATCATTAAAGACTAGGGTTGAAGATTTAAGAAGAAGGGAAAAAAAAAAAAAAAAAAAAAAAAAAAAAAAAAAAAAAAAAAGAGCGATTCACTTTTATAACCTTATTATATGCATTAAAGGGAAAGTTCAGCCAAAATTGAAAAAATTATGAAATATTTGTTTTATAAAATGTATACAAATTTTGGGCTGCCATTCACTGCCATTATAAAGCTTGGAAGAGCCAGGATATTTTTTAATATAACTCCGATTGTATTCGTCTGAAAGAAGAATTTCATATACATCTAGGGTGACTTAAAGGTGGGATAGGTAGGACTGATCTAAAGGCATCATTACACAGCAAACGCGGCACAGAAACCGATTCTGAAGTGGCATAAAATCCCAAAAATGTGCATTTACACAGACCGTTTAATCCTTCTCTGAAGCGGCATAAACGCATTTACACAGGAATTAAAATCACGGGTAACAATGCGTTGAACATTATTTAAAACTACAGTGTAATAAATTAATTTAAAACAAATAATGAAATGTATAAAAATAGACCTAAAATAAAAACACGGAATTTTTAATCGTTTTTTCTGCCTTCTATAAAGCGCTTTTGATGTTTGGCATAATTCTGTAGGTCTACTGTAATTCTGCAATTCTTCTATTGTAGGCTAAGGTATAGTTATTTTATATTTCTTAATAAAATTGTACCTGATTGACAATGCTATAAAGAAAGTATAGCCTACATTATTACGGGTAGAATACCGCAGGATTAAAAGTGGTCCAAAGTTTTTTTCAAAGAAACAGAAAGTCACTTTAGAGCATTCACAACATGTAGGCTAGGCTACAGGGGCGTCGCATCCGTGGGGGATACACCCAATCTTTTCTCGGTGACAGGTTTCAACACCCGCTCTTTTTCTGCAGTTTTGCACAAACACCATAGCCTACTGCAGTCGCTCCTCCATTTCTCTGGCCGCTCTGTGTCGGCGCTCGCTGCTGTTTCGGTGCATAGGACGGACCTGTCCGCGGTCGTTCTCCGTGGTTCTGACCAAAGAAGAGCGATCTGGAATGTCCATTATAGCACCAGGCTGCATACCCCAGCTCTCTGTGCCCATAGACTGTAAAAGTGGTCAGGATTGTAATATTTCCCCAAAACGAAGTTTAGTTCTCCGCTCGTATAACATGAACCCGAATATTTGACAATTCTGTCTAATTGTGAACAGAAAAACGTTAGGCTACACACGTCAATCCAGTACCGACGATTTTGGTTTGCGTCTTTATTAAAAAGGCTATTTAATTAAAACAATGTTATAGGCTAATATTTAAACATAGCCTAACTATGACATTATAGTTTTCTTTACCCTTTGTCCAACGAAATTAAGCGCCGGCGCATTTTGTTCCTTTATGACAGCGGGAACATCTCACTCTGTAATTTTTTGCCATATGATACAGATAGCCTAGGTGATATACATAATTATAAACTATAAATTTTCTACTTTTATGTCACAATAACAACAAAGATTCTGGGAATATTGTTTATGCACTTCAACATTTCCAAACGTTGTCTTAATTCATTTTTTTATTATTAGGCTAATAAAAATGGTTCAAAAGCATTTCTAAATTCAGTTAATATTTCCAAAAAACGAATTTTCGAGCCAAAATAACGAAATGGTAAAAACTACCACCATGCAAATTAAATGTAGCCCTTCTCTGGCAGTTAGGCTACAACCCGATGGGTAACGAACGGTAATAAGCTAAATGTTCTAAATAAATATGCACATAGCCTAATAATAATGATAATTAATTAAAAATTAAATAAACTCAAATATTCTACAATGTTGCTTATAGACAAATTAGCCTACAACCATAATGATTGAGTAGCTAGGCTATAGCCTATTTCAAGTTGTTAGGCTGCACTATGCCTAAGGGAAAAATCCAAACTTCAGTCTATTTTAGACAGCAGATAGAATATATCAGAAAATATCAAATCTAATATAAAATTTCGTTCTCTTCAACAGATTATAATACTGGGTTGCAGTGACGCCGACTGGGTTAAGCATTTACCGTTTCTGAGGGGAAATGTTGCAGTGCGTTGATCTGCCAGTCTCTTCAAAGGAAGATCACAAACGGCGAACACTAGTGGTTAGCTAGACGATGTGAGTACAGAAAGCATTTACTTTAATTCCTAGATAGTTCGTCTCCTTGCTGCTTCTTGATTCTCGCGCCTAGTGAGCTGGCTGACAGGTGGTTGTCATGACAATGATGTAGTTTAAGGCGGCACAAGTTCGCGTTCATTTACACCGAATCAAAACCGCTTCTATGTCGCCTTTGATACTAGTGGCCGAGGTGGGTCAGACCGGGCATAATTTAAGTCTGCTTTAATGCGGCATCGCGTCTTTACACAGAATTTTGAGCAGACACAGACCCGCGTTAGACCCGCCTTAACTCGGCTGTGTAAAGATGCCTTAAAACACTTTTGTCCAAATTTGTTTAAATCTTCTTTATATGTCAATACATAATTAAAATGTAAGTACTCTGAAAAGGAGAGTATAAAAATCGAGTGACTCTAGAATTTTTAATCTGCAATAAACACCGCTCATTATTTTCGTTCGGGACGAAACAAATGATTGGCTTGGGGGACTGTCACTCTCTCTCGCTAACATGGCGACCACCGCTTTCGTTACAGGATCTGCCCACATGCGCGCGCTCGTTTGACTTGAGCAGTTCAAGAGGCAAGAAACCTAGGCCAAATAATGGCAGAGAAAGAGCATTCAAAATTCACAGTGCAGGGTTTTACAGTCAGCGAAGGCAAACAATGCAAAAAAGGAAGACAGTACGAGAAAAGGCAATGCACAGAAAGTCTTTGGATAAACAAAGAAATCAAACGCGAGTAAATATCTGCGTGGCTTTTCAACGATGGTGAGAACTGAGGGACCTGAAAAACGACTCATTGCTGGCTGTATTTCTGCTGGACAGGTAATCTTTCATTTTGATTATACATTTTTTTGGTTTATGTTTTCATGAAGCACGTATCAAGAGCACATGAAGCTGCTTAATATAGCTAAAATAACATTACTTAGCATAAAGTTACAATGTTATACACTTAGCCATTAGTAGAGATGACAAATACTCAATATGCTTAGCTCAAGTTGATCGCTGTCATGTTGAATTGTGCAAAATGTAACTTTAGATAACAAAATGCATGTGTAAAAGCTAGTACACCGCATCCAGGAATTTTTTTTTAGAACTAAGTTAGCTTTAGCTACTGCTAATCAACAATGCTTTCATCATGGAAACTCTTACATGCAAAACACAGTATATGTTATGAATCTTACACGAAATTCATCTTCATTACAGTATAACTGATGTTATTGGAAAAACATGATGCTACCCGTTTTCTTTGCCTTATAAATATAACTAGCTCGTTACCAAATCAAACAAAAATATCTTTTAAACTTTCCCAGTACCGGTATTCTAGCTTGATAGTGAGTACTAAAAGACATCTTATTTGTTTATATTCATTCTGACAAAGTTAGATGTTTTATTACATGTGATTCTGCCATGATGTCACTACATGCACGCCGCTCCTCTCAGGTAAATAATGCGTCTTCCAGCTGAGCGGTCGGTGAGGCGTGTTCATGTATTTTGGGGGCGTGGCTTTGGAAAGAGCCCAAAAGTGAGAAGGTGGAGTGAATGGAAATAATGAGCGGTCTTTAAAACAGTCGTGAGAGGTCTACAGACACTCATTTTTTATACTTTCTTTTTCAGAGTACTTACATTTTAATTATGTATTGATATATAAAGAAAGTTTAAACAAATTTGGAAAAAAAGTTTTTTTAACCAATTCCTACCTATCCTACCTTTAAGGGTGAGTAAATCATAGGCTATTTTTCATTTTTGGGTGAACTATCCCTTTGATTATAAATGAACCGGTCATTTGAAATAAAGCAATTCATCACCATATGTACAAATAAATCATTGAATAATTCAAAACATTTAATTCAAAAACACCGCTGTCTGCTGCCTGGAGATGCAACAATTCAATTCAATTTAAATTGGTATAAGATAGAATTGTAATACATGTGAACCAACCCCCACACCCCTACTAAATTAATTTAGCATGTGAGGGGTTTAGTGTGATTTGTGTAAACTGCTCACCACTAGCGGTGTGTTTAGGGCTGGAGGAATTTGTGCCAGTGAGTTTCAACAGGGAGCGATCAAAGCCTTTGATAGAGCAGTCCATCCCGGTCACAGCACACAGCTGCTCTTGGTACTCCAATGCCGCCTTTTCAAACCTTTGGAACAATGCAACATCAACATTTGATGAGAACAGCGACTAGACAAATTTGTATGGTATAAATCTGGTTAAATATTTTCAGAACACAAAACACTTACTTTCCTTCTGCCTGCAGTGCCACTGAGCCCAGCCAGCCCAGACTCTTGCCAGTGTTGGTCAGACTCCAGGCTGCCAGACCTTGTATGGCCTCAGGGCATCTCAGCACACACAACGCCTCCACCAGCATGGTTACTGGCACTTCCATTTCTGGACCCTATGGGGCAAAGCAAAGAGAAATGAATCTAAAAAAGGAGCAGTGTTGGGAAGATTTATGGTAATCGTTTTAAAGTCAAAGACCTTCAAGACTTCAGTCTTATCTTAAAAAATATATTACAGGTATTATATGAAATTAAATGTGTGCAGGACAATGAAACATCTAAAAGTTAACTTACATTTTTTTTGTTCAATTCATTTTCATTTGTTTACCAAAAACATTTTTGTACCCTCTGTTGAAAAACACTAAGTCTTACCTGTGCACTGCTGTTCTTGATCTCAGAGAGCAGGTCAAAGCCATGACGGACAGTGACTGCTGGCTGACCTGAGAGAAGGCCCACTCTCATCAGTGCCAAACGAATTCTGGTTAGCCAGTCCTGGCACGTCTGTCTGTTTGTGTAGAAAAACGTTCTGATACCCTAAAAAGATAGAAGAGAGAGGAGGGAGGGAGAGAGAGAGAGAGTAATGTAATAAACACATTATAATGTAATAAACACATTATAAAAAAATAAAGATTAAAACATGAACATGTCAGTGGTAAGTAACCCCAATTAATAGCCCTGTTAAAAATTAAATAAAATTGTTACCACAATTTTAATATCAAGGCTAGCTGTCTAACAAAGGACAGACCTTTGGTGGTGCAGTGAGAGCGCTGGCACAGCCTTCATAAGCATTGTACATAAGTTTCTCCAGGTTCTCTAGGAACTGCAGGAGTAAAGCCAGGCGGAGCTGATTGGTGTGGTGACCCTCATCACTCTCTCCTCCACTCCAGTGACTCAACTCCTGCTCTGTGTTGAGACTGTGAGCCGCCAGGCTGCGGATCATACCTACACAGGGATAAAATGTTGGTTCTAGGGCTGGGAGATATGGCCCAAAAAAAAAAAAAATCCCCGATTTTTTGCCAAAAAATTCGAATTACGATTTTAATCGATTTTTTTCCCCCCTCCTACTTAAAATCAATCTGCATGACAAAGAAATTGTTCAAAACAAGTTAACTTTATTTTGTTTAGGTAAAATATTTGCAGCTTGGTAGAGTGCCTACCTGGGGTGCCAAACTTTCAGCATGTAAATAACCCAGACCATTCCACAGTATAAATGGGCACCATATCTTTAGCAATATACAGTATACATATCAAAGGTTTATTAATTGATATGCAGATCAAATTAACTTTTATTAACAACAGTAATGTGCAAAAAAGTATAGGGAAAAATTAAAATGTTATGCTATTTAATAATATGCTAATGATATTATTAAATATAGATTACCATTGTTCTTCAATATTCTCACACTGAACTGACCAATAGCTTCAGTTATTATAAAATGAGCTCTTTACTTGCTTTCTGTGTAATTTAGTTTTTCATGAGACTTGGTGACTTCGTACTTTTCTCCATATATTAAGGAGTGTAAATGGCTAATAAATCAATAAGTGCTCTTCTGCTGGTTATAGTGGTGGGCACTGCATATCTTTTTTTTAATAAAAAATGCTAGTTTGCCACAAAATGGATTAAGCATTAAACTAAAATAATATTTCTTTCACAAGACCCCTTTACACTTTTAGTTTTACAAACCATCACATTAAAAATAGCATATTTTGGATATTTAGAGCTTTGAAGTGCTGGAAATAAGTGCAGTAAGTGTACTCCATTGGAAAGTGCTTGAATTTCAATCTCAAAAGGTTGTAAGAATCCTGAGATAAATAATGACAACAACATTAAATCCATGTGGTTTTACTACAGTAAATCATGGTGAATGTTGGTGATTTGTGACTGAAACCCCTGACCTTGTCATGTTGTCTCCATGTCTGCTCTGTTTGATCTGATATCTGTGGTTCATGACAGAATTCTGCGACGAACGTTTCCACTAGATCACAGTAGCGATGTTATTAACTCTGTGGTGAATTTAAACGCTCTCTCACTGGATCTCCAGCGCTGTGTATCGTGTCTATCACGAGATCTGCCCGTATATGAGCTCGCGCTGCATTCATTGTCCGCGCAGCTCAAATGAGCACAGTTCCGTTCAGACTTCAAACACACTTTGCAGCGGGGTATTGTTAATAGTTCTGTGAAATACTGAACCAATGACACTTGTTAGACGCTATCCTTGTTGTTTGTGTATCTCTGTGGCAAACGCGCGGGGGAGGGCTGAGCCATTACGGGAGCCCAGAGGGAGCGTCGGCGGATTTAAGAAAAAAAACGATTTTCATTCACAAAAATCGACATGAAACTACAAACTCGAATTAATCGATAAAATCGATTTATCGCCCAGCCCTAGTTGATTCATACATGTAACACACCCAGTTTACTGTCACTTAGACTTTTTTAAAGTGCTCCAAGCGATGTCACAATTTTAGGCAAAAACATTGCGTCACATACAGCAAACATCTCACTATCCTCTAGAAGCCTGTCTCCTGAACACACTGTACTGTAAAAAATGTGGTCTCGGTAGTCTGCATAAGCTCCACAAACTGCAACCAAAACAAACCTGGCCAGTCTGGACAACAAAGCATATTAAACAGTGCTCCAGCCAATAGCCGACAAGAATGATTTGGGGTGGAAATTATTATTTTCGGCTATTGGCTTGAGCATAGTTTATGTTGTTTCGTGGTTAAGACTGCACCTGTTTGTTTTTGTTGCCGTTTTTGGAGATTGTGGTGACTACAGAGACTGGAGATTTTTTTTTGTACAGTGCTCAGGGGACAGGCAGCTAGTGGACAGCGAGCAGATGTTTGCTGGATATGACAAAAAAGTTTGGCATTAATTTCTTAATTTTATAAATTTGTTTATTAATTTTAACTCCATGTTAGCATCAAGGTTATTTACATGGCAAACACAAGGTCCCTTGAAGAACATGACTTATTTCACACTATATTGTAATCACCCAAAATAAATAAAAACAATAAATCAAGTCCAAACTAACAAGTTACCAATAATGTATTCCAGTTAAATCTTTTTTAATCAGAATATATAGTCATATAGATTCTGAATGACATAAGGTCAAACATAAGGTCAAAACTTCAAGATGAACTATTCTTTTAATAAATCTGAGGCTTTGGGGTTAGTTAATAAAAAAAATCCTAAAGCGACAATTCACTAGGGCTGTACTAGAATAATCGAATATTCGAATATTCGTTCGGTGAGGTGGCATTCGATTTTCAGTTTTGAGATTCGAATATTCGTTTGTTTTTTTTTCAACACGTGACTTCCGTCGCGGACTCATTCTCACTCATGCTTGAAATAATAATAATAAATTTAAAAAAACACAGCAACATGCTTTCAATAAAAGCATCGCGCATTTTAAAGATTTAAATTAACAAAAAGTCAGAATAAGACAAAATAAATCCCTTATATAGAATAAAACTAATTGTAATAGATATTACATTTTGTGTCATTTTAAAAACAATTCATTTATTCTTATTCAACTGTTTATAAGCATGCTACCGTGTTCTTTATTTATTACAGTTCATTGAAATTACTGTGTGTTACTAATTTAATTTCTGTTTTGGGATTCATTTGTTTTAAAGAAAGGTTCGTTATTAATACCTTATTAAAGTTCTTGCTCTCAACAGACTTTGTGTTTTGTATCACTTGTGCACTGTCCGTTTTCGGAGCATAAACCTGCCCGTGTAATGCGTACCGGAAACTGTTCTATTTAAAGGATTATTAAATGTTTATTAATATTTAAAGAATGTGTGCCACCTGATCATATTGCACCAAATGCAACACTGCACTCCACTGGGTCTGCCGCAACACATTTAAGATGCCGAAGAGTGAAACGTGAAGTCGTGAAAGATGATACAAATGCAAACCGACTTTATTATTATATATTTAGCCCCACCCACCGAAGCTTCGAATATTCGATATTGATTGCCACCTAAGCTTCGAAGCTCAAAAAATGGCATTCGAAACAGCCCTACAATTCACTAACCCTCTATGGTCTGAAAAGTATCCTGGGCTCGTCCCAGAGGGGTACGGAGTTTAGAGAGAACAGTGAACTGAGCAGCCTCCCACACTGCCCACTGCCACAGCACAACTTCCGTCTTCAGCAGGACACGAGGCACCATAGCAGAGTCTTTCTTCTCCAGCCGCTGACAGCTGTGGTATAGTCTCTCCAACCAGGGCTCCTTACTGCAAATGAACGAATGAATATCTAGTAAACAATTCAGAATATGACGACTGCCAGCACTTGCGCAAATTGATTTAATTTTAGCTGAGGATCACAGGGTTTGATAAGATCCCCTAACAAATGTAAGATATATTTTCAAATGAAAAAACATCTACCCATGTGTTCTCAAAAAGGTTAGAATAAAGAAATTAAATAATGGATATATATGCTGCTGACATCTTGGCTGCCTACTCACCCTCCACGGTGGACCGTTCCATACAGAATAAACCCAATGAGGTCAGAGAAGTCCTGTGGGTGGAATGTGTTGCTAGGCACTTTGCTCATGTGTCGGCGGATGGCCAGAGAAATCTCCTTAATCTCAGAGTGACTATGGGCACTGCTGGGAGACAAGCCGACAATTACCATCACATCAACTACAGCCAGAGATACAACTACAAGGTAGGTATTATTTCTCCTCTCCCAGGTTTCTAATGTGTGGATTGGAGGCAGATGAAAAGGAGTCTAGCGAACCTCAACGCGACGTGCATGGGTACAGATCTCAGCAATTTCCCAAAGGCCTGCCGGACTCGGACTGCTGAGTGGACAAGCTGCACTCGGCACACGTCCACACACCTGCACAAAAAAGGGGACAGAACCATTGCTGATCAGACAAAATTTTTATTTATTTTTTACTCCTGCCTCCAAGAGCAGCAGGAAAAGTTGCAGCACTAATGAATGTTTGTGCAGGAAGATGGTGTCTAAAAAGCAGAGAATGTGTTTACCTCTGGAGAAGCTCTGTGGTCAAAGAAGCTGACAGAACCTGTAGACTGTTACATGCCTGCAGACATATGGTGGGGTCTTCATTCAAAGCTGCACAGAGGAAAACCAAGATGTAAAATGAACACTCACTCGGTCACCAGACTATTATTTTCTTAAAACATTATGTGTTTACACATCAACGGATCTGGAGAATTATTAGATGTCCATAACATTGTTTTACCTCTAGTAACTCAAAATGCAGAAGTAATAAGGTGGATATTTACTCACAGTTTGCCAGTAACCCTTTGCAGAATTTGAGAAAAGATGGCAGTGAGAACAGAGGGGAGTATGTTTCAGATTTCTTCATCATCAAAGACACCTCTAAAGACCAAGTGAGTAACAGCCGCCTAAAAATGGATGGTAAAAGAGAAAAATAATCATTATAGTCTCAAGGTAATAAAGGGAAATTACATACATTGGGGTCCAAGAAAATACTGAAAATCTGATTAAAAATGTAAGTTTAAGGAATCAGAAGAAAGTAAATACGTAATAAGCTAGCAAAAACTAACTTAAGGAATACATGCCAAATAGAAAATACTTTTTTAGCTCAAATTTAAATATTGAAAACACTTCTGTTTAACAGACAAGTAAGGAAATAGATTTTTACAAAATTATTAAGATGAAAAACAAAGGTGAAATTAATTGTAGGGCTGAACAACTTTTTTAATTGCAAAGGCTGCGATTACACTCTGGTCACGTGACACGTGAAAGTAAAGCTGGGCATACACTGTGCGATTTCATCGAGGTTACCTACTCGTACTGTACAAGTAGATTGCATGCGATGTAAAGCCAAAGCTCACGATTTAGGTGCTCACAGTGTGCGGTCTGAACGACCGTCAAATGTGCAACACACTGTACAGGTGAAAAATGCACAATAAAACCCCAGTGCCTTGTTGAGACAATAGACTATGGAGTAGGCTATTATAGAGTGTGTCGCCAACTTAGTAACTGTCACTACATTTAGCGACTTTTCAGACCCCTAGCAAAAAACCTAGCGACTTCTTGGACAAACCTTGGTAACTTTACAAATAATCGCTAGCACTGTCCTGTCCAGGAAGGTCTTGCTTTCCCCCTGCCATCACACCTCTCTCTGCAACTACCCGGTTCAGTGAAAGGCAGAGTGGATCAGCATGCTGTTGAACGCACACCAGCAGCTGACAGATGTGAATGAGTGAGCTGCACAAGCAGTCTTTATATTGATTTATCATTTATCTGCTTCCTTTGTTTTAGGTTTAAATAATTTAGTTTGACCATTTTGATATCCATTCTTCTCTTGTCCTTATCACTTATATTAGTCAGCATCCTCACCTCTATTCAGATGAATTTAAACACAAAAATTGTCATTCAATTTCCTTTTAAAATAGTTGGCTGAACCCTTTCTGAGATAAACTAGAATCTAATCGGACGATGAAATGGCACTGCTCTTCATCTTGTAATGGTAATCTCGAAAAAAAGCTACTTTTGTACTGTGATTTTTACCATTGGATTTCAAAAAGGTTCTAAGTTAGGACATCAGTGGGGTTTGTCTTGAAGTTCAGACAGCTTTTAGGATTTTTTTGTCATATTAGGATGCTAATGCAATAACCGTTTCCTATCCATAGTTAAGATAAGATTATGCACTTAAGACATATCTTTCTGTAATAGCTTATGTCCTAAATGAGGTCCTAACTGAAATTGCCATGGTTACCAAAGAGATAAGATGGGATTCTAAAGTTGTGTCTGTAACACACCCCCAGAACAGCTTGTTTAATCCATCTAATATTTTGTTGGTCAAACTATACAATAAGGGTGAGAGAAAAGATTCCCTCTCTAACAATTCTGAGCTTAGTTTTTAACCATAGATGAGCGATGAAGCTGTGTGTAGAAACACACCCGTATTGATGGCTTCCAATTCCCCACACACAGACAGACACACACACACCAATCTTTCATACATTTCGGAAAGGTTGAAACAAATTACAGTCATTGCACAGGATATGTGCTGTGAGTGCAAGAAACGTGCGCTTTACTTGATGTTATGCACAGGCTTGCCCCCCAGTATCATCCTTAAAAATGTACTTCTATATCAAGAATATTAAACTCACAGAGAGAAGGCTGCTTTCAATTTCAAATACTGACATGCGCTTTATAATGAGTGCTCATGAATGTGGCTCAGTGTAAGGTGTTAAATGTATCTGCATCTCAAAAAGCTTTTATTATGTGACATTAATGTAAACAAAGACAGTTATGTCAAGACTTAAGAGATTAAACAGACAGGACAAACCACATCTTGTATTTCAAGAGATCTGTACATTAGTGTGAATGCAGCTTAGATCTCTTATGGACTATGTTGTCATTATAAATAAACCAAATCAAAATGGAAAACATTCAGATAGCCAGGCTACTCTACAGAACTGAAAGAACTCTTACTTATGTTTTTTTAGTTCCTCTATTATTTACTAGCTTTTATGTTTTGAAGCTATATTAGTTTATACATTTAAAATTCTTACCATGTGATTGTTTTAATGCAATTTTTAAAAATGTAATTATTTTTACATATGTAATAAAGATTAAGTTGGATTAATAAAATAAGAAAAAAAAAGATCAAGAATAGATTTGGAATTGGATTGTGACTCCCTGAATCATATCTTGAGGTGCCTAAAGATTCCCACCCCTACAACACAATGATTTATTTTATTGTCTTTGTTAAAGATTAAAAAACAAAGATAAAATAATAATAATAATTGAAATTAGACTATTTTACAAAATCGTTCAGCCTTAAAGGGTTAGTTCACCCAAAAATGAAAATTCTGTCATGAATTACTTACCCTAATGTCGTTAAGTTTTGTCCTTACGGTCTTATGGGTGACGAACTACATGAGGGTAGGTAATTAATGGAAGAATTTTCATTTTTGGGTGAACTAACCCATTACATGCATTTTACAAGTGATTACAGCAGCTGAAAGAGCCAGTGGTTCAGATAAATGAATCACAATAAGGCTCATTATAGACAGGCAGTGTGAGCTCTTTACCTCGCCTCAGGGTTGAGATGATCCTTGCTGAGCAGCATACCCAGCAAATTAAGAAGCGTGCTGAAATGCCTTTTGGTTGCCGTGGTAACTGTGCTGATGACAGCACCGTCGAAAAGGGATGGAGACGAGGAGCTCAGGCTGCTTGAGATAAAGTGATCATGTCTTGGGAGAAAGAGAGAGAGAAAGGCAGCAGTCTATCAGTAATCACCCTACAGTTAGTAAGGCTCAATTCAAGCTTATTTACAAGTCAAGTGAGACAGGCGTTCTTAGACAGTTTTATGTACACTGAAAAAAGAAAAAAAAAAAACTTATTGGGCATTAACACCAGACGTGAATGAAGCGAATAAATCGTGCCATTTGGGCAAAGTTGGACGTGTGAACATTTTGTACAGAGTTAAGGAATAGCAGAGTTAAGGCTTCTCTCGCCGGGGTTAATGAGCCGCTGATCGCCTGGATTTCCCAACTTCGAATTCGCCAGACCAAATTTTCAAATAGGCGCTCACTTAATAAATAAACCACATATTTAAGCAGAATGTCTATTTATGTCTTTGCATTGCGACCATATAGCATTGCATAATTCATGAAGCCATACTGTAGGGATGGCTCGGTACCACAATCAAATAACGAAGTACCAATATTAAATCAATACCACACAGTCTGATATTGGTGCGGTTGTAGTGCGAGAATGAGTACAATTATGCTAAGTTTTGACTTTTTAAAGTGGGACATTACCACACATTTATTAGTAAATGAATCAACAAAGATGATCACATCAAATCAGTCATTTGAAAACTTTCTTGAAAGAAATAATTTTTAAAAAATCTCTCAAAATGAGCAAATTACTTCTGGCTTCAAAAGACATTGCACCTAACGCTACACTAAAGAAATCTGAATGCTCAGATTCAACATTTTCACGTTCTTTTTGGGATGGCTAACGGAAATCAAATTTGAACATGCAAGCGATTTTATAGCATTTTATAGCACAAGCACTTAGAGCTCACAAATTCTAAATGAAATTTCCTTAAACATTTAAATACACAAAATCCTCTGTAGTGAGTATTCAAATAAACAGAGTAGGTTATGTTTATGCGAATGTAAATAGTGCAACAGTACGCATACAAATATTATGAAATCTGAATGTCATAGGTTGAAACGAACACTGGCGATTGTGTGATATTCAATATTATGTTATGTATGTGCGTTGATCAATGTTAAAAGAAAATAAATGTCTAAATTCGACGTTTTAAATGATTCACTCACCTGTCGATCTCTTAAAGGTGGGATAGGTAGGACTGATCTAAAACACTTTTGTCCAAATTTGTTTAAATTTTCTTTATATGTCAATACATAATTAAAATGTAAGTACTCTGAAAAGGAGAGTATAAAAATCGAGTGACTCTAGACTTTTTAATCTGCAATAAACACCGCTCATTATTTTAGTTCGGGACGAAACAAATGATTGGCTTGGGCGACTGTCACTCTCTCTCGCTACCATGGCGACCACCACTTTCGCTACAGGATCTGCCCACATGCGCGCGCTCGTTTGACTTGAGCAGTTCAAGAGGCAAGAAACCTAGGCCAAATAATGGCAGAGAAAGCGCATTCAAAATTCACAGTGCAGGGTTTTACAGTCAGCGAAGGCAAACAATGCAAAAAAGGAAGACAGTACGAGAAAAAGCAATGCACAGAAAGTCTTTGGATAAACAAAGAAATCAAACGCAAGTAAATATCTGCGTGGCTTTTCAACCATGGTGAGAACTGAGGGACCTGAAAAAACGACTCATTGCTGGCTGTATTTCTGCTGGACAGGTAATCTTTCATTTTGATTATACATTTTTTGGTTTATGTTTTCATGAAGCATGTATCAAGAGCAGATGAAGCTGCTTAATATAGCTAAAATAACATTACTTAGCATAAAGTTACAATGTTATACACTTAGTCATTAGTAGAGATGACAAATACTCAATATGTTTAGCTCAAGTTGATCGCGGTCACGCTGAATTGCGCAAAATGTAACTTTTGATAACAAAATGCATGTGTAAAAGCTAGTACACCGCATCCAGGAACTTTTTTTTAGAGCCAAGTTAGCTTTAGCTACTACTAATCAACAATGCTTTCATTATGGAAACTCTTACATGCAAAACACAGTATATGTTATGGATCTTACACGAAATTCATCTTCATTACAGAAAATACTGATGTTATTGGAAAAACATGATGCTACCCGTTTTCTTTGCCTTATAAATATAACTAGCTCGTTACCAAATAATGTTTACAGCATGCAATATAACATGAGCTCATGTTTCGTGTGTAAACAAACAGTATTTTTCACACAATTTATTTATCTGTACACAACGCTGTTTTCTCTGTCCTAAAACGGCCTGATGATTCCCTTGTTCTATGAAGTCCCGCCTTCACAAATACATAACGATTCTGCTTGGGCCAGCGCTTCCCGTGTTGTGATTGGACAGCAGCTTAGCACACTTTGCCCGGAAAGGTCTTGCCCCTTACCATAACGGGGCGATGCAAGCGCTGAATGCGTGCTCTTCTCCACGTGGGAGAAGCCATTTTGTTCATTTGTGTTGTTGTTGTCACATTTGCCGATTTTTGTGTCAGTTTGGGTGGTGCACTGCCACAGTAACTTTACAAATAATCGCTAGCACCGTCCTGCAAGAGCAAGGTCTTGCTTTCCCCCTGCCATCACACCTCGAGGTGAACTTCGGAACAGCAGCATATACCCAAATGCACAAAATCATGATAATGTACCATTTGAAATAAAATATAGGCCGGTATTTTCCCAGTACCGGTATACCGCGCATCCCTACCAAATTGCCACTTGCTAATCACTTCTGAATTCTTCCATTTTCAGGAAGCATCATCTAGTAAATATTGCATTATTACCTGGTGCAGTGAGAGTAGAGAGTGTAGAGCACCGCATACTGGACAGCAGGGTAATGAACTGCCAATTCAGAGTGAACTACAACCAGATTCTGACTGAGCAGGGCAAACACAGTAGGGGATAAAGCCCACATCTGTAACACACAAAAGATAAGTGTTATCACTCTTTTACACATTTTCTTGTATGGCTGGAAAAATAGCTTTCACAGAACTGATAGTAATGGTTTGAAAGTTACAGATTACTACATCATCTCAAAACGGATGTTTAAGAATTAGAGTAAAAGTTTGAATTCATGCTGACCCCGATGAGGGAGTTCTTGGTGTTGCCAATGGTGGTAAGAGCACTGAGGTTGAAGATGATGATAAACTCGGCTCTCTCTGGGCTGAACTGCAGCTGGCTGAAAGCAGGATGTTGTATGTGAGGACAGGCAGCAGACAAACCCAGAGGGCTCAGCAAACTGTTCAGAGCACAGCCCATCTCGCCCAAGACCAGTTTATAAGCTGCCTCCAGGATCGGGATGTTTTTCAGGCTCAACACAGCATGATACACTCCGTGTGCTGCTGCCATCACCTGTGCCACAAACCCATTTTAAAATGTGTTAACTCAATGCAGTTTGCCACATTACGTTTGATGAATTTATTTAACCATTTACAAATGATCGCACCTCTCTCTCTCTGTGGAAGCGCAGCTCCAAGAGTTGAGAATTTGGGGCCAACAACTTTTCCACAAAAGTAGCTGGGAGCTTGGTGTTTATCTGGTCAACAATCTACAATCACCCAAACAAAAATTTATTCAATAATAAAATAAATAAATAAAACACAGAAAACAAAAGTATGGCTAGTGAAATATATATATATATATACACATGAAGCCCATCAATTCTAGCCTGTTCTATCGATTATTGGATGAATCAAGTAAAGTCCTACCAGTGTAAGCAGCGTGAGGACAGACATGCTGTATTCTGGTCCGCAGCACTGGCAGCTGTCCAGCTGGTCTAAGCCATAAGAGATTACAGCATCAATCAACAGGCTGCCCAGGTCCAAGCTCACCAGCAAGACACACACACACTCATTTCCTGCTGTCAGCACAGCCTCCGAGAAGAACACCTGCTTGGCTGTGGTGACACAAGCCAAAACACGGTTCAAAACCTGTGAGCAAGAAAACAAATTTACACATACAGTCCTATACTGATCTGATGTACTCTCAACATGTTAAAATTAGTTTATAATTGACAGCCATTTATCTTCGATTATCTATTTGTATTGCAGTTACACAGATAATTGAAACACTACATGTGTGTTGAATACTAACATCAGTGACATATGCTTCTGTGATCGGAGGCCCTCGGATAGGGTTGAATCGTTCTCCGATACTGTGCACAACAGTGCTAAAAACTCTCAACAGGGCTGCCAGTTTTGGCAAGGATACTGTGGGTGGGGGAATGTCCTCATCTCCTGATTCTCCAGATACAACATGACTCAAATCCTATGAAGAAAAGAGCATTAGAACAGACATCTCCCAATTAAAAAGTTAGTTCACCTAAAAAAGAAAATTCTGTCATTAATTATTCACCCTTGTCGTTCCAAACCCGCAGGAACTTCAATCAATCTTCGGAACACAAATTAAGATATTTTTGGTGAAATCTAAGAGCTCTCTGACCACTCCATAGACTAGAACTGGTCAGAATACGATTTTTTGAGCTTTGAAGTTTCGGTAGTATTCAACACCAAATATTCGAAGTGTCGGAAGAGGGGGCAGAGCATATTCTTCTCTCTAATAAAGGCAGGAATCAGGAATATGCTCAGAGAACGGACATTGCACTAGTGATACAAAACACACAGATCTGTTAGGTCCCAGTAACAAGCTCCTATATTTCGTAGTAGAATAATTTAGATTGATAACAATTGGTAATATTAGGCTTTCTGTGACAGTGTTCAGGCATGAAGCAGGTTACATCTCTTGCGGTGGTACCATCCCTTGCTCAGTGGTACCACCACCCACACAGTTGTTTTGATATTTTATAGTAGTAAACATTTGAGTTCAGCTACAGAATAGATTAACTACAATTAAAAATGTGCAGCGCAAGCCGAACGAGAGTTGCAGCACAGACCAGCACACGGGTAAAAAGGCTAATATTTTGAATCTATAATTTAGAAAGGTAGTAAAAACATTGTTAAAATAGTCCATGTGACTCAAGTGGTCCAGCCTTATTTTTATGAAGTGAAAATAATACTTTTCGCGTGCAAAAAACAAACATCAAACTTCATTCAACAACTTCTTCATGTCTGTGTCAGTCTCCTAGTCTGTTGATGTAGTAAATACATGATGGCTTACCATTGGACGATGCTGTTCACATAAGCATCAATGTATTGAGTATGCGTGTGATGCTGATACAAGATCAAAGATTGACTCGGACGTGAAGATGATGATGAATAAAGTGGTTGTTTGTTTTTTGAATACAAAAAGTATTCTCATTGCTTCATAACATTAAGGTTCAACCACTGGAGTCACATGGATGATATTAACAATGTTTTTACTACCTTTCAAGACCTTGATAGTGTTCATTAAATAGCAGTCTAAGGAGAGGTAAGAGCTCTCAGATATCACAAAAATATCTTAGTGTTCAGAAGATGAACAAAGGTCTTAAAAGTTGGGAACGACACGAGGGTGAGTTATTAATGACAGAATTTTCATTTTTTTGGTGAACTATCCCTTTAAGGGGCAATGGGAAATCAACTGAAAAGTTTACTTTACCTCAGCATATGCCTCCATATCTTCCAAAAACTGACCCAAAAGTGTGGTTGAGAAGGCCAAATCTGCCACCCAAAACTGCTCCAGACTCTGTAACCAGCCTAGAAAGAGGGATCAGGGAGGTTAGACAGGTTATTTTCCAAAAAGAGGAAATTAAACTAAATATAAAATAAATCCTACCAGACACTTGTTGAGTAAGAGACTGTTTCTGTGTGTGATCTATATGCCAACCTACTAAGATATCCACAGTGTCCTGGAAAACAAAAACAAATGTTGAATGTACACATTTGTTCCTTTTAGATTTTAGGACTAAAGTTAAGACTGCTTGTCCTTCTTACTCTAAAGTTGGTGCTGAATATGTGTGGATAACAACGGGCCACCAGCAAAATACACTTTACACTCTGGCACAACAGTTCTGGTGTGTCCAAGTTCTCCAAGATAGACTGAAGGCTGCTCATCACCAGCTGAATGACAAAAGGGTAAAACTTTTCAGCCACAGAAAGAGATTATCCCCTGGTTTCACAGTCCTTGATTAAAATGCATGTTTGAGCTGTTTTAACTAAAAGCAACATGTACTGACATGACATTTTTTGTCAGTGTCATTGTTTTGTCTTAAAGGGGGGGTGAAATGCTGTTTCATGCATACTGATCTTTTTACACTGTTAAAGACTTGGATTCCCATCCTAAACATAGACAAAGTTTCAAAAGTTAAGGTGGACATTTGATGGGAGTATTTCTTTGTCAAAAATGCTACTTCCGGTTAGTCATAAGTTTCGGCAAGTTTTTTGAGATCATGCGTCCCCTTTGACGTTAACGGGGGCGGAATTTCCTTGTATGGGCCGTACGGACAATTCTACCGGAAGCGCGTGAGAGAGAGAGAGGGAGAGAGCGAAAGTAACAGGCTACGCCCATCAAAGCGCTGGCTTGTAGGATGCTAAACAGGTGATGTGCACATAATGTCACCAAAAAAGTGCGTTTTTGGTTGCCAGACCAAGACAGTCCTGCACAGATTCCCCAAAACCCCGCGTTAAGGCAACAGTGGATGGAATTTGCTTTTCCGGATTAGCAACTGAGTTGCGCAAAGGTTTATGTCTGTTCACTGCATTTTGGTGCCGACTGTTTCATAAACAAGGCCCAGCTCGACGCCGGATTTTCCGATCGCCTAATGCTGAAGGATGGAGCAGTCCCAATGATAAAGGTCCCAACGTTAGAACTGCAGGCGGTGAGTAAGACTGATTCAAATGTCTGTGTTTTTTATCAAGTAGCCCAAACATGATCACGTATAGTTAATTGATCAATGGAGCATGCGATGTGTAGTGCGTGTACATTTGTTTAGCTGGCCACTATATGTGTAATTTTATGTTTGAGTATTGTAAAAGCACTCCAAACAACAATACACAAAGAGTGGGTGAACTAAATAAGCGCGCGGTTTCATTCAAATGTGCTACTATTCCATGTCTTTCTATGTAAACACTAGCCTGCCGTGCAAAACCAGTCCGCTTACTACAATTGTCTACACAAACCACGCGTAAACACACACACGTTGTAACACTCGCACTTGACATGGTGTTCTAAAAACGTGACGGTAAAGTTAAAATAAAGTAAATTTAAATCATGGAATAACGGTTTTATAGTAGTCTAGCAAGGTGATTATTCTCTTGTTGCCTGTGAAAAACTTCAATTAGGTATTTATTTGTTCGTTCAAGTATAAATATGTAAATAACACAAGCCGCTAAGCATATTATATAGTTAGTGTATAACTTGTACCACATAGAGACGTCCTGCTCTAGTCGTTTTTGCTGCTGCTCCTGTTCAACTGCAGCCTCTGGGTCTGATTCCGGATCATAGATGTATGGCTGTATCTGATTAAAAGCCTTTTTTTTAAATTTTGAATAAAGTTTTTTCCCGCTGTTAGGGATGACACAGCTTTACAACGCACTGAACACAATAACAGCGGCGCGCACTGAAACTGAGTGTTTCACCCCCCCTTTAAGTAATGTTTTTCTCCAACGGATGTTTTTAAAAGTTACTTAAATAGTCTAATTGAATTAAGTCCTAATCCTGGATTAATCTAAACCCTGTATGTGAAACCAGGCCTATAAATATAATCCAAGAAAAACCTGAGCTGAATAAATACCTGCATTACAGCTGAAAAAGCCTTCTTCTCCCCTGCTGTTTCAAGTGCTTTGTGCACTGCCACCAGGTACAGTAGCTTCACCTCATCCTTTGTGGACAGACTGAACTTGAGGAACATCCACTTGAAGATCCTCTCAGCTTCATAACTGAGGGCGGCACAGAGCAATCCCAGACAGCAGGCAGCCTCCTGCCTGAGCTCCTGCAGGAGCTTACTACTATAAGGCCAAACAGAAATGCATAGAATCTTGTGATAGGTATTGTATGGGTTTATTTTTCAATAATGACCAGCTGACCATACATTATATTGCAATACCCCAAGTTTAAATTATTTTATGATGTGATTTTATTATGTGAGAAAACAGTGTAAGGGATTTGCTGCTAAGGGCAACAGCAAAATATACACCTCATTGGTCAGTTTACAAAAATATCAGAGAGCAAAATGTTTTGATGAATGAAGAGAAATGAGAATCAAGTAAGTCATGTTAAATGCTAGGGATGTCCCGATCCGATCACGTGATCGGAAATCAGGCCCGAACACGTGATTTCGTGCTCGATCGGAATCGGACGTTACATCCCGATCAGGACTCAGATATATATGTATATTCTGGGGTGAGGTGAGCAGGGGTGCTGTGTAAAAAGTTCGCACTTGCACCGCGGTTCATCTCACATCTGATGACGCATCAATAATATGGGTTGTAACTTGAAAATAATGCTTTATGTACGTTTCTGTAGATGGATACACGTGCTGGCTCCTCAGTGATACATTACAACAGTGCTCATAAAATAAAAACGTGGGCTAAATGGTCTATCTGTGTAAACTTTGTTCAATGCATGCGAGTGCTGACGTATGTTCGAATATGAGCAGTCATTTTCACAGTCATCCCCCGGGTATATTCGCCAGAAGACGTGTATTAGAACGCGCGCGCGCGCTGATCTGTCTCTGTGAATCATCCGAAAGCGCGCACTTGTCTCACAGCGTGCAAATATTAGGTTCTCGTTCAAGTCTTGCGCTTAAACGGACCAACTCACACAAGAATTATGTCAACATGTCCATCTTGATGAGTATCCAAGCAGACATAGTCCGTATATGCCTTAAGGGCAGTCGAGAAAGATGACGCAGAGCCTTCCATTAGGTCTTAAAGGGGCAGTACTGCTGTCTGTTTAATGTCAAACAAAAGATAATGAATCACTCACTGCTCTTGATTGAATAGCTTTTGTAAGGATTGGTCTTTAATTTAAACAGTTAAATATGCAGCTATTTTACATTTGATTAGCCTACTTTATTAAATGTCTCTACCTAAAAACTAATGTTAGACCTATAAAAACCTGAAAAGCATTGTTAATTACACTTCAATCAAATTACACTTGAAATATTTTTTCCCCAAAGTTAGTTTATGTCATTGTAGGTAGTTATCATCACGATGATTTCATTTCAAGTGTTCGTTTTTTAAATTAGTTTAGTTTTAGTTAGTTATTTGTTGCTATAAAAACAGCTGTGTGATGTCATGATTGACAGCTGAGATCGACGTCTTCTCTGAGTGCAATTGTCACTGAGGCACTAACGGACTTTTTTCGGGATTTTTGGGAGCAGATTATTTAATTTAATTTCCATAACAGTTTATTTCACACCAACATAATTAATTTTTCTGCATCTGTGAGTATGGGTGTGCTTTTTGATATCGCCATTGTACTTCCTGCTCTGCGCAACTCCGGTCCCGGACTTTTTTATATTTACTGTTGCACTAAAATCCAAAAGTGAAGAATTTATGTTATTTATTACTTGATTGTTCAAGCTACCTCACAGAAGTGCTCTGTTTGTTAGAGTGGTTGAATGTTAAAATAAGGTGAATAAAATAAAAAATAAGGAACATCCTGGTTCGTTTTTTCGCTCTTCTTTATTCTTTTTTTATATATTTTAGAAGTATCGGATCGGGATTCGGTATCGGCAGATACTCAAAATTAAATGACTCGGACTCGAGGGCAAAAAAACCTGATCGGGACATCCCTATTAAATGCCAGTGTAATGCTCAATTAAATGCATTATAACTAGGATTCAGCATGGTGTTCATAACACTTCATGAACAATGAAGCACTAAATATACCCCCAAGAGAGTGTATTCTGATAACCCCCCCATTGTGTTAAAAATAGGCTGTGTAGTCGAACCTCTCATTCAAAATGTCATTCAGGGTGCTCAAAATGGAATCCAACTGTTTCACCAGGACCTGTAATGCAGGAATACAAAACAATACAGATTAAAAACAGTTTAATTCTAAGGACACATTTAAATCTATTTTTGCATGTAGGATCATACCACTTTATTTTCAGAGTGCACAATGAACTCCCTCATTTGTTTCACAGTGGCCAGTCTGCGTTCTCGGTCATCTTCCCGTGATGCCCTCCGCAGAAGATTGGCCAGACGAGACTCCTCAGAGTGAGCCAACGGTCGGTCTGGAACAAAGAGCGTGATGCTAGAAATTCATCAGCCTTAGTTAATCTGCAAGCAATGTATGAGCACTGAGAGGTGAATATACCCTGTGATTTCCTCATGTCCTTTGTAGCTAAAGCACGGTTTCCATGCTGAAAAGTGGTTATATCAGAAGTCACATCATTGAATCTCAACTCTTGCCCCAGCGACTTCCAACCATGAGTATTTTCAGAGAGGCCTCCATCAGCATCATATTCCCCTAGGAAGCAAGAATACGGTCAGTTCCCATCAGTGAAAGCATAACATTTGTTTGCGGTGTAGTTGTATTTAAAGGGTTAGTTTACACCCAAAATGAATTAATTACCTGTTAATAAATGTCTTTAATTAATTACCTACCCTCATGTCGCTCAAAATCTGCGAGACCTTCATTCATCTTTGTGACATTGTATGTATATTCATACTTTTTTTTTTGTGCAATCTGAGAGCTCTCTGACCCCTCCATAGATAGCTAATTAATAAACACTACCAAGGTCCAGAAAGGTAGTAAACACATCATTAAAACCGCCCATGTGACTCCAGTGGTTCAACCTTTAAAGGGTTACTTCAGCGATTAGCATTTGGCTTTGTATCAGTAGAAACCCTAAAGTGTATTTAAATGACTGTAAAATAAGCAAATATGCTAATTTTTTGAGAAAGGATTTTTGGGTTTTCATGAGCTGTATGCCAAAATCATCAGTATTAGAACAATAACAGACCTGAAATATTTCAGTTGGTGTGCAATTAATCTAAAATATATTAAAGTTTAATTTTTATCATTACATTATGGAAAATATTGAACTATCATAATATGCAATTTTTTTTAGAAGAACCTGTATATAGATCCTCATTTGTGTCTGCGCAGATCGATCGAATGAGGATTCAACCATTCGGTTCGCATCTTAACAAATCAATGTGTCGTGAGGAGCAGCAGGGTTTTTGTGCACGTTGCCTAAGCATGCATTTTTGTTGGTTTGTTTTGCTCTCATAGACTTGTTACCTATTCGCCCCATTATATGACTGGCACACAGCAACGGTTGGAGTTAAAAATCTTAATTTGTGTTCTACTGAAGAAACAGACACACCTACATGTTGGGTACACTGGGGGTAAGCAGATAAACATCTAATTTTCATTTTTGGGTGAACTGACCCTTTAATCAGTTAACTATGGCTAGTGGATGAGCAGAAGAAGCTGTGTGTATACAGGAGTGAGATGTTTCTCAGAGTCTGAGATCGTTTCAAAGAGTCTATTTTTTGCTGTGCTGAATTAATGTGACAGCGCATTGTCCGCATTAGAACAAACATGTATCGATGCAAAAATCTAGTAATTCCACCACAGATGCATATATTGGAAAGTCCACTTCACAGTTTAAAAGTTAGTAATGAATAGATAACAATGCAGAGCAGCACTTGTCCTTTCTTGGGGGTGGAAAAAGTTCTTTAAAACATTGCTTGCATGATTTCTTGTGAAAAGATTTTCTAAAAAACGAAAGAAAAGACGAGTCGTTTGATTTTGTCTATTTTAAGTTCGAATTTAATATGCGTGTTATTTTAAAGGGTTACTTCAGCGATTAGCATATGACTTTGTATCAGTAGAAACCCTGGAGTATATTCAAATGATTGTGCTTTCCCCCCTCATATCCCCCTGAGACAAGAAATTTATGCATTTTATTTCTGGGAAAATTCCTCCTATGACGCAAATTGACGCTATTTGCATCATAGGAGGAATGTTTGGCTAAAGGCTAAAGACTACAGCCAGCAGAGGGAGCCATTTCCGCATGTTTTGAACTCGTGCATGGGGGATGGAGATCACACACTCACAGCTCAGCTCGCAGCTACAGGCACTCATTTAAACAGAGCTATGGTGAGCAATGCAAGTCTTTTAACTTCTCAAATTAAATTCTATGAAAGTTAAGCTTGCAAAGCCATAAACTGACACGCGCCAGACTGAACTCGCGTTGTGAATGTATGCCGCGAGTGTAGTCTCGATTACCTAAGCTCTCATTATGAGAGCTCATTCAGCTCATTTCTCTCACTCCTGCAGTTAGTGCTCAGTGCTGTGATACTCGAGGAGTGACTCACTCATTATATTGAACAGACACGTTCAGTTTTTAATTGTAGTTTCTTCTCCAACTCAGTCACAGTAATCCAGTAGGTGGATTTGAGAATGGCCTCACAGGGGAGCGAAACATTCTGGGAATTGTAGTCTTTCATCCCCATAAGACAAAAATATATTTTCTAGACTTAGAAAAGACAGAAGGCACCAAACTCAAAAAAAATTTCACATTTCTACTACATTGATGACCCAGTTTAAATACAGATTCATCTTCCCAGCGCTGAAGTACCCCTTTAACATAGCCTAGCCTATGTTTCTAAAGTAGGTATAGGCTATATAAATATAAAGTAATGAATTGAATAAAACATTGTTTAAATAGTGCGTTTAAACATGATATCTATAAAAGAGTGTAAAGGCCTACAAAGAGAATTGCAATTCTGACAAGCCATATTTAGTAACAACTAGGGTTGGGTACCAAACTGGGTACTTTTAAGGGTACCGAGCAAATTACGTCGGTACTACCGAGTACCGAGTCGCATTAAATCAATCCATACCAAATTTTGGTACCTGAGAACGCATCTAGTGATTAGGGATGCACCAAAATAAAAATTCTTGGCCGAAACCAAAAACGAGGAAACCAAGGTCGAAAACGGAAAAACAGCTAACCATAGGCCTGTATTTTAAATACTATAAAACAAATATGTTAGAATAAAAAATATAATAATATAAAAAAATGAAAGAAAAATATATTAAAGTGATGTAAAAATTTGCGTTATCCTCACAGCTCATGCAGTGATGGAGCACAGTATTCAAAAACAGAAGCATTAGCTATTCGCGTGAACACTGCACTTGGCTTAATTAAATATTTTCGTTTCGAATCGTTTCGTTTAAAAGTGGACATTTATACGCATATTTCTCATGTGTCTGATGCAAGTAGCCTGCTGAGTTTCGGTTTATTTATGGGATGCGCTCCAGTTCATGAGCAATGAAAGCGATCACTCCGGCGACTTTGTCACGATTATAGTCTGCTATTTGCTTATTATTTAAAAAATAAATCTTTATTAAATTTAAGACACAATTTAAACAAAACGAAAGAATGCTTTCTACAAAACAAAACTTAATATTAAACTAAATATAACCACCAAGATCATTCGGACTCACTCGCATCTTTGCACTTATCATCAGATGAAATGTAAAAATAACATTATAATAGGACTAATCAAACATATGCAAAAAGAAAAAAATAATAATGAGCTGGATTTGATCATTTTGCCGGTGAGCAGTTCATGAGTGCGCCTGCGGATTATTGAGCTGAGTCAAGTCAACTTTATTTATATCGCGCTTTTACAATGCCGATTGTTTCAAGGCAGCTTCACAGTGTTAAACAGGACAATATTGCAACAAAATTTGATTTGGCTGTACAGTCGCTCTGGGAAAACAGCGATGTTATCAGCTTATTTTAATAATGTTAGTTTTAACATGAGTCACACCGGTCCGCTTCGCTCATTACAGGCTCGTTCTCATCAGAACGCCCACGTATTAAAAATGGTCGTGTTTTAATCGGGCTCGAGCTCATAATTACAGTTAATGCACAACGTGCACAGGCTCGGGTAGGGTCTGGCTTGATTTTTTGAGCCCGATCTAAGCTCTAATTGACATGTAAGGTGTCATAGCTGCTCAACCACATATCCGTCGTCTTTGAGAAGCGGCTGCAGAGCAGGGCTCAAATGAGGCCACTTCTGCTGGGTGGTGTATGTGGATATGGCTGCGGAGATTAGTGGTCTGTGCATCTTTAACCTTTTTTTTTTTGTTTTTTTGCACAGCCTGCAGATAGAGTCTCTGTTGGATCCGCTGGTTCATCATTTTCATTTGGTTTAAATCCATAATACTGCCAAATTACAGATGTACTACATCTTTTCTTGGATATTAAGCATATTCGGACATACGGCAGCACTCAAATGCATTGAACAAAGTTTACAAAGAGAGACCGTTTTTCTTTTATTATCGCTGGAGCCAGTAACATGAAGTTTATCCATCAACAGAAACATAAAGCATTATTTTCAAGTTACAACCTATATTATAGATGTGTCATCAGATGTGAGATGAACCACATATGTCCACACAGCAATGTTGCTTTAGACAAGGGATGCGTCTCAATCAGGTCCCTAGTTCAGAAGGGCACTTATCGGGACATAAGTCAATGGGCTGACTCCCTAATCAGTGCTCTGACACCTGAACTAGGAATCTGATTGAGACATACCCAAGAACACAAGTAATAAATTAAATTCGTTCTTTCATGATTTAATTTGAATGATATAAAGCTTAGTTATGCAGAACTTTATTTGACAAAACATGTTTAATTAAATTAAAATACATTAAATGTAATGTTTAATGTCTTCATTTGATTACCAGAACACAACAGCATTTGTTGGGAATCTTTTCATAGAAATTAAATTACAAAGAAAAAAAAATTATATGGTTGTTTTTTTTTAGGGCTGAACGATATGGACAAAATTTAATATCTCGATTTTCATGCCAGATATCTCGATACAATACGATATGACTACATGTTCAGTGAAAACCAAGCATTTCTCACATAAGTACTAAAAAAACAATACATTTAGAGTTTGTAAAATACACACTATTGAAGAGGTAATAATAATCCTTTCCATTATAATTCGACACGTTTTATTCATATCAGATACACATTGTGTAAGTAACTTCAATGTTTACTGTTCTATTCCCAGTTCACCAGCCACTTACTTTTAAGTATTTCGGATGAAGTAGATGAATTCACGTGTTGTAAACATAGAGGTATTAAATCCAACAGATCCGATTCCCTGAACTGTGTTTGCGGCACAAACTCACACGGGGGCGTCCATCGCACATACAGCTCAACTAACACAATCGTTATAAAAGGTGTTTAAACGACAATATACTTCCACTTGCATGTATTTGACAACCGGAATATCAGTTATTTCATGCCATAGCTAACACATTTGTGAATATTCTGAATAAAAAAGGAAAATGACATAAAAGCAGATCATCATTCCTTCAGCGCTGTTGCTGCTGCGGTGTGTCACGTGACCAGCAATGATGCGTCAACATGGAAATGCCTATATCGTTGCTTTTTTCGATAGTAATATCTTGAAAGTTCATATATAGATACGATAACGATATATCGTTCAGCCCTAGTTGTTTTTATGAATTTAATTATTTAAGTAGCTAATAAGGACTGAAACGATTCATCAAGTAACTCGAGTTAATCGAATTTTAAAAATCCTTAAGGCAAAATCATCTGCCTCGACGCTTCGTTTAGTCCATTTAACTACACACGGATGTTGCAGAAAGACTTTTTTGTGTAAGGACTCGGAGTATGCGCGGATTGTGGTTTTGTCCGTGATTCAGGTGGGTAAACATCCAAAAAATGCGGGTGGATGAGAGAAATCATAATGTGTTAATTTTAATAAAGACACAGAACTCATTTCACAGTAAAACACAATGAATGCGTGTCGTTCTTTAACTTTCAATTTCAGCTCATGTCGAGGTCAAAGACCGCATTGCGAGAGAGAGCGGCATCAGCACTGGTAATATCATTTAGTCTCGCTATTTTTAAATGAAGACAACTGTGTGTTGAGCTTCAGGATGCGAAGCTGAACATTTAAGTTTCATTTGCGGCAGTTCACGTGTCAGCTAAGGAGATACGAGCAACTCCAAACACATGAACGCGATGGAGTTTGCAGCTTTGCAAAATGATCACCGTCATTGTGATGTGTGTGAAATCTTTAATGAGACTTTATATACTTAATATCATCTTCGAAATACACCATTAAAATGTTCTCAATGCTAGGCGCAACAAACATCAGAAGCTGTAACGTGTGTGTGTGTGTGTATGTTTGTGATGAGCAGTGCTCGTGCTTTCAGAGCTGTGTGCTTTCATTGAATTGTGTAATTTAAATATCAGACTTTAATCATATTTATAGCTACTAACTTAATAAAACAAGATGTGTTACAATGATGAATGATTAGCTCAAAATGTAGATTTGTGGCCTATGTGTGATGCAGCCTACTTTATCTGAATTAAATATAAACTCATCTCTCGCGTTTGCTCACGCTCCAGCGGTTACTCCTCCATGTGATGTATAGGTTGTTTAGGTTAATGTATAAGTTGTTAGGTTGTGTAGCTAATATGTGACGATAACATCGCGCTTAACACTGAGGATTGAAGTTGTGCCTATCGCGTGCGGGTGGATGGTTTGTTTAGCTGATTCGGTAATGTTAGAGCTGATCCGCGGATCTCTTGTTCTTATTTCAAGTTTCCCTGTCCAATATTTTGTGCTTCTTACAAAAGCCACAAAGCTTTCAGAAGACAGTAAACGGTACCCAAAATGACATCGAAACGGCAGAAGCTCTTACTGTATATTCATGTCGATGTTGTGTTTGTTGTGTGGCGAAAGCTTTTTGAGAGAAATAACATGACAAAGTTCACTTGTGTTTATTCAGAGCTCGCAGATACAAAAAAAAAGTAAACTTAATTTACTTTTAATACATCAAGACATACATTTTTGGTAAAGTTTGACCATTTTTGTACTGAAGTATAAGCTAGGAAAAATACCAAAGTCTCATGAAAAACAAAAACGTATTAACAATTGCAAAGAATTAAAGTAAAAAGCGCTCTATTTATAATCAATCAAGTTGTAGGTCAGTTCAGTATGATACTATAGAAGAACAATGGTACATTAAATAAGAGTAAACTAAACTAAATTTAGGTTGTTAGTTTTTTTTTAAATCTGCATCTCAACTCAAGCTCAGTGCTTTAATGTGCATTTTCAGGAAATAAACATGTAATGTTTGTAACTGTACTTTTAATGCAAAACAATATTAATTGTATGGTTAAATTGCCTTTATAATCTTAGGGTGGGCAATATGACAAATTTAATTCTACAACATAAGTAATATTTCACAACAACCAGTACTTCATATGAGCCGCACCCTGCTCCAGAAAATGTTTTGGACTCTTGGACATATATTTAAACGATCCAGCATAAACAAGAGCATTATATGGTGACAGTATGTGTGCAAGAGACAGTAAGCACGGGTTTATGCAGATGTATTTGGAGGTCATGTTTTGCCATTGGTCCTCAGCATATATTTTTGGATCAGTTTTTTTTTAAAGTTCAAAGTTACTCATATTTTTGCTTGCTCATTGTTTTGCATACAGTAAAGCATGGTTTGGAGAGAAGCATAACGTTTTAAGAGAGTGTATAACCGATGGATTGTTATAAAAATACATTTATAAATTTTTATAAACAATATAATTTTTTTTAATACATTTTCCTTTTTTTGGTTAAAACTAAGAAGAAGAACATAAATTAACCACAAAAGTTTGGCTTGTTAACGTTTTTTTTTTTTTTAATTAGACCTGGAAAGTATATTTTATTGTGGTGGTGATATGAATATTCTATTGATAGTGATTAAAATATTCTGTATAGGGCTGTCAATCGATTAAAATATTTAATTGTGATTAATCGCATATCTGTCATGAGTTAACCTATGATTAATCACAATTTAAACACACATTTATCACTTCTAACGTTAACTGATCAAAGTTGTCGGTTTAAAAAAAAAAAAGTGATCTCTAAATTAGGCTATTATAGACAGTGGACTAAACGCTACTACAGTTAGCCATCTCATTCCAAAATCTTTTTGTGTTAAGTGAACATATCCCTCGCAATCAATTTTTCATAACTCGTCTGTTTGTACTTAATAAACCAATAAAAACATTTGACGCGAGGTCACAGCGTTTGGGTTTGCGCGCTCACAAGGTTAAAACACTGCAAAAAGTAAACAGGCTAAAACACTCGAGGTTTGAACCAGGGCAGACGACAGTATGAAGCATGCATTTCGCTTAAAATGGGCTTACTTTTGGAAATATAGTAGGCTACATACATCTACATTTCAGTGGTAACACATAAGGTGTTGATCGTCTTTCTTTATTATTGTTAGCACTAAAGCGGCGTCTCTTCGGAGCTGTCATTTTCTTAAATGAGCCGCGGCAATGTTTCAAATGAGCTTCTAACGCTAGACAAATTTATTTATTTTCAACGCGATCACCTTGTACCCAAACCATTTCGAAACTAAGGAGCCATTGTTCTCAGATTACAAACAAGCTCCTCGACGGCGCGTTTGTGGGACTCGTGTTTCGCGCTGTGAGGGATTTTAAAAAAGTGATGTGAGTGGAAGGGAGGCGGACGCGCTAGGACAGTGTGTGTGTGTGTGAGAGAGAGAGAGAGAGAGAGGGAGCGCGGCTCGCGGCTGTTATTTCAAATAGCGCAGCATATTTTAAACTAATCGGTTAACCGGTTTCAACCGGCTAATGAGGCTCGGTGGTCGGTCAAGAAAATGTTTAGTTTTCGCCATCCCTACACCTGCCATTAAAATATTTCAATATATGGCTATATGGTGTGCCACACGTAAAAGCCCGTTGCAGCATCTGTGTCTGAAGTTTGTTTTGAGCGCTTATATGCCACCACTCTGGCATAATTACTCTGAGAATTACCCTGGTCTGAACCGCGTCTACTACCGTCTTCCTCCATGTTTGTTTATGTATTGCAGCGTGCATGGGCATGCCGTGGCGTGAGGTGCATCTTTAAGTAAAATTCTGCCGTAAACGCCTTATCTCGGCGTAAGCGATAGAGCCTAATATAAAACGATAGACATTTTCTATCGTCCAGACGATATATTTCGTCATATCGCCCAGCCCTACTTCTAAATGTACAATAAATTAATATGTTACAAGTTTTTAAAACGCTAATCAACATGGGTATTAGGGCTGTCACTTTTTATTCGATATTCGAATATGACATGAAATATCCGTAATCGAACTATAAATAAACTATCCGGTTTTTAAAGTGCCATGTAGCGTAATTTTTTACAGTCGGGTGCGTTTACATGGAGCGCCGTAAACGGTTTAAAAGTCCAATCTGAATGAAAATGTTATTGTTTTGAGATGGGTGAGAATGGATAAACCTTTTCATGAATCGATCAAACGAAACATATCACCATGTAAACGACCTGACCGGATTACTTTTGAGTGTGCGTCCTTATATGATGTACACAGCACGCTTTCACCACTCAAAAGCACGCGCCGTGCTCACATGCACTAAGCATGTTGACAAGAGAGGAAAGTACATTTTTCTGAGGGATAAACTTTTTATTTCGTAAGAATTTATGAAGATAATTTTGGCATAATGACACTGTCCCTAAACCTAGCAAACAATCAACTACTTAAACTGCACCTGACATTAGAAGTATTATTTTTTTCTGAGATGATTAATACAGTTTACAACAAATAAATAGCTTTTATAAAACCGTATAAGTAGGGCCCTATAGACGGTTTCATCGAACGCGCGCGTTGCTACGGTTACGCGCCTGGCCCGAAGTTAACTTCCGGTCTGTGTCTGTTTATTGGTCTGGCTAGTGGATAGTATGGCGCACTACTCAGTAGAAATACATTTTGACGTACTATTCTTGGTTAACATGATATAAATATTAAAAATCAAGCAGAGAGCACATGACAAGTTTCCCAACATTAATCTTATATTATGAAACAAAGAAACATGTTATGCCGACGCATTGCATAATTGAAAGGCGAGTGCGCATTAGGCATGTGCCGATATCAATTTTTCATGTTGCGATTAATTGTTTTATCACGATATACGATATTATCACGATATTGAAATAAGTTGCAAAAAAAAGTGTTGCCATAGCATAACAGCTTTAAGAACTATTTTTGTAAGAACAAAAATAACTGAATGTTTAAATACAATAATGCACCAAAAATATATACAGCTCTGGAAAAAAAATTAAGAGACCCCTCATTGAGAAATCAATGTTAAGTGGTCTCTTGATATTTTTCAGAGCTGTAAAAGTACAATTTTCAAACAGATTAAAGTGCAAAAGAATTAGGCTATAAAGAACAACAGGTAGGCTTACAAATTACAATAAGGTCTCATTATTTAATGCATTAACTAAGATTTTGATTTTAATGTTATTAAAAAGTAACTAAGAAATTAACATAGAATGATTAATTCTTTATAAGTATTTTTCATTGTCAGTTTGGTAATAATGAATTAACATGTTAACTAATGAATAATAAGTATTAAGTATTTGGTGCTGTGATGAACAACATTGAGATTACAAAAACGAATGGCTGTTTTAAAAACTACACACGTTTTTTTATTTGTTTGCTGGTTTCCGGGGTAACCGGCTGCATTCTGCAGTTCATCAGCGCCCTCTGCTGTCACTGAGCGGCACTTCAGCAGCGCGTCTCCTTCACCGGTTCAGTCATGTGCAAACCAAGCGGCAACCTCCAGCGATCTCTCTTGAAGCCAATATGGAAGTAATGTAAACTGCAATTCCTCAACTGGCCACTAGGGACAGGCTCCAGAAGGGAGCAGAATCTCATTGAGCTCCATGTTAAAATTCTCAACTTTAAAGCAGAAAAAAACATGTTTACAGCCTGGTACAAATTGTGGTTTTGGCTTATAAGGCTAATTTTGATCTTCATGACAACTCTGAGGGGGGTGAATTTTTTTATAACTCATTCGTTTACGTTATATAAAGCCTTAAGGTTCTGCATAATTAAGGGCGTGGTTACAAGTGGATAGCCATTTATCCGCCGTCTATAGTTATTGCGTCACCTAAGCGCCGCGCACATCCCGCCTTTTTGCTCATTTTCTGTTATCTGGGAGTGACACGCGATGACTCGCTCACAAGATGGCAACGCCCAGCTCGCCCCTACTTTAAGCTTCAGAACGGCTTATCGGAATCCTATGGGTGACGTCACGGACACTACGTCCATATTTTTTTACAGTCTATGGTGCAAACGCACGTTGGGCTTGTTTATATCTGAGCGCGTTTCCCTTTGACGCAGAATACAGCGGTGTTGAGCATTTATACACGGTTGATGGGCAAAGTATTCTTGAGTGAATTATAAAAAAATTATAAATTGTTAATAAATTATTATTTACGATATTTTAAAGTGCCCACGATAACAATATCGTACATATTCATTATCGTGATAAATCGCATTATCGAAAATCGGCACGTCTAGTGCGCATGCATTTATATAGGCTACTGTGAACCCACCGGTAAAATGATGTTCGTTCAAATCCAGCTCAGACATGACATAAATCTGTAGCTATACTTGTTGTAGCCATTAAACAATGTTTTTTTTCTTTTATGTTTAGGTTTTTCTTTTATGTTTTCTATTTATGTTTAAATATTATAATATTATTTTTAGATTTCATCTGATTATGATAGGATAAGTGCAACGATGCAAGTGGGTCAGAAATGATTTTGGTGGTTATATTTAGTTTAATATTAAGTTTTGTTTTGTAAAAGCCTCTCTTTCGTTTTGTACAAATTGTCTCTTAATTTTAATAAAGGGTTCTTCGGTTAATTACATGTATTTAATAAATAAGAAATAAATAAGTAGACTAGACAGATCAACCGCCACAACACATGTACAATGTCAAAAGATGAGACAACAAGCAATAACAACAAAATGATTTAAAACAAGATTCAGAGCAAATACTTTACATTGTATCTGTAATTTTATACAGAATCAAACTACCTGTGAAATTAGTAACACTTCCGCTGATTTTCCGTAGCATTAGCAAAGAGTCTCAACTGAAGAAAAAAAAAATGCTGCCTGCCAAAACACTCAAGCGCTCACAGCGAGGCATTTTCAGCAGAGCGCCTATCGTTTTCTGCTGGCTAAAACCGCTTTGGTGGACACAGTGTGAATTATCGGATGGAAGGACTTTAAAAAAACCTGAAAAAAAGCATGCACTGGCGCTCTCGGTCATATCTAAGTTAAATCCTCAACAAAACTATCATCGTCCCTTACGTTATTGAACTAATGACATTGAAATCAGCTAAAACGCACTTTTCTTCCTGAACAAGTGCGCACACCCGAGTGTTGCTCACACACACTTTACACTTGCATGGCATACACTGGTTACGAGCGATGTCAAATAACATAGAATAATGATTCAGCATGTTACAATAATTAGCTATATGGCTTGAGTTAATATAGCCTATTCCCCAATGAATTAAACAGTCTGTTATTATACAGAATGAGTGTGAATGGTCTCTCTCTCTCTGTTTATGTGTCTATGCGTGCATACGGAAGAGGTGCAATTTTCAAATAATAATCAAATATTTCCCATTGATCTTCGAATATTATTTTTGCTTGAAATAACCATCCCTAATATATAATAATTAATATATATATATATATATATATATATATATATATATATATATATATATATATATATATATATATATATATATATATATATATATTAATTATTATATATTAGGGATGGTTATTTCAAGCAAAAATAATACTTTTTTTTAACAAAAAAAAAGATGTTAACAATCCAATTTAATTAAATAGGGACTTATTTGCACAAGGAAATGCCGGGACCTTCCAAAAAAAGTATGAAATCACTTTCTGAGGTTACTTTCTCTTTCTATTTCTATAAACAGAAACCTTAACCAGGGAGACACACAAAAGCTAAATCAACCAACCAATCACCCAACCCTCGGATACCGGACCAGCAGAATGACATTTATGTTGAAACCACAATTATGCAGGTGAAAAACACTGGGCAATATAAGCCATCTGATTTAAGCCAGGCTAAACAAAGTGCCAGATAAAGCACACACCTCCTTCTTCGAGTAGGTCTGTGGCAGTGAAGGCATCATTGTGCAGTGGCGGGGTGCCAGGCCGATCAGAGGGCAGAATGTCGAAAAGAACTTCTGAACCACAATCTCTAGAGACACTGCACTTCACACCGTCCTGGCTGGCTGACAGACTGTTGCCTCTGAAAAGCATTCAACATAACATCAGTGACTTCACAGACTAAACTTTTCATGTTTCTAATGTGTTTTTTTGAAGCGTTGAGCTTTGTAGCCAATCACAGACATATCTATTGAGCTTGTGAACACAATGGCCAATTAGACGTGTTTAAATTATTCAGAACCCACTCAGCATCTCAATGAATCCCAGTTTTTTAGAATTTCGGAACCGTTTCTCCAGTCCATAACCAACCCTAGACACAGTTGCAAATCCTTTCATTGTAATACTGTATAAAAAATATTCACAATATCAATTAGAGACACATTGCACTGTTTCATTCATTATAGCAGGAGTCTTTGCAAGAGTGCAGCTTTGTGTACCTCAAGTTAAACTGGAATAATTGTCAGTGTCAGTGATTATAATGGCAGCAATCTATGCTTGCTTTCTGTAGTCTTATAAAATATATATCTTTCTTGTTGCTAACTATACATGGCAAAGTTTCTAGATTGACAACTCTATTTAAATTAATGATTGAATGACAGTGCTAACCATAGTAATGAACAGAACAAAACTATTTGAAACTTTATATAAAAATGTAAAAAGCTAAATAATAGACCTGACACCTTTTCTATGTAATACGTTACTTTGTTGCTCATTTT
The DNA here is from genome assembly GCF_024679245.1 of Pseudorasbora parva. NCBI lineage: Eukaryota > Metazoa > Chordata > Actinopteri > Cypriniformes > Gobionidae > Pseudorasbora > Pseudorasbora parva. Next base: position 31,606,117 of record NC_090173.1, read on the forward strand.
ATTACTAACTTTTCAAAACAGTAATTCAGTGACTTTTTACATATATTATACAGGTTTTCTAAACCTAACAGTTCTAAGCACTGACTGCTTTATAATATGTCCTTATAGTGATTATTTTTTATTTAATAAATAAATAGAAGGTAATATTACAAACTGTTTCTTTACAGTTATTTTGGATTTATTGTTAGTACTGGGCTCACAGTTTACATGGGTAGTGTACTTTTCACTTTGTGTGAATGACATAGATCGTCTGCCCCCACCAAACTTTTTTTTTGCCCCAGAAAAAAAACCCTTCACACTAAACCCATATGACTTTTTTCTGTGGAACACAAAATAATAAATTGCATCAGTCCACTTCACGAAATTCTCGTGTCACGGATCACTCCGGTTTAGTGAACTGCATCAGTTGATTCACTGAAATGATCAATGAACTCAAAACTAATGATTCTATCAAAAATCTCTCATTAACGTTTCTTTCAACCATTTTGGAACTTGAAGGTAAACACAAATTGGGGCTATCATTGTGGCGTGGCGGAGATATTCTTCAAAAATTGAAACAAATGAAAGTGAATGAGTAGATGTCTAAACTTTCCTTTTTAGGTAAACTGTTCCTTTTATAAATCAATACAAATTTATTATTTACAGCATCTTCCAAACATGTAATTGCAAAACCTTCCTAATATGGCATAATGTATTAGCAACAGTACTCACAAGTTAAGCTACTCATTCGATAAAGATAGTCAATACAAGCAGAAATTATAAATCTTTAAGGCTAGTCCTAAAATTGATCTGCATCCGGGACTTATGGACGTCATTTGACAGTCCAGCAGAGATTTCATTTTCCCACATTGTTTCAAAATAGTGCAACTCATTTGAACCAAACTGTGAACGAACATTCAAAACAAATAGTTTCTCTTCAATGTTCATATACTGATTGGACAATGCCTATTTGATTTTAACTAAGACAAGCTGAAGCCTGAATTCAAACAATTAACCAGTTTAAGCTCAAAGTGCAATACACTTGCTGCCAATTCATAAGCTTTCCTGATAAACAGAGGCATACAGAACTCGCTGACATTCAGCCCACGCTCAGTCAGAATGTCCGATTTAAACTACGCAAATGTCTAAATTAAAATGGTTTAAATTAAAACTTTCAAGGTTATACATTATGAATTTGCTGCACAGTCAGGGGTACAAAAAATAATGGCTAGTAAACAGACATGATGAGTTGAAAAGGCGTTAAATCAGTACGGCGCGATAATTATCACGTATGTATGCAGTAACGTTATAACGTTACCTACTACAACACTTGAATCAACTTCTAAAAGGCAAAGTACTAACGTTATGTAGCTTTTGGCTAAACGTGTCAGACCAGACGCGTGTTCTCACACAAATCACAAACGAAAGCCAAGACACTCTGGACACATTAACATGTCGTTCAAAAACACAAATCTTTGCCCTTATAGTCACATTTATGCTCGGACTACAAACCAACGCTGGCAAACAAACACTAACATGACAAATATCGCCAATGTTCTCCGATTGTTTGTGAGTTAGCTTATGCTAACATATGCTAACCAACCAGAAAAACTGAGCATGAGCGCTTGACATGTGTCGGTTTAACTGTGCGTCGTTGCTTTTCCCACAGACTAGAGGTCAACGATACTATTATAAGATGTGAAGTGAGCTGAATTCTTAGAAAAGTCTTCTCACGTGGAGAGAGAGACTGTTGTGTTTGAACGAGAGCAAGGCCTCGCTGAAGCTTCGGCCTGTAGTGCGAGCTCTCTGCCGTGTGGTGCGCTACTGACCTGCGCTGCCAGTCATTCCAGTTTCGCTGCAGTTTGTGGGCGCTGCTCAGCCGAGACCCGAGGGCTTTGCGGCTCATTACCTTTCCGAAGACAGCATGACCCGTCTAACACGGGAAGAGTCTGCAAACAAACCCTAATTTCACCGTTCACTTTATGTCCATACACAGGTTTGAAATGCCCTGAGCGTGTTTGAAACTGAGAGGCAGCAGCGGCCTGACCCTCCCATCTATTTCTCTAGTCTTTCCTTTATCGTTGTTCACACAGCTGCAGCCCCATCTGTCGGCGGATAGAAATAACTGCAGCTCTATTGTTAGTACAGATGAGATACCGAGGCAAATTCATTACGAAAAATGACAGTAACGCGGACATACTTAAAATACCTCCTGGGATTTTTGCTTACTTGAAGCTTAAAATGAAAGACTGGCGAAAAAGCATCAACAAATAATTAATTGAATGTGATAGTTCACCACCTTCTCGTTTGAAGCAGAAAATTGGTTGGTTTAACGTTAGCCGTATTCACTGTGTGGTTGCCTAGTGACAACAGGATGTGTATTAAATGGATAAAAAAAAGTAAGAGAGTCAACCAAAAGAAAACAATGCAAACTCAGTACTAAACAATGTTAGTACTGAAACGTTTTTCATTCATCATGAAGATATTTGAACTATTAATGTGTACAGCTTTTATTGGCAACAGATGGGACCAGCTGACTTTAACTAATACAAAGAGTAGATAATTAATGCATAATATACCATAGGCTATTAATAAGACACATATATGTGTTTGGTGTGTAGAGTTTATAGTTATTATTCAAGGTCAAACGATTGCACATCCATTCACCACACCCAGGGTGCATAATTATACCACAAGATGGTAGCAAGGAGCTAAAGCAGAATACATCGACCCAATATTTTTCTCTCATGTCTCTGCCATCCATTTACACTCAAGAAATTGCACTTGTTCAAGCAATTAGGAAGAGATGGTCCATCAGCTGACTATCTCTCACAGAACAATGCTGTGTGGTTTTGTAGGCACATGATAGTATCGTTTTGTAGGCCCAGCCCAATGGATGGATGGAAGTTGCTAAGCAACAATGCGCACAATAAACACTGTATCAATAAACGGGGATGCCAACTGGTAATTGTTTTATGGAGAATATCTGGCTCATAGTGTGTTATTGCACCCTTTGAGTTAACTACGACTATAAATTAAGATTATTTTACTATACTGCAGCCCATTATTGGCCATGTTTTGTGTTTACTCTCTAAGCACTACGCAATGGGAATTGCACATTTGAGGTCAGCAGAAAGCTCTCATAATTAACAATATGTGTTCAGCTATTCGATTGTTCTGCAAGTGCTAAATGTCACGGCTGTTGCTTATAATGTCCACTAACTTCTGCACAACATCTGAGGGCCTATAGCAATGGAGGAAAATATTGGTAATCTAAAACAATTTCCTGGAATTAATCATTCTTTTTTTTTTCAGTGTAAATGAACAGTCTTCAACATTTTTTTTGTGTGTGTGTGTGAAATCTACTACCCATAAAACAGGGAGTGATATGTTTTATCTCATGTCTGCACATCAGCTGGCTTTGAACTGACTCAAAATCAATACCAGACTCAAAAAGGGTATTTTTAGCTAGCTCACACATCTTAGTTCGTTTTCCTCTAACAGATCATGGGTAAGGGCCAATGATGGAAATGTACTTTCTGGTCGAACGCTTGGTGATTCAGGGAATTCATTTAGTGTTGGTGTTGCTCCATAATGATGGTTTTGGACCCTGATTAATAATGAAGCTACTGCCAGTTTATACAGTGAAGTAGGGGGTCATACATTTAAATGATGATGAAAGCTTCAGCAACATGATATACAGGATATACTTGTTTAGAGAGCATATGTATGTCTTCTTCAATGTAAGAATGTATCTCCAAGCTCCTGCCCTTAGCTGTTATAGGCGGCGGCCCTCACAAAGATAAGAGGAATTCTGGGCCTTTAATAGCATGGGCTCTGTATGCCGTGAGATAAAGCAGATGCACTATCAACTGCAAGACAGTGTCAGGGGAGACTAATGGAACTAAGCAAGTATGTGAAGTGGGTGTTCAATAACTCTGCAGACAAGCTGGACATCATGATACTTTCAACAAATTATTGCAGTGCGAAATGGTGCCATGGATTTGAGGGTAAACCATTTAACTGTTGGTTATGTACTTGCTTTATTCTAGGGCCAAACATTTGCTGAAGCATCATTCATCTCTACTCACTTTAGTTTGCTGTGTGGACACGATATGTCATGATATGCCATGAATGGGGTTTGTGGATTGAATTTCACAAACTAAAGAATCAAGACAGGTCATTTGGATTTGATGTTTCAGCAATATTGCAAATTAAATGCAGCCAGCCATCTGGTTGTGTAAAACGATGTAAAATTAGCAATTCATAATCTTCTAACATAGGCCTACATAATACTAACAAATATTTCACCAATATAAACAACATTGATTGATTAAATAAAATAATTAAATTACATTTTAAATGAGATGAAACTATTTTTTTTTTTATTATTATCAGTGTTAAAAGAAATCAGTTGCTGCTTAATGGAATCTGTGATACATTTTGTTCTTTCTACAATTATTTGATGAACAGCATTTATTTGAAATAGATTTTGTAACATTAAAAATGTCTTTACTGTCACTTTTGATTATAGTAATCCCCTTGCTGAATACAAGTATTAATATATTTAAAACATTTGAAAGGTATATGTACTAAACTTAATGTCCCACAATAACTTGGTTTAATAATAATAATTTGTAACATTTATTAGGCACTTTTTCTGGGTCCTCAAAGTGCTTTACATGGGGGGAGGGAATCTCCTTAGCCACAACCAATGTGCAGCATCCACCTGGATGGTTTTTCTCTTTCTCCCTTTGTACAGTCTGATGTCAGTGTTCTGGACTTGACCAAGTAGGAAGAGTCCAACAAAAAAGGCAGGGGCTGAAAGGCTCACACACCCACTAATCTCCCCAACACTCGACAGTTTTGCAGTGCACATGCTCACAAACACACACACGCACACACTTCAAATCTCAATCTCATCTCTCTTGCACTAAACATGCTCTGTTGGGAATTGAGTTTAGCCCTACTGTTCACCGGTTTCTCAGCACGGGCTCTGCCTTCAACTAACATCAAGATCACACAAGGTGAGTGCCACCAGAACCAAAGACAAGGATACAACGCAGACACACAGATATATGCTTTAATTAACTTCTTTAAACAGGGAATAGACAGTCTCAAGCTAAACCAGAGCTGCTTTGCCAAGTTCACAATTCTGTTTGTAATGTATAGTTTTAACTTATATTTGGCAGTCTGTTGTCCCATTGAATGAGAATGTGACCGTACAGTAAATGCTTGAAATGTTTTATTGATTTACAAAGACTCAGACTAACAGTGAAAGCATCTTTAAAGGTTAAGTAGGCCTATGACTCGTAGTAAGAAAAGTTTTCTTGTAAAATATATAAAGTTGGAAAAATACTGCCACAATATTAACACTTTACAATAAGATTTCATTTGTTAACATTAGTTAACTACATTAGTAAATATGAAACAATAATGTAAGCATTTATTCCTGTTAATTTCAGCCGGATTATTAGATTATTATTTGGATTATTAAAATCAAATGTTAGAATTGTTAAAATGATTTAATTGACTTGAGCTATACATGAACTAACAACGAAGGCTGTATTTGTATAAACTAACATTAGTACATGCTGATACAAATATATTGCTCATTAGTTAATGAATGAACTAACATGAACTAATAGGACCTTATTATAAATTGCTTTCCGTATCCACAAATGCATTAACATTGAAAATGATTGATCAAAGCTTTTTTTCCTGGATTAAGCTGGCAAGTTATGATGTAATTTATTTAAATAGTGTAGTATTCAACTTTTTTCAATGGAAATTGTAACCTTTTTGCTTTTGTTGCATAACTGACTAAATTGAATGCAGGCTGTTGCTGTGAAAAGCAAACAATGACAATATATTCTGTAATCAGCTAGATACATTCCAGATGATGCTTCAAATAATGTAACGTTGTATTTTCGTGGAGTTTTCAAGTGTTGGACCTATTATACGCTCATATACTGAACTGCTGTTTTAAATAAACACTGCAAACGGATTTTATGTAATTACCATTTCCTCTAGCACTGCCCCTGCAACTGTCAGATTCAAACCAACCAGTGACATGTCCTCTCTTCTGGACTGAATTTGAGGGTTACTGTTACCGCTTCTTCCCCTTGAATCGCACCTGGGCAGAGGCAGATCTGTACTGCGCTGAATTCTCAAATGGACACAAATCAGCCAAACTCACCTCCATCCACAGGTGTGATTCCTCATCAACGGAGTGTGGAGATGCCACAATTTATTTTACAGTAAGATATTTGCTGACTTCTTAAAAACATAAAACATGCACTTTCTAATACTTTTTTTCATAGCTGGGAAGAAAATGTGTTCGTCTATGATCTTGTGAACAGCCGCGTACCAGGAATTCCAACAGATATTTGGATTGGCCTTCATGATAGAAGACAGGTAAACATTCTCTATTAAGTGCAACACAAAACTTTCCCACACATGCATTTTATGAATGATTCATTGATATTGCAATGTGAAGCAGTTATGATTCTTAGCTACGCATGAAAAACAACAGCATGATTTACAAATGTCTTGTAAAAGGCAAGCAAAGCCTGTCACTAATAATCTAATTTTCAGAAATAGTTTCTTGGAGTGATGCTTAATCATATCCAGACACTGGTGAACCAACATTTTGGCCTAACACCAAGTTGAGATTTAGTTCATAGTTTTTGGATGATTTAATAAACCCTCAGTTTAAGGTTTTCTGCAAAGGTTTATCAGAGATACTGGATCAAATGTCACTATTTATCACTTCAGGGTCAAAGGGCAAACAACAAGCAAACGTGATATCATTGTTAATCATAGTTTGTTGGTAGGAGGGCACTATGGAGTGGACAGATGGGTCACCCTATGAATACAGTTACTGGGATGGAAATCAGCCAGATGATGGCATCCATCGCATCCCTGAGGAGGAGGACTGTGTGGAGATCTGGTACAGACAAAACAGTGGTGAGTGCTGCGTAAACAACAACAACAATTGCTCCAATTGAACATTTTCTAGTGACTGATCACATGTTAATTTTTCAGTTGGCCGAATTTAAATTCTGTTAATTGATGCAATTTAATTCACAGAAATTCAATTCAGCAAACTGAAAAATGTAGTTATTTTTTATAGTCAGTATCTCTTTTGCTCAGCAAGGCTGTATTTTGTTTTGACAAAAAAATATTGAATATTGTTTCCTATTTTTTCAAAATGTAATTTTGATTCAGCATCATTACTCCAGTCTTCAGTGTCACACGATCATTCAGAAATCATTCTATATGAAGATTTACTGCTCAATACACTTTTGTTATTATTATACATTTTGAAAACAGTTGTGCTGCTTAAAAGTGTTGAGTGTTCCATTTTGTTTAGGATTCTTTGATAGAACAATCTTACTGACCATATCATTTTGAACAGTGATGTAGTGAATCATAATGTGTAATTAATTCTGTTGAAGTTGATTGACAGCCCCACTAATTAGAGTACTATGAAAAAAGCATTACACAATGGAGAAACTGTTTGCATCTTTCCGTCTTTTGCAGCACTGAGGTCTTGGAATGACAACAATTGTGACAAGGCCTTTCCATTCGTCTGTAAGATTCCTACTCTGGAAAACTAACCTCAGATCTAAGTTTATCCAGTTCTTTGTCATCCACATTGACACCCCAGCATCCCTCGATCACAGTGTAGCAACAAAATGTCTGCTCGTCTGCATCTCTGCAGTGATGATGGGCTTTCTCTAGCCTGTTATAGACACTTCAAATGTACCCCCCCCCCCCCCCTTCACTCTAATTCCCTTCCCCCATCGTACCTCCATCACTGTTGCTGTTTTCTTGTTCCTCTGGGGCCATGACTCATGGCGCACACACACATTCCTCTGTTCAACACTTATGGAAACAAACCTAAACCTTTACTTTTCTCACCAGAGGAGCTGTTGATTATATGTTGATATTGAAAGATAGTGAGTTGCTGTACTGGTTAGACAGTTATAGACTGAACACTTAGTTCACAAGGAAAACTGAGATCCCCACCCTTAATCATCTGGCTGCTAATAATCTGTTGACATTTTTTTTTAAACTCTACTCAAAAAGGGTTATATTTGCAGAACCCCCAATATTTTTTTTTTTTTTTGTAAGAGAATGGTCTTATTTTTAACGTGTCTATATAATGACTCCTGAGGATCTGGCATCCGGAACACTGTCATAATGTCCATCTGTGCACATTTATCTATCACTGACCTAGAAGGTGAGATTCTGAAAGAGAAGGGATTTAAGGCTCTGTTGACTGCAAAGTTTGAAAAGGAGGTTGACCTTTTCAGCTCTTCTCGCCAGCTCATGGGCCGTACCAATTAGTGACCAAAAAATGTGTGGTTTTTTTTTTGTTCTTATCCACACAGCTGTTTGTAAAACAACCCTGCTTTGCACACCTAAAAAAATTTGTGCCACTTACAGTTGAAAATTTCAGAATTTTAAAAATGGTCTTCTTTTCAATGCATGACATCATTTGGATTTTCACTTTTTAGTCATGAGCTGATGGAGGTATTTGGTAATGAAATAAATAAAATGAAATAAATACCATTGTGTTTTATTTTTATGTAAACAGTGGCAAGATGGACATCATTGATTATTGCACTTGCATGTGTCACCAAAAGTGAGACGCTCAAGTTAAAAGAAGTTTCTAAAAGTACATTTTGTACATCTAAAAAATACATCATGCATTGCATGATTTTAAAAGTAAAAACACATCCTGTACGACTCCCCTAAAAATGTGTTTTTTTCTTTGTAATGTAAAATTTTTAACTTTTTTTTTTCTTCAATGCTTTTGCGTTCTATATTTAAAAGTGGTTTGGGGGATTAAAAAATATTTACGAGATAATCTTTCTTCATTTTCTTTATCACTATGTTTCTTTAGGGGCACATTCTGTGTGGCAGCCATCAAAACTAAATTTATTCTGCATATAGAACCACAAAATGGCCATAAAAATAGCTTACTGAAATTAAAATGTGGGGTAAATTAATATTTCTTCTTCCAACATGGTCCATAAAATATATTAAATGTGGACATAAATCTTTTTGTGAAGTACAGCAGTGATACAGTGGGTACAGAAAGTATTCAGACCCCCTTCAATTTTTCACTCTGTTATATTGCAACCATTTACTAAAGTCATTTAAGTTCATTTTTTTCTCATTAATGTACACACAGCACCCCATATTGACAGAAAAACACAGAATTGTTGACATTTTTGCAGATTTATTAAAAAAGAAAAATTGAAATATCACATGGTCCTAAGTATTCTTATTCTTGTCTACACACACACACACACACACACACACACACACACACACACACACACACACACACACACACACACACACACACACACACACACACACACACACACACACACACACACACTCACACACACACACACACACACACACACACACACACACACACACACACACACACACACACACACACACACACACACACACACACACACACACACACACACACACACACACACACACAAACACACACACACACACACACACACACACGTTTTTGTGACATATGGACATTCTAAAAACCCTATAGGGTGTATTGATTTTTATACTGTAAAACCCCGTATTTTCCATCCCCTTACCCTGCCTCTGCCACTAAACCTACCCATCACAGGAAACATTCTGCATTTTTACTTTTTAAAAAACTCATCCTGTATGATTTACAAGCATTTTGAAAAGTGGGGACATGTCCTCATATTTCACCCTCTCCTTGTAATACCTGTCATACACATTGTGTCCTCATATGTCACAAAACACTCACCCACACACACACAATTACTATAGTATGTTTTTCATGCACTGAAAATCAAGTTTATTCAATGTTAGGTTCACAATAAATTATATATAGTGAAATATTGATGTAGCTAATATAGTGCAGGCCCTGTGAGGGCTTCCTGTGGGGCTATGTGAGGGCTGCCCGCGCAGGACCAGCGCTTAATATTGCGGGCCTAGTGAGGGCTTCCTGGGGGCTAAGTGAGGGCTGCCTGCGCAGGGCCAGCGCTAAGGGGCCAACGTTTTGCCAATGAGCAAATTCTCTGGGGCCCTGCACGGGCAGCCTCCTGGGGGCCCTTAGGCTAGCCCTACGTGGGCCCTTAAAGGGCCAGTGCAGGCTTGTTTGCAGGGCTGTCATATTTGAATCATACTAGGGTGTCTCTTCTATGAAATTGGCTATGAAATTGTGAAAATATAAATCTGAAGACACGGACATATAGCGCTTTTCTTAGTATGTTGGATTGACTTTGTTTACTTCTGTTGTAAAGACGATCAAAACAGACTAGCTGACAGCCTGCCATGAACGTGAGATATACAACAATCGGACGGTACCCCTACCATCCTGAGAAAAAAATATCGCTGCCGCACTTGACTTCGAGGTGTAGCCTAATCTTTATTATTTATTTTATTGTTCGGTCTGAAATGGCGGCCAGTGATGGGTGGTGTAGCAATATTGTTGTTCGGGTGGAAATCGGGAGAAAGGTCGGCCCGGGAGATTTTCAGCATGATGCTGCCACCACCGTGCTTCACTGTTGGGACTGTATTGGACATTTTTCTCCGCACATACCACTTAGAATTAAGGCCAAAAAGTTAAATCTTGGTCTCATCAGACCAGAGAATCTGATTTCTCACCATCTTGGAGTCCTTCAGGTGTTTTTAAGCAAACTCCATGCAGACTTTCATGTGTCTTGCACTGGAGAGGCTTCTGTCGGGCCACTCTGCCATAAAGCCCCGACAGGTGGAGGGCTGCAGTGATGGTTGCAGTGATAGCTAAGTTTGGCCGGACGGCCAGCTCTCGGAACGGTTCTGGTCGTCCCAAACATCTTCCATTTAAAAAGGACCTGTATGTGAAGCAAACTTAAAAATGATTTAGCAAATGTCTGCAATATAACAGAGTAAAAAATTGAACTTTCCGTACCCACTGTATATTTTAAAGTTGTCAGATGAAAATCTCAGCTGGGGGCCTTTAAAGAGATAGTTCACCCAAAAATGAAAAAGAAACGTCACCATTTACTCACACTTATGTTGTTCTAAACCTGTATGATTTTTTTCTTCTTCTGCTGAACACAAAAGATGATATTGGAAGAATGTTTGTAACCAAGCAGATAAAGCAACCATTGACTACCATAGTAGGGAAAAAATACTATGAATGGTTTCTCTATATGTTTTGTTACAAACATTCTTCCAAATAGCTTCTTTTGTGTTCAACAGAACAAGCTCATACAGGTTTGGAACGACTTGAGGGTAAGTAAATGATGACAGAATTTTCATTTTTGGGTGAACTGTCCCTTTAATTATTCTAACTGGATATTTTGTAATAGATGCCTATATGACACACTGCAGAAATGTCCTAAAATCTAGTTTGAAATATGTCAAGAGCAATATTCGAATTTGTTGATATGATCTCATCTGTAAACATGGTATTTTTCATTTTTGTGCCTGACATAGACCCAGGACTCATGTGTACAATGGGGTTAAGCTGTCCCCTTGTTGCTGAAGACCAAATGACCCTCTTCTAGTCCTCTAGAGTAATTATCTCCCCCTTAAAACCTGCAGAGGGAACATTTTTACACAAACAATCCTGAATCATTTTTATGATTGAATTAGTGTACTGTTAATGTTATCTCTGCAAATGCAAAATATTATGGTGAATCACAAATTAATAACAGAGGTATAAAAACCATCCCGTGATGTTGCCGATGTGTAGTCGTAATATCTATAAGTATATGAAAGAGGTCTGCAAGTATGTGAAGATTCAATAAAAACATCTGTAAAATTACAAAACATACTGAAATAAAGGGAGAAGCCAGTGTAACAAACATCACTTTAATGCGAAACAAACATAATACACTTTCCTCGCTTGATACATCTCTCTGAAGGATTCACACATTACAATCTCCGGGAAAGAGACCTTTAAAGGGAGTCTGCCGATTTACTCGCACACCTAATAAACCATTATATGGACAGCATCAGAGTAACAAACTCTCAGAAATTTCAGATCAGACGACGAGACAGTGGACAAATTTTTTTTTTTTTTTTTTTTTGTCGTTTAAAATATAAGGATAGTTAAAAACAGTTACCCCTGAAAACTAAATCTTTGTCAGTGAAGTCCTTTCATGATTTATCTATGTTTCTTTTTTCATCTATTGCGACATGCATTTGTTCTGCATCAATTCTGTGAGCTATTAATATATACAGATGCTTTAGAGATAAATATATCTATTATATATATATATATCTTTAATCTAAATAAATATAAACATCTTCACTGACACAGCTTCATGTGTTATTACCACTCTAATCATCTGTACTGTCATCTACACTAACATTGACATTGGTGGAAACATACAATTGACTCTTGACCTGAAACAAGCACTTATCTCGCAGACGTCACACGCAAGAAAGATTACGAAGAAGGATACAGTTTTTGATTGCACGTTGAGTCTATGCTAACAAAATGTTTTCTCTAATCTTAACTTGTTTATGTGTATGCACTTCATAGACGGACTGAGGAAAAGACAAAATACAGCTCCAACATGTTGATAATACACAGTTTATGAACTGAACTTGGCAAAAGCGTCGGACTAGGAGTGAAGGTAATAGAGCGAAGAAAACTGCATTTATCTGCACCTTCTTGGCATGGCATTATATTGCCCAAGCTGTGAAAGTATGTTCACTGTTGTGCAGACACTAACACTAAAGCATTTACACAGTGATACAGACCTCTACGGAGGCCCTGAGAAGCCAAACATTATTACTTGTCTTTTGTCGGGAGTCTTTTGACTTGACTTATTGTGAAAAGTTGTTTTCTCAAGTTTTTTATATACCATTCAAAAGTTGGGGGCTGGAAAGAATTTGTCATTTTTTTTGTACTAAATTAAGACTCTTATGGTCACAAAGGCTGCATTTATTTGATAAAAAATATCGTAAAATATTATTACAGTTCAATTTTAATATATTTTAAAATTTAATTTATTCCTGTGATGATTGCTCCATTCTTCAGTGTCACATGTTCATAATTTGTTGCTCAAGAAACATTTCTTATTATTATCAGTGTTGAAAATGTTGAAATATTTTTGTGGATTAGGATTTATTTAAAATCAAATAATTATTTTGTAACATTATAAATGTATTTTGATGTTTTTAATGCATTTTAATAAAAAAAAATTTTTTAAGAAAAACTTTTGAAAGAAAGTGAATGGACATATATTTAAGTGATAACATGAGCAACATACAGAAAACCGAAAGTAAAGATCACAAGAAAAAAACCTTTGGTATATTCAGATCACGAAAAAATTGAGTCATGATTAAGAAAAAACAGACAAAAAATAAAAATACTCTTAAGGTTTCTGTAGACCTCTGTAGAGCTGCCATAAGTGCAAACATTTACCAAACACAAACACACAAGCACAATAAAAGGTCAAAATGTGCATGGAGAACAGTGATACAGGTCACAAAACACAAGCTTTGGTGTAAAATTGAATTTGGGAAATTAAACATTTCCATCTGTGCTGCCACAGATTTCCCACTACTTCAAAAACTGCAATCATATTGAAGTCTGAAAAAAAGAAACAATATGATTAAGACACCGCAGACCATAACAGTGGTTAGGCGTGTTCCAAACGGCCTGAGCCTCACAGCTGACAACTCTTCCTCTGAACACCTGAGCAGCCGGAATGCAGCTGAGGATCAGATGATGCTGAGATTATTGAGCTCCTGTGTAAGATAGTATCAATGTGATAAAAAGAAAACATGAACAGCAGGCTTCTGCTCATCATCATAAACGGAAATACTCTCCGAGGTCTTTTCTACGATCTACCTCTCCCGATTATATTAATGGTAAGGGAGAGTGAACACAAATAACACCAAGATAAAGCCAATAGATCTAGTGTATGATTTAAACCCTTAAAAATGCCACACTGAAACCTCCAGACACTCCCGGATCTTAGAGTTTTAAGTCAAAGTTCTTTTATAGATCACTGACTCTCATGTGTTAGTATTATGTGACCTCGAGAGAAGCGGGAGAGACGCGGTCACACTCGGCTCGGGAGCGCAGACTGTGCCACTGTTCCACCGGGGTGCGCTGGGAGCTCATGAGCCGGCGCCAATGCGAGGTTTCCGGCGGGCCAGTGGAGAACTGGCCAATCACGATGCGACCAACAAAATCGTTGCTGCTCTTCATGTTGTGCCCGTAAACTATGAAGGAAAAGACATAAAATCAATGTTACATCCAGAGATAATCAAACAAACACCTTATTAGCGATAATTGCTGCTTGGACTGTCTGTACTGTGAATGAATTAAGATTTTCCCTCTCTATCTAATGTTTTAAACACAAATCAGTGTTATCGTTATTAAAGGAAAACTATATTCCCCCTCCCCCTTTTCTTAAATTAAAATAAGCATTAACTGAAATAAAGTAAAATGTTTTATTTCAGCTAATGCTGCCAAGGCAACATTTCTTATTTTCGTTTAATTTAAGGGCGCAATATGTAAGAGTTTTTTGGATTAAAATATCAAAAACTACTAGAACAATGTTACATACTTTGTTGACTTGTTTGCATCATCCGAAATGTTTACAAAAATTTTAACCAGGCCGTGGCATGTCCGTGCATCAGCTGTCAATGACTTTGATTTTGTGACAAATTATTTTATTTTGTAGAAACCATGGAAACACCAAAGATACTTTACTATAGTGTGTGTTTTATTAGTCAGGTGAGCACAACTGTTTGGATAGATTCATCAACAGAAAACTAATCATTGTTATATACAGTCCATCTGGAAAGTATTTACAAAGCTTTACTTTTTCCACATTTTATTATGTTACAGCCTTATTCTAAAATTTATTCAATTCATTATTGTCCTCCAAATTTTACAAACAATACACCATAATGACAACGTGAAAATAGTTTGTTTGAAATCTTTGCAAATGTATTAAAAATTTAAAAAAAAATGACAAAAAAGGTGCATCCTGTTTCCACTGATCGTCCTTGTGATACAACTTCATTGAGTCCACCTGTAACTGGTAAATTCAGATGATTGGACATGATTTGGAAAGGCACACACCTGTCTATATAAAGGTCCCACAGTTTATGTCAAGGAATTGTCTGTAGACCCCCGAGACAGGATTGTATTGAGGCACAGATCTGGGGAAGGGTACAGAAATATTTCTGAAGCATTTAATGTCACAAAGTTTGGAACCACCGAGACTTTTCCTATAGCTGGCCGACCGGCCAAACTGAGCGCCTTAGTCAGGGAGGTGACCAAGAACCCGATGGAGGAAACCAGGCACTGCTCATCTCCTGGCCAACACCATCCCTACAGTGAAGCATGGTGGTGGCAGCATCATGCTGTGGGGATATTTTTCAGCTACAGGAATTCGGAAACTAGTCAGTATAGAGGAAAAGATGAATGCAGCAATGTATAGAGACATCCTTTATGAAAACCTGCTCGAGAGCACTGTGGACCTCAGACTAGGGCAAAGGTTCATCTTCCAACAGGACAATGACCCTAAGCACACAGCAAAGGAGTGGCTACGGGATAACTCTGTAAATGTCCTTGAGTTGCCCAGCCAGAGCCCAGACTTGAACCCAATTGAACATCTCTGGAGAGATCTAAAAAGGGCTGTGCAATGATGCTCCTCATCCAACCTGATGGAGCTTGAGAGGTCCTGCAAAGAAGAATGGGAGAAACTGCCCAAAAATAGGTGTGGCAAGCTTGTAGCATCAAACTCAAGACTTGAGGCTATAATTGGTGCCTAATGTGCTTCAACAAAGTATTGAGCAAAGGCTGTGAATACTTACGTACATGTTTTTTTAATAAATGTGCAAAGATTTCAAACACACTTCTTTCACATTGTCATTGTGGGTATTTGTAGATTTTTTAGAAAAATAATGAAATAAGGCTGTACCATAACAAAATATGGAAAAAAAGCTGTGAATACTTTCCGGATACACTATTTCTCAACATAGCTATCTTATTGTTAAAATCTTGTTTTCTTGATTTACCATGATTGGGTTGTTTTACAATGCCTAATATTGATCAAGCTTACTGCAGTGTGCAACATGTGCCTCATAGTAGCCACTGAGCAAATGCACAGAGTAGCAATATAACAATTTTAAACACACTCAAATGTATCTAATATGATAAAACAGCGTTACCCCGCATAAGTCGTGGCATAATAAAAGCTCAACTGTTCTTGAGCCTTGCCGCGCGCATCTCTCATTAACGAATCGCTCCAGTGGCCACCTTCAGCTCCAGCGTCTTTCAGCCGCACCCTGCTACATATTAATTAATCTTTAATACATTAGCTCATCCATAAATATTATTTCTGCCCGAGTCCTGTCTTCCACCGGCTGTAGCTGTGAATACAACTCCCATGATTCCACGAAATCAAGGCGTCATGAAGCTACACCTTTGTTTTGAATAAACAATCTCGAGCTGCGAAAATGACATATTGTGCATTTAAGTTGAAGTAGCATACTAAACTTACTGTGCATCTGCTCGGCAGCTACTATGAGACACCTGTTCTCATCTAACCATACAAGTTAGATCGATATTAGGCATTAAAACATGGTACTCGCTTTAAATCAAGAAAACTAAATTTAAACAATAAGACTAGCTGTGTTGAGCTATATAATAATTAGTTTTCTGTTGATGAATGTATCCAAACAGTTGCTTACCTGTCCAATAAATCACATAATACATTACATAATACATTAATGCGTCTTTCCCATGGCGTCTACAAAATAAAGTGGGAAAATTAAATGGAAATTAAGGGTAATGAGGGTATGATGTCACTGACAGCCGATGCATGGACAGTCTGTGCCCTGGTTAAAATTGCTTATTTCTCTGGATTAAGACATTCTTGAAAACATTTTGGATAATGTAAGTAAGTTTACATTTTTCTAGTGGTTTTTGGATATTTTAATCCAAATATTTTACATGTTGCCCTCCCCCTCCAAAAAAAAAAAAAAAACACAAAACAAACCCAACCACATAGAAATTACTGAAATAACAAAAAAATGACTGAAACTTTAACTAAAACTAAGATAAAAACTATGAAACTATGAAAATATGTCAATCTATCAATTACACTAAAATAACACTGACACAAATGTGTCCGCTCATTTATTTGGTGTATTATTCATCTTTTCTGTCAATCTATTTTTCTCCGCCTCAATCCAATTTTGTTAATGGAGTTGCGTCAGAGAATCAGGCACTGTTAATTTCATCACGTTGCTCATAAACAAGATTGAAGACTTTTCTTCTCACTGATTTCCCCCTCTTTCCTGTAACTGGCATTGGAGTGCTGGGAAAATAGCAGGAAATGCAAATAATTTTGTCACAAAACCCAGAGGTGGCAGTCAATGATGCAGCCCCACTCCAGACAAAGATCTCCCAGCATCATGACTCCAGCTGCAAACCAGAGCTGATGAAACACAGTCTCCAAGCAACATCAGCTTTTGAGAAGAGCTTTATCCAGCTGAATGCCAAGGACTCCTTCACCTTGGTGTGGCTCAAGAATACAGCTAAGCTCTTATTACAGCCTACATGAGTAAAAATGTCCACTATTCTTTATCCTCACCACTATTTGAATTCAAGGTCTGAGTTAGGATAGGAGACACTCCTAATTATAGTGGAGGGCTTTTTTTATTCAATAACCTTCAATTAGATTAGATGATGTTCTTTTGTGGAACAAAATGTGAATATATGGTGAATTTGGGAAAATATATATATTTAAAAAAAACCATAAAATATTACGTAGTCCATATGATTCTTGCGCTAAATTCCAACAAAAGTCTGTGAGTCTAATAATCTTCAGTGTATTAGCTCAAAAAAACATTGTGAATTACTCAATGAATGATTGAATGATCATGAATCTAGTTCTTGAGTTCAACTCCCAGACTCGATCCGGTCGCAATGGTTAACAACAACAACCCATTAAAGGGGAAGAGTGAAAAAATAAAAATAAAAAAAATAAAAAAAACCTTTCAGTCAGGTTTTGTCAGAAGATTTGAAATAGTACACAAGTTGAATGAACCACCTTTAATAATTGTATGATGTGCGATTCATTGTCATTGTGAGAGATGAGCACATTATTCAAAATGTATCCGAAGTCAGATGTGTTTGGAACAACATGAGGTGAATAAATGAAGAAAGAATTTTAATTTGTGACTTTTTGTGATCTTGACCAAAAAATGAATACACCACTTGATGAAAATGAATGCTGTGATGCTATTTCCATCAAGAGGAGCATCAATGTTTGGTCCAGATCTTGAACTGATGGTCCAGATCGTGTACTCAATGAAAAGCTACACACTCCATCAATTAGGGTTGGAAGAACTGTTGCCAAACATATAACATACTAGAAACTTAACAACCACTGCAGTAATGATCCAATCATTGACTCTTAAGCATTTTTCAATTTAAATTCAAACAGCAACTTTTTTTTTTGGCAGGGAGGTGTATAGTCAGTTGAGAGACAAACATTGAGCTGTTTGGATGGCTGACATCATCAGTTTAAAGCAAAGGAACAGGCGTGGTGACTGTTTGGCGCAGACGCGTGCAATGGACTCGCTATGTTGAGCAGTTGACATCATCAGCATATGTCACGTTCAACAATCCTAAGGGAGCTCTCCCGGTCTGGGCTTGTTCTTATTTGATAAATCCACAGTTGTGATGAGGTACAGATTGTTCCTGCTGGCGTACAATGAGAACTACTAAGCCCGAGGAGACGTAGGCATCAGATGTTTTCTTATAATGCATGAATATCTCCTACTCCAAACGCACAAATGTGTATCAAAGGAAGCATGTTTGAAAATTAGAGAGGACGTCTTCAGCTCAAAACAACCCAAACCAATATGAATACTATTATTTACCCCACTATCATGGGAGTTTATGGGGCGGGAGTTGAAGTATCATAATTTCAATATTTGTATAATAATAACAATAACAAACAATCATTAATTAAACTAACAAACAAAATTGAATAAATATAAATTAATAAAAAAATATCTGATTACTTTATTTTAAAACACTGGATGTTTATACTTTAATAATAGAAAAAACAATCAATTTAGTCTTGTATACTATCATTAATAGTATTAACAAACAAATAAATAAATACATAGTTATAGCTAATACAGGATTGTACCAAAATTAATATCTGATTAATTTATTTTAAAACACTGGACTTTTGTATTGCATTTTGCTTATGCTACCTCGGTATACTCATGTAAGTACATGTGTCTGTGTAAACACACATTTTGTGATAAACAGAACAATCCAAATATCGGACCACTAGTGAAAGCACTACACCTATGATGATGGGCACAGTTTTGACCCCTTTCAATGCGCATAGCTGCCTAATGGGAGTCATGTTGAAGAGATCCAGAAGATCTGGTTCCACTCACTGCTTATGGATAGCATATGGACATAACGCCACCATTAAACTCCTATTACCTGCTCAGCCAGAGGGATCTTTCAGTTAAAGACAAAGAGGATGATAATGGTAAATGCAAAGATATGAAAGTAAAAGAACTGACAAAAAGAGTGAGCTAAAAAGAAGAGAGGGAGACTCATCAAACAGACCAGGAGTAAGAGACAGAGGCCCAGAAGGGGTGGGATTGCAGGCAACGTTTGATTGCAAGTCTTTGTAGTCAGAAACATCAGAGAGAAGCGGTGGGCAGGCGGCCCTGGCTGGTACCACTGGGAGAGACACATGCTGACCAGCCTAGATTGGGCACAGGCTGCACTCACCCTTTAGCGTGAGATATTCCTGTATTTAAATACCACTGTTGACTCAGCATTGATTAAAGCTGAGGAAGGGCTGGGCTTGCTGCTCTGTACTGTCTCAAATGGCAGGTTATGAGCGTAGGCCACTCTCGGCCCTATGCAATCACAGTGCATGGCTGCACCTGGGTGACGAGTGCAAATATTAAATGTCAGTGTGTACCAGTGCATAAAATCTCAGCATGAACAACTGTGCAGGTCAGGTTCTGACTGGCAGCATCTGTAATTGAATAAATCCGATTGGAATTTAAGCGAACCTTAATGAGGTGTCCCATGGCAGCCCTTGGTCACAAGATAGATTACACTAATTGTTAGGAATTGCAACATATCCCCCCTGGTTAAAAATAGGCATGTCCTACTACATCACGTGGCTTGTCGCCTCTAATGTATTAGGATGTCCTATTAGGATATATATATATATATATATACACACACATACACACACATTCCAATATACATATTTATTTTCAAAACAATACCTGTGAACACAAGACTGACTTCACACAGGTCCTCTTGAGGTACACGGAAGCTAAAGGACTCGTTGTAGCAGGGGTCAATGGTGCCTCTCATACAGGACGTTTTCTTAGTCTTCATTAACTTAAGACCCGTCACCAGCTGCACCTTCACAAAAGGATCTGACAACAGAGAAGAAGCAACTGGGTTTAAGTTTACGTAAATTGACATCTGGAACAAATAATACATATTTGAAAATGTAATGTAATATTTCTGAGTGAAACAGGATACTGTGATATAAGATCCTGCAAAATGTGTTTTTCTCCATCAGGACCAGATTAGATTATGAAAGTGGGCCTTACATACCAAAATGAAGCCAGACCACACTCTAAAATCAACTGGTTGTTCTAACTAACACTTTTTAGTTAAATTAATTGTAAAAATCTAGTAATTTGTTGGAGAATCCTAATTAAGATGAATTGTTTGGTTGGTGTACCATTTTGTCATTTGGGCATCTTATATGATTCATATAATTTTCACTCATTTCTTCCACTTCTGCAGTCTATCCACTTCTAAGTCATCTTGAATGCTAAAATGACAATACAACTGAAAATTTGAAGAAAACATAAGTTGTCTACATAAACTGATGTTGATTTTCTAAAATGGGGTTGTTTAGTGATCCCTTTGGTTTGTCATTTGGAACATATAATTTATATTACTATAATTCCCTTCCAAATGTTGCAGCAGCAAGAAATCACAGTTATTTGTAGTTTCAAAGGAAGAGAAGTTATAAATAGGTTGCTTTTAAAAGATGACCAAACTTCTAACTATTGCTCAATGGGTAGTCTACTTTTCATGAAGAATTATGATCATTAAAACTGTTTTGCGAACACTTATGTCATAAACACCTTGTGACTCATAAAACCTTTAATTGTGTTGATATAATCCAACTGTAGTTGTGACAACAATTTGCAATTGACCTTGCTTGAGTCACACACATACATCAACATTCAGCATGCAAAACACAACAATGGTAACAATTACATTTTATTTATTAATTGTAACAATAAGCTTTATTTGCAATTGCTTAATATATCCATGTCAGAAATGCACTAATCTAAAATCAAGTAAATGATGAAGTACACTACCGGTCTTGCCAACATTATTGTACTGACAAAATACTATTCCTAGTTTTGCATTCTTTTTTTAAGTAAGGTTAACTGATTCGATTTTACAGTGCAATAGTGAATTTGCTTAAGCAAAAACTAACTAGCCATTAGACTATTGGTTAACTTTATTGCATGGCCAGTGTAACCTCATGACCTCACATTAAGGAAATAGTATTTTTTGCATTGTTTTCTGCAATAATTGCAGTTCTTCTATAGGTTCTCAGACATTTTAAAGAGCATAATGAGAAAATCACACAAATAGATTTACCTGAACCTTGGCACATATCTGTCTGAAGCAGCTGCTTTGCTCGGATAATGTCCACATTTAACCTGCCAGCACTGGGCAGGTAGTTTATGGACAGAAGAAGTTCACCAAGCTCAACCTCATGCTGAAAAAAATCACATTGGGAAATTAGTGTCATGATAATGATGTCAGGAAAATAATACTTTGTACTTGTACTACCCTTTAAAATGCTATTTTACAAATAGTTTCTTGACAGATGCTTCAAGGTTAATATCAATTGGAACAGAGATAAATACATAATCGTTCAAAATATTGGGGCCTGTAAACTTTTTATAAAATGATTTATTCAGCAAGGATACATACAATTTACTGACAGTAAAGACTTTTATAATGTTATGAAAGCTTTCCATTTCAAATCAGTGCTGTTGTCAGAACTTTGTATTCATCAAATAATCCTGAAAAAAATATACCACAGCTTCCAAACACAAAGCAGCACATTTGTTTTCAACATTGATAATATTCATAAATGTTTCTTGAACAGCAAATCATCATATCAGAATGACTTCTGAAGGGTCATGTGACACTGAAGACTGTAGTGATGATGCTGAAAATTCAGCTTCACCATCACATGAATAAATTTAAAATATATTTGAATATAAAAATATCGTTAATTACAATAAGAAGTCACATATTAACCTCTCAAAATACAAAGGTTGACATTCATTTAAAACATCATATACACAGATATTCTAGGACAAGAAATATTTAGGAGTACTGTGGTGTGTATCCTTTTGAGGCAGGGCATTCTGGCGTATGGCCGCAATGATTTCACATTTGACTAAATAACTTAATTTAGTTTTATGTGATCTAACTTTAACATGTTCATCAATGCAAGAGGCACACCTAAAATAATAATGTGACTCAGGCGAATGGTATTACCTGAGAGCTGGGCACCAGGGCCTTCCACCAATGTCCTCCCTTCACTAGATCAACCTCACTAAGAGGAAGAGACACTTTCCCGATGACACAGTGCCGTGAAAACTTGTCAAAGTCAACCACAGAGAGCAGTAGGGTGCGTCTCTGGGCCTCCAGGAAGGGGAGCTCAAAAGTGAAGCGCTCTTCAAACACGGGGTTCTGGGTCTTGCGTTTAACTCCAGTCTGCCTGGAGTTCTTGTGGTCGGGCAGCAGGCTCATCTTCACGTAGGGGTTTGAGTGGGCCATGTCTTGGCGAGCACCGTCGCACGTTACCGGAGGGGGCAGATCCCGGGCCTCGATGACTCGCACGCTAAGGTGGCAATTGATGAGATCATACTGTGTGCTGAAGTGCAGCATGCCTAGTTGGTACCGCATCAGGATCTCTTCATCCGTCAGAGAGTCAACATCATCACTGCATGAGTCCAGAGAGTACAGATGAGGCTCCAGTTTGCGGAAGTAATCATCCGGTGGTGTCGGGGGCTTACGAAGGGGCTGCACCACTTCCTTCCTGGGTCTCATTGCCCAAAATTCAATTGGCTTTACATCCACCATGGGGGAGCTTGGCCGTCGGGCGTTCAGACCTGCAATATGGGAGAGCCATTAAGTAAAATTCAAGTCATCATACTCACGCTAATCTGTTTAAATTGAGAGTGAAGTCTGGGCTTACTGGACAGCTGGCCTGCCAGGCTGAAGGTGGATCGGGAAGTTTCTGTGATGGGCGGCCTGCAGTTTGTAGTGGTGTCAGATTGAATAGGTGACGCATGGTCCGGATCCATGGGGTGAGAATGTGTGCCTTTCTCGTCATTGCATTCATTGACACTGAAAAAGATGACTTTGTAAAGCCTTAGTGACACTACATACCCATTCCCTGAATATATTGACATTTACACTACTGTTCAAAAGTGCGGTGTCGGTAAAAATGAATGCTTTTTAAAAGTAATCTCTTATGCTCACCAAGGCTGCATTTATTTAACCAAAATAAAGCAAAATGTAAAATATTACAAATTAAAATAACTAGAAATCAAACCCATAACATTGGTGTTTCTAGCATCATCCTCTACTGTTCGAACTGCAGGTTGTTACCATCTTAACTAGCAAAAATGTGTTGGTCAACCAGCTGCCGCAGAAAAACTACGGTTGAGCTGTATGATGTTTATGAAACATTATGTGTGGGGTAATACTGTTATTACTCGCTACATACTGTATGAAACAGTATGATTGCTGATGCTTCTGTCCATTACGTATATCACACAAATGCATGCTAAACTGGCCAACTGCAAACGTTTGCCAAGTTATACAATTTGGATGTCAATTCACACGCATCTTAAAATAAGACAAAAAGTAGGGTGTGTTGACCAACATGGCCTGACAATGAAAAAAGCAGACAAACAAATGACAATATGCTATAAAAACAGAAACATTCGGCATGAACATGTCTTCAATTTGTTTTGCATATCTGACATAGTCAGATATTGAATGTGCAGTCATATTATTGCCCAGTATTGTGTAATAGCTGTTGCAACATAATCTTCTAATCTGGTTGTTTTCCAACTCCAGAAGTAAATATTCTGTGCGGGATATCTCTGTGCAGGCCTGATTCCGAGTCAACCCTTGGGGATCATCAAGGACCCTTTGTGTCCATGACTACAGCTCAGAGGGAGATAGTTGTCATAGCAACGGACGATTCTAAAACAAATGGCCTTAGAAGCAATTCGCGCCAATGAGAGAGGCTGGACTTACAGGGCGAGGTATATGTCATGACTGTACAATTATAGTCTGGAAGGACAAGCTCCATTCAATTAAAGATGCATCTCCCATGTTTTAGGATTTTAACACCATTCTATAATCACATTTTTTTGGAGCTCTTAGTCAAAAGTCTGAAAAAAATAAAAATTCACCCAGCCATTTTGTCCCGGTTTCTTTAGTATTACACAAACATCAAATTCCCACAAAGCATGAGCTCAGTTAGACCAGGATAAACCAGTAGTCTCTGGTGACCACATCAGCTCCATCCCTTACAACAAGATTCTCAAGAGGAAACTGCTGATAAAGTGTATTGAAATGGAAATGGTGAAATTGATTTTTTTTTTATGGCAACCTTTGTTTAGACCTGGCAAAAGTCATTGAATGATGTCATTAAGAAGGATGCTTATGTAAAAGCTTGACAGCTTGTGGTGAATGTGTGCACTGAAATAACAAATTATCCCAGCAAATACATGAATCACTTCTCAATTTAAGTTATATTACCCTTGCTGTTCCTGCATGGGAACACAAATAGCTCCACACTTCAGTCATAATGAGCTTGAGTAACAGGGAATAGACAAACAGGATCCTAGAACGTCTCAGGAAAGCCATCTGTTGCATCATTATCACTTTCATTAGCCTGGAAAACCAATGACTACAAACTAGAGCTACACGATTTACTGCTCTCTTAGCAGTAGTTCAAATGAAAAGTGCAGTGTGTGAATTTTAGCCGCATCTAGCGGTGAGGTTGTGAATTGCAAATGACCAGCGCTACGGTAGCAATCCACAGACATAAATGTTGTCCTTGGAGAGCGCACAGAGTGACTAGCGCTCTGTAGAGAAGTTTGGTCATTAAGAGATACTGTAGAAACATAATGCCGCAAAATGTTGATTTCACTGTAAGGGGACACAAAGTGTTCAGTACAGGCCAAAAGTTTGGACACATTACTATTTGTAATGTTTTTGAAAGAAGTTTCTTCTGCTCATGAAGCCTGCATTTATTTGATCAAAAATACAGATTTTTAAAAAAAAATATTGTGATATATTATTACAATTTAAAATAATAATTGGTTTTAAATGTATTATACTTTAAATGATCATTTATTTCTGTGATCAAAGCTGAATTTTCTGAATCATTCCTCCAGTCTTCAGTGATCATGATCCTTCAGAAATCATTCTAATATGAGGATTCATTTTGGTTGGAAACAGTTCTGCTGCTTAATATTTTTTCAAAACCTGTGATACTTTTTTTTATAATACTTTGATGAAAAATGTATAGTAAAAGATATTTATATGATATGAAAATATGTTTTTATTTTGAATAAATGCAGTTCTTTTGAACCTTTTATTCATCAAATATATTAGGCAGCAGAACTGTTTCCAACACTCATAATAAATCAGAATATTAGAATGATTTCTGAAGGATCATGATCACTGAAGACTGGAGGAACGATCCTGAAAATTCAGCTTTGATCACAGAAATAAATAATAATTTAAAATATAATAAATTGAAAACCAAATATTTTAAATCGTAATAATATATCACAATATAAAAAATTCTGTATTTTTGATCAAATAAATGCACCACTGAAAACAGTTAAGCATATTATATTTCATTTTTGTCAATAGATCCTTACACATACTTGTTGAAGTTAATGCCAAAGGTAATACATTTTTACATGTGAATTTAAAATACAAAATAACCATTGTTATATTAAGCATTGACAACATGACAAATGTTTCTGGAGCAGCAAATCATCATATTGGAATGATTTCTGAAGGATCATGACACTGAAGACTGTAATGATGCTAAACAAATTCAGCTTTACCATCATAGGAAAAAATTCCAATTTAAACATATATTAAAATTATTTAAAAGTGTTATATATGCACAATTTGACTGATTTTACTGTATTTTTGATTAAACAAACAAACAAAAAATGTACCACCCCTCAACGTTTGGTTATGTATCTCACCCCATACTGTGTCTCATAAATATAGAGATGATAAAATAGTATAGTTATGACAGTAGGACAATAATGGACATGCAGCCCACACTGCAATATGCAACAAGCAAAAGCCTAGTATTCCATTTCAAACATAACCCAGAACACACCATCCATCAAAAACAAGCCTTAAACAGACGGTGCTTTTGGGATTGTCTTAAGATTTGTTCAGTAACTCTGACTATTCAGTCTCAATCTTACTCTGACTGTTATAAAAGCAGAGCAGACAGATGATAAAAATGATGAGCTGTTCTGGGTTATTTGCAATGTGTACGGGTGTGTACTCACAGCCATGATGGAGTCTGAGCTGGAAAAGGCCCCAGAATCTCCACCTCCTCATCAGTGGACTGACAGCAGCTGCACTCCCAGCACCACTGCCAACAGGAGCGGCATGACCAGCGACACAACAGGAAGTCAGACAGTCTGGACAGAAGACCCTGAGACCAAGACCGCAAAGGGACACCAAGAGACTCTCCAGTGAACTGTAACTGATTGACTTGCACAGGCAGCAGAAAATACATACATGGAAAATTATGATGATAAAAATGGTAATGAATGATCAGTGCTTCAAGGATTGCATTTGTGTTGTTATTCTCTGGTCAACTGCAGTTTGAAGTATAAATATAGCAAGGGCCTCAGAGAAAAAAATTCTTACATCTCTATTGGGACTATATTCCAAACAACCAAAAAAAAAAAGAAAAAAAGAAAAGTTAATTAAATATATCTACAGAACTATTAAAAATATTGGTCCCATTTTATATTAAGTGTCTTTAACTACTATGCACTAAAATGTACATTAATCATTTGATACAATGCACTTATTGTGCACATACATGTTTTGTATGCACTTATATTTTAAAAAAATGCCTGCATGTACGCTGTTGTCCTTCTCTTATAACATCTTTAAACCTACCCATACTTCCAGACCTCTCACTTGCCGTACCCGTAGAAGTATTTTGCAATACAACATCAACACAATAACTACATTGTACTTTTTTGATACAAGTACATAATAGTTAAAGACACCTAATATAAAGGATTTTGTTTAAAAGAAATTAATAAATTTTTTTAAGGATTCATTAAATTGATCAAAAGTGAGTGTTCAAAATTGACCAAAAATTATATATATATATATGTATATATATATATATATATATATATATATATATATATATATATATATATATATATATATATATATATATATATATATATATATATATATCAGTGTTGAAAACAGTTGTGCTGCTTTATATTTTGTGGAAACCACGACACTTTAATTTAGCATTCTTTGAGTAATAGAAAGTTCAAAAGAACTGCATTTATTTGAAATATAAATCTTTTATAACATTATAGATGTCCTTACTGTCCCTTTTGATCAATTTAATGCATCCTTAAATACAATTATTCTTTTCTTTAAAAATAATATTTTGCTCACACTTTATATTAGGTGTCTTTAACTACAAACCCGATTCCAAAAACAGTTGGGACACTGTCCACTTTGTAAATAAAAAAGGAATGCAATAATTTACACATTTCATGAACTTATATTTTATTCACAATATATTACAGATAACAGCAAATGTTGAAAGTGAGACATTTTTAAATGTCATGCAGAATATTGGCTCATTCTGGATTTCGTGAGAGCTACACATTCCAAAAAAGTTGGGACAGGTAGCAATAAGAGGCCGGGCAATTTAAATGTAGATACACAGGTCCTTCTAAAAAAATTAGCATATTGTGATAAAGTTCATTATTTTCCATAATGTAATGATAAAAATTCAACTTTCATATATTTTAGATTCATTGCACACCAACTGAAATATTTCAGGTCTTTTATTGTTTTAATACTGATGATTTTGGTATACAGCTCATAAAACCCAAACTCAAAAAATTTGCATATCATGAAAAGGTTCTCTAAACGAGCTATTAACCTAATCATCTGAATCAACTAATTAACTCTAAACACCTGCAAAAGATTCCTGAGGCTTTTAAAAACTCCCAGCATGGTTCATTACTCAAAACCGCAATCATGGGTAAGACTGCCGACCTGACTGCTGTCCAGAAGGCCATCATTGACACCCTCACGCGAGAGGGTAAGACACAGAAAGAAATTTCGGAACGAATAGGCTGTTCCCAGAGTGCCGTATCAAGGCACCTCAGTGGGAAGTCTGTGGGAAGGAAAAAGTGTGGCAAAAAACGCTGCATAACGAGAAGAGGTGACGGGACCCTGAGGAAGATTGTGGAGAAGGACCGATTCCAGACCTTGGGGGACCTGCGGAAACAGTGGACTGAGTCTGGAGTAGAAACATCCAGAGCCACCGTGCACAGGCATGTGCAGGAAATGGGCTACAGGTGCCGCATTCCCCAGGTCAAGCCACTTTTGGGCTACAGAGAAGCAGCACTGGACTCAGTGGTCCAAAGTACTTTTTTCGGATGAAAGCAAATTTTGCATGTCATTCGGAAATAAAGGTGCCAGACTCTGGAGGGAGACTGGGGAGAAGGAAATGCCAAAATGCCTGAAGTCCAGTGTCAAGTACCCACAGTCAGTGATGGTCTGGGGTGCCATGTCAGCTGCTGGTGTTGGTCCACTGTGTTTTATCAAGGGCAGGGTCAATGCAGCTAGCTGTCAGGAGATTTTGGAGCACTTCATGCTTCCATCTGCTGAAAAGCTTTATGGAGATGGAAGATTTCGTTTTTCAGCATGACCTGACACCTGCTCACAGTGCCAAAACCACTGGTAAATGGTTTACTGACCAT
Organism: Pseudorasbora parva; assembly: GCF_024679245.1. Taxonomy (NCBI): domain Eukaryota; kingdom Metazoa; phylum Chordata; class Actinopteri; order Cypriniformes; family Gobionidae; genus Pseudorasbora; species Pseudorasbora parva. Next base: position 31,635,298 of record NC_090173.1, read on the forward strand.
GGTATTGCTGTGCTCAATTGGCCTGCCAACTCTCCTGACCTGAACCCCATAGAGAATCTGTGGGATATTGTGAAGAGAAAGTTGAGAGACGCAAGACCCAACACTCTGGATGAGCTTAAGGCCGCTATCGAAGCATCCTGGGCCTCCATAACACCTCAGCAGTGCCACAGGCTGATCGCCTCCATGCCACGCCGCACTGAAGCAGTCATTTCTGCAAAAGGATTCCCCACCAAGTATTGAGTGCATAACTGAACATAATTATTTGAAGGTTGACTTTTTTTGTATTAAAAACACTTTTCTTTTATTGGTCGGATGAAATATGCAAATTTTTTGAGATTTGGGGTTTTCATGAGCTGTATGCCAAAATCATCAGTATTAAAACAATAAAAGACCTGAAATATTTCAGTTGGTGTGCAATGAATTTAAAATATATGAAAGTTTATTTTTTATCATTACATTATAGAAAATAATGAACTTTTATCACAATATGCTATTTTTTTTTAGAAGGACATGTATATAGATATGTATATAAGGAACAGCTGGAGGACAAATTGGCAGATTATTAGGTCAATTGGAAACATGATTGGGTAAAAAAAGAGCCTCTCAGAGTGACAGTGTCTCTCAGAAGTTAAAGGGAGGGTGAAATGCTGTTTCATGCATACTGAGCTTTTTACACTGTTAAAGACTTGGATTCCCATCCTAAACATAGACAAAGTTTCAAAAACCAAGTTGGACGTTTGATGGAGTATTTCTGTGTCAAAAATACTCCATCCGGTTTCTCACAAGTTTCGGAGAGTTTTTTTTGAGTATGGGTCGGCTTGACGTCGATAGAGTGGAAGGTCCTTGTATGGGCCGTACGGGCTCTTCTCCCGGTAGGGTGCGCGCACGTGTGACTAGATGCACGCCGCCCATAAACAATACTCTCAGGTGCAGCAGATCCAGTCGCTCCACTTTATTCCTATGGGTGACATCAAGCGACTTCAAGGCTTCAGCACAGCATTCCAGGAAGGCAGCGCTGCATTTGAACCGATTTGAACGCAGAAATGACGGGAAGCTTCACAACATACGCTTCGGTCCCAAAAGTGGATCTCCACGGTCTCTGCTGTCAGGGCTTCACGAAATCAACAGTTAACTTACCAAAGAAGTGTGTTTTTGACCGAGCGTTCCCAACGATAAAGGTTCACGTCGTTCTTTGGAAACAGACAGTGAGTAAAACTGCTTCGAATGTCTATGTTGTTGGCTATCGTCGCGTAAGTAAACATCAGTAACCAACACGATCTTGTATAACGTTAGTTAATTTATCAATGGAGCATGCGATCTATGGTGTGTGTTTAAATACATTTATTTAGCTGACCAGTATAGGTGTCAGTTTGATTACTGTAAAACCACCCAAACATAAACCTAGCGTTCTCACAAAGCGTGCTTCGTCATTCAAATGCAATAACGGTTACTCCATTGTTGTTCTATGTATAACGTTACACTAGTCTGACGTGCAAAACCATTTTGCTTGCTACTGCTAAGGTTTAGTCGCATACAATAGTCCATAAACCGAATCATGTCCTCATAAACTGCGAGTAAACCCACACAAATGTTTACAGGCCACTAAATACAGTACATACCACAGAGATGGACGTCCTGCTGTTGTTGCTTCCCCTGTTCAATTTCAGCAAATTTCTATTTCAGCCTCCATATCTGATTCTGGATCATATATGTATTAGTTTAAAATGATAGCCATGGTTTATTTAGGGTAACGTTTTCATCTCCATGCTTGAGGATGTCAGCTTTCAGAAGCTCTCGTGCAGAAGCTGCGTGTTTGTGATTCTCCGCCCACTCGATTTTTTCCGAAAAGACTCGGTACAGCCTATATTTCTTTTATAAATATAATAAAACTAAAGACTTTAAGGATGCAATACTACTCTATAGATACTCAAGATTGACATGAGATGTTTCACCCCCCCCCCCTCCCTTTAATATAGGCAGAGGATCACCAATTCCCTCAATGCTGCAGCAAAAAATAGTAGAGCAATATCAGAAAGGAGTTTCTCAGAGAAAAATTGCAAAGAGTTTGAAGTTATAATCATCTACAGAGCATAATATCATCCAAAGATTCAGAGAATCTGGAACAATCTCTGTGTGTAAGGGTCAAGGCCGGTAAACCATACTGGATGCCCGTGATCTTCAGGCCCTTAGACGTTACTGCATCACATACAGGAAGGCTACTGTAATGGAAATCACAATATGGGCTCAGGAATACTTCCAGAAAACATTGTCAGTGGACACAATCCACAGTGCCATTTGCCGTTGCCGGCTAAAACTATATAGGTCAAAAAAGAAGCCATATCTACACATGATCCAGAAGCGCAGGTGTTTTCTCTGGGCCAAGGCTCATTTAAAATGGACTGTGGCAAAGTGGAAAACTGTTCTGTGCTCAGCTGAATCTTCAGCTCAGCCAGAAGTTCTTTTTGGAAAACTGGGATGCCATGTCATCCGGACTTAAGAGGACAAGGACAGCCCAAGTTGTTATCCATGCTCAATTCAGAAGCTTGCATCTCTGATGGTATGGGGTTGCATGAGTGTGTGTGGCATGGGCAGCTTACACATCTGGGGGCTCATTAATAAAGCTTGTGCCAGTTCCCACGCAAAGGTTGTGTAGTCAAGGTTTGTTTATAAAAAAACAAACTTGACGGGAGAATGTGCGCACCTTTAAGCAAACTTTGAGCCGTGTGTACGCACATTCTGGAGACAAAGGGAATTGGTGACACCAACACAGATGGTAAGGTCGTGAACTGAAGTTAGATTGTAGATAATAAATGTGAGACGAACGATAAGTAAGGGATAGTGTACACCCAGCCGGTTGTTACATTATTACACGGCTACTAGTCTCAAATAAATTAGACACAAAATATTGTCTTGAGATTAAATATTTTATTAGCTCTTATGCAAAGCTTCCGCTAAGAAAAACAGTTCCAACATGCTTTAAGCCTTTGTCTATTGCTGAAGATTTGACATATGCCCTTGCTAAATGTTAAAATGAATGCTGAAAGGGTTAGTTCACCCAAAAATGAAACCAAGCCTATGATTTACTCACCCTCAAGTTGACATTCTTCTTTCAGACAGATACAATCGGAGTTATATTTAAAAAGTCCAAGCTAACGGTAATCCAAGCAGTAGTTGTAGTTGTGTTTAAGTCCATAAAAAATGCAGCTGTCAGTCAAATAACGTGCTCCACACGACTCCGATGGGTTATTAGAACCTTCTGATTCGAATCGATGCATTTGTGTAAGAAAAAGATCTATATTAAAAACGTTATAAGGGAAACCTGCCTTGAAGTCTTCCATTGTAACCCACGGCTGTTTAAGCCACAAGATGGCGTCAGGGTTAAGCATAGAAGTAGTACCGGTCAAGATAACTCGTAGTACCTGGATGAGCGGTTGTTATTTGGGATTAACATACCGCTGGAATGCGTGATTGACCAATCAGAAATCAAATATTTCACAGAGCCTTGTAATAATAAGAATTAATTACATTTAAATTTCACTCCATTTCATACGTTATCATGAAGATTAAATCCAACAGTGTTATTTGTGCTGATTGTTTTAGGCTATATACATCTAGTAAAATCCAAATGTAATTCAAAATGTATAAAAAATAATTACAAATAATAATCAGCGCTGCCTTACAGTCACATTGTCCACAACGGGAGCACAGGAGGAGATGGCGTGACTACATGTGATACAGAATAGCATGAAGTACCCTTTAATTAGAGAACTGCAGAACAGTAGGCTATAAAAACAAAATATTTCCCTTAATATAGGCTTCATATATCATAAAATGTCAAAGTCTGCAAATACAGTCATGACGCACAATTGCTACTCATCCTCGGTCCTAACTATTACGGTGTTTATTAAAAAAAAAACTCATGAAGAAGCATGCGTTCATTTGCAGCCACGCTCTGGCGATGGGAGGACAGTTTTATATATATGTATATGTATATATATATATATGTATATATATATATATATATATATATATATATATATATATATATATATATATATATATATATATATATATATATATATATATATATACTAAAAAAACAAAAAACACAAATGCAATAAGTTCGTAAAAAAATTAGTATTCCTTCAGGTTGGACCCTTTTTTCTTTAATTCTGCAACTGTCCGTTCTGTCCTACTGACACAATTGACTCGCACTGCTTCTTTTTATTAGTGACCCCACTGCTATGGCCACCAAATAACAGAGGCTGGTTCACGTACACTGCGGGTGATCTGTGATTTATAAAGGGAACATTGCTCACAGGAGTGCATACGCACGGTTTTATAAATCAGATTTTTTTTGGCATACGCAATTTTTGGCTTTTGGGCAGACGTAAACTTTTAGTAGGGATCCTATACACAGTTTTATAAATGAGGCCCCTGGAAAGGCACCATCAATGCTGTAAGATATATCCAAGTTCTAGAACAACATATGCTCCCAAAAGAAGAGGTGATTCCCCACAGTGTTAAACACAGCCAAATCCCAACTTTGAGATGTTTATGCCATAACATTTTAAATCAACTTATTAAAATGATTCTCAGTTTAAACATTTGATGTGTCATCTATGTTGTATTCTGAATTAAATTTTAAAATGTTAAACTTCCACATCATTCAATTCTGTTTTTATTTATCTGTACAGTGTCCCAACTTTTTTGGAATCAGGTTTGTACTATGTACTTGTATCAAAAAAGTACAATGTAGTTATTGTGTTGATTATATATACTGTACAGAAAATTCAGGTCTCCAATTGAAAATTTTCAAGTGACTGATCACATCTAAATTTTTTAGTTGGCCGAATTGAATTTCTGTGAATTAAATTGCAATCAAATCACAGAATTTTAATTCGGCCAACTGAAAAATTTTGATGTGATCAGTCACTTGAAAATTTTCAATTGGAGCCATTATTATTTTCTTTTTTACAGTGTGTATATTTTAAATGGACTGCACACACACACACACACACACACACACACACACACACACACACACACACACACACACACACACACACAAACACTCTTCAATAAATGATTTTGATTCCCATTATGACGTGAATCCAACTGAAACTGGGGCGGGACAAACATTACTCAGTGTGACCGTTACAAGGTTGGCCAGATGTATGAATAGAGGTCCTTCATGAAAGAGATGTGCACAACACAACTTGCTTAATTTAGACTACCGGTAAATGATTCCAAAGAGACAAAAGAACACAAGAAGATCATAAAAATTACTCGCTCCAAAAAGCCAAGTCGCTCTTACCTCCGCTGTGGCTGAATATGTGCCTATGGTTGGTTAAATAATAAATGACTTGAAACAGGATGTTGATGGTAAAAAATCCATCCCAAAAGATAGAAAGAAAAGGTCAAGCTACAACTCTGAATGTGTGTAAACATCCTTTTTCTTTCTTTTTTTTGTAATGAATGGATGAAGTTTTATGCTTCACAAGCATTTAACGGTCAGAGAGGTCTGAGGGTGTCAAGCTTCTCACTAAATTGCTAAAATGAGTTTAACAGGATCTCAGAGCTGCTATAAAAATACAGTAGCTATTTTTTTTCTACATCATTGTTAATGAACAGATTATAAAAAGAATGAGTTGAATAAATTACTTGTCTGCACATACCTCATTGATGGGCTCCAACTGTTCTTTTTCAAAGGTTGAGTGCAGCAGAAGGTTGAGTTCATGCAAAGAGAGAGAAAAAGACTTTACGGTGATAGGACATGTCTCTTTATTGAATGTTCACGATTTGTATTTAAATAAAAATACAACATTTCAACCATAGTAATGAAATCTGTTAGCAACCTTTTGCCAAATTTTATTTTGAAAATGAATATTATTATTACAAACATTTCACCATGTTCATGTTTTTGATGGATTCAGTAAGATATGTTTCAAAGAATTTTTAGCAAGGGTGCATTACATTGCTCAAAATTATCAGTAAAATATAATTACTGTCAGGAATATTCAGTTATTTGCTCGTTTAGTTTTATTATCATGGACTTTTAGTTTGCTTCTCATCATGTCCTGTTGTCTTTGTTCATGTTTCCCGCCATCATTAGTTACTATGGCAATTCATCTGACCATCACATCTGTTAGTCTTTTAGTTCATTATGAGTGTGTATTTAAGTTAATAATTTCTCTGCCCTGATTGTCGTTTATTGTTTGTGTATCACATGCTGTTACCTTTATTTTTTGTATTCATCTTCATCTGATATTCTTTTGTGGGTGTTATACTTTCAAACTGACAATTACATTGCTTAAAATAATTCATAATTCATTAAAGAATCTTAGGGAATCTTTTTAGGATTATTTAATGAATTATATATATATATATATATATATATATATATATATATATATATATATATATATATATATATATATATATATATATATATAAAATTAGTGCATATATTCATGTCAATTAAATTAATTTGATAAGCCTTAACCACTTCAGCTCTGCGCCCCATATTTGGGTCCAAATTTGTGTGCGTGTGTGTGTGTGTGTATATATATATATATAAAGTTTCCAAAAAAAACAAAACACTGTTTTCAACATTGATAATTACAAGAAATGCAAAACAAAATCTTTATATCAGAATGATTTCTGAAGCTTTTGCATCACACGAATAAACAACATTTTAAAATATATTCAAATAGAAAGTTATTTTGAATTGTAATAAACGGTAATATTAATTAAACAAACAGGCGTGGTGACAGACTCCTTCCAGAAACATAAAAAAAAAAAAAAAAAAAAATACTGACCCTAAACTTCTGAATGGTAGTGTATATATTGGGCAAATGTGTTCCCTGATGTGCTGGTCTAATTGAAAAAATAAATACATAAATAAATAAACAATGATAATAAAAAAATAAATAAAAAATACAGAAAACTTTGAAGGTGCAGCCAGTGAGTAAAAAGTTCCTAGCCTCAAATATCGACCGACATGTTTTTGGGTATTAAATTAAGAGCACTGTAATAATCCACCTTTGCTATTGCATTAACTTATTTTGATAAGCATTCCCAATAAGCCACATTCTAACTAATCTGTATTTTCAAAAAACATCAACTATCACATATGACTGTTTACACACTCATGCACCCCCAGGACTGTAATATTCCTTCCTTTCAACACATGTGAATATCTACAGGTTGATTTCTCTCCCATTCCCCACCCCCTGTTCCTGCTCTCAACCTCAGTCCAGCTCTCTTGCTTCTCATCAGAGTCCCAATGTTGTCTAAGCAATTAGCTGTGGCTGTAACCATAGCAACAGCGATATGGACTCCTGTCCCTCCCAGTCCGCACCTTGCTGCCGCTGGCTCAGGCAGAGATGACGCATTAGGGTCACAGAGATGGGAGGGATGGGACACAGTGCCCACTGGTCCACATGGCCAATTCCAGCAAGTGCTATCCCCATCCCAGGGGTCTTTAGCACAGCTCCAAGAATCATGATACAGCGCAGAGACACAAAAGTAAACCGCCACAGAGTTTAAACATCAAAAAGAAGCTGCATACGTACTTAAACCACAAAAACATCAGTGAGTCTGTCTGTAGCCTATACGGTTTTAAATTAAAATATTACTGATATCCCAAATCCCACATCAATTAATTGCCATTTGTTCTTCATGTATATAATGTGGAAATGTTCACACATTTCGAAAATTAACTCATCAAATCCTAATATTTTGTAAATAATAAGAACTTAAAATTGAATAAATACACACAAAATCATACATACAAAACTGAAATGTTTTTAGGCCTAAATAATCATCAGATAAAAAAAAAAAAAAATCTGATTATGAATGAATGAGCAAAGCAAGACGCATATAAAGATGAAAAGTGCAATCCAAAAGAATCCAAATAGTAGAGTTTGTTCGGCAGTAGCGACCGGGACTCACCTGTGTGTACGCCATCCTCCTCTTACTCTCGGCCCGCTGTCTCACTTCCCATCCAGAGCAACATGACACTCTCTGGATCCAGATTTACTCAGTTAAAAAAAAAAGAGAGAGAGAGAGAGAGCAAGAGAGAGAGAAAAAATCTGTAGATGTGACTCGAGTAATGAATTCAGGTCTCTACGGACTTGGTCCCTCTATCTAGCCTAACAAAATCTACTTCAAGAGTGACGAGCCAAATACAAAACAACAAACAAACCCCCTCTTCCCTGTCTAGCTATCTCTCTATCTCCTCTTCCTCCCCATCATCTTCAATCCCACCCACCCAGACACTCCTAATCTCCCTCTCTTCCCTGCCTCCCTCTCCAGTCGTGCCTAGTCCTCAGAAATGACACGCAAGACAGCCAGCTCTCCTCTCCCTGGAGAGAGCAGTGCCCTCCTCCCCCCTCCTGCCCTGTGTTTCTTTCAGAGACCAGTGACTCATCCAGGTTTGCAGAAGCACTGATGTATATCAAATCTGTTGCGCGCATCCCTTCCTGCCTCCACCGGTCCGTTTTTACAACACCTTGCTGGCTGCAACCACTTGTTGTTCACTTCACCACGAACAGAGCGGAGAGGCTGAGGAGAGACGGGCAGGTGAACGAGCTAATTGCTGCCACGGCAACATGTTACACAGGGAGTTTATGAGAGCCGGGGTCTGTGCGGCCACCTGCTGCTGCTCTGTGACTGAGGTACGCAGACGCGCTACCATCTTTAAAACGTGACGCACAAGTCGTTTTACAGAGTCTATAAGCTGTATATGATGGTCGTTTCTGGTGCAGCATTGCAACCCGAGTGGGTGGATCACAAGGAACTTTAAAGTAAGTTTCCTTGGAAACGGTAGGGGCATACGACCTGTAGCTCTGTCAGCTGTACACAGAATGGCCTCACTCGCAGATGAAACTACGCATGTACTCAGCATGTCAGGTTATGGGGTGTAGAGTTTCACAGAGAGCGTTCGACTAATCTACAGCACCTTTAGAGGTTTTAATGCTTTTAAAAAAATTAATAAATGATTTTATTCAGCAAGGATGTATTCAATTGATCGTTTCATCGATCAATTGAGGTGACAGTAAAGGACTTTTCAAATGTTATAAAATATTTCGAATAAATGTTATTCCTTTGAACTTAAAGAATCCAGGAATAAAAATCTATGGTTTCTACAAAAATATTAAGCAGCACTATGTGACTGAACACTGGAGAAATGAAGCTTAAAAAATTATGCTTTGATATCAATAAATGACTGTTTAAAATACTGCAAACAAGAATTTTTTTATTTTATTCTAATCTTATTTTACAATATTACTGTATTTTGATCAAATAAATGCAGCCAGGGTGAGCACAACACTTCACTGTAAAAAAATATTTAGAAAAAAAGTTACCTGGTTGCCTTAAAATTTTTAGTTCATTGAAATTAAAATTTTGAGTTAATACAATGAACATTTTTGAGATTCTACAGCCTTTATTAAAACATTATTAAAAGATCTTGTAAGCATATTGGGTAATTGTGTGTGTTTTATTTCTGATGATGCAGTGAAACATGCCAAATAGTGCTATTTTCATGATTTATCAATTTTTTTATGTGGTTCAGATACAAAAATATTTTGAGTTTCTATTGATTAAACAAATTTCCTTCATTGTATCAACTCAAATTTTTAAGTTCAATAAACACAAAATTTTAAGGCAACCAGGTTACTTACTTTTTTAAGTTAAACCAACAAAAAACAACACTTTTTTTTACAGTGTTCTTTAAAAAATAAATAAAACACCAACTTCAACTTTTGTATTTAATTTACTTCAATAAATTTCTAGTGAGCTTTTCACAGTAAAGTTGTACACTTTACAAACAAAAGTGTATACTCTGTAAAAAATTATTTAGAAAAAAAATAAAATAGAAAAAAATATTTAAAATTTTGAGTTCATTGAAATTAAAATTTTTAGTTAATACAATGAAAATTTTTTGAGATACGACAACTTTTATTAAAATATTATTAAAAGATTTTGTAAGCATATTGGGTAATTATGTGTGTGTTATTTCTGATGACGCAGTGAAACGTGCCAAATTGTGCTATTTTCATGATTTATCACATTTTTTATGTGGTTCAGATACAAAAATATTTTGAGTTTCTATTTATTAAACTAATTTCCTTCATTGTATCAACTCAAATTTTTAATTTCAATAAACTCAAAAAAATAAGGCAACCAGGTAACTTACTTTTTTTAGTTAAACCAACAAAAACCACCACAAATTTTTTACAGTGTAGAGTAAAACAGTGCTTTACACACTATCTATTAAGGCAGAAGGTGCCAGGGGCAATGAAAAACTAGAAGTAAATGAATAAGGAACCTTGGGAGGAACTAAAGCTCATGATACGCGAGGGAACTTTTTGAGCAATGTTGCGGCAATGTTGCTGAAAGATGTTGCGGTGGGCACTTTCCCATTGAGAATGGGCAACATATTTCTATCTGGATATCCAGAAAGAAATGTGTTGCCTATTCTCAATGGGAAAATGCCCACAGCACATCGCTTGGCAAAATTGCTCAAAAAGTTACAACATGTATCATAGGCATAAGATTTACCAAGGAAGCTGCAGACTGGCACAGAGTAGAATAAAACAGAAGTGTTCCATTAATCCACAGTGTTTGAAATAATTAAGAAATGTGTTTACATGTGTGTAAAAATGTATAAAACATCTATATTTTAGGTTGTAAGAATGACATGATAAACAGTTGATTGTATATAGAATTAGAAATTCGAATGACATATTACATTAGAATTAGAGACCGAAATTAAGCGCTTCATTGGTTTCTGCTCTAGGAAAATGTTGAAAGGCATGTCTCATAAAAATCTGACTTACAGTGACCTCTGCTGTCATATTTTTTGTCTTCAGGAAACTTGTTGCATTAACTTTGTGATTTTTGGTCATTTTTGGGGTTTGGCAGATGCTGGTATATTGTTGGAACTCAACACAAATTATTTACATTCCTCGTTTTCCTCAAACTGTCTTTTAAATGCATGAATCTAAATGGCACCAATCCAGTTTTAATGAACAGTTTGAGCTTGACATGAAGTAAACAATTACAGACATTTGGGTGAACTATTTATTTAATTGTAGCTACCATATATCAAATCTAACGGCCAAATGAATGGGTTCAAAGAGAATGTATACGACCCTGCCTACACCCAAGACATGTCACATTTGAGATCATTATTAGAGAGAGCATTTTAACTTGAATGCTATGAGATTGTTAAAAACAGAATTGACTGTTTTTAATTAAAATATATTTATACTAAATTATTTCACCTCTAAACAGATACTGACCTCATGCCGGCACCCCAATCCTATCCAATCATGCGTCCATGACTTCAGATTACAGCTGTGGTCAACTTTGCCAACAAATCAAATCCTGCAAGCAACTGCACAAATTAAATGATAATTAGAAAGGATGAGATGATGTCCTTATGTTAGAGAGCACCAGCTTTGAGCCACAGTATAATTTACACCGAGCCACGTTGCTCTAAACATAACACTCTATTGAAATTAAACACTGCCAAACAAGACTATACAGACAATACTGTGCCTGTGTCTGAGTGAAAGGTTAACCCGTTTGCATTTTTATAATTATGAACATAAAAAATTGAAATAGAACATGTTGCACTGTGCAATGTGACAAATATGACCGCACTGAGAATGTTTTGTAGAGGCGATCTAAGTAGAACTACAATATTGTGTACTATATATAGCATGTATATTTCTATTCACTGAGACAATCTGCTTATGGAAAAGGATATTTATAATAAATTGCTGACATAACATGCAGTCTTTTGATTCTGTCTTTATGTTCTCTATCACTGTCAAAAAAAGAAACAATTGTTTAAATTATTACAATCAACAACTATTCAACCAAACTCTGTGCAGTCCAAAATATAGATATTTATTTCAATGAATGTATTAAAATACATGTATAAATTATTTCTACTACAACCACACACAGATGGTTGTTTTAATATGTACATTAAGCACAAGTTTTACAATCAACTTACATTTATATACAGTACCAAATATACATACATTGCATATAAATTAATATACATATACATTCAATATGAGTTAATCTGTATTTTATATTGTTTTGGACTACAACTTACATTGTTTTTAGAGCATGTCCTTTTTCGTTTCCTTATTTCATTTTCGGTTCTGCTTTTAGGCAACATACAAAAAGACGCTTTAAAGAAATTTGCTTAGGTACCACAAACATTTCCCTGCAAAGTTGATGAAACTAAGATATGTCTAATATAAATTACCACAGTGTAAAAAAGTGAACATTTAACTTAACTCAAAAAAGTGAGGAAACCTGATGCCTTAAAATTAAGTAAAAAAACGTCATGTGTAATCAAAAATATTAAGTCATGTGGAATTGTCAAGTGCAAATAACTTTTTTTTATTTACTTTTTATTTACTAATTTTAAGGCAACGGTTTCCTCACATTATTTTAGGTTACGTCAACTGATCCCGTTTTACAGTGTAGCACTTTGTTTAATAACAGGTAGATGGATGAGGTTTGAGCAGGAATGAGACTAACAAACTAACCCTGTGAAACTCAGTACCGGCAAGAGTTCAATAAGGATCTCTGCTGCCTTTCTGAAAGCAAATGCAACGCAATCAGCCATTAAAACTAAAGCTTTTGCATAAATAAGTGACCCTGGGCTGAGGTAGCGCGTCTCTATGGTGACAACCTATAGAGCCATGTCTCTGAGAGAAAAAAAAAATCACGTGCACGCATAATGGGGTCCCTGTAGACAGGCAAGATGAAGTTAAGCTATGCCACCAGTGGCTTACTCTCAAGTGTGCTAATTAAAGTAGTAAATTGAGGTGAACTAAAGCCCTAATTATGATATGACACAACAAAAGAACACTTTAACAATCAATTAAGCAATACTGAAATTGTATAAAAACATTATTATTCAATCATTCAAAAAAAGAAAATAATTTGGTCTGTAAGAGACAGCAGAAGATTTTTAGAGTGTTCATGCTGCAGTTCTTCCCTTCAAAACTGGATGTTCATCTGTTTAGCGTGGCATTACTAATGCTGTGTGGGTGTGGAAAAACTTGGTTATGCAGTTTTGACAGCTCACTACCCCATAACCATGACATCACGGTCACCCTGAGTCAACAAGTCTAGCAGCTCTCAAATGCCTACTTCAGGTGTCTCCAATCCTACTCTTTGAGGGCTGCCTTCCTACAGACCTTTCTTTTTAATGTTTGACCTGCAATTACAGTACAATACTGATTTGTACAGTACCAATTTGTTTAAAGTATTGCTGTACATATGCTACCATTGTGCCCTAATCTAGTGCTTTGACAGCTACCTTTTGAGAAAAAAAATCCCAACTTAGTTTAACACAATTTTGAAAAGGCAAGTGCAAAAAAAGACGAAGATGTGTGACATTATTTATGAAAACATTAACGAATATGTAACAAGCCATAGCTATGTGTTCAGCAACACCAGTTATAATTAACATTTACTCTGTATCAACATATTTGCAGTGAACACCTCTGCCAAGGCTGGTCCTCTGTGGTCGCCCGAGGCGAATTAGGCGAGGGAGGTGGTTCCATGAGTAGGCCAGTCGGGCGGAGACCATATCAAGGGTGATGTCACTGAATTCTGCCCACAGGTTGGAGGGCACAGTCTCCTTCACAAGTTTGGGCAGAGCAACAAAGTCTGGCAGAAGCCCATTACTGCCTCCAAGGAGTAAATGGCAGAGAGCCCGAGACTGTAGGCCATCCCTTAAACTGCGTAGAAGATCATCCAGCCGGGCCACAAGGTTGCACTCTTCCCAGGCCTCAGGGGGCGTACTGAGCAGCATACGAAGCCAAGTGGTCTTCAGAGCATAGGATGAAAGCACTCCTCCCCATTCAGCTCCGGACTTCTGGTCCAGCATCTCCCCACTGAGGTTACGTACTTCTTTTAGGAGTTGAAGGCACTTAAGATGACAGGAGTTGGAGGGAAGTCTTGCTTTCAGCCATGCCAGCAGTCTCTGCTCCTGCCTGGGAAAGTACACTGTCCAAAGGTCTTCTCCTCGTTGCCCCCGCCGGGTTGCCACCAAGAAGGCACCATCACTCAGAGGAAAGGCTGGGATCAGCCGAATGCCCATGGAGATGTGGCAGCAGACATAATCAGAGCGGGGTGTCAGACGGAGGAGCACTTGCTGCTCGTCACTGAGAGACAGGCTGAGGGAGCAGCGCTGCTCAAATAGGTAACGGAAAGTAGCGAGGCAGCGCTGGGTGGCCGCGTAAAACCAGCGCTGTATGGAATCTGGGCTCATCCTATAGACACTTTGAGCACTGTCCAAATGCATAAACGTGTTCGTAAACGCCTTGTGACGACGTGCCCACTCTGCCTTGCGTGGTGTGTTCAGCGTGCACTGCGGTGGCCCTCCATGCTTGTCAGTGCAAACGCTGGCCTCCAATTTTAGCCCACGAGGTACCCGCAGAGGAACAAGGATGTCAAAGCAGTCAGGTGAGCCCACCTTGTGCTCCTCGTAGGAACTGCCGATCTGGATAAAGTCCCCGCGGAAGGCCAGTGAAGATTCTGGCGGGACATCGGTGCGACCCACTCTTACAAGTTCACTCACCAGCTTGGCAACATGGGCTTTGCTGTGGCCCAGCACATGTGGAGAGAGGCGCACATGCCTCTCGTAGTGATCGTCTAGTAGCTCTCTCTTGGAGGCACCTACTTTTCCATGCCCCTCTGGAACTTTGTGGAAAGCCCCCCTAGCAGAGCCAGGTTGAGCTGAGCAGTACTTTATGAAGAAGTAACACAAGATGAATGCTAGGATGTATTTGAAGAGTGTGACAGCTCCAGGTCCCTGATCAGAGCAGTCGTTCCCTTGGTCCTCAGATCCTCTGATGATGTACTGGTGCAGCAGCAGCAGAGTGGTGAGGATGCAAGTGACCAGTGGCCAGAACAACCTAAGGTTGAGGGTGTAAACGCTCATCCTCCTTCAGTCCATTCCAGTTCTGTGCGAAAAAGTTGGGGCTAGCCCATGCCGAAACAATCATCCATATGCTGAAAACAAGGCAGAGCTGATGTTCTTTTAGCCCTCAAGAGCAGAACCCGTCGTGTAAAAGGAAGTGTGCCAAGTGAAGTTTCTTTGTAGATGCAGCGTGTGCTGAGGGCAAGAGTCCTCTCATTCAGGAAGTTTGAAAATCCCCCCTTTTGTCACAAGTGAGCACTGTGTGAAACGGGAGAGCAGGCTCTCAGTGTGTGAGCTCAGAGGAAATGCCAAACTCTTGAGAGAGGAATTTCTGTTTAAAAAAAAAGAGGCGTTCAAAACCCAGAGTCTGTCCACACCCCTCCTCCCTCTTCTCTTAAAGAAACAGTTCTCAAAATGGGAAGTGCTTACTGACAGAATGGTCCCTTGGCTTAAATGCCAATGTTAAAAACAACATGAATATACCACATGTTTGGATTGAAAGCAATTTGATCAAAAAATCTATTGTTTATAAATGTTAATAAATGGTGCTTATATTTAAAGGACAGGTCATAGAAAAACTCATGCTCATGTCATTCCAAACTTGTATGTATTCATTTTTACCATGGAACATATGTGGAACAAACGTATATATTTTTCATTAATACCACCACACAAAATCCTTTTGTAAAATTACAAAAAAGATGATGTCAGTGGGGGTGTGGCCCTTGTATGCTACATAGAAAGTCATTGTGTAAGTTTACAGAAACACTACACACACACAAAGTATTTTTCTTTGAAATGAGTGCCACAGAAAGATCCCTGTATCTTTGTTGATCCATTACCAACCCCTAACCTCAGCACGAGCCTTCCCCCAGTCACCCCAGACCCTGTGATACTGAACAAGAAACCACAGTCATCTCTCTTAATCAGTCCACAGAGAACTTTTGTAATGCTGTATGGACAAGCCTTTTAATATTATCTTGCTTTATGGACATAAATGTTTAGAATGGTTTATTCAAAGCTTTGTCAAATACTCCTAATCTCCTCATCTATCCCAAATGCATATAGCCATGAACGGTGTGCAGAATTTGAATTTATATGTAAGCAAATAGAGACAGTCCGTTCCGTTGTTCACTTTATATCAGACACATGAGGTAGCCACAAACAGAAAACCACACCTTTCTCACCCAGTGCATGCGGTTCCATCTCTGCCCTCTGATTTTTCAAAACAAACAGTGCTCATGGCAATGAAAGTTGTGCATCAATTAAGCCATGACACTCACAGAAAAACATAGCAGCACCTGGCTAAGTCACACGAACCTGTATGACCCGTTAAGAGGACAAACACAGAGACAGTTCGCTAAATATGGATGACTGAACAGTTTGGATAAAAATATAACTGGTCTTTTGGAACTAAGCAGATGCCTGAGGAAGGAAGTGATCTTCATGATAGGGAACTTGAAAAGGCAACGGACACAAGGGCAATTACTGCAGCGTTTCTGTCATGTACCTTCTTATCAATCTTCTTGAGCTATTTTGAAAAGTGATGTAGAATCTAAAAATACCAAGCTGTCTGAAGGGGATCGACAACTACAAAACAACAGATAAATGCACTGATGATTTGCAGTTACAACTGAGTTGACTACAGCTCTCCTTCCGTAAAAAGAATGTCTTGTGGTTAGCATCTGTGTCCTGAGGGAAACAAGCTTTAAGAAACAGTCTCACAAGAACATGATTCATAACAGTCAGGCATAATTAGCTTCTGAGCACAACACGTACACTTTTACAACTTGTTTGCGCTAATAAGAGAAACAGCTGAATTCTTAAGACATTTAGCTACTACTCGGTGAAAGGTTGACAGTCAAGTATTTTTGTTATGTCTTTTTAGACATAAAGACATGTGATGTGTTCACAATGAGAGACTCATGCAATGTTTCCAGATGGATCAGCTTCCTCTGACACAGACTTATTATGAGAATAAAAGATTGTGTGGCAGCTTCTGCATTAAGCAATGCAAATGCTTATATTGAGGATGTGTTTCTGAAGTGACTGAAGGGGAGTTGGGCCAGGAGGCAGCCTGTGGGAAGTGGGCAGTTGAAAACCTCAAATGTTCCGTCTGTTAAGGGTTACAAGTGGTCAGAGTGGATGGTAGACTGAAAGCTGAGGAGTACTTGTAGTTACACTGGGATTGCATCAGCTTCCTTCTCTCTGAATACAGTAGCTCTGCCCCCTGACTGAATCTGCCAAACTAAACAGGCCTCTCAAGAACTCTTATCCAGTACAGTCAGCATAAAAGACTCTAGACGAAGAGGAGGAATGGGGAAGGGACCCGGAGTATAATTTGTGCAATTCTCACAGCCTGTTCTCTTCTTATCAAAGCTTCAAAGTAAATTTACCAATTGGCAACAAACTAAAAAAGCCTTAGACACAACTGAAATCCAGGCTCTCATACTATCTGTGGAGTGTCCAGGCTGACTTCATGCCCTGATAGATTAAGTCATG
The DNA here is from genome assembly GCF_024679245.1 of Pseudorasbora parva. NCBI lineage: Eukaryota > Metazoa > Chordata > Actinopteri > Cypriniformes > Gobionidae > Pseudorasbora > Pseudorasbora parva. Next base: position 31,652,768 of record NC_090173.1, read on the forward strand.
GGAACCACAGGGAGCTGGAGACAGCTGTTTCCAGCGTCTCTGCTACACAGATTATGTTACTTGTTTTCATAGCCACCCGTGTGATAAATTCCTCTAATACTGTATGCAAACATCACTGACAGTCCCTACATAGTCTAAAATAACAATTGAGCATGTTTAGCATGCCATATGTTTATATATCTATACTACAATTAGATTTTTAACAATTGGGGTACAGGTTGCCATGTCATGACTGGTGGCTGCAAATTACCTTTAACTTACAGGTTTTAAAAAAAAAAATGCTTAGACACTAAAAGTGGTACGAGTCCCACTTAGCGCTGAAACCATTCGCTCATGTACCTAATCTTCCACATTCTGCAGAACTGCAAGCACATTATATGCTTTAAACTCAGTTTCCATTTGTAAAACAAACTTTTAGCAAAAAGCTAAATAGTTTTCTGCATTAGACACATCATCCAAAATGACCAGCTCTTGTTTAAAAAAAAAATACTACATTTAAAAGTCACAATATTTTCTGAAATAATACACCCATTGATCAGGTGTGAAAACACTTATATACATGTATAAGTTGAGTAACCTATATTTTTACTCTTACATTTCTGTTTATTTTGTAAATATATACTTAAAATGCTATACATATACTAGTAAGTCGTCAACTTTATTTTTATAGTGCTTTGTCTACACAATACAGATTGTTTCAAAGTGTGTTGTGTATTCAATAGTAACAAATTCAAATTATCCTGAAAAGCAGCTCTAACAAGCCAAAAGTGTCATTATTCAGCTCAAATCAGTTCAGTGTTTATTCAGTTAGGTAACTGTAACTTTATCAAAAACAATTTATCTATTGTGTAATACATAGACAGTGCATGTAGGTGCATACATGCAAGTGCTATTAAACAAACTACACTGCACACTGAGCAAGCAGACACAATTCACATCTGTGTGTAGTTTGGTGTGTATGTGGCTAATCAGAAACCATTTAATGGTTTCTGTGTAGTTACTGCACAAAAACCCCATTTATAGAAGAGTTAGAATAGTTTTAATGCAGTGTTTGTTTTTGCAAAAAATGTGTGACGTTTTGCATCTTATGCATGTTTTGTGTGTAGTTTCGAGAAATAGAGGCATAGTTTAAGAAATGGGGTGCAAGTTATTTAAAAAACAACAACTCTAAGAGGCAAAGACTGCCCTCTTGTGTTTCAAGTGGTCTGTGCAAACACACACTTCCTTCCTGTAAAGACATACGACTTGTGACTGATAAAGTGTTACAGTATATTATTCCTGAATATATCCTGCTGGTTGAGATAAAATAATGCAGGCCATGTAAAAAAAAATCTCAATAAATAGATTTGAAACATTTATACTGCTGTGTGGAACAGCACCAGAAAATAAGTCACCATGAAGTATGTCATTTCTGCACCACTAGTGTCACTAAATTGAAACTGCAAAATTAATATATTTTCTGAACATTCCCCATCTTCCACTGGCCAGACAAAGAGATAATAATAAACAATGCTCGATTTGGGCCAGTGCGCAGTTTAACTCTATGGCTCTAGAAAAATAACTTAAAACGATTCTTGTTATTGAGGTTTTATATTTTAATAAGCTAGTTCATGCAGTCACAAATCATGTTACATGGCATTATTCATACTTACTGAGTCAGCATCATGCTCCAGTCCAGTGTCATGGTGCTCAAAAATTCTTTAATCATCTGACAAAAAAAAAATTAAAAATTAAAATCCCTATAACATATCACTGTAGTCAGAAACATTTTCATCATATATACCCGTGTGTAATGTGGTATCAGTGGGGTTTTGCATCTGATATCACTTTTGAAAATGATTCTATTTTTTTTTTACAAATTATACTGTTAACTACTTCATATGTACATATCAGCATGTGTGAAACATTTAACTGACAATATTTTCACGATATAAAAGAAGCAATTTAATTTAATTTTACAGTTTTTTCCAATTGCTAACACTAAAATGACATGCACAGCACAATTATTTAAGCTGACATACAGAGACCAAAACCTCTACTCAAGTCTCCCAAAGTCTAAACATATTTTGAAATTCAAAATTGCACTTTTTAAATGCACTGAACACGGTTCTCTGCATAAGACACAACAATCTGGTATAAAGTCATATGTTCGCCATTTCAAAACACTGCCATTCAAAATGACACTACACTACACGTGCCACCTGGCCAAACACCTCATCGGTTAATGGTTGTGGTGTGGCAAGCAGCGGGGCGAGGGACCGCGAGAGCGGGCCGGTGATTAACGTTCACGAGTGCCAGCTGCGTGGCACACCGGTCTCGTCTCGCGGCCATGTGACGGGAGCATATAAGGAGGAGCAAGGACAGCGGAAGACGAGAGAGGACCAGGCCTGGAATTTTATGTTATGTTTTGTTTATGTGTTTGTGGGCAGTCGTCCGTGAGGGGCTGCCCACGTTTTATTTTGTGTGTGTTTGCGGACAGTCGTCCGTGAGGGGCTGTCCGCGGTTTTACTTTCGTTTTGCTTATTTCTTTTGAATTAATAAATGTTGTTAAACGTTCGCCGGTTCCCGCCTCCTTCCTTCCCATGAACGAACTGTATTACATTGGTGCCGAAGCCCGGGAGGAAGGAGGGACGCGCTGTCGGAGAGCCCTCGCTGCTGAGGGGGATTGCGGTGCTGAGGAGTTCGGGCAGCGCAGATGATGAAAGACCGCGAATGGCTGCCCGAGGCGATGGCGCTGGAGCGAGTGAAGACCGGTGGGACGGAGAGCTCGCTGCCGTGCCCCTGGGTCGAGGTGGGGTGGCGGCCGTCCTGGAGGGAGCGGAGGAGTTGCCGGCGTTCGCCGTGGGCCGGAGCCTGCTGCCATCCGCCGGAACGGGGAGGAGCAGGGAACGCGGAGCTCGCTGCCGACTGCCCTCAATAGGAGGAGCCACCGCCGGCCGCCAGGGGGCGGAGGAGGATCGGGCCGTCCACCGGGCGTCCAGCACCATCGCATAGCACCGCGAGGAAGAGCCTCTCGGCTGGTGAGGACCGAGCGGCAGTGTGTCGGGGAACCGGACCAGAATTTTTTTTTCTCTTTCTTTCTTTTTTTCCCTCTCTCCCCTCTCTCGTCCGCGGGCTCCGTGGGCTCCTCATGCTCCCGTCTACATTTCTCTCGCCTCTCTGTCCTTACCCCCAGGTGCCGTGGCCGCCGTGATCGGCCCCCCCGGGAGAGGGGGGGGGGAGGGGGAGTAGAGCGCCGTCTCGGGAGTGCCCCCCGGCCTGCGAGGGGCGATGGGGGTATGTGGTGTGGCAAGCAGCGGGGCGAGGGACCGCGAGAGCGGGCTGGTGATTAACGTTCACGAGTGCCAGCTGCGTGGCACACCGGTCTCGTCTCGCGGCCATGTGACGGGAGCATATAAGGAGGAGCAAGGACAGCGGAAGACGAGAGAGGACCAGGCCTGGAGTTTGTTATGGTTTATTTTGTGTGTTTGCGGGCAGTCGTCCGTGAGGGGCTGCCCGCGGTTTTACTTTCATTTTGTTTATTTATTTTGAATAAATGTTTTTGATCGTTCGCCGGTTCCCGCCTCCTTCCTTCCATCCACGAACAGTATTACAATGGTTAACACTTTAATAAGGATGTAAGCACTATGTCCATGTCAATATGCAATTACACATGCAGACCAAAAACAAGTGACTTATTTACACTGTTATTGGGTCTCATGCTGCGTTCAACTCCCCTATTAGACACGCACTTGCAAACTTCCCTAAGCACTTCCCCTCGGGGGAATGCGTTCCACTTCGTGAAGTGGACAAGGGAAGTTTATATGGACAGACCCTTGCTCCCTCGATTTTGACCGAAGCTGTGTCCGAAACCTGGAAAATGCTGCCTTAGAAGTCTGTCCGAAATTAGTTTCGTGAGGTGCCTTCGTACACAAGACGCTCCCTGTAGAGTCATTGTCTGATGAGGCAGTAAGGCAACGAGTCAGCTGCCTAGGATTTCGGACGCAGCCCGAGTCTACTTCATATGTACACTTCAGGCAGCTTCATATACCACAATGCAAAGCGATTGTGACGTCACCGCATATCACGTTTAATTTACCCCACCACAAACAACTCTATAATATTAAAAAAAATTTTTTTAAACATTTAAAACAACCTAAACACACCTATTTAGAATGTTGCATTAAACAATTTAGAGGAAAAAAAATTATAATAGATACACTCCATGGTGGATTCCAAGTGATCAAGGGCTGAGGGCATTCAAGTTCAGCTCATTGGGAAAATTACACGAGTAGTGGGCAACGGCGCACATCCGAGTGAACGAGACTGAGGGAAGTTAGCGAGTGAAGGGCATAATAAAAACAAACTGGAACGCAGCATCAATCAGCACCCTAGTTCAGTAGTCAGGGTACTGCTCAGGACACAAGTAAATGTACTGACTTCCCTGGTTCCAGGAGTCCTGGTGACCATGGCAGAAGGTACGGAGAAAGCGACCAATCTCCTGGATCTTCCTCTCCGTCTGCCCGTTGGTCTGTGGGTGGTATCCTGAAGACAGAGTCACGGTCACACCTAGGAGCGTGAAGAACGCCTTCCATACCCGGGAAGTGAACTGTGGGCCTCGGTCTGACATGATGTCTTCAGGAATCCCATAATATCGGAAGATGGCGTTGAATAGTACCTCTGCTGTCTCTAGGGCTGTGGGCAGGCCCCTCAGAGGGATAAGATGACAGGACTTAAAAAAACGGTCCACTATTACTAGGATGCAGGTATTACCATCGGAGACGGGAAGGTCGGTGATGAAATCCACTCCTAGGTGTGACCATGGACGAATGGGAACGGGCAGCGGGAGGAGTTTTCCTGCAGGGAGGTGCCAGGAGCTCTTGGACATGGTGCACTCCTGACACCCTCTCACGTACCTTCTGACATCACCTCCCATGTTGGGCCACCAGAAGCGATCTCGCAGCAATGAGAGGGTTTCATTGACCCCAGGGTGGCCAGTGCCCAATGAAGTGTGAGCGGAGTAAATGAGGGGGGTGCACCGTGCTCATGGGATGTACTGGAGGTCGGGGGGACAGCCCGGCGGGGCGTTGGTGGAGGCATTGAAGAAGGCAAGGTATCCTCGGACCAGGAAATGGGACTCATGAAAAGCTTATTGGGTAGGACGGGTTCGGTGTGCTCCTCTGAAGTGTACAGGCGTGACAAAGCATCCGCCTTCACGTTCTTGGGGCCCGGACGGTAGGAGATGGTAAAGTTAAAGCAGGTAAAGAATAGAGCCCAACGGGCTTGCTGTTGGTTCAGTCGCTTGGTGTCTCTCAGATATTCTAGATTATTGTGATCGGTGAGGACCAGGAAGGGGTGTTGGGCGCCTTCTAACCAATGCCTCGACTCCTTTAGGGCGAGCTTGATGGCCAGTAACTCCCGATTCCCGCTATCCTAGTTGACCTCCACCTCCGCCGGGCTGAACTTCCGGGAGAAGGCGGCGCATGGATGGACCTTACTGGGCGTCCTCAGCTGCTGCGACAACACTGCTCCCGCTCCGGTGGTGGAGGCGTCCACTTCCACGATTAAGTGCTTGCTGGGGTCGTGATGGACCAGGAAGGGAGCGGTGGTGAAGGCTTCTTTGAGGGTGTTGAAGGCCTCCGTGGCCGCTGGAGTCCAGGACAGAGACTTGGGCTTACTGCGCAGGAGGTGAGTGAGAGGGCTGGTGATGATGCTGTAGTTCTTGATGAATCGAAGGTAGAAGTTAGCGAAATCGAGAAATCGCTGGAGCTCTTTTATCGTGGAAGGTGTGGGCCAGGTCCATTCTGCGTCCACCTTCCCCTCATCCATCTGGATGCCCCTGCTGTCGATGAGAGTATCCAAGGAACTGCACTGAGGGCTGATGGAATGAGCATTTCTCGGCTTTGAGGTAGAGCTGGAACTTCCTCAGGCATTGCAGGACCTCCGCAACATGACGGCGATTTTCGGCCAGGCTCCGAGAGTAAATTAAAATGTTGTCGATGTAAACCAAGACAGATCGGTGGAGGAACTCCCGGAGCACTTCATGAATGAAATCCTGGAATACGTAGGGGGCGTTTGCGAGGCCATAGGGCATCACCAGATATTCGTAGTGGCCAGTAGGGGTCACAAAGGCGGTCTTCCACTCGTCCCCCTCACGTATCCGGATGAGGTTGTATGCGCTGTGGAGGTCCAACTTGGTGAAGACAGTGGCACCCCGGAGATGTTCTAGCGCAGATGAGACGAGAGGAAGGGGATATCTGAACTCAACTGTTATTTTATTCAGAGCTCGGTAATCGATGCAGGGCCTTCCTTCTTGGCCACGAAGAAAAAGCTGGAAGCAGCAGGGGACGTGGGTGGTCGAATGTAGGCCTGGTCAAGTGCTTCCTTGATGTACTTCTCCATGGCCTTCTCCTCCGGTAGGGAAAGGGGATAAATCTTTCCCCTGGGCACTGGCTCACCCGGAAGCAGGTCGATGGCACAGTCCCATGGCCGGTGGGGAGGCAGCTTGGAAGCCCGGTGAGGGCAGAAGATGTTTTTGGAAGTCTGAATAACAGTTGGGAATGTGAACAGATCGCTGATCCACGGGGCTTTCTACAGAGGTGGCACAGACAGTGATATTTCTTTAAAGAGGCATAATGGGGACAGGCAGAGCAGAAAGACATCCATTAAAACAACTTTCTCCCCATTTGAGGACCTCACCGGACTTCCACGAGATGACAGGACTGTGCTGCTCCATCCATGGATGCCCTAGTACCACGTCAGCAGTGGATTCCTCCAGAACCAGTAAATCGGAAGTAAGCCCAGGAAGAGTCTCTTCCACGTGAAAAAGCCCGACCTGAAGCTTTAATGGACCGGCCAGGAGGTTGACGTACCGTCTGCTTAACGGCTTGCCGTTGATGGACTCAATTTGAAAGTTTGTCAGAGTACGGGTCGTTGGGAGGCGGAGCTGACGACAGAGGGCGCCGGAGATGAAGTTCCCAGCGGAACCGGAATCAAGGAGGGCTGCGACTGACAGGGAAACATCGGCGGTAATGAGGTTCACAACAGTGGTCAATGGTTGGCTCTTATAGGTAGCTGGACAGATCGCACTCACCAAATGCCTGGATGGATGGGTAGGACACTTGGAGATGTAATGGTTGGTAGCCCCATAGTATAAGCACAGGCCGTTGGCCAACCGTCTTCTCCGTTCTGCTGGGGTTAATCGATGCTCTTCGAGGCATGCGTGCATACGGGTGGCGAACCGGATGGAGAGTTGAAGCGTTCAAGCCCGATGAAATCCTCGTATGCAGCGAGATGCAACCGCACACAGGGATCTAATCCTTGCCGATAGGTGGTCAAAAGGGCTTGTTCATTCCATCCGCAGGCGGCTGCCAATGTGCGAAACTGCAAGGCATACTCATGTACAGACATATTATTTCGTTTTAATTTATAGAGTTGCTCACCAACTGAAGAATCCCATGCTGGGCTTCCGAACACTTCCTTGAAGTGAGCCGTAAAACTGGAGAGGGAATCGAGGCTCTCATTTTCTTGAGCATACAAGATTTCCGCCCATCGTAGTGCCTTGCCGCTCAGCTGGGAGACGATGAAAGCCACTCGTGATCGCTCAGTAGGGAATAGGTGCGGTTGCATCTCCAGGACCAGCGAGCACTGCAGGAGAAAACCGTTGCAGTCCTTTGCCTCTCCAGAGAAGGGCGCTGGTTTGGCCATGGGACTGGCGATCAGCGGTGCTGAGGCAGGTGTGCTTGTGGAATGCTAAGCGGGCGCCGGTGGAGGTGAGGGCAGCGAGCGGTGCACCGCATCCACCAACTCCTGGAAGGGATCCGGGGAACTCATCTGATGCTCACAGTGTCGGTCCAGTCTTCTGTCACGGGTACAGAGACTGCAGGAGACAAACGTGTTAGTTAGCTGAGTATTGAGCACCAGAGAGTGAAACTGAAGTGAAGTGCAGGTGGGCAGGTGACTGTGAGTCTTCATGAGGGTAGTGGGAATCGCTGGAGAGATCGCTGGAGATAATCAATGGAGACTTCGCTGGAGAGTTCGCTGGAGACACACACCGGACAGGGAAAAATGAGGAGATTCTGACAAGAGACGTAGAAGATCACAGGGATACTTCGAGGGAGTCCTGAGGTAAAGCAAAGAGCGTTAGTACCTTCTCATAGACGAGACCGGACAGTGACTGATGGGGTGTGTGCGTCTTTTGTGATGTGGTAGATTGGGGTGGTGATGAGGATCAGGTGTGCGTGATTAGAATTCGGGTGAGGGTGTGCGTTGTGAGTGGGTGACGTTGGAGCCTGGCGTGTCTGTGACACTTTGGTTTTAATGAGAAAATAAATAAATTGTACACAGCTGATCTAGTTATGTATTTATTCACCAAATCCGTAGGCCTACATGTATGCGTCAAGTGCACGCAGAAGGTACGGTGTAGCCTACCATGGCATAGACGCTTTACATACGCCCTACCTTTCGCGCACCTCTCCAAAAATGTAACTACGTGGACCACAAGCGCTGTGATTGGTCTGCCAGAACCCCTCCCTCAGGTCTATAAATAAATAAATCAGCGATAGGAGTGCGTGTCCAGAAATTTGTTTCATCTTATATCTGCTATATAACACAATATTTTGTAGTGCAGAGATTATTTATGTTAGTGAATAAATACATAGATCTATGTATAGTTTATTTATTTTCTCATAAAAACCAAAGATGTTAATCAGTGATTGTATGTCAAGAACAGGGACACATCACAGGTGCATTTCGTTTTGTAATTTCAAAAGAATGAATAGTCTCTCTCCGCAACAGCAATCGATTAAAGCGCTAGTCAGTGGCCACCTGAAAACAGCGGCAGGGCTCCACACAAACTTTTTGCCTTGGTTGCACTGGTGCTCCTAACGTTTTTATTTAGGTGCACCAGCACTAAATTCAGGTGCACCCAAAAAATGTACCTGGCTAGCGCAACCTTTAACACCAATTTTCACCAATTTTAACACCAAAGGTCACCTTTTTATCACGCTTCACATTCATATTATGTAAATGACAACATAATATGCAATTACAAAGGAATTAAAATCAAGGAAAATAATGCTTTGAATATTAGCCTACTATTTTAAACTACAGTTTTAACCAAGTGTTATAAATTAATTTAAAAAAGAGAATGAAATGAAATTTAACAATGAAATACCAATTGATATTAAAAATAAGGATATTTTTATGTTGCGCTTTGATGATTGTCATAATTAGCCTATGTGGTAAAGTTACTGATAGAATATTGTAGGCTATGGTAGACTATAGTTTTTTTTAAAAAAATATATATTTCTTTATAAAATTTTGCCAGCTGGAACAATTGCTAAAGAAATTATGAATTATGACTTATTATTTCTAAACTTTTAGAATTATGACTAAAAGTGATCGAAAGTTTTCTCAAAGAGCCAGAAAGTAACATTGCAGCAGGCACAGACAAAATAACAGTGATACTAAACGTTAGCATTTTAGGAAGGACAGTAGATCAGCAAATATTGTTCTCAGAGATTATATTTGGAATATAATTTAACAATGCATAGTCACTGGGTTAATGTTAAGGATTACTGCATGTGAGGGAAATGTTGAAACGCAATCTGCCAGTCTCTTCAAAGGAAGATTACAAACAGCGAACGCCAAATGATTACACACAACGATTTTGTTTTGGTGGTTTGCTTAAAGATGTGAGTATAGGACTCTTTTTACAAGGTGTCATGAACTGGCTTTAAAAAAAAATTATACTGTTGTCTGAGGTCAACTAGTGATGTTCGTGTGGTTTTTACATTCAAAAACATCATAACTAATAAGTAATAGGCTATTTTCTACACTGGTTTTGAGGCTCTCTCCAAAACGCTGGGTTTTGATGGGCCTGACACACTGGAGACTTGGAAGTAAACGCCCACGGCTAGGATTGGATAAGATTTGAAAACACATACATTTACACACAAACTGACCACCAAACGCAACTCTCTGAAGCCTTTTTTTCCCCATCTCAACTGTCACAGAATGGAAAGCACAGGATTGTGGGATATCAAAGGCAGCGAAGGATACATGTATGCTGCCTTCAAAGATCAGATGAAGGTATCTCAGGAGACAGGAAGTGAAGCTAACAATAGATTCGGACGTGGCTTGATGCCTTCCTGCCTTGAAACGTGTCCTCCGAAGGCAGCATTTTCCAGGTTTTGGACGCAGCCAAAGGAAGAAGTTTCAGAGAGAGAAAGGGGGAGGATGCAATTTTCTTTTTCAGTTTACCGTGTTTTGTGAGCATATTTTTGTTCAGTCCAATGTAAATATATCTGCTGTGCATATGTTGTACTGACTGTTTGGTGAAAATTAAAAACAGCATGTTTCAACAGCATGTGTGTGTGTGTCTGCAAATATTTCTCTGCATGTGAACACGCTGAAGATTTTTCTACAATTTAAACGATATGTTTTAGTATTATGGCAGAGCATACTAAAAATGAGAGTGCTTTTCATTATGCCTAACAGTGTGTAGTTGTTTTGACAAAAATCTGGTAATATGAATGAAGTGTGTGCCATTTCATGCAAAAGTTACATTTTGATGCAGTGCAGGTTTTGGTTGCAGTGCTTCATTTGGCAAGATATATGAGGTAGTTTGCAGTTTAAGTGTGGGGTTTTGTGAATTTGTGTTAAGTATTTTGATAAAACCAGCATAGTTTGCACTAAATTGTGTGTTAACAAATGGAAAAAACTGTAAATCCCCGAAGACATATGTTAAGTAAGAACCTCATTAATATTTTACAGTTTAAGTTTCTTTGTGTGTAAAGTATGAATTGGACTATGTGGCTCTCTCTCTATAAGAGTTCTGATCTGACTGTTGTAGTGCTGTTGTAGACTGAGACACTCTCTTCTAAAGCCTTTTGACCAATGATTTTCCATGATAACTTTTCAAGTCATCCGTGATAGCCATACTATAATATTTTAAAAATCTATGAACAGCACATAAAACAATTTCAGTTGAGCCATTTATTAAAATGTATTTATATTTTAATCTTTCCAGATTTCGTGGGAACCCTGTGCACATAAAAAACATTGTTTCCTGGACTGAATTTGAGAGAAACATTATTTTCTAAAAAAAGAAGAAATAATGTAACAGCCACACTGACCAAGAGCAAACCCTACTATTCAAAAGGCAGCTGGAAGGTCAGACACACTCTGTTGTCACCCAGTATCTCATTAAACATACTCAGGTCTTGATCCCACATTTCCTTTAACAATAATTTAAATGTCATCAGAAGTTGACATTCTACATCACATTGAATGCATAATTCCATGTACCGGTAAATATATCAGACCTTACTGAACATGGTCTTTCAAAAAAATAAAAATAAAATAAATAAATTCCTCCTTTTAAATCCTTCAATATGCAAAAAAAAAAAAAAAAAGTTTGTTTTGTGTAATACCTGTCAGCTTGGGTTTATGGCTAATACCTGAATCAGTGGGCGTGTTTGTACGGCTAAGAGCAGCCATCTGACCAGCATAGATTCAGTTCGTATTCTCCTGCATGGTCCACTCTCATCATCCTGTGAAGCATGACTTTTCCTTTTCATCATTGGTGGGAGGCAATACATTATATCCCCTTACACATGATACTGCAGCTGAAAAGCACATAAACATGCAACAATAAGTCTTAAGAAATAAGGGTTATGCTTTAGATAACGATCAGGAAAATTAACAAATGATTTATACTCTATAAGTACTATAATACTAAAAGTATTTTTTAATTAAGGGGTAATTAACTGTGTAGTTACAGGGTAAGTATGAATCTACAGGCTCTAATGAGTATGTATCAAAGAAATTAATAAGTGTCATAAATCCCTTTTGAATTAAGTTGCTTTTCAAATAAATATTTCCGAGTGATATCCGATTTTGTATGTGTTGTTTATTGTACTTATCCTGTAACTATATGAAACAGGAGGGGAACAAGAACCACTTTAATTTACAGCCTGTAGATTCATACTTACCCTGTAACTATACAGAATAACAAGCACCACTTACCCTGTAACTACACGGATAATTACACATTCATTAAAAATACAGTATAAATAATTTGTTAATTTTTCTGATAGTTAGTTACCTCTTTATTCAGTATCAAATATTGTTCACTTATACCTACATACTTTATAGTTACACTAGAACTACCGAAAATCATGCTGTAAATTCGCTTAACCTACGTAGTAGCCTAATTTCCAGGCCAAAATCTACTCTCAGTTCAACTCTTAAAACTATGACATTTGGGGAAAATGTAAATATAAAGTTTAGAATCTTTGGATGTAATTCCTTGAGAGAAGTATTACAATTGTGTATTCATAAGGGCAATGTAACTGTCTCTGTGATACACCCAGACCTGGATACAGAATCTAATCACTGACTGATGGTTGCACTAGTAAAGTGTAGGTGTAGGCTAAGCAATGGCTCCACCATACAGTGAGACATTTAGGATTATTTACAAATTCCAAGTATACCAATAATTGGAATTTCAATATTTTGCCCCAATTGTCTATTATTAATCTAATAATCTGCTTTTATAGCTTTAATGCATTACTAGTATTTTAACATAATCTTCCTGAGAACCACAAGGGAAAAAAGGTTTTGTGAATTTAGATTTAAAAAAAAAAAAAAAAAAAAATTATATATATATATATAAATAAATAAAATCCAATGTATATAATATGTCCTCTGCTCTGCCCCATTTAGAAAATGTAAAATACATGAATAAGGCAAAAGCAATGGGGCTTTATTTTCATTGACCAATCAATGTATGCTTCACACAAACAAATCCAAACTTTGTATAAAGATTATTCTCAACTATGTTATGACAGATATAGGCCTACAGAATAATTAAGGATAAACATAGTCTGCCATTCCCATTCTATTCAATGTATACACTATATCTAATTTGCATAGTAATGTGTTTTTGGGACAAAATATGATGGTATCTCATATTTCAGAATATCCAGACTTAAAACGGTGTTGTCAGAGACATTCACTAAAATATAATGTCCTCTACAGAGCAATAACGTAATTTGAGCGATGAGATTCTGATCGCATTCAAGAGATCAACAACACAATATCTGTGATTGGCTCCCATACCTCACCTCTGCAAAAAACACGTTGTAATTGGATACATTTGGCGCTCTCCAGATCGAGAACACAAATCTGCCCAATCTGTTCAGCTGAGGGTACAGTATCAGCTGAGGGTGCTTTTGCTTGCGTTTGAGGGTGCTTAGCAGGCCTGCCTGGATACACTTACATTTGCACGAAGTTGACTTGCTATTTGTAAAATAGTCTGTCGAGAACAACGTAACATAAGTTTAGGTCTGACAAATATGTTTACAATTTGTGTGTGATACCCACAAGTCATCAAAAGCAGCTGAGAGTGGTGATCGGCGTTGCACGCACGGAATGTAGGCCTATGCGTTACTCCGACGCTTAAAAATTACGTCAATGACCGGCTTTCTGAAAACGTCACCTTTGCGCTCAGGTAAAAGTTTTCTCTCGTAAATTGTAAATTGACAGCTAAAGTCGTTTAGAACTTGCTCAATACTATATATGTTTTTTTTAATTTCATTATTTTGGATTTGAATGCATTTATCTTGCATTGGTATTGTGAAAAGACCTCCATTATATTTCATTATATTTCATTCGACATTCATTGTCGATTTGGAATGGATGTTTATTTAGTTTGAAAATTTTAATATTTTTGAATGAATACAGTTATTTTAATAATTTGATCATTTCATATTTTAAATATTAGGTGTCCGATTAGTAAATTAAGTTTATTTTGTTTCTATTTTGTTTTGTGTGCCTCATGAGGACGTAACTGTTAGGCCTATGACTCCTGTAAAGTCATGTCTAAAACTTGTTGGTAAATCATCAACAAACAATTAATGCTGTATTAGTGTTATATTTATTTGTTTCTAATTAATTAATTATAAGTCTGCTGTTATACTAATATACTTTACTTGTCTGTATATCTACTTCGCTTTAAAGGTTACATATTCCGAAGGTATCTACTTAAACAAAATCTGATGCCATGTTATTTCACACATGGTTCAAGCACTGATGAATGTTGTTAAAAAAATGTATTTTATGAAGTAATGGAAAAAATTATTTATTTTTATTGTATTGTGTAGTGCACTTATATATGGATGGTTCTGCGCTGGATTTGTTGACATTCTTGTTGTTTGTGTAGGAGATGCTGTCATTCTGGACACAACTGAGTGGGTGTCTGCTGGTGGGGGTTGACACCGCTCCTACAACACATCTGAAGGCTGCCATCTCTGAGATCAGACAACAGACCTGCTGCTCAAGAACCACTGAAAGACCGAAGCACAGTTCAAATATGGGGTAAATCATTTTAGAAACACACACACACACACACACACACACACACACACACACACACACACACACACACACACACACACACACACACACACACACACACACACACACACACACACATGTAGTGTTTCCCTGTTTTATGGGGACTTTTCATTGGCGTAATGGTTTTTATACTGTACAAACCATATTTTCTATCCTCCTACACTGCCCCTGCCCCTAAACTTACCCATCACAGGAAACATTCTCAAAAAACTCCTTCTGTATGATTTATACGATGTTTTCCTCATGGGGACCTAAAAATGTCCCCACAAGGACAAGGATTTCGGATATTGCCATCTTTGTGGGGATTACCAGCCCACACACACACACACACACACACACACACACACACACACACACACACACACACACACACACACACACACACTTCTATCTTTTTCTGTATACTCTCTCCTTTAGGCAGAGATGGATAGTTGGATGTTAGACTGAAAGCTTTGTTTTCCTTTTTATTTAACATAAAATATATTCATATTTAATCAGTTTTATCTCTTAATAGCTTAAAGCAAATACTCTTCATAACTATAATCTAATAAATATTGTACGTAAATAGCATGTAGCTCTTACCTCACTTTACCTCATTCCTCCACACAGTGGCACTCTCACACAGCAAAATAACAGCATTTAAAAATTGTGATTTACCAACATAAATCTATTTTCAGACATGTATGAAATTGTTTTTTTCTCGTGAAACTGGGCTTGTTGAAATCAGTTAAGGATATATCTTGCAGAAAATGTTGTAGAAGAGAATTTAAATTATATGCAAATGCATAATTCCTTGTGATCACAGCTATCATTTATGTGTGTATGAGCATTATACCATCATACCATTGTTGACAAACATATTCATTTCAAATAATGTGTATATTAGAAATTGCCTTTTTTGAACATTTAAAATTGCAGATCAATACTGTGTACAGTACAGTGTAGTACAGTGATGCATGAATTAGCATCAACCGGTAAAATATGTATCTTGAATGTAGTGTAAAGGCCTGTTCAGACCAAAGATGATAATTAAAATTGTTCTGATTCTTTGGGATGCAGAAATCCACACCACAGCTATAATGATAACGTACTCGGTTACTTTCGTAACCTCGGTTCCCTGAGAGAGAGGGAACGAGTATTGCGTATGGGAAAAACTCTTTTTCTCGAGAATGTGAAGCAAAACTTTATGAATAAAGGTATCTATGTAAAGCGCAGTGCAGCTGCACGGCCATAGCCCGGCGCGAGGAGCGCTCTGATTGGCCGGGCCGCGGCAACTGCAGGAACCTATGGTGAGGCGGCTGAGAGGAGCGAACCAATGGGGGCGCTCCAGAAAGACTGCCAAAAAAGGGGGCTTATATTAGCATACAGGAGGCTAGGGCTGGGCGATATGGCCAAAATTTCATATCCCGATATAGCTCGTTTGATATCTCGATAACGATATAGCAATTTTTCTGTTAATTCAGTTTATGAATAGTCTATACAAAATTGCAATGTGGAAATGCAGTTTGAAATGATATACAAAACAAATAAAGGTAGTATGGACTACATTTTTATTTTATTTAGAACCTTTTTTTCAAGCAAGACTGTTGGTAAAGTTAACACCTGCCTAGGGATGTTTACCGATGAACGTTTGACCGATGGCTGACCGTATCAACGTTAACTGATCAAAGTTGTCGGTTAAAAAAAAAGTGATCTTTAAATTAGGCTATTATACAGTGGACAAAACGCTACTACAGTTAGCCATCTCATTCCAAAATCTTTTGGTGTGAAGTGAACATATCCCTCGCACTCAATTTTTCATAACTCGCCTGTTTATACTTAATAAACCAATAAAAACATTTGCCGCGAGGTCACATCGTTTGGGTTTGCGCGCTCACAAGGTTTGCAAAAAGTAAACACTCGAGGTTAGAGCCAGGGCAGACGACAGGATGAAGCGTCATTCTGCATAAGATGGGCTTACATTTGGAAATATATTACATCTACATTTCAGTGGTAACACATAAGGTGTTGATTGTCTTTCTTTATTATTGTTAGCACTACCTCGAACTAAAGCGGCGTCTCTTCGGAGCTGTCATCTAATGCTAGACAAATGCCTTTATTTTCAACGCAATCACCTTGTACCCAAACCATTTTGAAACTAAGGAGCCATTGTCCTCAGATTACAAACAAGCTCCTCGGCTGCGCGTTTGCGGGACTCGTGTTTCGCGCTGTGGGGGATTTAAAAAAAGTGACGTGAGTGGAAGGGAGGCGGCAGCGCTAGGACAGTGTGTGTGTGTGTGTGAGAGAGAGAGGGAGCGCGGCTCGCGGCTCGCGGCTCGCGGCTCGCGGCTCGCGGCTCGCGGCTCGCGGCTCGCGGCTCGCGGCTGTTATTTCAAATAGCGCAGCATATTTTAAACTAATCGGTTAACCGGTTTCAACCGGCTGATGAGGCTCGGTGGTCGGTCAAGAAAATGTTTAGTTTTCGCCATCCCTACACCTGCCATTAAAATATTTCAATATATGGTTACATGGTGTGCTACGCGTAAAAGCCCGTTGCAGCGTCTGTGTCTGAAGTTTGTTTTGAGCGCTTATGCCACACCTGAGAAGCACAAACATGGCACGGAACGCAATACTCGTTCCCTCTCTCTCAGGGAACCAAGGTTACGAAAGTAACCAAGTACTTTCCCTTTCGAGAGAGGTTCCTCGTATTGCATATGGGAACACAATGTAAAACGCTGTGTGTGCTGACTGACCCAAAATCCCCAACTGAATGAGGGAAAGTCAAAAAACCTTTAGAGAGACTGACACAGGCGGGCTTCATAAGGAGAGTGAAATAACCGGAAGAGTCGGTTCGTTTGAACACCTGACCGGACATAGTCAGATCTATGGTAGAGTGTAAAGTTGCTATGAATGATTGAGTATAAGCGGAACGCAATAATCAATTGTGTTGCCAGGGCTGCAGATAGCGCCCTAGACGGAGAAAAGCACTGCTTGTAAAGCTGGGACCTCCAATTGTAGAATCTGATAAAAGTGGGCGGAGAGGCCCAGCCTGCCGCCGCACAAATATCTTCCATGGAAGTGCCACACTTTGGACCAAGCACAAGACGAGGCCATGCCTCTAGTGGAGTGGGCTTTAATGGCTGTAGGACAGGTTAGGTTCTTAGACCTATATGCTAGTGGGATTGCATCCACTATCCAGTGTGAGAGTCTGTTTAATGACAGCACAAACTTTAGTGCGGCCACTGAAGCAATGAAGAGCTGATCCGACTGCCTGAAGGGGGCGGTGCGCTCTAGATACAATCTCAATGCTCTGACTGGGCAGAATAGGTTTGCGTCTATAGTCTCTGAGACGCGTGTAAAGGAAGCAGTGAAAGACCTGCATACTGAAGGGGTTGATAGCACTTTGAGTATAAAATCATGCCTCGGTTTGAGCACAACCTTGAAGTTGCTGGACCCAAACTCAAGACAGAAAGGGCTCACGCAGAGTGAGTGTAAGCCACCCACTCGCTTAACCGAGGCCAAAGCCAGCAGAAAAGCAGTTTTGAGTTATACGTGCTTCAAGCTCGTGGTCTGAAGTGGTTAGGAGGGGGGACCCTTCACGGCTTCTAAAACCACGGCGAGGTCCCAAATAGGGACTGAGGAAGGGGCAAGACGGGTTAAATCTCCTGGCCCCTTTAAGAAAACATACAATAAGATCACTTTTCCCTTGTGAATGTGCTGCGATCAGAGCGTGGTTAGCTGCTATGGCGGAGACATATACTTTGAGCGTGGAGGGGGAACGACCCGCGTCCATTAGCTCTTGGAGAAAGCGAGCAGTTCCGCCAGTTCGCATGAGTGTGCGTCGATGTTTCGCGCAGCACACTGATTAGAAAACCACGGACCACTTCAAAGCAGAGCTGCCAGATAGCGGGGGCTCTAGCTTCCGAAATAGTGTCCATAACTTGTCAGAGAGGTTCCCGGATACCCGTTGATGGGCCATACGTGGAGGGCCCACAGCTCGGGACTGGGATGCCAGATCTTCCCTTTCGCCGGCGTAAGGAGGTTTTTCCTCAGCGGAATGGGCCATGGGGCTGTGTCTGACAGCTGAATCAGTTCGGAGAACCATGCGCGGTTATTCCAAAGTGGGGCTATTAAAAGCACTGTGGATACTGTCTCCCTTGATCTTTTTTGATGGTTTGTAGCAGCATCGCGATCGGAGGGAGCATATAGAGGGAGTCTGGGCCAAACATGGGCCAGGGCGTCCCTGCGTTTGCAGAAAAATATTGGGCAGCGTGTGCTGTGCGAGCTGAATCGTTTTACGGGTGAAGGGGCCATTCCCCTGGGGGAATGGGTCCTCTGGATAACATGTCTGGACCCTGATTCAGAATACCTGGCACGTGAGCCACCCTTAGGGAGCTCAGATTGTGCTCTGCCCATAAAAGGAGATGCTTAGCTATGCAGTGAAGAGAGTCTGATCTCGGCTGCCCTGGCGATTTTATGTACGTTACCAAGACGTGGTGGTTCTTATGACGTAAGCCGCTCGTTGAGTCTTGAGTCTATGACAGTGACTGTACTGATAACCCTGCCCCTCGAAGGCGAATCTCAAGAATGGCCTGTAGTGGGGGGGCTATCTGGGGCTATCAGATCTATTGTGAAAACCCAATCCCCCGGGCAAATGTGCGCGAGGATTTGTTTCAGCGTCAGCATCTTGAAACGAGCGTGTCATAAGTGCTTTGTTCAGATGTCTGGAAAATGGGCCTGAGACCGCCATCCATTTTCGGGACGAGGAATTAGCGACAGTAAAAACCTGACTCGCTAGCGTCGGGTGCACTCTTTCCACCGCTCTCTCCTTTACAGTTTTAACACCTCAGCGAGAAGCACGTGACTGACACTGCTTCTTACTGAGGGCTCGACCACGGCTTGAATCGCGGGGGTCTGCGAGCAAAACTGTAGCGAGAACCTCGTTTTATATGTTCAACACCCAATTTTATATACCAGGAATGGCCTGCCAGGCCTGGGCTCGTGAAGCCAGGGGTTGAATTAGATTCAGGGGTGGGCCTCTTAGTAATAGGGGCCTGTTAACCCGGTTGCTTGTGCTGTAACACTGCTTGTAACACTGTGGGGATAGTGTTAGGTTTTGGCGATGCAGGCTTTGCAGTGGGCGCGCGCCTTACATTTATATTGTGTGTGCGAGAGTGGGCTTTGTGAAAAGTGCTTGGGTGCAGGAGTGCAGACTGTAAAGTGGGCACATTTCCTACATAGAAAAGCTCTTTTGTGTGTAGTTTTAAACAATGTGCAGTGGCGCGCACTGTGTAGTGGGCGCAACCTACGTAGAATACCCACGATGCAAACCAGTGAGCGAGTCCGAGGTAAACGCACACAGCATTAGTGTGCAGATGAGCGTGTTTAACACAGGCTAGTTGACTGCAATATTTCATCTCCAGTCACATAACTAAGGGAACTGGAAGAATGTAAGGAAGTGCAGGTGGTATGGGAGCCATTCCACTAGTCTAGACTGAAAGCACGTCTGCAGACAAGCGTGTTTGACCACAGGCTAGTTGACTGCAATAAGGCTAGTTGACTTTACATGGTGTAATCCGGCAGCTGCGGGATTTATTTGTGATTTTGTGGGGCTGAATTAACAGCGCTTATGTAGGGGTGCACACTGTGTAGTGGACACTTTGTCTACAGTGTAAAAACCTTTCCAGCCGCCTGAAAAAAGTTTGGCAGCCATATTCCGACGCCCTTATGATCTGACAGTGAGCGTGTGCTATGACGTAAGTCGCGCTCTAGTCCGCGCGCTATCATGACAAGGCAGCCATTACAACTTCCTTGGCAGTAAGCGCGCTGCAGGGAGAACGTTCTTGACATACCCAACAGCCCGAGCTCGCTCGTCTAACTTACTCTAGTATTCTCTGTCCGCGGCGGTTCTTCAGTATGTCCGCGGTGCTTCTTCAGTATGGCGAGAGCTTCGGCTCGAGTTTGTTTATACACTCTAGTATTCTCTGTCCGCGGCGATAGCGTGACTGAACGAGAGAAGAGGAAGAGTGAGGAAAAGCTCTGTCTGTCCGCTCAGCCTCCCCAGCACGGCGATATAGTGACGAGAGCTTCGGCTCGAGTTCGCCTATTCACTCTAGTATTCTCTGTCCGCGGCGGTAGCGCGACGGAACGAGCGAAGAGGAAGTCGGAGGAAAAACTCTGTCTGTCTGCGGCGCTTCTTCAGCACGGCAGCATAGTGATGAGAGCTTCGGCTCGAGTTCGCCTATTCACTCTAGTAATCTCTGTCCGCGGCGGTAGCGCGACGGAACAAGAGAAGAAGGAAGATTGAGGAAGAGCCGCGGCAGAGTGAAGAGAGCTTCGGCTTGAGTTTGCTCATGTCCTCTAACATTCTCTCTCCCCGTGGTGCTATTCAGCACGATGGAACGAGAGAAGAGGGAGAGAGAAGAGCTCCGTCTTTGCGAGAGCGAGAGAGAAGAGCTCCGTCTATGCGAGAACGAGAGAGTCCTCGCATAGAACAAGCCTGTAAGCTCTAGAAGTACAGTTGCAGCGGCAAACACACACACACACACACACACACACACACACACAGACACACACACACACACACACACACACACACACACATAACACTCAACACTCAACATAGACACATAGAATAAAGGATATTTAACGCTGGATTGCGCACCTGGAACGCAGGTGGCTGAAGGCGGAGACCTGGAGGGAATCCGGCGTCCTCAGGTCTGCAGGAATGTTCCGCTGCTTGCTTTTCGACGGCGGTTTGCTTGATTCCGGAGGTCAGCGACGGTGTCGCTGAAGGAGATAAAATCTGACACCTATGATGAATCAGGGTCTTATATAGCCTCCTGTATGCTAATATAAGCCCCCTTTTTTGGCAGTCTCTCTGGAGCGCCCCCATTGGTTCGCTCCTCTCAGCCACCTCACCATAGGTTCCTGCAGTTGTCGCGGCCCGGCCAATCAGAGCGCTCCTCACGCCGGGCTATTGTCGCGCAGCTGCACTGCGCTTTACATAGATACCTTTATTAATAAAGTTTTGCTTCACATTCTCGAGAAAAAGAGTTTTTCCCATACGCAATACGAGGAACCTCTCTCGAAAGGGAACAGAGGATTTTTTTTTTCCAGCTGAAGAACGATGAGCATTTAAAGTATCAGGTGATGTAACTGCAGCATACGCTTCAGTAAACAGAAAATTATTGTGCGTTGGTATGGATGCTATTAGCTATAGTTATCTTTATAGTTAATGTTCTTGGTGTGAACAGGCCTTAAGTCGCCTTTGATAGAAGTGTCTTCCAAATGCGTAAATGTACTGTAAATGCAGACCTGTTTTTTTTTTCTTTTTAATAGATTCTGCAGTGTCCTGCCTTGTGGTTGGTTCATATTTAACGCCTAGAATCTTAAGAAGTTTTAACATGCTCTGACATTTGTGCTTTTCAAATTGCTTATTAATCGCAAAAGTGTCATTACACTAGCCTAGAAATCTAGACGCACCCTAGCAGTAGCAAATGTAATTTTTCGTGAGTGTAGTCTAGCAAATCTAGTCTTTCTAATCGGCTTTGGCCGGGACTCTGGAACACTTGGAGTTATGTGTTTCTTTGAGAAAAGAACAAAGAATGTGAAAGGGAAGATGTGTTCAGAGTTTTGCCGACCAGATACTGCGAAAGTTTAATCTATCAACAAGCTGTGATTCACATTCTTCGTTGCTCTGTTTGGTTGTAGCGCTATCCTATTGCGTGCAGATGGTATTTGAATGACAACCGTTTATCCCGCCCTTCAGATTGAGCTCTGTCAATGCTGAGTTCCCAGACCCAACATCTTGTTGTGGGTCTGGCTTGTCAGGCTATCATTATATTCTATTCAGCACAAACTGGGCTACCATAATGTGTGAGCAACATGTATGTACATGCTTGTATTTTTGAGAGAATAACGTTTGTGCATGATTAATAAAAAAAAGTTGCTGAAATAAGGCCACAAAACGTACATTCAATATGTGTCCAAAAGACTTGCCTGATGTTTGTTGCCTAGAGTTTTTGCTTCAAACTGATGTGAGAATCATTATGCCTACTCATTCACATAAAAAATATATATTGATTTAGATTTGGTAAGACTCACAAAGACATACAAAGACCCTTATGCAAAGTGGCGTGAACGATCATGAATAATGATGTGATTCACACTTGAGAAAACAAAAGAACCGCATAAGGACCTGCAAATTGAATGAGCCTTTGAGTCAGGTATGTGAGAGGGAACTATAAGAAAGAATATGAGGACAAACCAGGACTATATATATAAATATATATATATATATATATATATATATATATATATATATATATATATATATATATATATATATATATATATATATATATATATATATATTGTTGTTGTTTTAGAATAACAACATATAATGAGAATGTCCTATGTGGGCCAGTATTAGGTCACTGTGATTCTCAAATCTGATAAAGGAAACAAAAAACATCTGTTAGGATACTGATTACAGGATCATAGCAATTATTGTATTAACCTTAATATAATGTCCTCTCTTAACAGAAAACATGATTTTTGTGATATCATGCATGGATTATTGCAAAGCATGTGAACAAATTTGTATAGGCCTTTTATATTTAAAATTATATGCTGTACCGGTTAAAAGATACAGTACATTACTTTTTAAAATATTTTTGAAAGAAGTCTCATGCTCATCAAGCCTGCAATTTTCAATTACAAATACAGAAAAAACAGTAATATTGTGAAATATACTTTAAAATATAATTTATTATTACTCCAGTCTTCAGTGTCACATCATTCTGATATGTTGATTTCTTATCAATGTTGGAAACTGCTGTGCTTCTTAATATTTTTTTTATAACTTGTGATACTTTTTCAGGATTCTTGGATGAATAAATGAAGTAATGGCTGATGAAAATTCAGCTTTGCATCACGAAAATAAA
Source organism: Pseudorasbora parva (assembly GCF_024679245.1). NCBI lineage: Eukaryota > Metazoa > Chordata > Actinopteri > Cypriniformes > Gobionidae > Pseudorasbora > Pseudorasbora parva. The sequence continues at coordinate 31,676,095 of NC_090173.1, forward strand.
TTATATTTAATTAAAATAGAAAACCATTATTTTAAATTTATAATTTTCTGTATTATTGGTCAAATAAATGCATGCTTGATGAGCATAAGAGACTTTTTTAAATCAAATGTTAATGTGTCCAAATATTTGACTGGTATTGTATTTATAGCATCTAAGCAGAAATTTGCGAACAAAAGCTTTATTGATGTGACACTAGGCTATTTTTCAGTAAACACTTCCAAAAAAATCTTGTCTAAACAGTCTATGACATTTTATGTAGAGTATGTGTTATATTATAGAACCTATAAATGTTAAAATGCAGTTTAATACGTCACACAGAGAAATGTAGGATTAATATTTAACAATTAATATGTCACTGATATTGGGTAAGGTCACCTACTAGATGTCTCACGGTGATCTTGAATACAAACATGCACCTTCTACAGTTTGTGAATCTTGTTCAATACTGACCTTCTGTACTGATGTGAAAACCCTTTAAATTAGCTTGAACTCTCACAAACCCCACATAAAGTATTGGGGCACCATTTGTCCAATACCCTGCTCACATGTCTCTGAGATTTCCTTTAGGTGTATCCTCTCCTAAATGACCACTTCTCCTTTTGAGAGCTCCTGTGAATTAACAGTTTTTCCTACAAATAGAAAAATTTCACACATTTAAGAACACTCCAAAAACATCCACTGTAATATACTGAAATGGTTTCAATTTGTGTGTTGCTTCTTTTTGTCCATATTTTTCTTGACTATATTTTTGAATGGCCATCTTTGGAAAATTATGCTTTTTAGGCATCTATTTATTGCCAATAAAGCTAACCAGCCAAACCTTGTGCCACAGTGTTTATACTTTTTTTGAGGGAAATCTGTAAACTCTGCAATTAGCTTACTTTGTCCTAACTCAGTTTAATTAAGTATTTTAGCAGCATTAAGAACAGGTGCAAACCTTATTTTATATGGAGTTTATGTCAATATTAATTGGCATTTCCCAGTGGCATGCATGGACATGCATAGACATGCTCAAATGCACAAATACACAATAGCGTAAGCAAAATGGGAAATATTTCCCTTGCAGTGCAAAATAAATACACTAGGGAAAGAAAAGAATACTGCTTCAAGCTCCAGTGTGGGGGAAATCCACACACCTGACTTAATATACCCACAGTAGTATCAGAAAAGCACTTGCCATCTGTTTACAGCGGTTCTCTACCACCCCGTTACACAGTGCAACAACGCTGCATAGATATATCTGTTAAAGAGCTGACGTTTAGCCCATTTTATTACATATGGCTTTCAAATGTCACAGCTCATGAATTAAGGTCTTAGAACATACTTGGTTTTATTTTTGATGTTGGTTGGTAATAGTGCTTCAGTCTTTTGATGCATGTTCTCTACAGATGTTGCTTTTTGACCTTAATGACTGGATTGCTGGTGTGTTAAATGAGATATCGGCCCCCTTCGATTCTGGGCAAGTAGTGATTGTTGCTTGTCAAACCTTCAGTTTGCTAATTATAGCTCCATATTTTTGTACTAATAAATTGGCTCTGATGTTTCTGAATTGTGAATGGTGAGTGTTGAGTAGGAAGGGCATCATTCAGTGCCTACTGAAGGAGTTATTCAGGACAAGATGATTTTAAAAGATGTAAAAGATGCTCTGCCAGTTCTTTGGTGCTGTGGTTCATTCTTTATATTTTCGTCTCTGTCTTTTAGTTCCCATGGCTCAGCTGCCCTCTTCAGGCATTAGCAATTTCCAAACACATATCACAAAATATTTACACAGGACCATTTCCAGCTTAAGGCGAACAGCCTCTTCTCTCATTTGAGATTTTGAATACACCAATACATACAGAACCAAGCCTTCAGGCTCAGTAAAAAGGCAAAGGTATTACTACAAAATTGCAGAATAAATATTTATTTGAAAATCCCTCCACAGTGGCAGTCAGTACAGACAGTGTGTATTGTTCAGAGGGATCTCTGTCCTGATGAAGGTTGTAAAAAAAAAAAAAAAAAAAAAATCCCAGAAGGTGATTCGACTGAATAACAACACAATGGTTGCTTGATATGAGAGCGGATTTAGCCTGCAGCAAGCATAAGCAAATTGTAAACACACATCTGAGGCTTTCTACTGACAGAAAAAGCAAACACTTTAAAGTGTGGGATATTAGGAAGGTATTAGATCCTGTTTAAACGCTCTCAGATCAGATCCTTTTACAAAGTTCAAATGAGCCTAAAAGTCTGGCCAGAAATCTAAAGAAGAAACAGTGCTAGATTTATGACATTGGTAAGTGTACATGTAACATTTATGATATCAATGATAACACATTAGCTATATAAGTATGCGTAAAAAAAAGTTACTGTATGATTTTGAATAGATAGATAGACATTACATACATAGAATAAGTAAAATGGCTGACTTATTAACAGACTTGCTGACTCAAAGGAGAGAACATTTTGTCCCACACCTCCAGTTTTATGATACCCCTGCCTAACGGACACATGGTGGCCCTGATGTCCAGGCATTTGCCCTCAAAGTTAATGCCTGACCCATTGGCCTCCTCCCTCACAAAGCCCTGCTGATTTTTTTGATAATACATTTCTTTATAAAGGGCCTGGTCACACTCCTTTCCTTTTGGGTAGATACCTACTCCAAACCAATTCTTATACAGATTGTAGTCCCAGGGGACAGAAAACATTATAGCCAGTGTCTCAATATAGTCATTTTTGCTTCGCTCGAACAGGTCGTAGGTCAGAACCCCCACGCTGCCGGTGGCGTGAGCACTAGTCTTGCTGAAAGTGCATACTTCAGTCTTGAGGGGGCGAACTGTGGGTTGAGGTGGGTTGGAGGTTTCACCACTGTCCAGATAGATCCTGTGGGATTTATACGAGTGAATAAATGCAGCAAACACACACACACACACACACACACACACACACACACACACACACACACACACACACACACACACACACACACACACACACACACACACACACACACACACACACACACACACACACACACACACTGCTACACAACATGCACATTTAAAGGGACAGTTCACAAAAAAATAATATTTTTTATATATATATATATATATATATATATATATATATATATATATATATATATACACCATATTCATATCCATATATTCTACCATTATTTACTCACCCTAATGGTGTCCCAAACATCTGTGACTTCAATTGAACACAAATTAAGATATTTTGAAAAAAAAAAAAAAAAAAAAAAAATATATATATATATATATATATATATATATATATATATTGTCCATAAAATGCATTTTTTTGTGTTTCACAGAAGAAAGTCAATCATACAGGTCTGGAACAACATAAGGAAATTTCCATTTTGGGTTGAACTATCCCTTTATTTTATTTCCCCGAATGCCTGTTAAGAGACAGTTTTAGTTTTGGACATTAGATTTGCTTTTGGTTGTAGTCTCACTTTGGGTTGATGAGGCAGAAGTTGCTTGTCAGGTTGGTGATCTCTATGGTTGCGTGTCTCCTGCTGCTCACGCTGGCAGCGGCAGCCTCAGCAGACTCAGTCATGATGGTGGACGATAGATATGATTGACGGCTGAAACAGAGAGAAGTAGGGAGGAAAGTGATGGTGTGAGAAAAGAAGTCCGCACCTCAGTAAAAAGAAGTGGAAGTAAAGTGCAGTTACACTACAGGGCTGCAGGGAAAATAAAATAACTTTTCTCTTGTTTTTCTATAATATAAATTTTGTGGTTTGAAGGTTAATTGTCTTCTTTAAATTCCTGTGCTGAATTAATATGTTGAATTCAATATTTTATTCTTGAAAAACACCCTGTACTTGTGTGTATGTGCAAGCACAATATAAAACGTAAATGCATTAGATAAAAATTCCCATTGGTCTTCTCAAGTTAATTTCTGCCCCTCTTTTATTACTATTCTCAATGTTAACAAGCGAATGAACAGGGTCACAGTAATTACGCATGGAGACCTGCACCTCAAAATCCACTGTGCCTGTAGCAATCTTCAATTTTCTAATTCTCTGCTTTAAAAGAGGATGCAAAGAATTTTAAATAATTTTGCTCAAGTGTCCATAACTGAATAAACTCTATTGCCATGTTATAATTTTAATATGGATAGCATTTAGTTTTGATTAAGTTATGACTATTAAGCATATTTCATCTCGATGAGAATGAAGGCTTACCTCTGTGGTGCTCCGGATTGTGTGTTGTGTGTTGCTCAGTAACAGTGCCTCCCGAAATAGTCACTGCGTTTTTACTCCGTACCTTTCCCTGTATTCATGATCAGCAACAAGACCAGTACATTCCTACCTGTGAAAAAAACAAGCTTATTCAAATTTAGTGTACACCCTCTTTACACACACACACACACACACACACACACACACACACACACACACACACACACACACACACACACACACACACACACACACACACACACACACACACACACACACACACACACACACACACGCTCAAGAGGTATCACTGACTTGGGTAGGGAAATGCTCAGAACAGTTCCACACCCATAACTCAGTTAGATTTGTTAGACCAGAACAGTGAAATTGCATGCACAGATTTGTCTCAGAAATGAGTCAGTTTTACAGGAGTACATTTTAGGTGGGGCTTATTGATGATTAATGATAGTGATTCGTTTTTTATAGCATTTAGTACAGTTATGACTGTAGTTTCCTTTTTTAATTGTGAAACATTAAGCAAGAGTAATGAAAAGGTTTGGGTGGGAATTTTTGTTCTGTCATTTTTGTGATATGTTTTGAATAACAAGCCCAGAAAAATATTTTAATTCCATCCCTGCTTGAACCACAGTGGGAAAAAGTTGTTTCTAGAAAGAAAAAAAGAAGAAAAGAAAAAAAGTGAAAGCAACAGTTTGCAGATTTTGTTTTTGTTGTTGATGCAATTCATCATTATTGCAACAATTGTCTATTCAGATTTAAGGGATAGTTCACCCAAAAATGACAATTTAGACACGCTCAGTTTGTTCCAAACCTGTATTTATTACTTATATGAAGATATTTAGGAGAATGTTTATAACCAAGCAGATCTCAGCAGCCATTGATAGCGGGGTAGTCATCCATCCATCCATCCATCCATCCATCCATCCATCCATCCATCCATCCATCCATCCATCCATCCATCCATCCATCCATCCATCCATCCATCCATCCATCCATCCATCCATCCATCCATCCATCCATACATACATACATCCATACATCCATCCATCCATCCATACATCCATCCATACATACATCCATACATCCATACATACATACATACATCCATACATACATTCAAAACATCTCAACATAAATCAAAAAATACTCTGCTACAACCCATGAACAAAAGCGTTTTGTACAAAGAGTATCTGAGGTCCTATGTTATATTAGGTGGCCTTAACTACTACCTACATCAAAAAATACGTATAATGGAGTTACTGTGTTTATATTATATTGCAAAACACTTTTGCTGATATTGAGGTGGGATCTGTGTAAAGGTCTTTTTTAAAATGTAAGTAGAATGTAAAAACATGCATGTAGCTACACAATACGTGCATTATATCAAATTAATAGTTTAACTTTAGTTCAGGCTACCTAATATAAAGTGGGTCCCTATCTGATTTTAACAGTACAGTTGATTTGTGAGGAGAGCAATCACATTTATTTTCTAAAGTTGAAATAAAACCGAACACCTCAATATTGCAATAAATCAAGGTATAATAAATTAAGCACAAGTGTTGAATAGGGCATAAGTAAAATATAATAATTTAAAAAGGTCTTCAATATAATATTTTTAAAAATAATTTTAACTATAATTATAGCAAAAAAAAAAAAAAAATCAAAGCCTACTTGCACTGGACATCATGTCCTCATCTCAAATATAAAACACCTGCCATTCAGTAGCTAGTTGCTAATCCACTCACATTCATAAAAAGTGTACTTTTTTACAAGTTTGGGTGAGTAAGGGCAACCACACAAGATGCAAAATGAATCATTGTATTATTCATCACAAATGTATTGGAGCAAAGAGTATTCAAAAATGTAGTTAAGCTATATAGTGCAACCATAAAATTAAAACCACAGATCACAGAGTATTCAAAACATTTATTTAAATTTTATTTAGATACATTTTTGGAAAGTACAAATACAAGTATTAATATAAACATCCAAAAGTGATATCAACATTTGAAAGCAGCACAAAGCAATGTTTATTATTATTTTGCACAATGATGAATAAGATCATGTAAAATATATGAAACAATTTTGAATGACTTAGTTGAAGTTGAATTTGTTTATTATTTAGCCCATCTTATCGTACACCTCTAGCTTAATAATGGCCTTGCCCACAGGAGACATGGTCGCCCTTAAGTCTACTTTCTTTCCTCTGTGGGTGATTCCGGATCCCCCTGCGTCTACACGGGTGAACTGGCTGAAGTCCTTTCCCTCATACATGTGCTTGTACAGAGCCTTGTCACATCCACGGCTGCTCTCAAACAACCCAATGCCCATGACATTCTTGTAGAGGTGGTAGTCGAAGGGAACAGAGAAAAGAATGGCCATGCGCTCAGTGCACATGTGATTCTGCATGTGGAAGAGGTCATAGGTCAAGATGCCCACAGCCCCAGTGGCAGTGTTGTCATCCTTTGTGAATGAGCAAACCTCGGTCTTGGCAGTGCGGATGGAGGGTTGGGGAGGATGGCAACTGAACCCACTGGACATGTAGACTCTGAGAGAATTTCATAGTTGATATTTATCAATAATGCATTATAGAGATGTAAAATTACAGCAAATAAGAGTAAATGAATGGAATTTACCCAACAACTGTAAAAAAAAAACTTACTTTAAGTTAACTAAATGTAAATGTAAAATATATCTGCATATGCTCAGGCACAATTTTCTGCTTACTTTGGATTGATAAGGCAGTAAACACTACTAACGTTGGTGATCTCCACTGTACAGTTCCTGTTAGTGTTTATAGTTGCTGACACGGCCTCTCCAGTCGACATGTTGGCGCTACTTCTGTGAGGGTCATGAAAGAAAGTAGATTAAAAAATGTTAAAATCTTTTGAAAAAATAATTTCTTAAAGGACAGTTTAAATAAAACAGTTTCATTTACTCTTTTACTTAGGTCTTTCCAAACCGGTGTGACCTTTTTTTCTTACAGTGGACAGAAAAGGAGATATTTATCAGAATGTCCACGCTGCTTTCCCCCATGTAATATAAGTGGATGGGGGGCAGATGTCATCACCATTCATTTAGATCTAATTTAAAAGCACAAATTACAGGGCTACATTAGGTAAATTAATTTTCATTTTGAGTGAATTTTTCTTTTTAAGCAGATAAATTATATAGCTGACTCTGCGACATTCTAATTAAATAGATTTGACTGTCATGTGCTTAACACTTACGCACCAATCAAGGAAAGCCTTTTTTCATGTCAGTAACTATAGCCAGAAAATATGTGACGACAGGTCCAGGTTTGACAGATGAGTGTTTTCTACAGTTTTAACTAAGGCACTAAAAAGATCTCTAATAACAGAACTGATAGTACGATAGAATAGGCAAGACACTTGCGGGCTCCATATGGCTCAGAGAACTAAACTGCTGTCACAGACAAACAGTGATTCAGTGAGCTGAGAATCTAAGACATGCACCAGCAGACATAAGCAATGAGACTTTTCACCATCTTTTCAGCAAAGAGGAATTAAGTGTTAATGTTCATTTCTGTATTTAAGATAAAAGCTTTTTTTTTCTTTTTACATTGCACACATGAAGTTTAACACAAACGGGATAATAAGTACCTGACAGTACCTGCTAGTAAGAGATGCTGCTGCTGCTGAGAGAATTGAGGGTTTGCTGCTCTTCTGCTTCAGCGTAGATGAACAAAGTGGTGGGTGAATGGCAGAAACACTTGACACACAAAAAGTTGCTTGATAAACACAGGCGTGTCCTCTTCTTTCCCATCCAATGCTGACAGGAAATGGCAGAAACATTTGTGGGAGAGTTTGATGGGAGTTGACACCGTTAGATTGACTATAACTGCTTTCATAAATCTTCATCCACAAAGCTCTATTCAGGGAATTCATTGGCACACAGCCCATGTATTTCGTAGGCATTTTCGCCCATGTTTTTATTTCGTAAGAAAAAAAAAACACTGACTAATTCTGAAACAATTCACAGTTTTTAATAGGTAGATAAATGACTCGGTGCTAATGAAAACATCATGACATAATGTTGGTATGAAATGCTATCCTGGTGACACTGCAAATATTGAAATTGCAATTATTGATGACATGTACCAAACCACTAACGCCCAAAACCTTTGTGAAAAGTCAGAAGGCATCATAGAAGGCTTAATAACAGAGTGCAAGGACAACTGGAGATTATAGCACACTTGTGAAATGTTTGCCTACACTATTTAATCAAAGCGTGTTAGGACGTCTCTCTGCTGAGAGTGACAGTGTGTGATTGAACGTATCATGGTCCGATGAAGCAAGAGATGGTGAAAGCAAACAGCCGCACCCTTAGACTGAGAGTGTTGAGTGACCCACTGCATGTACAGGCATTTCCCCTTTGTTCCAGCACATTTTTTAACTCACTTTTACAAATCTAGAGACTGTGTATGCATACTTTTCAGAAACATAGGATACACTAGCATCTCTGATGGTTCAGGGCCCTCATTCATTTTCCAACAGGGGGCAGCACATACACCCCATTTATCCTCTTCCCTGGCAACACCAGCATTTTTAGAAGATTTTCACACAATTGTGTTGTATATCTAAACATGCAATATATCCAAAGAATAAACAGCCCCTCTGTTTTTAAATATAAAAAGTTTTTATAGCTTCATGCATTTTTTAAAAAGGTTTTTTGAGCAAGTTCAATTTGAGCAAAAAGATTAAAGACTAAAAAGTGTGTGTGTGTGTGTTAAAGACTTAATCCAGATCAATTTCAGAATGATGATCAGAACATAGATGGATTAGATCGAGTCCATCAGTGCCTCGACGGTTGCACAATCCTATACCTCATTCTTGGTCGACATTTCTGTAATTTTTATTTATATGTTTAATGTTGATGCTCGCTTGTTTCAGCTTCTTTTTTGCTTGTGTTTTGATCTGGAGATTCTGAACTGTTTCAGAAGATGTGTCATACCGCCCCTTACTGTATAACCTCGAACATACGGAAAGCCGAATTTCTTCAAATGTCTGACTGCATCCTGCAATACTACAAACCACACCCCTACAAATTACACCACCTACCTCAAGTTAGTCTTACAAACAGTTAATAAATCTAATTATTTAAGTCAAAAGATTGTTTTAGTCAACAACATCCATGCTGGTTTCTTCACATGAGGTGTAACTTGTTGTTGTAGGTGTAACTTGGAGGGGTGTGTTTTTTTTGTACTCAGGGACACAGACAGATCCTTCTCAAAATTTCCATCATTGGTTAAAGGATTAGTTCACCCAAAAATGAAATTTCTTTCATTAATGACTCACCCCAATGTCGTTCCACACCCGTAAGACCTCCGTTCATCCTCGGAACACAGTTTAAGATATTTTAGATTTAGTCCAAGGTAGTGTTGTAGTACTCGAGATCGGTCTCGAGACCACTTTTTAAAGGTCTTGGTCTCGTCTCGGTATCGACCGCATTTTTACTCGGTCTCGTCTCGGTCTCGGGCGAAGATGACTCGGGATTTTGTCTCAAGACCGGTCAAGACCACAGCTGAAGGCATATAAAGAGCAGAGAACTCCACCCTGCGCGCACTCTCTCTGTCTTCAAAATAAGAACATAAGCACACTCTCTCTCATACTTCACATATTAATCTAAATCAAAAGATCAGAAAACCGAACCCATGTTGAACGTTACGCGTTCGGACAACTGTTTTGAAGTAACTGCTCGGTGTGAATTGCGCTCAAAAAACGTTTGACCAGCTAAACAGCTGACATAAATCATACATTAAATAAACAGGAAACAATTTCTATCCAGTTATGAAGTGTTTTCTGTGTGACAAACCTTCCGCGATGTTCTGACAGCCGTGATTCACACACACAACGGGTCTGCTAATGTCCGATTCACGACCAAATGACTCATTTGAACCGAATCATTTTAACGACGGTAATAAGAACTGATCTGTTCAACAATGAACTGAACGAATCAGTTTAGTCATTTACTCAAAACACCTCAGAAATGAGAACACAAGTGTGCTTACCCAATTTAGCAAGAGTGGAGAGTAAGATTTATTAGTTTTAACTATCCACAGTATTTCAGCTTATGTATATTGAATGTGTAGTAAAATAAATATGTGTAGTAAAACTAAAATCATTTAGTTTAGACAGAAAATGTGGCTATTTGTTAACTGTTAATGCTATTTCTAATATTGATATGATTATATACCATAACAATTCAACCATAATATGAGATAAAAACATAAGATAATAAAAAATGATTGTTTAGTTGCATTAAAAAAAAAAGGTGTGTGTGTGTGTGTGTGTGTGTGTGTGTGTGTGTGTGTGTGTAAGTCTGTCAGCCACCACCAAAGACCATTTTTGACCCAGGAAAAACCCTGCACATGTGAGATATTTGTTAAATCAAACTGTAGTTAATCAAAAAATGCAAGTACAGGGTTTCTTTTCCTTGTTGTTGCACAATAAAGCTGCACAATAACATTTTCAATTTGTAAATGAAAAATATGTACATATATAAAATAATTTGCTTAAGCAGCATACTAATGCATATCTGTATGATACATCTTCCACCTCCTGTTATTCACATTCATTTAAGACATAATGGACTGTGTCTGAGATTAATACCTCATCCAGATTAGCATTCTTAGGGAACTTTGAGTTTTAAAATGGGATTGAGCGCTTTTCACAAAACAAAACACAAAGCTCTGTTAGTGTCAGGTTGGTGTTTGTGTCCACCATAGACTGTAAACAATATGGACACGTCGTCTTCAGTGCCTCCCATTGAAGAAAAGTTAAGTGTTATTTGCTTATAGAAGAAAAAGATTAATTCCCACAAAGCTGCAATGCCTTTTGATTATTTGATCAAACCTTCTCTCATGGTACACTTACACACCCACACATACGAGAGAAGTGCCAATCATATGCATATTCCACATTTTATCATAAGTGTGGGGACATGCATTGGTCTCGGTCTTGACTCGGTCTCGGCCTGTCTTGGTCTCGGTCTTGACTCGGTCTCGGCCTGTCTTGGTCTTGGTCTTGACTCGGTCTCGGCCCTTTAAAGTCTTGGTCTTGTCTTGGTCTCGGCCCTTCAAAGTCTTGGTCTTGTCTTGGTCTCGGTTTAGGTGGTCTTGACTACAACACTAGTCCAAGGCCTTTCTGTCCTTTGAATGTAAGTGTATGCCCACTCGCTGTCCACGTCCAGAAGGTAATGAAAACATCATCAAAGTAGTCCATATGTGACATCAGTTGGTTAGTTAGACTCTTTTGAAGCGTCGACAATACATTTTGGTCCAAAAATAACAAGAAATATGACTTTATTCAGCATTGTCTTCTCTTCCGCATTTGTTTTCAAACCTCAAATAAAGAATCAAACAGTCGCGAATCAGCAGATTGATTCGTGATTCATATCGCCAATGTCACGTGATTTCAGCAGTTTGCCAGTTTGACACACGGATCTGAATCTTGAATCATGACCGTTTGATTCTTTATTTGTGGAACATGGAAGAGAAGACAATGCTGAATAAATTAATATTTTTTGTTATTTTTGGACCAAAATATATTGTCAACGCTTTAAAAGAGTCTAACTAACCAACTGATGTCACATATGGACTACTTTGATGATGTTTTCATTACCTTCTGCACTGAAAACCCTAATAAGTTGATTGAACTCAATTCATTTGAGTAAACTCGTTCCCTCAATTCAATTGAGTAATGGTGTCTCCCAAAACTTGTATATTTAAGTTCACTTAACTTAGTGCTCACGTTCACTGTAGTTAAATTGTTAAGTTCACCAAACTGGGTACACCAGAAGTTCAGTATACCATGCTGGGTACAACCAATCAAAACTTCAACATGCATTGCAGCATGAATAAATTATATATCTGAATTGTGACACATTTTCTTTGATTCTTATACTATTTGCTTTTACTTTTGCTCTTTTGTTCTGATGTTTTTGTAGCTTGTTTTATGTTCAGAGTTGATCTGTTTATCGGATTTAAAAAATTTTTTTTTTAATTGTCAACATTGTAAAGATTTATACACGGATTCTTGATGTATGTGCACGTTTAATTAATGCCGTAGATTTAAAAAAAATTTGCACAAAAAATAAAATAATAAATTGTTCAATTTCCACAAGAGTAAAGAATCTCATGGAAATTTGTATTAATATTTCATTAGACTCTGCATGAGATCAAGGATTCTGCCAATACATGATGATGTTATCACTAGCTGCGTTTCCATTACAGAGTTGCGAAAAACTTTTGCGATATTTCTTAAATGTCGATAAAAAACTGTTGCGAAATGACAGCGTTTCCATAGCTGCAGTTATGCGACTATATATTACTTTCCTCTCGCGATAGGTCAGTTCAAAATGATGGCACTTGGTAGGTTTGTATATCCCATCCATCACACTAGCCATTATTTTTATTGGAAGTAGACGTGTTAGCCAAGCATTAATGGCAAGGAAAGCCCCTTAGGTTACTTAAGCGGCACGGATATGAGGTGTGTGTGTATATGTGTGTGCGTGTGTGTCAGAACTGCTTCAAGGTCTTAATGATAATGTAGCATTTCTGTGTTTAGAATCCAGTATTTCTGTAATCCTATATTGTCTTTTATGAGTGTAATAAAGAACTCCGTCTCGTCTTCTCTCCAAACCGAACCAGTCGTCATCTGTAAAGAATGATCGACTTTTACCAGGTTGACGCATATAGAGTACAGCGAAATGTTTGAATTTGCATGTTAACTCAAATGTTTTTTTTATTTTTTATTTTTACCACTTTCGTTATTTTGGATATATATTTTGTTTGATGGGCATTTGAACTGAATTTAGAAATGCTTTCGAAGAGAAAAAAATGGCATTTAATAAACTAAATAATTTTTTTGAAATGGAGACAGCGTTTGGAGTGAGTGCATGCAAAATAATTAGTTCCCTGAGTCCACAAATAAAAATAGACAGTTTATAGTTAATAATTATGTCTTGAACTTATCTGTATAGCTAAAAATGACAAAAGTATTGTAAATTGTTTCATCTCTCTTAAAGGAAGAAGGAAAAAATGAGAACGTCGGCGCTTTTATCGGCCGTGGGTTAAAGAAAACAGCCTAACTACGAAACTAAATAGGCTACGTTTAGGCCTAAACATTAGCCTGTAATATTATTATTTTAATTTATATGTTGGTTATGAAAAGTGAGCAGCATGCGCAAGAATCGTAATATGTTTGAGACCTGGGGAGACACATGATTTTGATCACTTCGAGATTTATTTTCTAGAAAGTCTTTCTTAAAAAATATATTTAGTTTTGTATAAATTGTATTTTTATTTTGATCGATGTTTCATCAATTAATTGCCTGTTTTAATAAGAAGCAAACTAAGATCGTCTGGAATGGATTGACGTGCGTAACTGGCCTGTTTCCTCTGCCTTTGAGTAAGGCTGAAAATACAGGCTGGCTCTTTCTGTTTTAATACATTTCTTGAATATATGTCTTAATTACAGTATATATAGCCTGTAGTTCTTATTAGGAGAAAATGTCCTTTTAACTACATTATCTTGTTATTACGACACAATTGAGTGGAAACTATAATATATAGGCCCTTTGTTGCAGCAATGCGTCACCGCACCAGGTGACATGTAAATGCGAAAAAACAGTTTCCATTGCAGTTTTGCGAAAATGTCCTTTTTCGAATTGCCTGAAAAACCACCTCATGAGAGCGTAAAAACTGTTTTGCGATATATGGGAGTTTTTGCGAAATTGCCGCGTTTCCATTGGGCGTATTTTCAATTCGCAATTTCAATTTGCGCAATTTGAAGGGTAATGGAAACGCGGCTATTGTCAATGATTAAACAACATCACTTGATATTTTCTCTTGACTTTGTGTTCCTTCCCAAATGTGTCTCACAAACACAGCCAGAGAAACTTTATATTATATTATTACACGGCTCTGTGAAATACTTGATTCTGATTGGTCAATCGCGCATTCCAGCGGTACGTTATTTCCAGATAACACCCGCTCATACGGGTACTACGAGTTATCTTGACCGGTACTACTTCTATGCTTAACGCTGGCGCCATCTTGTGGCTTAAACAGTCGTGGGTTACAATGGAAGACATCAAGGCAGGTTTCCTTTATAACGTTTTTAATATAGATCTTTTTCTTACACAAACGCATCGATTCGAATCAGAAGGCTTCGCGTCGGGGTCCTGATCACTCTGTCAGGGTTTATTCTGCGATAACAACCGGCTGGGTGTACATTATCCCTTACATATTATACAGTCAAGGGTCAAGAGCCCAACTAAAGCAAACACTTATCTCCATCATGGTGACTTCCAACGAAACTATTATTTTCATTAAAACAGAAATAAAGTAGTCGGGTTAGTTATAAGTTAATTCACATATTATTATTATGTTTATCAACTTGCAAATTTTTACCTACCGATTTTAAGATTGCACACAATGAAAAAGACTCCATCTTAATTTCAAAATCACCTTTTGGAAATGCCGTTCAATCAGTGAATTAGTTCTTGTTGCCAGACAGAACTCCTTGAATGGCCAATCACATCGAAGCAAGACCAGAGTGAGCTATTTTAATTAATTATGATTTTGAGTTCATTCAACTTGAAATCTTAAGTTTATGTATTTTGTAGGTTAATAAGCTATACTAACTTATATTTTTGAGTTTTTGGACTAAACTAGTAATATTTAGTCAAGATTACTTGATTTGTTTAAGTAAAGACAACATTAGGGTTTACAGTGTGGACGTGAACAGTGAGTGGGCATTCACTTACATTCAAAGGACAGAAATCTAAATCTAAAATATCTTAAAGGTCCCGTTCTTCGCGATTCCATCCTTCAAACTTTAGTTAGTGTGTAATGTTGGTGTTAGAGCATAAATAATACCTGTAAAATTATAAAGCTCAAAGTTCAATGCCAAGCGAGATATTTTATTTAACAGAAGTTCCCTTTCAAAGCCTACAGCGAACGGCCGGTTTGGACTACAGCAGGAAGTGCAGGGATGTAATGACGTGACTAGAACCGTTTGTTGACTAACCCTCCGGCCACAAGAACACGCAAAAAAGGGGGCGTGGTCTTGTTGCTCTCCCACGTGGAGAAGAGCGCGCATTCAGCGCTCGCATCTCCCCATTATGGTAAGAGGCGGGACCTTTCCGGGCAAAGTGCGCTAAGCTGCTGTCCAATCACAACACGGGAAGCGCTGGCCCAATCAGAACTCGGTACGTATTTCTGAAGGAGGGACTTCATAGAACAAGGAAATCATCAGGCCGTTTTTAGGACAGAGGATACAGCGCTGTACAGTTAAGTAAATTGTGTGAAAAATACTGTGTTTTTTTACACGCGAAACATGAACTCATGTTATATTGCACACTGTAAACATAATCAAAGCTTCGAAAACACGCGAAGAATGGGACCTTTAAACTGTTTTCCGAGGAGTCATTAATGAAAGAATTTTCATTTTTGGGTGAACTAACCCTTTAAGTCAAAGAGTTAAAAAATCCTTAATCAGAGAAACAAAAATTCAAAGCTAGACTTATTCCAGTGTAAAGCCTAAATAGTAAAGTTTTTCAATATATCTTTTGTTGTCCCATAGCAGAGAGACATTACAGAAAGAAGTTGTGCAGGTTTAAAGAAACACGAGGGTGAGTCAATGATAACAGTATACTTTGAATTTTGTGTGAACTACCTTTTATTTTCTTCCCCTAAACCCTAGTGTATGTGGCACAATTTTAATTTTAATTATTTCCCCATCTTCATATTTGAACTAAAGTCTATTTTGTCTTCACTGAAAGTACTATGAAAGTTAAATATTCAACATAGCCGTTGAGCATTTTTAAATGCATTAATACAAATTATTTTGAACCGTTCAGATTATGAATGCTCTGTCAGAGTAGTTCCCATAAGCTATTGATTTATTTCCCCCTCTTTACAGTGACCAAGAAAAGCTTTTGGAACTAGTGCAACTATAACTATCCAATAAAACACTTGATTCACATTCGCTCCACCAGCCGAAGTAATTCAGCATCGGCTGAATCCTTTCAAAGGAAATCAAAAGCTAACCTTATGATTAGATGTATTTCAGTGTAAAGTCCACATCCTATTACCTGAGCCAATGGAGGCTCTCTAAATGCATAGAAATGCCGTGCGTCTGAAAGGCTAAAGATTAATCCCTGGAGCCTATGGAGCTATTCACAGGTAGGGCCTTTCAGATGATGGACTAATAGGTATCGTTCTGGGGTTTATGTGTGTGTGTGTGTGTGTGTGTGTGTGTGTGTGTGTGTGTGTGTGTGGAGGGGGGTTATGCAAACAGAAGTGATTACACACAGTCAAGCTGTATGCAGCAATTGCCGCGTGTATGGGTGTGTGTGTGTGTGTGTGTGTGTGTGCGTGTGTAAGGGGGTTGGAGTCGTCGGTTGATTGATTGTTAAGGGGGGTGAGAGGTTCCACACGCTCACTTTGTGATGAATAGGCTGTCAGATGCCCTCCAAGTACCCAAACAAGGCCGTGGTAAAACAGGCATTTAAGTGATTACACCAAATGTGTAAATATTAAACGTCCATTATGGAGGGATTATATATGCTGCTACTCTGCAGATGAGAGGCGAAAGAGGAAAAAAAAAGACAGTGATGCAGGGATGAGAGAAAAATGTAATAGAAAAAAGGACAGGTGCTCAAGCTACGTATTTGTTGTTTCACGCCTGACTAATGTTTTTCTGTTTATTCTCCACAAGGACCAAATCTCAGGCATTAATCACATTTTGAGAGCACTTGAGGTGTGTTTTGCATGTTTGAGGGCATTTTGTGTGTGTGTGTGTGTGTGTTTGTGTATCTAAACGGTTTAATTTGTCCGGGCATGTTACGGCATCCCCAAATTCAAATTAGCCAAGATAAAGAGCATTTGCAGAAATGCAGTGGGGTCTGGGGCTAGGGAATGTGTGATTATTTATCTTTTATTTAATGATGATTTGTGCAGTGTGCCCTTTAATTCCTCTGCAGTCCGGTAATCGATTGGGCGGCATGTAACATGAATACATTTGCGTCCTCTCCAGGTAGCAAGAGCAAGGCTGAAACCTGCAGGAATTATTTAAACTCACCTGTCAAAAAACAGACAGAAGAATGAGAAGATAGTGTTGTCCTTGAAGGGATACAGAATTATACTGGATATTCAATAACTAGTTAATGCCAAAGATTCTGCTGAGAGTGGGGAAATCGTGACAGTTTTGATTTTCAAAGTCATCATATGAATTTATAATAATAATAATAATAATAATAATAATAATAATAATAATAATAATAATAATGATAATAATAATAATAATAATAAAAATATAAAATTATAATTATTAATATTTGAAATTCATATGATGACACTTTAAAAATCAAAACTGTAAAAAAAAATTCAAATCTGAAACATTTATTTCTCTTGTGGTATCTATGGCTTCATAAAAGTACCCATTAATACAGTTGAATGCAAAATTTTCCAACAAATCTTTTATTAGTCTTGTCAGACGTTTTGGTATTTTGCCTCCTGAAGTGACAGCCAAGTCTTTCTTCCTTCCTTCCTTCCTTCCTTCCTTCCTTCCTTCCTTCCTTCCTTCCTTCCTTCCTTCCTTCCTTCCTTCCTTCCTTCCTTCCTTCCTTCCTTCCTTCCTTCCTTCCTTCCTTCCTTCCTTCCTTCCTTTCTTCCTTCCTTCCTTCCTTCCTTCCTTCCTTCCTTCCTTCCTTCCTTCCTTCCTTCCTTCCTTCCTTCCTTCCTTCCTTCCTTCCTTCTCCTCCCACCTCCCCTCCCTCCCTAATTTAGTTGTCATATTTGGGACAGTTGGAAAACTGTCTTTTTTTCATTTCCTGTCTTTTTATTTTCTATGGATCACAAGTTTCTATCTCCCTCATTCCATTTATCTTTAAAAACGTCTTTTACAGTTCCTGTTTTTCTTCTCGCTCTCTCTTTCTGTAAGATTCTGTCATGTTTTGGCTCTGCTACCTCTGATTACTCCCCAAAAATTGGCTCTAGTCTCTCTATTCTTTAAAGCCAGGGCAGTTATCATACCATTGTTTCCATCCTATTCGTCTCTTCCTTTTGTTCTTCTGTCAGTGCTGCTCCTCTTGGTTTGTCAGGAGGACAGTTCCTTTGTGTTACCGTGGCTATTATGCTGTCCTCTACAGCATTTATAAAGTAAACACTTAAGCTTTACTTAAAGGGATAGTTCATGCAATTTTTTTGTAAAATCTATCAACTCCAGCTGCCCAAAATCTGCAGTGTTTCAGTTACTATTGTCGAAGCTGAGCAAAAGTTGTGTTTTCCAGCCTTAAGTTGACATGTACTTGGAAGTCTCCTTAGAAGTCAGGAGAATGTTTGCTGGGGCAGCATCAAAATATTATATGTGTCAAAATAACATATAAGTGTTAGGCGATATTAAGCAGTCTACTAATACTCTAAAGACTGTTAGTTGACATGTTCACTGTAAAACAATTCCGTAAAAATAGGGCACAATGTACTGTATAAAGATGAAGGAATTTTCCGTATTGGTTTTTTACAGGTGTTTTACCTGTATTTTGAATTACACATTGCATTAGTAAAATGAAAATTCTGTCATCCTTTACTCAACCTCAAGTTGTTCCAAACCTGTATGAATTTCTTTCTTCAGCTGAACACAAGGGAAAATATTTTGTAGAATGTTAGTAACCAAGCAGTTAACTGGAGCCATTGACTTCCATAGTATTTTTTTTTCCTACTATGGAAGTCAATGGCTCCAGTTAACTGTTCGGTTACTGACATTCTTCAAAATATTTTCCCTTGTGTTCAGTTGAAGAAAGAAATTCATACAGGTTTGAAACAACTTGAGGTTGAGTAAAGGATGACAGAGTTTTCATTTTAAAGTGAACTATCCCTTTAAGGGTCAATGGAAATGTCCCTAAAATTACTGGATAATGTACTGGCAGAAAATTATCAGTACATTTTCAGTTTTTTTTTTTTTACAGTGCAGTTCCAAACTTATATTTAGTAGAAGGTCTAAAGTGGACTATCAACATAAAGTGTAACCCCAAATAAAATGCTGTGTCTTGCCATTACAATTTTGATTTTCAACATTACAATTTCATATGCTAAACAACCAATATTGTACATATTTATTTTTTTGAATAGCATTATTAATTTATTACAAATGCCTCCATCTAATTATACATTAGAATATAAGTATACAGTCTGATGTCTCTCCACCTGAATTCACCATAACGGTTCACTTTTTTTTTTTAATCAGACATAACGGAAAAATGATTGGCGGTTCAGTAAGAGAATCATTTGCAAAACCCCGGTAACAGCTTTGAATGAGTCGCTGACTAAGCTTGAGTCAAATTGCGTATCTGTTTCATTAATCTTTTTTGACTGATTCATTAGAAAGAACCTGTTCATAAGAGTCATTTATTTTGCAGATTGGACATTGCGCTGTGTTCACTGTTTCAAGGCAAAACAAACGTTTTCTAGATTGTTGTCAGAGCCAACTAGATTTTAAATAGTTTATTTAATTTTGATTTTTAAAAAATTTAAATTAGTCAGATTATTTTTGTTCTTGTTTTTGTTGCTTTTGCAACAATTTTTGTTGCCTTCAAGAGGCTGAATAATGATGCAGGATGAGTAAACAATGACAGAATTGTTGGAAAAGATTAAAAATGGAATCATAATGAGAAAAGAAAAAGTGTGGAGTGAAAAGAGACAGAAAGGAAAGTGAAGTGAAGAGAGGAAGATAAATCAATACTGTCTTGTCTTGCACTCCAGTCAATGTGCACGCATGTGATATTTCCCCACCTTACATGTTCTCTCATGCCTCTCTGCTTCTTCATCCCTCATTCAGTGGTTCGCTTTTCCTCCACAGACATATCCACTCATCCCTCCTTTATAAGAAATATAATCCCATTGATCTGAAAACCAATGGGAAGCCTTTCTCTGTAAACACACAGCCGTTCAATAGGAGGCCAGGGACTCTATTGGGAATTCACGACAGGTGTGTGTGTGTGTGTGTGGTAATTACTGTAAGTTGTGTGTGCATGTGTTCTATATCTGACTTTTTAGATCCTGAGTGGCTTAGAATCAATTATATATCTTATTGCCTTCCTGTCTTGTCACCCCTCATCTCCAACACACGCACACATCATCCCGATGTCAAACGAGGGCATGAACGCCCACGTGTGTGCGTACGTGTACATTTTGTTCGATTTCTCTCACTCCCACCAGTGCAATTAAGCATTGTGCTCAGTGGACGAGGGGATCAAAGGTGTGATGGTTCTCTTTTGACTAGAGATGAATGCGGAGTGACGACACAAATGGACCAGTATGAGTGTGGTTATGGATTTATACCCCGTTCCCACTCTCCCTAGTTTGTTGCTCCCACGTGTGCAAATGTTTAAGAGTATGCATGTCTGCATAGTGTGTGAGTGTGTGTGTGTGTGTCTCAGCAGAGTGAGAATGTGTGTTGTGACAGGCCGTGGCCTTAAAGAGAGCTGAGTACTTTCCTTTTCTCAGACTGATCCTAAATCATCAGCAGACGCTTTTAAAGGCCACCACACAGCTTTTTACTCAGTCTCTGTCACTGTACATGAGTCCTGTTTGTGAGAATAGGGACACATGAGACTGCCCATCTTTGTGCTCAGTTATGCACAAATGCGCACAGTCATTCACATACCCTTTGCAGCTTTATTTATACACTCACCTAAAGGATTATTAGAAACACCATTCTAATACTGTGTTTGACCCCCTTTCGCCTTCAGAACTGCCTTAATTCTACGTGGCATTGATTCAGCAAGGTGCTGAAAGCATTCTTTGGAAATGTTGGCCCATATTGATAGGATAGCATATTGCAGTTGATGGAGATTTGTGGGATGCACATCCAGGGCACGAAGCTCCCGTTCCACCACATCCCAAAGATGCTTTATTGGGGCGAGATCTGGTGACTGTGGGGGCCATTTTAGTACAGTGAACTCATTGTCATGTTCAAGAAACCAATTTGAAACGATTTGAGCTTTGTGACATGGTGCATTATCCTGCTAGAAGTAGCTATCAGAGGATGGGTACATGGTGGTCATAAAGGGATGGACATGATCAGAAACAATGCTCAGGTAGGCCGTGGCATTTAAACGTTGCCCAAATGGCACTAAGGGGCCTAAAATGTGCCAAGAAAACCTCCTCCACACCATTACACCACCACCACCAGCCTGCACAGTGGTAACAAGCCATGATGGATCCATGTTCTCATTCCGTTTACGGGTCAATGACAAATAAGGTTTTCAAGATAATTTTCTTTTTTTAAGCCAAATGGTTTTAAAATGCATTTTTTTGTCCAAACCAATGTTTGATGTTGATTCATATAGGTTTTACAGCTTTTAAGGCAGCATTAATTCATTATTAAACCAGATTTCTGATTTTACCACCCAGAAAATGTCAGGTGGTGCGACCATATATTAATTTAAATAAATATACATTTAATGTACTTAGCACTACTGAGAACTTGTAAATATCAGTCATTGTAGTGTCTTAAATGCATATTGCATTGTAAATTCCCCTTCCATTTCTTTATTTATTGTCTTTTTTAATTGTTAAAATTATTTGTATATGTTATATAAAGTTTTACAGTTATATTTCTTACTTTATGTTGCAATTGCAGTGGGAATGGATACATTTAAATGAAAATATGCTGGTTGAACCACCTGACCATGACCGGTCACACCACCTGACGTTGTGATCAATAATGATTGATATTCACAAGATAAAAGTAAAAATGATTTCAATTGCCTTTATTTTAATCCTCAGACCAATTTATGTAACTCAGTAATATAATATTTCATTAACAAGAAGTGCAAAACAATAAAGACAAAACCTCAAGAAACACGTTTAATAATTGAAAACATCTTTTATATGGAACTAGTGCAAATATTGGGCCCAGGATCTATCAGTCTACTGTTCATTCATATAGACTCAGTAGTAACAGTAAGTCAAGATAAAAATAAATAAATAAAAACATTTGATTATCGATTCTTTAGAACTAGAAATTCAAAGCATTTCTATTATTAACATGAAATAACTGTGTAATTACCACAAAACATAACATCTTAACTTAAGTTGTAATTTATCTAGATATACACAAAACCTTGCTTTTCTTTTGGCAAGGTACTCTGCCCTTGCAACTGGATCACTTTTTAAAGGTGTCATGAACTGGCATTTTTTTAAATTTTTATGCTGTTGTCTGAGGTCAACTAATGATGTTCGTGTGGTTTTTCCATTCAAAAACATCATAACTAATAAGTAATAGGCTATTTTCTACACTGGTTTTGAGGCTGTCTTCTGAACGCTGGGTTTTGATGGGCGTGTCACTGGAGACTTGGAAGTAATAATAATAATAATAATAATAGATTTTATTTATAATGCACTTTTCATTCCGAAGAATCTCAAAGTGCAACAAAGGGGGGAAAAAATAACACAAAAAATGAATAACATGTAAAAATATAGAATACTACAAACAATCAACCAACACAAAAAACAGAACAGAAACAGAGCTGATGGTGAACAGAAACAGAGCTGATGGTGAACAGAAAACAGCTGATGGTGGAAGTCTCTGTTAGCTCCGCAGCACACTGTGGTCCTCTCCATGTTGTAAATTTCTCCCAGCGGCAGTGTGTCCTGATGATGTCGTCGACGCACACACACACACACACACACACACACACACACACACACACACACACACACACACACACACACACACACACACACACACACACACATATAGTAGGGCTGGGCTAACGCGTTAACACATTAATCAATTAACGCAGACAATTATTTTATCGTGCATTAACATAGTTATTTATTATTATATTGAAAGGCCGTTGCTCACTGCCTCTGAATACACATACAGACAAACCATTGGTCACATTAGAATACAGTGCTGTCTGTAGCCTAAGCCAAGGGCTTGACATTCTTTGTCTGGGACAAATAAAATATTAAAATAACCAGAAATGCGAGAATGATTCAGATTTTGTTGTTATTATTATATTCAATTTCAACAGCAATTGAAAATGGAGTGTATCTCTGCCTCTGGTACTTTAACAAGTTGCGTTGAGGCTCGCGCTGCCTGTCTCTTTGTGAGAGACATTTGTGGAGAAATCAAAACAATTGCCCAGCAATATATACTCACAGAAGAAACATACTGGGGTAAAATTTAGTTTTTTGTAGTTTTTTGATTTATGATATTGTTAATAACACAATATGACTTTGCAGTCGTGAATTGTATAGCATGAATGGTGTAGCCTAGTTCAAAGTAGCCTAATTAATATGAAGTTACTTAAATTTTAGATCCAAACAACCATTTTTGTTCCATTTCACCCATGATTTAACCGACGAAAATAGTTCAAGAGGAAAGCAACACTCAGCGCGTTGTTTTGTAACTAAATGATTCAGCGTTTTGAATGAAACATTTGAATAAACGACTCAATGACTCGCTTATGAAGACGATCACTTGCGTCCCTCTCTTGGCGGTTATGTTTAAAAGTATGATTGCATGTTTTATTTAGAACATCAATCTTATAACTTTATTTATTGCAACTGTATTTTTTGCAGTTTAAATTATTTAATTTGATTGGAAACAGCCTATAGTGTTTTTACTATTATAACTGAATTTATTAATCAAATGTAAGAATTTAACATGAAAGATGATGCATACATTTAATAAGATTTTAAAACATGGCCTTTATAAAATTAAATAACGCCCTGGGGTGAATATCACATATGCAGATTTAAGTAGGCCTATGTAAAAGCTGACAGAACACTGATGAGAATATTACTACACAATCAATATATGTATACCACCAGTTTAATTTATTTTGAATAAATTAATGTTTAAGTTGATATTTACAAGAAATATTGTAACTGTTACTAACTTTTAACTGCTGTAAAAAGCACCTAATTTGTTTAAAGTGCTTGCAAACCATATGTTATTGCACTTTTGTTCATTTAGCAGCACTTTTGTATTCATTATTGAATTTTGCGCATACTGCCATTAATCACGGAAAATCATGCGATTAATCGCGATTGAACATTTTAACCGTTGCCCGGCACTAATTTATAGTAAATTATGTGCATTTTTATTTTGCTAATACAAGATGCTTTTATGTAAGACAAAAAAATGATGCGTACCGCCACTTGGGCATTAATAACAAGAGCAGATGCAAAGCGAGTGCTTTGTGCGCTCTGTGCGGCCAAGCAGATAGTTTTGGTTTAGAATTAGCCTATTATTCTTAATGAAATACACAACACAATGACAAACTCCCATTAATAGGCGCTTTTACATTTAATTTTGAAACCAAATCTTCCGCGATCATCTGTCAGCTCAAGATCTGACTCCTGTTGCGTTTACCGCGACATGTTCGGATCATGCTTAGACACCTTCAGTTTTTATTTGAACGGTCTGTTCTCTAACTGAACTAAATTACTTTATTACTAAAAAATCAAAATGACGGTGCCACAGTGTGCAGTAGTCCTCTAGTCTTATTCTCTCATCTTCACGTGTTCTTTATACTTTAGTTTGGCGCAAGCGTTACTGAAAATGTACCGAGTAAAATATTACTGAAAATTGATTAGTAATGCCTTACACTACTGTGTTACAGCAAAAAGTAATAAGTTACTGTAATGTATTACTTTTGTAATGTGTTACTCCCAACACTGCATACCAGTATTTTTTTTTTGTAATATGCTCCTCTTACAGGGACTTTCCAAATATCTCCAAAGGTCAAAGGGACCAATAAGGGTCTTATATCAGCATGATTAATCTTCTACAAGAATATTAGAGGATATAAATACAAATATGGTATAATGGGGCTTATACAGTCCACAAGGTTGCACTCCAGTTTGCTCAATGCTGAAAAAACAGAAGGAACCTTGTTGTGATGAGATTGTATATCGGTTCACTGATTTGGTAGTACATGGTACTTGACCTGGGAAAGTTTGAAAACCAGTGGCCTACACAATGAAATTGAAATTAAAATGTTTTGTCAGATCTGTGGTGTTGAGCGCTGGTACTCATGAGGAAGACTACACTACAAGTCTACATTTAATCCAAATACATTTGAAAATGGTGTTTCCATTTTAAAAATACTCTCAAAAGTTTCTTATTCATACTGAAATGCCAAAAAATGCTAAATTCATGTTACTGCACATGAGTAAAACACTAAAATGAACAGATCAGCGCAGGTATAAATGAGCAGCAGCTGATTGCATTAATCAAGCTTTCACAGAGCAGAGTGATGGATATTTTTCCTGCTCTCCACAAAGAGTGTTAACATTATAACAAGTTAAGCACTTTTTTTTCTTTTTTTTAAATATTTTATTTGTAAATCTTTCAAAGCATTAATAGAAGGTATTGTACATTTACAGTTGTACATTTTTCTTTGCTTTTCCCCCACAGTAGCCCTTCCCGCCAAAGTACTTAACATACAAAAAATATTAAAACAACAATAACAAAAAGAAAAAAAGAAAAAAAATGACAACTCTAAATAATAAAAAGAATGTATTCAGTTATAATTAGCAAACATCAGAGGAATGATAATAATAATTTAAAACAAATTATATAATAATAATAAATAAAAATGTAAAAAAAAAATACAATTACATAAAAATCTCTGACATATTTGTGGTCTTTACATAATTATAAAACAAAAAGACAATAAGTCTGAACTAATCAGTTCCCTATCTCGAGGGAACTTCGAGCTGCGTCGAAACGCTAGGGGAACGCCTCTGCGTGATGCGTCATGAAGCACTCGTGAAATCAGTCCAATAGCGGGAAGATACGTCATAGGCGGGTGACGTCATCGACCAGGAAGCTATAAAGCACACCCGGACCAAACAGTCATTAGCTTCTGTGCCTTCACAAAGCACTCTGTGTGAATTGTATGTCCATTTATTGTGTGTGTGTTCAAACAAAAGAGAAAAATATGTGTAGTCAGTTCAGGCGCTGTGTTACTCCTTGCCCACGTTACATCACGGGTGGGGATACACACGACCTGTGTGTAATGTGTTTGGGGCTCGAGCATGCCCAGTCAGCTCTCGAGGGGGTTGGCTGCGAGCATTGCGAGAGACTCCCAATGCGTACATTAAGATCACACCGGGCACTCTTCGAGGAGAGTGCTTTGGCTCGCGGTCCTCAGGGCTCGAGGCGCAGCGAAGGCTCGCGTCCTGGGGATCGCAGTTAGATCTAGTGGCGGGGTTAGAGACGTGTGATCCCCTATCTCTGCCCTTACCCGCTCGATCTGAAGCCTCAGCCCGCGAGTTGGAAGCACACTCTGCGGTTTCTTCCGCTCGCGCTAAGGCACATGATCAGCGACAACACTCCAGTTCCGAGGAACTGGATGTTGTTAGCATCGAAGAAACTGACGATCTATTACGACCACTGCACACACACGCTCAGGAGGAGCTTATGGAGGTTGTGACTCGTGCCGTAGCCAGATTAAGCCTTGACTGGCCGGCCGAGCAATATGAGTCTCAGAGAAAACATCAAAGTAGGTTTGATGAAAGATTTCCACCACACCGAGGTCCTGGGCTAAACCAGCTTCGGCCAGAGTCTTCAACCCGTCAACATCTGAATATTCAATATATAAATGGGTTGAAGGCTCATGGTTATGTGGCGATGCCTCGGGTGGAAGAGACGCTCACGAGCTATCTCTCCCCCGAGTCAGCATCGTCGCTGCGAGCCCCGCAGCTGCCCACCAAGCCTGTAAGAACAACATCAGCTTTGGTGGGCACGGCGTACTCGGCAGCAGGGCAGACCACGGAGAGACATCTCTTGTTCAATCTTTTTTAGATATTAAGGAAAGAGATAAAAAGTTCCTTATGGATGCGCCCGTCTCGCCCTCTGGCCTCTTTGGTGACGCAGTAACAACAGTCGTCGACTGTTACCAGGAGGCCAGAAAAACCGCGGCAGTATTCCAGAAATTCATTTCATTTCTCCCCCGAAAATCATATCCCCCTGGGGCTGCCGGGCTGGGGCAGCCCCAGCCGAGTACGTCCTCCTCCTCAGCGCATCGAGTGCAGCAAAAACAGAGCGAGAGGCTGGTTCCCTTAGTAGATTTTCTGGCAGCGTGGAAACTTCTGCCGAATATCTCAGAATGGGTCCTGCGTACAATAGAAAAAGGGTACAGAATTCAATTCGGGTTACACCCGCCCGTGTTCAACGGGGTTACTGCCACGGTAGTAAGCCCCGAGCAGGCTCTGGTCATGGAACAAGAGGTACAGACTCTTCTGCGAAAAGAGGCTATAGAACGGATCCCTCCCCGCTGCAGAAAGTCGGGGTTTTACAGCCGGTACTTCATAGTTCCAAAGAAGGATAGGGGGTTAAGGCCTATTTTAGATCTGCGTCAACTAAACAGAGCAGTAAAGAAATTAAAATTCAAAATGCTCACAATAAAACAGATCGTGTGTCACATCAGGTCCGAGGACTGGTGCGTCACGATAGACTTAAAAGATTCGTACTTCCACATCTCCATCCATCCTTCCGCAGCACAGACAGTTCCTCAGGTTCGCTTTTGGGGGAAAAGCGCAGCAATATCGAGTGCTGCCATTCGGTCTAGCTTTATCGCCCCGCACTTTCACGAAGTGTGTGGATGCAGCTCTGGCTCCGTTGCGACTCCAGGGCATCCGCGTGCTCAATTACATCGACGATTGGCTGGTGTTAGCGTCCAACGTGATACCTTTTGGCCTGCTGTACATGAGACCCTTACAGTGGTGGCTCAGGACCAAGGGGTTCTCTCTGAGGGGAAACCCTTTTTGCTTGATCAAGGTCACGCGGCGCTGCCTACGTGCCTTAGTGAAGTGGAAAGATCCTTGGTTCCTGTCCCAAGGTCCAGTTCTGGGGGCTCCTTGTCGTCGCGTAACGCTAACAACAGATGCCTCCCTAACTGACTGGGGAGTGGTCATGAGTGGCCGCTCGGCCCAAGGTCTGTGTAGTGGCCGTCAGCTCTCCTGGCACATAAACCAGCTGGAGCTGATGGCTGTGTTCCAATCACTCAAACACTTTCTCCCAGACCTGCGGGGCCGCCATGTGTTAGTTCGGTCAGACAACACTTTGGTGGTCTCGTACATAAATCACCAGGGGGGGTTGAGAACGCGTCGGTTGTGGAAGCTGACGCATCATATGCTAACATGGGCCCAAGGCAAGATGCTCTTGCTCAGGGCGATGTACATCCCGGGGGTCCTGAATGTAGCGGCAGACTCCCTGTCGAGGCAGGGAGTGGTGCCGGGAGAATGGAGACTCCACCCCGAGGTGGTGGAGGAGCTATGGATCCGCTTCGGGCGAGCCCAGATGGATCTGCTTGCGTCTCGAGAGACAACACACTGTCCAGCATTTTTCTCCCTCACACATCCAGCCCCGCTGGGGCTGGACGCAATGGTACAGACGTGGCCGAGGCTGCGTCTGTACGCCTTCCCCCCTCTGGCGTTGCTCCCAGGAGTGCTGGAGAGAGTCCGCCGGGACGGGGCTCAGCTCCTATTGATAGCCCCGCTCTGGCCGGGCCGAGTATGGCTAGCCGACATTATGTCTCTCCTCGAAGGTCCTCCCTGGGAAATCCCAGTCAGGAGGGATCTTCTCTCGCAGGCCAGGGGGTCAGTACTGCACCCCCGTCCGGAGCTGTGGAAACTGTGGGCTTGGCCCCTGAGGGGCCCCAGCTCATAAAAACGGGTCTATCTACCGAGGTGATAGAGACCATGTTGCACTCCAGAGCACCATCCACAAGGAGACTTTACGCACTCAAATGGAGAGTTTTTGTCGCCTGGTGTACGGGCCAGGCTTTGGACCCTGTTAACTGCCCGGTTGGTTCAGTACTTGAGTTCCTACAAGAAAAATTATCCGCAGGGTTATCCCCTTCGACACTGAAAGTGTATGTGTCGGCAATATCTGCTTATCTTGTTCCATTAGATAATGCATCATTAGGGAAACACCCTTGGGTCACGCTTTCCTTCGTGGTACTTTGAGGCTCAGACCTGCGGCACACTCGAGGGTGCCTACCTGGGACCTGGCCATAGTTTTAGAAGGCCTTATGTTGGCCCCTTTCGAGCCATTAGAGGAAGTGTCAGAAATGTTCCTCACATTAAAGACGGTATTCCTTCTAGCAATTTCATCGCTGAAAAGAGTAGGAGACCTACAGGCTCTGTCAGTGGCACCCTCTTGCCTTGAGTTTGCACCAGGAATGGTAAAAGCATTTCTCTTCCCGAGGGAAGGATATGTTCCCAAGGTCCCGACTAATGTGCCGGGACCATTAATGCTGCAGGCTTTCTGTCCACCTCCTTTCACAAACCAAGACCAAGAGAAGCTAAATCTGCTGTGTCCAGTCAGGGCCCTAGATGCATATGTCCACAGAGCTGCCCTGTGGCGGAAGTCAGAACAGTTGTTTGTGTGTTTTGGGTCCCCAAGTAAGGGAAAACCGGCTTCAAAGCAGACGCTTAGCAAGTGGATAGTCGAGGCTATTTCACTCGCTTATGAGTCGGCCGGACAGCCTTCACCAATGAGGGTCCGCGCCCACTCCACCAGGAGTATGGCTGCCTCTATGGCTCTTATTTCGGGAGTTTCATTGTCAGAGGTATGTGATGCGGCTGGGTGGTCCTCTCCGCATTCATTTGTGAGGTTCTATAATCTAGATGTGGCCTCTACCCCGGGGTCCCGGGTGTTTCTGGGTTAAATTCCCACATACAGACATTTGGGACTCTGGCGGCGTGGGTATTGAGTTCCCCTAGCGTTTCGACGCAGCTCAAAGTTCCTTCGAGATAGGGAACGTCTCAGTTTACGTATGTAACCATGGTTCCCTGAGAGGGAACAAGACGCTGCGTCGTTATGCCATACTCCCGGCATACCTGTGATCGATTTGTTTGGCTTTTCCAGAAGCTAATGACTGTTTGGTCCGGGTGTGCTTTATAGCTTCCTGGTCGATGACGTCACCCGGCTATGACGCATCTTCCCGCTTTTGAACTGATTTCACGAGTGCTTCATGACGCATCACGCAGAGGCGTTCCCCTAGCGTTTCGACGCAGCGTCTCGTTCCCTCTCAGGGAACCATGGTTACCTAGGTAACCTTAGACGTTTTCACAAGATCAGCAACAATAATCAATTAAGTGGGAGAGTTTTCATCTTCTCAAAATATGTAATCATGGGTTGCCAAATGTTATAAAAGTTTTGGACCGATCCTTTCATTAGGTATTTAATTTTCTCTAATTTTAAATATGACATCAGGTCACATATCCACATTGAGGCTTTAGGTGGGTTTGTTGACTTCCACTCTAATAATATTCTTCTCCTAGCTAGTAAGGTGGCAAAAGCATCATTTGCATCATTTGCAACATTTTTAAGTTTATTTGTTGATGTTTCTTTAAGTTCTGGTGCTCCAAAAATAGCTAATTCAACACTAGGTTTTATATCTAAGCTAAAGGCCTCATTAAGTGTTTTGAATGTATATGTCAAATACTCACTCAGCTTTGGACAAGCCCAAAACATGAAAAAAATCTGCCTTGACACCTTTGCATCGATCAGATAAGTCATCTACATTGGGGTAGATTTTGGAAAGTCTGTATTTTGGGTAGTTGGCACGATGGAGGACTTTGAATTGTATAAGACTGAGGCGTGTACAAGAGGTTGACTTATTTACTCTAATCAGAGCCTCATCCCAAATTTCGTCAGGTATTTCACCTCCTATGTCCTTTACCCAATTGTCTCTAATTCTGTCAATTAAACTGTTATTTGGGGACATCACTATCGTATATATTAATGCAATTTGACCTTTAAGAACAATAGGAGATTGTCTCTAGTAGTGAGGTAGGTGGCAAGTCAAGGAAAGTTGAGCTCTGAGATTGAATAAAATGCCGGACTTGGAAATACCGAAATAGGTAAGATTGTGACAGTTTGAATTTCTCTTAGAGGTCGTTGAAACTGGCAAAAGTATTATTTATATAAAAATCACTACACTTGGCCAAACCTATCCTCTGCCAATTTGCATATGTGAAATCTTTTTTTCCAGCAAGAAACAAGTGATTATTACAAATTGGACTTAGCATACAAAAGTTGTTGAGTTTATGTCTTTGTCTAAACTGTGACCATATTTTGAGCATTGAACGTACAACTGGGCTTGAAGAGTATTAAGAGGTAGGAAGAGGTAGCTTCATTGTTATTAGAGCAGAACACCAATCAACCTCTGGAGAGTTGTACCAGCAAATAATTTTTTGAAGATTTGCGACCCAGTAGTAGCCCATAAGGTTAGGAAGAGCTAAGCCTCCTTGGGATTTCTGCCTTTCAAGGAGCTCTTTACGAATCCTAGGATTCCTCCCCTCCCACAAGAATGATGATATGGGGGAGAAAAACTGGAAGCGATTGAAATAAGTATAAGAATCTAGGTAAGATGTTCATTTTTATACAATTTACTCTACCTGCTAGAGATAAGTGTAATGCATCCCATCTTTGAAGATCAGACTTAATTTTGCTTATAAGTGGTAAAAAGTTATTTGCATATAAACCTGTGAAGGTACGGGTGATATGGATTCACAAATACTTAAAACCAGATTGAGAAATGTGAAATGGGATGGACGCTGCATTAATTTGTAAAGCACGAGCATTAATAGGGAAACATTCACTTTTAGAAAAGTTTAGTTTGTATCCCGAAAAACTTCCAAACTCAGATAGCTTCTGCACTATTTTTGGGTTGTTTTCAGCTGGATTTTAAATGTATAACAACAGGTCATCCGCATTTAAAGAAACCCTGTGTTCCATGCCCATTAGATCAATGCTCTGTAGACTGCAAGGATTTAAGTATAATGGAAAGTGGTTCTATCGCTAATGCAAAAAGAAGAGGGCTTAATGGGCAACCCTGTCTTGTGCCCCTCAATATTGAAAAAAATGTGAACGTATTTTGTTTGTTATAACGGATACTTTAGGATTAGAATACAACAATTGGACCCAGGATATAAATTTTGGGCCAAAACCAAATTTTTCAATACTGTAAATAGGTAGCTCCACTCCACTCTGTCAAATGCCTTTTCCGCATCCAGGGATACCACTACCTCTGGGGTCTCCCCGGATGCAGGAGAGTACAAAATATTAAGAAGCCTTCTTATGTTAGTAAAGGAGTGACGAACCCTAATGAAGCCGGTCTGATTTGGAGATACTATTGCTGGTATAACAGTATCAATTCTAGAGGCTAATAATTTGGCAAGAATTTTAACATCAATATTTAGCAAAGAGATTGGTCTGTAGGAGTTGCACTCAAGCAGATCTTTTCCGGGCTTCAAAATGAGTGTAAGATATGCTTCTGTAAGAGACTGAGTTAATTTTGCATTATCTAGAGAATTTTCAAACATTTTCAGAAGGAGCGGAGCTAATTTGGGAGCAAAGGCCTTATAAAATTCAACAGAATAGCCATCAGGGTTCTGCCAGTTTGCATAGCATTAATAGAACCCAAAATTTCTTGCAGATCAATTGCTTGTTCCAAACTTTCTTTTTGGTCCGAATTAATTGTCTGGATATTTAGGTCACTCAAAAAGGTTGACATACCTAATGTGTCTCCAGGAGACTCTGAAGTGTATAATTTTGTATAGTATTTTATTTAAAGTTTCATTAATTTCTTTAGGGTCCACTGTCAGCTGCTGCAATGGGTTGCGGATCTGTGGAATTAACCTAGAAGCTGATTGACATTTTATACGATGTGCTAATAGCCTGTCTTCTCCCCATGTTCATAAAAATTCCCTTTAGACCAAAGCAAATTCTGTTGAGTTTTATCAATTGTTATTTGATCATATTGTGCTTTAAGTTCCACTCTTTTTTTAAGTAGTACCTCAGAGGGGGCTAAAGAGAGCTGTTGATCTAATTTTTCTATTGAATCAATTAATTGTTGTATTTTTACATTTTTATTTCTGGATACTGAATAGGATATAATTTCACCTCTGATGACAACTTTAAATGTCTCCCACAAAATCTGTGGTGATACAGTTTCTGAAGCGTTTGTAAGCAAGAAGTTATCTATAGCCATCGATATATGATTGTGGAAGTTTTTATCTGCCAACAGAGTAGAGTTAAATCTGCAAGTAGGACATTGGGTACAGTGCCGGCTAAAACGTAAATCAAGCAGCAGTGGTGCATGATCTCATATTATAATTGCTGAATAATGAGTATTTTCTACTGAAGGAAGTAGAGTCTTATCTATAAAAAAATAATCTATTCTTGAGTATGAAGACTGTACAGGGGAGAGATAAGAGAATTCTTTCCTTTGAGGAAATAAAAATCTCCAT
The DNA here is from genome assembly GCF_024679245.1 of Pseudorasbora parva. Taxonomy (NCBI): domain Eukaryota; kingdom Metazoa; phylum Chordata; class Actinopteri; order Cypriniformes; family Gobionidae; genus Pseudorasbora; species Pseudorasbora parva. The sequence goes on from NC_090173.1 coordinate 31,709,613, forward strand.
TGATCTAAACAGCCTGTTTGTGTCATGAAAGTAAACAGAGCTTGGGACATTTTAGACTGAAGCGTGCTAGCGATCTAGTGCTGGGTTAATAACACAATTCAGATCCCCACCAAAAATTAAACGGTGTGAGTTTAAGTTGGGTAAGAGTGAAATTAATTTATAAATGAAATTAACATAATTCCAGTTAGGGGCGTAGACACACACCAGGGTAACAAGGGTGTTGAACAAGGAACCTGTTACAATAACAAAACGTCCCTGGGGGTCTGATTTTCCTGATGTTGTGCAACGCAAACCTGCATGACTGAGCGGTCTTTGAGATGTGGTCTTTGAAGGACAGCTGGTCATTAAAGATTACTCCAAGATTTCTGACCAACCCTGAAGGGGTAATCAAAGATAAACCTAGCTGGATGTTGAAGTCGTGTTGTAGGGTCGGATTAGCAGGGAAGACGAGAAGCTCAGTCTTTGCCAAGTTGAGCTGCAGGCAATGTTCTTTCATCCATGCCGAGATGTCCGCCAGACAGCTTGAGATTTGTGCATTTACTGTGGGCTCATCTGGTTGAAAGGAGAGGTAGAGCTGTGTGTCATCAGCATAGCAATGATATGAGAGGCCATGTGCCTGAATGATGGGTCCCAATGATGTAGTGTAAATGGAGAAGAGAAGAGGTCCAAGCACTGAGCCCTGAGGAACCTCCATGGTCAGTTGATGTGCTTTGGATACCTCGACTCTCCAGGCAACCTTGAAAGACCTACCTGTGAGATATGACTCAAACCAGTGGAGTGGAGTCCCTGTGATGCCCAGTGATGAGAGGGTGGACAGAAGAATCTGATGATTCACAGTGTCAAAAGCAGCAGATAGTTAGAGGAGGATGGGGACTGATGATTTGGATGCAACTTTTGCTAGTTTTAAAAAAATAATTATAAAATGTTAAAGTTTTTTTAGTATCGGATTGATATTGGCTAATACTGAATCCCAGGCATCTGTATTGGAGGCAAAAAAAGGGTTTGGACCACCTTTTGACGGAAGAGAAGATAATGCATTTTCAAACTAAAACATATTAATGTGTACAAGGCCACAGGTTTGATGTCGGCTTGCATTGTGTGCTTTGTGTATTGTGTTGTAAATCTTATGATTTCTTTTCCTTTATCTCTACTGTCATTTCAATAAAAAGTGCCAAAAGCCCAAAAAGAAAATGTCACTTTTTACCAAGTCTCCTTGAAAATTCCCTGTTCACATCATGTCTCAGAGTTCTTCCTCAGATTAGTGACATCAGTTCAGCAAGTCCTAAAACTCCTCTGACAATGTGCAGAAAAGCCTTTACACTCTACAGCACAATGAGCTGACACACACTTCCCAGGAGAAGTTCATCCATTCCCATAGTTCATCTATTGTCACTCTTTTCTCTCTCTCAGACACACACACACAAACAGGCAAACATCTGCTCAAGCACAAATGTGTAAAGTCAGTATATGAATCACATTGAAAGTTTGTTTCTTTAAATGTATTTACAGTGACGTTTACCGGTGTGAAAGACATTGCCATGATGGTACCTATAGGTTTGTTGTGCATTGCTGTGTAGATGCTGTGGTGTTATTTGTAGCATGGTGCATTTGCTACGGTCTTCTTGTTGGTTGCTAGGTGGTTGTTAACTACAGTAGCTAAATAAATCTTAAAGATTTTCTGATTTGTATAAAACTTGAGTACCTCTTTCAATCTAAATCTAAATCTGATCAATATTGTGCCTGTTGTATCAGCAGCCAGTAAGGTATTAATCAATGAGACAATTTACATTTATGCATTTAGCAGATGCTTTTATCCAAAGCGACTTACAACTCAGGAGTACAGGAAGCGATCCGTCAAGAAGAGGCAAAGAAACACAAAAAGTGCCCTAAATACCAAGATTTGTACACTACTCAAAGTAGCAAACACCAGAAAAAGGGAAGAAGAAGAAAAGAGAAATAGAGGAGTAAGGTTTTTTTTAATGTAAGATTAAATGACTTAATACAATGACCCCTTGTATAAGGAAAGCATGAACCATTTAAGAATCTGAGATGTTTAGCCTTTTTAAAAATAGAAATAAATGTTTTTGAGACATTTTTTTCATATTTTTGAAAGAAGTCTGTTAAGCTTCCCAACAGCGCATGCTGATTTGATGCTTAAGAAATATTTATTACTATCTGTGTTGGTAACGTAATATTTATTGATTTTATGATACATCTTTAGGCTTGGTTTCTATCAAACAAAGTCTCAGATTTTGAATTATGTCAATTTTATAATAAAATAAAAAAATATACCGTTTTGCCGCTTTAACGTAAGATTGCTCTGACGCATCTCAGCTCAAGAGAAGATTAAAGGGGTGTGAAATGCTGTTTCATGCATACTAAGCTTTTTACACTGTTAAAGACTTGGATTCCCATCCTAAACATAGACAAAGTTTCAAAATCTAATGTTGGACGTTTGATGGAGTATTTCTGTGTCAAAAATACTCCTTCCGGTTTCTCACAAGTTTTGGAGAGTTTTTTTCGAGTATGGGTCGGCTTGACGTTACTAGAGCGGAAGGTCCTTGTATGGGCTGTATGGGCTCTTCTCCCGGTAGGGTGCGCGTGTGCGTGACTAGAGCGAGAGAGGAAATGCATGCCCATAAACACTCTCTCAAGCTGCCGATCCAGTCGTCCGTGAACACTTATGTCGTTATAGTCCGCGCCGCGCTCCACTTGATTCCTATGAGTGACATCAAGCGACTTCAACGCTTCAGCACAGCATTCCGGGAAGGCAGCGCTGCATTTGAACTGATTTGAACGCAGAAATGACGGGAAGCTTCACAACATCGCCTCAGTCGTGTCTCAAAGTGGATTTCCACGGTCACTGCTGTCACAGGACTTCACCAAATCATACCAAAGAAGTGTGTTTTTGACGGAGCGGTCCCAGCGATAAAGGTTCGGTCCTGCTTTGGAAGCAGCCGGTGAGTAAAACTGCTTCAAATGTCTATGCTGTAGTCGCATGAGTAAACATCAGTAAACGACACGATTGCGTGCTTCGTCATTCAAATGCGCTAACGGTTACTCCACTGTTGTTCTATGTATAACGTTACACTAATCTGACATGCAAAACCGTTTTGCTTGCTACATCTAAGGTCTAGTCGCATACAATAGTCCATAAACTGAATCATGTCCTCATAAACGAGAGTAAAGACACACAAATGTTGACAGTCCGCTAAATACAGTACATACCACAGAGATGGACGTCCTGCTGTTGCTGTTTCTCCTGTTCAATTTATTTCAGCCTCCGAATGATTTTGGATCCTATATCTATTAGCTGAGATCGATAGCCATGGGTTTCTCCGCGCTTGAGGACGTCACTGCTTTGCGCATTCTTCATTCTTTAGCTCCGCCCACTTGATACGCCTCCAGGCGCTCGTTTTTTTCCGGAAAGACTCGGTACAGCCTATATTTCTTTTATAAATATGATAAAACTAAAGACTTTTCGGAGATATGAAAGATGCAATACTACTCTATAGGTACTCAAGATTGACATGAGATTGACTGAAACTGATTGTTTCACCCCCCCTTTAACTGATCCTCTCTTCTGCCTCAATGCCAGTTATAGTGCAAAATAAACATAAAAGAGCATCCGTCATCATGTCATGTAACGCCACATTTACCTCAGAAAACCCATATCCAGTAACAAAAAACTTGTTAGTCAGCTAGAAAAATTAACTCTAGAGAGGAGCATTTTGATAATTATATATGAACCACATTATTCATTATAGGCTAATTTTTAATGTTCTTCAATATTTAATGCATGTTTGAATTAATTTATGAAAGCCACTATTTAAATATATGACATATGATTATGTGATTGTAACTTTATTATTATAACCTTATTATTATTAAAAAACATAATTGAGTGTAATTTAAGTGTTTGCATACAGTTCAGTTCATTTTTTCCTTTAATATTATGTAGTACCGCCTGACTCTCATAGTTTACAGCATTAGTTAAGAGATTTGTTTTCCTTGAGAAAATGTGCCATATTTTGTACCTGGTTTATATACAAAATAATCCAATATTGATTTGAATCGAATCAAATCAGAAACAACCTCGAATCGAATTGCAAGCTTGTGAATCGAAATTGAATCGTGAAATTTATCAAGTCTAATTATATTTCCATATTATCTTCTTTCTCCATGTTTTTGCCATGTGTTTTTGTTTAAGGTACAGCAAATTTAGCCATTTACAGTTACTTTCATCATCTTTTTTTCAGACAGAAAGTGCTTCTAAGAAAATTTCAGCAACCCTCTGTATTTATATCAATTTGGAAGTACAGTAACTTCTGCTGTTTCAGAGAACTGTCCGGCCCCACAGGATAACAGTTACAAAATACACTGTGAATTTGGATCCACCCTCCTGAGAGAACCCCAGGGAGCAGATGCTGGATTTGTGTAATGACTGTTTGTGAGTGCTGTATGGATCATTGTCAGGCCACACAGAGAGAAAACAGGCAATGACTCATTGTGAGAGACGGAAATGTACAGTTAAATCTCCAGTATATAAGTTCTCTTTAAGCTACAAGTAACAACTTAAGCGGAAAAGACCATCAGTTTGCCTTTATGGGCCAATAAAACTTATATTGTACATACTCCCTCGGTGCTTACCTCAATGTAATAAGAAGCCTGCAGACAAGAGGAGGGTAATGGGAGAGATACCTAGCTCCCCAAATAAGCCCATTTTGTTTGTTTAGTCTTTTACTTATATACAGTAATAACTGATATAAAGCATCACTGACTATTTTTTATTTGTGTGTATAGGGGGCGATAATACTGACCACACATTTTACATAAGATATTTGCTAATGATGTCAGGATCTGTTGTGCACCAAATTCTCTGCCATTGTTTTGTCCGACAGCTCTCTTTACATTGGTCACGTGATGAGTAAAATCTGCCTCCTGTTGCACTGTGAAGCCACTCAGCTCATGTGTTATGGAGCAGAGAAGATACTTTTTCAGTTTATAATTGTGGCATCTGTTGTCCAACTGAACTAAATGTTTTGTTTTGTGTTTCTGTAAATAATGCCAAATGACAGTGGGCAAGTAGTGTAATCGGAGTAGGGCCAAACACAGTGTAACACTGACTACCACAGTAAGCCTTGTGCTCTAAAGCAGGACTGACTGTATTCTGCTGCAGTGTGAACACAGCCTTAGTAAGTTGTAAACTGAGTTAAAGTTGAAAACATGAGGGAATTGAATGAGGAACTTTCACATTTTGACACACGTTTGAAATATGAAATCCTGATCCGTATTAAATGGTGTGGATATTGTTGAACACAGAGACAAATCGTGCTCATCTCCAATGACCCCGGCGAGGAAAATGAAAGCCCACACCCTATCAGTAAATAAATCAATCAAAATTTAATTCAGACTTGAACACGGTGACCTTCACTTCGGCGGTCTTATAAAAACGGCCATCATGCCACGTGAATTTCATTTACGGCCTCCTACTCTCTGTCCTCTAAAAGCAATAAGGAGTAATTGGGGATGGCACTCACTCATACCAAATGATCTTTTTCAGTCCTCCACACCGAGCTGTCACGGAAACACAATCCTTCTCTCACTCTCTCGTCCTTTGTCTTCTCTCTGTCGCTCGCTCTCTTTCTCCTCGATACGCGTTTATCCCATTACTCTCACTGTGGAGACTAATTAACTCTGCATAAGTGAAAATGAGAATTGGTTTCTAGTGGGTGTTGGAAGCATGACAGACCTGCTCAATCCTCACGTGCGCGTAGCTTACACACCTTTGGTTTCTACTGTGATTGTTAATCTGTGTGTCCCCAATTAAAGCCCACCGGGGGTGTCATCGCCATGTCATTTGGGGTGTGCTCATTAACACTCAAGGTTTCACTTGTCCCACTCAAGGCCTTGCACAGTCTCATTTGTTTTCCTGTGTAATGAAGGAGGGTGGAAATGAGCATAATATGTTTGCTTCAATTAAGAAATATCACACGAGCATGCGATTATGCGATTCGACTGTACTAGGCATGAGGCTGCTCTCACCGCAGGTAATCACAACCGTGTTGATATCTAAAAGCAGAAACGAGGGGAGTGGGGGAAATCAACCACCTCTTAAAAGTATTGACCAATCAGATTAGAGGATCAGAATGAACTTTTTGTGTCAGTCATTCAAATGTATTGTGCATTGTTTGCTCATAGTATTTCCATTTAGAAAACGAATATCTGAGAATTTGTATTTATAGTATGTTGCATTCCGAAATGTGTATGACCACAATTTATAATGCACCACAAGTACAGTGTGTGTTGGATTTTCATTGTTGCAGCAAGGGCTGCTATAGTGTGGATTAACATAAATTTGGTCTTCTATCTATGGTGGCTTTTCTCTTTAAGCAACAGTTTGAAGAGAATATTGCTTAGCAAATCTATTAAAGTTTATATAAATGTATCTGAATAATATCACATCTGGTTTAATTTCTGCAACATCTCAATGTTACGCTTTCACCCACTTGAGGATCAGTTCAACCAGTAAAAGGAAAGCAAAAAAAAAATATTCAAAAGGGTCATTCAAAATAGTCTTCATCTTTTTTTAAATGCATGTTATTGATCTTATAGTGAACGATTAATCTATGCATATTTGTTTTACTTTATTAATATAAGTAAACTATATTAGTTAGCACAAACTATCAATGAGCAATACTTCTACAGTATTTATTAATCATAATTAATGTGTAGTTTAACAAATACATTTTTTAAGGTTGAATTTTGTATCTGTTAACTTTTGTTAAAGTTGCAATAGGTGATCAGGACTTTAGCCTGATAGCATTTTAAGCATACAATCCCACCTTTCCTACAAATTGCTGTCCAAAGCCACACCTCCTTCAAAAGACATGAATGCACACAAACTAGAAGAGAGACGACCAGAGGTAACCTTATTGGATCACCAATAAGTTGTTCACCGGTAAGAAAACTTTACAGTACAGTGAGTAACAGTACTACAATAATGAACATAAACAACTGTTAACCTAGCATTCTCGCTTTGTCTGCAAAGCATATGTGAATGCACTGATGACGTATGATGTCTGTGTGAACAGGCTGCGCAGTGCCATGCAAACACATGTTTACTGACAGGGAACACATGCTTCCATTTCATTTGGACCGAATAATTGAACAAACATTTTATGGTCCCATATATAGGCATATTCATAAAAATACATTTAGACCTCTTAACATGGTGATTGGTATCAGGGTATGAGGAGACTTTTAATCAGCATGACTGTTACAGCAAAATGTTTGTGTAGAGAATTACCTGTTGCACCTTTAATGCACTGTGAACTCACAATTTTATTAACTAACATGTTCTAATAAATACTGTAAGTATATATTGTTGTTAATGCATTAACTAATGTTAACAAATAAGACCTATTATAAAATGTTAGCAATTTTTTGGACCTCAAAATATCATAACTTGTTAATTTCTTACAATCGACTGCAAGCTTGCGTTCAGATCTCCCTCCATTAAGTCCATAACCAATGGATGGATCAACGCCCTGTCCTACATTTTTGTTTTTCTTGACTAATCAATTTCACTTAGATGTGTTACAATACAAGGCCCCATTTACACTGCATGGTTCAAGTGACACAATTTTTTTCCTCTCATGTGGCACGGATCAGATATGACGTGAACGTGTAAGCAGGAAAAAAACGCATGAATTCCGATATCCTCAGATCGGATTCAGGCCTCACTTATATGTGATAATAAATACGATATGATTCGGATGCGTGCATTTGCGTCTGCCACACTGTAAAAAATTATTTAGAAAAAAGTTACCTGGTTACCTTAAAATTTTGAGTTCATTGAAATTAAAATTTTGAGTTAATACAATGAACATTTTTTGAGATTCGACAACCTTTATTAAAAGATTATTAAAAGATTTTGTAAGCATATTGGGTAATAATGTGTGTGTTATTTCTGATGACACAGTGAAACATGCCAAATTGTGCTATTTTCATGATTTATCACATTTTTTATGTGGTTCAGATACAAAAATATTTTGAGTTTCTATTTATTTAACAAATTTCCTTTTTTGTATCAACTCAAATTTTTAATTTCAATAAACTCAAAATTTTAAGGCAACCAGGTTACTTACTTTTTTAAGTTAAACCAACAAAAACCACCACAAATTTTTTACAGTGCATGTAAGCGGTCAAATCGGACATTCCCCAGTGAATGCAAGTCGTACGTCATTGAAAAAAGGACGGAGGCGAATGACGTCAACTCAGGTGGACACAAACTACGATCAAGGGCCAGTGTTGCCAAGTCCACGGTTTTCATGCGGAATTGGGCTACATTAACACCGTTTTGGGGTTGCAATTGGATGGGTTTTGTTGTGAAAACCTGGCAACCCTGTCAAGGGCTCTCCTCTTTTTCTCTGCCTTACGAGAGAAATGTTTTGCCGACCTTTAAAGATGTGTGGAACAGTGCAGACAGCAAAACATTGTACAATCATTTTTTCTGCGTTTTACTTCCTTTCACCGGTTAAGAACGTCTAGGGCTGTTTTGCCAGTGTACAGTGTAAATGCAAATATCGGATACGGGTTGCTTTTGAAAAGATGATGTAAGCGGGTCGTAAAACCCCCCCCGATATAGACACCACATCGGAATTGTGCAAAAAAGAAAAAAGGAAAAAGAAAACCTCTCGCCACTTCTGTTTCATCACAACTTTAAGTTAGAAAAGTTGAAGAAATGAATAGTTAAAAGGAGTTGTATTGTTATTTTGTTTAATGAATTTGGCCCCTGATTCTAAAAGGGCGCTGGCTGGGTGCTTTGACCAATAGCATCTAAACACAATTCACAAGAATAATCAAGAACCACAGTAGTCATGAATTACCAGCTTTTATTGAAACAGCATGACAGAACTTCCTTCTGTGCGAAGGCTGTTGGTCATAGGCACTATTCAAAAGGCTTGTTTGAATAGTATGGACTGAAGTAAACACTAGCAGAACACTGTTGCCTTGTTTGTTATTAGAGGATTATGTTAGTATCATTGCCGGAGTCAGTGCTCTCTGAAACAATAATAAAAAGGGAACAGATGCGGCCCACTGTGCCTGGCAACACATGAAATGTCAAGTGCACTTCAGGTTAACACAATCTTTCTCTCTCTCTTTCTCGCACGCATGGATGTACGCACACACACGCGAAACCAAGCCCTTCTTAAAGGCTTTTAGATCAGTAGGTCATCTGGGGACTTTTCTGTTTTTTGAATATTATGAATTCGGACATACTACTCTGTTAACGTACTGTTTTCCGCATACTTTATAGTAGGGAAGTATTTAATTTCAGCTGCAACGACTGTCTCACATGTGGTGCTATGAAAACAAATGTTTGTATGAGAATCCCGACTAGCCCGACATAGCAACTCTGGCTTGTGATGTATGCTTGAAATCTGTCATTACTCATTCAATGGATTCAAAGCACGATCACTTCCGCATTTTGTCTCAGCCAGCTCAGTTACATCCGGCACAGCGCCGGAAGCCAATTTCTCTACTGGTTAAATGTGGAGACAACACAGTTGATGATGATATTTTACACTCACTGTTTAAAAAAGGTTCCCCAGATTATTGTGAATGATGTTAATCGCATTATGAGGCAGTAAGCTGTCACTCCTAACAGCAGGAATTACATCGACACTTTGAGGGTTATTTCTCAGACTATTTCTCAGTAGAAGAATCAATTGACCATAAGAGATAAGTGCGAGAGTTATGTGTTTCAGGTCAATGAGGAAGGCCTAACCCTAACCCTAATTAAATGCTTCTTTCATACAGTCGTTTTTTGAGGTTTCTGTACAAAGACAGACAAAGTGAAACTGTTTTGTAAAAATGTTCATAGAGCTTAAGTTTTTAAATTGAGGTATAGTACTCATTACTATGCAAGCCTGTTTCCGCTAAATAAAACAAATAAAAAGAGTAATTGCGATTGTTTATCTCAGAATTCTGACTTTTTTTCTCACCATTGCAAATTTGTAAAGTCACAATTCTGACTTTTTTTCCCTCATAACTGCGTGATATAAAGTAACAATTCTGAGAGAAAAAGTTGAAATTACTCTTTTTATTTTTTTATTTAGTGGTGGAAAACGCCTTCCATACATTATAGTATATGGTTATGTTTTATAAAAAAATCAAATAAGAATATTAATTCATGACTTTTGTCATAGTTCAATTGAATTATCTTCACAGACTCCCGGCCTGTATTACTGTCCCACAGCAGTTGTTCCTATGATGCTGGGACAGCACTCTGCAACCCCACTGTTGCGCTACTGTACCAGACAGCTCACTACTCATCGGTGAAATCCCTCCTGTTTATAGCTGGACTGAAAGCAAACAGAGCTGGCAGAAACCTAGGAGAATGGTAGTTTAAGTGAGTTATTAAATTGCATGGTTTTAGTTCAAATAATTTGTATTGGCGTAGTCGGAAGATCATAGACGAGACAGAACAGAATGCAACCTCTGCTCTGTGATATATAGGATTTCTGAATTTACCCACTATAATCAGTAAATTCCTCAATGTACTGTAAATACACTGCACATTTTTGCTCACTGTATTATATCAGATATAACAAATGGACCATCACACTACTAGTGTTTTTTTGTTTTAAATGTTATTGTAATGAAGTTCGTAGATGGGAAGGAAGGAGGCGGGAACCGGCGAACTTTCAACAAACTTTAATTCAAAACAAATAAACAAAATGAAAGTAAAACCGCGGGCAGCCCCTCACGGACGACTGCCCACAAACACATAAACAAAACTAAACATAAAATCCAGGCCTGGTCCTCTCTCGTCTTCCGCAGCTCCTGCTCCTCCTTATATGCTCCGGTCACATGGCCGCGAGACGAGACCGGTGTGCCACGCAGCTGGCACTCGTGAACGTTAATCACCGGCCCGCTCTCGCGGTCCCTCGCCCCGCTGCCTGTCACACCACAGTTATTATTACAGAGTGTAATAATAATTAAGAGTGTTTTTTTCCTGACCAGACAAAAACATTGCATGAAATCCAATTATGTAAAATAATTCAAACTTATACCACCCTGACTGAGGCTGTTTTCTCGTAAGTTTTTCTCTCTCTATGTCACCTGATGGAGGTTGGACACCATTGCCTCCATTGCCTCCATTGCCTCTTTTGCCTTTGGCTTGCTTAGTTAATATTCACTAAATATTCAACTATATTACTGATCTGCCCGCATTGTAACTATATGATAATTGAACTGAGCTGGACGATGACATCACTGTTTTCTCTAGAGCGGCTGTACAGACTTGACTTGACTACTAAGTAAGATTAATATAAATGTAAAATATCAAAGGTCATACTACTGATTGTAAACTAAGGAATTTACTTTGCTTTAATACTTTTTGTTTTTATTTCAGGAGTACCATTTATTTATTTATTTATTGTGCTAATAAACAGACACGATTGTACATGAATGTAAACACACCGGATTGTAGCCAAAGGCTATTATAGATGTGTCACCAGCGAGCTACCTGACCTCCCTTGAGTTGCATTAGGACTTTGCCAGCAATACCTCCCCTTTGGTCACCACATTCAGGAGGTTCATTTATTACTGGATTCCGCCTTTGGAAAAGTTCAGGCTGGGAGTGTATTGTCATACCAGCAGCAAAAATCTGCAACATTACTCACCATCAAAATGACCCAACTCTGCCACTTGTTGACCCATCTGTCTGCTTGTTTGTCCACAACGAAGCATGGACTCTTTTATACACAACAATGTTGTACAGGAAATGTAAACACTTTGTCAAAGTAATTTATATTAACATTTTTACATCACTGCAATGCTAGTTTATATTGACATTTTTGCATTACCACAGAGCAGGTGACTGTATCAAAGATTACAGATGCTGATAATTCCATCCACCATTTCTCTACTAAATATTATTTAGTATATTGTGCTGTTTTTTATTGTTGAGAAGAGTGTGAATGCACTGAGGAATAGCCAAGGGTGTAAAACTTACGGGGATGTTTCTAGTTTACTTTTTTTATATAGTAGTTTACTTTTCAATACTTAGCAATACTTTTTATTAAGGGCATTGTGCTGAACAGAAGTAGATATTCTACTAGAATAAGGTGAGTAATAATGTTCGTCGACACTACCATATTCCAGTGTAAATATTTAAACTTAAACTTTCAGGAAGCACTAACTAATTACGTTATATATTTTTATATTAATTAAATTTTCATTTGTTTGCAATACGTCAGGAAAGAGTTATGCCGCTAGTACACACTATACGGAAGTGAAGTCTCTGGCTGAGATTCAACCGGAAATACATGCCTCAAGTGGAAGTTGCACATTTAAAGGGATAGTTCACCAAAAAATACTTTGGACCTCGTTGAGTTTCATTATATGGGCAAATAATAATAAATAAAATTAAAAATGAATAAATTACCAAACCCAGCACTGATGTATTTTACTAAATGGAAAAATACTTATACTTTGTAGCAACATGAGGGTTGAAATGATGAGAGAAAATTATGACAGAGTTGTCATTTTTGGGTGAACTATCCCTTTAAAAGTCATGTGTCATCAATATGAGGTTATATATACACGTTTAATAGCCCTATTCTCTGTGGACAGATTATATGCAAAAGAGGATCCATCAGAGGATAAGCTTCGGCGTGAGAGTCATTGATCTCCTGTGGGTCCCGATCAGCAATAATCACCCTCTTTTCCTGCTCTGGTGAGGCTAACCTATCGATCTGTTCCACGCCCCCTCTCTATGCACACATTTATTTTCATTAACATCGCTACACATTGGGCACTTTAGACATCATGGAGAAACAAACATGTGTACAATCAAATAGTGGAGGAGCGGCCAGGGGTCTCTGACCACTTGGGGGCCCCAAACTGTTAGACATATGCATGTAAACAAAAACATTTTTGTTCTCGACTGATCTGTCAAATTCTGCCATACTAAAGAAAAGATTGTCTGATCAACACATAACTTTTGCACAGAGAACAGAGGGGAATCATCAGAGAAAGTTAGCTGTACTAGAGTGAAAGGCTTAATTCAGTTGTTTGAAGACTAAACAGGAGATTAAGTGAAATTTACTGTTTGAAAAAAGAAAAAGAAAAACTGTAGCAGTTAATGAATTATATGGATCTTTTAATAAGACACACAAGCGCGCTAAAGTAGAAAACATTAGGGAAATGTATACCTAATATTATGCCAGCATCTTGGGAGTTGTTTTGAACAGTTCTTATACAGCATCTCTGTTAAAAACCTATTAGGTTTTCCTCCTGGTAATGTTCTCCTAACTGGAATTTTAATGGAATGTAAGTAATGGGTATTAAGGAAAAGGAATGCAAAAGAGTTTGTAAGGGATGGGTTATTAGAAGGGAGGGAGAGCTGTGAGGGAGAGAGAGTTTTAATTAGTGCGGTCATCTGAGGTACAAAAGGAAGCTTGTTGAAATCACCTCATATTAATGAGAGATGACCTATAACCAAAGTCACACTGACTTCAGCTAATAGTTACCGCTCTTCTTCAGAGCAGAGCAGAACGGCACACGGCACCGCACACTCCCTCGACTCACAAAACGTCCTCTGTACATAATCAGCACTCCGTCTGAGCACAGAGACAAATCAATACGTCATAAATATATGCTGTAATATTTATTCATGAATGATCTGTGAGCCGCAGAGGCCACAAATCTAATTCATTCAACACTATCGTGTACAAGCAGAAAGCAACAGCAGCCATTAAATACGGGCCCATCGACCGGTCCAAGAGATTCCAACAGGGGAACGGTCCGATTGTGACTCGCGGCCACACTGGAACCGGGGATCTATCCAATCACATAGCTCAGACAAAAAATCCACTGACGCTGCAATGCCTTCTGGGACTCTGCCTGCTGTCAGGCCGCAAGTCTGGGGAGGTGTTTTGTGTATCAATTCATTTATCTTGTAAAAAAGAGAAGGATGAGCTCTTATTAACTTTTCTCTTGCCCCACTCTTCCTCCCAAAGGTATTCCTCCATAAATAAAGGGAGTGAAGATCTTTGCATAATTGTTTGTTTCTCTTTAAAAAAAGTAATTAAGAGTGTGGGATTGAAGGGCAGTGAGCCAGAAGAGGAGTCGAGGGAATAATTAAGGATTGATCAACAAGAGAGACATCTACAGGAACTTCAGTCTGTGTTGGCACGATTGCAGATGGCACTCTCAAAATATCTTTCTTGTGTGCATGTGTTTGTATTTGTGTACGCTTGAGTGTGTGTGTGTGGTTTAAAGGGGACATACATTGTGAACTAAAATGTTGAAATCCTACACCATTTTTTCTTCTTCATTGTGTAAGGGCCTGGGTTATTATTGTTAGCTAAATATAAAAAAATACTGATTTAAAGCTGAAATAAAAAAGTATAAGTATCAGATGAAAAACATCTGATAAGTATCAGATGACTAAAATTAGAGTCCTAAAAATTACTAACTGGAAATAAATTATACCTGAATAATAATAAAATTCGAAAAGCTATTCGAAAAACTAACTTTATTTTAATGACATTAGAGGCTTTAGACATTCTACTATGAGTAAACCTACACTTTACTATGTAACAGTCTACTAATGCAAAGTTACTTAGAATTTCTATAATACCAATCTGACACTGGGAGGGACATGCAGTTAGAGGTGATATTTCCCTCGATAAAATGACAACACACATCCAGAGAATCCAATCCAGTTACAAACTGGACACTGACTGACAGACAGCAGCAGAGGTGGACTTGCAAAATGTAACCTGTCCACAAAATCATAAACCAGTGTCATGTGGTGTAACATTGTAACTGGAAAGCATAAGTATGTGATGATGCCTCGAGAGATCCTGTGTGGTCTCGACTCAAGCTTTTCACAGGATGTGTTAGACAAAAAGTGTCAATTTTAACAACCAATGCTTACAGTCTTTTAGGCTGCTATAAATCAGTTATCGCGCTTCGGAACATCAAGTCCCACTGCGTTGAGATGGTCTATCATGATTCGATTGTTGTCTAATTTGGCACAACCATATGGCTAGCTCTTGCAAAGTCACAGGAGTAGCTGTGTGTCAGGAATCAACGTTTAAAAAAAGCTTAGGTGTTGTTTGGGAATGTGAAATATAGGTTACCGCATAATTAGCGGTTCGGTGTGCAGATAGCAATAACCAGTGCTTCAGACAGAGCTTACTGTGGGATACACCAGAAGAGGGAGGGAGAGAGAAATAGCACACTGAAGGAATGATTGAGCCGTTGTGCCAGAGGAACTTAACTTGGTTCTTCAAGAAACGAGTGCAAACACCGGTAAGCTAATTATGCTAATTATATTATAGTTACTTCAGTGTTGTTGCATTGCAAGTGGCTCATGCACACATGATTCTTTTTGTGAAATGGTTTGCTTAAAGTGATTGTAATGTCTTTAAAATAAATGCATCTTAATTTGATTTCTGTCAGGATCACTAATTGTCAAAGCGATAGACAATTAGCATATAGTTTAGATTGGCGGTATCTATTCTGGGCAAGAGCTACCTGCGCATCCATGCAGCCTATATGGATACATCCTCCTTAAGGTAAACAGAACAGAAGGAACAATGTATTGTATTGTAACATTAAAATGTACAACTTTATTCAGGAATTTAGTCTGATTCAGGGGGAACCAGATGCCATATCCTGACAGATGAGTGGAGGAGCTAGGGATGGAGAAGGGTAATTTGCGCCGGAGAAATGTGATAGCAGCTGATAATACTGAAGAAGCTTTACTATATAATCAATCTAAAAAAAGGGCAGTGAAAGGAGACTTGCTGAATTGTGTTAATTGTGTTTCCTGCTTTAATAGACGCAACGTTTAGTTATAATGCGTTTCTGTATAATATTGATGGTTTCTATAGCCGTGGCATCATGATGATTTTATTAAGAGGTTGATTAATTCAGATAGGATACCACTGAAGGCCTAGGTGTGAAATGCATGGCCCGTCACTGATATATATATATCAGTGACGGGCCATGCATTTCACACCTAGGCCTTCAGTGGTATCCTATCTGAATTAATCAACCTCTTAATAAAATCGTTAACGTTGACAGTCCTGAAATATATATATATATATATATATATATATATATATATATATATATATATATATATATATATATCAGGACTGTCAACGTTAACGCGTTAATGCATGCGATTAATTTAAAGTCCTATAAAGCTGTGTCATTAACAACATTTTCGTCATACAGATGATGTTAGAAGTCGGGAGTTTATTAGCCTGGATGCCAACCGAAATCAGCCCCGCCCACAACATTTGAGCTCGGGCAGTTCGGTCTGGACTTGATCCATAGAGGAGTAATTAAGCTCCAACAGAAACTGTTCAGACCAATGAAATTGTCAGGGTGGGCTTTAGACGATGATGGACAGATGATAACAGTAGCATAATCATCTCTATCATTAAAGGCACTTAATTGAATTTGTTCTAATCCTAAACAGAGAACTTGTTTGCATATGCATTCACCTTCACTATTTCTCTCAGAAATGATGACCATGTTGGTACTCTGTATATCATTAAATTAATTTTTTGTACAACGCTGATCATTTATGCAAAGATCGTTTATTCCAGCGTGTGCAGACAGGGTTGCCAAGTTTTTACAACAAAACCCTCCAACTACTAGCCCAAAACAACAGCTTCTCAGGGGGGTTCTCTGGAACAAATGGTGTTTGGTGGGTAAAATGGGGTCAAATTTTGGCAAGGTTGCCTGCTAAAATTTGCATTCCTGGGTCTATATATCACATAATTGAAGTCACTTCAACCTGCGGACATGGAAAACAACGCTCGGGAAAACCTTAGACTTGGCAACACAGTGCAGTTGAGTTCTGCTGACATTTGACAACTAACGTATGCATTGCTCTGTTGCTCTGGTTGTAGGTCTATCCATTTGAGGTCTTTCCTGGTTCGGTTGAAACTCGTCCCATAATTACAGCCCAATGGAGCAGCATCAGACTCATATTCCTACTAGAATTGAGTATGACCATGTCAGGCTAGGAATTTATCACAATCTCACTGAGCATCGAGAGCACCTGTAACCCTGGTAGGAGGAAATATCCATTCTAACACTTTAACCCGATTCTGAGGACATTTAAAGCTGTTAAACTCTGAGAAAATGTTCAGTGATTCAGTAATCGAAATCATTAAAACAATTCAAAACAGCGCTAATATAAAAAAGGCCAGGCTGATTACATCACACATATCAGAGAGAATCGAGACTCACATTGCGCTTTCATGAATTATTCGTTTCAGTGTGTGCTTTGCTTTAAAACACGAGCACTGTCGATTTCTGCGATTTGTTTCTGAAGAGCGCAATTTTGCTGATGTGCAGTAAGGGCGTGAGAGTCTGATGCAACAAACCGTGTGTGTGCACAGCTTAACTCGTCTAAAATGAAAACAATCTAGTTGTTTTTGCTCTGTACACACACTTTACACTATGAATTCTGTGTTTTATGTTTTATACAACATGTTTTATGTTTTTTTTTCATGGGTGCCTACATAGTTGTGTATGAATGTTTTTTTCATGGGTGCTTGCATGGGTGTGTATAAATGTATTATATGATATAATTATATGGACTCCTTATATTTGGTTATTTGATGTCATTTTGGACTCTCCAATGATCCTTGAAGGTTGCAGAAAATAGTTTTGTGAGAATCACCTTTCAGTCTGATTGTTTACTTTGGCTATAGCAAATTATTAAAAAATGAATTGAAGAGTTGATTACAAAATGTAAATGAATATTATTAATTTCATGATAAGTGTGCGATTTAATCAAGTTTAATTGCACAACAAAGGTGCGATTAAAATTGTAATGTATTGACATCCCTAATATATGCATGCTGTGAAAGGCATCGTATTCCTATAGCTAGACATGATCAGCTGACAGTCAGTTGATGCTAGCTTGACTAACGTGACCTGCCAGAACTAACGCTACACTGGATATATGTATTTTTATTTTAAGAGATGAATACTTTTACTAATAAGGGATGCATCATATTGATCAAAAGTGACAGCAAAGACATATTTTACGAAATATTTATATTTCAAATAAATGCTGTTCTTTTGACCATTCTATCATCAAAGAATCCTGAAAAAAATATTATAATAAGAAATATATTATGCATATTAGTATGATTTCTAAAGGATTGTGAGAATGAAGACTGGAGGGATGATGCTGAAAATACACGATTTGCCATCAAAGGAATTAATGACATTTTAATATATATATCACATCACATGAGATCACATACAATACTGCTGGTCCCCATAATGTAAATGGATTCATAAACATACTAAATTATATTTATTATATATTTTTATTATAAATTATACTTGATATGTGTGTGTGTGTGTGTGTGTGTGTGTGTGTGTGTGTGTGTGTGTGTGTGTGTGTGTGTGTGTGTGTGTGTGTGTGTGTGTGTGTGTGTGTGTGTGTGTGTGTGTTTGTGTGTATGTGTGTGTGTGGAAATAGCATAGACTTTAGACTGACTGGGAAAACATACTCTCTCCCTGCCGTGTCTCCAGTCGTCAGGCCCCAGACAGCTTACCTTGCTGGCCTCTTTCTCCTCCATTCAGCTCTAATGGCCAATCCATCCATTCTTAGAACCCACAGCCGCCATGATAGGCAGCTAATTAATCACGATTGTGCGTGAGCTGGCCTGTTTCCTTTTAGTCAGGGAAGGTCTGATTCCTCAACCTTGCCCCAATGGGAAAAATGCATCAAAAAGAAATAATGCTTGCACTTAGCTGACACAGACACACACACACACACACACACACACACACACACACACACACACACACACACACACACACACACACACACACACACACACACACACACACACACACACACACACACACACACACACACACACACACACACACACAAACACACACACACACACACACACACACTGTCTGTGTAAAGAGAATGATGTTTTGGTCATGGATGCACTGTCAGTCAGGTGCTATTTTCTGAAAAATGCCCCAACCACAAATCAATAACCTGCCATTTGTGATTAAGGGAAAGCGACAGGAGATGGGGAAGCATGGTGAGGAGGAGAGCGAGAAGGAGCGAGACATAGCAAACCACGAAAAATGACATAGCATAGACAAGAAATGCGGATAGAAATTTGGAAAAAGTCTTGAATTGTTGGAGAATGAGTTACGTCTCGGTTACGTATGTAACCCTCGTTCCCTGAAGGAGGGAACGGAGACGCCACGTCGGAGTACCGACGAATAGGAATCTCGCTTGCGAGAGCCAATCTACTTCGAGTCTAACTAAACGAGCCAATGCACATTGGCATGCAATGATTGCACCAGGTGCTCATGCCACGCCACGCGGGTATAAATGAGACACAGGTGATTGCATCAAATTATCTTTTTTGCTGAGGAGCCGAGTAGGTAGACTGGCGCCCCGGCAGGGACAGAGGACATGGTGACGGGACGTGGCGTCTCCGTTCCCTCCTTCAGGGAACGAGGGTTACATACGTAACCGAGACGTTCCCATTCAGTCGGTCACTCTCGACGCCACGTCGGAGTACCGACGAATAGGAATCCCTACCAAAGCGCCATGGACTCTGCCCCCTTCCAGTGCCCTGTGTGAGCCTCCTGAGCTCTCTTACCTGATGAGACGGGGCTCACACCGAGAAGTCCATCACTGCTGTTCCGCATGACCCGCTCAGTGACTATTGGATAACACTGGGAAAGCGTGCCCAATGGGGGGCCGCTGCGGAACCACATCATACCACGGGAGTTATGTGGGGACCGAGCTGAGCCGTAGCCCGCCGCCGTGAGGGGGGCTCCATCCCTAAAAAGGAGGGCTCTCCCAAGGAAAAGACATGGGCTTCCGAGAGGAGCAACCGTGGAAAAAGTGTGGGATCCCCGTAGGGTCACTCACATGGCCCCAGCCAATTACCGGTTCTCCAGGATTCAGCGGTAAGGGGCCTGATGCCGGACGCTCCGCCACGCCCGGCACCGAGGGCGGTGGAGGACTCACAGAGTTTGCTTCTGGAGAATTAAGCGCCGAGGCGCAGCAAGCCGACAAGAGCCGGGCCTCTCAGTGCTTCTACCCGTTTGAGGTGAGAACACAGGAGGAGACCGGCTCTACACGTAGGCTATAAAACCTAGCGAACGTGTTAGGTGTCGCCCAGCCCGCAGCTCTACAGATGTCTGACAGCGAGGCGCCACGTGCCAGCGCCCAGGAGGATGCAACACTTCTAGTAGAGTGTGCTCGCAGCCTGAGCGGGCAGGGCACGCCTTGTGCCTGATAGGCCAAGGTGATGGCATCCACTATCCAGTGGGCCATCCTCTGCTTGGAGACAGCCTTTCCCTTCTGCTGGCCTCCGTGACAGACAAAGAGCTGATCTGAGGTCCTGAAGCTTTGGGTTCTGTCCACGTAGATCCGCAGAGCGCGGACGGGACAGAGCAAAGCTAGGGCTGGGTCTGCCTCCTCCAGGGGCAGCGCTTGCAGGTTCACCACCTGGTCCCTGAAGGGAGTGGTGGGAACCTTGGGCACGTAGCCAGGCCGGGGTCTCAGTACCACGTGGGTGTCACCCGGCCCGAACTCCAGGCACGATTCGTCGACCGAAAATGCCTGCAGGTCCCCTACCCTCTTGATGGAGGCCAAAGCAGCCAACAGCAAAGTTTTCATAGACAGAATCTTCAGCTCTGCTGACTGCAAAGGCTCAAATGGGGCATTCTGCAGTGCTCGGAGCACCAGAGCAAGATCCCAAGAGGGTATGGAGGGAGGACGAGGAGGATTTAACCGTCTCGCCCCCCTAAGGAACCTGCCGACCAGGTCGTGCTTCCCCACCGACTTACCCTCTACATGGTCATGATGGGCAGAAATAGCAGCAACGTAAACCTTGAGGGTGGAGGGCGACAGCCTCCGCTCCAACCCCTGCTGCAGGAAGGAAAGCACTGACGCGATCGAACATCTTCGGGGGTCCTCCCGGCGGAGAGAACACCAATCGACGAACAGGTTCCACTTCAAGGCATAGGCCCGTCTCGTAGACGGTGCTCTAGCTGAAGTGATGGTGTTAACTACCTCTTGAGGTAAGTCACCTAGAACCTCCGCGTCCCGTCCAGGGACCAGACATGAAGTTTCCAGAGGTCTGGACGCGGGTGCCAGAGGGTGCCCCGTCTCTGAGTTAGAAGATCCTTCCTCAGAGGAATCGGCCAAGGAGGGGCTGTCGCGAGGAGCATGAGTTCTGGGAACCAAGTCCGGTGGGGCCAATACGGGGCCACCAACAGGACCTGCTCCTTGTCCTCCCTGACCTTGCACAGTGTCTGTGCAAGTAGGCTCACTGGGGGAAACGCATATTTGCGTAGGCCCTGGGGCCAGCTGTGCGCAAGTGCATCCGTGCCGAGTGTGCCCTCGGTCAGCGAATAAAACCACTAGCAGTGGGACGTTTCTGGGGAGGCAAACAGGTCGACCTGTGCAACCCCGAACTGAACCCAGATCAGCCTGACCACCTGGGGGTGGAGCCGCCATTCTCCCGGAAGCGCAGCTCGTGACAGCTCGTCGGCCGCCCGGTTGCGCACCCCAGGGACATGAATGGCCCGAAGCGACCTCAGACACTTCTGACTCCAGAGGAGGAGATGGCGGGCGAGTTGCGACATGCGACGTGAGCGTAGACCACCTTGACGGTTGATGTACGCAACGGTCGCTGTGTTGTCCGTACGGACCAGTACATCTTTGCCCCGTAACCAGCCCTTGAGTCGGCTCAGTGCACGATGTACTGCTAGCAACTCGAGGCAATTGATATGCCACTGCAGGTGCGGGCCCGTCCAAACCCCTGACACTGCATGCCCGTTGTACGTGGCACCCCAGCCCATGGACGAGGCATCCGTGAAGACCACAGCATGCCTGGATACCTGTTCCAACGGCACTCCGGCCCGAAGGAACCCGGGATCTGACCACGGGCTGAAGGTTTTGCGGCAGGATGGAGTGATGCTCACCCGATACGTGCCGCGTGTCCACGCCCATCTCGGGACTCGGCCGTGAAGCCAATGCTGAAGCGGTCTCATATGAAGCAGGCCGAGCGGTGTTACTGCCGCCGCAGCCGCCATATGCCCCAGGAGCCTCTGAAAATGTTTCAGTGGAACCGCCATCCTGCCCTGAAACGTGTTCAGGCAGTTCAGCATCGACTGGACGCGCTCCTTCGTGAGACGCGCAGTCCGCTTGACCGAATCCAACTCCATACCGAGAAAAGAGATCCTCTGCACGGGGGCGAGTTTGCTCTTTTCCCAGTTGACCTGAAGACCCAACTGGCTGAGGTGTCTGAGCACCAAGTCCCTGTGTTCGCACAACTGCTCCCGGGACTGTGCAAGGATGAGCCAGTCGTCGAGATAGTTTAGGATGCGAACGCCCTGTTCTCTCATGGGCACAAGGGCCCCCTCCGTGACTTTCGTAAAGACGCGGGGGGACAGGGCCAGCCCGAAGGGTAGGACCTTGTACTGATATGCTCGCCCCTCGAACGCAAAGCGCAGGAACGGCCTGTGTCGGGGGAGAATCGAGACATGAAAGTACGCGTCCTTCAGGTCGATCGCTGCAAACCAATCTTGGGGACGGATGCACTCGAAAATGCGTTTCTGCGTGAGCATCTTGAACGGTAGCTTGTGAAGGCTCCGGTTCAGTACTCGCAGGTCCAAGATTGGCCGTAACCCACCGGTTTTCTTGGGTACAATGAAGTACGGGCTGTAGAAGCCTGTCCTCATATCGGCTGGAGGGACCGGCTCCATCGCGTCCTTCGCCAGTAGGACTGCGACTTCCGCACGCAGGACACTGATGTCTGCAGCTTTCACCGAAGTGAAGCGGACGCCCGTGAACCTGGGGGGACGCCGGGCGAACTGAATCGCATAGCCGAGCCTGATGGTCCGAATGAGCCAGCGAGACGGACTGGGAAGCTCTAACCAGGCTCGCAGAGACCGAACAAGCGGGATCATCGGGACCACCGGCGTACCCACCGAGGGGCAGCGAGGTGGAATACAGGCACCGGTCTGGGGCGGCTGTCTCGTGGAGGCGGCCCGCAGAGAGGTGTGAGTGTGCCGTGCGACACCTACCTGATTCCACGGCTGGGCAGAGGGTCCGCACGGAGTTTGTGGGGTGTCCGTGCGTCGTCCGCTGCTGCCCACTGGCGACACAGGAGGAGGATGAGAGTGGTCCGGCGTTTGACCGGCCACAACTCTCCGAGCCCCCTGGGGACCCGAAGATGAAGGAAACTGCTCTTTTATTGAAAATTTGGGTACCGCTGGGGCTGAGCCCAGCGGCGGAACAGAAACAAAACGGAACACAAGATTCTCCACCCGGCCCTCCTCCGGGGGAAGGAGCGGTGCGGTCACCGTCTCCTGGAGAGCAGTCCTCCTCATCTCCGGGTCGCCCGTCTCAGGACCGCTTCCCCTTGCCTTTGCCCTTCTTCGGGGCTGCCTGGACGGGCGGGACGGCCGGCTTGCGCCCGGCTCCACAACGCCGCTTGGGTGGAGGCTGCTGCTGCGACGCGGGAGCGGAGGCAGACGCAGACGGCCGCCCTCGGCGACGAGCTGGCTGAGGCGCTGCCGGCGGCGGGGTGGAGGCAGCAGCTGACCGCCGCGGCATGATGTGACTGATGGCCTCAGTCTGCTTCTGTGCGGCCGAGAACTGCTGGGCGAAGTTCTGCACCGCGTCGCCGAAGAGGCCAGTTTGGGACACGGGGGCATTAAGGAACCTGATCTTGTCGGTATCCCTCATGTCCGCCAGACACAGCCAGAGATGGCGCTCCTGGACCACCATAGTGGACATCGCACGTCCCACGGCACGCGCCGTAACCTTCGTCGCACGAAGCGCGAGGTCCGTCGCCGCCCTCAGCTCTTGTAGAACTGCGGGATCGTGACCACCCTCGTGCAGGTCCTTCAGTGCCTGGGCCTGATGAACCTGCAACAACGCCATAGCGTGTAGGGCGGAACCTGCCTCTCCACAAGCCTGGTAGGCCTTCCCGATCAGATCGGAGGAGTACCTACAGGCTCGGGAGGGGAGACACGGGTTCCCCCTTGATGTGGAGTTAGGGCACAGTTGCATAGCAACGGCCCGTTCCACGGGAGGAACCTGCGTGTAACCCTTTGCAGGTCCGCCATCAAGGGTGGTGAGGGAGGATGAACCACTGGGCCGGTTTCGGGCAGTAAAAGGTGCCGTCCACGACCTAGTGAGCTCCTCGTGCACCTCCGGGAAGAAAGGAACCGGGGTGGGGCGCTGAGAACCAGCACGGGCCACCCCGAGAAACCAATCGTCCAACCTCGACGGCTCGGGACACGGTGGAGGGTTCCACACGAGCCCGACCCTCTCGGCAGCCCGGGAAAGCATGGCCATCATCTCCGGATCAGTATCGGGCACAGCGGGTCTTCCCGAAGGAGCCCCCTGCGCCGACACGTCATCTCCAGACAACTCTGACCCTCCCTCCGATGCAGCGATGGACATTTCGTCATCGCGGGGAGCCCCGAAGGATACGGGTGGTGCGCATCTCGAGGACGGCCCACCTCGTTCCAACGGCAGCTCTACTGGCTGCGGAGCGCGGGAGGAGTGAGGATTCCTTGGGGTTGGTTCCCTGGAGGAAGCGCGCTCACCGTCACCCTCAAATCGGCCGCGCTACTACCGGAAGTAACCCTCTGTGGAGGGTTAGATCGCGGCAGAGGCACGGGGACTCCGCCTTTTGCAAGACGGAGCCGCGACCGCAACTCCGAGATGGTCATGTTCCCGCAGTAAGAACATGAGTCATCCACCAGCGCTGCCTCGGCGTGCTGCACGCCCAAACACGAGATACAGCGCTGATGACCATCCCGCGGTGAAATGAATCCACCGCACCCAGAAACACACAGATAGAATGTCATCTTTAAAAAGACGCAAGCTCTATCTGTGTTGCTCTTTTAGAATGACGCTCTCCTTGGTGCTGAAACACGCAGGGGGTGGGGCCGCGGCGACACAGACAGGAATGTAGTGCAGCCTGTCGTGCGCGCTCTCTCTCACAGGACGCTTTCAACAGCTGTGAGAACGGCTTTTTAGCGCTCTCCACCTAGCGCACCGTACCAGCTGTGAAAACAGCCCTTGTGGTTGCTCTTATGGACAACGAAGAGAGAAGATCCGAAGAACACACGACCCGCTGCTGTGTTGTCACACCAACACCGACCGAAGAGATCTCTTCCAAAAGGCAGGCTCTTTCTCAGTCGAACTGCGAAGTGAAGAGTGATATCTGGCATACCACTCGGCTCCGAAGCAAAAGGATAATTTGATGCAATCACCTGTGTCTCATTTATACCCGCGTGGCGTGGCATGAGCACCTGGTGCAATCATTGCATGCCAATGTGCATTGGCTCGTTTAGTTAGACTCGAAGTAGATTGGCTCTCGCAAGCGAGATTCCTATTCGTCGGTACTCCGACGTGGCGTCGAGAGTGACCGACTGAATGGGAACTGAGGTTTAAGGCAAAAAGGTTTAAAATTCTGCAAGTATAAAAGCCATCCCGTGTTTGTCAGTGTCGCAATGTGTCTGCCCCACAGTGACAGAGAATGCAACGGATTGTGAGGGGAAATCACTCCTCCATTTATCAACCGAAGTTGCTCTTATTGGAGAAGCCCTCCTATGACTCTGTGTCAGAATCCATGATTAATTTCCTGTGTGAAGGAATTCCGGCAGAGGAAATGAATAGAGTCCATAAATTCAGACAGACAGTGGAGAGGGAAAAGCATCCAGCCTCAGTTCTAGCTCTCTGACATTCACTAAACCTGCTGTTCTGAGGGGTTAATATTCTCAGGGAGAATGTGAGTAAATGCTTTTCTGCTCCATGAGCCACTGCTCCGAATATAGAGGGATTAAAACTACTGTAACCTTAAAGAGGGACAGCATGTTTGAGAAGGTGAACTAAAACAAGCTTGAATTGTTAATTAGAATTTGAAGAAAACCAAAACAGGGCTGTGAACGATGTTCTACTGTTGTGTCAATTTCACAACCCATGTTTTTGGTTTCACTGGGTTTCACATCATTAATGTGATTTGACGTAAAACTTACTGCTTAAATGTAATCAATAACTTATTTCCAATGTGAATTTCTTTTGTTACCATGCTCAAAATCAGTGCAGGATTGTCTAAAAATACCCAATTGAATGTAAATGCCCAAAAAATTCAATATATGATTGCAAAAACTTGATTGTATGAGATCTTGTTTTTTTAAATAACATAGGATATAATTAAGCAATATTACAAGAGTGATTATGAGCATGAGAGCATGGTTGCAAATGTGATATTGATTTTATACAAACCTTTAATAAACAAGAACTTAATAAGTTACAAATTGGACAATTTTAAACAAGTTTTTGCTAATTCTCTAATGTGTTTCATTATTAAATGAATCGGCTGCTTTGAAGTTGAGTTGAATAAATTATTCTGGTAAATAATGGTAATGTTTTTATGTTTTGACTGAACATTATTTACGCAGGTGTACCAATTCAGATGCAACTTCAGTGCAGTCTCTGTAACACAAATATTTATTTTCTGATTGAGGCACGGTGGATTTAATTTCTGAGAGGAGTGCTACAGGCTTAGTTTCAACAAGTGCAATGAAAAGTGTCAGATTCAGTGGCCACACCACCACTGGCAGTGGAGACATGTTCTCTGGAGTAACTAATCACGCTTCTCTGTCTGGCAATCCGATGAATGAGTCTGTGTTTGGTGGTTGCCAGGAGAAACAGTACTTGTCTGACTTCATTGCGGCAAGTGTAAAGTTTAGTGGATAGGGGATTATGGTGTGGGGATATTTTTCAGGGGTTGGGCTCGGCCCCTTAGTTCGAGTAAAAGAAACTCTTAATGCTTCAGCATACCAAGACAATTTGGACAATTTCATGCTCCCAAATTTGTGGGAACAGTTTAGGGGTGGCTCCTCCCTGTTCCAACATGTCTGTGCACCAATGCACAAAGCAAGGACCATAAAGTCATGGACGAGGTGTGGAGGAACTTAAAGGGGGGGGGGGGGGTGAAACACTCAGTTTCAGTCAATCTCATGTCAATCTTGAGTACCTATAGAGTAGTATTGCATCCGTCATATCTCCGAAAAGTCTTTATTTTTATCATATTTATAAAAGAAATATATGCTGTACCCAGTCTTTCCGGAAAAAACAGAGCGCCTGGAGGCGTATCGAGAGAATCGAGATCCGGAGGCTGAAATAAATTGAACAGGAGAAGAAACAACAGCAGGACGTCCGTCTATGTGGTATGTACTGTATTTAGTGTCTTGTCGTCATTTGCGTTTGTTTACTCGCAGTTTATGAGGACATGATTCGGTTTATGGACTATTGTATGCGACTAAACCTTAGCAGTAGCAAGCAAAACGGTTTTGCACGTCAGACTAGTGTAATGTTATACAGAGAACAACAATGGAGTAACCGATAGCGCATTTGAAAAAATGTTAAACTCTTGAAACAATTGAACAAATGTATTTAAACACACACCATAGATTGCATGCTCCATTGATAAATTAACTAACGTTATACACAATCGTGTCGTTTACTGATGTTTACTTATGCAACGATAGCCAACAGCATAGACATTTAAAGCAGTTTTGAAGCAGTGACCGTGGAGATCCACTTTTGCGACACGACTGAAGTGATGTTATGAAGCTTCCCGTCATTTCTGCGTTCAAATCGGTTCAAATGCAGCGCTGCCTTCCCGGAATGCTGTGCTGAAGCCTTGAAGTCGCTTGATGTCACCCATAGGAATCAAGTGGAGCGTGGCGCGGACTATAACGACATAAGTGTTCACGGACAACTGGATCTTCAGCTTGAGAGAGTGTTTATGGGCGTGCATTTCCTCTCCCCTACCGGGAGAAGAGCCCGTACGGCCCATACAAGGACCTTCCGCTCTATCGACGTCAAGCCGACCCATACTCGAAAAAAACTCTCCGAAACTTGTGAGAAACCGGAAGGAGTATTTTTGACACAGAAATACTCCATCAAACGTCCAACTTGGTTTTTGAAACTTTGTCTATGTTTAGGATGGGAATCCAAGTCTTTAACGGTGTAAAAAGCTCAGTATGCATGAAACAGCATTTCACCCCCCCTTTTAACTGGCCTGCACACAGTCTTGTCCTCAACCTGATAGAAAAATTCAAAAAAAACACTCCTAAACGTTGTGGAAAGCCTTCCCAGAAGAATTCAAGCTGCTATAGTTGCAAAGGGTGGGCCAACTCCATTCAATGCCCCATGGATTAAGAAGGGGTTGTCATTAAAGTTTAAGGCAGGCATTCCCAATTTTTTTGCAATAAAGTGTAGATCTAAAATAATAAGTGATAGAAAAATCTTCACCTAATAGCTTTCTGGGATATGTCTACAAATGTAAACCTATGCAGGCTGTCTGTATCATGTTTACCTAGGGAGAGATACAGACTCATGGCCATTATACCTAAACTGTCCCACTCTAGCTCTCGCTCCCTGGGGCTGGAGCTCAGCAGGAAACATGAAATCTCCTAAGCGAACAGCTGTAGGGGCACAAATCTCTATCGTAAGTAAATTATGACATTAAATACTCCCTCTGAACTCGAACTAGTCTCTTGCAAGATCTTCCTCATCTGCCTCTGGGATAACCAGGGCCAATGGGTAAACACTGTCTCTTTAATATGCTTTAAATTGGGGAATTATGCAGGCTATTTTTTAGGAGCCCAGGGAAATTAATTGTGTAAATGGATGTTGTTGTTAATGGAACAAAAGGCTTGAGCAGCATTTTTTTTTTTTTTTTTTTTGGTACATGGCAGCACATTCAATATATTGAGTGATTTTACAGTCATTTGTAACCTTTTGTTCCCATCATATCCCTTGAGCTGTGCTTGAGGTTGAATAGTTTTACCAGTTATGCAGTCTGGACAGTATAAAGCATAATCCATTAATGAAACGTGTAAAGCTTTTTATGGCCGGTGTACTGATGCACATGAATTTTTCAAAAGCTCTCAGAGATTTTAGTAGCATCAATTTTTGATTTTCAGGTCTCTCCAAACCGAAGCGGTGTCCTTTACCGGGGTGTATTCTTTGGCCTTTTATTTTGTCGGTACGAGGCTTTTTAGTCAGTTCCAAAGATTTATATCCGTAGCAGTCCCTAAATAAAGCTCCACAGTCCTTCTTCTCTTACACATCTTTAACTGAAAAGACAGTGGGAAGACTGTAGCATGACATGGTGCACTGCTGACTGCACTCTCACCCTCTTTTCCATGTCCTCCAGCTTGACCTAGTCCAAAACCCAGCAGGTCTGGAACCTGCTGAGAAACACAGCCGGGAACCTAGCTGGGTTTAACCGAAGAAACAAAACCCTTATTTATCACACACTGGCTACAATGCATGTTGATCTAAGGTCAATAGACTCCACTCCACTAAACATAATTTGTTCAGATTTTATGGACTAAAAGAAAAGGAAATGTAGTAAAAAATAGGTCAATTCTAAGACTATTTTGCCTAGATTCTTGAAAAACTATGATTTACTTGACTGACTTTGTATGGAATTAAAGTGCATTAATGCAAGTCAGTTCAGTGACTGGCCATCTTGGTAATGTCCCTGGGTAGCTGTTTGTACAAAGGCATAAAAGTGCAGCTTCAGTCACTTTGAAAGGGGAAAGACTAAATCAACAAAACTCTTTGTCAAGATTCGTTTTTTATGGCTTATTTCTACTCTTTATTACTTTCCTAAAACAATGGCAAAACATTCGATTCTTTAGCTTAAATTATACAAAAAATATTGGGCTGGTCCAGCTAATGTCTAGCTCAAGAAAATTTACATAGAAATCCCATTTATACAACCATCATATTAAGTAAATACAAGTTTTTATACATTTTTGCTATACTTATTTTTTCAGTGTTACTGATTTTCGAATGAATATTACATTAATGTATTTGCATGTTTAACATATTCTGTCCAATTCAAAATGACCTTTTGTTTAAGATAACTTACACTGTAAAAAAATACCCATCAAATTTACGGTAAAAAACCGGCAGCTCTGGTTGCCAGAACTTTTCCGTAAAAAATACGGCAGTAACGTTTTAGGTTTTACGGGACAACAGCATATAATTTAAAGGTTTATAATGCGGTAATTACGGTTAAAACTGGTTTATTTTACAGTTAAAAACCCTATAATTTGAAAGTTTATATAGAAATAATTATGTGTACACAGTACACTATAAAACAATAATGGTAAAAAAAAAAAATATTGAACCGAAATATTAAATGACCAACTTTCAATTGAAACAATTGAAATGCTAATATCTGTTATTTTCCTTTTATATAATTTGACAATCACCAATTATAGTGGTGATGAGAATCACATGATGAATCAAAGCTCATCACACGCAGCTTTTGGAGGGACAATATTAACATATAGAAGGTGCACACACAAACACTAAACACCAAACACCATCATGGTAACACACATGATGTTTTAAAAATGCAATAAACATTAATTTAACAACATTAGATGTAACATAAAACCTTAATGTACATAAGTGATTAGAAAAAACTAAGAAGAAACATAGTTAATTCAATGAAAATGCATCAAATGCGAAGTGTCACGTGGGGAATTCTGGGAATGTCAATTTACGTTTTTTCACTGTTAATTACACAATGACCTGTTCTTTTTCACTTCGAAAAATTGTAAATTTAACGGTATTTTACTGTAAAATAAAATAAAATGTATAAACCTTTAAATTATACTGTTTTGAACTGTAAAATAAATGTTTTTTAACCATAATTATTACATTATAAACCTTTAAATTATATGCTGCTGTCCCGTAAAACCTTAAACGTTACTGCCGTATTTTTTACGGTAAAGTTCTGGCAACCACAGCTGCCGGTTTTTTACCGTAAATTTTATGGGGATCTTTTTTACAGTGTACACTGTAAAAAAAAACTACAAAAACTGTTATTTTTACAGGAAAATGCTGGCAGCTGTGGTTACCAGAGAATTATGAATCTATGCGCACTATGAAATTCAATATTAAGTCTGTGGTTAGAGGAGGCACAGTTTTTTTTTCATTTTTATTAAAAATAAATAGAAAACCAGTAAGTATTACATTAAAATGTAAAGCATAAGATTTATGTATGTAAACTGCATATACATTTTCAATGCATTTGGATTATTTTTACATAGACAAATTAATAAACTATGCCAGTTATATGTAAATGAAACAGTTAGGAATTATGTAAAAGTACACAGAAAAACACCCATGTTAAATTAACACTTCCTAGTGTTTATGTGTATGCTCACTACTGAGTTAAAGTACCATTGAAGCAGTGTTGAAGTTAATGAGATAATTAATTGATGATTGAACATTAATGATGAACACCTGATGATAATGAGCAGAATCACTGAAGGAAAGAGAAACACGAGAACTACAACTGACTTCAGCCACAGCTTTAGATGAAATCAACTGAAGATAAAAGAAGACATTAAATCTCTGAAGATCCCATCAGAGGATTAAATAACTCCACAAACAACATTACCAGCTTCATGCATTACTAACCAAACTGACTTTATTTGTGTAATTTATGTTTTAATTAAAATAATAGTTTTATATGAAGTCACCATGATGGTGAGCAGTGTTTGCTTTAGTTGGGCTCTTGACCCTTGACTCTCCATCATTAGTTTTCTGGCTGCTTTAACTGTGTTTATAAAGCACTTTAGTTACAGCATGGAAAGTCAAAAAACCATGGCCAGGTGATTTGGCTATTTAATGATGATTATATTAATCATCATGTAGTGGCTGAATCACTAAACTCATTCAGATTCTAATGCTCTGGTTATGGAGGTAATGTGTTAATTGTGTAGTATGCGTAATAAAAGCCATGTGGTACTTTATAAACTCATGCATTGTTGTGGCAATCAAACAACTTGCAGGACCAAAAAAAAAATGTTTAATCTATGGCATTATTTAGACAAACACAGACATCAAGAATCAGTGTTTGCATCTCTACAATGGTGACAAAAAAAAAAAAAAACACAATTCAGATGCATAATTTATTCATGCCGCAATGCATGCTGGGACTCATTGGAGATTTTTGATTGGTGGTACCCAGCATGCACTGCAGCATTAAGCTTTTCATTGATTGTCACCATTGTTGAGATTCATACACTGATTCTTGATATCTGTTTGTGTCTAATGTTTGCTATAGATTAAAACCTTTTGTGCACTTTTTTTTTTTAAATTCTGCATATTAGACTGCCACGACAGTGCTATGGAATCAACTGGCCACTATTATGATTAAACAAAATTAATAACACATAAACAGAGTCTTAGACTCTGAACAAGACCAGTGATCACTAGATGATGATTATATAATCATGAACAAAGAGACAAATCATCTGACCATGTGTTTTCTTGGCTTTCCATGCTGTAACTAAAGTGCTTTACAAACACAGTTAAAGCAGCCAGAAAACTAATGTTGGAGAGTCAAGGGTCAAGAGCCCAACTAAAGCAAACACTGCTCACCATCATGGTGACTTCATATAAAACTATTATTTTCAATAAAACATCAACATCCACAGAAATAAAATCAGTTTGGTTAGTAATGCATGAAGCTGGTAATGCTGTTTGTGGAGTTGTTTAATCCTCTGCTGAGATCTTCAGAGATGTAATGTCTTCTTTTATCTTCAGTTGATTTCATCTAAAGCTGTGGCTGAAGTCAGTCGTAGTTCTCCTGTTTCTCTTTCCTTCAGTGATTGTGCTCATTATCATCAGGTGTTCATCATTAATGCTCAATCATCTCTTAATTATCTCATTTACTTCAACACTGCTTCAATGGTACTTTAACTCATTAGTGAGCACACACATGAACACTAGGAAGTGTTCATTTAACGTTTCATTTATAAATGATTTACAAATAAGATTTTTATTACTGATTCTTAGATAGTGATTCTTAGTAAGTTGATTAATTTGTTTGTTAAAATTACATAATCCAAATGCATGGAACATTTATATGCAATACAAATACATGTTTAGACATTTTTTAAATGCATAAACGTGTAAAGTGACTTACATTTTTAAGATTAACAAAAAATTGTAATTGTCAACAATATTTGCATGTCAACTTAACAAACTAGTTTTTACAGTATTTTCTCCAAAAACGTAAAGGTTTTTAATACCAATATTTGTAGTTTTATCAAATAAAATTTTATTATAATCACATGTTGTAAATATAACAAAATATTCGGTTTAATAGTTTACAAAATGTCACTGTGATTCAAACAAAACATATATGCTTTTGGGTTTTCTATAATTTTCTTTTGGGATTTTACATTGTTTTTCTGTAAATTTCACGGGCATAAGGTTAGATCTATTGCAGTTATTCACCGTATATAGTAAGGAAACTTTGTGTTAACCAAATAACAGTTTTTAACTGTAGCATTTTTACAACCTTTGACCGTTAAAATCACGATCATTTTTTACAGTGTATGGTCATGATCAATGTTGGGTGTAATTAATAATCTTATTACTGTAATTTAATTAACTTTCTCTTGAAAAAGTAAAGGAAGGGACTGCTTAATTTTTCTGTAATTTAATTACAGTTACTTCTGATGTAATTGCATTAAATACTACACTGATCAGACATAACATTATGACCACTGACAAGTGAAGTGAATAACACTGATTATCTCTTCATCACAGCACCTGTTAGCAGGGGCGTCAGACTGGGGGGGTGGGGATGGGGGGGTTACTGAGTACCCAGGGCCAAAGTCGGGGGGGGGGGGGGGGGGGGCCTTAGAAGTCAGTTTTCTATACATACATATACATTAATCAGAGTGTGGCTTATTTTGTTTAAGTTTTAAGTATTTTTTTTTTTGGATAAAAATGCAATACCTCACCCATTGGCATTACTATTTGGTACAGGGGCCTAGCAAGATGGTTTGTACCCAGGGCCCAAAATTTGGTGCTACGCCGCTACCTGTTAGTGGATGAGCCACTGCATCAGAAAGCAAGTGAATGTTTTGTCCTCAAAGTTTATGTGTTAGAAGCAGGGAAAATTGGCAAGTTTCCAACACTGGTCATGATCATGTTCTGTTTTGAGTTTCTGTTGGTGACTTTTTCCATTTGCTCTGTGCCTGTTCTCCAGATTTCCTAGTTTGTCACCTAGGTAACTCAATAGTTAATCATTGTGTTAAATCATGTTTAGTTTCTTTACTGTGTGTAATTCTCCCTTTTACGGAATATAATAGGTTAATATGTGGTTAACCAAGACAGGTTATACCTTATTCTGTCATGTACTACAAAAGCTGGCCTCTTGTTTTCCCATTGGCATTTATTTTTCATGCTCTTTTTTTTATTATTTTATTTTTTTTACATAATATGAAAGATCTATTTTGAAACATTGCAATTGTACCTCTGCCCTTTATACCGCTGCTAGGTCTGAATGGTGCTCTCTCTGAGCTCAGGACTAGCAAACAAAGTGAACTTTCTTTTGCAAATAAGCCTACCAGTTTCATTAAATCACTACAATACCGCTCTGTTTTGCTTCAGACAAAGAAGTATGTGGTGTGTTAGAGGTTTGGCAGAGAGAGGTGGCAGAGTTAGAAACAGTAAAAAAGACATGAAGAAAGGGACAAAATAAACAGTTTGTGAGTGAGTGTGTGCCCATAAGTGTGGTCTTTCTGAATGCAACTCTTTTCCACATGCATAATCCCACTATAATTTAAATCACATTCCTGCACAATACTGTGGTTTCAACGAAAAGCAGCTTTTAAATGTTTGTGGATATGGGTAGAAGGTAAAAAAAAGTGGACAGTGAACAAAAGCAGAGGATGAAAAGAGTTCACCACAGTATTGAGACATTGGATCAGTTGTTGTAGAAGCCCAGCCAGGAAAGAGGGAGGTTTTTTTTTTGTGTACGCCGGGACTGGACTGTAGACAATAGGGCAGATAGATAGAAGTGCTAGAGGGGGGAGGTGAGGGAAATAGAGGCAGGGGGGAAGACAAAGCTCGATGTAATGATGTAGCTTTCAATTACCCACCTATTTCACCTGACTGCCTCACAGGGCAACCACTGCACAACCAGCATAGACACACACGCACACTTACCCTTTCCACTGAGCTGAATCACTAAAACGCCCCACAGGAAAATGTTATTGCTCAAAGGTTTCTGTTTTATAGCTCAGGGGACATAATGGCATCAGTTATGCGACTTTAAAGTATCTCAGATATTCTCATAGCCCTTAAGAAAAATATAAACTAAAGCAAATAAGAAAATTGTTGCTACAATATACTATATAGTTATACTATATAGACAGCAAGTGTAATGACACACCAACAAGGGACACAGTGATGAAGGTTTGGGAGTTTTATTAAACCAAAAAAACTGAAGAAACAGTTTAAAGAATAAAGTCTTTCAAAATCAGGAAGATGCAGGAACACTCTGCAAATTTTTAAGAAATTTGGCAATTTGCACCAAATGTCTCATTAGGCACAAAAAAAAATCCTGTCGTCACCAGCGTGTATTCTTCATTGCCCAGGAAATTAATTATGCATTTTGAGGTCACATATAAAGTAGCCATTGAATTAGGACAGCCTTTGTGGATCTTTGTTGTGCCACTGTGATACAATTGCCTTTCTAATGTGTCTTCCGAAGGATACAGCCTCTGAATTGGGATGCAGCTTGTGAGTGAGTGAGTGAGTGAGTGAGTGAGTGAGTGAGTGAGTGAGTGAGTGAGTGAGTAAGTGAGTGAGTGAGTGAGTGAGTGAGTGAGTGAGTGAGTGAGTGAGTGAGTGTGTGAGCGTGTGAGTGAGTGAGTGAGTGAGTGAGTGAGTGAGTGAGTGAGTGAGTGAGTGAGTGAGTGAGTGAGTGAGTGAGTGAGTGAGTGAGTGAATGAATGATTGAATGAATGAATAAGGCATTTATATAGCACTTTCATATGTACTACACCCAAAGCGCTTTACACTCATGACGGGGATTGTGCAGCATCCACACACTGTAAAAAATTATTTAGGAAAAAGTTACCTGGTTGCCTTAAAATTTTGAGTTAATTGAAATAAAAATTTTGAGTTAATACAATTAAATTTTTTTTTGAGATCCGACAACCTTTATTAAAAGATTATTAAAAGATTTTGTAAGCATATTGGGTAATTGTGTGTTTTATTTATGATGATGCAGTGAAACATGCCAAATAGTGATATTTTACATTTACATTTATGCATTTAGCAGACGCTTTTATCCAAAGCGACTTACAACTCAGCGACTTACAACTCATTTTCATGATTTATCAAATTTTTTATGTGGTTCAGATACAAAAATATTTTGAGTTTCTATTTATTAAACAAATTTCCTTTATTGTATCAACTTAAATTTTTAATTTCAATAAACTCAAAATTTTAAGGCAACCAGGTTACTTACTTTTTTAAGTTTATTTAGTAAAAATGTATTTACAGTGCATGGATGATGCGGCAGCAACCACAGTACAACCAGTGATAGGTGGAGAGAGGGTGATAGAGCCAATTCAGTGGATGGGGATTATTAGGAGGCCATGATTGGTAAGGGCCAATTGAGGAAATTTGTCCAGGAGACCGGGGTTACACCCCTACTCTTTACGAGAAGTGCCATGGGATTTTATTGACCACAGAGAATCAGGACCTCGGATGAGACGTTAAACCGAAGGACAGTGGTCTTTAACAGTACAGTGTCCCCTTCACCATACTGGGGTGTTAGGACCCACACAGACCACAGAGTGAGCGCCCCCTGCTGGCCTCACTAACACCTCTACCAGCAGCTACCTTGTTTTCCCAGTTGGTCTCCCATCCAGGTACTGACCAGGCTCAGCCCTGCTTAGATTCAGTGCGAAACCAGTCCTGGGCTACAGGGTGACATGGCTGATGAGTGAGAGCGAGTCCAAGGTGTGCGTGTGACATTACGTTTTTATTAAGAAATGTTTCATATTGTTCATATTGAAATTGAATTTAATTGCGGATTTTTGTTTCTTGGGACATCTGAGAATAGTTTTCTAACATTTTTTAGATCTATTGAGAAAAACTTGCAAGATTATTGGGCTCTTTCTGTCAGGACAAAAACCTGAGAGGCAGAAGAC
This sequence comes from Pseudorasbora parva, assembly GCF_024679245.1. Taxonomy (NCBI): domain Eukaryota; kingdom Metazoa; phylum Chordata; class Actinopteri; order Cypriniformes; family Gobionidae; genus Pseudorasbora; species Pseudorasbora parva. Next base: position 31,746,750 of record NC_090173.1, read on the forward strand.
AAATACACTTTCTTGACTATAGATGATCCCAAAATTCATCAACACACAAGTTGATTATGAAATGAAACATTCTTTACTATCATACCCTCTTATTTGTTGCTTCAGCCTTTAATGTCACAATGTAATGGAAGTAGTGACATATCTTTTCTTCCGTATTATGATAAACATTCAAGTGAAAAAAATAAAATAAAATTGTAAACCAGGACTTGGTTATTGTCTGACAGCGGACTAAAAATCTTTTTCACTGGAAGATTTAATTGTGACATATTGATAAAAAATTAGCTCAAAAACTATTTTATAAAATGAAACTTTCTTAGACGAATTATTCATAATAAGATGCATTTTTTTTTTAAACTGACATTAAGAGATGTATGACTTTTATAGAGAGACCTTATTTTAAGGAACACAGAAGATATTTTTAAATCTTGCCTGTTTATTCAATCGATCTACCGCTGACCACCGAAAGCTGACTATTTTAGTCTAGAAAGTTTTAAATATGGATATTTTTCTTAAATAAACTTCAAAAACAACAACCATTCACTGCCATTATAAAGCTTTGAAGAGCAAGGACATTTTTAAGGGTGAGTAAATCATGGACTAATTTTCATTTTTTTGTGAACAACCCCTTTAATTGCCGATGCAACCTTTTACACCACAGACTGAACTAAATGAAACATTGCTTGGTAATCGGTTGACCTAAATTATCTAATTGTGTGCCTAATTTTAACAGCTGATTGGATGATCGAGAACCTTTACATAACTTTCTATCAAAAATTTCTGACATTATCAAGATGAATTTTGAGTTCTTGTCATATTTTATTACCATTTTCTAAACTTTAGCAAATAAACTGTGACCATGTGAGAAAATATTGAAGGTGTCTAATTAATTTTGGTTTGACTGTACATGCTGTGTAAAAGAAAGATATATTTTTTCCTGCCTTAATTTGCTAACTATACTACCTCTTTTAATAGTCATTTCAAATCATTTTTAAAATCTTATTTTTTAATTGTTGAAATTATTTTTATTCATTTGATTTGTTAATGTATAAGTAGTTATAAATATGTATACAACATGTGTTATCATGACTTATTGATAATAGCATTTTTAACAGTTTATGAAACAAGCTATAGCATCGCTGCTTATGTGTGCATATGTGGTGTGTGAGAGAGGGAATGCTTTCCAGTGGGTCTTTCCTCTGCCAGGTCCCGCTGTTTGCGAATGGCTCTGACATCAGATTAGAAGCCCTTTGTGCAGTGACGCTGAATTAAGCATGGCGTGTGTGCCAGCACCAATCGGCACATTGCTCCTAACATTCCATAAGCGTTTAATTAGTCATGCTGTGCGAGTCACTCGTTTACATATCACACACATATCCACACAAGCAGAGATACATAGAGCAAACTGGATTAACACGCGCGCAGAGCGGTCAGAGCGGTCGCTCTCTTCGCCATGTACTCCTAAAGCAGCTGGCAGCGTGAAGATCATTGTCCTACCCCCTCACTTCCTGTGCATCCATTCATATACCAGTCAAACTGCAACACACAGCTCTCAACAGATGATTGGGCTCATATTTCTAATTTCCTGTAGCTTCTTAGACTCTGTCTATTCTGTTAAGTGCTCAGAGACCAAAGGCCCCTCTCATTACAAATTGAAGCAGATTGCATCAACATCACAAGTACCGCATGTCTAATGTTAACAAGTCAGTCCATGAAGCAGATAATTTCGTTTTGATGTAATATCTTATAAAAAGCTAATGAACCCTATATTCTACCCACCGGTCTGAGGTCCAGTGAGGATGCTTCAGGTCTGTGCATTATGGTTGTTCTCTAATACAAAATCCAGCAATTATGTTATGTTTAGCTAAGGGCCAGATTTTTCCAAGGCTCAGAAAGTTTAGTGATTGTCAACAACACCTTCATTACTGGAATAAAGAATGTAGACTATTAGAAAATAGAATGACTCTGGTTCTTATTTTTCTTAATCATCGTGGTTCTGAAATGGTTTTGTTAAGGATTCTTTTAAGGAAAAAATATTAAAAACATTTAAAAAACAACAACAACAACACAACAATGTCAATTCCATTGACAAATTGTAATTTCAATTTTTCAACTTTGGAACATTCTACTGACTATAAGTATCTTTGCAAATACATGTTGACTAACTCTCATTAGAGTATTAGTATGATCTACTCTTTAACTAATATGTATGATGGTCCTCCAGCAGATGTTCTACTGACTATAAGTAAATACATCTCAATTTATTCTAACCCTGTCAGTCTACTAATGCTCTACTAAAACTCTAATGAGAGTTAGTAGACATGTAGGTGTAACGTTATTCATAGTCAATAGAGTATGTGGTAACATTTTACAATACAGGTGCACTAATATGTAATAATATGCTTAACCGTTGCACTGATAATCATGAGTTAATGTATTACTAATGGTGAACTAACCCATTTATTAATGAATACTGCATCAGCAACAAATGAAGATTATTTTGATATTTTTGACCACAATAAGTAGCGTAATAAATAATGATACCTTTGTAAATCATTAGCTAATGATTAATTAAATTAGACAGCTGGAAGATGAAATGCATAGCTTTGACCCATTGTGGTAATTAACAGATTAATTTACCTTATTAGTTAATATAATATGTTATTAAAGAATTAATGCATTATGACATTTTAACAATTTAATGATTACTTAACCTATTAATCCTGTACAATCTTCATTAACTGCTGATGCAGTAACCATTAATAAATGGGTTAGTTCACCATTAGTAATACATTAACTCATGAGTATATGTGCATTCATGAATTATATTAGTGCACCCGTATTGTAAAGTGTTACCGAATATGTTAAAAGGACCATCAGAATTAAGTGAAACGCATAAGTCTCATAAGAGTATGTTTGGGTATTGGACTACACAGTTTGGGCTTTCTGTTTTGCACTGTAGAGTCAGTAACAGAGCCATTCAATTAATATTAGGCTACTTTAGAAAGTACTACTTTTCATTCTTCAGTGGAAGAATGCCCTGTAAAAAAAAAAAAAAAAAACAGGTCTCCAATTGAAAAAATATTTTTCAGTTAGTCAAATTGAATAATAGGGCCCAATTACATTTTTTTTAATGTGATTAGTCACTAGAAAGTGTTCAATTGGAGACTTTTTTTTTTTTTACAGTGTGCACACGCAACTGTTTACAGAACCACTCTGATCCAATGCCCTATTCAGACTGTTGTTTCCCTGTGCAGGTCACATGGCATTATGGTTAGCGCTACAATCATTGTGAACTCGTCCACCCTCTGCCCATGTCCAGTAAGGCACTTGGTCCCCCACCTCCCAGCCATATGGTCCAGTAGCAACTGGGCGAAGGTGTCGGATTGGCATGCAGACTTATTTCTGATGATTTCTTGTTATGGAGGTAAAAATAGAAAACAGACACCTCGTCATGTCACCTCATTCTGACATCAGTGTGAGACAGATGGTGTAAATTAATGACGGTAAAACTGAAAGAACTAGAGGAAGAAAGAAAAAAAAATCACTCCTGAAACAACAACCACTCTGAATAAACTAATTAAATAAGTGACAGAAATGTCCATTGGTAATTAGTGCTGGGGCTGTGCTGGAACTCTGCGTTTGACTGAACCCTAGGTGAACTTATTTTTAATGCTCAATCATGGCACTGTTTGAAGTTACAAGATCCTGCTTGGCCAGCAGTTTCTGGTCTGTCACATTTTTTCTTTTCTTTCACTTTTTATTTTATTTTAGATAAAGTTTTGTTTCTTTTAAAGTGTTTCCAGGGATAGAAAGGAAAAGAAAAATCATCAGTGGTGGATGAAATGAAAAAATGTGCATATATATTATGTTTGTTTATTAGTATTTGTGTAGCCTGGGTGTAGGGAGCTCTGGGTAGAAGTAGTACCTTTGTTCCATTTTCATGTTCGACGTACGTCGGACGTCACCGGCGTTTTGGGATCACTTCTGGGAGCCCCTATCAATTTCGAGATATTTAGAACGGGCCAATGACTATTGGCATGCAATACTTGCATCTTGCGCTCTGCCCCGCAGCGCGGGCATAAAGCGGAAGCGATGCAATCAGTGGCGATTTCTTTAAGACTGCAAGGGAAGCTCGGCTTCCCTTATAATGTCACAAAATTAATGGTCAAATATATACTATTATATTAACATTGTATTGACTAAAAATGCGTTAGAAAACGTTCATCTCAAAGACGAGTTCGTTCAGAATCAGTTACATATAGCAGGTCGGCTGACTCGATTTCCTTCTCATACATTCCCGCAGCGTCAGTGCATTTCCCTATTGAAGCCCAGCGTCCATTGACTTCAATGGGGCTGCTTTGAACGGTTTTTTTCAGCGCTTCGAAACTAGACGGTCATTGGATAAACGCTGCGATTATGTCCCGCCCACGGACGCTCAGCGTCTCTGGGAGTGAATGGGGAGTGGGCTGGCCCGGACGCTGAGCTTCTGCGTGATGATTGGAGGGTCTGCATCTCCTTTTGACTGACAGCGATTCTGTACTATAAGGAATCACTGAAGCTATTCGCGCTCAGTCCCATCGCGGATTTCTCAAGTTCAGTCGAAATAAAAACTTCTGCAACCTATTTCTTTGATATTTGCTTGGCGAAATTGCTTGATTTTCATCATACATTTCACACAATTATACACCACATTCCTTGTTTCAGTTTTACAGAGTTTAATATTTTTTTAGATCGTTCATTCATTCACAGGGTAAAAGACAATTTTCTTGAAAAGGAACGTAGGGCAGAATTTACTTTTAAATAAATAAGACAATTGGCCAAAAATGAGCTTCCCCTCTCTGACAGACCAGTAGCCGCCACTGGATGCAATGCACTATTGTCATTCATTTCGGAGCGGAACACGGTGTTCATGAAGAAAACAGTTCCTGCTTCAGCAGAGAGAGAAAGAGATAGAACGACAGAAGAGGCTTCTTAGAGTGCTGGGTGAGACGGCATGATCAGTGCAGCTGTGAGCTCACTGATACAGTGATAAACTGCTCTTTTCACAGCACTGTTTGGTCTGTTGGTTCAGTTAGGGCTTCCGATCGTGCGTGCATACACAGGGCTGCACTACTCTCCTGTGTTTTGCCATGGTCGTTCCTGGGTGCTTCAGCACATTTAAAAGAGTTTTCTTCTAAAAGAGCAGCACGGGTGTGACACTGCGTCTTTTTCAAGACGTCATTCCACCCATGTGTTTCTGGATGCGCTCGTTTCCTGTCCTGACGGCCACGAGCCCTTTCGCATAACAATGTTGAGATTGCGTTCGTGGCTGATCCATGTTCTCTCAGGAGAACGGGATCACGTCAGTGTGCTGTTCATCTCCTTCCCCGTGAGGGTTTGAGTGTTCAGCGCGCTGTGTTCTGTGTAGCTGCCGGCAGACAGCGCATGTTGTCACGGCAACCCAGCGTGTGTCACTCGGCGCTGTAGATGCGCGGTCAAGACTATGATACCTCACGGCCATGCTCCCTTTCTCGCATTCCTGCTGGGAGCTTACAGATGGGATTGCTGATACTTAAAAAAAAAAAAAAAAAAAAAAGGGAACTAGCATTTAATTTGGGGAGGACAGATGTCAACTGCTGCATCGGAGAGAGGGCTGTTATGTGTTGAAACTGAAGATGATGCTAAGATTCCCACTATAATATTGTCTGCTCATGCTAAATCAGATTTATACTTGACAGCCATGTTTTCCCGGCTGGCTGAGGTGTGGTACAACACATAAATTGCCTTGTCCTTCCCCTTGCCTTTTTCCCGGATGTGCATTGGAAAGCTTTGGCAGTGTGGAGCCATTGGTGACAGAATATGGAGCCCTATTGGGTCCATAATATGTATAAAGTTTTTCCTCTTTCTCACTGCCTTCATCGGTGGGGTGGCATTGTCACTGGCAGGCTGCCTCTGCCCATCACCCTTAGTGCACCAGGGTAGTTCTGAGCCAAGGTTGAGCTGCGTACAGTGACTTTAAAGTAACAGTGCTGGCCCTTGGCCAGACGATCTCCACACTTGTCCAGAAACATTGGCGACCCCCTCAGTCTGCTCGTTGCCATGGGCATCAGTCCCACGATGCCACCTGTCTCAACTGCCAGTCAGGTCACATCTTCCAGCAGAAAGACAGTCTGAAGACAACCTGGATGAACCCTCGGTCAAAACACTGGCATCTCACGGAATACATCCTAGTGTGCCAGCACAACCTAAAGGATGTCCTTCATACCAGGGTAATGCCAAGTGACGAATGTTGCACAGACTATGCCTCTTCTGCTGCAAAATTACATTCCACTTTTAAGCCTAAACCAAGGAAAGTTGGCGCCCCGAGGAAGAAGCTTAAGGTCTGCAGCCTTCAGTTGGCTCCAGTCAGAGCAGTTTTCCAGGAGAGCCTACGGTCTATGCTAGAGGAACCTATCTGCCTAGTTGACCCACCTCCAGCTCCAGAAGTGCTGTGGGACCGCATCAAAACTGCTGTTCTGCAAACATCTGAAAATATCCTCTGATTTTCCACGAAGCAAAACAGGGATTGGTTCAACGAGAACAACTTAGAAGTCCAGGAGCTGCTGTCATGGAAGAGATCAGCACACATTCCCACCTGGCCCAACCGTCCTGCCCCCCAGGAATGCAGCACCTCCAGACTGTTCCATTTATTATGGCATAACACTTCTGTCTGTCTCCAGCAATATCCTCGCAAGGGTACTGCTGAATCTACTGGTACCTGCGATAGCAGATCACCTTTCAAAGACACAATGTGGCTTCAGAGCAAATCGGGGAACCACAACCATGGTGTTTGTCCTGAGGCAGATTCAAGATAAGTGCCGGAAACAAAATAAGGCATTGTACGTCACCTTTGTGGATCTGAAAAAAACATTTGACACTGTGAGTAGGCAGAGACTTTGGAAAATTCTGGAAAAAGCTAGGCTACCCACCAAAGTTCCTCACCATGATCATCCAGCTTCATGAAGATCAGCTTAGGCAAGTCAAATACTGTCATGGTTGGTAAATCCGCTGTCTCATTCTATTCTCATGTGTGTGGTGTAGGTGTGTGTTGTGTGGGTGTGTCTTGTTACGTTGTTTGTTCTGGCGGGCGTGGCCGCTCATTATTCCGATCAGCGGCAGCTGCACTTCATCATCACCAGCCTACTAAATGCCTTTTCTCCCTCTCCGTGTTGTCAGATCGTTGTTTGAGTCTCCCGTGTTGCGTGCCTGTTCCCTGTATTTCCTGTGTACTGGTCTCTGGACTCTTCATTCATCGATCTCACCAAAGAATCACCTTCACCATCACGCTTTTTTCAGGATTCCCATCTCAGTCTCTGCGTCACACTCTCTTGCTGTCTGTGTTCCTAATCTACTGCCTTCATGCAGAAGCATTGTGCACAATCTTTTATTACTCTTGAGTATCTGTTCAATAAACATTACCTTTTGCATTGCTTCCGTCCTGTTTATCATTACAAATACAGCAACAACCTCTCGCAGCCCTTTCCTATTGCAAACAGTGTGAAACCGGGCTGTGTTCTTGCTCCGACACTGTTCAGCATGATGCTCCAGCAGTCCACAGAGGACCTCAATGACGCTGATGGCATACATCAACTTTTATCTTGATGGGAGCGTTTTAAACCTGAGGTGTCTGGGAGCTGCTCTTTGCTGACGATGCCACCTTCCTTGCTCAAACAGAGGGTGCAGCGAATCTGTTTAGCCAAAACTGCTCAGATCTTCAGCTTTAAAGTCAGCTTGAAGAAGACTGAAGCTCTGCATAAGCCTACACCACAAAAAGAGTACCATCCACCAAGCATCTCCATTGAACTGAAGGTTGTCCACCATTTCAGCTACTTGGGATGTGTGATCTCGTCTGACGCCAGGATCGACAAAGAAGTTGACAACAGGCTGGCCAAAGCAAACAGGTCATTCAGCAGGTTATAGGGATGTGTCTGGAACAACAACGTCATCACCTGCGACTCCTCAGGTGTTTCCACCAGTGCTAGCTCTGCACAATCCTCAACATTTGTTGGAGCAACTTTGTTGTCAACATTGAAGTCCTCAAGTCAGCGGAGGTCTTTAGCATCAAGGTCATGGTCCTCAAGGTGCTATTCCAATGGGCAGGGCACATCTCCAGAACGGAGAACCACTGCCTACCAAAGACCATGCTATAAGGGGAGTTGTCCTCTGGTAACTGAAACATTGGGGCACCACAAAAGCAGTACAAATACTTCCTGAAGAAGTCCCTCATTGCTTGCTGTATTAATCACCGTCAGTGGACAATACAAGCAGCTGATTGCGACTCCTGGACTCCTGAAGTAACCTGTAGAGCCACTATAGAGGACACAAGGAAAAGAAGGGAAAATTGTGTCCCCTCAGTACCCATCCTGGACCAGATCTTGACCAGCTGCTGTAGCAGGACCTGCCTGTCCCATATAGGCCTTGTCAGCCACCACCGTGCCTGTAGACGTTGATGTCCTTCCTAAATCTTCCTTCGCAAAGCCAAGCCATGATGATTTGTTATATAGGCAGATTTAAGAGAAGTGCCGGGAACAAAATAAGGCGTTGTACGTCATGGATCTGAAAAAAGCATTCGGCACTGTGAGTAGGCAGGGACTTTGGAAAATTTGGAAAGTTCCTCACCATGATCATTCCTCACCATGATCGCAGCCCTTTCCTATTGTAAACGGTGAGAAACTGGGCTGTGTTCTTGCTCCGACATTGTTCAGCATGATGCTCCAGCAGACCACAAGGGACCTCAATGACGCTGATGGCATACATCCACTTTCATCTTATATATATAAAAAGCATGGTCACATGGTGGCAGACTGGACATTTTGTGTGGACAGGTGGCTTTCTGAGATAGGAGAAATGGGGGAGAGGAAAGATGAATGTAAATATAGCCCTGCTGGAAAGCTCCCTACTGAATGACCTATGACAGCCGTTTGCGTTAAATAGCGTTGTAGTTCAGGGATTCAGGGTTTATTGCACAGGTGCTGAGGGAACAAGAGAGGCCGGAGAGGATCTAAAGCATTATTAAAGCTCAGAGAATGTGTGTATATGAAAGAGAGAGCAAGAGAAAAAAAGATGTAGAGGGTTAAAGAGAGAACTCAATAAGTTACAATTACATATGAAAGTTCCAAAATTAATATGAGGGACCAACCATAAAGCTTACCAAGATGGCTCCCACAAGTGGTAGTCCTGGCTTACTGATTAAAATTGTTATGTGCAATATAGTGATGAAGTCAAGTGTATGACGTGTTTAGTGACAGGATTTATTGCAATTGGACATGGGTTCAAATCTTGACCTTATATACAAATTATTTTAAAAGCCAGTGATCATGCATTTTTGTTGTATCGAAGAGACCTGCTTTTAAATTAAAAAAAAATAACAACAATTTACAAATGTAACAATAATTGAACAACTTAAATAGTGTTAGAGCTGCATTATTAGTGACTACACAGTTTTTATGTAATATTACACTAAAAAGATTATGTTGAGGCTTTAGGTATATTGCGATGTGCCCTACTTGAATAGACTATTTTAGTTCCTAACAATGGATAAGTATGTAAAGGTTTATTTATACAGCACCCTTTAAAACATTTTACAAAGTGCTTTACAGAGGACACACACACACACACACACACACACACACACACACACACACACACACACACACACACACACACACACACACACACACACACACACACACACACACACACACACACACACACACACACAAACAAACAAACAAACAAACAAAGCATACATACATGATACACATATAGAAATAAGAATTTGTTTGTTTGTTTGTTTGTTTGTTTTAATCAAGGAAAGTCCCTCAGCGAACAAATGTGTTTTGCGATGCATAGTAAGTCGAATGAAATTACTAAAGGCTGACTCAGCAATTTTTTGCCATTACTGTTTGTTGTTCAGAGCGATCTTGCTCGAGTATAGTAATTCAACAAATTAGAAGGGAATCTTGTGGCAGTTCCATTAAAACATTTAACTAATAAGAGGATATTGAATTAAATTCTGAATGATACAGGCAGCCAGTGAAGGGATCTGAGTGTTGGAGTAATGTGATTTCTAATTTTAGACCGAGTTAGCATTCGTGCATTTTGAACTCTTTGTAAGCATTTAATAGAGCCTTTTTAGTAACCCTGCAAAAACGCTATTGCAGTAGCCAAGTCTAGATGTAGCAAATGCAAAAAGTTTATAAAATTTAGATGTGAATTAGGCATTTTGTTTTACCTAATAACCATGCAACCAGGCGCGATTAATGCACAGGCTTGCCTAGGCTGCAGCCTAGGGGCCCTACGTGTAGAGGGGCCCCGGATTGGCCAGACTTGATGATGCAACTTAATTATCCCCAAAAAAATTTTGTTTGATTCATAATCCACTCATGTCTCATGGGCTTCTGATGACAGAGGAAATTAAAAGAGATAAATGTAAAAAATAATAATTAAAAAAATAAACAGGATGTTCAGTTCAGTTCATGTTCTGTGTGGCTGTTCTATGTGCACTCCAGTTCTATATTTGATAACGCTGCGTGATGATGACAGATAATTGTGTGGGAAATTCATGTGACTTGTTTAAATGTAAAAGTTAAATTGGTTAAATGACAGACAGATTGCATAGTGGGAGGTTTGTATCCAGATTGCAGAGAAGACTCAGTAGCTGAACTGTTGATTCTTGTTCACTTCTGTCTCCTGCCAAATAAGCATGACAAACAGTCTGCGGTGAGTATACACAAGAAACTTTCTGGTAAATTGGTTTTGTTTTAAGGTGCTATTGCATTTTAATTTTTATTCAATTTTATTTCATATTTCTGGTAAAAGAAATGTGCAGTTAGACTCATTTACACATGATGTTTTTTAACACCTAAATCACTTTACAATATGGGTGCACTAATATGCATTCATTCACACTGAATTTATGCAGAGATAATTATGAGTCAATGTATGACTAATGAAGAGCTAAAATATTTAATAATGATTAATGCATCAGAATCTAGGAGTCTATCTGATTAATAGATATAATAGCAATATATATGAATTGCTATTAATTAAATGTCATCATGTATTAAAAATCCTTAACATACAGTATAGTGTTAATTACCACTACACTCTAAACAAATTCTAAGTAAAAAAACAACCCAATGTTGGGTCAAATATGGACTAACCCAGCAGTTGGGTTGTTTTAACCCAGCGATTGGGTTGTCTTAAGCAAATATTTAACCCAACCGTCAGATTAAAACAACCCAATCGCTGGGTTAAAATAACCCAATTGCTGGGTTAGTCCATATTTGACCCAACATTGGGTTAAAACAACCCAGCGTATGACAAGCTTTCAGTTGTCTATGTCTGTGTTCGGTCGATCGCAAGCCAGCAGCAATAAACAATCGGAAGAAGATAGCAAGCAAGATATTGTGGAAGAACACAGTCGCTGCATAATCTTCCTTTGGATCATAATATTAGGAATGTGTGATACTTCATTTATTTTTAATGAAGTTCCAGCTCACGTGGGGAAGACCGTTTGTGTGTTTGCTTCAGTTCACTGCGGAATCGTTTGTAAACAAATCTCCGGTCGATGCTGGATTTGAATCCGACAGGAATGGTGCAACACACTAAAGTGAGTAAAAAGTGTTTTTATAGTTAATAGTATTGCATTGTTATAGATCGTGTTGCTTATGTGTATGTGTCTAACAGAGCATACATTTAGCATGCTGGACTCAGACATGTATGGGCCTGGGCTCGCAAAGCCCAGCAGGCCGATGAATCTCGTAATATTCTGTTCTTGTTCTGCTATTCTCTCTCTCTCGACATCTGAACGTGTATATGTGTGAGTGGTTCGCGCTTATATCATCCGATCTTGCGGGCTATGTGTAATATAAAAATACTAGTCCAATCCATCGCGGGTTGATGAGAAATAAAATATTGTGTTTGATAGATAAAGACATTTAGCCCTGTGGTCGAGAGAATCCTTCTAGTTGCTGCTTCTCCCTCATTAAATATGCAAATCTTATCCAATCCTAGCCATGGGCGTTTACTTACAAGTCTCCAGTGCTGCAAACCCATCAAAACCCAGCGTTTTGGAGAGAGCCCCAAAAACAGTTTAGAAAATAGCCTATTAAGGCTTCAACATACTCCACAAGAACAGAGAAAAAAGTTCTCGCTCCCAGGGCTGCGAAAACAAAATGACGTCATTTTGTTCAAGCAGCACTGGTTTAGGAGTTCTCGCAGCTTGTTCTTGACACATCGTCTGAGCAGAACTTTTTTCTTGCGGCTGTGATTGGTCATATATATAAATTAGCCGTGGTTAATATGGAGATACGGAGATGTACGGCTACTGCTTTTCTCATGAAGTATGGAATGTATTGCCAGAACGAACTTTGTTCTTGTTCTTGCCACCTCGAGAAAACACATTTCTTTGTTCTTGCAAAGTATGTTCCAAGCTTTAGTTATGTTTTTGAATTTTAACACCACACTAACATCATAAGTTGACCTCAAACAACAGTATAAAAAAAGAAACAAAGCCAGTTCATGACACCTTTAAGATGTTCTTTACATGAAGATATCATATGACTTCAAAAGCCTGGTACTTGTTTTGTATTGTTCAGGGTAGGAGTTGGGTTAGTTGTTCCAAAATATAAAAGTAGCCTAGTATAAATATTCATAAAATCATGTCTGCTTTTACAAAGCCAAAGAATCAAATTATTGATCCGATGTATTTGGCAAACAACAGAAATACATGGGAAACCTTTAGTGTCTCCATTGACCATGCTTCAGGTTTTGACGCCTTGGGAGTAAGAATGGGCTGGTTTGAAGGATGGGTAAGTTGGGCTGCACACAAATATATTAGCGCATCAGAATCAAAGTCTCTTTATGAAAAGCAATTTCACTCTGCGGCCATCTTTGAAACACTTCTCGGCCGCTCCTATCGCTTTGAATAGGGAAACATCAAATTCTCCAAAGTCATATTGGGGAATGTACTTTCTCAAATTCATAGTGCACCATCTTCCTATATATAAGGTATTTAATCAGAAGCCAGTGATGTATGTAAAGTATTTGCATAAATGTAAGCTAATTAGTTACTGTACTTAAGTAACTTTTTGGCTACTTTGTAGATTTACTTCAATTTTGTAGAACATGAAATTATGCATACATTATCATGAAGGTAATTTCATATACCCATTTCGACTGTTCAATTATTGTGCATATAAATGTATTTTAAAACCACTTCCACATATTGAACCCGAAATTACGTTTTTTGCTATGGTAACCAAGGTCCCATTTGCGCAAATGGATTGACCTCAATAATACACCAGGCTCTTTAATAAACGTAATTGCTTTGGCGCCCTATTGGCTTCATGACGCTGCTAGCAGTCTCCCTCTAGATCTCACACCTGCGTGTAACAACTCAGAGAGTGCAAGTTTGTTGTCCATTCTTTCATTACACTCTCGTTCCATTTCAAACTTGTAGGATGGGGGGAGTTGTTTTTTGGGGGGGGTACCAGATGGTCACCTCTCTCCAGAGGTCCAGTGGAGAGCGGGTAAGTCATCCACTCCGACAGACTGGCTCTTCCCCAGCTGAGGGGCCGTGTGCCAGCTTAAGCCCATATGGCCTCTTTGGCACCATAGCCAAGCTCTGGGTGGGCACACTGTGGGTGGCCTGAGCAGCGTTCACCCACCCCGAGGCTCTGCCCACAGGCATGAGGCTGGTCGTGATGAAGAGGAGGAGGTGTGGAATTGACAATTATGGGTGATCAGTTGTATCACTTATTAGCTAATGTTGAGTGACAGTTGTTGTTGTCTGTTAGCATTAGCTTGAAACTCATGACTTTTGAGTATTGCATCTGGTAAAAATGAAACTGTTTTAGCTATTTGGTGGTTATTATAAAATATGTGTGAAGGTTCACTAACAAACAAGGAATTTTTAGAAACCACTGACTGTGCTGGTGACAGCATAATAACGGTTGAATGACATTTAGCGCTAGTTTGAGTTTCTGTCAGACCTGATCGCACTGTTTATTTTGCCATGACGATGAGTTCCAAAAATGGCAAGCGCACAGAAAGCTTGAAGTGTCATGTTGCTAGGTAACATTTCAGTGGTCTCTCTCTGTCAGAGAAAACTTCTGTCTGGAGACAAAGATAGATGGCATGTCTGTTTGTCTGCATATACCTTCTGGTGCAATGCTGGACCAAACGCTGCTATCCAGTCTGACCATAATAGCCTTTTCCTATGGTGTTCACCAATTATCAAATCTATTTTTGTGTGTAAAAACATTTTAAGAACACCAGCGAAAGTATAACATTTATCGGGCTTGATTCTGTGCCCAGGGTTTGAAATGTAGCCTATTAAATAAATGTCGGATTCTTTGAAAAGCCACACAGAAGTATAAATATAAACGCATCCTTTCTCTCTGGTGGTAAATAGTGTATAATTGGTTAAGTCGCTGTGTCCGATCCCTGAATGAGAGGTCTATTAGCAGTCTGTCATTAGAGGGATTACATGTGCGGTCTGAATACTCGTACTGAACAGGCTGGGTTGATTCAATAACACACTTTAACAAAGTGGATAGTGTGGGACTGTAGCATTTCAAACAGTATGGATATATCAACAATAACACTGATGCTTTTTGCTGTATTTATTAGTTAAATGCCTACAGTGATTGTTATGAAGCCCAACGTAAAGAGCAGAGATGCACACAAACCAGAGTGTAAGAGACACAAATGTGTTTGAGCACAAAGAACATTTACACGTAGCCCTAAATGTTATGACATTTGCCTTTCAGTGCTTTCTTAATCCAGATCACTGACCTTTCGCTTCTGCTTTTCCCGTCAACGTGCCAAAAGAGGAGGATGCAATATGAATGCGTGCTTAAAGTGAGCTTCTATTACACATATTTATTTCAATACATATCTTATCTTATAGCATTAAAGGGCTGTATACCTACACTGATATTAAAATAAACTGTAAAAAGGTATTTTAATTTTAAAATGAATAAACGGAAAAAAAGAGTCACCTGTGTTTTGGTTTTCATTACAAAAAAAACCAAAAACAAAACCACACAGCAAATTCTGTTTTTTGGAATAAACTCCCTGGTAGTCAAAATCAACTCAATCTGAGTGCACATGCGTGACCATCAAATAGACTCCAGCGCAGAGTTAAAATGACTCTGCTCTTGGAGTTGAATTTTAACACTTTTTCAGAGTTGAAATTGAACTCTTTCTGGAGTTAAAATACTAATACTACAGAGAGTAACTGTAACTCTAAAATGTAGTTATAATATGAACTCATTACCAGTGTTAAAAATTAACAATTTTTATTTTATTTAACACAATATAATGTTTATGTGGAAATTACTACACTGAACGCCATACTCTCGAATTACTGGCTTTATTTGAGCAAATCCATACATTTGGTTCAGAAATTCAATGCATGGACACACTTTGAAATCAATTGCTGTCCTAAAATACTGTACAATCTAACAGCAAAACATTTACATTTACTGTAGGCAGCTAACAGAGTGAATAAGTAAAATTCTATAAAGCATAGTCTCACATAACTGCTTTATATAAAATCAAGCCTGCAGGATTATTTAAAAGAAGAAGAAAAAAATAAAAAGGGGGAAGTGCAATAGGATTGTTTAACCTGAGGTAGATACTTATACATAAAATATGAGTATATACAAGCAAAGTATATATATACATTTCTTGCATGGACACTGACCCGTGTCAGTGGTTAAATAAAGGTTAAATAATTTGAGATCCAGAATCACTGCTGCTTAATTTGCATGAGACAGACAATGTATTTTACAGAGTTGGGGAGGAGGAACCTTCAACCTCTTTCTGCAGGACAGTCAAATCTGAAGATCACAAAATGAACACAGTATAAAGCATATATAATCTAGCAAAACTATCATATGTACCAGGGTGGATATTCCCAGGGTCAGAAAAAATAATCACATTGCATATAATTCAGCTTACCACAAGAAGTGAGAGTAACATTGAAGGCAACATTTTTCCAGTCTTCAGCTGTCCAATTTTGGGTGAGCTTGTGCAAATTGTAGCCTCTTTTTTCTATTTGTAGTGGAGATGAGTGGTACCCGCTTCTGCTGTTGTAGCCCATTCACCTCAAGGTTGTGCATGTTTTGGCTTCACAAATGCTTTGCTCCATACCTTGGTTGTAACGAGTGGTTATTTCAGTCAAAGTTGCTCTTCTATCAGCTTGAATCAGTCGGCCCATTCTCCTCTGACCTCTAGCATCAACAAGGCATTTTCGTCCACAGGACTGCCGCATACTGGATGTTTTTCCCTTTTCACACCATTCTTTGTAAACCCTAGAAATGGTTGTGCGTGAAAATCCCAGTAATTTAGCAGATTGTGAAATACTCAGACCGGCCCGTCTGGCACCAACAACCATGCCACTCTCAAAATTGCTTAAATGACCTTTCTTTCCCATTCTGACATTCAGTTTGGAGTTGAGGAGATTGTCTTGACCAGGACCACACCCCTAAATACATTGAAGCAACTGCCATGGGATTGGTTTAGATAATTGCATTAATGATAAATTTAACAGGTGTTACTAATCAGAGCCAAACAGCCCTATACGCTCACTACGCAAGCTGCGTAGGGCCCCGCAATTTACTCAAGGCCCCGCCTCCCCCTCGTGTCAAAGCGCGTCAATCAATGTTGTAAACACTGATGATAAAATTAAGCGGAATTATCCTTCTGGCCATGAAAAGAGGGAAAAAACACCACGACAGTGAATTGCAGGAACAGCAATCAGGTAAACTTGTGTTCTCTCCTCTCCAAGTTTGATGTCAGCAAATAGGCTAACAGTAAAGTTAAGTTGATGTGCGCCTCTTCTGTTGTCTTGCTAAGCTGGACAGGCAGGCTATGCATCTTTTGGTCTGTTTAGCTAGCTAATGCCAGCCGCTTTCAGGGCTGTGTTCTGTGTCTTTGTGCCTCAGAAATAAAGTAAGCTTTTTTTTTTTTTTTTGATAAACGGCAACGGTGTTTGTTTACTGCAGCTCGGAAAAGATCCGCGCCGCGCATGAACATGTGTTCATATGCGCGTACACGAAACAAAACGTGTTTATTCCAGCAGAAATATCTGTGTGGATACCAGACCGACAGAACAGTATATTGGCATGATGGTACTCCTCCTCATCATAAGTGCACATAGGCTACATACTTTTAAAACAAGACAATGATTATAGTCTTAGTCAATGTTTAATCTAAACTACTGCACAAATTATGCAAGATGGAAAGCAATGTATTGACAATTTGACATTGATTGACTATTGATTTATAGGCTATATTGAATGTAAAATGTTGATATTAATTAGCTGGACATACTGGTCAATATGGATGCACATCCCTCAGTAAATAATAACAATAAATCAAATATTGCTTTAACATGCATCATATTAAACACAGTTGCTTCCTATGGCAAGCCATTTTAGCTTTTATTTATTCACAATTTATGCATTTTTAATGTCAATAAATAAATATTCACTATTTACGATATGAATTCTTGATATTAGGTATGGAATTTTTACTAGTAACAATGACTTTTTGATATCAGAGATTAAATGTTCACTTGTACAGAAGTGAATTCTTGATATCAACAATGATGTCATCACTCACAGATTCTTGATATCTGAATCACTAGTTTGTTAAACATTACAAGAGCCAAGCCATAGTATAAATAGTATTTTATTTGAAAATGTATAAACGGAAATCTGGGGGAGCCAGGGGTTTGAATGGGTCTGATGCTGCTTATAAAATGTATCTATAATTTGCAAGTGATATGCTTAAAGGGGGGGTGAAACACTCAGTTTCAGTCAATCTCATGTCAATCTTGAGTACCTATAGAGTAGTATTGCATCCTTCATATCTCCGAAAAGTCTTTAGTTTTATCATATTTATAAAAGAAATATGGGCTGTACCGAGTCTTTCCGGAAAAAACCGAGCGCCTGGAGGCATATCGTGTGGGCGGAGCTAAAGAATCACAAGCGCGCAAATCGGTGACGTCCTCAAGCGTGGAGAAGCCCATCTATCTCAGCTAATACAGATAATGATCCACAATCAAATCTGAGGCTGTAATAAACTGAACAGGAGAAACGGCAACATCAGGACGTCCGTCTCTGTGGTATGTAAGTTACTGTATTTAATGGCCTCTCCACATTTCTGTGTCTTTACTCGCAGTGTATGAGGACATGATTCTGTTTATGGACTATTGTATGCGACTAGACCTTAGAGGTAGCAAGCAAAACGGTTTCGCACGTCAGACTAGTGTAACGTTATACAGAACAACAATGGAGTAACCGTTAGTGCATTTGAATGACGAAGCACGCGATCGTATCGTTTACTGATGTTTACTCATGCGACGGTAGCCAATAGCAGAGACATTTGAAGTTGATTTACTCACAGGCTGCTTCCAAAGCAGGACCGCTCTGTCAAAAACACACTTCTTTGGTATGATTTGGTGAAGTCCTGTGACAGCAGTGACCGTGGAAATCCACTTTGCGACGCGACTGAAGCGATGCCTTGAAGCTTCCCGTCATTTCTGCGTTCAAATCGGTTCAAATGCAGCGCTGCCTTCCCGGGGCGCGACATAAGTGTTCACAGACGACTGGATCTGCACCTGAGAGACTGTTTACAGCGTGCATTTCCTCTCTCTCCCTCTAGTTACGCGCGCGCGCACCCTTCCGGGAGAAGAGCCCGTACAGCCCATACAAGGACCTTCCGCTCTATTTAACGTCAATTAGAGCCATACTCGAAAAAAACTCGCCGAAACTTGTGAGAAACCGGAAGGAGTATTTTTAACACAGAAATACTCCATCAAACGTCCAACATTAGTTTTTGAAACTTTGTCTATGTTTAGGATGGGAATCCAAGTCTTTAAAGGTGTAAAAAGCTCAGTATGCATGAAACAGCATTTCACCCCCCCTTTAAGTTTGTACGTAGAGGAGATGCTGGATCATCTCCCAGTACAAGCAAAGACCCAGATGATCCACATCCTGCCTCAGCCAGTACTAGCACAGACCCAGTAGAGCCAGATTCACCAACAGTAAAGTCGTCTTCAGCAAGTACTATCTTAAAATTCTATAGAAAATACTCTTCAATAAATATTGTTTGTTTGAACCTCATTCTTTGACTGTTTTGTTCAAAGGAGGGAGGGTTGTATTGGGAGCACTAAGGTGTCAGGTGTAACTGCATGGCAATGGCAAATGGTTTACATATCTTACAGGTCAGGTAGGAGGGCCCCTTAGCAGAATTTTGCTTAGGGCCCCAGGGAGTTCAGGATCGGCTCTGTTCCTAATAATCCTTTAGGTGAGTGTATATATGTATAATTTTTTGTACAATATTTTACAATTCTGTGCAATCGCATGTATTGTCATTAATAGTTTTTTTCACTGTTTATGGTAAGTTAACTTTCACTTATTCAGTTGACTGTAATACATGTTTTTTTTCCCATTAGTTTACTGTGTATTTGTATGAACTTACATCAGATCCCAGATGTTCTATTCAATCACAGTGCAGTTATTCAGGTCACATGTACAGCGGCATGTTTATTTTTACTCAGAATCTGGTAAAAGTCAGAAAAAGACAAACAAAGGAAGGAAATGGTGTTTTTGTGAAATTCACTGTACTTGTTAATGTGTAACGAACAACAGTGTCAGAGGTGATGATGATAGTGATGAAGACAGCGGAGACCCCTGAGGGGAAACATCACCATGCTCTGACTCAGGGCTCAGACAGTACAGGTCAGGCCCTGCTGATCAGCACATCACAGCTAACCAGCCCCAGGTTCAGCTGTCAGTCTCAGCGATCAGGAATAGTCTGATTTCACTTCACTGTGCTGCTTACACTAGCGTATTTACCCTCTTACTATTTATACTTCTGTGAAAACAAATACAGTATCAACAATAACCTGCATTTCACTATTATATCGATCTCTCAGTGTGGTCCTATGTCTTCTGACCTTGCTGTGGACATTCCACTGACTTCTACATTTTTATAGTGAACTAATGATTTTATGTTTTATATATTTTATGCTGTAATTCAGAGAAAACAATCTTTGATATAAAAAATGTAAATCAACTTAATCAAAATTCAAAAACATTTACTCTGTTTTGCCATTGTACAGCACAATACTGACTAACCTTAAAGGGACAGTTTATGCAAAAATGGAAATTTTGTCCTTAAAGGACAACTCCGGCGAATTTTTAAGTTTATCTCGATCGTTATATTTTTGAACATGCAGCGGTTCTCGAGGCAGTACAGAATCGAAAATCGTTTCTTTTGGACACGTTCGATACTGAGAACCGACGAGCCGATACACACGTTAAGAGTATACACGTTATACTCTTCCCAGCTGGACTATTTGCCTTTTTTTACAACTGTGTAGTTACTTCATGTGAGGAGGAAATACATTTTTTAAAATTTAAAATTTACAACTGCGTTCCTACGGGATTTCAGTGCGAGACTACAGCTAGCCGTCTAAAACGCTTTTTAGGTGAATTTAAACATTGGCTAAGTGGCTAAACGCATCTCGTTGTCATGTAAGGGCCCTGCTCATGTTGGACAGACATTTTAATTTCATTTTGTGTCACATTGGTCACAAAGGTATAACGATCAAGATAAACGTAAAAATTCCTTGGAGTTGTCCTTTAAATACTCACCCTCATGTTGCTCCAAACCTGTTAGGCCGGGGACACACTGCAAGCGTGCCGTGAGTGTCTCGGCTGCGTGGCGTGTTTTTTTAAATTTATTTCGGCTCCCATGTTAACCGGTTAGAGCTTGCATACTGCCTGCGTCACACGCGCGGTCCGAGCCGCACGGAAAACGCGTGCATGCTTCAAATAGAAGAGAATAGAATATATTTATTTTTAACATGAAGTAGGGCTTCCCTGTACATCAATACCAGCAGCAGCACCGCGTCAGACACGCTTCTGGTGTGCAAAGACAGAGAAAATGCCAGGCAGCCGCCCCGCGGCTGACACGCAGCAGAAACGCCACGCTTGCAGTGTGTCTCCGGCCTAAGACCTTTGCTCATCTTTGTGTGAGCCCAAAAGGGATGTTATATTTAGTTAATTTATCCTCAGAAAGTATATCTAAGTAAGCCCACCCACACTATAGAAGCGTTCCACTGATGACACATATGGCCAATTAGAGGTGGATGAGGTGATGATTATCTAAGCTGAAAGCTTGTTCACACATGGCAGGTGACCAGACTGCCAGAAGGGAGATACCGACCAAGAAACTCATCAGGAGCCTTGCACTTTTTCCCTTTTTACTTTATTCTCTTTCATTCCCTCTGTCTCTTCCATCTACTTTCACTGCTGTTTCAGGTCAAACTCTATTTTCCTCCCTCAATAAGTAGTTTTTTCACTCATTCTACGTTACGAGGAAGTGTGTGACAGGAAGGCGGGAGCAGAGGTGCAGAGTAATATTCCTTTCATAAATCATGCAAGTACGAGATGTCAGAGGGGTAATTGTGCTTATGTGAGTCCTCTTTAAAGAGGGGGATTTTATTACTGGGTTAACACACAGAGCCGCCCCTCCATTACACACTCATCAGGGAATAATCAGAGTGGAAATTCTGAACTCTTACTCTCAGAAATGACGATTAGTGTGTGAAGACTATGAGTGTGTAAGAGGACACATAGATGCTCACACATTCTTGATCATGTGGTTTACGGGAACTCTCCATAGGCGTAATGTTTTTTATACTGTATATTCTTCTACCCCCATACACTAACCCTACCCATTACACAAAAATGTTGGCATTTTTTAATAAAAATAATAATTTAAAAAGCGTGTACATTTAAATGTACTCGGTTACTAACGTAACCTTGGTTCACTTTCAGTCAGTACACTCCGAGTTACGTCTGTACTGACGAAAGGGGGGTTTCGCTTAGAAGCCAATCACCTTAGATCTCTAACGAAACGGTGAAAATGTATTTCCCGCCCTGTCATGAGTGTTCTTGGTTGGATGATCGGTTTTGGGGAGGCACCTGACAGCCCCAAAACCGATCATTACAGGACAGGACCGCTATAATGTGGCAGGTGGCAATGCACCTGTCATGCGTGTGGAGGTTTCCAAGTCCCTTAGAGTTAAACAGTTGAGTTTTACAGTTTTTTAATCCATTTAGCCGATCTCTGTATCTGGCGGTAGCACTTTTAGCATACCTTAGCATACATCATTGAATCGGATTAGACCATAAACATAGCGCTCAAAAAAAGACTTTCAATACTTTTCCTATTTAAAACTTGACTTTTCTGTAGTTACATCATGTACTAAGACCAACTAAATATAAAAAGTTGCGAGACCGATATAGATAGGAACTATTTTCTCATTCCTGCGTAATAAACTTTGCAGCCGTCATGGCTGCAGCCGCAATGATATTACACAGCGCCTGAAAATAGGCAAACTTCTGTCAACATAACCAACGTGACAATCTACTTGCACAGAGAGCATGCCTTGTAACCATGGAGATGTTTGTGAGAGACGATTTAAAAGATAATTACTTTAGTGCAGATCCCGAACCGTATCAATTTGAACCGGAATTACAGTTACACTGAAGACGAGCTTTTAAAATTTGAAAGAGAAAGTGTAGCTGAACAGACTGGGACAGAAGGGACGAGGAGAGCAGATTCGATTTAGTGAGTGAGAGAAGAGTTAAAATTCAAGGAAAAATTGTCCGACATGGATTCGGTCTTCCAACCTTTTGATTTTGACTAACATAATATGTGAATGAAATATGCTCTGTTTATTATGAAGACAGAAAGAGTGCGCACGCTCTGCTCTTTCTCTCTGTCACTCAGTTAACATGTGCCCTGTCATCTAATGTTACGTCACTCATATATCACAATAACCGATCAAATAATGCTTTGAAGGGACAACATTTTTTTTGGCAGCCTGTATATATACTGTATAACCCAAATGGCCACACAAACCCCCACACTTAGTGATCGCATTCACAGGTAACGTTAGTTAAAAACAACAGCAGTGCTTTTCAATCTGGTTGTTCAAGCTAACAAAAAAAAATGTATGTTATACGTACAGCCATGGGGGATGATACACTTCTCCCTGTCTGGCCATATCCATAAGATGCTGTACCGTGGTAACACTGTCCATGTTTTCCAAATAGTCATCTGGTCCCATGCTTTGAGCAAACATATCTATGGTTTTGATAGCTATGGTTCAGAGCAGTCAACCACTCTTTTGTTACTTGATTTTTGTTGGTATACTGTGAAACATGATGGTAGAATACACCTTTGATTCACTCTCACAGCTCTTAACAACACACAGAACCATATGGCTAATCGCACAGTTAATCCACCACATAATTTGCTGGCTGCAACTCTGCATTATCTGCAACAACACAAACTTAGTGCCGGTCGCATTAGAAGTTACCTATCCGAGCACTACTTTCTGGCGCTGCGTAATATCATCGCGCCGGTGAACCCATAATACGACTGCAAAGTTCCATAATTACTACGCAGGAATCAGAAAATGGTTCCTATCTATACTGGTATAAAAATCTAAACTTTTAATTTTTTATTGGTCTTGGTACACGATGTAACTACAGAATAGTCAAGTTTTAAAAAGGAAAAATATTATCTTTTTAAAAATAAATTCTTTGGTCATTTTTGAGAGCGATGCTAATGGTCTAATATGATTCAATGATGTATGCTAAGCTATGCTAAAAGTGCTACTGTCAGATACAGAGATTGGCTGCATGGATTCAAAAACGGTAAAACTCAACTGTTTAACTCTAAGGGACATGGAAAATGAGCCTATTTTCAAAAAAAGTGGAGTGTTCCTTTAACCCTACCCCTACAACTATTACCTATCACAGAAAACTTTCTTCATTTTTACATTTTCAAAACACTCCATTTAGAATTGTTTTTTTTAGAACTGATTAAAAAAATAATACTTAATATATAATATAGTAGTATTTGGACCTTATTTACATTTCTGATATATTTGGGGAAAGTTGCATTATAAATACAGACAGAAATAAGTGAAGTTTTTATTAACAAAATTTCGGGAGGAGCATGTGCAGATAATTAAACCTAATTAAACACAAGTGGAGCACATCAAGCTAATCAACGGTAAGAGGTGTGTATATATACAGCAGATTTACCTTCTTTCGTTGACCATTTTCATTTTAGCATCCCTCCACCACCCCATCTCCTGGGTTCGGGCCAAATTTAGAGCCCGGAGCCCTCCCTCGGACAGCACGCCAAATACGGATAATCTTTACTCTATTTAATTTGATGTAAGTGTGAACTAGTGAAACAGTTTAAGTAAACTACTGGATTAAAGATTATGTGTAAGCAAGTGAATGTAAAAAAATTCAAAAATAGACACTGCTTAAATTGTGGATCAATGTATGTTCAGTTTTTATACTTTTTTTAAACAAAAAGGTTGTTTCTCTAGAGCAGTTGAGAGAAACATTCAAAAGAGTGGGAAGAATGGATGAAAGTGAGAGATCAACAGATAGAGTGACAAAGTCCTTTAAAAGCAATGACGATAAATAGATACAGCTCTGTCCGCAGTTGTAGGTCAAAGATACATTCCCCTTCTTTTATGATGTGAGATACAGAGAGAGAGACAGGGCAGGAGGCGATCTTGTTTCTGCAGAGATTTATAACCTTTACAACCAGCAATGTTCTCACTGTCTGGCAGAGATATTAAACTAAGCATAAATTATCTCTCAGATAAGTCATTTTAGGGTCCTCATGAAATCAACCTTATTTACTTTGTTAGCAAACATTACTGGTCTTAGGGTGAACAATTCATCCGTGCAAGTTATACACCGAAAAAAATAGTTTTCTGTGGTAATCTTTAATCAAAATCTGAAAAGTAATTTCAGTCTGGAATGGCATTCCCTTTCTGATGATATCAGTATGACAGCTTGGGTTTAAATATCCTTTACTACTCGTAATCCCAATTGTTAGTCTGCTATGAGCGAGAGGTGGAGAGGAAGTCAAGGTGAGCTTTGACTTCAGGTGCGCTGAAGTCAAACCCTGCCCCCTATTCAATATTCAGTTTCATTTGGAAATAACCGTTATAACCCGCAGCTACCCGCTTATGTCGTGATAACCAGGGTTCTAAGTTAACTTTTTTGATCACCAGCCAATGTGAATCTCCACTAGCAACATCCGGTGAAAATAAGATAAATTATAAGTGCAACTAAATGACATTAGTTAACATTGTTGGCATGAAAAACATATAAAGTACACAGAGGTAAATTAGACCACTCAAGTAAATTACTGGGCTCAACATTAAGTCTTTTCATGTCTTTGTCCTTCGAACAAGTACATCTGTCGATCACTTGTCCTAGTAAAAAAATTGTTTTCCGGATTTTTTTTTATTTGTGTTGTAAATATAATTTATTCTGAAACAATACTCTCACCAGTATTCAATCAGCTTTGACATATTTTAAATCTGCATATTTGTGATATTTTTACCTTTTATAAATGGCATTTTATAAAATAACATTTTATTTTTTCATTTAATCTAGAAGTTAAATTAATGGACTATATAGCTGTTACTAATCAAATTATATAATTTACACAAACAAACAAAAAGTTACAACTGCATCAAGTAATGTTAAATATGTTTAAATATACAAATAAGAAAGATTGGAAAGATGAAACTAAACCAACAGTAGGTGGCAGCAGTAACCGTCTTAATGAGTAAGTCACGGAGTCATTTAAACAATTCAGTCAAATGGATGATTCATTCAAGTATGAGGCAGTCGTTTACGGATAGGTCATTGAATCTTTGATTCAACCGGTATGGTTCTGCAGTGATCTTTGTTTGGAACTATTTTTGCAGCTGAAATCTAACAAAAATAGTCAGCATCTAAAATGTAAGTGACTTAATGTTAATTATTTTTTATGGAACTGTCACATGAAATTTGTGTCATTTTCAGTCGTGATGGTATTCAGGAAAACAGAACTCTTGGTTATATCATGTTGCTTAATAGGCTATCATATGTTGTTATATATATATAAAAGCTCCACAATTTGTAACAAATTTTAACCATGTTATTGGGTTTCTTTGTATGAGGAAACCAGCACGTGTTGTGATTTCTCCTCGATAGGCTGCGCGAGCGTTAACAACGCTTGTTACCGTCAGTTCATTATATATTATAGTTACATTACACTAAAGTAATGTAGAATCATTCTTGCATTTTGGTAAGAATTTTTTGATGTTTTTTTTTATCAGGATACAGTCGGGCAAGTAAAATTCTCTTTCACTTGCCCCTTTAAAAAATCCACTTGTCCCCAAGGTTTCACTGACTGTTCGCAGCTAATGGGCGTATGAAACGTCATCGCGTAGCATTACGGGAAATGTAGGAAGTGCTGCCAGGGGGATAATTGACCAAGAACAGAGCCCGTATCATGCCATGTAATGCCTCATGCATCACCAAACTGGCTAGTACGTTTTTATCAACACCCTCCAGAATGAATTTTTAGTGTTAATTTAGAACCCTGGTGATAACGGTGGTACATCTATTTGGGTCTGAGACCAGAAGTTCAACTCACTGGAGTATAGGGAATTAATAACAGAAATTAAAGAAAAAAAAACAACTCAGGCTCTTTGTCAACTGTTATTGAAATTGAATGTATTGTTGTTGAATTAAATTAAACAAAATACATCTTTTGACAAAAAAAAAAAAAAAACGAATAATAATAAACAATTCTGTTCACAATTCACACTTCAGTTGAATTTAGGGGTTTATATTTCAGAATCAAAATCATATGTTACAGTTCAAAATCAGTGTCCAGAGGAAAAGGACAATGTTCAGAAATCAGATTTAATGTCCAGATGTCACTCAATTCAGTTCAATAGGAAAAAAAATTCCAGCAAGTGATCCAAGGGAAATCGAAAGGGGAAAAAACGTCCCCGGTTACGTATGTAACCTTAGTTCCCTGAGAACAGGGAACGAGACGCTGCGTCAGCTGACGCTACGGGGAACGCCTTCAGCGTGACAGGTGTCTGAAATCGCTATCAAATCACAATCCTACTGACCGTCGGCAGCTGGTGATGTCATCACCGTGCGACCAGGAAGTATAAAAAGGCACCGTGCCAACATGACAACATCCGCTTCGTCTGAAGGGACTGTGGGCAGGTACACCTTGAAGCATGGCCATGTGACGCAGCGTCTCGTTCCCTGTTCTCAGGGAACTAAGGTTACATACGTAACCGGGGACGTTCCCTTTCGAAAGGGAACTCGCGCTGCGTCAGCTGACGCTACGGGGAACGATATACCCACGCCGCCATGCTGAGGGGAGTGCACGCCCCTTACTGGCAGTGAGAACTGCCTGGACGAGTGTTCGCGGAAAGTCTGAACCACTCCCCCTCTAGCCACACAGGCTGCCAGTGACATCATTCCCTACGGTCATAGCCCAAGCTATATGCCTAAGAGAGAACCTAAACAAGTTTTAACTGAGGTTTCCTACTCTCGGCTTGCTCGAGGGCCTGGGACCTACTACTTTCGAAGGAAGGAGTCCCTTAAGGGAATGTGGCTAGGGGACCCGAGGGCGCCACCAGCCGTCACTAATTCGGGAAAACCCTTCACCGAATGCCACCAGGGAGGCCTCACCTGGCATCACTTCTGTGGGACACCCCAGCTTGGCCAACCCTGTCTGTCAAAACAGAGCCTCCGGACATCGCTCTACTTATGAGCATCCAGACTGAGGGACTGCAAAGTGGCAATGTCCTCCTCAGACCGGAACTCGGAGACGGGAATCCTGGAGAGCAGTACTCAGCTTAGTGCTTCTTACCCTTGCCATCGAGGGGAGTCTCTTCTGCTCGATCCTAGGATCTACTGAGCACATTTATTACAGGGGTGCTCAGGAGGCCTAAAAAGGCCTATGGACTGATCTACCCGGGAGGCCCCGAGGGGGGCCTGCCCGTCTGATCAGACTCAAGCGGCCGTAAGCTCGCAGACGACCCTCAATGAGGGGAGCTCTTAAGCCAGCTTGGTAGGTAAACCATGCTGTAGGCTAGCCAGTTCCCTGTCCTGAAGGGACTGCGCAGCAGAAACGGAGTCTCGTTGTGCTAGGGCACGAGCCCGCCACTGAGTTTACCGGCCCAGGCCGGGACCCAACGGCAGGCAGCCGCTAGCTGTCAGCCCAAAGCCAGTTCTACGTTCCCGCTTAGGGGAACCGTTTCCCCTCCAGGGAGGCCAGGAGGCGCCTCTACCTGGCACCGTTAGTGCTAGCTGTTAAGAGCCGCAGGAAGGTGGCTTTACTGGTTCCTCAGGCTCATGAGGCTATAACGCCAGAAGCCACCTATGCTAATGGCTAGCTTGTCACCGAGACCTGGTCCGGGAATCCCCTCCCAAAAAGGCCCGAAGAGACCTGACAGCATAATACACTGGCCTACCGAGCGTCCCAGCTCGGGGGCTCACCCTCAGGCGGCCTAGAGCGGCCTACTTCCTGCCAGCCAACGTGCAAACTGTCGGGAGCTATTGTGTTCCCGGGGCTTGCCTCCAGGGAGGCCTGTCTGATGCCACGTACAGTCCGGTCCTTTTAGGGCGGCCTGGAGAGGCCTATTGCCGAATGGCAGTTCCCTATTAGATTGGTGACATACGGTGCTTATCCGATGGCAAATCCCACCGGAAACCCCGCAGGGCCGGGAAACGACCATAGGACGGCCTGAAGCGGCCCGTCCCTGATAGCAGACTATGCTAGCCGCCTGGCTAGCACCCACGCACACTGTCGCAAGACCTGGGAACCGGGGCTCACCCTACAGGAGGCCTAAAAGTGGCCTAGATCCTGTCAACCAATGGTCGGAACCCTAGGTCACCCCCTCAGGGGACGCCATGTGAGGCGTGCTGAAACTCAGCGAGCCCTTAAAGTCGGGCTGACAGTGGCTGTCTGCTGGCTGATGAGGACTGGGTATCCAGTCACTACCTGGGGACTCATCCCCAGGGAGGCCGTTAGGCGCCTACTTATGACGAGGTTTCTGCTGCAGCCGACATCGTTGGGGAGAACCCTCCCCCGCTCACATGGGCCACGATGTCGGAACTCACCCGCAGGGAGGCCTACTGAGGCCTACCACCTGACCCAGAGTTAACTGCCCGGACTGCCTCGGCTGGCGTCTCCCGCCAGCCCGCCTTCTATAGTCGGTCCGCCCCAGCGGCCCATAGCAGCCTTCTGCAACGGCGCAGTCTCTCAGGCAGCGCCTACCAGCGTGGACCTAAAACACAATGCCCACAGCAGTGCACTCAGCATAAAACGCCTTGAACCCTCTAAAGCGAGGGGAGTACAACTTACGCCACCTGCCTCCAGGGCGGCCGTCTGGTCGTCCAGCGGTCCGCCGTCCGCGCAAGGGCGTCAGCCGTGACAGTGTTTCGACTCCAGGGGAGCATCCTACCAACCGATGCTTTCAGATGGTTGCGAAGTACAGCTCGACCCGAGCCTAAAAGGTGAAGCAGAAGACACAGAGCAAAAAGTGAAAGATATTGAACACACACAACCGGCCATTTCCTGAACCAAGCCGGGGGGCCGCCCAGAAGTGGCGGCCGCACTAGCTCTGGGGGGCGGGGCTAGCAAAACCAGTCTGACTGCGCACCGCGAAGAGACGCCTACCCCGTCCCCACGACCACTGGCTGAGTCGCGATTCATTCTGCTATACACCTTTTTGCATTAATAACAACCCCCAAATGCAGAAGGGGGGTGGGCATTGGCCGGACGACCCTACTGCGGGGAGGCCGGGTAGGGATACAAAGCTCCTGCGGGGATACCGACAGGAGCCCGGGGCAACTGCCAGGGCGATATGCCACCGCGAGACGCCACCGTCATCCCATCAACAGCCTAGGCCAACTTGATGCACTAGCATCGGTCTGATAATCCCACAACAACGGCCCTAAAAAGGACTGGGACAGACCTTACTGCAGTTCATGCGCTAGCCTAACCTCACAAATTCATCTAGGTATTTCACTAGCAGAGGTGCCACCGCTACCCAGAGGTGGCTACAGCTAAAAAAGTTCGCCAGGAGAACATACGTCAGTCTATATCGCCGCTGCATGCCCGCGGCATGTGCGGTGGCCTCAACTGCTCATATTACACATATCCAGAAGAGAAAACAGCCTTATAAACTACTGTTGCTACACTAGCAAACATAAGCCTACATAAACACACTGTGTTTATACAAACATCGTTCTAGCCACCTTTACTGGGGAACTACAGGCCCACTTCTCCAACTGTTACACTTTTCTTCATCTTTTGTAGACAAAATATCCCTCAGGGAAGCATAGAGTCCAAACATACGGCATTAAAGAAGAATGTTTGCCCTAAAAGGGGACTCACCCGCTGTCTTCCGTGCCTCATCGCTTCATGTAACATGCATGCTTCGGCGCACTAACCTGAGGGTGGGGCGCTTTATTCTCACATGTAAGGCCGAGGAGGCGGCCGCGAAATCCTGCTTTTCCCAGAGACGATGCACTGTGTGCGGGCAGAGCACACACCGGCCTGGCAGGCTTTCGTCAGAGTCTCACCTCCGCTCATCATCAGCCCGCGCGGCCTGGTGTAAAGCGCGCCCGGGGAGAAAAAAGAAAAACAACAGAACAACAAAGGAGGGGACACAACATCACTTCCGCGCCCTCAGGGGCGGAGACTCACCACCTCGCTTTGGGCGCTGGAAGCGGTTCTTCTCCCCGATGTCCCTCCTCCTGTTGCAGGTGTCCCGCCTCTTCCACGTCCTACTCCTCCACGGAGGGGCGCACGAGAGGCCACGCTACTGCGTTGGCCCATTTTTTTTTTTTTTTTAATGATCCTCGGATCTTGATGGGCCAGGGACACCCTCCTGCCTGGGCGCCGCCCCAGACCTCAGCGGAATACACGTTCTATACGCCGCTGAGCGCGCCCTCGCCTCTCTGAACCTTCCCACCACCGCCTCGACGGAGGTGCCGAAAAACCCAGAGGGCGAGACCGGGGCATCGAGGAGAAAAGCCTTTTCTTTCACCCCGATGCCCACCAAGTTTAGCCACTCAGCCATCGCATCAGGGGGTACCCTCCCCCCGATCGAGGTCCCTCAGCAGGCCAGCTTGATAAGCCAGCAACACAGCCATTGTGTGCCAGGCCGCCGCCGCCTGACCCGCCGATGTGTATGCCCTGCCACTAAGACGTGAAGTCGTCTTTAACTGGTTTTCGATGGCAGGGCTGGAGCTTCACATCCAGCAGCTCCCCATACACGGGGCAGGATGGCTGGGAGGATTTGGCCTCAGCCTTATTTTCCTCCTCATCCACAGCCATCCTCTGATCGACTGGAAAAGCACGGGCTGACGAAGAGGAGGAGTCTCCATCCGACTCCTCCTCTGTCCGCCTGCTCTCGCGACCTGGCTGATCGTCCGTGAGCACTGTGTTCCCCAGACGATGAGCCATATCCATCTGGGAGCCCCAGGACAAACGGCGCCGCTCAGCCTCAGCATGAGCGGGACCGCTCCCAAATGCTGGCTCTTCTTCCCTCGAGAAGAAGGCCAAGCGAGAGCGGAGCGTCCTCAGTCGGAAAAACGCTCACAGTTTGCGCAGGAAGCCCCCTCGAGAACCTCCCGCGCGTGCTCTTCCCCCAGGCAGAGCACACAAAGGGTGTGCGTGTCCCCAGGCGTGAGAAACCTGGGACACGGATCAGCGCACTTCCTGTACGCTCCCTTCACTTTGCGTGTGCACTTCATTCTGACTTTCTAGCGAACCAGACAAAACAGTCCCTGAAGACGAAAGGATGTTGTCATGTTGGCACGGTGCCTTTTTATACTTCCTGGTCGCACGGTGATGACATCACCAGCTGCCGACGGTCAGTAGGATTGTGATTTGATAGCGATTTCAGACACCTGTCACGCTGAAGGCGTTCCCCGTAGCGTCAGCTGACGCAGCGCGAGTTCCCTTTCGAAAGGGAAGTATGGTTTGTCCTACCAGATCAGCAAAATGATTGTTCTATTTACTTCCTGGTATGAGCAATTAGATGATTGGGTCGCCATGTGCAAACCACGGAAAGAACATCCACTATGTCAGGCAATACTCAGAAAAAAACGTAATCATTATTCAACTCTTCAGTAAACTGTTTAACGTAAATAGGCTACATAAAGGGTTAGTTCACCCAAAAAGGAAAATTCTGTCATTACCCTAATGTTGTTCGACACCCGTAAGACCTTTGTTCATCTTCAGAACACAAATTAAGACATTTTTGTTGAAAATAGATGGCTCAGGAAGGCCTCCATTGGCAACAATGACATTTCCTTTCCCATAAAGATGTCATTACAAAGTCCATCTCACTACAGTGGTTCTACAATCGTTTTATGAAGAGACAAGAATAGATTTTGTGCGCAAAAAAAACGAAATAATGACCATGTGATGGCCTATTTTAAAACGCTGCTTCCTGAAGCTTTGGAGCGTTATGAATCAGTTTATCTAATCATGATTCTGAGAGCCAAAGTCACGTGATTTCAGCAGTTTGGCAATTTGACACACGATCCAAAACATTATTATAAAACTAAACAGATACTGTATTAATAATTTAAAAAATACTTACTAGTGTAATAATTACTAGTGACCTAGTCAGTGACCTGGGCACGTCACAGCCACTGATCTATATAATAATTGCTACTGGTCACCAATTGCTGTAATTGTTGCCCACATGGATCAGGTGACTGAACTACCATTTTTTTTTTTTTTTTGAAAGGCAGAATAATATTATATACATCAGTGAATGTCCTTCAAATTCAACTAATAAGTAACATTTGACCCATCAAAGATTTTGCCTAAGTTTATAAAGACATTCACAGAAACTGAAACATCATAAACATCAAGCAGTGCACCATACTCTTTAAAAGAAAAAGACAGGCAAAGCATGTTCAGAAAATCAAAACCAGACTGAGCAGGCTCCAAGCTTGTTGACCAGAACTTGTATGTGTGTGTTGAAGAGAGTTATCTATCAGTTATTAGCCTATGCTAGCATCTGGCAGAGAACGGAGAGCAGCAGACGAGATTCAGTATATCCCCCCTAAAGTGCACTGGCCCACTAGGCAATCTCAGCCCTGCAGATTAGCGGCCCACAGTGCTCTGGCCTGGGAACTGCACTGTATTTCACTGTCTAATACAGACACCAGCAAGGCAGATGGCTAGTTTCAGTGATAAACCAATTCATTTTCAATGCAGAAGGCACTTTCCACAAATGGAGTTAAATTCATTTCTCATTAATGTATTTAAAGCAAAACCCATGTTCTTCTAAGCGGAAACTTTAAATTGTTATTATCAAACAAACTTAATCTAGCATGAAATGTAGTTGGCCTCATGTGGTCCCAGAACAGCTAAACTAGAGTAATTTTAGAAGTTAAGTCTAAGGGGCTGTTTACACTACACTGTTTTCAACTTAAAACAGAAACATTTTTATACATTTTGGCCATTCGTTTACACAATGATGGTGAGATGGAAGCCTGAAAATGCTAACTTTTGAAAATGGGATTCTAAGTGAAAGTGTTTTTAGAAATTATATCATTATTGTCTCTGTTGTAAACTGCATAAAGCAAATTTGTGAAAACGGGGACAGTGACGTCATGTGCATGCTTATTACCTGTTCAGTCTATAATAACAAGTTTCTTTACAAAGTGATATCGCCACCACTGGCCTGGTAGCATAATAGTTGTGTGAACGGGGATCGTTTTAACAGTGTTGTCGTCTGTATGTGTAAAATGCAAAGGAAAAACGTTTCAGTTTTTTAGTACATCGTTGTCATGTAAATATACCCTAAATCTTTATATTTAGTAGATTTGATTCATTAAATGATATAATAGGCTATAGTAAACACATCAGGATATAGCAAACAACAAACAGTACAGAGGTGGGCACAAATACATCAAAAACTATTTTGTTACAAACTACAAATACTGGCTCATGAAGTGTAACCAAATAAAATACAAAATACTGATGTGAAAAATACTTTATTTTTATTTTTTATATGATCATTTACATTTATGCTTTTGGCAGACGCTTTTATCCAAAGCGACTTACATTGTATTCAAGGTACACATTTTACATGAGTGATAAAACATTGTAAAAAACATTTTACAAGGTACACATTAATCATAATATGTATGGGTTTGTTTTACACATAACTGCCTTGACCACGTATGCCTTTTCCATAGTAGAATCGCGCTGCGTGCGCAATTATTGAAAAACAATAGGATTGATTATTATTTTATACAAATTCCGACAGAATATCAATATTTCTCATATGTAATATGTTTAAAAATGTGTAAAAACTGCAGATGAATTTTATATTGTGAACACTTGCTTAGCATGGAGATTTCAGTGGCGTTATGACCTTACAACAATTTCATTGGAGTTTCAAGCTTTTGGCGATTTCAGAGGAGTTATGAGCTTACGACGATCTTATAAGGCACAATTTTCTATATAATGCCATTCAGTGTGCAATATGTGTGTTGACTGTATATTTTTCACAAAACACTTAACCTTAATGACGTTTTTAAGAGGAGCAGCGCCACTTCTAGCCTAGAAATCTAGACGCACCCTAGCGGCAGCAAATCTAATCTGCAAAGCAATTCTCAAAACACGTCTGAGCTGTAAAAGCCAAACTCTGGTCAGGCCAATCAAATCGTGTATAGAGTCGGTGGGCGGGGCTTAACATAATGACGGCCGAGTTGCATGCTCCTTGAAAATAAAGAAGCTGGCAAACGGCAGTTTTTTTCGAATCGGCTTGGGCCGAGACTCTGGGAGACTTGGAGTTAAGCTTTTCTTTGAGGAAAGAACAAAGAATGACACTGAAGTCATTCAAGAAGGGAAGAAGTGTTTTCTCTACGCTTCGCCTTATCTGTTGCTTTGGTTGGTTGTAGCGCTATCCAATAGAGACAGTCATAATCTGAAGGCCACGCCCACACAATCTGAAAGGGGGGGGGGACAAACAACTGTCTCCATTGACTTTCTATTGCAAGAAGGTGCCTCCTTGTTATTTCTGACTTATAACAAAAAATAAACAATGTCTAAAAGCTGGTATGTGACAAGGGGCTTAGAATTCTCCTAAGCTAGAGACACTGGGGGTCTCACATTTGTCTCCTCTTAAATTTAGAAGACATTTCAACAACATCGCCGGATGAGATCTCTTCTGAAACTTAAGAGGAGACAAATATGAGACCCCAGAGTTTAAAAGATAAATCTGAGCTCAGTGTGTGATGTACATTTAACTTTATTCAGAAGCAATCCATCATGAAAAGGTAAAAAATCAATTAATAAGTTTTGGGCATTTATTTATTAGACATTCTTATTTTAACTTTGTTTAAAATGAGATTGGGCTCACAGTAGAGATGGGTTTTCAGTTGTCTTTTGAATGTTGTCAGCAATTCTGGATGGAGGTGGGGAGATCGTTCTTAAACTTTAGGGAGCAAAAGTCTACATTTGATTTTAATAAAACATCCCATGATGACTATTTTTTAAATGATTGTTTCAGTATTTACAATGTCAGGAATTATATATATATAAATGTCCCTCTTAAAATGGAGACATAACACGTGTAAAAAAAAAAAATCAGATCTCCAATTGAAAATTTTCAATCTATATTTTTCAGTTGGCTGAATTAAATTTCTGTGAATGAAATTGCATCAATTCAGAGAATTTCAAATAGGCCAACTGAAAAATATAGATTTCAATTCAGCCAGCTGAACAATTTAGATGTAATGAGTCGCTAGAACTTTCTATTGGAGACTTTTTTTTTTACAGTGTATGAAGACAAAGCTGATAAATGAGACATAAGAGAATCAGCACTTATAGAAATTTTAAGAGAAACATTTGAGACACTGTTGATACTAATGAGAGATATTTAAGAACTACAAGTTCTCTGAGCTTAAAAAGAGAAACCTATGAGCAATAAGATATGTTTGTAATGGAGCCTTGAAAGAGATTACAGCAAGACAATAAAGGATTTGTTTCTTTTAGCACATTTCTCAGTTTTGACTATTTTTCTCTTAAACATTTCTCATCTTTCATTTGTGTCTATTTTTATATCCCCTAGGGAATTTTAGGAGAAATATCTGAAATGTAATTGACACTACAATACATACTATATTAGAATCACAAATAAGTCTCATGAGCTTGAAAAGTAATCACGAGCAATACCTTTGTCCTTTGGGTTTTCCGGACAACTCCGGCAAATTTTTACGTTTATCTTGATCATTATACCTTTGTGAGTAAATTCTATAGAAGAAGAAAAACAAATCGGATTGGTGCTTGCAACACGGAGTTCTTACAGTTAATGCCCAGAGCCCCCACTCAGCTAAAACGGCAGCTTTGGGGGCATAAACGTAAAGGGTGTCTTTGTGCCTCTTAACAGACATAAAATGCAATTAAAATGTCTGTCCAACATGAACAGGTCCCTCACACGACAACGAGTAACCTTTTAGCCATTGTTTAAATTCACCTAAACAGTGTGTTAGAAGGCTAGCTGTATCTCGCGCTGAAGTCCTGTGGGAACTCAGCGGTAGTCGGAAAAAAGGCAGTCCAGTTGGGAAGAGCGTTGTGTGTGTAAAGCATGATTATTTTATTAGGCTACTGCACATCATTCCTCAAGCCGTGTGCCCAAATGGAAGGATAAATAAAGTTTACATTACCTCCACAGTGGTTGCACCCGTCTTTGACCACGGAATGGCATTTTTCTTCAACCGGCCCGGCTGTGTTGTGTCTTTATAAGTTAGTTAAGTGTTCGCTGCAAGTTTTCACAATTCGGAAAGG
Source organism: Pseudorasbora parva (assembly GCF_024679245.1). Taxonomy (NCBI): domain Eukaryota; kingdom Metazoa; phylum Chordata; class Actinopteri; order Cypriniformes; family Gobionidae; genus Pseudorasbora; species Pseudorasbora parva. The sequence goes on from NC_090173.1 coordinate 31,783,530, forward strand.
CACAAACACAAACCATTTCTTCTTCACTTGTGAGCCCGATCAGATCATCACTCTAGTGATGTCCGGTTCACGAACGGATCGTTCTTTTTAACCGGTTCTTTTGAACCGGTTCTTTTTAGTGAACCGGGCGAACCAGTTCACCAAATTGGACTGAATCGTTCTAAACGGGAAATGGTTTGCGTCTCAAATCAGCGCTGATCACACACATTACTTTAGTTACTCACTTTCTGACATGAGTGACAGTCCCTCCGGATAGAAATAAATGTCAGAAATGTAGAAACTAATGTCTTGAATTATATGTTGTAACTCCAACCATTCACTGAACTGAGTCATGTTTTGCTGAGAGATCTGATGAACTCACGAGCAGCTGATACTGAGCATGCGTGAGTAACTGAACAAGCAGCGGCCCTCATCGGATCAGCAGGACAGAATCGAAAGCAGTTTCTCTCGGACACGCTCAGTACTGAGAACTGTCGAGCCGATGAGCAGAACCTCTTCATAAACACAATGCTCTTCTCAACTGGACTATTTTTCCGGCTTCAACGGAGTTCCCACGGGACTTCAGCGCGAGACACAGCTAGCCGGCTAAAATAGGTGAATTTAAACATGGCTAAGTGGCTAAACGCATCTCGTTGTCATGTAAGGGCCCTGTTCATGTTAAACAGACATTTTAATTGCATTTTATGTCTGTTAAGAGGCACAAAGACACCCTTTACGTTATGCCCCCATAGCTGCCATTTTAGCTGAGTGGGGGCTCTGGGCAGTAACTGTAATAACTCCGTGTTGCAAGCACCAATCCGGTTAATTTTTCTTCTATAGACTTTACTCACAAGGATATAACGATCAAGATAAACTTAAAAATTCGCCGGAGTTGTCCTTTAAATAAGTCTTACTGCATTTTTAAAACTCTTTTTGCGTTGTAAGGATTACACTTGTTTTGTTGTGAGGATAAAGCTGCAAGGGTAGACTGTGTGAAAGTGTTACAAGGGCCCAAGGGTAAAATTTGTGCATGTTTGGGGAGATGTTAATTCTGGTAGAGTCCTGTAGGGCATTCTTTCATCCACAGTCAGAAGCGTCTCAGGAGCTCTGCTGAAGACATGCGTGTGCTAATCTGTGCTTTTTTTATATGCCATAAAAGCACTTTGAGAGGTCAAGAGCAGATATGAGAGATTTTGTTGTGCTTTTGTATGCATTTAACAGTATATAGCTATGTGCATTAGTATGTTTAGGGTTCACTGTATTGTATTGCATTGCACTTGAATGTGCACCATGTGTATGTGTGTGTGTGTGCGTGCGTGTGCGTGCGTTTGTGTGTGTGTGTGTGTGTGTGTGTGTGTGTGTGTGTGTGTGTGTGTGTGGTTTTGTGTGCGCAAGCGAGAAGGAGAGCAGAGAGAGTTCCCCAGTGCAGGCCCCATTACTCTCAGCTCAGGTGATTTATGACACATCTCTGTGCTGAATGTAAATGAACTGCTGTGTGGGAGAGGAGAGCTGTCCTGCCTCTGTGGACAAACACACACACATACACTCACGCACACGAACAGGTATGAGACAGATAAATTACACTGAATAAATACAGTAACAAACCCCACACCCCCTAGAGCCCCCAGAGAGACTGTTGTGAATTTAAATGTGACATCATGAGGCTTGAACTAAACCACATATAAGAGGAAATGATCTGAGGTCAGTAATACACATGTAATACCTTCAATAAAATATAAACAAAGCATGCATTTATAAAGCAAATTTCAAAAATCAATTGGTCAGAGGTGTCAAAAATGAAGTAAGTGAAATATTATTTTTGTTCAACTTCAACATTGTTGTTTTTTTGACATCACTAGAGTTAGCTACAACACTGGAGTATCTTCCAGGTTTTCCTCTAAGGAAGGTGTTGGCAATTTCTCAAGCATTGTCTGTATTTAAAGCTGAATAATATTAACTCAGCATTACCAACAGTACTTCTTAGCATAAAATATAGTTCTGTGTGCACTTTTCCATTATAATGAATGGACTGAGCAGCTGAGGCCTTTGTCTTGGCTCCTCTGCCAAGTGCAAGACTCAATCGTTTCTTTATAAAGTCAAAATTCATTTTCTGTTTTTTAATCTTTCAATAAATGCTTAGTGTGCTAAAAATTTAGAGCTGTCGTTGAAATTATAGATGGCAAGAAATGTAATATAATCATGTTTTTATTAACACTTTTTGATGCAGACTCTGAGTGTACTGTTTTGAATCATCATATTCACAACACATTACACAACACATATTCTAAACTCAAGTAAGATCACACTATGAAATTATATTTTAAATATGAGAATGTTTGGTATTTTCTGGTATTTTAATGTAGTTTTATTTATTAGGGCCAGAGCACCGATGGTGTGAGGACCCTATTGCTTAGCCATTTATTATTATTCTCCCAAATGAATCACATTTTTGAGGGCCTTAACATGCTCGAAAACTCACTAAACTTTGCATGTGTCAGAAGTGGTTAAAATTTACTGATATGGGTAACAGAGTTAGGCGTGGCAAAATGGCCATTAACTCCGTCGATTAAGGTTAAAATCCTATATAAATATATATACAGTCTATAGCACCATACGGTGCAGCCGCTCCCTCCACACACTGCGCGTAGGGCACCAAGTGCTGAGGGGGGAACCACAAGAAATTTCTCTCAGATTCCTCATTAGTGCCTGAGTTTATCTGTTGAATTAGGCATCTATGTAAACATAACTATGATCTGCAAAATGAATCCTGACAGGAAGTGCAATATTTTGAATTTTCTCTGCAAAATTTTTCCAGATGTCGTACTTTAACAACCTCCTCCTAGATTTAATCAGATCAATATCATATTTGCACTGTCTAATCTAAAGGCCTTGGTGATGTTAAATTGCAAAGATCTTTAGTTTTCCCTGTCCGTGGCGGCCTCACAATCTTCAATGTTTTGCCATGAAACAAGAAGTTGTTCTAACATAGAATGTTTGATCTGTCCCAAACTTCACATGTTTGATAATACGTGCTGGTCATATAATTAGAATTAGAATGCACAGCCTGGAACATGACATTTGTGTCCATGAGAGCTGCCGTTTTTGCTATCCTCATGTGACGCTTGTTTTCCTGATGTTTCTGCTGCGCAGTTCTGCCTGACTATGAACATGTTCGGACATATGCAAATGTTGGGGGCGTACAAATTAATGATACCAGTAATTGCGTCACAGGTGGCATTATGTTGAGAATCACTTATTTTTCCTTGTGTTTTTCATGCACAAGATTTACATAAGAAGTAGGAGGCGATGTAGTTTGAGACTCACAGTATGTGATGTCCATGTACTGAACTCTTATTATTTCACTATGGCAAGGTTAATTCAATGTTTCATTCTAGGGCACCTTTATCAGTTGTCCAAAAGACGACCATTGTACAAGGAGGGCAAGACTGGTGTTCACATAGCTCTGTGTCCAAGCACATTAATAGAGAGGCAAAGGGAAGGAAAATATGTGGTAAAAAAAAAAAAGGGTACAAGCAATAGGTATACCCACACCCTGGAGAGGATTGTGAAACAAAACCCATTCAAAAATGTGGGGGAGATTCTTTAAGAGTAGACTGCAGCTGGAGTCAGTGCTTTAAGAACCACTACGCACAGACATATGCAAGACTCTTGAACAACAGACAGTGTCAGAAGTGTCTTGCATGGGCTAAAGACAAAAAGGACTGCTGAGTGGTCCAAAGTTATGTTCTCTGATGAAAGTAAATTTGAATTTCCTTTGGAAATCAGGGTTCCAGAGTCTGGAGGAAGAGAGATGCACACAATCCACATTGCTTTGAGGTCCAGTGTAAAGTTTCCAAAGTCAGTGATGGTTTGGGGTGTTGGTGTTGGTCCACTGAGTTTTCTGAGGTCCAAGGTCAATGCAACTGTATACCAGGAAGTTTTAGAGTACTTCATGCTTCCTGCTGCTGACCATCTTTATGGAGACGCAGATTTTACTTTCCAATAGGACTTGGCACCTGCACACAGTGCCAAAGCAACCAGTCCCTGGTTTTAGGACCATGGTATCTCTGTTCTTAATAGACCAGCAAACTCGCCTGACCTTAACCCCATAGAAAATGGGTATTGGGTATTGTGAACAATGCAGAAGAGCTGAAGGCCACTATCAGAGCAACAAGGGCTTTCATAAGACCTGAGCAGTGCCACAGACTGATCAGCTGATTTGGGGATTTTCCTTAGTTGTCAGTTATAATCATCAAAATTAAAATAAATAAATATTTTAAATATATCAATTTGTGTGTAATTAATGAATATAGTATACAAGTTTCACTTTTTAAATTGAATGAATTATTATTATTTTTTAATTTTAATGAAATAAATCAACTTTTGGATGATAGTCTAATTATATGATCAGCACCTGTAGTCCTGACTCGAAGACAACTACATGCCAATATTCAACTATAGTTAAAGCACCACCTTCTGGCAGCAGGAAATGTGGCACATTGAATTGACTTTGCTATTTTTCTTCTATATTTACTTGCTTAAATGCATGTCGCCCATTATTTGCTGTCATTATTTCGCCACCGGGTGGCGGTGGTCCCATGTGCGAGGGCCCTTTCATCACTTTCATTTATTTTGGGGCCAAGCACCAAAGGTGCTTACACACCTATTGTATCCATTCCCATTCTTATTATTCTTCTTCCTTCTTCTGCTCTTGAGTTTATGGCAGCCCATAGAATCGCATGGTAAAAAGTTGTGAAAATTGGCACACAGAGGATAGTCCCAACTGTCTCTATAGCAAATTTTGAGTCTCTAACTCAATCCCTCTAGCACCACCACCTGTCCAAATCTGCATGTTTATGCTAATAACTTTTGAACCATAATGGCTTTCTACTATAAGTTTCTACTTACAGTTTTTTTGGATTGCTTAAGTACATTTTCAAAACAGGGCCCGTGTTTTCAAAACACTACACACAATTAGCGCAACAACACACCCAAGTAGCAAAACACTACAGAGCCTTTGCATAATTAAACACTCTTGGAAAAACTATACACGTCTGTTTAAAAACCACATTTTGTTATCATATGAAACACACATATTTCTCAACACGCCCAAAATGTTGACATGGAAATTCATAATACTGTAACAAAATGTCACTTTACATATTGTACTATAAGTTTACTGTAAAAAAAACAAAAAAAAAAACAACTAGACATTGTCCCTTCGCCTATAGCTGGTTCTAGCCAGAGATTTTCATCAACTTTGCAGGCAATGTTGTCATTAGCAAGACACCTTGGAAAGAAACGTCTTGAATGATGAATCCATCCTTGCCTTGCTGCTACCTCCATCTGGTCACAGGCCTCCTCCTTGGCCTCATCGTCTTCCTCTTTCTCTGACTCTTTCCATTGTTTTTGAACTCACCTGCTGCTTTTTATAGTGATTGGTGTGTCTACAATTAAAGGGGTAACTTCAGCTCTGGGAAGATGAATCTGTATTTAAACTGGGTCATCAATGTAGTAGAAATGTGAAATTATTTTTGATTTTGGTGCCTTCTAGACTGAGAAAAGACAGAAAATGTATTTTTCGCTCATGGGGATGAAAGACTACAATTCCCAGAATGCTTCGCTCCCCTGTGAGGCCATTCTCAAATCCACCTACTGGATTACTGTGACTGAGTTGGAGAAGACACTAGTGAGTCACCGTGCGAGTGTCACAGCACTGAGCACTAACTGCAGGAGTGAGATAAATGAGCTGATGAGCTCTTGTGATGAGAACTGAGGTAATCGAGACTACACTCGCGGCATACATTCACAACGCAAGTTCAGTCTGGCGCGTGTCAGTTCATGGCTTTGCAAGCTTAACTTTCATAGAAATTAATTTGAGAAGTTAAAAGACTTACATTGCTCACCACAGCTCCATTTAAATGAGTGCCTGTAGCTGCGAGCTGAGCTGTGAGTGTGTGATCTCCATCCCCCATGCAAGGGTTCAAAACATGTGGAAATGGCTCCCTCTGCTGGCTGTAGTCTTTAGCCTTTTGCCAAACATTTTTCCAGAAATAAAATGCTATAATCTCTTGTCTCAGGGGGATATGAGGGGGGAAAGCACAATCATTTGAATATACTCCAGGGTTTTCTACTGATACAAAGCCATATGCTAATCGCTGAAGTAACCCTTTAAGAAAACAAGTGTTTGCATACCTGATGACTGTGTTGAACCATTTGGTTGAACAGTGCGGTAATTTGACAGTCAGTGTTTGGTATTGCAAGGAAGTGACTTCATGATAGATTTTTGTTTGTAATGTATGTTAAGTGTGTTTAGTGTTTTGCAAATCACTGTGTGTAGAGTTGACAATGTGCTCATAGTTGTGCAAATATGGGCTAATGTTTTGCTTCTTGAGTGTAAGGTTTTGCTAATAGTGTACTACTTTTATTTTTTAGCGTGTAAGCAATCCCAAAAAACGGTAAGTATTTCTGAATGGGCTAAGGCTGTGGTTGAGTGTGTTTGAAGTGAAAGTATTTTATGAATGTACACTATATGCGGAGAGCATTTACTCAGTATCGTGATCTCATTTTTGACAGAGGTTTCTTTAGAGGCTTTTGCATCTGAGCATCTGAACTCTTCATGCGTGTGTGTGTGTGTGTGTGTGTGTGTGTGTGTGTGTGTGTGTGTGTGTGTGCATGCACTTACTGTAGGTATATTTAGGAGTGGGTTAAAAATTATCATTCTCTTATTCTTCCATTTCAAAACTGATGTTTTTTTTGTTTTGTTTTTTAACAAATGTTTACATTTTCCTCCCTCTCTCTGAAGAACTAGAATTAAATAGCTTTATTAATAAATGAGATGAGAGATCAAATATAAATCCCTAATGACTCTCTCTACGTCCTTTGCTTACTGTCATCAAGAGCAAATGAAACTTATTCCCTATTTATTCCTCATTTTCCAAAAACAAATTTCAAACCATTTGATTGACTCTAATTTTGCAGGCAAAGGGTCTGAAGAAGTGGAAAATAATTATTAATGCACTTTAAGAGTTTAGTAGATTAATCATTTCATGCAGCGTCAATCTGGAGACTTTGAAACTACTCATCAGCACGACTAATAGCATTGTTTTTTCATTGTTGTTTCTAGCAAATGAGTCTGCTATGCTTTTCTCAATATCTGTGTTCTCGATCATCATCCTTACAAAAAGACACATTTATGTCACATTTACAATCAATGGCTTCAACCCTCTTGCTTCGTGCCACGCATGCATGATTCTGCACCACACATGAAAGTGTCTGTGGCTGGATTGCTAATGTGAGAAAAAAGTGTAAAGTTGTTAAAAAAAAAATATATAAAAAAAAAAATTCTAAGACAAGGCAATTAAATTAAAGACAGTTAGGTATTGTCATAAACATGTGGATTTGCTGCCAGTGTCTCGAATCAGCCAAATATTTCAAGACTAAAGATACATGGCTGCTGGTAGCATCGATTTTGTTTTTCTTTTGTCTAATTAGCTTAGGTGAAATGTGGTGAAAGGCATTGTTTTGTTGCACCAGGCATAACATTATGATTCTTAATATTTTATTTTATTGATCCCCCTTATGCTGCCAAAACAGCCCTGACTCATCAAGGCATGGACACCACTAGACTCCTGAAGGTGTGCTGTGGTATCTGGCACTAATATGTTAGTAGCAGATCCTTTTAGTCCTGTAAGTTGTGAGGTGGGGCCTCCATGGATCAGACTTGTTTGTTCAGCACATCCCACAGAGGCTCGATTGGATTGAGATCTGGGGAAATTTGAAGGCCATGTCAATGCCTCAAACTCATTGGTTTGCTCCTCAAACCATTCCTGAACCATTTTTGCTTTGTGGCAGGTCACATTATCCTCCTGAAAGATACCACAGCCACCAGGGAATATTTTCCATGGTCTGCAACAGTGCTTAGGTAAGTAGTACATATCAAAGTAATAGTAACATAGATGGCAGGACCCAAGGTTTCTCAACAGAACATTGCTCAAAGCATCACACTGCCTCCAACGGCTTGCCTTCTTCCCATAGTGCATTCTGGTGCCATGTGTTCTCAGGTAATCGGCGCACATGAACGCATGATGTAAAAGATCATCATCATGATGTAAAAGAAAATGTGATTGATCAGACCAGGCCATCTTCTTCCATTGCTCCGCAGTCCAGTTCTGATGCTTACATGCCCACTGTCAGCATGGGCACCCTGACTGGTCTGCGGCTATGTAGCCCCATATGCAACAAACTGCGATGCACTGTGTATTCTGACACCTTTCTATCAGAAACAGCATTACATTCTTGAGCAGTCTGAGCTACAGTACCTCATCTGTTTGATCAGAACACACGGCCAGAACACAAGGTCAGCCTTCACTCCCCACGTGCATCAATGAGCCTTGGCTGACCACTACAGACTGGGAACACCCCACAAGAGCTGCGGTTTTGGAGATGCTCTGACCCAGTCGTCTAGCCATCACAATTTGACCCTTGTCAAACTCTCTCAACTCCTTGAGGAATACTTGCCTATTTTCCCTGCTTCTAACGCATCAGCTTTGAGGGCAGCATGCTACTTGCTTCCTAGTATATCCCACCCACTAACAGGTGCTGTGATGAAAAGATAATCAGTGTTATTCACTTCACCTGTCAGTGTAATGTAATGTTATGCGAGATTGGTGTATATTAAAGGTGCCCTAGAATGAAAAATTGTATTAACCTTGCCATAGTGAAATAAGAGTTCAGTACATGGACATCACATACTGTGAGTATCAAACACTATTGCCTCCTACTTCTTATGTAAATCTCGTGCATGAAAAATGAGTGTGAAACAAAAAATAAGTGATTCTCAATATAACGCCACCTGTGACGCAACCGCTGATGATCATTAATATGTAAGCCCCCAACATTTGCATCTGTCAGAACATGTTCATTGTCAGGTGGAAATGACGGAGCCGAATCATCGGGACTGCAGATAAACAAGCGACACTCAAGGATAGCGAAACAGCAGCTTTAATGGACACAAATGTCATGTTCCAGGCTGTGCAGGGGATGTGAGGACTTTTCATAGCCTTCCCACAGATAAAAAATGTCAACAGTCATGGTTGATGTTTATTAGAATCGGATACCACAACAATTTAATTCAAGATCGTTCGTTTGTTCGGCCCATTTCAGCCCATTTCGCTTAGAGTCTTAAACTGGAGAAAGGGGCAATTACAACTATAGTCCTGCAAGTATTAAGTAGCGATTTTATCCACGTATTGACTCTTAACAATTTCTGATTAAATTGAAAGTTTCTTAGAGAGACAGCATTGTCTAGATAATGCAAGATACTTACAGTATCAATAGGAAACTCCAAGTACCATACCAAACTAAATAGTGTGTCTAATGACAAAGGGTAATATTATTTTGTATTACAAAATCTACCGTAGATACTTTGCTTACAGATCGTTCACTCGATACTTCTAGCAAACGTCAGCTTTTTCCCCATATAAGTTAAAACGATAGTCATTTGACAAGGCTATTAATTTTGTAAAAAATATATATATTTATATTGTTGAGAACTTAAAGGGGGGTGAAACACTCAGTTTCAGTCAATCTCATGTCAGTCTTGAGTATCTATAGAGTAGTATTGCATCTTTCATATCTCCGAAAAGTCTTTAGTTTTATCATATCTATAAAAGAAATATAGGCTGTACCGAGTCTTTCCGGAAAAAACCGAGCGCCTGGAGGCGTATCGTGTGGGCGGAGCTAAAGAATGACAAGCGCGCAAAGCGGTGACGTCCTCAAGCGTGGAGAAACCCATGGCTATCGATCTCAGCTAATACAGATAATGATCCACAATCAAATCTGAGGCAGAAATCAATTGAACAGGAGAAACGGCAACATCAGGACATCCGTCTCTATGGTATGTACTGTATTTAGGGCCTGTCAACATTTGTGTGTCTTTACTCGCAGTTTATGAGGACATGATTCGGTTTATGGACTATTGTATGCGACTAGACCTTAGCAGTAGCAAGCAAAACTGTTTTTCACGTCAGAGTCAGACTAGTGTAACGTTATACAGAACAACAATGGAGTAACCGTTAGCGCATTTGAATGACGAAGTACGCGATCGTGTCGTTTACTGATGTTTACTCACGCGACGAGCCCATAGCAGAGACATTTGAAGCAGATTTACTCACCGGCTGCTTCCAAAGCAGGACCGAACCTTTATCGCTGGGACCGCTCCGTCAAAAACACACTTCTTTGATATGATTTGGTGAAGTCCTGTGACAGCAGTGAACGGTGGAAATCCACTTTGAGATGCGACTGAAGCGATGCTTTGAAGCTTCCCGTCATTTCTGCGTTCAAATCGGTTCAAATGTAGCGCTGCCTTCCCGGAATCCTGTGCTGAAGCGTTGAAGTCGCTCGACGTCACCCATAGGAATAAAGTGGAGCGCTGCGTGACAGAAGTGTGCATGGACGACTGGATCTGCAGCTGAGAGAGTGTTTATGGGTGTGCATTTCCTCTCTCTTGCTCTAGTGACGCGCGCGCGCACCCTACCGGGAGAAGAGCCCGAACGGCCCATACAAGGACCTTCCGTTCTATTAACGTCAAGTAGACCCATACTCGAAAAAAACTCTCCGAAACTTGTGAGAAACCGGAAGGAGTATTTTTGACACAGAAATACTCCATCAAACGTCCAACAGTAGTTTTTGAAACTTTGTCTATGTTTAGGATGGGAATCCAAGTCTTTAACAGTGTAAAAAGCTCAGTATGCATGCTCCCTCAGTATGCAGCATTTCACCCCCCCCCCCCCCTTTAAGTGTGATGTTTTTGCATGCTTGTATTTCAGAGTACATCACAGTCACTGCGTAGCCTACATTGTGACTAACATTATATAAACATACAATATCGTTAACAAAAAAAGTCTAAAATGTAGTTTAAAAAATAAAAACTTCAACAAAAACCACTGGTTTTGGTTTTCTCGGACGGAAAGAAGAACATTCGTGCTTGCGGTTTTCAGATTTTTTTCCAGATTTCAGATTTAAATTGTTTGGAGGATAATTTAAATCCCCCAATCAGAGCTTTTCTGCGAAAAGAAACCTGTATACTATGCGTTGTTTTACCTAAACATGTACAATCTGGCAACCATATGCACACAAGCTCTCTCTCGCATGCAGATGATCTGAAAACACCAATAAACAAGTAAGCTGCATTTTATCAATCTCCATTTGAGATGTTCTGCTTAAAGTGTCATTCAGTCGGTCTGTGTTCTGTCAGGACAGTCAGGACTCACGAGCCGCTTCGCTGAACAGCTGAACTGCTGTGTGCTGTGAGCTGCTGAAATAAGCCAATCAGAGCAGACCTTGGATGGCTTGAAGTTGAGAGTTTTCATGGTGACTTTATAAAGTGTTTGTATGCAGTAGGTGATCACACCTTTTTTTACATGATTGTTTTTAATGTATCCATCCATCCATTCTCCAAACCGCTCATACTCTGTACAGCCACTGGGATGCTGTATATATGTATATGTATGCTCTATAGTTTTCAATTGATTTATAATTGAAATGATCTCATCATTTGGCAGTGGAATTGTATCCCTCCTTCAAAGTACTAAAACCAGGGCTGGAATCATTAAATTCTTTCCCACCCCTAGTTGTGAGTCTAGGCTGGTCTAAAACCTCATAGTTACAGCAGTTATTATAATACACTCAAACATGTATTCAGTGCTGTTCCAAATGACCAAAGAACGCCCGCAAAGTTAATATGGAGCATGTTAATAATCTCATCTTATCACCGATTGGCTGCTAGAGAAAGAAAAAGTCAGCTTCCTCTGAGCCTTCCAAAAATACCCACAGCTGTCCTGTTCCCTCCCCGCTCTCCTCATGATTAAAAGAAAATAGCTGTTCGCTTCTCATTAATATGTAAACGGACGGAGCAATGCCCAGGAGCGAAATAGTAATAGCGAGAAAGAGAAGGCGCTGCCAGGGTGGAGTAAGACTGTATGTTCATGCTGAAAAGGGCAGTCCCCAAAATGCCTGCATATGAGATGAAGCGCAGAGTCTCACTTAGTATGACACTTTGCTGAAACCTCATGGCAGGGGAGCCGCTTCTTAGAAAACTTCAAGATGATACATGTGTAGAGGAGAGAATGCTCTCAGGCATATTCAGACTTCCAGCGCTTGCTGCCTTATCAAGCTGGGATTTCTGCCCTTACCTGCAATGGTTTTCATGATTTGCTTTTCTTTCTTTCTTTCTTTCTTTCTTTCTTTCTTTCTTTCTTTCTTTCTTTCTTTCTTTCTTTCTTTCTTTCTTTCTTTCTTTCTTTGTAAATTACTTTGTATAATTCTTTAGTATGCATTTGGGTAAAAGAGTGTTTTAGCTCACTCTTTATTTTCTCTGTTGTGGAGAGGCCTTCCCTTGTCTCTGTCCTGAGGGCCAGAACAAATACACAACTAATATTGCACCATAATATAATGATGTTTTTTTCTTTTCTTCCCTGTGTATGGTCATTTGTGAAACAGTCTTGGAAATCTTATTATACAACTCAACAAACATTTCACTACTGACATTACCACAAGGCATTGTAGCTATCATTTGAATACATACATATTAATGCATTCACGGTTATCAGAGGCCATAGTAGTGCAGAAATACCTGGTAAAAAGGATCTGGGCATGCTGAGCAGCACATTAAATATGTCTGGAAAACTGTAGCTGGTTTGTGCAGAAAAGACTCACGATTCACCATCTCTAAAGCTCAAACATAGACTTTATTGATGGAAAAGCTACTTAGTGTAATGGCATAATATGTTGACTGTAGTAGCGTCAGGGTGGTGCTGTATCCATTATATGTTAAATGAAATCAGTTGGGTGCTAATATGCTCTTTTGGCATACAGACCAAAGCACTATTTTTGTTTTTCTGCCAGGTTTTAGCTATATTTAGTCACTTTGGATAAAAGTCTTAGATAAATTAACTGTGCAACTTTCGAAAGCACTGCATTACAATATCCCTTATAGAAATAATTAGCTTAATAAAGTATTTTTTTTCTGGGGAAGTCTAAAGTCTCTTACTTCTCCGGATGGTTTACAGCCATTGTTTGTAATGAAAGTGCTTTTTGTTTTCGAGTGTCACCACACCTAAATGTTTTTACCTCTGCTCCGAGAGATATTTTTGGTCTGCTTTTCTATTGTTTGTCTACATAAACATGCACTAGACAAGAATGACGTGTTTAATTTGTGTTAAAAAAAGTCTCTAAACCTTGCAAATCACACATCTCAATATTTTCAGCGCAGAAACACATCATGTGTGAATGGCCTCTAATAATGTGATTTACAGATGAAACCCCTGTACCTAATTCATATCTTCATCTTTGTGTATTTTTATATTACTAACCCATGACAAAACACCAGACCAAGTAAGTATAGCAAGTTTTCACCCCTGCGTGCACTGGACTTTCCAGCTGTCAAACTCATGTGCCTTGAGATGAGCAGGGAGAAATCTCTGCTATCTAAACATTTGTTGGATCTTGCACATCAGATCACCTTCCTGGATGACCTTCATTCGTGTCCGACTCTGCCACCTTGATTTCCGAATGACATGCAAAAGTTGCTTTCATCTGAAAAAAAGTATTTTGGACCACTGAGCAACAGTCCAGTGCTGCTTCTCTGTAGCCCAAAAGTGTCTTGACCTGGGGAATGCGGCACCTGTAGCCCATTTCCTGCACACGCCTGTGCACGGTGGCTCTGGATGTTTCTACTCCAGACTCAGTCCACTGCTTTTGCAGGTCCCCCAAGGTCTGGAATCGGTCCTTCTCCACAATCTTCCTCAGGGTCCGGTCACCTCTTATCGTTGTGCAGCATTTTTTGCCACACTTTTTCCTTCCCACAGACTTCCCACTGAGGTGCCTTGATACAGCCCTCTGGGAACAGCCTATTCGTTCCGAAATTTCTTTCTGTGTCTTACCCTCTCACTTGAGGGTGTCAATGATGGCCTTCTGGACAGCAGTCAGGTCGGCAGTCTTACCCATGATTGCGGTTTTGAGTAATGAACCAGGCTGGGAGTTTTTAAAAGCCTCAGGAATCTTTTGCAGGTGTTTAGAGTTAATTAGTTGATTCAGATGATTAGGTTAATAGCTCGTTTAGAGAACCTTTTCATGATATGCACATTTTTTGAGTTTGGGTTTTATGAGCTGTATGCCAAAATCATCAGTATTAAAACAATAAAAGACCTGAAATATTTCAGTTGGTGTGCAATGAATCTAAAATATATGAAAGTTGAATTTTTATCATTACATTATGGAAAATAATGAACTTGATCACAATATGCACATTTTTTGAGAAGGACCTGTATGTGTAATGAGAGCTGGTGTCCTGTGGATCAGCGGTAACCGTTTCAGATGCCGCCATTCTCACTTTCGATCCAGTGCCTAGCCAGAACCACCCAGACGATGAGGATTGACGGCCTGAGCCAACCACAGGTAGCCCGACGGAAACCGAAGAGCAACCAGCTCCACCTGGGTCAGACATCGTTTCGCCTACACTGCAGACTTGCGGACAGCACAGTGCTCTCTAGTCCTCACGCCCTTTGGTTGCGGCTTGCTCCGTCCTTCCTCAGGCTCCACCTCCACCCTCGGTCACTCCAACTTGCCTTAAGACCTCTGGATCCTCTCCTTAGTCTTAGGAGGTCATCACTGCGGCTCTGTTGTGGCTGCGGCCATTAAACGTATCCATCATAAAACAGATGCCAAACATTATACTGTACCATGCACGCATGCACTCATGTTGTAATTCACACTCATCTTCAGTGATCATTAAGCCCTGCCTTTTTTGATCTGATTGGCCATTATTTGGACATTAAGGATTAATGTTAGACCGCTCAGAATTTCTGAAATTTTAAAAATTTCACTTTTTAAAATGACAACAAACAAAGAGCGGTGCGTAATGGAGAGCAGAATTATGCACTTTTCCAAGAATTTTTAAATATTGGGGAAATGGCCAAAATGTCCCCCAACATAGAAAGCATGGTGTTTTTTGTTGTAGTTTTTTTGTTTTGTTTTTTTTAAACCATTATTAAGAGAATAATTTAATTTGGCAACCTATAAATTACTTTAAAGGGGTCATATAATAGTACATGCACTTTTACAAGCTGATAGTATGGAAATGTGTGTTGGTAGTGCCTGTACACAACCATCCTATAATTTCCCCTGTCTCAAATCAAGCAGTTTGACCGTGTGACGTCACACAATCGGACACCCCTCCCACGACTGTTGATTGACTGCAGCGTTTCAACACAGAACCGCCCTGAGCAAGCTCAAGCTGTGGTCGTCATAGTCCACCATTGTATAAGCCGCTGGAGCAGAATGGCGTCTAGCAATTGTGGGGTTCTGTTCTTGGGTGTAATAACGAACACAGCAGTCATTTGGATGTTCCTAAATCCGAACTGCTGAGACGCTGAGGCTGAGTTTTGTTTTCGTCGATGCTTTTATGTCTGAGTGAACCGCAAAGCATTTCTCACCAGACTGCTTTATAATCGAGGGTTAGTATAACGCAGGTTTTGCTAAGAAGCTGCTCCTGAATAAAGATCGGTACCAGCTCTTTGTGTTCATGCTGCATCTTCAGAAGAAGTGAATGTGGTTTGAAACGCTTGCACGCTTCAATACAGCTAAAGTTTACAGGGTAAGTTAAATTACGGCATGCTTTCTATGTATGACGTTCTCAATATAATTCATAATCCCACGTTTATAATGAACAACGTGTTATTGTGTTATTAGAAACTGTGTACACTGGTTTTAAAGTTAACGTGGACGTGGTAACAATAAGCTTAATTACGTAGATGGTTTATAGATGTAGATGTCTGTTACTGTAAAAAAAAAGTGTTGTAACAGTTATTACAATGCATAGATAACGTTACGCATCACTGACAAACAAGCATTACCCAAAAAAAAATTTTTTTGGCATTTGGTGTAACATCAATCTGTCAATTAACTAACGTATACATCAACAAACACACTAACATTACCCTACCAGGACATAAAGATAGATCACATTACATTAACCAACCATTCAGAAACGTCCTGTTTAGCCTTAAATGTCAAATTTTTTCAAAATTTTGTTGGAGCTGTCATCTTGTCCTGGGTCCGACTCCGGTTCAAATTGATAGAGTTGCACAGATCTGTCCTCAGAGACTCACGTAGCCATTCTTTCACCTCTACTGTTGTCAAGGGCAACACTCCAAACACCGGCCCACAGAACAGAGGGGCGGGTCATTCATCATTTAAAGGCGTATACACTGAAATGTCTTGCTGAAAACAGAGCTGTTTTTGACCAGGTAAAATTTGTGTTTTCTTACAATACTAATGAGTATTTTTAATTAAATTATATTACAAAGTTTTCATTTAGACACTAAAGAATCATATTAACTTAGACTTGCGCTGAAGCGCTGAAGTGCTGAAGTGTGAAAACGGCGAGCTTGCTCACGTGCTGCAGACACTCTATGTGTGAAACAGACCTTAAGCTTAATTGTATGTCACATCTGAAGGAATGATGAAGCTTTTGGCAAGACAGAGAGGAGTTTAGGTCAACCTGATCCTGTCTGAATGTGTGGCTGATTTTGCTTCAAGAACGCCTACGCATACTCTCTCTGCTCTCCCTCTGGGTCTGTGCACCTCACACCCCTCCCTGGAGAGATGGGATTCTTCCAGAGTATCCCCTCCATGAGGGCCAGGCCAAGCATAGTGCACCCCAGCTGGGATCCTGCCTGAAGTCTGACAGCCTCTGTTTCCCCACACCCGGATGGCAGGAACCATCCTACAATTCCTCTCCAGGGTCAGATAAAAGAAGAGAGGACTAGAAAAAGATACTCACAAAAGTTTTCATTTATTAATTTATTTCTTTAAAGATATATTTTGACAGCTGTCTCCACACTGCAGAGGGGTGGAGTGTCTAACATGAAAAGAAGTGGGCAATAGAGAAAACTGTTCTCATATCTCTAAACTTTTGAGACTGACTATTCAAAGAGAGTTTATTCAGTGAATAGAGATCCTCAATGCCAAGCCCCCCCCCCATCCCCTTTATGTGAATCGGTTGACATTGACTGTAATAAGTAACAGAGGAATTCACAGTCTTTAACTCTCATGTCCTCCTCGAGACTTGTCAAATGTATTATTTCATAAAGTGCTTTTAGTCTAATATTTGCCATTTTGGGCATGACATTTTTTCATTGCTCAAATTGACCACTTGGCTTTTATTCTTCTTGTAGTTAAAAAAAAAAAGTCCCACTGTACTTTAATACATCCTAGATTTGGCAGTGTTTAAGATCATGAAAGGTTTTATATAATTATTGTTACAATTCTGCAGTACTGTAAAGTATTTAAGTAATTGTAATTAATTACAATTACTTTAATTACTTTGTATTGAGTATCAAAGATATTAGCAACTTTTACTTTCTACTTGACTACATTTATGAACAAGTTAATGTAATTTTTACTCCAATACGTTTGTTTTGAGTAATGCAGTTACACATTACATTTTGCATGTCACCTAACTTTTTCTGCAGCAGTTTGTTTCTGCTATAAAGTGATATCGACTGTAACGGCATTTGCAGAGGGAAAGGAAGGAGGTGGGAACTGGCGAACATTCAAAGACTTTTAATCAAACAAAAATAAACAAAATAAATGTAATGCGGGCAGCCCCTCACGGACGACTGCCCGCACACACAACAAAACCAACGTGATCTCATGAAAATACGTGAGTATTTTTACGTAAAGTGTGATTCTACTACACGTACATTTACTAACGTTTTCACACACAATAAAACGTACAATACTGACTTACTAACAGCACTAAAATGTACAATATTGACATATTGACAGCACTAAAATGTAATTTATCTACGTATCCAAGTATGAACGTGTAAGTTACCAGCCACCGGCTCCCATAAATCGTGGCATTAATATTGTTTATTTTATATCCAATAGTCACATCAATACATGTTTTCAGTCACATTTATTAAATGCATTTTACTAAGTTAATCAACCTAATATAAAATAACAGAAATATAAAATAACATTTTGCTCTCGTGACTTCTGCTACAAACTCATTTCGGATGACTAGATAATGTTAAAAGAAGACTGAATTTTAAAACCGTCAGATGAATAACATTCTTGCCAACCATTTTGTAGTATTTAGCTTGTTGTTTGCTGTGAGACATAAAAAGGCATTTTCTCCTATTCAGCAACTGGCGATCACAAGATACACCAAAACACAACATCAATTCACAAAACGCAACACTTTATTCGTTCGCTGTAATCCAAATCGTTAGAATCCATATGTTTGCGAGAAACAAATCCAAATTGAGCCTGGTGATCTACATCTACATTAGCCTTCCTTTAGTCTTCATCTCCTCTCAGTAGCACAACGGTAAACATCAAATCTCGCGCCCTCATGAAGCGTTACGACATGATTTACGGCAGTGGCATCAAACGTTCATTGGCTCTCGCCTGCTTCGTCACAGATTTTGACATGCCGTGTTTCAGTCGATTTGTATTTGAAATGGGAAACGCACAACTTCACGGAGAGAAGCCGGATTAATATTTTCATTGATTAATAGCTAACATTCTGCTCTGTACCTCATACAAAACTATTAACGTTATATACCACCAGAGAGGACTGCAACACATCTTCATTTGAACTACTTTTGGTACCGCTTTTGACATTTTTGCAATAAATAAATTATTGTGAGTACACTGGTCTGTTATGCTTTGATTTATAACAGTATGTTGTTTTAATAAATGCTAATGGGTAGGTTTAGGGGTAAGTGTAGGATTAGCCTTTCAAAATATTTTTTTAATGCTATATTGTTACCAAAATCGTTATTTTCCAACGTTTTACCTTTTATTTTCTTTATATTCTGTATTAAATTGGTAGGTTTAGGTTTGGGGTAGTGTTAAGGGATCGTACATTAATCCAAAAAAAAAATGGTCAAAGGGAAGTTATATAGATATCTTTATGATATAACAACAACAAAAAATGTTTTTACCAGTATAAAGTTTTGTATTCTTAAAAAAAAGATTTCATTTTGGATTCGTAAATATTTTACGTTTTTTAGCTGTAAAAATGTAATAATACTACGTTTAAATGTTGCAAATACGTCTATATTTTACATTTTAGCACTTTAGTCTCTTTGAAAGTAACGTATTAATACCTACGTATTAACGATGAGACCAGGCTGACAAAACACAACTCAAAATCCAGGCCTGGTCCTCTCTCGTCTTCCAATGTTTTTGCTCCTCCTTTTATACTCCTGTCACTCCGCCGTGAGACGAGACCGGTGCTGTTGCTCATTAACACTCGCCACCGGCCCGCTCTCACGGTCCCTCACTTTGCTGCTTGCCACATCGACATCTAAGGGCACTGAAGGTATCTTGTACGTTTTGCCTTTACTCATCCAAACTTTACTCAACAAGGCTACATTACATATATGAGTGCATCAGCAAATTTGATGAATTGCAATGTTTGATTTATGAGATTAGTTCATGACTGCAGCGGGTGATGACGCTTTGAAGTAGACTTCAGCTAATTTTATTTAACATTACTTTTTTTTTTTTGCTATATTGATGAGACTTTTTTTTAAGATATTGGTTTACTCATAGCCTTTTTGTGCACTTGAGTTGAACTGAGACTTAAGAGTTTGTAGACGTCTAAGAGGCTATTGTGTCGACCTTGATTTATTGCAATATTGAGGTGTTCACTTTTATATGGATTTTAGAAAATAAACATGATTTCCCATTTTACAAATGATTTGTTTTTTTATTTTCACTGGTATGTCTCTCAGGTGTCGAGAACTAGTGCATCAGTGAGCCTGTATTCAGTATCAGTAAAATACTTAAGTACTGTTAAATTCAGACTTTTACTTAAGTTGTGTTGGAATTGGTGACTTGTACGTTTTAAAGAGTCTTTTGTGTGTGAGTCTTTAACACACACACACACACACACACACACACACACACACACACACACACACACACACACACACACACACACACTGTACAAACAATACTGTCCCTACCCCTAAACCTACCCATCACAGGAAACATTCTGCATTTTTAATTTCTAAAAAACTCATCCTGTATGATTTATAAGCATTTTGAAAAGTGGGGACATGGCCAATGTCTTCATATTTCACCCTCTCCTTGTAATACCTGTGTCATAACCATGTCATTATACACATTTGTGTCCTCATATGTCACAAAAACATGAACCCCCCACCACCCCCACCACCCACACACACAGGTTTTCATGTTTTATGGCAACTTTCCATAGATATAATTATTTGTATACTGTACAGACTGCATATTGTATCCCCTAACCCTACCCAATCACAGAAAACTTTCTGCACGTTTACATTTTCCAAAAAAAAACAACAACAAAACACCAACTATAATTTGATATGATTTATATGCTGGTTTCCTCATAGAGACAAAAAAAAAAAAAAAATGCCCCCACAAGGTCAAAAATGTCTGGTATTAATATCCTTGTGTGAATATTTGGTCCACTTAACCTAGGGTTTACCAGGAACACACACACACATTTATATAATGCATCTTAGTCTATAATAATTTCCAATTTAATATTTGGTAAATGTATATACATTTTTAACTGTGTAATTCAGTCTTAAAATTTGTCATTATATTTTGCATTATCATCACCTAAAATCGACAAAAATGACATAAAAATATTTAAAAATGAACACTGAGTCTAAGCAGAGCGGCCATAATCATGACTAGCAGCACTGTCATCATCCACCACAGCCCTCTAGGCAAGTGTAACCAGAGGGATGACATACCAGACAAACCCAGTGACAGCTCCACACTCCCTCACCGGCAGGTCTCTGGAGCGTGGGGGTTGGCTTTGCAAAGAAGGAGAGAAAAATTGATGGACAAAGGGATGGCACTGTCACTTTTGTTTATTCTTTCTCTTGGCGTAAGCCAATGACTCATTAGTGCTTACGAAGACTCTGTTGTCTTTGGCCTTGGTGTTTCTTCAACAAAGGATGAAAAAGACAAAAACAGCATGCTTTCTTTGAATAAACCTTTACGATGAAACCAATGTGAGAATGCACACCATCCAGCCTTTGAAAGTAGCGAAAGTGTGTAAAAAATATAATTGGTGTCACCCGATGTCAAAAACAGAACCTTGACCTCCTCTCAGATGAAGTCCAACTTTAAAATCAATGTGGCTTTTAAAAGATGCAGAGGTATAATGAATAAATTCAAGCATTTGACAGCAGCAGCAGTCTTTTGAGGACAGTCGTGGATGAAGAAAAAATAAATGGAAAAATTGAGGACAAAAAAATCTGTTGGAGAGTGAATGTGATGTACTTGTAGAATTCAGGGAAAATGTGTCACATGCCATGTACAGTAGCATGTCAAACCTGCTGGCATTTTTTAGACTAGTTCATCCAAAAATAATTTGTTCCAAACCCGTATGACTTTCCTTTGAAAGGTGAAAGTTTTGAAGAATATTTTGGACAAACAAATTTAGTGAAAGATATAACTCTAAATAATGAATCCAGACATCACTCTTATAAATGCTCAAGCTATATGGCTTCATACTGTGTTTTTTAAATGGTTCATATTCATTTTTCATCTCATTAGCTTTCCTTACAATGTGTGTGTGTGTGTGTGTATATATATATATATATATATATATATATATATATATATATATATATATATACACACACACACACACACACACACACACACACACACACACACACACACACACACACACACACACACACACACACACACACACACACAATCACCTAAATGATTATTAGGAACCTGTTCATTTTCTCATTAATGCAATTATCTAATCAACCAATCACATGGCAGTTGCTTTGGGTTGAGATCTCGTGACTGTGGGGGACATTGTAGTACAGTGAACTCATTGTCATGTTATTCTCATTCTCATTTTCATGTCATGTTGTGAAATACTCAGACCGATTTATATACTCAGACTGAATATATATATATATATATATATATATATATATATATATATATATATATATATATATATATATATATATATATATATATATATATATATATATATATATATATTCAGGTCCTTCTAAAAAAATTAGCATATAGCATTTTCCATAATGTAATGATAAAAATTTAATTACTTTCATATATTTTAGATTCATTGCACTCCAACTGAAATATTTCAGGTCTTTTATTGTTTTAATACTGATGATTTTGGCATACAGCTCATCAAACCCAAACTCAAAAAATTAGCACATCATGAAAAGGTTCTCTAAACGAGCTATTAACCTAATCATCTGAATCAACTAATTAACTGTAAACACCTGCAAAAGATTCCTGAGGCTTTTAAAAACTCCCAGCCTGGTTCTTTACTCAAAACCACAATCATGGGTAAGACTGCCGACCTGACTGCTGTCCAGAAGGCCATCATTGACACCCTCAAGTGAGAGGGTAAGACACAGAAAGAAATTTCTGAACGAATTGGCTGTTCCCAGAGTGCTGTATCAAGGCACCTCAGTGGGACTGTGTGGGACTCAGTGGGACTGAGACTGGGGAGAAGGAAATGCCAAAATGCCTGAAGTCCAGTGTCAAGTACCCACAGTCAGTGATGGTCTGGGGTGCCATGTCAGCTGCTGGTGTTGGTCCACTGTGTTTTATCAAGGGCAGGGTCAATGCAGCTAGCTATCAGGAGATTTTGGAGCACTTCATGCTTCCATCTGCTGAAAAGCTTTATGGAGATGAAGATTTCGTTTTTCAACATGACCTGGCACCTGCTCACAGTGCCAAAACCACTGGTAAATGGTTTACTGACCATGGTATTACTGTGCTCAATTGGCCTGCCAACTCTCCTGACCTGAACCCCATAGAGAATCTGTGGGATATTGTGAAGAGAAAGTTGAGAGACGCAAGACCCAACACTCTGGATGAGCTTAAGGCCGCTATCGAAGCATCCTGGGCCTCCATAACACCTCAGCAGTGCCACAGGCTGATCGCCTCCATGCCACGCCGCATTGAAGCAGTCATTTCTGCAAAAGGATTCCTGACCAAGTGTTGAGTGCATAACTGAACATAATTATTTGAAGGTTGACTTTTTTGTATTAAAAACACTTTTCTTTTATTGGTCGGATGAAATATGCTAATTTTTTTATACTTTTTATGAGCTGTATGCCAAAATCATCAGTATTAAAACAATAAAAGACCTGAAATATTTCAGTTTGTGTGCAATTAATCTAAAATATATGAAAGGTACATTTTTATCATTACATTATGGAAAATAAGGAACTTTATCACAACATGCAAATTTTTTGAGAAGGACCTGTGTGTGTGTGTGTGTGTATGTATGTATATATATATATATATATATATATATATATATATATATATATATATATATATATATATATATATATATATATATATATATATATATATATATATATCCTCAACTGAGGAGAATGAATAGTTGGAGTGGATGCATTACCCACGCTGGGCCTTTTCAGAGTGCAGGAGGTGAGGCCAGTCTGTCTTCGCCATCACATTCGTCTATCTATCTATCCATTTTAAAGCACAGCTCCAGCACAGAGGCAGTGCAGGTGCTAATGTCCTACATTTAGCTTTCTATTTTAAAAAAGCGTGTCTCTGCCCTCCGCATAGTTTGTCATTCAATCTGTAAAATCTTTCAGCTTGAGCAAAACTGTCTTGCTTTGACAGGCTAAAAAGTGCTTGTTGCTTATTGGCGACTGTCATATATGCTGCTTGGGTCTAAGACGTCTTTCTTGCTTTCATTTGGCCTTACACACACTTATACATCAATGCTCAAACTGTCAGACACCCCCTCATTAGCCACACCCCTCTAGATGCTTGCCGTTCTCTTTGGTAAATATGACCCTATTAACGTTACGGTATTACTGAAGAATCCCTACCACTTTCTAGTATACTTGTGGTTGAATGCAATATGCTTTTTTCATTAAAAGAAAGCATTTCATTTCCCTTTAGAAATATAATCAAATGAGCTACGTAGGTTGCAGAGAGGTTTTTATAAAAACAATATTCTCCAATTGAATTCTCCATTGCACTATTCAGAAACCCTATTCACGTCTTACTGACCTTAACTGATATGTTTAATTTGCGCTCTGTCCTGTGCATCACACCTTCTTTTCTGTTTATCAGCGTATTTCATAATGTAAACGTTTGTCTGTTAAGCACAACATTTACACCAGCAATCAATGTGAGTTGTGACTTCAAATCAACTCTGACAAAAGCCAAACTGTGTCTGAGCCTCCCTCTCTGGCCATTCTCTGTAACTCAGCCCTGCTCTGAAAGGAGCTCTTTGATAAGGCAGCAGTCAGGAAGGATACAGAGAAGCAGTCAAAGACATTAGGACTTTCTTTGTATATAATGTTAACTACCCCCCCCCCCCCCCCCCCCAAAAAAAAGTGATCTATTAATTTGTTCCTCTCAAGCTCTACATTTTTTCTTATTTATTTATTTGTTATATTTCCTTTCAACCATTAGCTCTTTAAAGACTTCAATATTTTTGTCTTGTGCACTTTATTTGGTTGCCATGACAAACATGGGTACAAGAGAATCCTTTTGAGACCCTTTTTAGTGCAGATGGTTAATGCGTAATCTTCAGTAGGTGGAGATATGAGTCCTCTTGCTCTCTGTCTCTCGCAGCACTGGGCTCCTAACAGCACACAGATCAAAGGCTAAATAAACATGCATCGCTTGTGTCCTATGCATCGCTTCATTTCTTCTGGCTGCTTTCACACTCATCACTTCTTAAAAGTGTCTTGCTCTGAAAGACTTGGTCAAATCAATCAAATTATTATGAGGACTGCAGTTCACTTATGATTAGTATCACTTATGTTTGTTTGTTTATTTGTATATAAATATTATATACATTACTGTTTAAAAGTTATTAGGTTATTTTTAAGATTAAATGGGAAAGAAAATACTTTTAATTGATCAAAATCATGGCAATTTTTATTTTAAGCCTTAAACACATACCTCAGGACTTTAGTGACCCAAGACGTCATTCACCACCCTCTTCCTCATTGTTTTTTGTTTTTTTGTTTAAGTTAGACATCAACCTTCTTAGTATTCCTCAATAAATTCATTATAATACATAAAATATAATTATACCACAGGCAGATAGTAAAACAATAGGAAGAGTCATAAGCAGATGCCAAACATACTGGGAAAATGAGCTCTTATGAGGACAGTGATGATGGTATAAAACATCTGTTCAAACTGATTCCTTCCAAGTTCCAAAAAGGTAATAAAATATGTTTTGTTTTTTTTATTATTCTTTTGTATTTTGTATAATGAAAAATACCTATCTGATTTGTCTGGCTGTTCTCTGGCTACATTTAATTCTTAGGAATCAAATAGTGACAGCCATCTGAAAAAAAGGACTGCTTTGAGAACGCTGCCTCAGAGCACTTCTACCATGATGATAAAGCGCATGAGAAGTTACTAGAAGTGGTGACTACCCTTTCTTCAAGGACCTCCATGACATTAACTCGTTCATGGGGTAAAAATGTATTCCTTTCGTGTCTTTGTGCCCTCAAATGATTTGACTATTGTGGGTGCAAGGGCATGTGGTTCATGATGCCCCAGTTGGCAGGCTATCTCTCCCCTGGGAGCTCTTCATCACTTAAAAAGTCAACGCTTCCCACCAAGCCATGCAGAATAACACCCACACTGGAGGGGAAGATGTTTCAGTCAGTGGGTCAGGCCTGTGCTGCTCTGCACACTCTGGCAGTGTTACATGCGTTCCAGGTTGACCTGCTGAAAGATTTAATAAAAAGATAGAAAGCCCCCAGGACGGGGCACATAAAAAATCTAGCAGCTCCTTCCCGACACCCTCACAAAACTACTGTAACATCCCCGCCACCTCTAGTGATTCCGGGGGCAGTGGTTTCTATGTTGGAAATTTTGAATGTTCTGTTGCTTCCTGCTATCTTTCAGGACACAGAACATTTAACATCCCCCAACAAGAAATATCATAATTAATATCCTTTTTCAGAGAAGTTGGCAGTATGGAAGCTACTGCCAGGTATCTCTCCTTGAGTCCGAAAGATAGTTGAAAAAGGTTACAGTTTGCACACTACCCTCCGCATTTCAATGTTGTGAAACTGGACCTGGTGCACTTGCTGTTGCAAGAGCTACAATCTCTTCTGAGCAAAGGGGCTATAGAATTTGTTCCCCCTCCCAGAGAGAGAGTCAGGCTACTGCAGAAATTCTGCCACAACACAGGAAGATCCTGAGGTTGGCTTTCAGGGACGAAGTTTACCAAAATCAGGTTCTTTCTTTCACCCAAGCCTTGACCAGGGAATCCGCATTTTGAAGTACAAAAATAATTCTGTCCAAGTCTCAAGAGTTTGCACTTTGACACCAGGATGTCGTCCTCGCTCATCTTGTATCTCAGGGGTAGAGACGTCCCACTCAAGGTGTGTGTTCGTCGCAAGATGCTAGCGACAGATGCTTCCCATATGGGCTGGGGTGCATTGTAGATAGCAGTCCAGCTCAAAGAGATCTAGAGAGCTCATCATCTCGATTGACGATCAATTGCCTCAAATTGATGGCTGTATTTCTGACCCTGATGTACTTCCTCCAACAGTTAAGGGGCTACCATGTCCTAGTGCAGGGGGACAACACTACAGTAGTCACCTACATAAATCGCCAAGCCTGACGGCAACTGTATGAACAGGATAGTGCAGCAAGTTCTGCTTTAGGTTCAAAAAGTTACTGTCCCTTGGGGTGATTTACACCCCTGGGCATTTAATTGTGGGAACACATTTGGATAAGATTTTACGAAGCAGAGGTGGACCTCTTCGCCTCTCAAGGGACAGCATTATGTCCCTTTTGCTCCTCTTTGAATCGCACACTATACTGGAGCAGGAGAAATTTCACCATCTGTGTCCAGTCCGTGTTCTTTTGTCCACCGTACTAGCCAGTGGCATAAGTCAAAGCAACTCTTCATTTGGTATGTTGGTTGTAACCGAGGAAAAGCCACTGCCAAGCAAACAATGTCACATTGGGTGAGGATGTCATTTCCCGTGCACGGTCAAGCTTCACCTCTAGGAATTACAGTGGGCTCATTCTACCAGGAGGATTGCTTCCTCCAAGGCTTTGGCAAGAGGTGCTCCTTGCAACAAGTATGAGAAGTGGAAGACCTGTCCTCTCTGCACACATTCATCAGATTTACCAGATTTTATAGTACCCTGAAAAAGCGTGAACGAGATCCTGCACTAAATTGCGACACTGGGGGCACATGTCCAGATGTCTCTTTAGACAAGTAACAAGTATGTACAGTCAAGTAACCTGAGGCATTTTCAAACATTCAGTTAATGGAGTAATGTGAATGTGTAGACATGTGGGTCTCACTTTATTTTAGGTATCTTAAACTACGATGTACTCACATTTACATGTATCATGTGATACAATGCACTTATTGTGAACACATAGACTTTTACATTGTACTTTAAAAGATTTTAAAAAAACACCTTGCCTTACATCTTAACCTCCCCTTAAAAAATATCACACACACACACACCCATTCAACTCAATAGCAGAAAAAAATGCATTATAACATGAACATAATATAAGTATATTGTAGTTAAAGACACATAATATAAAGTGTGACTGACATGTGTGTCCAATGAATTCTTGGAAAAGATTATTAGATCACTGGGTAAAACTGACCAGTGTAAACGGTTGCAGTCCCTTACCAATAAATGTCACCACACCTTTTTCTTTTCAATCACACTTTCTTTACAGAACCCATCAATGGCAATGAAAACATCATCAGGTCATATATTACCAGTGAGCACACAGAATCATCACTGTCTTCCTTTCTTGCCTTTCAGTTGCTTTATTGACATCTCTATTTTTCATTGGTCCTTTATTTCTCACATTCTCTTGCTGTTTACTCTCGTAATCTGAAAGAGACCTTTTTTTTCTGATTAAATAGTGAAGCAGTCAATGGCATACAGATTTTTCTTTTGGATGTGTCACACCTACACTCTTTGAAATCTTAACAAAACCTCATCTTTACTCTCATCACACTCTTGCTGTAATTTAAGATTATCCGGCATGATCCTGCAGTTCTTCTTCGCTTTGGGTAGAAATGTCAGCTGTCTACTATGAGCCATAGAGATTTTTTTTTTTCCACACAGGACCCTTAATTTAATCAAAGGACCGGATCAATAGACACCACGCTCAAAAACACAACAGGCCAATAACAAAACATTTCTGAACAGGAGGAGGAGGTGGGAACTTTATTGGCAGCCAGGGGAAAAAGTAATTGAAATATAATAAGACTCTATATGACATACACTCAGGGTCAAAGGCAGATACACTGAGATATAGCAAGTGAATTTTCTTCTTAAATTATTTTAAAAATAATACTGTATATGAATACTAGTTAAAATAATTATTGCAGCACCTTTATTCAATAACATCACCTTTATGTGTATTGTATTGCTTGGTTGTATTTCTTTTAAAATGGTCATAACATTTGTTTTTAGTAGTGGTACAAGTAGATTTTTTTATTTTTATAAGGGGACATTTAAATGGTTGTTGAATTATTATGTTTGTTGTGCCAAATATACAGTATGAATGTGATTCCATGCCGAAATGTTCTGCACAAATCACTATTTTGTTAACATTTGGATCATCGTAAGGATTTTCAGAGCCTGACATAATAAACATCCCTCTCCCCACAATAAAGATACAGATGTAAAAAAAGTTCTAATGATAAAAGAAAGGCAAAGTCCACACCAAAACTATAATTATAATTGCAAGAGGAGTTATACTGTTGGAATCACATTTGGAATTACTTTTCTAGTTGTTGAACAATAAAAACCATGACAGCCAATCAAGGGGTGGGGGTCGAGGGGATTCTCATAGGTATTGTAAAGTTTTTTCCGAGTATGTCTGTCGGATGTCAGATATCGCGGAATGTCCTTGCACAGGCCGTACAGGATTTTCTCCCCTCAAGGGCACTTGTGCGCGACTAGAGCGAGAGAGCAAACGCTTTAGGGAAGCCGGCAGCTGCGCCACAGTCACAGGACTTCACCAAATCAACAATGACTACATTTACATGGACAACAATACTCCGATATTAATCTGATTAACACAATACTCTGATTAAGAGGCTACCATGTAGACAGCGATTTCTAATTACCTTAATCTGATTAAAGTCATAATCTAACTAAACATAAATCGGATTAAAACATGTGGAGTATGCCTATTTTAGTTGCATTATCGGAGAGTATTACAGACATGTACACACCTTAATCTAACGATTAACGTTGTTTTGGAGATTTCGCCGCATTTTGTGACAGGACACAAACGTTAGGCACAACGGGGAAGTGCAGAGGCGAGGCTTTGTGGGTTCGAGCCTCTGCCCTTTCTGAAAATTAATCAAAAGTGCCCCTCTCAACAATCATCGATAATATTGTGGCCAATAAAACAGAATTGGAATTATAATTAATATAACAACATCTACAAAACAATAACAAATGGCGGAAAAGTCCTGTTTATCTTTTACGTATCTGTCAGTCTGAAATGTCGTTGCTATGGGCGGTGTGTGTTTTGCTTGACTGTTCATTCTGAACACTGCATCCTCTCTCTATATTTTTTGTTTTATTTTTCTTGTAATTATTATGCTCATTGGAAAAGTAAAATACAATAAGTTTGTATCTGTAATCGCGAACCAGATGGGTCATTCAGTGAACGCCTGTGGCTCGACGGCAGGAAAAACAATCCAAACAGTAACGATTTTTAAACCTTTTTCATCATTAATCAAAGCTATTATTATAAATGTAGGCTGTCAATAAGGAGGAAAGAGGGGTAGTGTCTCTTCAAAAAAAACAGAAAGAGACAATACATAATATTCCAAAAATGAATGAACGTAAATGTATATAAAACATTATAAAAACAAATGTTTTTTATACTTCTTAATGTAAGTAACACTGTCCAACAGCGACACCCGCAGGTTAAGTTATTAACAGACCTGCCAAAGTCACGCTATGATTGGATGTTGGAGAACATAGCGTGGCATGGGGACGTAATGACGTGCCATAATCGATCTATGTTCTATCACATGCAAAACGGGAACATGAAGGAGTACTCTAAAAGCAACTCATGTAAACACCTTAATCAGAATATCGTCTTATTTAGAATAAGGTCAATAATTAGATTACTGCTGTCCATGTAAACGTAGTCACTGTCACCAAAGAAGTGTGTTTTTGGTTGTCAGGGTAAGACAACCTTGTACAGATTCCCAAAGAACCCAGCATTAATAGGACAGTGGGTAGAGTTTATTTTTCAGGAGCAGCAATGGAGTTGTGTTATTGTTTGTTCCCTGCATTTCGGCGACGATGGTTTATAAACAAGGGCAGTTCAACTCCGGATTTGTAGCTTGTCTAATGCTGAAAGATGGAACGGTCCCAGCTATTAAGGTTCATATGTACGGTCGTATGTTGGAAGCAGGTGGTGAGTAAAACTGCTTCAAATGTCTTTGTGTTGTTAGCTATCGACTCAAATACGCTACTATTCCATTGTTTTTCTATGCAAACACACACTAGTCTGACGTCTAAAAACATTACGCTTGCTACTGCTAACAGTAAATTGCATACAATAGTCCAGAAACCAAATGATGTTCTCATATACCATGAGTAAACACACAAAAATGTTGTAAAACTCGCGAGCATGACAAGCCGCTAAGGAAATGAAAGCTTTAGCATAAGTTCTGCCAGGAAGACTTAATTGTTACGTCACTTCAACTTCTATCTATCCAATCACATTCTAATACTTGGGTATAAAAGATCGGTACTTACTCATGTTTGAGTTCGCAGATGCTGACGCACCAATTCACCGCCATCCTCCCCACCACCTCCAAGTCAAATCCTTCCCTACTCCACCCCACCACCACCACCAGGATGGTCCCTTCCATACCTCACGGGGGGGTCGGCTGCGCCTCTGCCTTCGTCTTCAGGCAGGATATGCAGAGTCCATACCCTCTGATTGCGAGCTATGGACGGGGCCTATGCCAAAGTACTTTATTGCTTGCTGGATTGTTAATAAATGGATTATTGTCACAGTATTTATTCTCCCGAGTCTTTCTGGCAGAAATACAGTTACAGTAAGGTGACATACCACATAGAAGCGTCCTGCTGTAGGCGTCATTGCTGCTTCTCCTGTTCAATCTCAAAGCCTCTAGATCTGATTCTGAATCATATACTGTATTTATGGCTAAATCTGACTGATCTCCATGGTTTATTTAGAATAACGTTTTTTTTCCCTCTCCATGATTAAGGATGTCAGAGCTTCCAGACGCTCAACAGCTGCATGCTTGTCATTCTTTAGCTCCGCCCACACGATATGCCTCCAGCTGCTCGGTTTTGTTCGGAAAGACTCTGTACGGTGTATCTTTCTTTCATAAATATAAAAAAGAGCTTGAGTATTTAAATCAGCAGATTAAATAACTGCAGCACTCACTTAGTATAAACTGAACACTATTATAATTAAGATAGTTATCTTTATAGTTATCGTTCTTGGTATGAATGGGCCCTTACTCTTGTTTTTATTTTGAAATGGTGTGTTTATTAAAATGTATTTGTCTGAGATCAGAAAGCTGTAGAAGTATAGATGGAGCCATTTTTGCCAGGAGGATGTTTTTAGTTTTCCAGTGTTTTTATCTGCATAAATATATAACCTGTGTCAAACACTTCTAAATATAAATGTTTACTGTGAACTTTTTAAGATGAGATTTTATCTTTCCTAGTGTACTCTTTATATTCGTTTATATTTACCTGTGTTGTCCCCTCTTTTCCTTTCATTTACTTTTCTTCCTTTCCCCTGGCTGTATCGCTGTGACACAGAGAAGGAGAAGAGAGTCTGTGTGTGTGTGTGTGTGTGGGGGGGGGGGGGGTTACTGAGTATAAAACCCTCAGTCTGAGAAAACGCCTCTGCAAACATACCCTGTCTCTCCTCTATATCTGCTTCTCTCTCTCTCTCTCTCTCCTCTATATCTGCTTCTCTCGCTCTCTCTCTTTCTCTCTCTCTCTCTCTCTCTCTCTCTCTCTCTCTCTCTCTCTCTCACTCACTCACTCACTCTCTCGCGCATACACGCTGTCCTTCACTCCCATGCACACACTCGCTCACTTCATCCTCTCAACCTCTTTGCAGCCTCTGCCATCCCTCATTCTCTTCATTACCTAGTGCAACTCTGTCCACCCGACAATGGGATCGACTTTTTGGGAGCGTGTGTGAGCTTGTTCGAATGCATGCGCGTGCGTGTGTGAGTGTGTGTATGCATGTGAGTGAGACTGAACGGATGTGGGATCTGTATGAAAGCTCTTTCCAGCCTGCCCAACGGATCCAGTGAACCAGCTTAGCAAAGCAGGCGTGTACGGAGCAAGGAAAGCGTGAGAGAGCGTGTGCATGTGGGTCTCTTTCACCCTCACACGTTCCTCTACACATTTGGGATCCTAGGGCTTGGTGCCTTTCCCCTGGGACCCCCCCTGCACCCCTCTGTCTCTTTCTCTCTCTCTCTCTGCGGTCTCCTCTTCTCCAGCAGTCACCATTTCGGCTCCCGGCAGACCCACGCTGGCTGCCCAGCCACTCCCGCGCCTCAGCCTGGGCAGGAAGACCCTGGTAGCAGCTGCTGTGGGGGTCATGCTGGTGCTGGTGCTGGTGGTGCTCATTCCTGTGCTGGTCAGCTCTGTGAGCAATGACAACAGCCACTACGAGATGCTGGGCACCTGTCGAATGGTATGCGACCCGTACCAGAACAAGGGCACCACCACGGGCATCACCAGCACCGGCTCTTCTGTGCAGGCCGAGGCCGAGGCTCTGGCCGACCACAGCAACATTCCTCCACCCTCCACGCTCCTCCAGGGGCCACAGGGGAAGCCGGGCCGGCCAGGCAAACCCGGACCTCCAGGGCCACCAGGGGAGCCAGGGCCCCCGGGTCCGATGGGGCCCCCGGGGAACCGGGAGGACAGGGGCCAAAACGGGGTTCTGAGTCTGGGCAATGATGGAGCTATCAGCACGGTCACATACAACACGCACCCACGGGTGGCTTTCTATGCAGGACTGAAAAACCCGCACGAGGGCTATGAGATCCTCAAGTTCGACGACGTGGTCACCAATCTTGGCAACAACTATGATGGCACTTCGGGAAAGTTCATCTGCAGCGTGCCGGGCACGTATTTCTTCATCTACCACGTCCTGATGAGGGGAGGTGACGGGACCAGCATGTGGGCAGACCTGTGCAAGAACGGACAGGTGAGTGCCAAATTATTTACATTCGTGTTTTTGGGACCAGTGTTTTTGTTGTTGTTGTTTTTTTGTTTTGTTTTTTGCTGTGATAGGTTTAGCATATATATATATATATATATATATATATATATATATATATATATATATATATATATATATATATAAACAGTTAATATTTTCTTTTAATGTTGCCGTTTCTGATCTTTTTCAAGTATTGTTCTAAAATCGTTCTGCATAAGCGCGCTGGTGGCTGGTGGTTTGAGCTGGTATTCACAGAGAGGATCTTAAATTAATTAAGCTGTTAATAATGACCCCACAGAGGACAAAATAGAATGTCGTTTCTCTCTCTCCTCCTTTTTTGTTTCGTGTGAAACTGGTGGGAGACGCAGTAACATCTGCTGTGAGTTTCTCGTCCCCCCAGAGCACGCGGGTGAAGTTCGCACAGCTGCGGCGCCACATACCCGGCGAGAAGACACGAGCTGAATGCGCTTAATGCGCGCTGACATTGTGCGCGTGTCCCCGTTAACAGAGGACAGAGATTCTCTCTCTCTCTCTCTCTCTCTCTCTCTCTCTCTCTCTCTCTCTCTCTCTCTCTCTCTCTCTCTCTCTCTCTCTCTCTCTCTCTCTCTCTCTCTCTCTCTCTCTCTCTCTCTCTCGGAATTGTCTTAGCATGGGACACTTAAAAGTTGGCCACTCCAAACTTTTTTATGACGCGCCTTAAATAATACATGTTATGTTTATTGATGTACAAACATTGAAAATTTTACATTTAGTGTTATCAATTTTATTAAGGCGATATCATCTTAAGTCGCAGGATATTTTTACTCTTCTTTTTCTGTGCGTGTGTGCACATCTTTCCCTCTGTTCAGATCTTTTGTTTGTTTGCGCTATTTTAATAAAATGTGGAGTTGTGCACGAGATACAGTGTCACAGAGACATGTCAGAAAGTGCAAAGTGAAATAGAAGTGGAACGGGTGATGTTTAATTAAGGATCTAAGATTATTATTAAGGTTTTGTCGAGACGGTTTTAAGTCCTGATACAGTATTTATTAGAAGACCGTTATATATTTATTCCGTTAGAGACGTTTGGCACACAAGACTAACTCTCAAAAGGGGGAAAAGCGCACGTGCAGCCTCAACCACAGACTTCTACCGCACGCGCAACGGGGGACCTCGTGACAGATGGAATAGAATTACACAGTAGACTTTAGTCTCTTCAGGATCTAGTGAATACGAATTTTCGAACAAGCCCACTGAAATGTTACATCGTTTCGGTGTACAATGACTTTTAAAAAAACTTCTGTTTACTGTAGCCAATCAGGTAGACATTAGAAAACATATTTGATAAGTTACGTATTTATTTTAAAGCAATCTCGGGCGCTTTTACTGCAATAGAATTTCGTTATTACCATATTAAGATAATTAAATATTTTATTTGAGAAAACTGCGGTTTATCTGCTCTGGTGTGTCCTTATATTGTGCGCTTTAGTGCTTATTAACTGCCACAGCGTTGTGCGTGTTTTATATAAACCAATCAATTAATAAATGTCTCTCAGACGTCTGTGAGGAACAACCTGTGATTTCAACGACCAGACTACTGGATGATCACAGAATACACTTCATTTCAAGGTTTTTAATTTAATAGGCGCATGTATTTCAGTTAATATAGACACTTGTCTCCCATTTGCCTCACTAAACGAGACTAAGCGACACATAAAGTATATTTTTCAAAATGTATTTTTAACTGTTTAGCTAGAATTGCAACTGAAATTGAAAATGGGGTGAGGAGAGCATCACCAGGAGGGCGCGTGTGTTTTTAGGCTTTCTGTGTCCCGGAGGTCAGCGCGCGCAGAACTCAGCGTTGCCGCAGCAACCGAAGCTTTTTGCGAGACAGCCAATATTTCAGTCAGATAAATACAATTACCGAGGGTTATCTGACTGCCACCGCCAACATCCAGCAGCCGCTCTTCGAGGATATAGTTCAACTTCCATAAAGAAATTGTCACAGAGGGAAAGACCGCCAGACGTTTAAAAGCTGGCCCGGAGGGTAAGCGAAAAACGAGAGATAATAAAAGGAAGCTATAACGGTCACTGTAATATCTGAAATATGTTTCTTTTTTGTTCCCAACATGTCTTAAATTCCCTCTCCCTCCTCTGCTATCCATATACCTACCTTTCTATGTCCTTTTAAACCTTAATCATGTTCTTCATTATATCAAAGTAGGCAGCTCGCTGAGACAGAGCTTTTATAAGCGCTGCCTGTCTTTTATGCTCTAGTTGCCATACGAATTTAATTCGCATGGTCCCTTGGTGCCATGACAATGTGGGCAGATCTCTTCCTCTTGATTAAGATGAACACTTTCTTCTGTCACAAACACATCTTTAATTCGATTACTTACGCTTTAATCTGAACACAGACTATAGGCTATCAATCAACCACAGTAAGATGCATTTCCTGCAAGAAACCGAAAACAGCACTTGGGAAGATTGCAAGTTAGTAGACAATCTTTTTAGTTTTGCAGCAGTTACAGTACAGCTAAAAAGTTTGTCTGCTAACTTGCAATCTTCCCAAGTGCTGTTTTAGGTTTCTTTGTTTTCCCTGTGTCCTAACTAGATTGCCTAAGCAAAACCATAAAAGAAGTACACTAATGGCAAAGGCAAGAACAGGCAAAAACTGCTGGGAGCACAGTACAGCATTTATGGAGTGTGTGAGGGAAGAGCATTGGGAGAGCATATGTTGTCGTAAAGCACCGTCTGTTGAACACAATGGGTCCCGATCTCTAGAGATCCTCCTCATAGACATTTTAGGCAGACATGGGCGACGAGCCTTACTCCTGAGAGCAAGCTAATCTTTATAAAGTGGTTACCGCCTCACTAATTAAACCGCTATTCCAGATCAGGGGAATCGCAGAAGTGTGTGAGTGTGTGTGTTTGAGTGAGAATATAGGACCTCAGGCGAGCTGCTGCTGAACGAGCTGTTGTCGGAGTCTCACACCGTTCCTTAATAGTTTAAAAGAAACTTTCACCATTGTAACCCTCTGACCCGCAGTATAGAGTTTCTCAATGGCAGTGATGGAGTGCTAACAGACTTTCAGCTAGTCTGCTGTATCCCTGTGGACTTACTCTATTCTTCAAGCAGCCACTGACCATACCGCCACACAAACCCACACAGCTGGTGTGCAAGATGTGTACGTGAGTCAATGAAAAAGAGAGAGATTTTTGTTTTGTTCTGGTGAGACTGCATTCTGTGTGAAAAATATTAGTGCTGTACATATTTTTATTGAATTAATTTTAGCTGTAACACATGCATGTACACACAGGATGCAAGTCTTCCATTCCTTTTCACTCTTCTTTCCAAGCTCCTTCTGTTTATTCCTTGCCATCAATTTTTTTTCTTAATTTGCCAAATATTCTTCCCCCCAAAAAAATCCCTTTTTTGCCAGATGGACATGTACAGACGCCTTTGCGTTCCTTTTGAAACTCTGCTGGCTTTACAAGGAATTCCACTTTGAATGTGATAAAGGAGTAAAAAAATGAAAGACTGGGAAAAGAAAAGGCATTTGTTGTGTGCCAGGGAGTCTTTTTAATCGTAATTAAAAACTTTGAACCACATCCAGATTGTGCTGGCACCTGTCCTCGTGTTCCTTCTGTTGATATTGTCATTAATCCACCCAAACCCATTCTGACTTCATTATACGCAAATGCATCCAGACACTCTTTGTGTTTCTCAAGAGGCTCCTTCGGGATAATCTTGCTGTCTCACACCACACTCAAAACGAACACTCACGCATGCGCAGATGTGCAGTTATCTGAAGATTCGTGTTTGGTTTAAAAGCTGATTTATAAAGTGCTGGATATGTTTAACAATGAACTAAGGTAAAGGGATACTAGACTCTGAAAACTTCTCTCATCATTTACTCACCCTCATCTATAACCTTTTATTTTGCCTTGCACAAAATAAGATATTTTGAAACACTTTTCATCCATTACTTGTCAGACAACAAATACATTTTTCAAAATAAATTATGACAGAATTTTCAGTTTTGCATGAACCATCCCTTTAAGCGTGGCGTTCATGCACTCCTTCTTTAAGACGTTTTAATACATAGTGTATCCTTAAAGGCGATTGTGTTTACTTGCATAAAATGTGCTAATACAATTAATATGACTGGAGAAATAATGAATAATTTATGTGTACAGTATGTGTGTGGGGGAGCGCACTTCACCATCTGGAACAGCAAAAACGTGTTTTTAATTAGAGTTCAGTGTTCAGTTATTAGAGTCAAACAAATTACTTATGTTTAATTACACATTGCACATAAACTGCAAAATGATGTTTATTGGTATTTGGATGAGGAGCGAGACAAGAAACACGCTGCTAGAGGGGGAAAAAATCACTTGGATCAATACTATTTTTTATATTTTTTAACAAACAGTGCAATAATGGGCATATAATTATGTGCAATAATAATTATTTTGGTTGAAGTACACACTTAAAAAATAATAAAACTGAAAAAAAATTTTTAAAAAAAACTTAAACATAAAGGTGCCAGGAAGAACAAAAAATGGTGTTCCACAGTGATGCCATAGAAGAACCATTTTTGGTTCCCCAAAGAACTTTTTTGTGAAAGGTTCTTTAAAGAATCATTTTATAGTCTAAAGAACCTTTTGTGCAATGGAAATGTTCTTTGGATATTAAAGGTTCTTCATTGAACCACACACCCTGCCAAAGAACCATTTAAGAACCTTTATTTTTAAGAGTGTATACAACATTTTTCACCTGTCTTTTCGCTAAGAAACAAACATATTATCCTCAAAATAATCTCCTGAAGAAAGTCTGCAGAAAGTCTCTTGTTAAATCTTTTAACAAGTCCAATAAGCAGTCCTCTTCAATAACATCTTGTTAATTTGCGTTGGAGTCAGAGGGTGTACTTGTGTTTCAGTCAAACACACTCTTCTTGCTCTCCACTCTTCTAATCAGCTGGTGAGGGGCTGGGGCGGGGCCTTTGCCCCTGATGTGATGTCTAATTGGACACTAAATTTGCCACCCAGTAGAGCAGAACATTAAAACCAGTCTAATTGGGTGCTGTAAGGTTATTAGCACTAGATTTTCCCGTGCTGAGAAGAAATGCCACACATGTCACATGTGTCTGGGTGAGACGGAGCAAATGCTGCGGAAGATCCCATCATTTATTTATAGGCGAGAAACTATACTTTTAAAGCACAGTCCTTCGGCACCTCAGCTATATCAGTCAAATATCCAGCCGAGAGAGACTTCAGTGGTACTGCTGTGAGCGTGCGCGTGTTGAATATACACACTAAAATAGCTGCGCCTCACTATCTGAGTGACTGTGGCCTGGTCTGTGACTCAGGAGGAGACCCTTTACTTCTTTTAATGAGCAGGAATCAACACACTCACATGCGGTCACACCGATAGCCGAACCCCCTCTCGGCTCATGTTTTAATGTGCTCAACACACACAAACTTGCAAACACACATGCTGTCGCAGGGAATAACAACTTGCCCCTCGGCAAAGTTCCTCTGTAAACATCTTGATGCTTCGATGATGCTTTCAATGACTCCTTCCACTCAATTCCACTCAGACGCTACAAACCCACGTACGTCCGCTGCACTCCCTCACTCAGCCCACTTACTCGATCGAATTAGTCAGCACGTGTATGTGCGTGTTTAACACCTCGATCACCTTGGAAAATAAACAACAGCTACTGTAGGATTATAGCTATCCACCCAGCGCCAAATGATGAATTGGGCAATTCATGAAAAATGTACGCTGCAGCAAAAACCATGCGTTTCTCCCTCGTTCCCTCTCCTCATCTTTCTCTCCCTCTTCCTCAGTTTCCCCTAAGACTAGAATTACTGCACTCTCCTCATTATGATACTGAGAGGAGGTGAGACTACTCTATCACACGATAATTCGTTATAATGCAGCGAGATGTTTCATTATGCAGCTGCGCTCCTCAGAGACTTCAGAGGGGCTTTCCGTAGAGGTCAGGCCACTGTGTGCACATCAGGAACGATTCTAAGAGTTCAGATTCAGGGGGATCCACCATTTGCGATTCATTTCTTGGTTTAAGTGTGAGTTCACTAGTTTAAGTTGAGCTTGACTGACAGTTCTTTTAAACAAACCAATTAAACGGCATCTTTTTGTCAGTTATATCAGTAACCGTGGCATACACTTTAGCTTGTGGTTGTTTGCATTAGTTTCTAGTCGCTTTCTAAAGGAAAGAATAGCACTTAATGTAACAAACCTTTCTGATATCCTGTTAAAAAATATTGGTAAGATGATTCAGAGTGAAACAACCTAAGACTTTTTGATAACAAGCACTCCCAAATATGATGCAATTATCATGGTAATAATTATAATTATTGTAAAGACACAGTATTTGTATATAGTATGTCTATATAATAACAAAGTATATATCTGAATGCATAATGGACCATTTATATTGTTAAAAGTAGTAATATTAATTGTTTGGTCAAAACATTTAGTTTGTATTAAAGGTGCCCTATGAAAAACACCACGGAAAAATGTGCTTCTCAACATAAACCCAACCGTGACGCAAGCGTTGGGGATCATTTATATGCACGCCCCCAACATTTGCATCTGTCAGAACATGTTCATTGTCAGGCAGAGCTGACGGAGCAAATCATCAGGACTGCAGATAAACAAACGACACTTGAGGATAGCAAAACGGCAGCTCTCATGAACACAAATGTCATGTTCCAGGCTGTGCAGGGGATGTGAGGACTTTTCATAGCCTTCACACAGATAAAAAATGTCAAAAGTCATGGTTGATGTTTATTAGAATCGGATACCACAACAATTTAATTCTTGATTGTTCATTTGTTCAGCCCATTTCAAGCAAGCTTCGCTCAGTGTCTTAAACTGGAGAAAGGGGCAATTACAACTATAGTCCTGCAAGTATTAAGTAGCGATTTTATCCACCTATTGACTGTTAACAATTTCTGATTAAATTGAAAGTTTCTTAGAGAGACAGCATTGTCTAGATAATGCAAGATGCTTACAGTAACAATAGGAAACACCAGGTACCATACAAAACTAAATAGTGAAAACTAAATAATTTTTTTAATTAATATTATTAATAAAAATAATATAATTTTATTACAAAATACAACCATAGATACTTTGCTTACAGATCGTTCACTCGATCCTTCTAGCAAACGTCACCTTTTCCACCATGTAAGTTAAAACGATAGTCATTTGACAAGGCTATTTTCAAATTGTTTTTATTTAGTAAAAAAAAAATATTATAGTAAAAAATATATATAGTAAAATATATATATATATATATATATATATATATATATATATATATATATATATATATATATATATATATATATATATATATATATATATATATATATAAATTTTAGACCTCCAGCTGATTACTGTCCATGTCCAGAAAGGGAATAAAAACATCATTAAAGTAGTCCATATGTGACATCAGTTAGTTCATTAGAATCTCTTGAAGCATCGAAAATACATTTTGGTCCAAAAATAACAAAAACTACGACTTTATTCAGCATTGTCTTCTCTTCCGTGTTCCTCAAAAAAAAGATTCAAACGGTCATGAATCAATGAATCGATCAATGATTCGGATCGCAAATGTCACGTGATTTCAGCAGTTTGGATCGCGTGTCTTTTTTTTTTCTTTTTTTGTGGAACACAGAAGAGAAGACAAACAACATTAGGGTGAGTCATTAATGACATCAATTTAATTTTTGGGTGAACTAACCCTTGTATGACTAAGTATGATGTTTTTGCTTGTAGATGGGACGCCTACGTTTACTTTTCTATATTTCACTTAAATCTTAATGTAATCATGATCAATCCGTTCTCACTCCCAAGGCGTCAAAATCCGAAGCATGGTCAAGTGCCTTCTGCGTCACAATGAAGACGCCAAAGGTGCCCCCTGGAGTCATTTTTCGATGCGCTGGGTGCTCCATTCATTTCAGTGAGAAACCTTTGGCGTCGAACACAGAGACAGAGATTGATATGGGAATATTATCGTCATGGTGAAATTTATTTTTTGATTTATTTATTGAAATTATGTATTGGTTTATAATTTTGCCATGTTGGAGTGTGCTTCTCAACTGAATCAGCAAGTATAATTTCATTTACATTTATTTTATTTACGCTATTTAGACACGTTTTAACATGTAACCCAACCACACCCCATCCCAATACCTACCCATTTGTGTGAACATGATATAAAACTCAGGATATAACATACGACTGCATCCACGAGTTATTCAAAAAAGTTAAATAATCCAAGTTTTCTGAGGCCAAACGATTGATTTGTATGAAGAAAATCCCCAAAAGCGATCAGCATCTCAATTCGCCGAAGATCATGAACACATCAAATTTCAAATATTGCCGCCTGTTATATCAGGTTTCATAATGAATTTGCATTGGCTCTCGTATGTCTTGTGACCAATTGCGTCATTACGTCAGCATTGATTGTAAAATGTCATTGGCTCTCGTGTGTCTTGTGACCGATTGCGTCATGCTCAGGAGTCTTTTGAATTATTTGAATGAGTTATGAATGAGTTCGTTCACGAGGCAGCGGGATCATCATTTCTGCGATTAAAACACCAAGATCAACTCTGTTCTTCACATGAAGACATCTTATGACTTCAGAAGACTTGGAATGCAACATGAGTTAATACGTTTATACTGTTTTGGTCAGTTTTTGCAATAAATACGTGTTAATGTACATTTATTTGCCTGGTATGTGTTTTATATTGTTTAGATATGGGTAGGTTCAGGGTAGGTGTTGGGGTTAGTTGCTCCAAAATATAAAAGTAGCCTTTAAATATTAATAAAATCATGTCTGCTTTTACAAACGCAAAGAATTAAATGCGTCTGTGTATGACACCAAAGGTTTCTCATTGAAGTGAATGGAGAATCTCCAAAAAGATTCAAAACGGTTAGTGAATCAGTGAATCGATCAATACTTCGGGTCGCCAATGTCACGTGATTTCAGCAGTTTGGCGGTTTGACGCAATTCGAACTACTGAAATCACATGACATTAGTGACCCGAATCATTGATCGATTCACACGGTTTGAATCTTTTTGGAGGAACGCGGAAGAGAAGACAATGCTGAATAAATTCATCGTTTTTGATATTTTTGCACCAAAATGTATTTTCGATGCTTCAAGAGATTCTAATGAACTAACTGATGTCACATATGGACTACTTTGATGTTTTTATTCCCTTTCTGGACATGGACAGTAAAGTGGGAATAATAATAATGTGTTCGATTTATATAGCGCTTTTCAAGGCACTCAAAGCGCTTTACATTGAAAGCAGGAATCTCCTCAACCACCACCAATGTGCAGCATCCATCTGGATGATGCGACGGCAGCCATATTGCGCCAGAACGCTCACCACACACCAGCTGATTGGTGGAGAGGAGACCGAGTAATGAAGCCAATCAGGAGAGGGGGATGATTAGGAGGCCATGAAGGACAGAGGCCAATGGGCAAATTTGACCAGGATGCCAGGGTTGTACCCCTACTCTTTTTCCGAAGGACATCCTGGGATTTTTAACGACCACAGAGAGTCAGGACCTCGGTTTAACGTCTCATCCGAAAGACGGTGCTCTTTATCAGTATATTGTCCCCATCACTATACTGGGGTGTTAGGACCCACACAGACCACAGAGTGAGCACCCCTTGCTGGCCTCACTAACACCTCTACCAGCAGCAACCTGGTCTTCCCATTTGGTCTCCCACCCAGGTACTGACCAGGCTCAGCCCTGCTTAGCTTCAGTGGGAAACCAGTTTTTGATATTTTTGGACCAAAATGTATTTTCGATGCTTCAAGAGATTCTAATGAACTAACTGACGTCACATATGGACTACTTTGATGATGTCTTTATTCCCTTTCTGGACATGGACAGTAAAGTGTGCATACACTTCCATACGCTCTCATACTAAATCTAAAATATCTTAAACTGTGTTCCGATGATGAACGGAGGTCTTATGGGTGAGGAACGACATTAGGGTGAGTTGTTAATGACATCAATTTCATTTTTGGGTGAACTAACTCTTTAAGGGGGTAAATAAGCCACATACCCTCTATGTAGATATCAGAGAACAATTTAACATATTGTTTCAACTCATTCTATGGCACCTTTAAGTTTACCATTTATTATCTTTTTATTCTTGTATGATGTATTTTTTGCAGTAGTTTTGCAGAGAGTATTGTACAAAACTACTTCTACAAAGGTGACAACAAAAGCAATTAAAAATGTATATATATATATTATATTATATATATATATGTATATATATATATTAATTGCTTTTGTTGTCACCTTTGTAGAAAAAAATCTTTAATTTTTATTTTTTTGCAGACCACCTAGTTTGCACTCCCAGTTTGAAAAACCTTGATCTTTACTGTGGTTGAGCCCCCATTACAGATTTTTGTGGGGCTGATGTGACAAATATATCCCCTAAATAAGGTCTAGATTCACCTATGCTGCACACCACAACCAAAAAAAATAAAATAAAATACAAATTATTTTAAAAAAAGATGACATGCAAATGGCTTTTCCAAGCAGTCTAAAAATTATTTTCTCTGTAAGTCTATTTTATGAATTTCCTTGACTTCAGCTTCTTGAACTATGCATGAATCAGCCTGTTTAGATATCTTTTAGATGCACAAGTGTGAGTAACTGATGGAAAGCTGCTCTGGCATTAGCTGATGGCTGTTGGCATCCTCTTTAGCCAGCTGGCCCTCGTCTATCATGGCCATCAGCAGACGACATGATTATTTCAACTCCTTCTCAATAATAACTTTATTAGTAGTACTTCTGAAGTTTCCCCTCTTTTTCACTGCTATTCATCTTTCATTCTCTGTGCAAACACAATGGCCCGTTCTTCCCAAACAGTTTTAATCATTGTTTAAACATTATATCAGTGTTATTTAAGTATTCCTGTAGATCGCTGACAAGACAAAGAGCAGCTGGGTAGATTAATCTCTCCGGGTGTCTCTGCGACAGATGGAAATGAAAGCGTGGCACCTTCGCTTTTGTTCTCCACAACTTATCTTGCCCTTAATCAGGTTTGCTTTGCTAATAAACCCAAGTGTAAAAGGAACACACGCAGGTCTCTAATGTCCTCAGGAACTTCACACAACCAGCGAGCATCTGGATCGCTCTCATTCACGAGGGGATTTTTCTCCGAGTGCTGTGTGAAGTGCTCTGCTAAGCCTCGATCATAGATGCAGCTCACAGTCCACCTTTTAAGTATAATTAGAGGCAGACGCATGCTTCAATTGAACTACACTACCGCTAACCTTCTAAGAGCCTGTAATGGGGTAGGAGAAGTCAACTGGTGTCAGTCACAGGAAAAAAGCAAGAAAGAGAGAAGGAAGCAGGGGGACATGGAGACAGCAGGATGTGTCCATCAGGATTAGTTTGCTTTCCATAGATGAAACGTTTCATATCGTTCAGAGACAGATCAGTCTCTGGCAGGGAGACGCTGCTGACATCTGTAAGAATATCCACTGGCTACTAC
Organism: Pseudorasbora parva; assembly: GCF_024679245.1. Classification (NCBI taxonomy): domain Eukaryota; kingdom Metazoa; phylum Chordata; class Actinopteri; order Cypriniformes; family Gobionidae; genus Pseudorasbora; species Pseudorasbora parva. The sequence continues at coordinate 31,828,409 of NC_090173.1, forward strand.
TGCGTTTCAGTCGCAGCATGCTTAATCTCTCCATTGACTGCATTAAGAAATTGAGCCAGGAAATTCAAAGGATAAGGCGTAAGGTTTGGTTTACTAAGGTGCAGTTTTGCTACTTAAATTCCACGGTGTAGGATGTTTGATTTTAATAATACTTCTCAACTATACAGATGCACTGTGGTTTTGGTTGATTTTTACAGCTGATCAGAAAAAAAGTCTAAACAAACTGGAGTTTGATGACTAAATAATAAAAAACCCTCTTTGATAAAAATGCTGTTTTTATATACTATATATAATTAATAAAAGGTTATGTGACAGGTGACAGGGTTAAGTTAAGGCTGCTACAAAATTCAGCGGTCATCACAGGATTAAATTACATTTTAAAAAAATGTATTAAAATAGGAAACAATTGACTATTTATTTTAATTGTAAAAATATTGAACAATTTTACTTTTTACTGTATTCCTGGGAGACATGCATTGGTGAGAATAAGAGACTTTAAAAAAACATATTTGTTTCAAACTATTCAGTGGTATTATATATAAAAAAATCATTGGAGATTATTTAGTGATTTCTTGACTTTGGCACAATGTAAAAAAAAATATATTTTTTTAATGTCCTATACACCCTTTAAGGCATGCTTAATTGAAAATCGAATTATTTATGAGTATGTCAGATTATCTACATGTTTAGACACTTAGGTCTTTGATCAGTCACATAAATCTTGCAATCACCAGAGAGAGGTCACTCTCTCAAAGTCAAAAAGCTGTTCCATGATGCAGTCTTTAAAAGCATGGCATGTATGTGCTCTGAGCATGCACCGACTGCTTTCTAAAACAGGGACAAACAGATGTGTGTCAGAGCAGGGCTGCCGGTTTCCGTCTGTCCCCCTAACCCAGCCCTGAAGCCCAGCAATGTCTTTGGACTTACATTCTATGACTTTGCCCGACTATACCGCCCGCCTCCCCCCGTCATTTGTTCCCTATGGACCTGTTTTCCAGCTATTTCACTCAATGTTAAATTAATATTCTGGGATAAATATACTGTGCTGTATATGGCAGCATCTGTGGCATGCTCTTGATTACCACAAAATATAATTTCAACTCAATCTTCAAAATGGATAGTTATTAAATTGAGGACTAGTGCACAACGGTCTATATAGGGCTAGTGCACAACGGTTGCCCCATAGACTTACATTGTAAGTGCATATACATGTTTTTAAGTTAGGGCTGTCTGACTGGAAGAGATTGGAAAAGGAGAGCAGTGTGCTTCGCTTCATTCTGCTTGTGGCAGCAGACAGTAAAGAAGCGGACTTAAGAAAGGGGAGGCGCTGTAGGGCAAAGGTCTCCTACAGGGGTCCCCTACAGGAGCCCGCCTTGGCCTGACTTTTAAGGTCCAGGAGACATTGCAAACCTGCTCCATCTCTTCCATCTCAGATAGGAGTACCTGAATTTAGAGAATCAAGCAGATAGGGATCTATTTATCACCATTTTATTTTTATTTTTTAAATTTTTGCAACTGTAAAACTTTTGCAAATTATCCTTGTTTTTATGTTTAATTCTTACACATGGCATTCTTATTTCTTAAGCATATTTTATCACTATTTTAATTCAATTCTATGTAAAGCTCTTTGAATGGCCAATGTGTATGAAATAAACTTGCCTTGCCTTAATTGACAGAATCACACAGAAGCTTTTGAAAGAGCCCAGCATATTCATTTAGAATGTTTATTACAGTGACGGTCCTTGTTAATTATTGTGTTTAACACTCGGCTAACACAGATTCTCCGAGGGCATCATAAAGGAAGGATTTACCATGGACCTCTAAGAGGCAATTGATATATCCGTCTTTCTATTTGATTTCTGTTTACGCAGAGTTTGAAATGCCTCTGGTGTCTCGTAGCTCTGGATATCCTTTCTAGACATTGTGGCTTTACCAATGAAATCAGTTTTATAGTATTTTCAATCAGAACACAGTTTGTGTCATTAAGTCTTTATAAGAGTTTTTTTAAGCTTAGATTTCAACCGCAGATCAATTGCTTTTTAATTACCCCGAAATTATATCCCAACACAGCCAGAAACGGAAGTCCGGCCTCCCAGAGGAAGCTAATATTGAAAATAAAAAAGATTAAAACGTGTTTCATCGAAATCCTCTCCAACAAATCCCACGCACTCCCCAGGCACTAAGAGCTCACCCTTTAATAAGGCTGCCATGCAGGCTGTGTGCTAAAGGCGGATTATTTGATATTAATATGCACCGGACGATCGTCACCATGGATTCAGAATAGCAGTCTTTGTTTGCACATCGATATTAGACTCACCAGATTTAATCAAGAAGGTAAACAATGAATAGAAAAAGGATAGAGAATAAAAAAGGAGAGACAGGGCGACACAGAGTCATCTGGGTTGAGTGATGGGCAAGTCCTCTTGCATTTGACCGACAGAGACTTTATGCGACGACAAGACGCCATAGAAGCTCTGCGGATGCTTTATTGCACTGGATGTGCCATGCAAAGCTAACTTTACTTCTGAATAAGGTACTGAATTAAATGCTGGCACAATATTTTACATTTTATCATTTAGCAGACACTTTTATCCAAAGCGACTTACAAAAAGGGGAGAGCAATAAAAGCAACGAAACAAACAAGGCCAACAACCTGCAAGAGCTGTAAGAATTCTCAGTTAATCGAGCACAGTACACACCATTTAAAAAAAAAAAATTAAGACAAACAAACAGAAAATGTAATTGGATAGTTAAGTGCTAGTCTTTGTTTGGAAAAGATGTGTCTTAAGATGTTTTTTAAAAATGGCTACAGACACGGCAGCACGAATTGAGATCGGCAGGTCATTCCACCAGATGGGAACGGTCCAGGAAAATGTCAGTGAGAGCGATTTCATGCCTCTTTGGGATGGAACCACGAGGCGTCGTTCACTCGCAGAACGCAAGCTTCTGGAGGGTGTGTAAGTCTGAACAAGCGAGTTTAGGTATATTGGTGCAGAGCCAGTGGTTGTTTTGTAAGCGATAACTAGTGCCTTGAATTTGATGCGAGCAGCCATTGGCAAGCAGTGCAGTTTGATGAAGAGAGGGGTGACGTGCTCTCTTCGGCTATTTTCTGAACACTTCTCTAATGTTTTCTTATGGATTTATAAATATTAGTAGTATTCACAAAAAACTATTTATAGCCACAGTATACATTAATAATTATGTAAAACTGGCCCGTAAATGTATAAGGCACAGACTTTGAATACAAATCAGTATTTTATTATAACTTTTATTATAATTAAAAATGTTCATTAATCAGTAGCTCAAAGCTAAATGTCACTCACTCTTTATACACTATTGGTTATATTAGGTTTGTGTGTGGGGAGAATGATTTTGATGGCCGATATGAATCTGCAAATTTCAACCATTTACCTTTATTTCACTTGGCCTCGGATGAATTGAAAAAGGATTGAGAAAAATGGCAGACTGAATATTCATCCAAGTCTGGGTTTATTTCATCTGCATCTTCTGATTTTACTGCTTGACATAAAGACTGACAGAACTATACCATTAACAAAGCAATGTACATTTCTGGGGGGCAGACAGGCTTGTGCAAAATTCATAATTGGCCTCCATTCAATTTATGAATTGGAATTTGTATTGAATTGACTCCGCGCCACAGGAAGTTGAATTTGAATTGGAATGACAGGAAGTGGAATTAAATTCAGTCACACGACAGAAAGAATGTGTTGAATCTCACATACATTCAGTGTTAGGAAGGTTACTTTGGAAATGTAATCGCTTACTGTTATAAGTTACCCATTATAAATGTGGTTTGGATTATTTTAATTACTTTATCAATGCAAAACAATTTCCTTTTAATATGATAAGTAACTCATTAAATCACACATTTTACCTCGGTAATGTAAAAATTACATTAATTTTGTAATTTAATAACACAATTTCATCTACACTGTAAAATATTACACAGTATCTACTTTAAAAACAATTATGGTAGCAATATTACCCATTTAAGTAGTTTTTATGATGAATTAAATATTATTAGTGGAATGGGATTTTTTAATTTAGGTTGACTTTGAAAAAGTTTATATTTTTACAGTTATGTTATTCAATTAATAGTCTGTTTGATGCTGGCACAAGTACAAACAAACTTATTATTAGTAGAAACAAAGTAGAAACAAACTTGTGTTATTGCACAAGCATTAGCAAAATTATTGCTCATTGATCAAAGCAACATTCTTAATAATAATAATCATAATACTTGCAGTTATTCAAATTACAACTTAACCATAAGCTCTACTCTTCAATGGTAACGGTCAAAACTTCATAACAGAAATTCTTTCAAATGTCAAACATAAATGAACATTATACATTAACAGATGATTCCCTTCACTCAAACACACATTAAACAACACTTCATTTCAATATTAATCTCCATTTCCAGCCATATGCAAAGCATTTTGAGAACTAACAATAGTGTCTCTAAATAAAACTCCACAATTGAGCAAATTTTCTTAAAATAAACAAGTAATATTATTTTCCTTAATTTAATCAGCTTAATCAATTCCTAAATTCAAGCTTTGGTTTTATTTCTATACAACAATGAACCACAATTTTCTTTTGTACACACTATTTTTAATTATCACCTTAATTTTTTGTGTGTGAAAATTACAAAAGCATGAATCATTTTTTTTTTACAGTGTCACTCCTCAACCCTGCATACATTTTGTTCTAAAATAGATAGTGATCAATTGAAATAAATGACCTCCTCAGTGTTGTTTAATTCGTTTTGTTCCAATGTTATTTTAATTTTAAAGTAATCAAATAACACAAAGTTGTTGTAAATGCAGTTATCATTAATTCCAATGCAAAACTCACTGAGCAACACGGATGATCTAATTCTCAATCGCTCCTCAAATGTTTTCTCATTGAGTCTGCAGCGTTCTGCTTTGAAGATCTTTCCTGCAACACTAAAGATTCTCTCAACAGGTGCAGATGAAGCTGCTATGGCAAGATGGACATGTATATGACTTGCTTTTCATTTTTCTGCTTCCTTTAATTCAAATTCAAATTGTAATTCTATATCCTGTTTTTGACATCAATTCAAATTCAATTCAAATTCAAGAATTGAATTGAAATTTGGGATTCAGTCTCAATTTAATTCTGAATTGTGCACAAGCCTGGTGGCAGAGAAAACTATAAGAATGATGATTATCAGAAAGTGTTGCTAATGCTTTGGAACTTGTAGAAGATGACAGAAATATTAGTCATTTATTTTAAAAAGTAATTGATATGTAATATATGAAATGTATTTAAAATAAGATTTGTCAAATGAACACAATGGTTTTATAAGGTAGATGATTTAAAAAAATGTAATGCAACACTTACTAGAAGTGAGGTGGGGCCGTGAAGATGGTGGACAGATGGCCACAGGGTCAGTGTCTATCTGTCTCTCTCAATCCTTTCTCATCTACATCACCAGCCGTCTGCTCCTCTTACCTGAGTTATTGATTGTCTGCTCTCGACCTCTCAGACCTCAAGACATGGAGATGGATATAGAAAATAGAAAGAAGGAAAAAAAGGTGTAAGAGAAGTGAAAGTTCTAAGATGATTAAGAAAACTAATTGGATGGATGAAAAACCAGACATGCATGTGAAGAGATTTATAAATGAGAACAGAATGGAAGTTAACCAATATACTGTGTTCTAGTATTTGGACAATTTATCCACATTTAAAAATGTATGAATGTAACAAAATACCAAATCAAGCTGCATGTCTTTCAAAGAAATAAAGCTCAAGCACACTTTTCAAGCAAACCAAATTTTGGTTTGATATTTTGTTTACAACATTCATATAATTCAAGTGTGGCTTCAGTGTGCAAATGTACTTTGGTGTTCTTCTAAATCCAGATGCGCCAAAGACTTCGTCCAAGAATCCTGGAGCTTTCTGGTGGCTGTCAAACTGCCATATCTCACTCTTTTCCACGGCCATGTCACATTTCTCTCCATTCCGTCTTGAACTGCAGTCTGTCCATCATAATTAAAGAACACATTACAGTCTCTGGCTGACAAACCCACTGCCATTCAGCTCAAAATGAAAACTAATGAGAGGGCTCCACTGTGTTTGCTTATCCTTCCACGTCCCTGAGGAGGGCTGGTCAGCCTCTCCGGATGATGGAAAGCTCCAGATCTTTCTCTCTCTTTGGCTCCAAAAGTGGACACTGAAAGAGGAGGGCGAATTTCGGGCAATGTCACTCACACCGCGCAGCACTCTTACACTGGCACATTCGGTAAACAATGTGTCCGATCAATAAGGAATGATTCTGGCAACAGCTGCCTCAGCATAAAACAGAAAACACAGCAGATTCAGTCGATTTAAAGGAATTGACAGGTTTTTTTCAAGATAGCTTCATAATATTCTCCCTGTGTTTTTTATTGCATTTTCTTTTACCATTAGCTTCATCACTAAAATCATAAGCTGATATGGTCCTAGAGATCTCTGCTGAAATTCAGAAGACCCTATTTGGTAAAAATCTGACAAAAAGAAAGCAGCAAAAAGGAAATAAGATTACGAACCGGGGAATGATTGTGGAGATGCGAGGAGCAAAGATTGTGTTCTGCAAAGAGAGTTGGAGATAAATAAATAATTTGGCCAAGCAAAAGTTTGTTCTTTATTTTTGTGTGATATAATTGTAAATACATTTATTAAAATACTAATATTCTGGTCCATAAATGGCTCTAGGTTATTTTCAGTCAGAACACATTTCACACTTTTTCAATTGCTGACAGGTCCAGATTTAACATGCCAAATATCTCATCTGCGATTCTCTCAGATCGCGTCTTTGATAAGTCACACTGCGTGATTGTCACTCTGATTTGATTTTAAAAAGTTGTATGTTTTCACATCTGCATTTCAGATTGAGCATAAGTAAAGTGTATTCAGCAGCAGCTGGTCAAAGCAGCAATGCACCGCTACCCATTATACTTCAGGACTGCAAGCTCATGTGTCCCTCTACAGCCACCGTACCACAGCCCAAACATCCATATGGCCTTGACCTCAGGGAATCCCCTCTGCCAGAGTATTTACAGGGTGTTTGAGTGGATGAACAAAATTAGACAGCTACACATGTGCATGCATACTCACAAACACATGCCAACATTTCAATGGGACAGGTGGTGATATGTGGCTGGCTAATCAATCCAGTCATTTACTCAAGCAACACAAACATACTATCTCTGTTCCAAAACCTAGAGAGCTGCTGCACTGTCTACATAAGCAGCTGACTCATATAGGCATAGGGAGCAACTCCGCACACTACACACAGATATGCAGGATTTAAAGGGTTAGTTCACGCGAAAATGAAAATTATTTCATTAATTACTCACCCTCATGTCGTTGGACAGCCGTAAGACCTTCGTTCATCTTCGGAACACAAATGAAGATATTTGGCTGAGAAAGGCTTCAGATAGGCCTCACTCTAAAAAATGCTGGGTTAAAAACAACCCAAGTTGGGTTAAAAATGGATAAAATCCAGAAATTGGGTTGTTTGAACACATTGAATGGGCCCATTCAAACAACCCAATTTCTGGGTTTGTCCATTTTCAACTATTTTCCAACTTGGGTTGTTTTTAACCCAGCATTTTTTAGAGTGCTCGACTGGCATTCAGTACATTTCCTCTATCAAGACCCATAAAGACACTAAAACGTTGTTAAATAGTCCATTTCACTACAGCGGCTGTACAATAATTTTACCAAGCGACAATAATAGTTTTTGTGCGGCAAAAAAAAAAAAAAGACTATCCGCCAAGTTATTGTCTTCCATGTAGGTCTCGGATGTGAACTCACGTGATAGGGCTCCTCCTGCTCGCTTCTGGGTCATGTATGACGAACAGCGGATCTGCGTCATATTCTTGCGCATGCGTCGAGTTCACGTCAATAACTTGGTGGATAAAGTCGTTATTTTGATTTTTGTGCGCACAATAACTGTTTTCCTTGAATTGTACAGCCAAATTATTGTTGTTAACAATAATTCTAAGTCAAATTATTGTACAGCCACTGTAGTGAGATGGACTTTATATCGATGTGTTTAGTGCCTTTATGGGTCTTGTGATTGGGAATGTACCGAATGCCAATGGAGGTCTATCTGAAGCCTTTCTCAGCCATCAGCTTTCAGCAAAAATATCTTCATTTGTGTTCCGAAGATGAACGAAGGTCTTACGGGTGTCCAACGACATGAGGGATTAGTAATTAATGAAATTATTTTTGGGTGAACTAACCCTTTAAGCAGTTGATTTATAGAGACTAATTGAATGTGGAAATAGCCTACAGAAAGCTCAAAAGCTCACATTTAAATGACATATTTTGAATTAGCAATACAATCTGACATGAACTGACCCATAAAAGTTGTTTCTTAATTAAAATTAAAAAACAACAACAACATATATTAAGTCCGATAAAGCCAACGCACATGTTCTGCCCCAAGCATATCTCAGGTCACTGCTTGATTCAAAAGGAACTCGACTTCTAACAGCAGCTGTACTCTATTACTGCTGTGATTCAATTACTTTACCAATCAGCGACTGGCTCTTTAATTTAGAAGGCGGGACTTATTCTATCATATTAGGCTTGTTTGAGATGAGCAAGATAACCGGTGATCAGCGCGAGATGCATGCCGGTTAGAAATGTGTCCGAGGGCGGTCCGCCTTGCTCTGATGTCATGCTGACGTATGTCAAAAAACTCTCGCGATGGCAAGGCGGATGAGTCGGATTCTGCAGTCGAGTGCAGTTGCTCTCCCACGACTGCGCTGAGCAAAAGCACGATGGGAAACGACTTTCTGACGACACAACTTAATGCTCATTGGTTTAAACAACCGTGATGTATGGTTCTTTTTTCAAATATTTGATTTTAAAACTCTGATATCATGTTTTTATGTGTATAAATTGGCTGTGAATATTCTCAAAATCTCGGACAGTGCGATCTCTCTGTGGGTTATGTGATTGTGTGTTTGTTGTCATATTAATAAAAATAGTAAAAACATGTATGTAATTAAAGTCAAAAGGCTTGATAAACAGGTCTTTCGGATATAAATAAATAACAAAAACTTTGGGTGTCTAGTTCATAATATTTATTTTCATATAAAAGCAACAGAACTTAAATTAGGCTACATCCAGTTTATCAGCAACACGGCGCACAAGTGCGAATCCCGCTATCCTCAACTGATCTCGCAGGTGTCTGATCTACGAGAAGAGAGAACTGTCCGGCTTGCCTGCACTTTTTTCACTCCTCTCACTGCATCTGCCTAGTCTCGCCTTTATTTGCAAGGCGCATCTTAAACCTATTGTTGCACTTTGTCCCATTCATTATCTGGGTCATAGGTCGCATTTGTCAGAGTCATACATCATCGAAACTGTCTCCTTTTAAAAAATAGCAACCACTCTGAAGTAAGATAGAAATGATGGTAGCACTTAATTTAACAATCCTGTTCCGTATGAACATGCTACAGCATTATTGTAGTAAAAACACTTCTGGATTATAACTTTTGGATTTATAACTAAATGTTTTGATCAGTAGGATTTTTTATGTTTTTACAAGTCGTCTTATGCTCACCAAGGCAGCATTTATTTTATAAAAAATACAACAACAAAAGAACAGTAATATTGTGAAATATTATTAAAATGTAAAATAACTGTTTTCTATTGTTATGTTTTAAATTACTATGATTATTATCAATAATATCAACTGTTTGCAATATTGATAATAAGGATAAATATTTATTGAGCAGCAAATCATCATATTAGAATGATTCTAAAGGGTATGAAGACTGGAGTAATGATGCCCTCACAGCAAAATAATTACATTTTAAACAGAAATAGAAATATTATTACTTATTATATATATTTTATTTTATTAAAACTATATAGGCCTATATATATACAGCCTTGGTGAGCATAAGAGAGGACTTCTCTTACAGATCAAATACTTTAGAATGGCAGTGTAAGTTTAAAAAGTTTTGAAAGTTACACATTGAAAGTGCACATACTGTAAAATAAAGTGCAACCAAAATTACAGTAATTTATGCTTCACGCGGAATGCTATTCTGAAAAAGACAGCCTCGTTGACATTTGTGGCTGACAAATAGAAGGGTGCAATTGTGAAGTGAACAATTTTGATACATTCACAATCTTGGTATTAGCATGTTTGAAAGTTAATGGTGCAATGTTAAGCACAAAAAAACTGGGGGAAAAAAAGAGTTTTTCTTTTCTTTTAATAAACTAAAAAAAATATCAAGAGTTATTTAGCAAAACAGTTTGCAAAATAACTTGTACTTTGTGTATTTTTCACTGCATTCTTGCATTGCCTTTTTCACAAAAGATAGATATAGTGATATCTTAAAATGTGGCTAAACTGGGTTAAAAAAGATTTCTGACACTATCCAAACCTGTCTTTATTTCTTCTGAAAGTCAATAAAGTTCCTTGTTTTTTTAGAAATCCAAATACCTTCTATGAACAAAAACAGTTTGTCAGAACGTCTCCTTTTGTGTTCCACAAAATAAAGAAAGTCATACAGGTTGAGAAAAACATTAAGGACCAGGACAATTTCCTTTTATACAAAAGGCAAAGCATTAGTTTGTTAGTATGCGTGAAAACGCCAGAATGTACATTTTACTTAAAGTCTTTTGTGACCCTCCCCTTCCAGAACCCTGGTTCCCTCTACATTTCTAACCAGTATTGCCAAAGCGTGCAAGCCGCACTGTGTGGGAAGGACACTCTTACACACACTAACTCTGCCACGCACACTGGTGTTGATTATAATAGTGAATCGGGGTTTGCTCTAACACCTCAGCCTACGGAGTCTCTCCCTTGAGTCTGAAAAAAATCCTTTCAAACAGAACTCTTAATTAGATAGAACAGAGGTCATCTAGAACCACAACACAAGGACACACAAATACACACACCCACGCAAACACCTCCATTTTTCCTTCTTTTTCTTTAATAAATAACATAGACATTAGCACTTATCTGAGGCTGAACTTTCTGTCTGATAATGAACTGGAAAAGAAAAGGGAGCCTGTCAGATTCATTGCTTTTGAAACATTTCACAGTTTGTTGTGAGCGAGATCCAGGCTGTCAAGCTGCACATATTCATGCCTTTACCAGCTCGAAATTTAATTCACCACAAAGATTACAGAAATCCTCTGCAATTTCCCTAACGCTGTTGTGCAGTACTTCAACAAATCCACACATATTAAATCCATCCGTGTCTCAATCTTTTCCCTGCCTGCTCAGGTGAACGGTAACAGTTGTCATCAATCTGAAGCCAATCTGAATGTGTGTTTTTATGCATCCCAGTCTTATGTGCGCTTCTGTGTTGGTGGATATCTGATACTTTCTGTTTAATGAGGGAGATTTAACCTTCGCAGAGGTTGCGGATTTCAAGTATCAGTGTCAGAGAAGGAAAATGGCACTAAATTTCATTCATTACCTTTGGAGTGAATCGTGCAGCTGAATGGCTTGTGTGTTCTCATCACGTGATTTGTTTTTAATAGCTGAAGAAAGCTATCTATAGCATTCCCATACATCCAAATGGCAGTTGCTCTGCTGGCGTAGGACCTCTAAGTCACAAGTCACGTTACTTCCACAATATGTATTTAGTCAGAATAAATGGCTAATTGTAAATGGAGCAAGATTCCTTTTGGATCCAGTCGGTTAAAATGTACAGCATCTACCAACCATCACAGTGTAACGGAATCATGCCAACCAGCTAAAGCTTGACCGACTGTGTCAGATAGACATTATTTTCTGTTACTGAACCTCGTTGGTTTTCTCTCTCTCGTGTAGGTGCGAGCCAGTGCGATTGCTCAGGATGCCGATCAGAACTATGACTACGCCTCGAACAGTGTGATTCTGCATCTAGACGCTGGCGATGAAGTCTACATCAAACTGGATGGTGGCAAAGCCCACGGGGGCAACAACAACAAATACAGCACCTTCTCCGGCTTCATTCTTTACGCCGACTGAATATGTGAGTGTAAGAGAGAAGAAGTAGGAAAGAAAGAGATACAGCGAAAAGAAAACGGAAGCAAATGAAGGAGCATTCATCATCCCAGCGCTTTATTTTATCAGGATCTCTCCATCGCTTCAGCACACATTTTCACAGAAAGAGACTCAATGGAACAAGGGTTCAGAAGCTTTTCTTCAAATCACCTTATTGATTGATTAAAGGCCAGGAAATAAGGTGATAAAAGTGACGTCTTTCTCTTTCGATGTTGAAAGGGCATCTTTGCCTTTCTTGTTTTAAGACTCCAAGACTGACTGGCAGAGATCTTTAACCTCACCATCATGTGCTAAACTTTCTTTACCCACAGATATCTAATGTTAAAAATATCTCTGGCACCCTGTGGAAAAAGTATTCATATAATTGTAATGCTCATGTCCAATTCGATTTCTTCTTACCTCTACATTGGACACAGCACCCCCTGTTGGTTCCTGTTGTTAAATGATTTCCATCTGCGTATTTTCCGTGTGTGTTGTACTCTGTTGGGACTGCAGTAGCTGATGAGCATTACGTATGAATGTCATACCTTAAAAGCACTTGATAATTAATTTAAACAATTGATACTCTGCTGCCCCCTCTTCCCATGACTCCTTTCCTCCCCTGTCAATTAGCACTCGACCCTAAACTCCCTCCTCTCAACCCCTGCCCCTCTGCGCTCTTGCGGAAACTGCAGATGACTTTTTCTTTCTTATGAACGTGAGTGACAGTAAATGATGACTTAAAGGACACTTATATTTTAGTATTAGCTAACTTACTGTACAATGAATGGAGAGCCTGGGATGGACAAAAAATCTTTTTTTTAAGCTAAATAAAAAAAAAAGTTAAAGAGTTTGGCAAATATTCGATGGTGTTTTGCATTATAAAAACCACCTAATCTACAGTAATACTACTTTATAGCAATTACTTCCTTTTTGCTTGAGTTGTCTTTATAACCTGAGCTGAAATTAAGAAGTCAAAAGTGTTTGTTAAAAAAGGTTTGGATTTTCAAGAGGGGTGAGGGATGCATATCTGGGGAGAGTTGAGGTGCTGAGGGGCTTCACTCAATCATTCCTGCTAACAAATGCAACAACATGAATGTGAGCAAAGGAATGAGTGAGTGCAAATGAGGTTTGTTTGTAAATGTGCGTGCGTGCTTGTGTGCGTGTGCGTGTGCGTGCGTGCGTGTGTGTGTGTGTGTGTGTGTGTGTGTCAGTACCAACACCAGAGCATGAACTATATTTTGTCTTTGCCACATTATTGGTTTGAGAAATGTTCTATATGCTTTAGCTGGTCAAAGATGTGATATAGAACCAATGAGATTGCATCAGACATGTTTAGCTAAGCCTCTACAGAGAAGCTATAAAAGAAACAATAAAGCTGTAAATTAAATAAATCTATGCTATGTTTGTCAGTCCTACTCTATCTTTTGGAAATGTTGAATAAATTTAAATAACAAATGGGATATTTGAAGTCATTTGTGGTGTAATGGTTTTTCTTGTTCTTTTGAAAAGAAAACAGTTTTGGGGAAATAGAACCCCATCTGCGTAAATCTTCCAATTTATCTAATATTTCACATTATGGGCCATTTAATACATGCTCCAGTCATTTGAAATGACATCAGAATAAATAGTAAGGCAACAAAGATTCACATTTATTCCTCTGTTTCTTTTCTGTCCATGCATTCCTCCCTTCCATCCCTCTATTTTTATCTCATACCTGTCATCCGGCCTGACTCATATAAGCACATGCACAGGGAAAACACAGCTGCAGACTTAACAAAAGCCTTCATTAAGTGTACCTCATTGTTTGATTCACATTGTCACCTCTGTTGCATCTTAGGACACTTTCTTCCTGAGGACACACAGCCAGGGCTGTTTTTTGAGCAGTCACTCCAGCTGAGACAGAGAGAGAGAAAGATAGAGAGAGAAATGTTGGCAGGTATTTGCAAAATACATCAAATTAACTGATATTCTGAGAGGGATTTAAATGAATGTGCTGGTCTGCGCATAAGTTGACAGCATCTGCAAGAAATGTATCTTTTAAGAAAAATAATAAAAAGATAAAAGAGACGTCATAAAAATAGTTTATTTTTTTATATTTCACAAGAGAAATTAATTTAAAGATGTCAACTTATTTTGAAAGTTTACTTGCAGTAATACTTGTTTTGTGCTGAGCAGTACAAATTTGATTTTTTCCAAACATTTTGTCTATATGATACTGACATACACAAGACAACACAATATTAAAAAGTCTACGGAGAGGGGTAAAAAAATGAAAATGTGTGTACATTAAAAGGATATTTTAATCTTGTGTAATGTATATTTGTTTAATCATTTTATACTAATTAATTGTATCAATTATATATTATATGTTATTATACAGAATGTTATATATATATATATATATATATATATATATATATATATATATATATATATATATATATATATATATATATATATATATATATATATATATATATAATCTCTTAATGTAACAAAATTCCAAACATTAAATTCAGCAAGGGGTATGTAAACTTATAAGCACAATCCTTAGATATTTTCATGTGAACTGAGATTGTAAACTCGTTTTGTTCCTGTTTTTTTCCCCCTGCTCTTGTCCTCTTGAGGGCTGAGAGTCTTTTCTCATTCTTAACTCTCATTACTGAACATCAGCACAGATGCCTGACAATATCATGGGTTAGAAGACCCTTTTATTCTCCCTCAATTTCTCTCTCTCCAAACGAAACGGTGCTACTCACACACACCATGTACTTGAACATCTCTAGGGAGCCACTGGAAAACAAGATAAAACAACAGCAACAGACATCCTGTGCTGCTCTCTTTCCTTTATGAGCTCTAACCTTCCAGAGCTTCCACACCTCCAGACTATTGTCCTGGGATCTGTCCTGCTCCAAAATGCCATCAAAGAGCTTCTGAGTTTAGTCTGATCACAGAGCAGTTTAAAAACTGTCAGACAGACAGCAATCCAGCTCAGAGGAATTCAGCACACCTGTCTGACAGGAACTGAACGATTTACTGATTCCAGGTCTATGGCTACACAGGAAGTGCTGCTGTATCAAAATAGGTGACTTTTAGGTTTACACAATATTTTGATAATACACAACAATAATATAATAACATTAAGAAGAAAGAAAGAAAGAAAGAAAGAAAGAAAGAAAGAAAGAAAGAAAGAAAGAAAGAAAGAAAGAAAGAAAGAATACTGAGTGAGTCACTGAACAAGTTTGTGTGCGTGGGGGCGGGGGTGGGGTGGGGGGTTTGTCCCAATATAGCCCCTTTCACACTGCACGTCGGACCCGCAATATTCCCGGAACATTGCCGGGTCGCCTTCTGTGTGAAAGCAACCACGTCCCGGGATTGATTACCGAATTCGACCCGGGACGAGCGTTGTGTGAACAAAAGCCGAAACTAATGCCGCAACGTGTACGTAGTTATCGTGCGACTCCTAGAGCTTGTTTTTTCAATAATACAACCCTGCAGTGCCAGAAGAGCTAGTCTGTGTTTTAAATGCAGAGAGTGTTCGTATACAAAAGAAACTAAAATTAAACAAGCAGAAATGAGCGCAAACTGGACACAAGTCGAGACCACGGAGCTCCTTACTATCCGCGCTGAAGCTGAGATCGCTCGCCATTATGCGGCACATCAGGATGTCACGTGTCAACTCGATCCGGGACCGTTAAGCGTTGTGTGTGAAAGCGCACATATTACGGTATCTGCTGGCAGTAAGAATGGACCAAATCTTGCGGCCCGGGAACAAATGCCGGGTTGCATTATCCGTGTATTTGCCGGAATTGCAGTGTGAAAGGGGCTAATGTGACTCCACTCCACTGTATTACTCCACTCCCTGTGGGATCACATGTTCAAAGACGATCAGTCTAGGCGTCTTACATTACGGACATTGCGGTGTATTGCTTTGTTCACATCTGCAGTCCTCATGCCTCCCTAGCAGGTCTATGGTATGTTCATGCAGGTGATCAGGGACCCAGGGCATCGTTCTCCTGTTTGTTTTTAAGAATCAATAGAAATGTCTCTTTAGCATCCTAAATTATTGTAACTGTAATTGTCTACCGCCTGTAAACTGTAAGACGGATGCGATTAAGCACATCTTGCCTCTCATCTCACCTGCTCATCACAGAGAGCAGCCTGAAATGGGTGACTCAGCAAAGGCTGCGGTCCTGTTTTCCCCGGCCAGGGTGAGCCTCACTCCCAATATAGGGGGGAGTTAATTTACATGGTCATTAAAAGAGCAATTTCCTCTTTCCCTGAGTCATACACGATGCTCATGGTCCTTGTCTGCTCGACAGCCAGACCTCCACATGTTCTGCTGCAATGGGTCTGCATACAGTAGGTTAGTGTGACGAATGTAGCAGGCCCAGCCTCATTGAATGTCACCAGTAACTAGCACATCAGTCCCAGGGAGCAAAGTTTGTGTCTCAACATATCTTTTGCCACGAGTAATGAGGGATTGGGAGCCTCCTGCCCAGGTTTCCCTTGCTCTGGCAAAGGATGCAATAGAGCCTCCCCTCTGGCTTAGATGAAGAAGGGGTTTTAAAGCCCATACTTTATCATACCAAAGGAAGGAGGTGGGTTGAGACCAATCTTAGTGTTCCAAGTTTTGAATCGGCCTCTGTAGAAGCTTAGTCTTGCTGACACAATCTCTACAGATACTTTGGGGGTGAGGTGTGATCGTGTCTGGACACAGGTCTGCCATCTGATCCGGATACAGCCTGAAACAGGTGGACCTGTTCACTTCCCAAGAATCTTCCCACTATCCACTGTGGTATTCCCTGATGGAAGACCCTTTCCACTGGCACACAGCTGGCCCTTGAGTCTGCAGAAATATTTTCCCCAGTGAGCCTGATTGAACTCTGTGCAAAGTCAGGGAGGATGAAGAAAAAGTCATAATGGTCATGCCCTACTGGCCCAACCAGACTTGGTTCTCGGAGCTTATGCTGCTGGTATCAGCTCTTCCCTGGCGAATTCTCCTGAGGAAAGACCTTCTTTTTTAGGGGCAGGGCACAATCTGGCACCCGCGACCAGACCTTTGACATTCAGAGGACTATCACTAGCAGTGATAGATACCATCACTCAGGCCAGAGCACCCTCTACCAGGTGGCTCTGTGCCTTGAAGTGGCACCTCTTCATTACATGGTGTGCTTCCAGGGGGTGAAGACCCATGGAGTTGTGACGTCGGGTCTGTGCTTTCCTTTATTCAGTAGGGCCTGTAGAGGCCTCCAGCCTTTAAGTGTACATGGTTGCAATAGTGGCTGAGTGGGTGGTAGCTCCTTAGGAAAGCATAACCTGTTAGTTGGGATCCTGAGTGGTAAACAGAGACTAAGGGTGCTTTCACACCTACCTTGTTTGGTCCGGATTTTCTGACTTTTCAGTTTGGTACGAACCAAAATTACAGGTGTGAAACCTCCCTCGGACCATGGTCCGGACCAAACAGAAGAAATTTGGTCCGACCAAAAGAGGTAGTTTCGGTCTGAACCAAACTGAATAAAGGTTTGGTTCGTTTCTTGTGTGAAAGCATTTTCTGTATAGTTCGGACTTTCAGACCATTTACAGGAAGTTCTGGTGTAGGATTAGTGAAAAAACACAGATTAAACTCACAGCACATGCAGTGATGGAGCGTGCAGCATTTTAAACAGAACCGCATGTGTAGTCAGCTCGCGCGAACAGTGTGCTCTGCTTGACTGTATGTATGTATATATATATATATATATATATATATATATATATATATATATATATATATATATATATATATATATATATATATATATATATATATTTCTAATGTCTGTGAGACAAGTAGCCTATACTGAGTTTCGGTTTATTTATGAGACCGCACCAGTTCATGTGCAACGCAAATGATTGCTCTGTCCCGGTTTGTCTGCTATATTATTTATTAAAGCTTATTTATTAAATTCAGGCAAATGATGAAACATTTATTAAAATTAAGATACAATTTAAACAAAGCTTTCTACAAAACAAAACTTAATGAAGTGGTCAAAATCCTTCTTGACCCGATGTCTTTGACATATATTGCCCATCTGTGCACGTTTCATAATCAATATGGCCCAGATGAAATTTAAAAATAACATTATAATATTTAAACATACTATAAAGCAAAATACATTGTTTGGCTAAAAAGCCTAGCTATCTTCTCCTCCTTTCCTGTCGGTGCAGATAAAATGTTTGCACAACGTTCATTTGGTGAATTTGCCTCGAGTATAGTTGGGGCTGCAGATGGTAATCCCATAATATTAACAGTATTGGCAACGATATGCGTCTGTTCATTCATTCTTGTCAAAGTTACCCACTGAATTAACAACACACTGACGTCAGACGCACGTCCGCTAACAAACCAATCAATGTTAAGATGCAGCCCACAAAGATGATGACGACAGGACGCAAGTGCGTCATGTAAAGTTCTTTGGTGCGCTGACAAAACTGCAATGTGAAAGCAAACTAAAACGAACCAAATGTTCGGACCTTGGTGTGGACTTTCAGGTGTGAAAACGCCCTAAAACTTTTAGACTTCACCTCACCCCTTCTTGGGATCTTTCATGTCCTGGCCCTGCAGGATCTCTCTTTAAAAAGACAATCCTCCTGATTGCCTGGTGACAGTTCAAATTGTGGTGTTTAGTATAAGGGCCCCTAGTGTTGGTATTTTGACATGTTGAAAGTGACAGACCGAAAGTAAACTTCTAGTGTAACCCTTGCTCCCTTATTCCCAGAGATATTGGTTCCCCCCAGCCACAAATTGAAATACATGCTGTGATGTTATGTCCATCAAGAGGTGCATACATTTTTAATCCAGATATTGTATTGACAATACCACAGTCAAGCACTCTGTCAAGTCTCCTTCAGCACATCCCAAAGACTTTTTATGAATTTAAAGGGGTGATGAATTGAGCAGTCAACTTTTCCTTAAGCTTTTAATATATAAAAGGTCATGGTAATATAAGAATATCCTCTAAGTTTCAGAAAGGAAAATTACCTTGTTAGTCAAAGAAAAGCTTTTATAGACACCAGGCTCAACAAACGGTCCTGTGCTTCTACTGACGTCAGTGTGCAACGAAACAGCCTATACAGAATCTACAGCGCGTCTAATCCAGTAGCCTCGCCCACTGACTCATGGAGGGCTCGTGCTAGCTTATTCTCAACAACAATAAACACGCAGAAGAAGATTAATATATTGCGCTATTCCTGGTTGTGGAATAACACAGTCGCTGCATAAGCTTCCTTCGGATCCTAATATTAGGAAATTATTAGGAGTGGTTAAAATTTATTTTTAATGAAGTTTCGGCTGATGCGAGGAAGACAGTGGTGTTCACTTCAGTTCACTGTGGAATCGTTGGTAAACAAATCTCCGGTCGATGTTGGATTCGGATCCGACAGGAATGGTGCAACACACTTATGTGAGTAAAACAAATTACATGTTTTTATATGTAATAGTATTGCATTGTTATAGATGGTTTTGCTTAGTGAAGTTAATAAACGTAATTTCGGGAGGAGTACGCCCATCTAATTTTTCAATTAATACCAAGGTATAAAACCAGCAGCTTACCTCTTCCCCTTTTTAGTTCCTGAAGCATCCCTCCTCCTCCCCTGCTCCTCCCTTTTGTACAATTTTGTATACCACATTGGTGTTGGTTGAGGAGAATTCCCTGACACGAGTGTAAAGCGCTTTGGGTGTACAGTAGTACATATGAAAGCGCTATATAAATGACTCATTCATTCATTATTTTATTCATTCAGTTTGCCTGTTATAGGGGGGCAATCGGAGCTCGGGTAGAATATCCTCTCCGAGCCCCTCTATAGCAGACAGCAAGCCAAATCTGTTTACCACTTTCACTAAGATTATATGGGCACACAAACTTGTGAATGTTAATTGTTATAGATCGTTTTGCTTATGTGTACGTGTCTAACAGAACATACCTCAGCACGCTGGACTCAGACACGTATGGGCCAGGGCTGGCAAAGCCCAGCAAGCCGATGAATCTCATAATTATATTATTATAATATATTCCGTTCTTGTTCTGTTATTCTCTCTCTCTTTCGACATCTGAAGGGCCGTGCATGTGGCGAATGTGTATGTAGGGCCCTATAATTTCCGCGATCACGGAATCGCGGACGGAATCGCAGAATTGGCATATTAACGCGGAATCTGCATATAAACGCGGAATCTAGTGTTAACGCAGATTTCCCCGGAATTGTACATATTTGTAATGAAATTCTGTGTCGTGTGGGTTAAGAACGTATGTCTGAGGAAAGTGCAGACGGGGGGAAGCAAATCTCCGCGACACAACCCCTCCCGTCATTTCAGCTCGCCCTTCAAAACAATGAAAGTACAGCGAAGTTGGTCTCCACGGCTCTGCTTTCGGCAGCGAAAAAGTTAAGAAACTCGACGCTAACGGCGGTTTCACACTGCACGCGCAGGCAGCTTTGCGTATGGAGAGCGGGAGCCGCGCGCTCGTTGTGCTCAGGCAGCATTGGTCGCGCGCGCACCTGAACCGCGGCTCGTGTATTGCTCAGACAGACAAATATTGTCCATTCTGTCAGATTTTCCGGTGTTCTACTCGACCCCTGTCATCTCGTGCTTTGATTTATAATGGGCACATTAGGCAGCAATGCATATCTGCTGCAAATGCCACCGTTTTCCCCTCTGTTAGTCTGTTCCAAACATGAATTTAACATGCTGTATAAGGGTAGTTTACATGATAAGTAACCTTAAAGTTAAAATTAAGCATCTAGTTTTAATCATTTAAAGGGGCCTTTGAAGTTGGGGGAAAAACTTCAGGCAGTGTTGTGTTTTCGTGTATTTTTATTTTTCACAGCTCTGGATATCATTATGGTGATTGTTAAACACACAGAACAATTCACTACATGATTTCATGGTGAAATGTTATTTTTTAATGTTAATTTTCA